>NC_084799.1:37929166-39390833 GCF_963169125.1 Humulus lupulus
CTCAGCATGGTTTACCAAAACCTCAAGTGTCGAAACACTCATCTAATTAGGATTGACTTGATAGTCATCCAATTAGAAGGGCAGGATTTCTTATCCTGGATACCCCAGCATTGTCCGAATTCATTTGCATGCTTGAATAAAGTTATGTTTGCTAGGCATGCCAGATTTGATTTGATATCATGATATGACTGTTCATGAGCATATTGAGTTTTCTTGCTGGGCTTCGGCTCACGGGTGCTATGTGGTGCAGGTAAAGGAAAAAAAAAGTTGGACCATCCTTGAGTTGGAGAGCTTAGGTGACGATGTGTACATATGCAGCTGCTCGACCGCCACGGCCGAGGTTTGAAGGAAAGGAACTAGGGTTAAATCCTGTTTTGCTGTTTAGACCGGCTGGTTGTAAATATTTTGTTGTAATAAATCTTTAAATTATATTTTTGGGATCCTAATGTATATAATAAACGTTCTAGTGAAACGTTAAATCTTAACCAAAAATTTTAATTCCTAAACTGCTAATCATACTTAGTTACACGTTTATGGCCAAAGGACTCGATTAGCGGGTTTAGCACTGTTTGCAATGTGCACCGTATCGATCCCTGGATTTGGAGCGTTACACATACAGTCACTTAAGCACGTTCAACATGATTATGCGACCCAATAATTGTTATATTATTTTATAATATAATGTAATATTATATTATTTTATAATATAATGTTTTAGATTAAATAAATGTGACATAGAGTGTCACATATTGTAACATATAATAGAGAGTTACATTATTTGGATATATGTGAAATATCCAAACATGTAACATATTTGGTGTTCCAAATTCATCACAAATTTGTAACTCCTAAATATCACCCATTATTGTGTAGATTTGTTGTTACACAATATTGAGATGAATTTCTTAAAGCCATATGAGAAATGGTTGATAGAGATGTGATTTTAACTCGCATATTGTGTATGGAAGTTACAAAATCAAGTGGGAATAAACTGGAACATTTTGGAAAAAATTGAAAAATTTGTTACTGAACTTGACTGAGGGCCGCAGCGCCTAGAACAAGCGCCGCGGCCCTAGTGGCTGACAGCTTCATACAATTTTGGTTTTTATCCAATTTTGAACGATTCCAACAGCCAAGTAACTCTCAAATCTCTATTGTAATTCCATAAAACACACAATTAATCATTGGTAACAGCCATGGGGGTTGGTGGAATTTGAAATTCAAAGGGTGTCTCTAAACTCTATAAATAGGAGCCTAATGCTCACTTGTAAGACACAACTTTTCTATCCACTAGAGCACTTGGCTAGAAACACCTTGAGGCTTGATTATTCCAGAAAGCATTTCCTATAATCTGTGAGAGATCCCTTAGTGCTTGAGTTAGGGGGAAATAAGCTTTTGGACAAAGGTTTCAAACCTTGTTGAATTTGGTGATCCCCAACACTCTTCACTTTGGTTGTGTGAGTGAGAGTTTATTGTTTTGGTTCTTGTTCTTATTTTCTTCTATTGCTCTTTCTTCTTTTCTTCTTATTCTATTTACTTGTTCTTTTGTTTAAAAGTTGTAATCCTTTTATTTCCTTTGTTCAAACACTTCTAGTTTACTTGTATCCTTTTGTAATATAGTTGTACTTTATATTTCTATCATCTTACATCTCCTTCTCCTTTTATTTGTATTTTTCAGTTATAGAGTTGTAACACTTTATTTAATCAATCCTTGTCTATTGTAATATTTTTCATAGAGTTGTAATATTTTCTTACCATTTCCATTGAGGCAATACATATTTTCCTACACAGTAATGCGGGCTACGAGCTCAGGTGTATGATGTTCCCAGCCTATCTCATGGGACCAGCAAAAATCTGGTTTGAAAAATACAAATACATTCGATTGCTTCTTGGCATCAACTATCAAGAGATTTCAAGAAACAATTCAAAGCCATGGTCGACATTAGGCCTGAGGCTTCTGCTTTAACCAATGTCTGACATCAGCCAAATGAGTCACTGAAAGGTTATCTCACAAGGTTTAACTTGGAAGTCACTCGAGCTCGTGATGTTGATGATAGTGGTCATTTAATGGTTGTTCGAGCTGGAGTAATGCTTGGAAGTCCTCTCTGGGAAGATTTGCAAAGGAAGCCCGTAAGGTCCTTAATCGAGTTCAATCGACGAGCCCAGAGGTTTGTTAATGTAGAAGAGGTGAGATCAACATTGAATAAGACCTCTCAGCCCGTAACTACAGCAAACACAAACTCTGCCTCGACCTAAGCAGATCCTACGACTTCAAAACCCCCCGGAGACAACCCTTCTAAGAGAAAGAAAAATGAAAGGAATAACCCCGAGGCGGATGAGGGAAATATACTTTTCCGTATAAAAAGTGTATACCGAGCTTAATGAGTCTCGAGAGAATATCTACCTGGCTAATGAAAACCAGGTCCCTTTTAGATGACCTAATCCCATGAGGAACCAAAAGGCGAAAAGAGACTCCAACAAGTACTGCATATTCCACCGAGACATCGGACATACAACCGATGAGTGTTGATAGTTGAAAGATGAGATCGAAGGATTGATCTCGAGGGGATATTTCAGGCAATATGTAAGAAACTGAAACCCCAACCAAGCTTCTGCCGGCCAAAGGGCAGCAGCTTTACCACCTGCCCAAAACAATAACTCTCGACCTCGGGAGGATGAGCGACCCCCTCCGATTGATGGAGAGGATGTGATAACCATCTTGGGGGGACCTCACATCACAGGATCGGGCAAGAATGTCCAGAAAAGATATGTCAATGAGTTAAAAACTGGTGACGGTTCTCCCTACAAACCCGAACCTAGAACTCTGAAACAACAAAGGGTTGAAACATAACCCATAACCTTTATTGAAGAAGATGCGTCTCATGTCTAGTTCCCTTATAATGACCCCCTGGTCATCACCCTTCAGCTCGGGAACAAGAGGGTACATCGAGTCTTGATTGATAACAAGAGCTCGGTAAATATCTTCTACAAAGCCACTTTAGAAAAGATGGGACTCACGCTTCGCAATCTAAAAGCCTGTGCAACTACGTTGTACGACTTTTCAGGAGAAGGGATTGCCTGTATAGGTTCCATCAAACTCCCTGTAACCTTGGGAGACTACCCAATCTTGGTAACCAAGATGATGGAATTCTTCGTGGTGGATCTCCCATCGGCCTATAATGTACTGCTCGGGAGACCCGCCCTAGTAGGGCTGGGGGCAGTTTCGTCCGTTAGGCATCTGGCTATCAAGTTCTCGACTTCTATTGGCATCAGGAGTCTGAAAGAGGACCATCTCACGGGAGGGAATGCTACAGCATTTCCGTTAGAGGGAAGAAGAAAACAAGTGCACAAACATTTGTTGTGATTCAGAATAAGGATGGGAAAATCTTTGAAATAGACAAAGAGATCGATCCAAGAATAGAGGAAAGGGATGACCTCGAGCCGCTAGAGGAGCTCGAAGAGGTCAAGCTCGAAGAAGTTGATCCACCAAAAACTGTGAAGGTGGGGAAAAACCTTTCAAAAAAAACAAAGTAGCAAAAACAAAGACTCCTGGACGATGATAGGAAGAAAGCCTTGAAGGAAGAAGTCAACAGGGCAAACCGATTTATACGAGATGCCTTCTATCCTGATTGAGTCACCAACCTGGTTTTGGTTCCGAAACCTAACGGAACATGGTGAACTTGCATCGACTACTCCGATCTCAACAAGGCCTGCCCTAAGGATTGCTTTCCTCTACCTCGGATCGATCAGCTCATAGATGCCACGGCTGGGCACGGTCTTATGTCATTCATGGATGCTTATTTTGGATATAAACAGATCGCCATGCCTGCACCGGACCAAGAGCATATGAGTTTTGTAACAGATAAAATCTGTACTGTTACAATGTCATGCCTTTCGGGCTTAAAAATGCTGGAGCGACGTACCAAAGGCTTGTAAACAGGATGTTCTCCGAGCAGATAGGTAATAACATGGAAGTGTATGTTGATGATATGTTAGTCAAATCTAAACATAACAATAACCATGTGGACGACCTCAAAGAATACTTTGTCGTGCTATGGAAATACAACATGAAACTCAACCCCCAAAAATGCTCTTTTGGAGTATCTTCCGGAAAATTTCTAGGTTTCATAGCGAACGCGTGAGGAATAGAGGTTAATCTTGACAAGATGCAGGCGTTAATCGACATGCCCTCACCTCAGAAGCATAAAGATGTCAAGAGTTTAACTGGATGAATGGCGGAATTAAGTATGTTTATCTCTAAATCTATAGACCAATGTCTGCCATTTTTCAACCTTTTGAGAGGGGGGAAAATTCGAATGGACAGAGGAATGCGAGCTCGCATTCTAGGAACTAAAGAAACATCTTGCGGAACCCCCGATCTTGTCGAAACCTAACATGGGAGAAGTCTTATACTTGTATCTCACTACAACCGAGCACACCATCAGTGTTGTGCTCATCCGAGAAGACGAGAAGGTGAAAAAACCAGTGTATTATGTCAACAAAAGGATGCTAGGGGCAGAATCGAGATACCCAATAATGGAAAATCTGGCTCTTAGCATGATCCACTCATCTCGAAAACTCCGACCTTACTTCCAAGCACTCCCCATCTACGTGTTGACTAACCAACCACTACGACAAGTCTTGTCCAAACCAGAGGCCTCAGGCAGATTGTTAAAATGGGTTGTTGAGCTTGGGCAGTTCGAGATCACGTATCATCCAAGAATGAACATAAAAGGGCAAGCCCTGGCAGACTTCATTGTGGAATGTACGGGAGTGTCTGATGACGAAGTTGTAACCCCAGCCCATGAGTTGTGGAAACTTTACGACGACGGATCTTCCAACGAAAATGGATCAGAGGCAGGGATTATGTTATTCACTCCGGCTGGAAGTCGATTTCACTCTGCCTTGAGATTCAACTTTGAAGCATCTAACAATGAGGCTGAGTACGAAGCTCTATTTTCAGGACTCTGAATAGCCAAATAACTCAAGGCCAAGGCGAAACATTGCCACAGTGATTCACAATTGGTGGTTAACCAAATTCTAGGGGAATATCAGGCTCGTGGCACAAAGATGTCCGCATATCTAGAAAAAGTGAAAGCGGTGCTCGAACATGTCAAGTTCTATACGATAGAGCAGGTTCGCCGAGAGCAAAACTCAAATGCGGATGCCTTAGCCAGACTCGCCACGTCCAACGAAGTCGATGTGCTAAACGTAGTGCCTATTGTGTTAGGAAAAATAATATTGCCTCAATGAAAAGGTAAGATAATGTTACAACTCTATGCAAAATATTACAATGGACAAGATTGATTGAATAAAGTGTTACAACTCTATAACTGAAAATACAAATAAAACAAAGGAAATGAAGAAGATGATGAAGAAGAAGAGAATAGTAAAGTACAACTCAAAACAAAAGTTACAAGTAAAATAAAGTGTTTGGACCAAATGAAGAGATTACTACTCTTAAACAAAATATACAAGTAAATAAAACAAGAGAATAAGAAGAAGAACAATAGAATAAAAGGAAGAACATAAACCACAAACAAACTCTCACTTACACAACCTAAGTGAAGAGGATTGGGGATCACCAACTTGAACAAGGTTTAAAACCTTTGTCCAAAAGCTTATTTCCCCCTAACTCAAGCACTAAGGGATCTCTCTCAGATTTTGGAAATGCTTTCTGGAATAATCAAGCCTCAAGGTGTTTCTAGCCAAGTGCTCTAGTGGATAGAAAATGGTGTGTCTTACAAGTGAGCATTAGGCTCCTATTTATAGAGTTTAGAGACACCCTTTGAATTTCAAATTCCACCAACCCCCATGGCTGTTACCAGTGATTAATTGGGTGTTTTATGGAATTAAAATAGAGAATTGGGAGTTACTAAGCTGTTGGAATCGTTCAAAGTTTGATAAAAAACTGAAATTATAGAAGCTGTCAGGCATTAGGGCCGCGGCGCTAGTTTCAGGCGCCGCGGCCCTCAGTCAATTTCAGCAACACATTTTTCAGTTTTTTCCAAAACGTTCCAATTTATTCCCACTTGATTTTGTAACTTCCATACACAATATGGGAGTTAAAATCACATCTCTATCAGCCATTTCTCATATGGCTTTAAGAAATTCATCTCAATATTGTGTAACAACAAATCTACACAATAATGGGTGATATTTAGGAGTTACAAATTTGTGATGAATTTGTAACACCAAATATGTTACATGTTTGGATATTTCACATATATCCAAATAATGTAACTCTCTATTATATGTTACAATATGTGACACTCTATGTCACATTTATTTAATCTAAAACATTATATTATAAAATAATATAATATTACATTATATTATAAAATAATATAACATATTGAGCACCTGTCGACTCCCAGTATTAGCGAGCCTGAACAAGAAGATGTATGTATGATAGGCTCTAAACTAACCTAGATGACCCCAATAGTCGATTACCTCAAAACCGACATTCTCCTAGCTGAACGTAACAAGGCTCGAAAACTGATGTATCAGATTCCCTGATACACCATTGTGGAAGGAAGGTTGTATCGGAGAAGATATTCTATGCCATTACTCTGATGTGTGACTCCACCCGAGGCCAAGAAAATCCTAGAAGAAATTCATGAAGGATTTTGTGGAGACCACACTGGGGGGCATAGCTTATCAAAGAAAATTATAAGACAAAGATACTACTGGCCTATTATCAAAGCAGATGCATTCGAGTATGTCAAGAAATGCGATAAATGCCTGCGATTTGCTACAATTCTGCAAGATCCTCCATTCGAGCTAACCATGATGACTTCCCCATGGCCATTTGCGGTGTGGGGAATCGATCTTATAGGCTCGTTTCCAACCGACAAAGGTGGAGTTAAGTATGCAGTGGTCGCGGTCGATTATTTTACAAAATGGACCAAGGCCGAGCCACTGGCAACGATTATGTAATACCCCGGATTCCCTAATATGGTTTAATGGCTGGATTAGTAGGCCGGGAGGGCCATAACTATTAATTTATGCCATTGAATGTGTTTATGCATGTTTATGAGAATTATATTATAATATGATGTCAAATGCATGCATGTGGGTCCACATTTGTTTACAGGGGTGTTTTGGTAATTTGGCCCGTTGAGGGTATAATTGAATATATGTTTGCATGTCAATGATATATATTGTGAGGCCATATTATAATGTGGATTGGTTCGAGTATCTTGGCATGAGACGATCTTTAAATATGATTTATCGGTTTGGTCATAACAGGCTTAAGGTCGGGGCTCGGGGTGAGTCTCGGGGTGTTTTTAATGATTAGAGCGTTACCGGGAATTATAGGGTAACGGGATATGAATTATTGAGGTTTGAGATTATTGAGATTAGCAGGAGTTGGGAAGCGTTAATTATGATTAACGGGATAAGTGGAAAGTACCAATTTTACCCTTGGAATGGTTTTAGAAGCCTTAAGTGACCTAAGGGAATTTAGGTCATTTGGATGGATTTATATAACCTTTAGTTGGCTGTAGAAGCATATACAATAAAACAGAGCAAAATAAGGTTATCTTCCTCCTTCCCGTACATCATTCTCCTCCATCCTTCCTTTGGAGTTTTTGAGCTTAAAATGGGGTTTCAAGCTAGGAAATCAAGGGGCTGGGTTTGTAGACTTGGTTCAGCCATTGAAGGAGGTTCAAATTCGGAATTTGAGGTGAGTTCAGCCATAAGTTTCTGCTTTATACTCTGTTTTCTTTTAGTTTTTTCAGCCTATGACTTCTTGATGATAGTTTGGATTTATGGAGGTTTTGATTGAAGTTTAGCTTGGGTTTTGATGAGGGTGAGTTATGGGTGATGTTTAGAGGTTAAATTGAGTGTTTAGAGGAGGTTTGGAGCTGGTTAGAGGGCTTGGTTCCAAGGGAAAATGCAGGGGAAAGTTTGCTGGTGTGTGCTGTCCTTTTTGGCTGGTCTGGGTTGAGCGCCGCGGCATGGCTGTGGTGCGCCGCGGCCCTTGGCGTTTGACAGAGAGGGCTGCCTCTGTTTGAGGGACGCGGCGTGGCGCAGCTGGGGAGGGCCGCGATCCTTAGGGCAATTTTGGCCAGAATGGAGTTTTTAGCTTGGGGATTCAAGCCTTAGGCCTCGGGGTTGAACCTAGTACCCGGTTGAGTAGTGTTTGATGTCTCAGAGGCTAGGTTTTGGTTTGGGAAACCTTTGTTATCATTTTTATTGATGAATCCTATATTTTGGTTATGGCCAGGTGACCGTCAAGGAATTTAAAGATTCATCGTTCTCAGGAGTCGTTCTTATAATAACTTTCACTTGAACCAGAGGTAAGAAAATAGTGTATGGATACAGTTGCACCCCGTATATGTGTATGGCATGCATGGTTTGTTATTGAAGCATGTTGGTTGATATATGTGGACATGGATTGCATATTAAATGCTAGTGAATGTTGATTACTTGTTTATGGTACTGACTAGTCAGGGACCGGCCCTAAAGTCGATGAACATGCATTGAATGACTCTATGGCATTAATGTTGTCACATGGCTAGGGGACGCTGTTCATAGTTACGACTCTAGAGTCGGGAGGAAGGTTATGTTGGTGACCAATCACCATGCACCTATCCTGATCAAACTTATGAAAGAACCTCTTATCAGTTAAGCCCTGGTGACCCTATCGTCACATGGCTAAAGGGAGTTGTACCCACTTTTTTTACTTTTGCTACTGTCACCTATCTGTTATGGACTGATAATCCTGAATGATTATTATGATCATTGTTGATATTATGTCATGCTTTATTGTGTTTTCTTGCTGGGCCTTCGCTCATGGGTGCTATGTGGTGCAGGTAAATGGAAAGAGAAGCTCACCCAACCTTGAGTGGAGAGCTTGGACGATGTTGTGTACATATTGGGCCGCTTGACCACCACGGTCAGGGAGTTCTCAGAGGGACTAGGGGTTTACCCTATTTTTGCCGCTTAGGTCGGCGGGGATTGTAAATTTGAAACAATAGCGACCATTTTGTATTTTAAACAACTTGTAAACATTTTAATGGCTCATGAGCAGTTTACTTACTTAATGAAATGTGTCCTTTCCTTTTTACTGGCTTTTCACCTTAACCTGATAATAACACTTAGATCACGTTTTTAACCAAAGGACTCGGGTAGAGAGTCAAATTCCGGTTCACTGTTCACCGTAACTGTTCTGGGGTAGCCAGGGCGTTACAGATTAACTCGAAAAAGGTCTTGGACTTTGTGGTAAAAAACATCATCTGCCGATATGGAATGCCAAGGAAAATAGTATTAGATAATGGTACTCAATTCGACGGTGAATTGTTCACCCACTTTTGTGAAAAAAATGGGATAATAAAAAGCTTCTCCTCTATTGCCCATCCCCAAGCAAATGGCCAAGTCGAAGTGGTAAATAAGACTCTCAAGAGTTCTATGAAAAAGAAATTGGAAGAAGCTAAGGGAAAATGGCCCGAGGAGTTGCCCCAAGTTTTGTGGGCATATCGAACTACGACTCGCACTTCAACAGGACATACCCCATTTTCCCTGGCATATGGATGCAAGGCCATGTTACCAATCGAGGTCAAAATACCCACTATCCGTAGCCATGCTTATGATCAAGCCTCGAACCAATCCCAGCTCAAAGTAAGTCTAGACCTTATTGAAGAAAGGCGAGATGAAGCTCAACTGAAAAATGCAGCATATTAACAGCGAGCTACCCGATATTTTAATAAAAAGGTTCGGGATAGAAATTTCGGATTGGGAGACTTGGTGTTAAGGCGTGTGTTCCTAGCTACAAGGGACCAGGTCGCTGACGTACTTGGGCCTAATTGGGAAGAACCTTACCAAATCGAGTCAGTTATTCGACCTGGCGTCTATAAATTGGCAAGATTAAATGGAGAATCGGTACCACGAGTTTGGAATGACAAACATCTACGACCTTACTATCAATAGTGTAGGAATGATGTCTCATGTAACCATGCTTGTCTATCTTTACAAAGTTCTTGTTAATAAAGTGTTCAATTTTGACTAAAAGTCATTTTTATTTCAGTATGTTGTATTTTTTGAAAACTCTCTTAATTTAATAACCTATGATCTCACTCATAGGATATTAAGGGGGCATCAGTGGTATATATACCATTAGTTTGAAAAAATAAATAACTCCAATATAGCATACACAAAAACTAACAAATGTCTGGACTGTTAACTCGACATAAAAGTTAAAAGTGTATTCTAAAAACAAAAGTATCTCGATATAACCAGATGCGCGAGCTAAGATAATTTGGACATAACCAGATTATCAAAAATAAAGTGCCTGGATATAACCAGATGCGTGAGCTAAGATTATTTGGACGAAACCATATGATAAAAAATAAAGTGTCTAGATATAACCAGATACGCGAGCTAAGATTATTTGGACGAAACCAGATTATCAAAATTATAAGTGTATGGATTACAAACCAGACACGAGCTAAATAAGTTTGGAACAAACTAGCTAAAAGTAATTGACAGAAAGATGGAATATAATTAAACCCACTTCGAATTAAGTCGAGATCGAGGTTGGAATATCTTGCAAAAAGATAGTTTCGACCTCACAACCTTAGGGAGCTACTCGAGGACGAGGAAAAGTGATTAGAAAAGCAGGATATAACTAAACTACCTATCTTACACGCCATATAAGTACTTTCGAGTGCATGGTAAAAGTAAGTTTTGACCTTGACAAATAACGAGATCGAACGTGGATACATCGACTAAACTATGCATGAATGCATTGAAACTCGAGCTTAAATCCAACAGATATGTTTGTACGAATAAACAAACATAAAATCAAACCTTTAATATAAATTTCTTAAACTATTTCGATCTAAGAGATGTAAAGCAAAAATAATAAAGTAAAGTCGAACATGGTATTAAAAATATCAAATGTAAATAGCTCTTTTACGAGCTGTAAATTGTTTTTTCCCCAAGGGCATGAAAAAGAAAGGCTATAAAATATTACAAAATTTTTAAAGGGACACAGCCCATGATCAAGATCTAGGAAGCAGGAGCATCCTCCTTAGCCTTCTCAGCATCCTCCAAAGCAGCTTCCTCCGCCTCTAGCCGAGCTTGCCATTTGGCCAGAAGCTCATCCTCAAAGGTACCCAAGAAGCTTGTGTCGAGATCGACGTTGTTGGCCCAAATCCTGTACATGGCCATGTCAACTGCCCGATCCTTCCTTTGCTTAAACTCTTCGAGAAGACGGTCCTTTTCACCCACTATTATCTCGAAGGTGGCCTTTTTCTCCTTGAGCTTGGCATTTAGCTTCTCAAGCTCCTCAACCCTGGAGCTCTTCTCTTTGAGCTCGGCGTTCAACTTCTCGAGCTCCTCGACCCTGGATTTTTTCTCTTTAAGCTTAACCAACATCTTTGACTTTGCAGCCTTGAACTCGTCAGTGAGCTTGAGCTGGAGATCCTTCGACTCCTAAGCATAGGACATGCTCGTGTGAACCTCGTTGTTCAGCTTGTAATTTAGCTGAGCAACTACAGCAAGAGCCTAACACACAAACAAATCAAGTTAGAACATGCTCCAAATGAAAACACAATACATAACGAAGTAAGAGAAATTACCGAGGAAATGAGCTCGGTACTCTTGTCATAAAGGACATTAGAGTCCTGAGCATTGACTAGGAACTGCCATTGAGGAGCCCCAAGACTACTGAAGCTTTGGCCTACTCGAGATAGGACGTCCGAGCCGGGGGTGGCTCCGTGAGTCCCGACAGCGGTGTCGATAACATTCTCATCAGAATGAGTAGGAATTCAAGGGCAACAAGGCCCCTGCCTTCATATGCTCATGGCTCCAAGCCGCGAGCTTCAGCTTATTGTCAGGATGATTGTCTCCCGGGGCGTAATAGCTCCGTTCGTTTGAGGTAGGAGCTCAACACCTCAATGAGCTTGACAATCCTAGGCCGTGGCAAGCTAGGATGTTGGTGATTTGTCCCAACGAAGAAACCGAGCTCCAATAATGCTCGACCTCGAAGAATTCCCCCCTCGAGGTGGGAATGGTAGTCGGCTGTGAGGTGGATGGAAGACTTGATGATTCTTCCATCAGTGAGAATTTGAGGTCGCTCGGCTTGAAGGCAACCGTTACTTTGAGCTTGGGATCGGTTTAAGCTCGGGCTCCAGATCTGGATAAATCCCGACCCAAAGTTTCTTCCTTTTTCGTTCTTTGACCTCTTTGATCTGACGTCGGAAATGGGCTAAAATATCTTCTTGCTCGCACCTCACTTTGTAATCGTGAATTAGCCGTTGGTTTCAAGTGAAGGGAGATTCTGGACTTGGAGTTGTTGGAGAGTAAGGGATTTCGAGCTTTGACCCCCACCGTTTCTCACAATTATGCGACATCTAGCAAGAAAGAAAGGGGTGAGGGCCAGGCATACAAGAAATAAAAGGTAAAATTCAAGATAGTATGAGCTCGAATGCTCGAAACTATGGAATAAGCTCGATCGAAAGAACGGGATCAGACTCGAAAGAAACCTGAGCTATTGAAAGAGTCAGGTTTCAAGTGTGTATTTAACACGAAGGGGGGAGGGTGGATTTATTTTAAAGAATCCCGGATTTTCAGGGAAAATTTTGGCGGTTACTCAATAGAATGATAATTTTGGGAAACGTGCAATTTAAAAACCCTAATTCCATACCCCATTTCTTGGTTTACACGATACAATACAGTAATTTGAATAACAACGGTAGAGGAAGCCATATTTGCATCCCCTACACTAAATCTGGGTTTGAAGCCCACGATATCAATTTTTTTTTTTTAATCCAAAGTCTATATAATATCAGCTAAACAATGTGATTGAGGTTGCTAATTGCTACGAATATTCTTATAAAACTAGTGAAAAAAACTAGTAAATATTCTTACGGTGCAACGATAACAAAGAAATGTAAAAGAAAAATATATATAAACATATGGAACCAAGAACGAAAACTTACAAATGGTGGCCAGCGAATACAGAGAGATTGATGACCGGAGGAGTGGTTGCAAGAATGATCTCACGGAGTCGAACAAGCCAAAGTTGTTTTGTTTTCTCGGTTTTGAAAACATGCAAGGACCAAACGATGTTTGGGTTATGGTTTTTTCTCCCTTTTTCTCTCTGAAAGTTTAAAATGCAAAAGTGAGGGGAAGAAGATGATATGGGCATATAAATAGGCCCTTGTTGACCCAGATTTTGGTCAACTGACACGGAGTCAGAATATGCTTGATGTGAATGAATGCGTTGAAAAGAACGTAATGACAAAAATAATAAGAACACGATATTTTATAGTGGTTCGGCCCCAGGATATGGTAATAACCTACGTCCACTTAGATTGTTATTGATGTGAGAATCAAAGGGGTGATTAAAGAACTAGGGTTCAATGAGTTTCACTGACCTCTGAAGAACAATACAATATCTTAGATAGAATTACTCTAGTCTCAAATAATTCCAAAGCCAAAAGTCCCTTCCTTAAGCTATCTTTCTCTATTTATAGGTTCAAGGGGGATTACATGAGTTTGTTACAGATATCCTCTCCTAAATGATCGGATACTCAGGAGATTGTGTGAGTTAATTTCAGGATTTACAAAGATCTTTATCGACCAGACTGGTCGCAGGAAAGACTTGGCCGCCTACTGCTTACAATGTGCCTTCTGGTCGATATCCTAGGAGAGTTCCTCCAAATGTCAGCCACGTGTCCAGGAATCACTTGCCACGTCATCTATGCCAGTTTTTTGGATAACAGCCCTAAAGAATGGAAAGCGTCGAATTGATCTGGACCGTTGGCCGAATTCGATATTTGATCGAACAAATGGGCACAGACGTGACAATGGCAGCATACAGGTGGTAGATGAATAGACATGGGCATGGTACAAAATCACTCAAGTACTCTAGTTGAGCAACCCCTGGCTGACGCGTGTCCACTCTTGAGTACCTCAGACAGTACAGTTTCCAAGGAGGGCAGTTCAAAAGTTTCATTCTCATAGGATTCGAACTGATACTTTTGAGGGGGCAAAATGTTACGCCCAGATTTTGAGCTTGAGAAGTTATGACCCCGAAATCTAGGCTCGTTAGGTGTAAGCTTGAAATATACACGGTCGTCATATGATCCTCTAGTCAGACTGCTTGGTTGTAAATAACGACCTTGAAAAGCTCGAGGGTGTGTAGCCTCGAATATGCTCTGAGATCGCAATAACCATGGTTTGGCACATATATTTCCTTGATACATCTCTTGCCTTCGGACGAGATGGTTCGAGCTCTAGAAGTGTAAGTTTGAATGAGATGACTTCGTCAATGGTTACTTGTTGGGAGCATAGGCGAACCAAGATGACGAGCTCGTAATAGGCAAACGGTCTCAAAGGCACATGAATCTAGTGTTTAAGCTCGTTAGCTGTGTGTGAATGTATTTATTGTTATAAATTCCCTATGATTAATGGATCTGATGTAATTCGTTATTGAATCCCTCATGTTGTGGGATATTACCGCGTACATAGTAACTAATGCATTTAATGGCATTATTTTATTTGATTTATAGAATATCTTCCCGAAATATGTGGGAATGAATTCTGTAACATTTTCTATAAATATTGAAGGAAACTCCATTTGCGGGGGACCGAAATTCTGAGATCTTGAGAAAAAACTCTGGGCAACTATTCTTTGAAAAGTTTCCAGAAAACTCCCAAGTGCTAATAACAGCTCGTGGACTAGGCAAATTTAACTGCTGAACCATGTAAAAATCTCTTGTATTCATCTTTTTGTCATTTCCTCTGATATTTTCTTGTTTAATTGCTCTCATTTTCAAGTTAACGAAAAATGACGTCAACATAATTAATATAAATTTCTAGCTAATTCATAGTAAAAATCCAACCGAATGGACTAGTAATTTAATTATTTATTTTCTTACCTTTTTATTTTTACTCTTTTTCATGTCTGATTGACTTTTTTCTTTTTATTTATTTTTATTTAAAAAAATGCAAAAAATTGACGTATGCAACCGACTTTATATGTACAAAATGTACAAGATATATAAACCACAACTAGATCTTTAACTTATCCTTTTTTTATACACATTTTCCTTCATTTCATCTTTTCAGGTACTCACTCCAACTATAAACATTCTAGTTTCAAAAAACAGTCTTAATCGGGTATTACTACCTTTCTGATTCTTTCTATTCTGATTTAATATGTATTCTATATGCAATGTGCTCTTTTTCTTCTATTTTGTTCCTTTAAAAAATGACTTTATTATCTTTTTCTTCTTGTTTTTTCTTCAATGAGTCAATCAATCTTTGTTTTATTTTATAGGGTAGGTAACTATTTGGTAACCTGTGTTTTTGCAAAGTATCATTTTGGTACCCTCTGTTTTCAATAATGCTCATATAGTACCCTGTATTTTAAAATTGTACATATTTGGTACCCTAAACTCAAATTTAATTAATAAAATTTTACCAATTTAATCAAACTGCTGTCAATTATATAAGTTCCAAATTTAAATTTAATTACTTAATTACAAATAATTGATAACAGTTTGATCATATTGACAAAATTTTATCAATCAAATCTGAGTCTAGGGTATTAAATATGTATAATTTTAAAATACATGATACCATATTAGTATTATTGAAAACAGAAGATACCAAAATGATACTTTGCAAAAACATAGGCTACCAAATGAGTAAATTCCTTATTTTATATATATAACCTTCATAGTGACACTATTGGAAAAGTCAATTACAAATTTCAAAATAGATTCGTTCAAATATTTTAAGAATATTTATTAAAAACAGTTAGATTTTCTATTTGTGTTATTCTTTTTCTTCTTTTCTTAATATATTAATGGGTGAATAAAATGTGAACATCTGTTGATAATAATGTGTATATATCTCTTCTATATAATAAGTGTGTAAATAACGGAAATTCTTGATTTTAATGGTTTTTTATTCTTTTAATATTAACTTTAACAAAATATTTTTATATTTAATAAACTATTTTTATATTTAACGGTAGTTTGTAAACATCACTTAAACTTAAATAAATGATTAAAAAAAATTAAAATAGGATATTTTTGAAATATTTTACAATGATAATTATTTAAAAATAATAAATAATGAAACAAATTAAAATATAATATTTTTGAGACATTTTACAATAATAATTATTTAAAAATAATACATAATTAAACAAATTAAATTAGGATATTTTTTTAGATATTTTACAATGATAATTATTGAAAAATAATAAAATCATACATTTTATAACTTAAATAAAATTTAATTAAACTTAAACTCACTTATTAGAATAATATCATATTAAACATAAATTATAATCTACTGTCAATTAGCAACAAGAAACTTACATTAAACATATAATATATAATTTCTTGTTGTCACTCCCAAATTCAAAAACTAGAACAAACATAAACCTAAAAAAAATATTTAATTAAAACAGGATATTTATTTGAAATTTATATAACATTAATATAAATTTAATAAAAATAATTAATAAATTCTATAAATAAAACTAGAGAAACGTGCATTGTATGAAACTTGTATCTAGTCTATATATAATGTTTCTGTTCTAAATCTCAATGGAATTAATTTGTGAATGCTTTCATCAACTTTCCATGGTGGTGCATGTTCTTCAGTAGGATTATCACAACTTTGCTGATGGAGGACTAACATCAAGTTATTTGTGTAGGGAAATTTGACTTTTTATGCTTAATGGTGTGGTGTAATTCAAAATAATGCTAGGCATTTTTATCATTACAAAATAATGCCAAAATTTTTGCTAGTACCCAAAATGCCCATGTCACAATTCCCCCCAATCCCCCTTTTGATTCTCCTTCTCTCTCTCAAACTCTCGGTTCAAACTCTCCCCCCGACTGACCAACTAACCAGAACCCAAACCCGTCGTAGCCCCCGTCGAAGCCGCGCTACTGCCTCTCGCCTGAAAGGTTCTCCCTCTCACCTCTCGTCGTCCGTCCGTCATCCAAAACCCACAGCCTCTCGCCTCTCGCCGTTCGTCAGTCATCCAAAACCCACGGTTCGAGTTTCTCCATACCCAAAACAAAGGTAAGCTCTTATTTTTTATTACATTGAATTTGTGTTTGTAGTGTTATATTTTAGGATTGTTTGTGTATTTGTGTCTGGTTTTGGGTTTGAATCTAGTTTGTTTTGGGTATGGATTAGTGTGGGTATGTTAAGAGTGAAGTCTGGGATTTTTGTGGGTCTGGTAAGGTTGCTCGAGGGTGGTTCGATGGGGGTTCGACGGTGGTTCGATGCATGCTTGATAGGGTTTTGATAGGTTAAGCCGTTAAGGGTTCCAAGTTTAGGTTCGATGCATGCTCGATTGGGTTCGATAGGTTAGGTCATTTGGGGTTCCAGGTTTGTGGGTTTCATGTATGTTCAATGGGGGTTCAATGCATGCTCGATGGGGGTTCGATGCATGCTTGATGGGTTGGGCATTTGTTGGGTTCGATGGTTGTCGATGTTGGTTCGATAGGGTAGGCCTTAGGGGTTCGATGTTGGTTCGATGGGGTATGCCCATTATGGGTTCCAGGTTTAAACCTAAGAAATTAGATTCATGCTCGATGGGGGTTTGATGCATGCTCGATGGATTGGGTCTTATGTTGGGTTCGATGGTGGTTTGATGCATGCTCTAAGGTTGTTCGATAGGGGTGGTTCGATGGGTGTTCGATTGGGGTTCGATGGTTGCATTTATGTTTATTGATGGATTTTTCACGCGACTTTGTTTAATTGTATTATTTTTATCTTTATTTTTTGCAGATGCCGAAGTTTCTTTTACCCTTGACAGATCACTTTCCTGGACGAGTCACATATAGGGGCAATGGTTAATTTAGAACAATCAATGACAATTTTGAGGAGCTCGGGTTGATAGAAAGGGTGAAGGAATCCCCTTTCAAACATTTTTTCATGGCTGAGAAGTTAGACTTCTCTGCATCTCTCATACATCAATTAATGTTGCGCAAGATCCAGTGCATCAAAGAGGATGAGTTGCATTTACATTTGGGATCTAGACCTTGTAGATTTGGTAGAGGCGAGTTTGCTTTGGTTACGGGGTTGAACTTCAGTTCCGGGCCATCTGAGACTGATTTGAAGAAACACTTGACTAGTGACTTTAATGATGAAGAAACAATGAAGATAATGCATTTGGAGGCTGCTTTAAAAAACTGCACTGTAGTTGAAGATGCCTACAAGTTGGGCCTATGTTTCTTTGTTGAGGGGGTTTTACTTGCATGAGAGGGCAAGTTAAATGTCTGGATAGATTCGCTGAAGATGGTGGAGGACACTGAGTACTTCTTTACTTACCCATGGGGGAAGGTGTCTTTTAACAAGCTTATGGATTCATTTAAAAAAGACATGCATCATCAGAAGAGGAACTATGAGAAGAAGAAGGAAGTTAAGGGGAAACAGAAAGAAGCAAAATACAATTCGTATGGTTATGTCCCTGCATTGCAGTATTGGGCATACAAAGCCATCCAGCAGTTTGCACGTGAGTATGGTATTAACCATGGAAACCAGTTTCTGAGGATGCTCAGTTGGTCAAGCAATAAGGAGCGTCCTATTTCGAAGGCCGACCTTGCACCGATGTTCAAGAAGACGAGTGTAAGTTCTGCTATATTATGTCAAAATAGAGTATTCTTTGGTGGTTTCAAACTAACTTAATGCTTTGTATTTGATGCGGTTGATTGTGTTGTCCATGTTGAAGCCCCGACCTTCGGAGATGGATTATTATAGCGCTCTGACGGAGGGTGATGCTCCCTTGTATCCCGGGTTGGGCCAAGAAGAAGAGGTAGAAACTCCCACTGATTTTGAGAAGGTGGCGGAGATATCTGCTGAGGTTGCGAAGGCAGCCAATATTTTTGTTGATGGCCCAGATGATGAGGATACCCCAGTCCCCATCGGCCCCACACCCTCAGCCCCAACCCCATCGGTACACCCCAGTTCTGATCAACCTAATTTATGGGAGGTGTTGGAGAGGTTGGAGAGAGTCGTGAGTCGTCAGGATACCATCCTAAAGAACCAAGCGGTCATCATGGATGTTGTCAATAAGATCTTGACATTCGTACAAGATCTTCCAAATGATTCTGATTCCGACTCACTTGACCTCCCGGATGATTTTGTCTCACATGACATAGGCACTCCTCCCCCGATAGTACTCATAGAAAATCCTGAGACCCCAGGTGTTGCTATTATAGAACCTAAGGATATTGCTGGTGTAGAGTTTGAATTGGCCAAGAGGAAAAGACGCAAACCTAAGAAATTTGAAGACTACACCGACCCAACCAGAAAGAAAGCTTGTTTGGATGTGATTGAAGACGTGCCATTAGTCCTCGACCCTCTAAAGAAGCCACTTGCTACACAGTACAGGACGGTCAGCAAGTGGTTGCTTGGAGATATTTCGAACAAGACGAAGAGGGATGTCCAAACTGGTGTGTATGGTCCGAGTTGGTTTCTGACGATGAAGACACCACAGTTTTGGATTGATGATGGGGTAAGTAATTTTATTAATATCTGTTATCTGGTATAAACAGTGGGTTTGATAGGGGTTCGATAGTTTGGGTTCATGGGGTTCGATAGGGGTTCGATGGGATTTTGATAGGGATTCGATAGGGGTTCGATAGGCAGGTGGTTTGGGTTCATGGGGTTCGATAGGGGTTTGATGGGGTTTCGATAGGGGTTCGATGGGGATTCGATAGGGGTTTCGATGGTGGTTCGATGGGGGTTCATGGGGTTCGATAGGCAGATGGTTTGGGTTCGATAGGGTTTGATAGTGGTTCGATAGGGGTTTGATGGATAAATGGTTTGGGTTCATGAGGTTAATTTCTTTCCTAATATTTTTGCAGCATATTGATGCGGCCAAGCATATGCTACGTAGGCGTCGACAGTTCTATCCTGGGGCGTATCGGCAAGATGCTGTTGTGATGAATATTATGTTCTCACAAGTGGTACCGACTCGTTATGATGCATATCAGAATGCCAAGGAAGCAGATAAGAAAAGGTTTTTGTGGGATTCAGATGTGATATCAATGATTACGGGAATTGACAATCAATTTCTAGCATCGTGGAAGGGAGTAGACACTATATATTGGTGCCAGAACTACCTTCAAGCACATTGGTTTGCAGTTGAAGCCTCCATTTCTACTTGGACTCTGAATGTTTATGATTCAGACGTGACAATGATAAGTGATAAACAACTGCAATCGTTTATGAAGTCATGGTCTACTTTGTTCCCATTGTTGTTATTGCAGTCACAACTTTTCAAGGACGATCCTTGGTTGACGATTCCACCTAGAGCTAAAAGATGCAAAGAGTTCAATGTGCACCGCATACCAGTTGATTCAGTACCCCAAACCAAAGCCAGGTAATCAAAAGTCTAGTTTTTATTCAAGTTTTTAAAATTAAATTCCATGTTGATTTTGTTACTAATGCAATTTATGTTTTGGTTACAGTGGAGATTGTGGTGTGTACGCCATCAAGCACATTGAACACTTATTGGGTAGGCTACCACTTCACACGATCTGCGATAACAACATGAAGTTGTTTAGAAACAAATGAACAGTTGACTTATGGTATCAGAATGTTAGACATTGAACATTCTCTTCTTGTTATATTTATTTGCTTAAAATATAGATTATTAAGAAATTTTTTTGAGTCGAACATCTTTTTATTAACGACAATAAAAAAAGAAAACGAAAAATAACCTTCAACTTCAAGTTTAAATAAAATACAACAAAAAATAAACTCAAAGCCGAGCTTTGCATGAGGACTTGTTGTGGTCACGACCACCACATCTACTGCACTTACGAATTGTAACTGGTTTTCCCTCGCCAGATGGCCAACGATTTGTCCTTGGTCTTCCTAGCTTTGGCTTTTTTGGCTGACCAACTTGTTGTTTCTCTATGGGTACACCAACTACCATATTCTTAATGTCATCTGGAAGTATCTAGTCATCCTCGTTCCCAGTTGGGTAAATGGTTTCTTTGTACGAATTCCTCCATGACTCAATGGTGTAAAACGGTGAACACAAAGAGTAAAGGTTCACTCCACGCTCTATAGTTGCTGCAGCTGCATGGGGACAAGGTGTGCCTATTAGCTGGAATACCCCACATGAGCATGATTTCGTCCTCAAATTCACCTCAGCATCGCTGTCTGCACCAGTTACATGAAACTCGAATTGACCAAGGGCATAGACATTCATGAACCTTCCTTTGTCAGCATTGTTCGATACATCTGCCTCCATCACGATGGATAGTTTGGTGGTAGTCTTCTCTGTCACACTACGTCGTTCAAAAAACCAAGACTGTAGCGTGAACCGAATGAATTCTAAAAAAATTGTAACTGGAAAGGTTCTTGCATCCTTGGTCTTGTTGTTGAAGCTTTCAGCGTAGTTGCATGTCATTATATTGTATCATTTTCTAGGAAAGAAAGGACGAGACCACTTATCGAAACCAATTCCCTCCAAATAGGCAGCTATAGGAGGATCTATTCGCTTAATATTTTCAAAATGCTTTAGAAATTCGGTCTTCTTCCATGCATAGGCAGCTGCCCACATCTCACTGTGACAGTGATCAGTCTTGAACTTGGCTTTCACATTCATACTGATGTGATGGTAGCATGCGCCGTGGTAGGCACCAGGAAAGACAGACTCTAGAGCATGAATAATACTAGTATGCCTATCTAACACAAAAGCGAAGTCATCAACGTCCCCAATGGCTTCCTTCAACTTCTTCATGAAATATTTCCACGAGTTGTGGTTCTCACTATCCACCAACCCGAACACAATTGGATATAAATGACTATTCGCAGCCAAAGCAACGACACATAGGATGTGGCCACCGTACTTATTCTTCAAGAACGTGCCATCCACACATATCACAGGACGACAAAATCTGAATCCCCTCCTACAAACTCCAAGGGCAAAGAAGCAATATAGGAAATGACCATCTTTAGTGAAAAAATCAGTAATTGTACCTCGATTCTTTTGCTGCAACATGTGCAAGTAGGATGGCAACTTGCAATACGAATCCTCATATGCCCCCTAACATACGTAAGTGCCTTCTCTCTACATCTCCATGCCTTTTCATAACTCATATCAATACCAAATTTTTTCTTCATATCCTCCTTTATGTTGTTTTCCATGTAAATGGTCCCATCAACTGCGTATTTGTTCTTTATGAGGTGTCCAACAACCCACCGAGCAGCTTGACGATGACCTTTTCGTCGCACTTCTAGTGAGCATGTGTGTACGCTCTTGTATACCGTGATCTCAAACATGGGGGACATTGGTAGATTTTTCCCTCTTAGTCTCCAACAACAGTCAGGATCTTTGCATGTGATATACCACACGTCAGTACCAGACTTTTTCACCATATACTCAAAGTTATTCTTCATTGCAAATAGAGCAGCTTTGGTTTTTAAATCAATCTTGTCCTCAAAAGTCTTCCCAACATATATTTCTCCCATTGGTCCACCAGATGATGAGGAATGGGTTTTAGCAGATGCCTCAATATCTTCTTTTGTAAACATTGGGGCACTCCATCTGGTGTGATCTTCTCTTGATACAATTGTCTCCCTCCACCCAGTGTTATCTTCTGTCCTAGGAGGTTGATTACTGCTTCGAGCAGGTGCTCGACGTCCTTGAGTTGGGAGGTGTGCCTGTGCAAGAGGCAGTCCTGACTCTTCTTCTACTTGTTGGGCTTGGGAAATGTCTAACTCCTCATTTGAAACATCTGCACTATAATACGAGTCATCCTCGAAACCATCATCATTAACTTCAAAGCAATTACCAACTTGATCATCATTCACATAGGGATCGTACTCATATGCCTCAAGCACACCTGTGGGACCTCCTTGTGGTATATCAAGCTGAATAGTAACCATCGGATCAGTAACTGGAACAAAAGTGCCCACCTCGCTAAGATGCTTGTAACTGCTACCTGCAAAAGATGGATCGACACTGGTCGTGTCTTTTTCGTCACACTAGGAGAAGGATCTAATATGACACTCTTCTTAACTGGAGTCACACATAAGACTACCCGTTCTTTCAAGCTTATTCCTAAGAATACACGAACTTGACGATCATTCTTCAATTGAACCAGTGCAAATGGTTGGTCGCCGCATACGTATGGCACCTCGAGTTTCAATTCATACACCTCTCTATCCACCTGAAATGTCTCGTGCAGTATGTCAAGTAGTTGCAAGTAAGTGACATCATTCTCTATTGGTATCACTTCACCTTCAGCATCCTTAAAATACCATTTCCTACCATGCATTTCCCAAACACCGTTGTAAGAAACAAATACATAAACAGTAGAACCTGAAATAAAAAAACACAAATACAATTAGCTGAAAAACAGATGGTAGGAAATGGTATTTTAACGATGCTGAAAAACATGACCATCGAGCCTACATCGAGCAGACATCGAGCCTCCATCGAGCATGCACGAAATAGTGAGAATGCACATTACCATCGAGATTGCATCGAGTAGGTATCGAGTAACCATCGAGCACAACATGCAACGTAAAAAATGATGTGCCATCGAGCTTGCATCGAGCAGGCATCGAGCATCCATCGAGCATGCATGAAATAGTGAGAATGCACATTACCATCAAGTACCCATCGACTAGGTATCGAGTAACCATCGAGCACAACATTCAACCGTAAAAATTGATGTTCCATCGAGCCTGCATTGAGAAGGCATCGAGCAACCTTCGAGCATGCATGAAATATTAATAATGCACATTACCATGGAGCACCCATCGAGTAGGTATCGAGTAACCATCGAGTATAACATGCAACCCTAAAATTGATGTGCCATCGAGCCTACATCGAGCAGGCATCGAGCAACCATCAAGCATGCATGAAATAGAGATAATGCACATTACCATCGAGCACCCATCGAGTAGGTATCGAGTAACCATCGAGCATAACATGCAGCCCTAAAATTGATGTGCCATCGAGCCTGCATTAAGCAGGCATCGAGCAACCATCGAGCATGTATAAAATAGTGATAATTCACATTACCATCGAGCACCCATCGAGTAGGTATCGAGTAACCATCGAGCAGAACATGCAACTCTAAAAATTGATGTGCCATCGAGCCTGCATCAGGCAGGCATCGAGCACCCATCAACACAAACCCAGAAAATTCCCAGAAAACGCAGATCGACAAAAAACCAGAAAAAACCCAAAAAGATGTACAAATATTTCTCAGATCTATTCGAAATGCCCAAAAAATTTAAAGGAAACATCACTAATCCAAGTATTTAAGAAAAAATTGCTTACTCATTAAATTTTTCTCCAAGATTTCTCAACCCTTACTTTGGTCTTAATCCCCTGTACAAATGGCTTTCTTAGTGGCGGTCCCTTGCTCGATGGGGTTCTACCGTGGTGGTCTTAGTGGTGGTATGAGGTGAGGTGAGTGAAAGAGAGTGAGGAAGAAACAAGAAGAATGAAGAGAGGAGGAGGGAAGAGAGGAGATAGTTATGAAAGGGGTATTTTGGGTATCCTAAAATGAATTGACATTATTTTGTAATGATAAAAATGCCTAGCATTATTTTGAATTACACCACACCATTAAGCATAAAAAGTCAAATTTCCCTCTGTGTACGTTGCTTCATCAAAGTCTATGAAGACGCTACTTATCAAGTAAGTGAAAATTCAATTGTTGTTCTTTGTTATGTTTTTTTATTCATTGATCACCCAGAAAGAAAAGGTTTTATTTGAATTTTATTAGTCTTTATTTTTTGTAATTGAGTGCACACACACATATATATATATATATACACCATAATGCCGGGATTCATAGTTCCTGAACAAGTTTCATGTTTTTTTTATTTTCTTTGCTTTTTCCTCTTTTTCTCTTTAATTTAAACTTATGTTGTATGACTTATAATTTTAAAATAAGATGTTTTTAAATTAATTTTCTTTATTTTTTAGAACCTTCAAAATAGAGCAAACTTAAATTAATTAACTGCGTATAATATTAGAGGAACACTAATACTATTGTCCCCGTGTTTCACACTAAATCTAAGACATTCTGATTTTAATCAAATTTTGTTTAATTTTGATTTAAAAGATATCTAGGTTTACAACTTTTCAATTCATTAAAAATATTTCTTATTTATTTTTCATTTTAAAAGCAATATATATATATTGATATTTAATATTTATGAATTAAATATATTAAAATCTGGCCACACTAAAACAACAATAATATCACTGCCACTTTGTCAAATATTTATTTGTTTCATAATAATTTTATGCTTTCAAACCACAACATAACAAAATGAATTTGAAGACAGATTGAAAAATAGATAAAAACTTGAAAAGCTAAACTCAATATAATTTTTTTCCTGATTATTCTTCATGTTTTTATTTATTCAGTTTATATTCATTAAAATAATTAAATATAATGCTTAAACAGTTTCAAATTGAATATAGGTCCAATGGCAAAGCAAGAAAAATATATCAAAGATATACATCCATTGGACACAAAATGGAAAGCAAAAGTATTAATGCTAGAAAAAGGCTTTCCGAAATATGCCCGTTATGGTGCAAAAAATATGAGAGTTTAGTATTATGTGACTCACAGGTTAGTTCAATAATTTACATATTTTTTGAATTTTTGAATTATTCGTATTTATCAATACTAATACAATGTTACTAATTTTTATAGGGCACACAAATACAAACCATCGTGTATGATGACGACATTAAATTTTTTGAGAAAAAGCCAATCATCCATAAAAAAATACTACATCTCAAATGCTAGTGTAAATGTCAATAAACCCCAATATCAAGTGGTATCAAATTCATAAGAATGGGTAATCAACAAATATACTTTAGTTGATGAAGTGGAATGTTGAGTCTCAAGCCTTCGATCTTCTTCACTGAATTTGTCAGAACACTAATCACTCTTTGACATAAAACACTGAACACAGGACTATATCTCAAACTCAGAAAACACTTAGCTAAATAAGATGAATAATATCTCTCTTTATTGTAATGAATGTAATACTTACAACCAGGAATATACAAAGTGATCAATGCCTATTTATAGGCTTGGTGCTTCTGTTAGAATAACAGAGTAAACGGTCAGTCTAGCTGACCGTCCCTAGGGGCAACTAATACTAACCAATTTGGTCACGAGACAAGACACCTAGAATAGCAATTAACTAACAATTTCTCCACCTAATTGCTAATCTAGGCATTACAAAGAAAAATAAAAATACAAACATGTTTAAGCACAGTCTGCTGAAACATGCAGCAGAGCTAAACAATGTCTAAATTTTCCTGTGGGAAGGACCTTGGTGAGCATGTATGCTGGGTTTTCTTCAGTAGCAATCTTGACTAGCTTCACTTTCCCTTCTGTGATGACATCTCGGATAAAATGAAGTCTTATGTCGATATGCTCAGTCCTCTCATGGAAGACTTGATTTTTGCTCAAGTGTAGTGCACTTTGACTGTCACAGTGCACTGTTACACTTTTTTGATCCAATCCCAGTTCTCTTGAAAGGCCTTTCAACCAAATGGCTTCTTTAACAGCTTCTGTGCAAGCCATATACTCTGCTTCAGTGGTTGAGAGCGCCACAGTGGCTTGTAAATTAGCTTTCCAACTTATAGTACATCCTCTAAGTTGAAAAACATAACCTGTTTGAGACCTTCTAGTGTCCAAATCACCAGCATAATCTGAATCTACAAAGCCTTCAACTTCTGTGGTACTGCAGTGTGATCCATACGTTAGTCCCACTGAGCTTGTGCCTTTTAGATACTTTACCAGCCACTTGACAGCTTGCCAATGCTCCAATCTAGGATTCCCCATGAACCTGCTGACTATGCTCACACCATGGCCTAGATCTGGTCGAGTGCATATCATCAGATACATTAAACTTCCTACTAGACTGGTGTAGGGAACTTTAGACATGTAGCTCTCTTCTTCTATATTAGATGGTGCTTGAGTATGGGAGAGTTTAAATTGTTGTCCAATAAGTGTACTAACTGGTTTGACATCAGTCATTGAGAATTTTCTCAAAATCTTAGAGATATATCCTTCTTGAGACAGCTTTAGGATCCTCAGCTTCCTGTCTCTAATGATTTCAATCCCTAAAATTTTCTTGGCAGATCCAGGATTTTTCATCTCAAATTCTCTATTCAGCAACATTTTCACATTTTTGATCTCCTCCATGTCCTTGCTTGCTATCAACATATCATCTACATACAAGAGTAAATAAACCATAGCTTTAGAGTTCTTGATATACACACAACTGTCATATGCACTTCTCTTAAAGCTTGCCTTGATCACAAACTCATTAAACCTCTTGTACCACTGTCTTGGTGACTGTTTTAGCCCATACAAGGATCTCTTCAAGAGGCACACTTCGTCTTCTCTCCCTTTCTCTTCAAAACCCTGTGGCTGTCTCATAAAAATGGTTTCTTCTAGATCTCCATGCAGGAAAGCAGTTTTCACATCAAGCTGCTCCAATTCGAGGTCTTCAGTGGCTACCAAACTCAGCAGCATTCTGATTGAAGTGTGTTTCACCACAGGGGAAAAAAATCTCATTATAATCAATTCCTTGCCTCTGTGTAAAACCACTAGCCACTAATCTAGCTTTGTACCTCGCCTCTTCTACCCCTGGAATCCCATCTTTATGCTTGTACACCCATTTACAACTAATGATCTTTTGCCCCACTGATTTCTTGACCAATACCCAGGTCATGTTTTTCTTCAGTGAGGCTACTTCTTCACTCATTGCATTATTCCATTTTTCCCTATCAGCAGATTGCATTGCCTCCTCATAAGATGTTGGTTCCTCACCATCTATACTAGCTATGTTCAGTGCATAATGCACCACATCAGCATAGCCAAATCTTGTAGGAGCTTTTGTAGGCCTCTTTTCCCTATCCCTAGTAAGCTGATAGTCATTCTCTTCTTGTTCAACTTCACCTTCAGATTGATCTAACACATCCGTTCCACCAGTAGCCTGTGTTGCTGGTTCTTCATAGCCATGAAAATGATCTTCGTTGGTCTCCACCTCAATCTGAGAACTCATGTTGCTGTTGTCAGGAAACTCACGGTCATCTCTTGACATTCCTTTGAGTGTGTCTTTGTACAACTCACTTTCCTCGAAAGTAACATCTCTGCTGATGAAAAACTTCTGATGATTCCCAGCTTCTATGCTCATCATCTTGTAGCCCTTTACACCATCAGGATATCCAAGGAAGATGCATCTCCTTGCCCTTGGCTCTAGCTTATCCTGTCTCACATGGGCATAAGCAACACATCCAAAAATTCTGAGATTTCCATAGTCTGCAGACCTTGCTGACCAGACCTCAATGGGAGTTTTGAACTCTATTGCTGAGGAAGGACACCTGTTGATCAAGTATGTTGCTGTCACTACTGCTTTTCCCCAAAAACCCTTTGGTAAACCTAAGTAGATTAACATACATCTAACCCTCTCCAAAATGGTCATGTTCATTCTTTCTGCATGCCCATTTTGTTGAGGATTCTTTGGTACTGTTTTGTGTCTCCTTATACCTTATTTCCTGCAGTAGTTAGTAAATTCATCTGAACAAAACTCTAACCCATTGTTTGTTCTTAGCTTTTTAATTCTCCTTCCTGTTTGGTTCTCTAACAAGATTTTCCACTCTAAAAACTTCTTGAATGCATCAGACTTATTCTTCAAAACATAAGTCCAAATGTATCTTGAATAATCATCTAGAAAAAGTAAGAAGTACCTGGCTCCACCTTTTGTTGCTGTCCTTGATGGCCCCCACAAATCTGAGTGGATATATTCCAAGATTCCCTTTGAAATGTGCTTTCCAGTTCCAAACTTCAGTTTGGTAGCTTTGTCAAGTACACACTGATCACATAAATCTAGTTCCTGGATCTGATCCGTCCCAAACACACCCTTCTTGAACAATAGTTTCAGACCTTTATTACCAATGTGTGCAAGTCTTCTGTGCCACAACATGGTATTATTCTTGTCATCTGAAACTGAGTTTATCTCATCCTTTCTTGGACTCTCTTGCAACACATAGATGTCATTCACCTTCAGACCTTTCATAATGACTCTGGAACCCTTCACCACTCTCATGCTACCATTTTCTACCTTGACAATGTAGCCTTCTTGATCCAGCATAGCTACTGAGATCAAATTTCTCTTGATCTCTAGAACGTATCTCACATGCTTTAATTCTGTTTCAGTGGTCTCCTCTAGCTTGATCATAACAGACCCAATTCCTTTTATTTGGCATGCTCGATTGTCTCCCAACTTCACATTCCCTGATCTGACAGATTGAAACTTGCAAAATCTTGATCTTTCAGGACAAATGTGGAATGAGCATCTTGAATCGAGTACCCAACTTGAGCTAGAATCACCCTCAGAAGCTATTAGGACCCCTGCACTCTCATAACCATCAGTGTCTTCTCCTTCAGAGGCAATTCCAGCATTGCCAAACTTCTGACTGTAATTCTTGAAAATTGGGCAGTCCTTTCTCAAATGATCGGGGTTGTTACAGACATAGCACCTTCTCTGTTTTGCCTTTGATCCAGTCTTTTTGTTCTGATTCGACTGATCCTTGTTCTCCTTCTTGGAGGATTTCCTACGAACAAACAATCCATCTCCATCTGTCTCCTCTTTCATCTCTGACTTTCTCTTCATTTCCTTGGACATCAATGCATTCTGAACCTCCTCTAGTGTCAAGGTTTCCCTTCCATACATCATGGTATCCACAAAATGCTCATATGAATCTGAAGGCAGTGAGTTCAGTACAATGATTGCTTGATCTTCATCTCCAATCTTTATGTCAATATTCTCAAGATCAAGAATGATCTTGTGAAATTCATCCAAATGGTCTTCGATATTCTTTCCCGATCCCATCTTGAACGAGTACCGATTCTGCTTCAAGAACAATCGATTGGCCAGGGACTTTGTCAAGTACAAACTTTCAAGTTTTGTCCAGAGAGATGCATCTGTCTTTTCTTTCGATACTTCTCTCAGTACCTTATCCCCAAGGCTTAGAATAATGGCACTATGAGCTTTGTCCAACATCTCTGTCTTCTCCTTTGCTGTCAAACTTGCAGGAAGCTTATCCTCCCCCAACAAAGCTGATTGAATTCCTTGCTGCACGAGCAGGGCTCTCATCTTCACCCTCCACAATCCGAAATCATTCTTCCCAGTGAATTTCTCAAGATCGAACTTTGCATTACCCATGGTGACAGATATTCACCCCAATCTTGATCCAAGATCCAAGATTGTCTTCTCTGAATCGCCCAAAACTTGGCTCTGATACCACTTGTTGAGTCTCAAGCCTTCGATCTTCTTCACTGAACTTGTCAGAACACTAATCACTCTTTGACATAAAACACTGAACACAAGACTATATCTCAAACTCAGAAAACACTTAGCTAAATAAGATGAATAATGTCTCTCTTTATTGTAATGAATGTAATAGTTACAACCAGGAATATAGAAAGTGATCAATGCCTATTTATAGGCTTGATGCTTCTGTTAGAATAACAGAGTAAACGGTCAGTCTAGCTGACCGTCCCTAGGGGCAACTAATACTAACCAATTTGGTCACGAGACAAGATACCTAGAATAGCAATTAACTAACATGGAAGACCACACAATAAAAGCATTATCATATTATACGTTCACTCTTGTTGCTGACTTCCCTTCACATATGGAGACATTAGTTGGTAACATAAGTTTAATATTATTAATTTATATTTTATTCTCCATTATAAAAATAAAAATTAAATTTTGTTTTTTTTTTATTGTAGATTTTATTGGAGTTGCAATAGCTGTTAATCCCAAAAAACATATTCATACACGAAATAACTTGCAAGTGATACAAGAAATAATATTTGTGAATCAAGAGTAAGATACTCAAAATTATATTAAGTAACACAAGTATTTATTCATTTATATGTCCATTACTCATTTATATTTTCTTGTCAACTAGAGAAAACCTAATTTGCTAACATGTTGGGATGAATTTGCTAAGCAAGAATGTAGTATAATTGAAGACATAATCAAAACAAAGCCTGTAATCGTAATTGTCGCTATGCATGTGAAAGTTACTTCTTTTAATCGTAAGTAACACTACAAAAAACAAGGCCTATACCGAGAACAAATGTCCTCGGTATAAGCCCAAAAGTCCTCGGTATAACCTCTACCGAGACAATGTCATCGGTAGAAAGTTATCGGTACATCCGCGTCGGTAAAACAAAACTTCTACCGACGACATTAAAAATGTTCTCGGTATAGGTTTTACCGAGGACAATGTCCTCGGTAGAAAGTGACAAATGTCATCGGTACAACCAACCCCAATTTGTCATCGTACTGGTATATACCGACATCCTGCTGGTATATACTGAGGACAATGTCCTCGGTATAGACTTTTCCAGAATTTTTTTTTATATTTGTAATATTTATTTATTTATTTAATTTGAATTAAATATAAAAAAAATAGAATAAAATTAAAACACTTATATTAAACATATAAATAAAAACATAAGAGTATGTTCACTGAATCAAAATAAAGAGTTGTGTTAAACATGATAATGTAATAGTCAATTGTAATAAAATTCATACAAAAGTCCTATTGAGTCGGTGCTCCAACATCGGGATCATCAGGTGGTGGTGGGGCAGATTGAGATCCCGGGGTGATACAATGAGTCCGGACATGCTCCTCTAACTGCCGAAGACGCTCTCTCATCTCAGACAACTCTTCATCTCTAGTTTGTGAAGGACGAAAATCAAATGGAGTTCGGTCCCTTATGTTAAGGATACGTCCATATCCTTTCTGGTGGCCCTGTCGTTTTCCGAAGACAGTTTGTACCAAAGATATGTCTTCATCTTCAGGCGCACTCGAAACTGGTGTGGAACTCTCAGTATCAGTTGCCTGTGTCTGCTGTGTGTCGCGGTATGCACGCAATTCCTCCTATGATACAATGTATAATGCAATTAAAATTTTGAAACAATTAAAATTTTGAAAAATGTTTAAAAAAACTTAACGTACCCAAGTATTTTTGGCTGTCTCTGTCACCCACCCTGTGCCTGATTTATGGTGAGTATCCATCCAGCTATCCGGGATGGACTCAAGTTGCCCAGTCTCTAAATTGCGCTGTCACGTACATATATTTTTATAAAATTAATAATTAAACATAAATAAGAAAAATAAACTAAAAAATAATTAATTAACTAACTTTTTTATAGCGCAGGGCTGGGATTGACTGAGAACCTCCATAGCTAAGCTCTTTCAGTTTCCTTTTATTTTCCTTGTTGACCATAGAACGTTTCTGCAAAAAGTTATCGTTAGTAATATATTTAATTAAGATAGTTAAGTTTAGCAAGAAATTAATACCGTAATTTCTGGGCGTCGGAAAAATTCAATTGCTTTTTGCCACTACGTATCTGTGCAACCACCATAATGATTTTGTGGCCCATTAATCGTTAAATGCTCTTTAATATCGTACTTCCAGTCAGAATACTTTTTAGCACACGAAGTATCAATGCCTCTCAAGATCCCAGGCATATGCCATTCTCCATATCTAGTACGCCCAATATCAAACAAATCATCCTAATTTACAAACATTTATTAGTAAATATGATATATAACATAAAATGAGAATTAACATAAAAATACATAAACTACTTACTTCCAAATGTGCAAGTATTCTTTCTTTCGAGGCATTTGGTACTTTTGACCATTGAGGACAGTCCGGATATGTGTACTGTCGAACAAGTAATCCGAGCTCTCTTGAGAAATTTGAGCTGTACTCTCCGATCTCTTTATATGCTCTCCCCCGCACATCCCACTCGAGAGGGAGAGGACGCCCCAACTGTTCCCTCTTTTCCCGCGTGTTCAATCATTTATGGCGTCCACGTTTATTTGGAGGCGCTATTGTATGCAAATTCAATATTTTAAAATTAATATGGATTCATTGTTAAATTTTAAGGAGTATATCAATGTGTAAAGTATTACCTCGTTCACAATCAGCTGGGATATCTGACGGTCCACGTGGAGGATCGCATCCTCCACCATCACCCCCGTGAGATTGAACCTTTTTTTTGTAGTGTAATACATTTATTTAATGTTTATTTATAGTTTATATATCATTTGTAGACTTACATTGATCTTCATTATATGAAATTATTCTTTTAATCTTTTATTAAAAACAGAAATATTATACATTTTGGAGTTGCTATTAACACAAAGAGCCATTCATATTTATTCATATTCATACGTATATAAATAATCTAATTCTAACATTATATCTTTAATATTTCAGAAATGTCGCTATCAAAAAAACTTGGTACTTGTATCATGATCAGTCCTAGCTTACCTGAAGTTCAAATACTACGTGATTGGTACTTAATTTATAGTATATTTTTTGTATATAATTTTAATTATTTGCTAATTTTATTCAAAAGAAAATATATTTATTATATTTTTCTAACTTTTTTTTCCAGGTGTAATGAGAATGAGAATTACATTGATAGCCTAATAACTGAAAAAACATATTAGCAATCAACATCTACTTTTATAAAGCCTCCACTACATCTTATAAGAACCATAGACACTATTGAACTAGTTGAGGTAATTCAATTTTACTCTAGGAAAACAAAAAACTGATAATATTTTTATAGTAAGTTATATATTAAATCTCATATAATTCTTCAATAAAAAAATAAAAAAAAAATCTCATATAATTCATTTAATATATACATACAAATTATTATGTTTCTAAATATTATTAATATTTCAGGAGAAAACATATTGGATCAAAGCATCGATTTCAATCACGAATCCAACACAGAAACTTCACTACATGGTTTGTGATAATTGCAAAAACGTTACTGGTGTTGAATTCAATGAATCTTTTGATTGCATGGAGTGTGAAAAAAAGGCCACAACTGAAGCAAGGTTTATTATTTGTAATTAATTTTCAATAAAATTAAATTCTTATATAATGTTAATTATATAAACATATGTCATCATATTATTATAGATGATGTTCATATTTGCAGAGCCCGAGTCGTTGTGAACCTTCATGATGCAACACAAGAGTTAGAAGCTATAATATTCGGTAAAAAATGCTGAAAGCTTTCTTGGATGTTCTGCAAGCCAACTGGTGGAATACACAACTCAGGTTCAATAATTTTGCCTTCTAAAATTATTATATGTATGTTGATTCTAAGAGAACCATATCACTAATTTATAATTAGGATAACAAGAAAAAAATTGAAAGATTTATAAAATTGATCTTTAGACGGTATTTTATCTTTTTGATTTTATTTTATTATGTTTTCTTCCATGTATTTGCTAATAATTAATGTTTTCTATTACTTATATTTCAACAAATTTAAAGAAATTCAATTTATTAAAAAGAAAAGTCTTTATTATTTACATAGATAAAATATTTACTCGTTACATTTTATTAATTTATTAAATAATCTTATAATATACATGATCATATGCAAGAGAAAATTGACCACTTACATAAAGTCAACCGTTCATCAAAGAATGAAAAACATGTCATATATTTGAAGACCATGGAGCCTTTTGCTAGTAATATAGGTATTATGAAATATATGGTCACTACAATCTTACCAACATCAACAAAAGAAACAACTTCAACTGTTGAAGAAAGTACTCCTGAAGAACATAATGAGTTTTTTGATGCTTTATCAGCTTCTCTTGATAACATATCAAGCACTTCCTCAAGCGAAGTTTATACTACCTGATATCACTGATGCTTCATCTGCTTCTCTTGATAGCATATCAAGCACTTCCTTGAATGAAGTTAGAACTATGTAATCTCACTTATTCTTAACCCAAGAATGTGAATTGTATATATCTTTTGAAACTTTAGTTGTACATATGTTTTGGAGTTTTCTCTAACTAATAGTAAAGCCTAATCCTAGAAAAGTACTTTAACGTAAAATTGTCAGTTAACTACTGTACATTGTTTTTTGAAGCTGACAATACCAGAGTTTGCACTTTGAAGTCCACTTGTACATATTATATATATATATATATATATGGTTTGCTTTTTTCTTTCTATCATCAGATTCCATTGTATAAACTATGGCTAATATTATTGTAACAACTCTGTTAGTTTATTGATTTCTCTATTTTGGATCCATTATCAATTCTTTAAAATTGTAATTAATAAAAAATTACACTACAAAGAATACATGACCATGCCACTAAAAGTAGAATCCATTAAAAGTAAAATCATGTTACTTACTATTAATATCAATACTATTGTAATAATCTATTAGTTTATTGATTTTTCTATTTTGGATCCACTATATTTTTAAAAACTGAAATTGATAAAAACAAAAACTACTACAAAGACCACTAAAAGTAGAATCCATTAAAACTAAAATCATATTAATTACTATTACTATTAAGTTAGATATTACGGGGTTACGTGCCTTTGGCATATTCCCATATCTAGTATATATATATATATTTATATATATGTAAGACTTCTTAATGGTTACTATCCATAGATGAGTACTAACAATTATGATGATGTAGCAACATAGTGACTTGGTATAGCAAGTTTCACCAACAAGTAAATATTATTTTCTACATTAATTTTGAATTTAATTATTTTTTTTTGCCATAATTAATGGTGTTTCCAACCAATGAGAAACATTAGGTATATTTAGAAATTGACATGCATTTGAAAAATGAAAAGTTTACAAATATTATATTTTCATAATAAATACATGTTTTTTCATCAAGTAACCCTTTCAAAAATTTGAAAAAATCAAAATTTATTTTTAGATATATTAATTAACAACTATAAATTTGAATCATATGAATGTGATGTGATTACTCTATTAGTAGATGATGTGATGTGTAAACATGGAGGTTGGGGTTTCTGGATGTGTGATGTGTCGAGGATCTGGGATGAAGCTCAACTAAGTCATCTTGTTCCTACGAATGACCAAACTATGGTGGGAAGAGATACATAAGCAAGTCATTCAAACCAAGGACTCCATGAAAATTTCTCCGGAGAAAGAATAAACCAGGAAAGTCTTCTAATAGAAGTTTCTTGTGCGGACAGAAAGGGCACTTTGCCAAACAATGTCCAAAAGGCAAAACGGCGAAGATGATATCACACATCCAGGATGTAACAGGAATATCTCTCTCCGACGATGATGTAGAATCTGTGTTCTCTATAGAAGATTAAATCTCTCCATATACTATCTGTGTCTTACAACCATTCTCAAACTCAAACACTGATACTGGAGGAGGAATCTTCAAAATGAATGCCATAAATTTAGTTCAACCCATCCCTATGGCAAAATGCAAATTATCCCAACAAAATACTCAAAACCAATCAAAGTAGCTGCCTTCTTTGATACTGGAGCCTCCTACTGTTGGAAATGTGCCCTGAAAGCATATGTAGTAGACATTGTTTTTTTTTTAAATAAATAAATGAATTGAATTTGTTATGCATATATTTTATGGACTATATTATTCTATGATAATATTAAGTAAATATCAGGAAAATTCCTAAGTTCATATATGTGATCTCAAACACGTATTGGTACGGGGGGATTGTGTTTGAGATAAATGAACTTGAATAGTTCGCAGTAAAATAAAGTTGTGGAATCTTTAGATTAATTACTGCAAGCATGGTCCACTAGTATTATGAATACATGTGATCTAGATCCAGATCACTAGTGTGGTAGGACACTTTAGTGGAGGTGCTTTATATATTAGAGAATATATAGAAATGGACTAGATATGTTTATTAATACTTAGTTAAATACCGATTCGAAGTATTAATTAAATATATCAACTGATGATCATAAACAAATAGATCTTAATCCTAAAGTTACTATGAACTCCTATTTATGTTATATGAGTTCTTTGATTCACTTGTTAGGGTCTGTCAGAATGATCAGGCTAGAAACTTTTGTTTTGGGAACTCATTAATGTAGATGGTTGGGGACATAGTATACAGATATGGAATCTATACCTTCTCACAATAGATTGAATGATGGTTCTCTTAAGGGTTAACTTTTGGGACTGAAAGGTTATTGAGCTCAAATTCATAATTTAGTTATGAATTAACTTTCACTAGTAGAGTCAATGGTACTTAAGGAAACAAGAGATAATTAAATGGGTAAAACGGTAATTTTATTCCCGATTAATTATGAACCATCATTAGAGGGTCAAGTTGTATGAAATGATTATATCAATGGACGTTTTATGATTATAAAGTACTCAGTAAATGAAATGTCTATAATTACAAGAGTGCAGTCTCATATTTATAGTGGAATAATCATGAGATTAATAAATTAAGATTATTTAATTAAAGAGTTTAATTAATAATCTCAAATTTATTGGAGCTTGAAATTATAGGTCCATAGGTCCCCATAGCTGCTCTATCAACACTGTTCAAGGTAAGAGTTGAAATGAATGGAAAATAGTTTAAAGACATATTTAAGAAGAAATTTGTTCTTCATGCCAAATATGCAATTATATGATAATAGTGATTAATTAATTAATTACAAATTAGTTGTAGTTAACAAAATTAATTAATATTTAATTATTGTATAATTTTTGAAATTATATTGAATTATTAAATTAATTTCGAAATTTAATTAAATAATTAATTATAATTTTAGAAATTATAATAAATTAAATATTTATTTTCGAAAATTTTGGATTTAATTAATTAGTAGAATTAATTAAATATCTTTATTTGAGTGGGAGATAATAATCTGATAAGTTCAAATTGGATTTGAATTTAAAAGATTAATATTTATTCAAATAATTAATTATATTTGATAATTAACTAAAAAGATAATTAATTTCAATTTGAATTCAAAATTCGAATTAGTTGTCAGGTTGTTAGATCTTATCTGACAAAACAGTTTAAATAAATAATTAAATAAAAATTGAAAAACCAACATCCCTAAAATTAGGGAAGCTACACGTGCACACACAGTTCATGGATAATTAATTAGTTAATGGATAATTCAAAAATTGGATTTTGGATTTTTTTCATTAATAGAATATAATTAATTAATTAGAAAGTAAAATTGTAAAATGGTTACAGATTTATTTTTTAAAATTTGAATATTTTCTTTTAAGGATGACTAATCAGAAAAATATTCAGATAGAGATGTGAGACAACTCAGACTATTCGCTCAGTGAGAAAAAGAGAATGATAGTTTTCTCTTCCTGAAAATAAAGAACAAATTCTCAGGCCTATTCTCTTGATCTCATGAGTTGAGTACATCAAGTAGAATCACAAATAAACTATCCTTCATTCTCTAAGTGCCCACACATTTCTTGAGGTGTAGAGAACGCTTTGGAAGATCTTGGTGTGAGTACGTGGGAGCGGCTTGGATAGGAAGATCGTTATAAATACGAAAATATAGCAAGGATACTTCATAGGCTTCAAGATGTATGATTTCTATTATTATCTTGCTTATGATTAATGTATGTATATTAATAGATCCACATATTTAAATATAGTTTAAATATGTTACAAAATTTTTATTGTACACTGGGCCAACCACACGACCATTCCGCTGCGTATTAGGAAACTCGTTCCTAACACCTACACCATCATGAATCCTGATATACTACCGCCAGAATTCTGGAAGAAAAAGAAGCATTATTTACATGCAGCAAATAACCAAATTTTCTGCACGGAACTAATCAGTAAGCCTATCAAGCTGTAATTTTTTCCAGGTTGCTCAATAGTCCACAGGGTCATCGGCTCCAAACTTCCAAGAAAAGCTTTAATTATAGGTTTCGACCTATATACAAAGAAAAAAGGTCTGAGAATACTTCCAGAGGGGTTGGCATACAAGCAATACTTCACTCCATGGGAGCAGGTTCCGAATTACTTTCACATGACTGAAGATTGTCTGACATCGATCAAAGAATGCATTATCCAAAAATCATGTGCTAATTCCCATATGGAGTTCTCGCATAAATGCGACCACCCACTGTGGAAAAATGAAGAATTATTCATTTCCCTTCCATTTAAGATGAATGAAGATGCAAACCCAACTAAAGCAAGTTATCTTGGAATGAGCCCCGATCATCAAAGTTTGGCAAACAAGGAATGCGACGAGCTAAAAGCACAATGAATAATAGAAGAAACTGAATCTCCATGGGTCTGCCATGCATTCTACGTCTACAATAGATCAGAACAAGCTCGAGGAAAGCAAAGATTAGTAATAAACTACCAACCGCTCAACCACTTCCTAACAGATGACAAGTTTCCTATGCCAAACAGAAATTCTTTGTTCTTCAGCCTATCACAAGCAAATATATTTTCCAAATTTAACCAAAATTTGACCTACATACTGTTTTCAGCTTGTCCTCTACTTTGACTTTTCTACTGGGTGAAATGTTTGAGTGAATATTTTTTGTGCACATATCATTAATATATAACACATGCCAAAAGCATGTCTCTAGATCATTCTAGGTTGTCAATGAATCACGCAAAAAAGATTTTTTTAATTGCCAAGTCAAGTAGGTTGAATAGGTATGGCACTCCAAAATTTCTGGACGTAAATATTGTTCATATGCATAACTATATATTATTTAGTAGTTTACTTTTCTCAAATTAATTCTTAGGTGCCTTTATTTTGTCTAATTATATTTATACTTTATGATCATATTGCACTGAGTATGTGGTCCAAAATGACACGAAAAATGGTCCATATATATTAACACAGATCTGAGGAGGACTTTTTCTCTAAATTATTTGTTGAAAATTAAGTTTGGTTTGCCATGTATGACTCCTAACGAGTGCCGTATAGACATAAAGAAGCGCGCGACACTTTTCATATATATGATTTGACAAGTTCAACATATATGTATTATTATTTCAAATTATCACAATATTCTTACTTTATATTGCTAAACCCAAGCTAGATCGGGCTATTATATATGACCTTATTTTAAGTGAATGTTTTGTTATAGCTTAATTAATTATATTATAAAACCTTTGAAAGAGCATGTGAATCATCCACTTTTATCTATTTATTAGAGTTATTCGAACGTTCTGCATATAGTAATAAATAGATACAAATCTTCATATTCTAAGACGATTGTGATTAGAGACACTATATTATATGTCATATCTTCTAGTTTTATTTTACAAGGTTATTAGAGACTATATAACATCTTAATTTACAGATAATATTATAGAAATAAGTAGTTGGGTCGATTTCGTTCATTAATTTCAATGATAGTTATACTAATCGTAATCTTTGAACAATTCTAGTTTTGGTTGAAGAAGTAATAATAACTCGATCGATTGAAGTGAATGGTCAGCTTTCTTTAAACAAATAACAACAATATGTTATTAATTACAAATATGACGAGAGTCGTTCGATGCAAGTAAAAGATTTGCATTTGAAAGGTACAACATTACTTATTGTTTACGTCACAACGTACGTGGTTGAATAAGTAAAATGAAGAATGATGAGTTTGAAGAGACTCTCTAGGCTACTCTTATTTTAATTTAATGATATTTATTATCTTTTAAATAATGTCTATTTTTTACAAAATAATGAGTCATGATATTTTAATTTTATTACAATTATGTCATATCAAACATTTATTTTATTTTTCTATATTAAATGGGTAGGTAATCATTTGATACTATGTGTTTTTGCAAAGTATCATCTTGGTACTCGTATTTACAAATAATGTTCATTTGATATCCTGCATTTTAAAATCGTACATATTTAGTATCATATATTTTAAAATCATACATATTTTTTATCCTATATTTTAAAATTGTACATATTTGGTACCATAAACTCAAATTTAATTAATAAAATTTTACCAATTTAATCAAATTACTCTCAATCATACGAGCTACATATTATATATAACTGCTGATAATTTGGTTATATTGAATTTTTTTTATCAATTAGGATACCAAATATCTATTTTTTCAAAATTATACGGGGTATCATATGAGTATTATTGAAAACAGAAGGTACCAGAATGATACTTTGCAAAAACAAAGAGTACTAAATGAGTAAATTCCCATATTAAAAAGATGAACTCCTTATCATATTCATTACTCGTTATCATATTTTAAAGAAGAACACGTTCAAATTAACCAAATATGTTTTGCCTCTTTCTTTGAATTCATAATCTATTGATGAAGAACTCCACCACTTAATGAGGATTTCAAGTATGCATATTAATTTTCATCAAATTTTTAAATATATAATGAATAATACAACAAACAATAATTTTGTTGTTATTTCTTTTAAATAAATTCATATAAGTATTTTATTTTCCTTATTTATATATTTATAAAAAAATGTTTCCATTTTATTATTGAGAAGTGTTTCGATTATATTATCATTATTATTTTGACCCATTTTTTAATGGATTTCTATTAGTTAGTTATATATTATTTACTGTTATTTTAATATTATATTTTTAGAGAATCATGTATTAACGTAATAATATTTAAAAATATCATGATCCATTATTTTGTAAAAATAAACATTGTTTAAAAGATGTCATTAAATTAAAAAGAGAGTAAAAAAGAGAGTAACCTAGAGAGCCTCTTTTGCACTCCTCAAGTACAATATGCAAAATCTTAAACACTCTTCCCAAGATATCATAATTTTCTTATTTCAATTATTGTAATAGGCTAATTTATATATACTAGGTGCTATCAACGCACATTGTACATTAATTTAATTTTATTTAAAAAAAATTTATTAATTATTTTTATTATGTTTTTATGATTTTCATATAAATATTAAATTAATAAAAAATATTATATATAAAAAAAATTGATATAAATATATTAAAAGAAAAATTAAACAAAAACTATCTATGGTTATTTTAAAATAATAAATAAATAATATGATAACTTATTAGATCATAAAATACCTTATTCAAAGTACCAAATATTCATGATATTATTAAAAAGCACACCTTAATTATTGGAGAAGAAACTTATTTATTATTTATAGAAAATAAATGTGTTATTCTAATTTCTTATGTAGTTACACTAGTCACGACACTTATAAATAAAATATTTATAATATTTTTTGTTATTTAATATGAATATAGATATATATAAGTTAGATTAAATAATAATTAAAAGTAACATATTTTCTTTTTAAATATATAAAAGATAAAAAATTTAATAAAAATTAAGATTATGTATTATATATTATTATAATAATGATATTTTATAACATTTGAATTTATATTAATATAATTATTAAATATCTAATCTTGTATTAAATATTATTTTAATAATGATATTTTATAGTATTTGAATTATAATAATATAATTACTAAATATTTATTCTACTAAAATTTTATAAAATTAGAATTATGTATTAAATGTTATAAAATATTCTTATAATCATTATATTTTATAATATTTGAATTTATTTTAATATAACTATTAAATATTATTATTATAATGATATTTTATAATATTTAAATTTATATCAATATAATTACTAAATATTTATTTTACTGTATTTTTTAATTGGCTTTAAAGGTATATCCTTTTAAAAATTTGTAATATATTGTTAAAGTTAACAAAAAAAATAAACCATTAAATCTAAAAAAAACTATTAAATTTTTTTTTTTATATAGGAGAGATATAAATAGATACATCAATTATTAATATAAAGTAAGTTATTTTATATAGAAGATATATATATATATAAATATATCAATTATTTTATAGTTTTTAATAGTAATTTTTGTGTAGAGATTTATATATATATAATATTTTTTTTAAGTGATATTTTGTTATATATATATTTATAAATTTAAATATTTTTTTAATTTTTCATAAACTGATACTATTAATATTTTTATTATGAGTCAAAGTTATTTGTTATTGTTATTTAGATTATTGTTTTTTCTCGAATTTGATTTAGTTATGAAAACTACTGATGACAACAATTACATATTACAGATAAATTTTTACTTTTCTTGTTCATTCTAATTGGTTTTATAATAATTTTTGCAGCATTTCTTATTATTGTTTCATAAAGTTATTATTTATTTTCTTGTACTTTTTTCATAATTCATTTAATTTTGATTTATTAATATATACTTTCTTTTTGTGCAGTTAAAACAAGAAATAAAGAGTGTCTAATTCTTCTTAAAATTTGCTCACCTCCTTGTTGATGAAGTTGTTTATTTTGAGGGTGAAGTTGTAAAAGTCGAAGCTCTCTTTGACATTTGAAATGCTTCTCCTCTTTAGTTCTATATAATCTCTCTTAAAAATCTGGGTTTAACTCTATTCACTCCTCTAGAATGAAACTGTATCATTGTTATTTGTCATTCCGTATATATATATATTTCATATTAGATATTCATTAGAGATATAATTCGAGATTGCTTGGTTGAAAGAGTTTCCACCTTGAATTATTACCGTTGTACTTCATTATTCTTATCAATATTTGGTCATTTGTAAAATACTAAATAAAGAGTAAGGATGTGTGCAGTTAAAATATGTATTAAAATATTACACACAATTTTGTTTAACTAATTAGACCATCTCTAATAGATAGTGTATAATTTGTATTAAATTTGACCAAAAATATGTGTCAATGATCGATATATTTGACATACTTTTTGCATTTGTTCTTCAATGCACAAGGTGCAAACTAATTAAAAATAAATAAATATAACTATTAATGTTTATTGAAAATATACAAAAATAATTATTTTTTTTATTAAAAGATAAATTAAAATTAAAAAATTAATAATGTGTATTAATGAGTGACAAAAAATAATTAAAAAAAATTATATTTATTGTGAGGATATTTTATGTCAAATTTAGTACAACTTTTAGTATAATTTTAGCTCAATTTTATGAAAATTAGCTAAAAAAAAATAGATATACAACATTTGTATAGCACTCCGGTCAATATGTTTTTACAGTCATTTAAGAGAAGACTCATTGCTATGTGGTGGTGCATAATCTAATTAAGGGGGCGTATTTTTTTGTGGGGGTTTGAAAAGTCAAAGTCTTAAATGTTTTTGGCAATTGCTTTCTTTAAAAGGACTCTTAACTTTCCCTCTAAACGCACAGAAACGAAATACTAGTATACTACACATTCGTACTAGACACCAGGCCATATTATTATTCTCTGTCCATTTAAACGTTTATTTTCCATTCTCTCCACCATTTCTTGGAGACCCTTTTGAATATATTATATTATATTTGATAGTGAAAATCTATTAATGGATGAGAATAATAACCTTGAGCGTTCTTTGGAGGCTACTCCGACCTGGGCTGTTGCAGTAGTGTTCTTTGTGTTGATTGTCATTTCTATCATCATTGAACATGCCATTCACTTTTTAGGAGCAGTAAGTTCAATAACAATGAATTTTTAATTTATATGGTTGAGTTCATTTATAAGATAAAAAATATCTTCTTTAGACAGTCATGCATAGGTCTTTTTTTTTTGGTTAAGATATATTGTTCTCACCATCATTTTTTATGTTTTTCTTTTATATTTTTCAGTGGTTAAAATCCAAACACAAACGAGCCCTTTATGAAGCCCTTAAGAAGGTTAAAGAAGGTTTACGTACATATCTCTTATTAGTACTTCTCTTGTTCATCTAATAGTACTTGTTGGATTTTTTTTTTAATTGAATTTGGTTTTGTATTTGAAAAACCTAACTGTGGGATTTGATAACTTTTCTCTCATTTTCAATTGGATTTGTTTGTTTTCATTTATTCTTTGCAGAGCTTATGCTATTGGGATTCATATCGTTGCTCCTAACAGTGTTCCAAGGAGTGATTGCTGACATGTGTATTCCAAGAACTGTTGCAAAATCTTGGCATCCTTGCTCAAACGAGACAGCTAATGTTATTTCAAGTTCAAAAGCAGTAGATTATTGTTCGGAAGTTGTAAGAAAACAATAAACCATTTATGTTTATGTCTTAATATTATTAGGACGTACTAAAAGTGTGTACAGTAGTGATTCTAAGGTTTTTAATGTATGGTTATAACATTATATTATATATAAATGGAGATATTCGTCTTGAATTTTTTGAAGGCTTTTTTAATATGTTTGTTTGGAAGTAGTATAAAATTAATGGTTGATCGATGATTGGATTTGATTTGTGTCTGTCTACGTGCAGGGTAAAGTTGCTATAGTGTCTAAATATGGGATTCACCAGCTTCATATATTCATCTTTGTCTTGGCTTTTTTCCACATTATTTACTGCATTACCACCTTGGCTCTAGGCAGCACCAAAGTGAGTAGTAGTCATTTCTCTCTCTCTCTCTCTCTCTCTCTCTATCTATTTATTGTATCTACATCTCTTGCTTATATAAAGTTATTGCACAATTCGATTGCAGATGAGACAATGGAAAGTTTGGGAGGATGAGACAAAGAAAATTGAGTACATATACAGCAATGGTAATTTTTTATTATGATTATTTATTTATTTTTATAAGCCCCTTCATATTTAAAATGGGTCAACCAATCAGCCATTATTGTCATTCATTTTGCAACTTGTTTATTATGGAAGCACAGCCACTGATCTAATCTAACTCAGGAGCGAATTAATTGAGAGGATATTTTTCCTACCCAACCTCTCAGTTTTAAAACACTGGTTTATGTGGGTGGGTCCTATGTGAATTAACTTTGTTTGACTTTTTATTTACGATGCATTGAGTCTGACATTTCACAACTCTCCCAATATATATTGCCATTCCATATCAATTACTGATATTAATTAGTCTGGATATTTTGGTTAGAAACAGCACATTTCAATCCCTTGTCCATATCTCACAATTGCATCCACCCTCATCTTTGATACTCAAAATTTATCTCTTAAATATCACACTCATTATAAATGTCATGGACCGAGCATAAAGAGTTGATACGTACACACCACCAACCAAGTGGCCAAGTGGTAAAGTGGCATGTCCTAGATTTAAGGGGTTCGAATATGTGTGACTCGCTCGCTCAGGCAACGTGGAGTGAAAGTCCAATGTCTTAGATGTGAGCACTATGTATGCCGACCTAGTCACTCTTGCCCTATGTCTTAGGATCCCTTTAGCACTATAGTTGATTGATGGCGCTTAGATGATGCACCCGATCGTAGGTAGGGGTGATCCGTCGAATAGGATCTTGGCGAATATTCTTAAGTGGAGTTTGAGCTCTTATAGTAATGCTCAGAGAGGGAAGCCACACTGGTAGTCCCCTCCTACCATTTTAGTTTATAAAAAAAAAGTTAATATGCACACGATTATAACAATTAATAATTTGTAATTTAAATCTTAAATCTTTTAGAAATTTTTTGAATTATGAAGATTAATAATTATTATTTTTTCTATGTAAAATTAAAGTAATAATGTTTGAAGTATATATACATATATAAATAAATATTTTTATAATACTTAATTTCGCTAAAAATTTACATTTTTGCAATCAAACATTTTTTTTCACTTTTACGATTTCAAGAAAAAATTTACATTTTTATGATTTTTTTCTTTTTTTTTTTCTTTCTTTGTATTGTTTTCATGTTTTTTTAGGTTTATTTTGAGTTGATATTTAATTGTTCCGATATATATTATTTTTTCTTTAATTTTATTTAGTTAATTTTGGGTTGATACAATGAGTTGTTTTCAAGTTTCTTTTAAGTTGTTTTATAATTGTTTTTCCTAAGACCATATTTATGTAATTATAAAACTTTGAAAATCATATTTTTTGAAACTTGAGTACGTATATTTTAAAAGAAAAAAATAACACTAAAAGAACAAAAAAAATATTTATTAAAAAAACCCTAATAGATAACTGTTAATATAATAATAAGAAAATACTATTTTAGTTTTATGTTTACTATTCTAGTTTTACTATTCTTTTATCATAATTAATAAAATTAGAGGGAGCATATGTGCTAGGATAGTATTTTTTAACCTATCAGTACACACTCATATGGACACGTGGGGGGCATTTTCATCCCAATTTACTTTCATAACAATATTCTTTTTTTTCTTACGGTATTCATTGTAATTATATCAAATATTCGGCAAGATTTCGAGAAATTTCAAACAATTCACAGTGTCAAAAAACATAGCTCAAACAACCACTTTTAACATACGTATTAAAAAAAATAAGCATGAGTACAACAAATTATTTGAACTTTGTTTTCGGCACTGTAAATTATTTGAAATTTCTTAAAAAACTTGTAGGAGATTCGCTATAACAACAATGAGCATTGTCATGAAAAAAAATTAGGATGAAAACGCCCCCACGTGCCCTACCCCATAACACCTTAAAATTATATTTATTTTAAATCACATGTTTTTTAAATTTTATTTCTTTTATTTATTTTCCTTTAGCTTCAAAAATAAAAGTTATATTAAATAATTGTAATAAAATAAGGGTAAAAAGAACTAATTCGAGTAAAGCTTGATACTTTTTTATAAAATTAATTTTTTATTATTTCTATATTTTTTAAATGATTATTATTACTATTTTACTTTTAATTTCAAAAATTAAATCTAATATATTAATTAAATTATAATAAAAAGAAGGGTTGGTATACTTTATAAAACATAGGATATTTATAACTGAAAATAAGCTCATAGATAACATTATATTGAAAATGAGCACAATTTGACACCAAAACAAGTTTGTTAACATAGTATTAAAATCAAACACTACTAGACATGAAAATAACAAATTATACTAATATAACATCAAAAAATAAGAAGTAAAAGATTAGTAATTAAACTTTTTTTTAAGGGATATAATTATTAATCATATTCAGATAGACATAAAAAAGGTGCATGTATGAATAAACCGAAATATATAGTCACGCAATTTGACAGGACACAATTAACAATTGTCCTGAAAAGCATAGAGGCTGAGGAACTCGATGAAAATAATTAATTATGCTCAATCAAATTAATGGTTCGTTTTGCAGATCCTGAGAGATTTAGATTTGCAAGAGATACATCATTTGGAAGAAGACATTTGAACTTGTGGAGCCAGTCACCAATTTCACTTTGGATTGTAAGTAAAGCAGTATAATTATTGACAATATATGTTTAACTAATATATCTTATGGTCTTAGCATGTGATATTGAAAATAAAAAGGTCTTAACTACTATTTTTGGAATACATTCAGATGAAAAACTAAACAATATATGCTAGAACCTTTCTGTCAAAAAATAAAAAATAAATAATGCTAGCTAGAACCTTATTATAGAAAACAAGGAACATAATTTTGACAAAGTTTTAAGGGTCTATATATATGTATATACTTACATTTTTCTTTCGTGCTTCTCCAATCAGGTGTGCTTTTTCAGACAATTCTTCAGGTCAGTCACTAAGGTTGATTACATGACACTGAGGCATGGATTTATCATGGTATGCTGCCCAATCATATGGCTTGAAAGTTGCTTCAAATTGCACATGTATTGATCTCATGAATAGCTATGCTTTTCCCATTTCAGGCACATTTGGCTCCAGAAAATGACACGAGATTTGATTTTCAGAAATACATCAGCAGATCACTTGAAGAGGATTTTGTAGTTGTCGTTGGGATAACGTTAGTGTTTCAGCCTTTAAACTCATCAGCTTATATATACATATGTATATTTAAATATGTAAGGATAACAACTGAAGTCTGTTTTATATGTATGCAGCCCACTCCTTTGGTTTATTGCAGTATTGTTTCTACTGTCCAACACATATGGTAAGTTAGACACTTTGTTCTGTTATTATTAAAACTTATAATAATACACTCTCTTAATTACCATTTCACTGACTGAGAAATGTTATTCTTTTTAACAGGAATTGTCTCTTATCTATGGCTGCCATTTCTACCTCTGATTGTACGTACAACACAATGCACAGACTATGTTTAATCATATCCTTAATTTCTTACTTGTTTATAATAACCCAAGTTATGGTCATAGCTGATGATCAATTTGGTAAATTCACAAATTTCAGATACTATTATTGGTGGGAACTAAACTTCAAAAAATCATAACGATGATGGGATTAAGGATTCAAGAGAGTGGAGATGTGGTGAGGGGTGCACCATTGGTTCAACCAGGAGATGAGCTCTTCTGGTTTGGACGGCCTAAGTTCATGCTCACTCTCATACACATTGTTCTGTTTCAGGTGCTTATGTAGTCATCATAAACTGTTTCCTCTAATATGTTATTAAAAATATTTGAAAACAAAAAACCATATCTTTTCTATTGTTAACTGCTTCTGTGGCTTCTTATTCATTTGCAGAATGCGTTTCAGCTAGCCTTTTTTACATGGAGTACTGTAAGTTCTGCTCCACTGTCGAAGAATTTGATCATAATTTCTTTCATTTTTGGTTTCAAGGCGATAAAATTACATGGCCAGCCAATTTTTTTGTCCTGATCGATTAAACTTTTCTCTCTGTCCTTCAGCTTACATTCGGCATAGACACTTGCTTCCACAAAAAACGTGAAGATAGCATCATAAGAATCTCAATGGGGTGGGTTATATGAGATTGAAAGTAATTAATATGCTTATACCATATGAATTTTCATATCATCCATGCTCAAGGTTTATTACTGATACAGATACACACAAAACTTGTCTTATGTTTTTCTTTCTTAATTCTCTCAGGATCATCATACATGTTCTGTGCAGCTATGTCACTTTGCCTCTATATGCTCTTGTCACACAGGTCAGTGACATGATCACATTCAAATCATCATTATCTTTCTGCTTAACTATACATAATGTTTTGAGCAAATCGCGGTCAATCTATCTTTTTATTAAGTTTTCTGATCTGTTTGATGTTATTACAGATGGGGTCTACAATGAGCCCAACCATTTTCAATGACAGAGTAGCAGAAGCACTAAAGAATTGGCACCTTTCAGCCAAAAAGAACAAGAAACACAGCCGACATTCGGGGGCAAACTCGCCATTCTCAAGCAGGCCTGCAACTCCAACCCATGGCATGTCTCCAGTTCATTTGTTGCAGAATTATAGAAGCACAACTGAGGGATACTATGGTGGGATGTCTAATGTCGAAAACGACTACCATGAGCGTGAAGGCACACCATCTCCCAACAATGGAACAGTTGAAATGGTTATAAATGAAGAAGGAGACCAGTTAGTTCAGGAGCCAAGCTCCTCACAGCAACGTGAGGTCAAGTTGGCCTCATCTCACTTCTCTTTCCGGAAGTGAAAATAGATTTTAATACTGTTTTACTCTTACATGTTTTTTTTTTTTAACTTTTGGTGTACATTTTGTTGAAGAATGTGTATGAGCTTGAACTTGGTAGCAACTGCGTAATACATTGTTACATACACCAGAGAATGATATTAGTAACTTGCTTATGACTGTACAAACAACGTACAATGAATTTATATTATACTACTTCTAATATCAAATATGAAGTTAGGACATCTCGATAATTAGGATCAACTTTTGTTTGTAGTGGAGTGAGAATTCAATAATAATGAATAAGGTTAAAAGTGATAAAAAAATATATTATTTCTGTTGTTTAAATTATATATAATATTTTTTAAAGTGGAATATTGGATGTGTTTATATATAGTATTTAATTACAAGTAAAAAACCAACAAGTTTTACATACATTTTAAATTTAAGTTTGTTTAATATAGACGAGTCATATTGTGATATTTGATCAAGTAAAATTATTAAATGTGTGTTTGTATAGTATTATTATATGTAAGTGATTTGTAAGTTTTACACACACACACACATATATATATATATATATATATATATTACTTCATTACTAATAGGCTAATGTTAGATTACTAATTGTTTAATATAGTGATATTTGATACACTCTGATATTAAATGTACTTATATATATTATATTTATGTTGACAAAGTTTTTCTTCAACAAAGATTAAATAGAAATTAAGCAGAATAGAAAATGATTTTAAAAAATGTAAAGAAAAACATGAATTTTTTAGGTGGCTCAGTAGTTAACTCTACGCAGTCTACAAGTCACTTTTATTGGTTTTTTTGAGTTAAAGCTTAAGAAAGCAGCTTCCTAGAATTTGAATACAAAAATTGTGCGTGAAAAATACAAATGACTAATGACAAGTATTTATAGAATGGGTAAAGATACTCTTCCCCGCGATTTTAAGGGAAGTTACATAAAAATCTAAATTCAAATTTGAAATAATTTGAATTAGGGAAATTTTGGTATTAATCCCTATGTAGTTCATTTTGTTGCACTTAAATCCTTATGTAAATTTTTTGGCGGCAAAAATCTCTGCTGTTACGCATTTGGTGCGAACGTTGGTCCCTCAACCGTTAAGTGTGTCAAGCGGTACACGTGGCAGCACCCGATTGGTGGCAAAATTCGTTTTTGACAAATTTGCAGCATAAATACCTATGTCACTACTACAAAAAAAGGCTTTTTATGACTCGCACTATTTGAGAGCTTTAAAAACTGAAATTTTTTGGACTCGCTCGGAGTAAGGCAGCACCACCACTCCACGGTGGCCATTGGGTCTAATTTTTTAGTGGGTTTTGAAGCCCAAGTTGCAAGGAATATGGTGGTGGTTCATCTCGTGGTGGCCGGAAAGTTGTCGGATTGTTGGAGGAAAACCCAAAATCGCATAAACTTCGACGACCACTTTGAGGGTCTTAGGCAGCGTGTGAGGGGCTAAGCTCCGCGAATTACAGGTTTCGGGGGGCGGTGCATCTCCTAGGGCGGCGTGTGGCGGTCGGCGGCGATGGCAAGGCAATCGTTTGGCCACGACAAAGGCGAACTAGAGAGAGAGGGAGCTTCAGGAGAGAGAGAGAGAGAGAGAGAGAGAGAGAGAGAGAGAGAGAGAGAGAGAGAGAGAGAGAGAGAGAGAACCGAGGAGAGAGAGGGTGTTTTGAGTTATTTTTATGTTTTTTTTATAATATTGAGTGATTTGAGGAATTGGAGGGAATTTGAGATTTTTTAAAATTCAAATTTTTAGGACACACATAGTTTTTAAGACTCCCAACGCAAGTCTTAAAAAGTCCAGGAGGTGTTTGTTAAAAAAAAATTCAAACTTTTAGGACACCAATAGTTTTTATGACTCGCAACGCGAGTCCTAAAAAGTCAAGGAGCTGTTTTTAGGATTGACATTTAGAGTGTCCTAAAAAAGTGTTTTTGTAGTAATGTGTAACTCATTTTGTTGCACTTTAATGCTTATGTAAATTTTTTGTTGCCAAAAATTAAATAAAATAATCTATTCACCTCAAACAATTATTTAAATATAATTAATAGATTATTGAAATGTTAATTAAAACAAAAACAATAAATAATTAATCTAAACAAAACTAAGAATTTAATAAATTTTTAAGATGAATTTTTTATTGTTTTTTTTAATTAAAATTTTCAATTATTTGAAAATTAGATTTTAGTAATTTTTAATTGTTATATTTTAATTAACAACTTATTGAAATGTTTGTTAAACAAAAACAATAAAAATATCATCTTAAAAAACTAAGAATTTAATCAATTTTTAAGATGATTTTTTTTTAAATCAATAATTTGTTAATTAGATTTTAGTAATTTTTTGAGGTGAATAAATTATTTTATTCAATTTTTGGCAACAAAAAATTTACTTAAGCATTAAAGTGCAACAAAATGAGCTACATAGATATTAATGTCAAAAAAATTCTCAAAAGCGAATTTTACTGTCAATCGGGTGCTGCCACGTGTACTGCCTGACACACTTAACGATTGAGGGATCAACGTCCACGCCAAATGTGTAACGGTAGGGATTTTCGCCGCCAAAAAAATTTACATAGAGATTTAAGTTCAACAAAATGTATTACATAGGGAATAATGCCGCAAATTTCGTTTTGAATTATACATGAATTGGTTTGATTATGCTAATATCTAAACCAATTCCTTAAACATAGGCATTATTCGCTTGGTCATGCCTCCTCCGCAACATGGGGCACCTTCTCAGGCCCCAGGCCAAGTGCTTATGGCACCACAGCAACATCTAGCCCATGGACCTCCCCCTATGAACGGGAGAATAAGGACTATCTCTGGAGTACCCCACATGGGGGTTACATCAAGGGGTTCGTAGACTCGCTATGCGCGAGCCCTCAACCATGATGATGAAGTGTTGGCACTAGCCCAACTCCCAGCGTAGATGTTGCGGATGACGGACCAGGTCATCACATTCTCCAAGGACAACACTAGCAGAGTACACTTCCCCCACCATGATCCACTAGTGGTCGAGAGCCAGATTTCCAACAAAACGATGGCTCGGATCCTGGTAGATATCGAGAGTTTTGTGAACTTCTTGTTCAAGTCGGCCTTCGAGAAGATTGGAGTGACTTGTCCCTGTGTACCTCCACCCTTTACGGAATCTTGGGGGAAGGTCTCATTCCTATGGGGCATATCAAGTTGTCGATGAAGTGTCTCACCAAAGCCTTCAAGTATTGAACTTTTGCGGTCGTAGATTGCCCCCCACATACAATGCCACCCTAGGATGTTCAGCCCTGGTGGAATTTGGGGTAGTCACCTCCATACACCACTTGTGCATGAAGTTTCCCCCCGAGGAGAGAATAGGTCCTGTCCGAGAAGATCAAAAAGAGGCCCACAATTGCTACAACATGTCGTCGAAACATCGAGTCATGGTTATTGAAGTAGTAGCCCCCGAGCAGCCTTAAACTGAGGATATGGAGGTCCAAGTTGTACAAGAAGATAGGGAGTCCAACGAGTTGGACCCCACTTTTTGAGAATTAGAGGTTATCGAGCCCATGAAGGTTGTCGAGGAGGCCCAAGCGGTCGATCCCGTATGGAAGCTGTTTTTTGATGGGTCCTCAAATCAAAATGGAGCTAGAGTAGGCCTTATCTTGGTATCCCCCGAGGGACACAGGGTTCACGGAACTTTGAGATTTGGCTCTGACGCCTCAAACAATGAAGCTGAGTACGAAACACTTATTGTCGGACTCCAAGTAGCACTAGAAATCAAGAATGAGGGCCGCCGAGATTTTCACTGATTCTTAGCTCGTAGTGAACTAGATCCTCATAGAGTATCAGGCCCCCGGGACCAAGATGGTTGCTTATTTAGCCAAGACCTAAGAAATGCTACACAGTTTCAAAAGGTTTACCATCCGACAGGTGCCAAGGGAACAAAATTCCAATGTTGATGCCCTGGCCAAGCTTGCTACCACCAAGGATGCAGATTTGATCAATGTGCTCTCAATAGACAACTTTTCCTCTCCAAGAATTTCATCTCTCGTGGAGGTAGAGGTTGTCCAACCCCAGGACGGTTGATGAAACCAATTGGGAAGTACCTTGTCTCCGGAGAGTTACCACAGGACAAAAAAGCAACTCGGAAGCTCCTTTGCCAGGGACATCGATACGTAATCATGTACAATAAGTTGTATATGAAGATATTCATTACCACTACTCTGGTGTGTCCAGATAGGAACCAACATCATCCTCTAGACAAGGATACTTCTGGCATACAATAAATGGTGATGCAATATACTATGTCAAGAAATGCGATAAGTGCCAATGTTATGCCAACATCCCCCGAGCTCCTCCAAATAAGCTCACTAAAATGACAAGTCCATGGCCCTTCGCAGTCTAGGGCATTGACTTGATCGGATCCTTGCCCACAAGAAAAGGAGGAGTAAAGTACACTATTGTGGCAGTTGAATACTTCACGAAGTGGGTCGAGGCCAATCCTCTCGCTACGATTACCTCCAAGAAGGCACTGGACTTCGTCATCAAAATCATCGTTTGCCATAACTGGCTCTCGAGGAAGATATCTTCGACAACGGCCTGCAGTTTGACAATGAGTTGTTCACTAACTTTTATCAAAAGCATGGAGTCATGAAGAGTTCATCTGTAGGCAAACAGGCAAGTGGAATCGGCCAACAAGATGCTTAAGGGCACTTTGAAGAAAAGGCTAGAGTAGGTGAAAGGTGTTTGGCCCGAGGAGCTGCCTAAAGCATTGTGGAGCTATTGCAACACTACTAGGACATCTACTGGCCATTTTCCATTCTCCATGACTTATGGGTATGAAGCCATGCTCCAAGTCGAGGCAACAATATCCACGCACCGAAGAGATACTTACGACTCGACCATGAATCATTCTTTGAACCTTGTGGAGGAGCTCCGAGAAGCCTCACACCTTCGTGTAGCGTCCTACCAACAAAAAGTGGCCATATATTTCAACTCCAAAGTGAAAGATAGAAAATTCAGTTGAAGACTTGGTGTTGCAAAGAGTTTTTCTGGTAACCCGAGACCCAGGTGCTGGAGTATTGGGCCCTAACTAGGAAGATCCATACCAAGTCAAGAGCATCGTGTGTCCTGGGACAGCAAATTGGCCCAAATGAACGGAGAATTGGCACCCCATGCGTGGAATGTCGAGCACCTACGTCAGTATTACCAGTAATATGAGTAATGTATTTTCTAAATTTTGTAATTATTTGTAGCCTCCGAGCACATTAATAGAAATTCAGAGAATTTGCTTGTATTTTTAGTTTTTATTTTCAATATTTGTTCTTACATTTATTACTCAAGGAATGCCCGCTCCATGGCATGGACAAGTGAACGCAGACAAGTCTCCAATCACTTGGGGGCATAAATAGGTCAGCTCGTAAGATAAATGCTTGCGGACCACGACTTAGGGAACTAAGCTTATCATGAGCGAAGTAAACTTAGTATCAATGCTTGCGAGAATGAAATAACCTAGGGAGCCAAGCCTAATAAGAGCGAGGTAAACCTAGCGTTATAGAAATCTAAGTAGCCTACGGGCAAAGAACTTTAATAATCTACTGAGGACCATGAGCCCGAGGAACAATAACAAGTCCTCAAATTCAAACAGGTGAACAAAATCCCTGAGACATCGGTACTAGGGTACAAGCCTCGAGTTGCCAAAACTCAAGCATTGTAAAATCCAACAACCTAGGGATGGAGAACTTGACCTATGTCCCAAGGACCTTTCGCCCGAGAACTAGTAACGGGTTCCCGATTTCCAAAGGGAAAAGGATAAAAAAAAGCCCCCCAATTAATTTATACTCGGGGGAAAACTAGAGTAATCATGGCTTTGGTGAAAAAGACCAAACTCCTTAGACTGAACTCAAATCCTAAGCTAATTTGGTCTCATGAGCCCTGAGTCATTTAGAACTCGAGGAAAGGCATCAAGTGCTAACACTTGATAGCTCACTAAGGCTATTTCCAAGGAATATGTGCTCGGGAAACAACACTAAACGCTAAAAATGCCAAAGAGCTTGTGGGATCGACAAGGCCACAGTCTCCAAGACTCGAGCGCAATTCCTAGTTGCATTAAGTAGGGCAATTAAGACCTAAGTCACATGACTAAGGCCCACATATGGTGGACAAATTACGGTTAAACAAAGCAAAAAATTTCGTGATGATGAATTGCGTTAAAATTTGAAGACAAAAACCTTATTATTTAAAGACCAATTGGCATGTTACTGAACACGAAATCACAGTATGAAAGTAACAAAAATAAAGCCAAATTAAATATTGCATGCAAAGGCCATTCTTGAAGGTTAAAAGTACACAGATTGTGCTCAGGGGCTCGAGCAATGAATTATTTGTACCTCGAAGAGAATTGAAAAAGGAATGGCACACAGGCCTAAAAGCAGCAAGAGAATTAGTCTTGGTCGAAGGGAACCTTCTCGATGACATCGATGATGGGGTCTACCTCTGGTACCACTCCAGCTTCCTTGGCTGCAGCGTTGGCAGTTTTTGTAGCAATTGTCGCCCGCAGATGCTCCTCGAACAGTAGTCGATACTTTTCTACTTCGCTAGTGAAGTCCAAGCTCATCTCCTGGTTGTGGAAACAGGCCACATAAAATGCATCCTCCGTGATTGCGTCGACCTCCCTCTTGAGGGCCTCCACCTCGTGTTGAAGAGGCTCCGCTTTCTCCGCAATTTGGTGAACCATGTCTATACTGGCTTCGGCTTTGTCCAGGGCCTTCGTGGTCTCTCCATGTGCCTCTGAACCTCTTCTACAACCCGTGCAGCCTCCTTTTCCGACTTAGCAGCCTCTTCCTTGGCTCTTTGAGCCTTCTTGGCTCTCGGTTGTTGATAACTCTACAAAATATAGTTATTTTACCACTTTTTATGTGCTAATTGTTGCTTAATTCTTGAGTTTTTAAGTGATTTATTACGTTTTTGAGTAATTTTTAATTTATTAGGTTTATTTTGATTTTATATACTTTTATGTGTTTTTATAAGTATTTTGTTGTAAAATGTTGTAGTTAATTATTTGAATTATTATTGTTAAGTTAGTGGTAAATAAATGTTGTATTATTGAACTTAAATGTAAAATATAAATTAAGTTATAATTAATATTTTCAAATAATTAAATTGATTTATTTTATAGTTGAAAATATTGTATTATGATTTATTTTATTATTTTGTAGGGAATTTATGCTCTTGAAAAGTAAGAAAAATAAAGGAAAAAAGTGGCAAATCTGAAAAGAAAAGAGTTAAAAGTGCATTTTTTTCCAGGCCCACACACTTGCCTCTCCTGCCAGGCCCACGACCTGAGCCCAGCTCCCACCTGCCTCTGCGCCTGGCCCAATCCGAAGCATCCCTTCCCCAGCCTTCACTCCCACGCCTGGCCTTCTCCAGCCATCAACCAAGCCTCTTGCGCCAGCTGTCAGCTCCTCAACTCACCCAACACACGCCTGGCTTCTTCAGCATCTCCTTCCAGCATGCTGCCCCAGCCCGAAGACCCCAGCCAACCGCCCCTGCCTAGCCAAACTCAACAACTTCAATAGCTGCTTCATGACCCACGGATCCAGCTCAGGCCCGCCTGGCCATTTCCCAGCAACACCAAAAGCACCCAGCCTGCTCCCCTGCCACAAAGCAGCCTCCTTTTCCCATTTTTGAGCCCAACAAACCAAATTGTCCCTTTGTCTCAAAATACCAATTTTTACCCCACTTTTGACACATTTTACCCCAAAACATCATTATTACACCCTATATTTTACCCTTATTTACCATATTATAATTAATTAAATTAATTTAATCAATTTAATTAATTTAAATTGATTATTTTAATACCTCATTTTGGCTATAAATATGGAGTTTTGAAAACCATTTAGGGGGTCCATTTGAGAGAGGTTACTATACTATAATTTCTACACATTCAAAACCTCTCAATTCTCTTCATCTTCTTCTTCTTTTTGGTTATTTTCAATGTATTTTTAGAGGAAAAATTTGGGCGTTTCTCCTCCAAATTTTTCTATTTATGTTTGTAATTTTTAGTGTGTATTTGTTATTCTAGTTATGTGTTTCTAATCTTTTTAAGATTATTAAGGTGATGATGAAACAATTTGTAACTAGATAGTGTTTATTTCGTATGTTGATTTCCCATTTTGTGCAACAAAGTTTATGGAATTTTTTTCTTCAAATATCTTCTTTCATCTTAAATATCATGTATTTTGGATTGTTAGCACATATTTACACTTTGTTCTTCATTAGTGCAAAAACATAATATTCTTTGTGTAAGATGTGTCATTAAATTGTACACATCCATGCTTAGAACAAAAATATAATGTTTTGCCTTATAAATAATGTTCATTGATTTATTTGTTATTTCATTAGATTGATTTACACTAAATGCTTTGAAATTATAATTTTGAAAAGTGAAGAAAAACCCTGTCTTTTTAGAAGTAATTTGTGCTTAAAACTATACATCTATTTAAAAAAAATAATAGTTTGATCTATTTTAACTATCACTAAAAATTGGGAATCAATGTACTTATAAATATTATTGAACTTATATTTTATGGATTCTAATCCTTAATAATCTTATTTTACTATCTTGATTTCTACTTTTAATTTATGTTATATATATATTGTCTTTAATTTCTTTATTATTATCTTTAATTTTATTTTTATTATACAAAAATCTCATCAATCTTTGGAACTAGGTTAGAATTTATTAATTTTGATTTAAAATAGTTTTATTTTCGATTTTAGACAACTCCTTTGGGTTCGATATCCTTGCTTACACGATCACTATTCTATATGAACGATTCGTGCGCTTGCGATTTATAAATATTTAAAACATACCCGTTTAGGGTCCATCAGTTGTGTTGGGTTTTATGCCCTTAACAAAACCATATTTCTTATGTAACACATTATTATTATCAATAAAAAGAAGTAGAAATCATTTTGTTTATTCAATTGCATTGTTCGCTTGTTTTATTACATGTTTATTCAATTAATACAAAAATTCATAAAATCCCGAACATATGGATAGTTACAATTATAGTGACTAGGTCACAATGGATTATAGTTGTAATTATATGTTCAAAAGAACAAGTCCTGAGATTAGATCAATGCATTGGATTTTCACTGATTAGGAAATCTACGATATGATCTACTTACACATTCAAGGTGTGATGTCTTGTCCAAGGCATTGACCAAGTAAATATGATCGAATGTATTTGGTTACATCGGACTAGGACCGATATTGATTATTGATTGATAAATAAGTATCGTTGTTATCGAATCTAATCAATCTCACAATAGGTTAAGTCGATCTTAATTCTGAGTGATAATATTCTGCTTATTATATTATTTAAATCTTTTGACTTGTTCGTTATCAGCTTACCCTACGATCTAGCCCATACTTACATCTTGGAGATTTAATAGTGTAATTGAGTGGGAGTATTATTCATAGATATGAAATCTATAACTTCTATATGAGAAGTGAAAATATGATTTGCTTAATTGCTTTGTTCAAAAGGTTAAATGATTGAGAACTCATTTGTGTGATTAAGTTCACGGACATATCATTTATAAGGAACTTAGTGGGAGTTAAGAATAAAATATTGATGAGGGGTAAAATGGTAATTTGCACCCAGCTCTTCAGTAAGTCATCGATAGAGGATTGACTAACTGTAGTGGTTATAACAATGGATAACATATTTATGGTTTGGAAAATATGTTCTATGAATTTAAGAGTTCAATTCCGAGTCTATAGTGGCATCACAATGAATTAATAAGGTAGTGAAATTATTCGTAAATAAATTTACGGTAACTTATTGGAGCTTGATTTCATGGATCCATGGTCCCCGCATCACCTTTGAGTAAATCATTTAGCATGTCTCAATTAATTGATTTAATTATCAATTAGGATTTTTTTTAAAGTTGACTAGGTCAATTTTGGAAAATTTACAGTGATATGAGATTTAGAGAATAAAAGAGAATCATTGGGTAAATTTATTAATATTGATAAATTTATGTCAATATAAATAAATAATATTAAATCAAGTTTCAAATTATAATTAGTTAATTTTAGCTGTAATTAGATTTCTTTTTCTGGTTTATGACTTTCTGGATTTCTTCTTCATCTGAATTTTTTAGGTTATTTTCTATGAACAATTATTTGAATTTGAATTTTATTTTTATTATGTTATCTATGAACTAAATCCTTTATGTAGGGATTAATGTAGTCGCTTGAATTTCAATTTAATTATGATGTTCTATCGATACTTCTTCTCTATTCTAATCTATATGATGTTTGCTTAATGCTAGTAAATACTTGATCACTATTTACTTGATTTAATAGTTTTGACTCAAAATTCGAAATATGAGAATTGAATATGTAATCATTACATAGACATAGGTTGCATATTTGACGAAAGTACCTGTATGACTTGTGTAGTAATTAGGTTTCTATGCTTAATGCCTTCTATATGTTTAAGTTTATACAGAGATGTAGAAAACTTGCATATAGGCTGAGATCTTATGTCTTGAAAAAGAATAGGAATCGATTTATGTTAACCTACTATTAGAATAGGAAGAAGAGATTTAGAGCTGATTAGTAAAAATTAATAGAATGAAAATTTGATGAAATTAATTCTCTAGGCTTTTTAATATTGATTTTTAATTCGTTGATTCATTGTTCTTTTTACAGTTATTTAAATTGTGTTCGTAGTTTAGAATTATTCATTTTAATTTTAATTATTCATCTAAATTTTAATCACCAAATAGAATTTAAAAATAAATTATTGGTAATTTGTTAATAGCTCTATGGGATGATCTCTATTTTTACATAATTTATTACTTGACACGACCACGTATACTTACGTGCAGATTTAACAGATCAAGTTTTTGGCACCGTTGCCGTGGACTAATAATCAATATCAAATATAATTATTTTTCAATCTACTTTGGTTTTAATTTAACGTTTTCTAAATTGATTTGCTTTTAAATTTCTCAATTTTAGGTGACCTATTTTTATGCGACGTAAGGGTTCGAAAATACTAGTACCTATTGATCCTGAGATTGAGAAGACCTGCAAAAGATAAAGAAAACAGAAAAGACTTGAAAAGATGGCTTAGAACATCAATAATGTTACTAATAACAATCTGAATCAGGGTAATGCGGGGAACGTTGTAGCTGAGGTGGACTTACCCCTGAGGGACTATGTACTCCATACTATTACAGGGGGTACATTCTAGTATTCGCCCACCTACTGTGGAGGCGAACAATTTTGAGATCAAACCTTCGATTATCCAAATGGCTCAGATTTGCATTCAGTTTGGGGGGCTACATAATGAGGATCCAAACCTCCATATTACCAACTTTTTCGAGTTATGTGATACTTTCAAAATGAACGGAGTAAGTAATGATGCAATCATTTTGAGGCTATTTCTGTTTTCTTTGAGTGAAAGAGCTAAAAGTTGGTTGATTTCGCTGCAAGCCAATTCCATTGTGACATGGGAAGACCTTGCTCAAAATTTTCTCGCTAAGTATTTTCCTCCTGCTAAATCAACACGAATTAGAGGTGAAATAAATAATTTATGTCAATTTGAGGGGGAATCGTTATATGACGCTTGGGAACGGTTTAAATAGCTACTTCGAAAATGTCCACACCATGGTATAGTGAAGTGGATGTTGGTGCATACTTTCTATAATGGACTGAGGGGAAACACAAGGACAGTAATTGATGCAGCAGTTGGTGGAGTATATATGAGGAAAAGTGCTAATGAAGCTTATGAGATTTTAGAAGAGATGGCCATGAATAATTATAGTTGGCCAGCTGAGCTAGAAAATAAGAAGGTGGCGGGAGTTCTAGAAGTTGATCCTATTGCTATGCTCACTGCTCAAATTGCTTCGTTGACTAAATAAATGCAACAACAAAACAACATTTCAGCTCAAGCGATGCGACTACAACCCGCTCCTATCAGTTGTGAGACATGTGGAGGCTCTCATCACTTTTAGTAATGTCTAGCGACGAGTTCTTATTCAGTAGATGATATTCCACTTGAAAAGGTTCAAGCGATTGGTAATTTCCCAAGGCAACCGAATAACAACCCATACTCTAACACTTATACCCCAGCATATAAGAACCATTAGAATTTGTCATGGAGTAATAATCAAGGGCACCAACCACAGTATCATCCAAATCCACCTCAATATCCTCCAATTAGACCATCTTATGGGAAAAATCCAAGACCCTTTTATGATACTCAAAGGCCACAAATGCCGCAACATCAACAACCATCGCCTCAAATGACTAAACTAGAGGTATCCGCTGATTCATTGAGCCAATTTACGACAGAAACCAGATCTTCTATTCGGAGCTTGAAAACACAAGTTGGCCAACTTGCAAAGTTGATGGAAAATCGTAATCAATGGGCTTTACCTAGTTCAACTATGGTGAATCCCAAAGAGCAATGTCAAGTTATCACTTTGAGGAGCGAGACTAAGTATGAGGGGCCTACAGTAGAAGACAAGGGCAAGAAGATAGAGGATCAACATGTCACTAGTCCAGCACAATAGGAGGTTGCTGAAGACCTTCCAAAGACAAAAAAAAGCCAAAATACACTGAGCCTACACCAAAATTCCATATCCTCAATGGTTTCAAAAGGCTAATCTTGACAAATAATTTTCTAAATTTTTTTATATCTTCCGAAAACTACACATCAACATCCCTTTTGCAGAGGCTTTAGAACAAATGCCAAGTTATGTGAAGTTTATGAAAGAAATTTTGTCAAGAAAGAGGAAATTAGAGGATTATGAGATGGTTGCACTAACTGAAGAGTGCAACGCAATACTTCAGAAGAAACTACCTCCAAAGCTTAAAGATCCTGGTAGTTTCAATATCCCATGTTCTATAGGGGGTTTGGTAGGAACAAAGGCTTCATGTGAGTTAGGGGCCAGTGTGAATTTAATGCCTCTATCAATCTTTCAGAAGCTGAATTTGGGAGAAGCTCGGCCAACTGCAGTGTCTTTGCAGATGGCAGATAGATAGTTAATCACCCTCTTGGAGTGATTGAGGACATATTGATAAAAGTGGGTAAATTCATCTTTCCTACGGACTTTATTATTCTAGATATGGAGGAAGATGAAAATATTCCAATAATACTTGGAAGGCCATTCTTAGCGACTGTTAGGGCTTTAACTGATGTACAAAAAGGTGAGTTAAAGCAGCGAGTGCAAAAAGAGGAAGTTATATTTAAAGTTTTTGCAGCAATAGAAATTCTAACTTGTTGTAGAGTTGAAGTGGTAAACCAAGAAGGGAACAAGTTGGAAGTCTCTAAGAAAAGCTCCATAGTTAAAATCAGAATGAGAAAGGGGCGTAACCAGTTAAAAAAACACTTTAATGAAAGGGTTCGAACGTTATATGAGCGAGGGAAAGTTCCAATAATTTCTAATCACAAGAACCGAGGGCCAACTCATGACACTATGGTTTTCAAGGATGTGAGGGGAGGACTTGATCCAAGTTGAATATGAATGAAAACAAGATTCCGGCTAAAAGACGTTAAGGACAGCACTCTTAGGAGGCATTCCTATGTTTGTTTTTCATTTTTAATTTTATGTTATTTAATTTTGTTTTTGTTTTTTTTTATTGGAACAATGTTTTTAGAGATTTTTGTTTTAGTTGTTTTAGTTTTCTTTTGGATAAATTGTGTTGTAACTCGTAACCCGTGAAAAAAAATTGAAGTTTAGGTTGTTATAGCGCTACAGCAGCCCTACGCCGTCTCAACCATTTGAGGGACCTTCGTCACAGCCTCCACAACCGCCATACTGACGTGGCCATTCAGGTAAGTCTCTTTTCTCATTCTTTATGCACTTTAAACATTGGGGACAATGTTATGTTTTAAGTTTGGGGGAGAGATTTATTGTTAGTGTTATTTGATGTGTTTTTTCACTTTGTTTTTTTTAGTTATTGAGTTGTGTTTTAGAGTGTGAATTAAGTTGATGATAATTGTCATTTTAATATGATTGATTGTGATGTAGTATAATCCAAAGGAAAAGTTGATGTGCTTTTGAAACAATCTGTGTGCTTGGTGAGATTACTTTATTTTTTTCACTATGATCTGTTGACATTAGAGATCTATTGCTCATAAATTGCGAATGTTATAATTGAGTATTTTATGCATATCGAATTTGGATTGTAGATTGAAAAATATTAAAAAAATTCTAGAACCTATTTGCTTACTATTTGAGATGAAATTTGAAACAATGCACATTTAGGAAAAGGATATAGGCAATTTTTGGACTGGTTGTGCCTTTCAAGCTATTCTTATAAAATTGTATCCTTAGTTAACCCTTTTGAGCCTTATAATTATTTTATTCTTAACACATTCTTTTGAGCCTATATGTGAATGGGATTACCATTTACTCGTTTGATCCATACCATGAGCATGAAAACTATTATATGAGGGGAGTGAATGTGTAATGGGATGTTATGTATCATGTGTTATTCAGAAAATTCCTTGTGATTGAGAAAAGTTAAAGAAAGAAAAGAAAAAGAAAGTGCAAATTGATTACTGATGGCTGTCGTATACCACAACAAATTTAACAATGATTTTTCTTTCAATACTTCCAATTATTTTAGTATAATAGCAAGCACAGGTCGAACCCATGAGAACTATCGTTCACTTTATTATTCAATAATTAACACTAAAACTTAAAACGGGGATTTAGATTTTGAACTCAAAATTAAATAACATAAAATAAAAAGCAAATAAAAATTGATATTACGATATTAAGAAACAGTTAAAGGTTAATATCCTCCCTCAAAAATCATTCCTAATCACTAATAATAAATATTATTCCAATTTCTCTATTAAACTATTAACCCCGCAGATAACGCTGAAGCAGACAATTATCCCAGTCTCCCTATTATAAGTAATCAATGTGAAGCGCTCAATAATTAACTCTTTTAGCTAAGCAACAAATCTATGAAGCATACAATCTATTTAACTTAGATAAAGCATTAAGTCCTATGGAAACAAGTTAATCTAGGCAATAAATTAATGAAGCATATAATTCATTTAACATAGGTTCTATTTTTCATCACAATCAACAATTCTTTTGACATCACTATCAATTGCAATTTATCACATACACTTAGAATCCTAAACTATTAGGTGAGTAGTAATTCTAAGATGACAATTGAAAATGTAAAACCTTAATTAGTTGGCCACCTAACAAGAAATCACAAAAATTCATAGCATTCAATTAGAAAAATAGAAACAATTTAATATTGAGAGAAATTAAAGAATAATACTCATTATCAATAATCAAGAATTCATGTCTTGGGTTTTGAATTAACCCTTAACCTAAAAAGAACCTACTCCATAATATTAATCATAATCACAAACATAATTATAATTATAATTAAAGAGATTAAGGGAAGAAAAGGAATTAGATTGATGAACAATAGTGTTGTAGTCTTCTCTCCAGCCCTTTCTGAGTCTTTTTCTCTCCTAAACCATAATAAAAAACCTAATCTAAAATTAACCCTAATAATCTTTTATAGTCTCAATTAAATTCTAATTAAAAATCTGAAAATGACGTCGCTGGCCGCAGCCTGGAAAATGCGTGTCGCGGCTTAAAACAAAATATGTGCAAAAATTGGTCACGCAGGCAGCGGCCTGAAAAAACTGGGCAGCGGCCTGACACACTAGGCAGCGGCCTATCTTCAATTTCTTCAATTCTCAACCTTAGAAAGCTTGTACGATGCCGCCACTTCAACATTTCAATCTCGAAAGCCTGGAATACTCCTTAAACTTCATTTTAACTACACTTGCCATCAAAATGTCAGATTTATCATCATAAAATGCAATGTATAAAATATGTTGTAGAGTCACGAAACTAAGTTAAATTTACTAAAAATGCTATCATAACACCATCTAAGCATGGAAAAACTTATCAAATATTAATATAAAAATGACCTTATCAATTACACTCCCAAACAATTATCTATTTAAAAATCAAAGTTTTGGGGAGTGTAATATATAAAAAAAAATTAAGAATGAGTGGTTTGAAAAAAAAAATTCTTATCATTGCACAGAAAAAAGGGATAACAAGGGATGAATGGTTTGAAATTTACTGGGAAAGTTTGTTTAGTTGGAATGCTTGTGGTATGATTAAGCCTAAAATGTTTTTTTTATCTACCCGTACCTAAGCCTTCTATTATAACCCCTATAAAGTCCTATTGATTCTTATTTGTGCAGTTCTTTATATTAATGGAGAATAGTAAGTAGTGCAGGCATATGGAAATAACTTGGTTATGTGGTTAGTTGGTGAAAATTTGATGTGCAAAAAGTGGTTCAATTATTTTATTTGCGAGTTATGAGTAAATGAGCTTTGGCGTTAATAAATTGCACTGAAAGGGTGAAGTATTTTGATTGAAAATCTAGATTAATATTTTAAATAGCATGTTGCTCTCCTGAGAATTATATTTGCATAACAGTCGTGAGAATTGGAATTGGTTAGTTATGTCAACTTGGTTTGCTTAAGTTTGAGTCTAGTTAGATTCTCTACTCGAGGGCGAGTAAAGGATTAGTTTGGGGGAGTTTGATAAACGAGTTTTAGGTTCGTTTATGGTCTAGTTTTTAGGAAGGTTTTGCATTAGTTTAGGGCTATTTTATTGCATAATTATGCTTGTTTGTTCATGTTTCAGGTTTTTGATGCTAAGAGAGTGAAAAGAGTGGAATGAAGTGAAAGTGGAAGAAAATGGAGTTATTTTTGGAGAAAATTGAGTCATTCAGGAGCAAGAAGTCCAAGTAATGTTTCTGTGAATGGCGCTACAGCGCTAGAAAGAAGTCTTCAAGGCTTGTGTTTCTGTAAGTAGCGCTACAGCGCTAGTACGTGAATTTTCAATAGAATTTGGCTCTGTTATCAGCGCTACAGTGCTCAAAACCTAGCGCTATCAACGCAATTTTGAGATTTTTAGCCATTTTTAGAAGGACAAAACAGTCTTTTCACTTGGGAGTATTGGAAAACTATTTAAGTGGCATTAATCTGTGAATTTAAGAGGCAGTTTTAGTTTTATAAACTTTGGATCTAGAAAATACTGTTGCAATTAGATTTCTTTTTCTGGTTTATGACTTTCTAGATTTCTTCTTCATCTAAATTTTTTAGGTTATTTTCTATGAACTATTATTTGAATTTTATTTTTATTATGTTATCTATGAACTAAATCTTTTATCTAGGGATTAATGTAGTCGCTTGAATTTCAATTTAATTTTATTATGATGTTCTATTGATACTTCTTCTATATTATAATCTATATGATATTTGCTTAATGCTAGTAAATACTTGATCACTAGTTACTTGATTTAATAGTTTTGATTCAAAATTTGAAAGATGAGAATTGAATATGCTATCGTTATATAGACATAGGCTGCATATTAGACGAAAGTACCTATATGACTTGTGTAGTAATTGGGTTTCCATGCTTAATGCCTTCTATATGTTTAAGTTTATCACAGAGATGTAGAAAACCTGCATATAGGCTGAGATCTTATATCTTGAAAAAGAATAGGAATCGATTTATGTTAACATGCTATTAGAATAGGATGAAGAGATTTAGAATTGATTAGTAAAATTAATATAATGAAAAGTTGATGAAATTAATTCCCTAGGCTTTTTAATATTGATTTTTAATTCGTTGATTCATTGTTTGTTTTATAGTTATTTAAATTGTGTTCGTAGTTTAGAATTATTCATTTTAATTTTAATTATTCATCTAAATTTTAATCTCCAAATAGAATTTGAAATTTAATTATTGGTAATTGGTTAATAGTCTCTGTGGGACGATCTCTGTTATTAATAAAAGTCTAGAACGTTTTATTAATTGAATTGTTTCTCTATTTGACTAAGTGAATATTTGTGACTCTCGCCTACCGGGACACATAGGTTCATGTCTAGTTGAAAAACCTAAGAAATAGAAACATAAGTTTTTAGTATTTATTTATCTTTAAACATTGTTTATATGTTATGTTATTTCTGAAACTTGTATGAATGAATGTTTGTCGAACAATGCATTGATTTCTACTTTATTGATAATTGTAGCTCTATGGCCTCCAACCCCATTATCTCTCTTCTATCCAAGGAGTTTTTAACCGGTGAGAATTCATGAAATGGAAGTCTAATATAAACATAGTGTTGATCGACAAAAACTCAAAATTCGTGATGGCTGAAACTGAACCTAACTTTCCCGAAGAGAATGCCTCGAAGGTCGTGAGGGAGAAGTATGATCGTTGGACTGCTGCCAACAACAAGGCCAAGGCCTACATGCTCGCCAGCATGTCAAAAACGCTAAGGACTAAGATGGAGAATGTCGAAATTGCTTACAACATCATGGAGCAACTCCACGAAATGTTTGGGCACAAGTCAGCACAAGCTAGTTTCGAGGCTACCAAGAAGTATGTGAACTGTAGGATGGCACCTGGCCAACATGTTCATGATCATTTTATTAAGATAACGAACTACTTCCAAGAAGTTGAGCTGCATGGAGCAACAGTAGATGAGAAGACTCAAGTTGGAATCATTCTCAACAGCCTTGCACCTAGTTTACTTATGTTCACCACGAACTATTTTCTTAACAAGTTGGACTATGGAATGACTCAGTTATTGAATGAGCTCCAGATGTATGAAGGAATAAATGGTGGACCAAGTAAAGGATCTGAGAAGAAGGCTGCTACTACCGGGGGTGCTCAGGGTAAGGCTAACCTAGCCTCTTCCTCAAAGAGCAAGAAGAGAAAGGTGAAAAAGGGCCAAAGTACCCCTAGGGCTCGTTCATACTGACGCCTGTGGACCGATTAATGTTCAAGCGAGAGGTGGTAATGAATATTTCATCACTTTCATTGATGATTATTCTCAATATTCATGTCTTTACCTAATGCAAAGGAAATCTGAAACTTTTGACAAGTTTAAAGAATTCTTAGCAATGGCCCAAAACAAGTTAGGTAAAACTTTAAAGATCTTGAGATCTAATAGGGGTGGCGAATATTTGGATAATTAGTTCCAAGATCATCTTACTGAGTGTGGGATTCTGTCTCAACTCACTGCCCCGGGGACTCTACAGCAAAATTATAACACCCTACTACCTAAGGACCGTTATGTTGTGCATTTTAAACACTTCTAAACTCGCTAACCGAGTCATTTGGCTATAATCATGTAACTAAGTATGATTAACATTTTAGAGTTAAAATTTTGGTCAAAGATACGATGTTTCACTAAAACGTTTACTGTATACATTGGGATCTCCCCAAATATATTTTAAAGGTTAATTACAATAAAATATTTACAACCAATCGACCTAAGCGGCAAAATATTGTTTAACCATAGTTCCTCTTTAAACCCTCGGTCGTGGTGGTCGAGCAGCCGCATATATACACATCGTCAACTAAGCTCTCCAACTCAAGGATGTCCCAGCTTTCCTTTGCCTTTACCTGCACCACAAAGCACCCGTGAGCCGAGGCTCAGCAAGAACTCAATATGCTCATGAACAGGTAATAACATGTCATTGAATCATAATAGCATGCCTAGCAATAATATCCCTATTCATGCATGCAAGTAAGTTCAAGTAAATGATTGTGGGCTCTGCCCTCCTGTATGGATGACTATTAAGTCAATCCTAAGTGAATATCACTAATGATTCTGGTAATCATACTGGGGCTTGCAGCCCATTCAGATAAGTGACTAATAAGTCACGAACTTGAACCAGATAAGTAACTAATAAGTCACGAACTTGGGCTCCGCACCCTAAGCCATGTGTCATTACGGTCATCTGAGCCTTTTGGCTCTGGCTCTAAGTAACTAGCCTTTAGACTAGACAAGCAGTTTTTGTTTTCATCGAACTTAAGGTCGGTCAAGCATTTCATACTTATGTTGATAATGATTATGCCGATTAGATCTAATCTTTTTGGCTTGCGTTAAACACACTAATATCGTTCTTGACTCATAGGTCAATTCCATACGACCAGTGCTCAGTACTATTGGAAAACTTGACTAATAAGTCACAACTTCACAGTCAATACTGACATCATTGTCGATTCTGACTAATAAGTCAGTACCACTCACAAGTAAGCAAGATTGCTAAGCATTTAATATGCAATCAATGTCCACATATAGAGCACTCAACATGCCTCATCAATAATTATGCATGTCACATACAAGGTGCAGTTTTCTTACCTTTGGTCCAAGCACAGGTTACCAATAAATGAGCCATAAGCATGATCCTGTTTTCCAAGCCCCTAGTGATAACCTAGTCACAACCATAATATAAAACCTCATCAAAAAATGAGAAAATAAATACTTACAAACCCAAACATAGCCTCAGGGACATCGAATCCTACTCAATTGGGTAGTAGGATCGATCCCAAGCCCTTAGAGTTAAGTTCACATGATTAAAAACCAAATCTAGGAAAAAATGCCCGAGCTGGTTGCGACTTGGCCTAGTGAGTCGTGACTTGCCCCAAGTCAGAGAGCCCCCCTTCCTGGGCACTAGGGTGGGCCGCAACTTGACCCCTCTTGGGTCGCGACGCGCGCCCAGGCTTCCTTTTCCTGGCCTCTGGCTTCATCCAAGTCGCAACTTGCTAGAACAACGTCGCAACTTGACCACAAAACCAGTCATTTCCTTCGAATTTTCCCACTTAAAATCCTCCAAGAACCTATCCAAACATATCCAAATCCCAAAATCAAAGTTCCCAAACATCCTAGTTTTCCAAAACAAATAAAACCCAAGTCTCAATCCATCCAAAAACTCATCAAAACATAAAATCCAATCAAAGCTTAAAAACTTAGAACTTAAAACTTGGATTACCTCCGATTGAGTCGTTTCCCAAAAAAATCCTCTGGATAATAACTTCTAATCTTTCCTAGAATCGCTATTCCTCGATCCTTGCTTGAATTCGAGTCCTAAAACTCGAGTTTCCTTCGAAAATGTGATCGGGTGTCAAAAATGGAACGGGAGGGAGAGAGAATGTTCTAAACGTTCTTTTTATAACTCTGACAGGTTTCGTCAAGCTTAAGTAACCTAAAGCAAATCCTAATGATCGGGGTCCCAAAAATGCCCCCGGGCTAAAATAGTCAAAATTCACAGAACTTCCCCCTGATCTCACTATATCTCAATTTATCATCAAATATTTATTCCCATTACTCAATATCCCGGTAATGTGCTAAATAGTCCTTGACTCACTCTGAGTCAAGTATGAATCCCGTTGTGACTTTCCCACTAGCTTGCCTCCTAGGATCATCTTGTGCTGAGTAACCCTAGCATAACCAAATAATAATAATGAAGTACCACATATATGCAAAATATACCCATAACAGGCCAAATTATTAAAATTACCCAATTAAATAGAAATTGTTCCACATGCATATTTAATACACCTAAACATGGATATCAAGTCATATTATGATATTATTCACATAATCACATAATGATACACATAAATATCACATAATCACAAAATTCCAAAATTTTCCATCCTGGCCCCCTAATCAAGGCCCTAAGCCTTATTAGGAAATTTGGGTCGTTACAAAAATGGTGTTGTTGAGCGTCAGAACCGAATGTCGTTTGAAATGGTTAGGTCAATGATTAATTATTCAACTCTATCACTATCTTTCTGGGGGGTATGCCATTCAAACCGCTAATGACATTTTAAATGTTGTACCGTTTAAGGCTATCTCCAAAATGCCTCTAGAACTATGGAATGGAAATGAACCTAGTCTACGCCATTATATAATTTGGGGGTGTCCTACTCATGTCCTGAGTAAAAAAGGAATGAAAGCTAGAATCACGAATTGAGGTTTGCTTGGTTGTATGCTATCCTAAAGGTACTCGGGGTGGTCTGTTTTATAGTCCAATTGTGTAATAACCAAGGTTATTATTTTCTTATAAGCTCCTTGAATATGATCTTAGGTTAGATTTAGTTATGACTTGAGTTGTGGAATAAAGATTGCTTTTAAGTTTAAATTATTTAAGTTATGATTTTATGAATTAGAAATAATTATAATTTGGGTAATTATAATTATTTAGCATATGATTGAATTAGTGTATAGTTTTATTAAGTATTAAATACAAATGTTATTTGATGGATTAAGAAGTGAACATGTGTCATTAAACTAAGTCCAAGTATTAGGATAAAAATGAAAACCAAAATAACTTAGCCTTAGGTTTGGCACAAAAATAGGAAGGATTTGACTCTTTTTAAATTTTAACGATAGACAAGATTAGATCTATTTGAATTCAGTGACTATGTGTCAAGGAGAGTTTGATAAATGGGGATTTAAAATATTTAATTTAAGTAGTCAAATAACTAAGTAGAGATAGTAGTGTGATGGTTGAACTAAGAGTTAGATAAGTAAATGAAGTTTTCATAACTTTAGGGTGTTGTAACTTCGGACCTAGTTTTGACCTAGTTATATTATAATTTTGGAAAAATAGTATTCCCACCAAGTTGTAGATAATTTAATTAGCTTTCAATCGGTATAAAAATGGTGTAAATCGGACTCCTACAGCTCCAGCTACGTTAATTTTACTACAGAAGGGTCCAGAGTTACGAGATATAGGATAGTAGTTTGGACTTTAACTACAAGTAGAAACTATGTGGCATACTTGGAGATGATGTATCAACAAGAAGGGAGTAAGACTAGGTTGGACAAAACCATATAGTGGAGGGAAGGTTTGATTTTTAAAATTTAAGTTGAATAATGTGGAGAAAATCAAGGAAGGGAGTTGGGGGTTGAAGCCTATAAATAGAAACTTACCCTTCACCATTTTTCTCACACTCAAAAGCTCTCAAAAGCCTCTCATAATTTTTAAATCCATAGTCCAAAAAGCTCTCTCCATTTTTCCATAAACACTCTACATAGCCATAGCCGAAACACTAGTCCTTATAGTGCTCGGGATCTTTTTCTTCTTTTTTCTTTATTTTTCCTTAAGCACTATTGCCTTTCTAAACCCTATTATAGCTGAAATATTGAACCCCATCAAGCCAATATATAGCCCAAATCTACCCAAGTATCCAAACTCTTGGTGTTGTTGTTGGAGATAGACATTAGAGAGAAGACTCGGGATTTCATTATTTTTGTTATAGGTTGAAGGTATGACTTTATGAGGTTTAGAAAATTCTTGAAAGTATAGTTTTATTATAAGGCTCTAATATAAAGATCTTATGTTATATTTAAGGTTGATTGGACATTTTCTACAGCAAGCAATCTCTTCTCTTTCTTTTTCTCTCCATACTCAAGGTAAGGAAAATTAGGTAGTTTAGTTTATGATCTAGTTTATGTTTTGTATGACAAAACATTTCAGGTACAATAAAGGGGTGAGTGTGTCTGGACCTAAGGTGTCCAATGATGTATGACGGACTTTTGTCCAGTAGGCTCGATTCCAAACTTTTATGACAAACCTAAGTTGTTGTCCGGTATATGACGGACTTTTGTCCGGGGCTTAATTGCCACCCCCTGTATAAGCACTTATCTTTTTATTATATCTGACTTTTTATTATGATCTATGACGTATAGTTATGATTATGACTTATGACCTATGATTTATGACTTTGATTATGACTTAGATTATGATTTATGATTATGAATTAGGCTATGATATGACCTATGGTTTTGTGATGTGATATGATTAGTATAAATAAGTTTCTATTATGACTCTTGTGTAATTTAGGATATGTTGATTAAATGATTATATGACTAACTCTTGTTTGTATTTTTCTTATTGGTCTTAGAAGCTCACCACTTATGATGTTGTTGTACAGAAAATTGATGATAGAAAGGCCGGTGGCGAGTGGGACCTAGGAGCTTCGTGATGTACTCGTGGGGACCATATAGTCGAGGAAGATCAAGCAGGCCTATTAATTTATTTATTTTTATTAAAGAATGTGTTCTTTTGAAGTTTTATTTAAATGTTGCTTATTTTAATATGTTAAAGACAATTATTTTATTTTTGTAAAACCATGGATCCATATATTTATTTTCAAGTTTTTATTCAATAAAAGAGAAATATTTATGATTATGATCCAACGTTGTGATCTCGATAATTTATGAGAAATTAGGGCGTTACAAGTTGACAAGAAAGTGTTTGCTTCCAAAAACGCTAGTTTTCTAGAAAACAAATACATGAAAAACTTCAAACCTCAGAGTAAAATATTGTTGGAAGAAATGCAATTAGGAGGAAATGTTCAATCCATACCAATACAAATCAATGAGAACGTGGAAGAAGAACATACAGATGGTCCAAGTCAGACAATTACGGTGCCTCGTCGTAGTGGGAGGGTTTCTCGGAACCGAACCGCTACGGGATGGATGGTGAAACAAATATGGTAGTAACTAACACTCGTGAGGATGATCCATTGTCCTTTAAATAGGAAATGGTTAGTTCTGAAAATGTTATGTGGCTCGAAGACATGAACCAAGACATGGAGTCCATGTACTCCAATTCCATCTAGGATCTTGTAGAAGCGTCGATGGACTTTAGGCTCATTGGATGCAAGTGGATCTACAAGAAGAAAAGAGGAGCTGATGGAAAGGTTGAGACATATAAGGCTTGACTTGTGGCAAAGGGTTATACCCAAAGAGAGGGAGTTGACTATGAGGAAACTTTTTCTCCAGTGGCAATGTTAAAATCCATTTGCATACTCTTATCCATAGTTGCAGCTGTTGATTATGAGATTTGGAAAATGGACATCAAGACAACATTTCTAAATGGCTTTCTTGATGAGACCATTTATATGGATCAACTAGAATGATTTGTAGTAGTTGGATAGGAACGAAAGTCTGCAAGCTCAATAGGTCCATTTATGGTCTTAAACAAGCTTCGCGCTCCTGGAACTTAAGGTTTAATAAAATAATTAAGACCTATGGTTTTTAGCAGAATGTCAATGAACCCTGTGCTTACCAACTGAGGGAAAATGACGTGAAAGTGTTCTTAGTACTTTATGTAGATGATATTTTGCTCATTGGCAACAATGTCAAGAAATTATCAGACATAAAGAACTAGTTCGGGACCAAATTTCAGATGAAAGATTTGGGTGAAGCTAGTTACGTTCTTGGTATCTAGATCATTCAGTGCATGAAGAACAAGATATTGGTGCTATCTCAAGCAGCGTACATAGATAAGGTACTTGAAAGTTTCTCTATGAAAAACTCGAAGAAGGGACTGTTTCCATCCCAACATGGAGTTCACCTTTCTAAGAAGTAGTCTCCACAGACTCCTCAAGAGGAAGAAGAGATGAAACATATTCCATATGCATCCGCAATTGGAAGTCTTATGTATGCTATGTTATGCACTAGACCGAACATCTTCCATGCAATGGGAGTTGTAAGCAGGTACCAGTCAAATCTTGGTAGACAACATTGTGCAGCAGTTAAGCACATACTGAAGTATCTACGAAGAACAAAGGATTATATGCTAGTCTATTCAGGAGGTTTGTTGGACCCGATAGGCTACTCTTGGGGGTTGTGTTGTGAGTTGGAGAAGCGTTAAGTAGTCTGCCATTTCATATTCCACCATGGAGGCTGAGTACATAGCTGCGTCTGAAGTGACTACGGAAATAGTCTGGTTGAAGAAGTTCTACACAGATCTCTGTGTTATTCTAGGAATGGATAAACCACTCATATTATATTATGACAATAATGGGGCTATAGCAAGTTCAAAAAAAAAAAAAACTCGAAGTCATAAAAGAGAAAATCATATAGAGAGGAAATACCACATCATTAGGGAATATGTGTCCAGGGGTGATGTGAAGGTGATGAAGATATCGTCGAAAGACAATCTAGCGAATCCTTTTACCAAGACTTTGGCTAAGAGTGTTTTCGTGAAGCATGTAGAGGGAATGGGTATGAAAAAACATGTCTCATTTGTTTTAAAGGGCAAGTGGGAGTATGCTGGGTTTTATACCCTTAACAAAACCATATTTCTTATGTAACACGTTATTATTATCAATAAAAGAAGTAGAAATCATTTTGCTTATTCAATCGCATTGTTCGCTTGCTTTATTACATGTTTATTCAATTAATACAAACATTCATAAAATCCTAAACATATGGATAGTTACAATTATATAGTAACTAGGTCACAGTGGATTATAGTTGTAATTATATGTTCAAAAGAACAAGTCCTAAGATTAGATCAGTGCATTGGATTTTCACTGATTAGGAAATCTACGATATGATCTACTTACACATTCGAGGTGTGATGTCTTGTCCAAGGCATTGACCAAGTAGATATGATCAGATGTATTTGGTTACATCGGACTAGGACCGATATTAATTATTGATTGATAAATAAGTATCGTTGTTATCGAATCTAATCAATCTCGCAACATTGACCATAGGTTAAGTCGACCTTAATTTTGAGTGATAATATTATTCTAATTATATTATATAAATATTTTGACTTGTTCGTTACCAGCTTACCCTAAGGTCTATCCCATACTTACATCTTGGAGATTTAGTAGTGTAATTTAGTGGGAGTATTATTCATAAATATGAAATCTATAACTTCTGTATGAGAAGTGAAAAGATGATTTTCTTAATTGCTTTGTTCAAAAGGTTAAATTACTGAGATCTCATTTCTGTGATTAAGTTCACGGAAATATCATTTATAAGGAACTTAGTGGGAGTTAAGGATAAAATATCGATGAGGAGTAAAACAATAATTTTTACCCAGCTCGTTAGTAAATCATCGATAGAGGATTGACTACCTGTAATTGTTATAACAATGGATAACATATTTATGGTTTAGAAAATACGTTCTATGAATTCAATAGTTCAATTCCGAGTCTATAGTGGAGTCACGAGGAATTAATAAGGCAGTGAAATTATTCGTAAAAAAATTCACAGTAACTTATTGGAGCTTGATTTCATGGATTTGTGGTCCCCGCATCACCTTTGAGTAAATCATCTAGAATGCCTCAATTAATTGATTTAATTATCAATTATGATTTTTTTTTAAAGTTGACTAGGTCAACTTTGGAAAATTTACAAAGATAAGAGATTTAGAGAATACAAGAGAAACCTTGGATAAATTTATTAATATTGATAAATTTATTTCAATATAAATAAATAATATTAAATCAAGTTTCAAATTATAATTAGTTAATTTGAATAAGGATTTAATTGATTAATTAAAAAATAATAAATAAAAAAATTTGAATTTAGGCCCAATTGAGATTTAAATTCAAAACAAAGCGATTGAGCCCAAGTCTATTTATGGTAGCCCAAGGCTTTTATTTTTTGTTTATTATTTTTAATTAATTTAAATAAAGCTCATTAAGTTGCTTATATAAGGAATATGATATCTAGGGTTTTCATAAGGAAGTCGGTCTCAGTTGATTCATTGGGTAAGTGAAAACCTAGACAGTCTAATCCTTTCTTGGCCACTCACTCTTCTTCTTCTCTTCTACATCTATATCTCATGTGTTGAGAACCAGCACACACTGGTTCTAGGTTGATCAAAGGCTTGGTGAGGAAGACTGTGTTGCTGGTCTAGTTCAATCTCTTGATAATACTCTGCTACAGAAAAGAATCAATGGTTAGAGGGATTGAAGGAAGGAGTTGTTCTAGTTCCATTGCATATTCGTAAGTTTCTACATCTTTGTGTTTATGTTAATTTACAAATCCGATGTTCATATGTATGTCATGTTATTCTATGTTTCTATTATGTTTTTAGAAAAATAATAGGAAGCATGCATCTAGATTTAAATTCCAAGATCCTAGAGGTTGTTCTCTGGGTTGCCCTTTCACGAACCTTCTCGCAGGCCTGCTCTGTTTCCATTGAGGTCCGCAGATGGACCAGTTCCTCCTGGAGCACCTTGACCCTCTCTTTCAGCGCGACAACCTTGTCCTGGGCTCATTGGAGTTTGTAAGATTTCTCCATCATTATGTCTCTAAGGCGTTAGCAGGCCAATGTCGACTGAAAAGCAAGACATGTACTTGGTCAGCCAGTACCACCCTAGACAAAACAAAGTAGATAGCTGATAGAAAGAGATAGCTTACTCGAACGATGTCATATCGGTAAAAGGCAAAGAGGGATGCCTCATTCCTATCGCCCAATTTGGTGAAGCTGCAAGTAGTTAGCTCACGCATGATAACCCCCTAGAGAAGCTCTGCCACCATTGGAGAAACTACTTATCCTATCTTGTCGTAGAACAAGGTCTCCAACTCAACACGACCTATCAGAGGAACAACAGATCTTTCCCCCAGAGGGTTCAATTAGCATAGGGCCTTTGCAGTATTATGAAGGGCTTTATTCCCCTCCTCCATACGAGCCTCAAAATGCGATAACATGGCCTAGAAGTGCTCCAACATTTCACCTTCAAACTTCTCCGGGTATACTATGACTCGAGGTTGGGCCACTAACTCCTGGCTCTCCGCTCCAGCAGTCTACTCGCCAGCTTGAGAAGGGGAGTAGGAGATCACATAAATAGGCACGTCCTCTGCCTGAGGGGGAGGTGCCACTTCCTCCTGAGGTTGTTGCGATCCTACTGCCACTGATGAACTTGATCCCACTTCGTGTCCAAGGGTTGATCGAGCGATATGAGCCAACCCCATGTGTTATGGAAGATCAAAGCAACAATTAGCAATTGTAGAGTTAAAATAACGTTTAACAAAAATTAAAGGCACAAGTCGATAGCACAAGGGCTTCTCAAAAGCCCACCGCTGAGCTCATCTGGGTGAAAAACTAAATGCGCAATCTCCCTAATTAACTTCCCCATATCTTGTGTGGTGTTAGTCTCATATTGACAAAACCAGTTCGCATGGAAATATGTCACATCATCCAGGGGCAGGAATCCATACGAAGGCAACTGTCTTTGTCGGTGGTGGAGATATATGTCTATTAAATCCTAGTAATCTTGGAAATCAACCATGGTCCAGTGACGATCGAAGGTTAGCCCACACTGTAGAAGCAACGGATAAAACTACACGTGCTCGGGACTTACAATATCTCCTACTTGTCTAGCATTATAAACTATTATGGGAGATTTACCTTGGTCAAGGGATGAATTCTCTATCCCCGCCCAGAGCTCCTCCTCGAGCTCCTGGTATTCCAGAGCTTCTTGAGCTGCTCGGACAGCTTGAGCGTTCTCGAACCACTCCTCCAATAGTCGTTGATTGAAGATTTTGATGGCGTGTCCATTGATGTGGTAGGAGGCCAATTATCGAAACTTATTAGAATTCTCGAAATTGGTCAGGTCCACATTACTTATGTGTTGTCCTGGTTGAAGAAGGCCCATTTCCCTCAGGTTCTCCTCCGTCACCAAATAGCTTAATTCTAGCTCGATATTTGAAAAAGTCTTCATCTCCTATAGGTGGTCTTCATACACCTGAACAAAGGGGGTCTGGCGTAAAGGGCCCATATTCACAAAAATTACTAAGTACGGGAGAAAATATAGAAACGCAGAAAAGAATAAAGCTTGACTATGATAATAGTAACCAACCCTGGAGAACTCTAGTATAAGTGCGGGGTTGGCACGCGTCAGGAATCCATTGGTAAAGAAGAAGAAGTTTTCCTTGAAGTTCTGAGAGTGGTTCTCGGCACCTTATAATTCAGGGTGGGATGGGTGTACTTCATCAATGCATAGTACCCGTCGAGATCACTCTACTTTTTCCTTGGTGTGTTGCGGAAGTGGTAGAAATACAGGATCTCCGCTGGGGAAGGTACTGGCCAGTTCTTCCTCTTGTACAAAACATACATGCCTGCTAGGACCCTGTACCCGTTAAGGGAGAGTTGAAAGGGAGCTATTCCTACGTACTTCAGGAAATCTACAAGTGTGACTGGCTCCATACCTTGAGACAGTGCATGCTACAGTGCACACTCTCTAATTCTCGACAAAGACGCACCAAGAAGTCCTCTATGATCTCGTAGTGCTTCATTATGTGTTCCAGTACGAGAGGGTGTTTAAGTTTGCTAGGGTATTGCTCCCCTTCAAAACCCACAGCCTCATATCTTTGTGTGGGGTAGGGAGTACGGGCTTGGTTCACCTCTTACTCCGTCAGTCCCCGTTGCGCTGGTGTCACAGGAACCAGAGTTACTTCTCGTACCACCACCTCCTGTGATAGTGTTTGGGCTTCTGCTCATGCAACTCCTTGTGGCCTACCTCCCTCTTGGGCTTGACGATTATCTTATATTCAAAAGCATAGAATACTTGTTTGTTTAGGTGATGGAGTTCCTCAGACATCTGAAACAAAAACTAAGTTGTTAGCATTTTGAGCGAAAGAAAGCAAGCCAAAATAAAAGAATCCCTAAGACAATTACTCGAGGAGTGGAGAAGGAGAGAAATTTTAAAGGCAAGGAGTGTTCTCGGAACCCTAGACATGTCCCAAAGAACACTATCAGAATTTAAGAACTTCCCTGGAATCTGGAAATTATCTAGATTTCAGTCAAATACCCAAAAATGCCAAAAAAAATGCTAAAGGTCCTAAACGGTCCTTTGTGGATGACTTAAACACTAACCAAGACCTATAAAGAGACTAGAAGAGGTCAAAATGACCTCTAAACCCTCAAATCTCTACGAAGCAAAGCACCAATCCATACGTTAAAATAAACAAAAGTAAGATGACTTATATGTGTTGTGTCTGGTTCGAACATGAAGTTATTTTGTGTGCTTTACCCAAAAATACTTAGCGTCTCTCTAGCTTTCCAAGATTGTAAACAGAGAATTTCTGGATTTGAAGGATCGGTTCTTAGAAAGGAAATCATTTTTTGGCAAGGGAGTTTTGACCATATACCTACGAACTTAGATGGGAAGCTATTAAGTCTGGAGCGTTGATCACCTAGGCAGTAGGCATTCGAAGGTGATCCAATGGTCACGATTATCAAGGCGCGGATCATGGTCAAAATATGGGAAAAAGACACCTTAGGTACAACGTGAAAGGACACTTTGGGTACGGAATAGATGTTTTGGGCATGTATGAGCCCCTCATTAATAAGCACAGATTGATGGGCCCAACAATGGGGAGTCGTAACATGGCATCAACTTTTGGGAGGTTTGATTCCTCAAAAGCCCAAGTGTCTCCCCCCGAGCATGTCCTTTGAAATTATTGCTTTAAGACTATGTATTCATTATCCGAGGACAGGTGAAGACTTGGGGAGCAAATGTTGTCCGTGTTTTAACTAATTGGCACGTGGCAATCATTTGAGTAATTAATCTCCGTGAACGATAAGGAATCCTAGGTGAGTTCGTCTAGAGTACCTTGAGGGGTAGGTCATTCCCATAATCGTGCTCTACCCCTGGAGAAGGTAGTCCTCATGTGAGCTATATGCAAGAGGCATTCTCTGGATCTGGAGCATAACGTCAGGTGTCAAGTACTGTGACCCTGGACCACAAGCAATCATCTAACACACTACTATTACTCAAGTCGTGGTGTCAAGTTTGTATATGAGACAAACAACATGTCCAAATGTGCTGCTTAACATGGGAAACCGTGCAACATTCCCTTGAAACTGTCAGGGACGTACTTCCAAAATATTTGTGGCCTGTAACCTCGTATATGGACCCCGTGTTATGCTCATGGGCCCACAAACTCTTCAATTACGATAACCTATACTAATAGGTATTTATATCCCAATTAATTGGGAATATTTGTAATAACTCCCCATTAAGGGAATTAAATGTCCTCAGCCTCTATAAATAGGGCTAGGACATCCATTGTAAAGGATCCCAACTTTTGGATTTCAGAGCATTGCCAAGAGCTTCGTGAACTCCATAAAAGCTTGAAACCTTCGAGCTTCCTCACATCTCAATACAATAGACTTGTGGACTAGGGTTAATAACGTTGTAATATCCATTTTCCCAGAAGAGCAATTTCGTAATTTTCCCACTGTGTGCATTCTTGTCATTTTTTTTTCCTTTGATGAAATATTGGATATGTATGACATCCAATGAAAATAAAATTCATGGTTTCTCAACGTTTGAGTTTTTGTGGAATCACAACATCAGAATAATGTCCAGTGAATAAATAACGGCTCAGGTTAAGTTATTTATTTAATTATTATCATTATTATTATTATTATTATTATTATTATTATTATGAGCTAATAATAATATGCTTGAAATTATTTTATCATATTATGTGTAATTTTTGGTTTGCCATAATTTTAAATATTTGAATTTGTGAAAAGACCATAATACCCTCAAGTTTGGGATTGGTTCAAGTGGTATTTTAGAGACCTTATTTCTTTTAATTTAACATGATTAAATATTTTGAAAATGAGTTAAAATTTCAAAATTTAACTGATGATATCAGTTGTGGAACCTTAGTTATTTTATTTTATTTTTTAAAGAAAAATATAAGGAATTAATTGAAAAGAGGATATTACCACTTCAAACGCTAACTTCTTTTCTAAACCTATTCTAAAACATGTTACCATGATAATCTGAAGGAAAGAAATCGTAGAAAGTGAGGGAAGCAAAGGATCAAAGAGAGAGAGGGTGGTTATCGTTTTTTTTAAAAAAGAGAAGAAATTTTTGAGATCTTGCACTTGGGAAAAATCTGGGCAGTAATGAACATTGTAGAATCATTCTAGGGGAGGAAATAAACATTTTAAGTGTGGGAAATACATTTATAAAGCCTCAGATTGTGATTCACCATTTTTATCCAAGAAAATGCATATTCTTGGATAATTTTGGATTTAAGTGTGTTCAAGAGTGTATGGTGTGCGTAGTTGGTGACAAACAAGCTTAGTGGTCTACAAGAATCGGTTTTGACATGAAGAAACAGGTTGAAATGGTCTAGAGCAAGAAAAACAAATTTTGAGCTCCATTGTTGGCGGTACACCGGCGTTGGAGAAGAAGACTTCGACCAAGGCGGTTGTGGCGTGATTCTTTGTGTCTTAGGGTCGTTTTGGACTGCTGGAACACGTGCGGGAAGTTTCCAAGTGGTTTGGAACATTGGGGTAGCCGGAAACAAAAGAAACAACCTCGTCGGCACCGAAGAAGACGACAACTCCGGCGAGAGCTCCAGCGAACCCGATCTGGGTGTTTACTGAGGTGTTATTTTTGGTTTTTCAATCTTAAAAATTAGTAAATTAATTTTAGAGTATTTTCCAATTGGTTTGATATTTTTATGATTTTTCTTTGAATTATTATGATTTATTGAAGTTTAAATAAATATTAATTATGAAAAATATTTTTATTGTTCAGAAAAATATGAGTTTCTTTTTTAATGATGTATGTATGATTTATAATGGCTTTAAATGTTTAGATTTAAGTTTTGATCGTATTGATAATTACGTTCAATTTTTTCTTTTAAATATGTGATTTAAGAAATAAATGTGGAAAAATTATTTAAAGTATTCTAAAAATTCTGGAAAATTTTGTGTATGTTTAAAATGAGATTCTAAGGCTCTCTGTAATTTAATTTCGAATTTTTATCATTTATGTAATTTTCATGATTTATTTAGCTTATTTTATATTTTAAATATGAAAAATATTAATGCTACTCTTCTGAACCCTAGGTAATTTTTGTGCATTATTGTAGGGTGTAAAAATTGATCTGTATGGTTAAATTCTAGTTTTAATCAATTATGATTTTTTCTTTAATTAATTATTTTTTATATTAAATTAATTAAGAAAAACAGTTATTTTTCCCAGAAAATTCTAAAATAATTTTTATAAGTTTATTTTGGATTTTTAAACAGTTTTTTGTATTATTTTGATTTTTGGGTTGGTTGTGTATTTATTTTTATTATTTTGATTTTATTTGAGAAATTTAGGAAAAATAATTTATAGATGTTAAAAAATATTTTTTCTGGTCTTATATGAGTCTTCACTTATTAATTAGGGTTTTTAAGAGTTGGTTGTTAAATTTTGTTGTCATATGATAATCTTTAGAAATTATTGAGTATATTATGTAATTGTGATATTAAAAGGCATTTTGGTAATTTTTACATAAAAAGTATTTATATGAATTCATGTGATACATTAGAAACATCATTGTTTGTGCATGTGTCATGGTGGTTTGAACCTTTGTGGAAAATGATTTTAATTTACGTGTCATGCATGTTAAAATGACAGTTAAATTATTTCGATAAGTAGGGTTTCGAAGTAAAACCCTAACGCCTATTTTTCTTTCCCCTGAATTGTCACTATGTAATTGGACGTCTAGGAGCTAACGGTCGTTGATGTGACATAGCATGTGGTTCGGGACTCGTCATCGGACAATTCACTGCTTAAGGTAAGAAGAGTGGACATCTGTGCACAGGGTGTACGTTATGCGTACAATCTTGTTTTCTTATTTGTTTAATTATGTAATTATTTTGTACCAAGAATTGTTGCATTAGATTGGCTAGCATGAGGATAGTGCTAGGGTTTTAGTTAGTAGACATGCTTAGATGATAGAGTAGGCGTGCTACTTGATTCTAGCTGCTTGTGTGAGTATAACACTTGCAGGAATTTTCTTGGGTGTGTATAACTCAGGATAATAGGATGCCACCACAGAACTGTCGAGTGTGAGTACAGTGCAGGCAGGGCAACGATGTCTCGAGGGAACGGCCGAGTGTGAGTATAGCGCAGGCTAGACTAGGTGCCACTGTGGGAATGCCGTGTGTGAGTACAACGCAGGCAAGGCAGATTACATTTCATGTCCGATCAGCATGACTTGTTAGTGTTTATGTGTGTGAGTGTAACATACATTATGTTAGTCTGATATGGTGCTTATGTATCGCGCGATGATTATTATGTTTATGATGTTTATTTTTTGTTTTCTAGTTTGGGGAGTTATGTCCTACATAGCTCTTCTTACTGGGCGTTTGCTCACGGGTACTCTGTGTGCAGGTAAAGGCGAAGCAAAGCAGTGAGTGGTGCGGGCTCGAGGCATGGATAGGACATGTTAGAGGCTAGGCTCTAGTTATTTTATGTTTTTAGAAATAAATGTTATGTTTTTAAATTTTCAGACTTGAACAGTTATTTTCTTTATGTTGTTGTTATTAAACCTAGCGTCCAACATTTTTATTTTTAAATAATGAGATCTCATTGTCTATAAAATTTTTAAATAAATATTTTCTCTTAGTTTCTTAAGATATTTATTGTTTATTATTTTTAAATGGACTCCCTAAGTAACGTCTCGGGAAATCGAGGCGTTACAATATGGTATCAGAGCAAAACGGTCCTAAAGAATCTGTAGTAAGCCCTAACATGTAAAGTTCATCGCCAAGAGACGAGCTTGACTCACTGTACTGTAAGTGTAAATTCTTACTTATGTGAATTTATCTTTTAAGTTTATGCACATAGTAGTACTAGGTAGAGAAGCTTGATAGATAGCTAAGTGTAAGCCTCTAGCTAGAAACTTGATAAGGTTAATTCGAAGATGATTTGAATATTTGGAAAATTTGCAATTAAATTTTTTCCTTCGCTTTATCAAGTTTATTGATGGAATGCTTAGTTTCATTATTTAAGGTCAAAGCATTCTTTATTTACGCTTTATTGGTATGAGTTTCGTGGTTGAGGTTGAGGGGGAAACAACGGTTTACCACCAGAGCCATGGGGATGGTAGGAGCATTTTACTATGATGGAAGAGACCATCTGAAGGCGAAATGAAGCAAATGAGGCGTCAAGCAGTACCACTGGTGCCAGCAAGACCGGTGGGGCCAGAGAAAAGAAAAGACTATCATTAGCTTTAGTGGTATAACCTACTGCAGAGGATAGAAAGGAGCCACAGTTTGAAAGGTTTAGGAAACAACATCATCAATGTTTTTAAGAGAAGCACTGACCCAGTCGAGGCAGAATAGTGGGTCAGCCGCAAGGAGAACATCCTGAACATGATGAGAGTTCACGGAAATGACGAGTGGTTTGTATGTCCTATAAATGCTAAGGAATGATGCTTGCACATGGTAAGAAGTGATGAAACAGGCATATGATGTGAATACTATGGACTTGGGTGGGTTCAGACAAGTATTATAACTTTGTCATCCTAGCTATAAATATGGATGAATTCACCAGACTGGAATCAGGGAGTCTCATTGTTACTGTATACGCATAAAAGTTTGATCAGAAAGAAACCCCAAACTTTAATTATTTCAACGATGATGGCTTGAGAGGTGTTGCAACATGGGTGTCTAAGGAGCCTAGTGAACATGGTCGATGACACTAAAGAAGCAGATAGGAGGTCTAAAGAAATGAGATTAGTTGATGAATTTCTTGATGTCTTCCCAGAAGAGTTGCTAAGGTTACCACCGCATAAGGAGATTGAGTTCATGATAGACTTTATGCCAGGGACAATACCAGTATCTCGAGCACCATAAATAATGGCACCAATAGAATTAAAAGAGCTCAAGACATAGTTGGAAGAATTACTCAAGCTAGGGTTTATCAAACCGAGTTACTCTCCTTGGGACGCACCAGTTTTATTTGCCAAGAAGAAGGATGGGTCCATGTGGATATGCATCGATTATTGAGATCTAAATAAGGTGATGATAAAGAAAAAGTATTCTTTGCTGAGGATTGATGATCTATTTGACCAGCTTCAAGGGACAAAGGTGTTTTCTAAAATCGATCTTTGATCGGGATACCATCAGGTTAGAATCAAGAATGAAGACATACCGAAGACTGCGTTCAGAACCAGATACGGGCATTACGACTCTCTAGTAATGTCGTTCGGACTCATAAATGCCCCAACATTGTTTATGGACCTCATGAACCGGTTTTCAAGGAGTTTCTAGATTGTTTTGTCATCATGTTCAAAGATGATATACGGGTGTATTCTAAGACACAGGAGGAACATGAGGAGCACCTACACTTGACTTTGCAACGATGGAGAGAACATCAGTTGTATGTGAAGTACAAGAAGTGTGAGTTTTGGTTGTCTGAGGTTGCATTTTTGGGACACATTGTCACTAACAAGGGAGTCAAGATTGATCCTACTAAGGTCACCGTAGTGAAGGAGTGGCCAAGAACAAAGAATGCCTCTGAGGTCAGAAATTTACTACGTTTCACCAGGCTATTGCAGGAGATTTGTGGAAGGGTTCTCGAAAATAGCTAGACCGTTGATGGAACTCATGAGAAAGAATCTAAAAAAAAAATACTCATTCCGTCAGACAAGTGTGAGCAAAGCTTCCAGGAACTGAAAAGTCAACTCATATTGGCACCGGTACTCAACTTACCATCGGATGGAGGATAGTTTGTGATCTATTGTGATGCATCAAAGCAAGGATTAGGTTGTGTATTAATGTAGTCTGGAAAATTAATTCCCTATGCTTCGAGGCAATTGAAAGATTATGAACAGAGGTATCCAACACACGACCTAGAGTTATTTGCAGTGGTGTTTGCATTAAATATTTGGTGTAATTACCTCTATGGGGTGAAATGTGAAATCTACACCGATCACAAGTACCTAAAGTATTTCTTCACACAGAGGGAATGAACATGAGGCAAAGAAGGTGGCTAGATTTAATCAAAGATTATGACTGGGAGATAATGTATCACCCTGGTGAGGCCAATGTAGTAGCTGATGCTCTTAGTCGCAGAGGTCTGGTAATGGTTTATTCTTTACAAGGAGTATCAAAGAAGATCCTGTAAGACATGGAACGAGCTGGTATAGAATTGATCACAAGACAGCTTTCAAGGGCTACACTTCAGTCCACCTTGTTAGAAAGGATTAGGGTCGGGCAGAATGCAGACAAGAAGTTGAGTGACCTAAAGCAATAGATGCATGATGGGAATTTCAAGGATTTCAATATGTCAGATACCAAACTGATCAGATTCAAGGGGCATATTTGTGTGCCAGACAATGATGAGCTGAGGAAAGAGATTTTGGCAGAAACTCATACTACCTAGTATTCAGTTCATCTCGGGACAACTAAGATACACAACCTTAAGGTATTGTATTGGTGGCCGGGAATGAAGAAGGATGTAATGAAATATGTGGCAAAATTCTTAACCTGCCCGCAGGTTAAGGCAGAACATCAAAGACCAGCGGGGCTACTACAACCGTTGAATATTCCTGGGTGGAAGTGGGAGGAGATATATGGATTTTGTGACGGGGTTACCTAGGACCACAAAACAACACGATGAAATTTGGGTAATCGTGGATAGGTATTATAAGTCGGTTCACTTCCTATCGGTGCGCATGACTTATTCTATGGATTAGTTCGCTGAGTTTTACATGAATGAGATAGTATGACTACATGGGACACCATACTCTATTGTGTGTGATCAAGATGATCGGTTTACATCATCGTTCTATGAGAGTCTACAAAGAATAATGGGAACTCGATTGAAGTTCAGTACAACTTATCACCCAGAAACGGATGATCAGACCAAGAGAACAAATCAGATCTTAGAAGATATGCTCAGAGCATGTGTCATTGACTTTCAGAGATCTTGGAGTAGATACTTGCCACTGATGGAGTTTTCGTACAACAACTACCAATCTACCATCGGGGTAGCACTATATGAAATGTTGTATAGAAGAAAGTGTAGGTCCCTGTTATATTATTTTATAATATAATGTAATATTATATTATTTTATAATATAATGTTTTAGATTAAATAAATGTGACATAGAGTATCACATATTGTAACATATAATAGAGTGTTACATTATTTGGATATATGTGAAATATCCAAACATGTAACATATTTGGTGTTACAAATTCATCACAAATTTGTAACTCCTAAATATCACCCATTATTGTGTAGATTTGTTGTTACACAATATTGAGATGAATTTCTTAAAGCCATGTGAGAAATGGCTGATAGAGATGTGATTTTAACTCCCATATTGTGTATGGAAGTTACAAAATCAAGTGGGAATAAATTTGAATGTTTTGAAAAAAAATGAAAAAATCGTTGCTGGAACTGACTGAGGGCCGCAGCGCCTGGTAGCAAGCACCACGACCCTAGTGCCTGACAGCCTCTTCCAAATTTGGTTTTTTATCCAATTTTGAACGTTTCCAAAAGCCAAGTAACTCCTAAATATCTATTTTAATTCCATAAAACATCCAATTAATCATTGGTAACAGCCATGGGGGTTGGTGGAATTTGAAATTCAAAGGGTGCCTCTAAACTCTATAAATAGGAGCCTAATGCTCACTTGTAAGACACACCATTTCTATCCACTAGAGCACTTGGCTAGAAACACCTTGAGGCTTGATTATTCCAGAAAGCATTTCCAAAATCTGTGAGAGATCCCTTAGTGCTTGAGTTACGGGGAAATAAGCTTTTGGACAAAGGTTTCAAACCTTGTTCAAGTTGGTGATCCCCAACACTCTTCACTTTGGTTGTGTGAGTGAGAGTTTACTGTTTTGGTTCTTGTTCTTATTTTCTTCTATTGCTCTTTCTTCTTATTCTATTTACTTGTACTTTTGTTTAAAAATTGTAATCCTTTTATTTCCTTTGTTCAAACACTTCTAGTTTACTTGTATCTTTTTGTAATAGAGTTGTACTTTCTATTTCTATCATCTTACATCTCCTTCTCCTTTTATTTGTATTTTTCAGTTATAGAGTTGTAACACTTTATTTAATCAATCCTTGTCTATTGTAATATTTTGCATAGAGTTGTAAGTTTTTCTTACCATTTCCATTGAGGCAATACATTTTTTTTTCCTAACAGTCCCCACTTCACTGGGATGAACTGGGAGAGAGAAAACTACTTAGGTCGATGCAGTGCAACACACCAATGAGGCTATTCAGAAAATCAGGGATAGAATGGTCACAGCTCAAAGTAGACAGAAGTCTTATGCAAACCTAAAGCGCAAGCATGTTGAGTTTGAAGTTGGTGATCATGTATTTCTGCCTGTGACTCCAAGGAAAGGAATATCAGTGAAGAGGTTTGGCAAGAAGGGAATGCTGAGTCCCAGATATGTCTGACCTTTTGAGATTTTGGATAGAGTGGGCAATGTGGCTTACAAGGTAGCTTTACCACCATCATTGTCCGGGGTGGACAACGTATTTCATGTGTCCCAACTTCGAAAATATGTATTCGACCCATCGCATGTGCTGAGCAACGAGACCTTGGGTTTGTAGGAGGATTTTTCATTCGATGAGCGTCTAGTGAAAATACTCGATCAAAAGGACAAAGTCCTAAGGAATAAGATCATTTCCTTGGTAAATGTATTGTGGAGAAACAGTTTTGTTGAGAAGGCAACCTGGGAATTAGAGTCTGATATGCTGCAGCAGTATCCCGAGTTGTTTGAATAAAATTTCGGGACGAAATTTCTTTTCAGGGGGGGATAATTGTAATATCTGTTTTCCCGGAAGGGCAATTTCGTAATTTTCCCACTGTGTGCATCCTTGTCATTTTTTTTCTTTTCCTTTGATGGAATATTGGATATGTATGACTTCCAATGGAAATAAAATTCATGGTTCCTCATGTTTGAGTTTTTGTGGAATCACAACATGAGAATAATGTCAAGTGAATAAATAACAGCTCGGGTTAAGTTATTTATTTAATTAAAAATTATTATTATTTTTATTATTATTATGAGCTAATAATAATATGCTCGAAATTATTTTATCATATTATATGTAATTTTTGGTTTGTCATAATATTAAATATTTGAATTTGCGAAAAGACCATAATACCCTCAAGTTTGGGATTCGTTCAGGGGGCATTTTAGAGACCTTATTTCTTTTGATTTAACATGATTAAATATTTTTAAAATGAGATAAATTTTCAAAATTTAACTGATGATATCAGTTGTGGAACCTTAGTTATTTTATTTTTTTAAGAAAAATATAAAGAACTCCTTGAAAAGAGGATATTACCACTTCAAACGCTAAATTATTTTCTAAACCTATTCTAAAATGTGTTACCATGATAATCTGAAGGAAAGAAATCGTGGAAATAGTGAGGGAAGCAAATGATCGAAGAGAGAAAGAGAGGGTGGTTATCGTTTTTTTTTAAAAGAGAATACATTTTTGAGATCTTGCACTTGGGAAAAATCTGGGCAATAATGAATGTTGTAGAATCATTCTAGGGGAGGAAATAAACATTTTGAGTGTAGGAAATACATTTATAAAGCCTCGGATTGTGATTCACCATTTTTATCCAAGAAAATGCATATTCTTGGATAATTTTGGACTTAAGTGTGTTCAAGAGTGTATGATGTATGTGGTTGGTAACAAACAAGCTTAGGGGGCTTCAAGAATCGGTTTCGACATGAAGAAACAGGCTGAAATGGTCTAGAGCAAGAAAAACAAATTTTGAGCTCCATTGTTGGCGGTACACCGACGTTGGAGAAGAAGACTTTGACCAAGGCGGCTGTGGCGTGATTCTTTGTGTCTTAGGGTAATTTTGGACTGCTGGAACACGTGTGGGAAGTTTCCAAGTGGTTTGGAATGTTGGGGTAGCCAGAAACGAAAGAAACAACCTCACCGGCGCTGAAGAAGACGACAACTCCGGCTAGAGCTCCGGCGAACCCGATCTGGGTGTTTACTAAGGTGTTTTTTTTTCTTTTTCAATCTTAAAAATTAGTACATTAATTTTAGAGCATTTTCCAATTGGTTTGATATTATTTTGATTTTTCTTTGAATTATTATGATTTATTGAAGTTTAAAAAAAGATTCATTATGAAAAATATTTTTATTGTTAAGAAAAATATGAGTTTATGTTTGAATGATTTAGAATGGCTTTGTGTGTTTATATTTAAGTTTTGATTGTATTTGATAAATTCTTTTAAATATGTGATTTAAGAAAATAAATGTGGAAAAATTATTTAAAGTATTCTAAAAATTCTGGGAATTTTTTTATATGTTTAAAATGAGATTCTAAGGCTCTTTGTAATTTAATTTATCATTTATGTAATTTTCATGATTTATTTGGCTTATTTTATATTTTAAATATGAAAATATTAATGCTACTGTTATGAATCCTAGGTAATTTTTGTGTATTACTGTAGGGTGTAGAAACTGAACTGTATAGTTAGATTCTAGTTTTAATCAATTATGAATTTTTTTTTAATTAATTATTTTTTATATTAAATTAATTAAGAAAATTGTTATTTTGCCCATAAAATTCTAAAATAACTTTTATAAGTTTATTTTGGATTTTAAATAGTTCTGTGTATTAGTTTGATTTTTGGGCTGGTTGTGTATTTATTTGTATTATTTGGGTTTTATTTGAGAAATTGAGGAAAAATAATTTATAGATGTTAAAAATTATTTTTTCTGGTCTTATATGAGTCTTCATTTATTAATTAGGGTTTTGGAGAGTTGGTTGTTAAATTTTGTTGTCATATGATAATCTGTAGAAATTATTGAGTATATTATGTAATTGTGATATTAAAGGGCATTTTGGTAATTTTCACATAAAAAGTATTTATATGAATTCATGCGATACGTTAGAAACATCATTGTTTGTGCATGTTACATGATGGTTTGAACCTTTATGGAAAATGATTTTAATTTACGGGTCATGCATGTGAAAATGGCATAGTTAAATTATTTCGATAATTAGGGTTTCGAAATAAAAGCCTAACGCCTGTTTTTATTTTCCCTGAATTTCCGTTGTGTAATTGGACGTCTAGGAGCAAACGGTCGTCGATGTGACACATCAAGTGGTTCGGGACTCGTCAGCGGACAATTCATTGCTTAAGGTAAGAAGAGTGGACATCTGCGTACAGGGTGTACGTTATGCGTACAATCTTGTTTTCTTATTTGTTTATGTTTACCAAAAAATGGCTCCTGATGACGTGGCAAGAACTTATTACATGTGGTTGGCACGTGGCAGCGTCAAAGTGAAGAGGTACTGTTCGCCTATCGACCAGCTTCTTATTGTTCCATCAATCCTCGTGATTAGATACGACCAGTCTGGTCGAATGCTCTTAGTTATTTCCTTAAAGATATGTAATCTTGTAATAATTACATTTATTATTTCCTCTTTATTGGCTTGATACGCTGATATTAAGAATAATTAAGGCCCATTGGCCCATGTAACCCCCCTTGAGCCTATAAATATGCATGGGATGGCTCAAGGATGGGACTTTTGAATATTTTCTCTTGATAACTCATTAGGAAGAGCGTAAGTGTGATTATCCACCGCTTTGTTGTAATTCTCCTAAGGCTTGTGAAACTCAAGAAATCTAGTTCTTTGATCACGACATTGGGATTTAACATCAATAATAACACTAAGTGGATGTAGGTTGTTACCACATTGTTGGGGTCGAACCACTTATTTCTTTTCGTAATTTTGACTTCATGTCGTTGGCCAAATCGAGGGTCAACATTATGGTTCTTTCGTTGAGAGTTTGATCAAGAAGTTTTGAGAAAATAAAATGGCAAAGACATCCAAGAGAGTGGGACAGGCCACTGGTGCTACATCATCTCAGCCTCCTCCTCCAAATGTGGCGGAGAATGAACCTTATTTAGAGTTTGAAGAGGAGGAGCTGGATTCGGAAACACTGAAGGCAACACTGGGGGAGTTGTAGGATGAGTTGGCCAATATAAGGGCCAATAAGGAGAACGCAGCGGAGACCATCGCGCTGCAGCAGAGGGAGATTGAGTGTCAGCGCTAGGAGCTGAATGGGCAACAGGTGGACATGGACTGTCAGCAGAGGGATGCCATGGCCGCTCTTGAAGCAGCCATTCAATTGGCTCGAGGACAGGCTATGCCGGCCTCTCAACTGGATTAGCCACCGAGTGCGCCACCACAGCAGGCTCCAAATCCAAGTCCTCCGCTCCAGCTAGCAGGCCCTCAAAGGCTGGAGTAGCCACCTGTGGCTCAGGATGATGTCCCAATTCGGGATCCTGAGTAGTAGCCTCCATCTCAAGCTGTTCGAGGCAATCCATAGCGCCAGAGCCAGAATAGGGTCGGGCAACCGCTTCGCAGCCCTAGACGCCCAGGGGAAGAAGAGCCAAATCCATAGAGCAGGGGGCAGCGTCCTTCTGCCAACAGAAGGAACAACGAGTCAGGGGCCCCCCACAACATAACAATGCACGGGGACCCAACGACCAGTGCAGGCCTCCTCCTAACGCTCAAGAGATGCCGACCCGAGGAGGAAATAGCATGAACAGCCGATCGCGCCATAGTTGGCCATAGTTTAGAGATGGCCATGACTATAATGGGGCCTATTATGGCAGAGGGAATTCTAGTCGGAGGAATGAAGAAAGAGGTGGAGACAGAAAACCCCCACCTAGAGAAAATAGGCCGACAAGCCATAACGTTGGGCGGAAACCCCGACAAAATAACGTCTTTGATCAGCTAGGAGTTAGCGAACAAAGGCATAGAGAGGATGGTTTGAGGGATGTGTTCAATGACCGTCATGAGAGGCATGATGAGTACGCTCCCCCGGCGCGGTCACCCCAGCGATCCCAGGCGCGATTCAGACACAAATTTATGCCCTGAACCAAGTAGTACAACAGCTAGTTGGGAGTCGAACATCCCACATAGAGTACAATTGGAGGAGAGGCACTCCGTTTGTGCAAAGGATTGTTATGGCAGAAACCCCCAGTAAATTCAAAATGCCAGTACTGCCAAACTTTGATGGGTACGGAGACCTAGTATCTCATGTCAACAAATTTGAGATACAAATGGATATACAAAAAGTGTCAGAAGATGCCCGTTGCAGGATCTTCCCCGCAACACTATCTGACACCGCCCAGGAGTGGTTCCTTAAGTTCCCTCCTGCTAGCATAGTATCCTGGGAGATTTTCGTGAAGGAATTTTATGGACAATACTATGTAGGTCGTGTACACCTCACTGAGGCCAACCAGCTGGTCGAGATACGCCAGAAGGAGGGAGAGCCCTTGAAGGAGTATGTCCAGTGCTTTGTGCGAGCAGAGTCTGGAGCCAAAACAGTGGGCGACGAAGGCAAGATGATGGCCCTAATTGCTGGGGTTAGGCACCATTCCCCTCTCTGGAGCATTCTAAGGAAAAATGGGCTAAAGAGTACCCAGGAGATTTTGGATCGAGTTGATCGATACATCAAGCTCAAGGATGCGATTGCCAACGAGGGGAAATCGCCCACGAAAGACAAGGGACCGAAGGAAGAATCGGCCAAGGCCGCCAACGGGTCAGATAAACCCAATGGCAATGGCAAGGGCAACGAGAACGGAAATGGCAGAAATGGTGGGAAAAGGGCGAGCAATGATCGTTAGCATCTGAGAATAAACGCCCCAAGGGCAATAGATATGAGCTGAGATTCACCAACTACATGGCCCTTGTCAAAAGTCGAGCAGAGGTCTACCAGGCGACCAGCTCTAATGTTCCTTATAAGCGACCTGCACCTATAAGGAAGGATATATCCAAGAGAGATACAAAAAAAATTCTCTCGTTTTCACAACGACTACGGACATGACACTAATGAGTGCAATCAGTTGAAGGACGAGATTGAGTTTATAATCAGGCAGGAACATCTAAGGAGATATGTGCGAGCCGCAGGAGGGTCTCAACGAGAGGCTCAAGGTGGCAACGAGCAAGCACCTGTACGGCAATGCTCGCCGCATTTATAGCCAGCTCCTGTGGCAGGCACATTACTCACCATTTGTGGTGGCCCACACCTTGCAAGGGACAGTGGGAAGGCAAGGGAACGATACGCTTGAACCCTACGCCATAACCAAGACATCGAGATCATGAGTGTGGAGGATCAAGCACCAAAGAAGGCTCGAACAGAGGAGGAATTAATAACCTTCTATGAGGATGATGCCCAACACGTATGATTCCCACACTCCGATTCGCTGGTCATTGACGTTCAAATCGGCAACATGATGGTTAAGAGGGTGTTGGTTGACACAGGAAGCTCAGTCAACATCTTATACAAGTCTTCACTGGAAAGAATGAAATTTTCCATCAAGGACTTGGAGCCATGCAACCAACCCATTTATGGTTTTTCTGGCGAAGGGCTCACCCCAACTGGGTCGATTAGGCTCCCAGTTACAGCAGGTACTTCACTTGCAAACAGGATATTACTCACTACTTTAATAGTAGTTGATTGTCCTTCAGCGTATAATGCTGTAATCGGGAGGCCAATTTTGGTCGACCTGCGAGCCGTTACCTCGATATGGCACCTGGCCATGAAATTCCAACCGATGCAGGGATTGGATGCGTGTTGGAAAATCAACAGGAAACGAGGGAGTGCTACAACGCCTCGATATCTAAGGCGAAGAAAGGTGTATCGAGGGAAGTTGCCGAAAAAGAGTTGTAAATGGCGACTGATGTACAAGCCCGATCAGGTGATGATGTCACCAAATAGGGCGTTGCCCAATGTGAGGACAGAGATTTAGATCCTCACTTTAGGGGTTTTGATGAAGAGATAGGACCCATCGAGGACCTTGAAGAGGTCCAACTCGATGAAGAAATTCTGACCAGGGTTGTGAAAGTCAGTAAAAACTTAGAGACAACAACGAAGCAAGCACTGGTGGAATTTTTGAGGAAAAACCAGGAAGTCTTTGCCTGGTCGCACACAGACATGGTAGGAATAGACCCTGTAGTCATTAGCCATGTCCTGAACATAGACAAGAGCTTTCCACCAGTGCAACAAAAAAGGAGGCTGCTCGACAAAGATAGATTGAAGGCTCTAAAGGTAGAAGTCAAGAAGCTTAAAGAGAATGGATTCATCAGGGTAGCGTTTTATCCATCATGGGTCTCTAATCTTGTGCATGTTCCCAAGCCGAATGGCAAGTGGCGAACATGCGTGGATTTCACAGACCTTAATAAAGCATGCCCTAAAGATTGTTTCCCACTCCCTAGAATCGACCAACTGGTCGATGCCACTGCAGGGCTCGAGATTCTCTCATTCATGGATGCATACTCCAGATATAATCAGATCAGTATGCATCCTCCTGATGAGGATTGTAACGACCCAAATTTGCTAATAAGGCTTGGGGCCTTGATTAGTGTGCCCGGAGGGCAATAAGTGAATTATTGTTATAATATGTGAATTTATGTGAATATGTGATAGAGATGCATGTTTAGTCGAATTAAATATGCATGTGGGTCCCATTTGGATATTAGGGGCATGCTTGTGATTTTAGCCCATTGAGGGCATAAATGTGATATGATTGTGATATATATGTGTAGCACAATCTGAGACAGTCCTAGGGAGCCGTTAGTCAAAAAGTCACAACGGGGTTGAGAATCCGACCCGGGGCGGGTCGAGGGGTATTACGGGTATTAGATGTTTTATGGGTTTTCGGGTTTTGGAAATAAATATTTGGAGATATATTTGAGGTTAGAATGTCTAGGAGGGAATATTGGGGAAATTTACCATTTTTCCCTCGGAGACATTTTGGTACCCCGAGCCTTGAGGTAACCGTATAGACTTAAGTTAAATAAAACAAAAAATAGGAAACCCCCAGACTTTTTCTTAACCGACTCACTCCCTCCCCCTTGCTCTGGTTTTCTTCTACTCTTGGAGACTTAGAGGCATCTTGGAGGTTCTTCATGTGAAAATCAATTGGAAGCTAGGAATCAAGCTAGAGTGTTGGAGGCTTGGAGCTTAGGGAGCTGAGTGGTGGATTCGATTATGTACAAGGCAAGCTTCCTAATATGTTTAGTTATGTTGATTTGCAGCTGAACTCTTTTGATATTGGGTGCTAAGAATAAGACATGCATGGTTTGGATTCTAGAATTGGTTTTGATTGCTTGATGGGTGTAGGAATTGGTTCTTGAGTTTGTTGGTATGTTTAGGTTGCATGAGTATGAACTCTGGGCTTAATTTTGAGATTGGGGGTGATTTTGGATGAGATATGTGGGGTTAAGCTCGGGGAAAACTTGAAGGAAAGATTGGGTATTGCTGGGTTTACAGGTAGGGTCGTGGCCCTAGGAGAGGTATGTTGCGGCCCGCGTGCACGCGAGGCCTGGGGAGGCCATGGAGCTCGAGGCGCACTGCGACGCTTGGCCAAGCATGTCGCGGCCCGTGTGTATGTCCATGGAGGTGTTAGCCTCTGTCTTGAGGCTAACCGCAACCCTTGAGGGGTTGGGCTGCGGCCCTAGCCCAAGGTGCAGGGTGACTTGTAGGTTTTGACTTGGGAACATAATTGCTATTGCTCGGGATGGATTTTATCACCCTGGATTGATAGAATTCAAGGTCCCGGAGATTATAATTATGGCTCGAAGCTACTTAGTGGATTAGAACTTGATGGATGGAATTTTTAATGTGTTGTGACTAGGTTTTTGGTGAGGCTCGGACTAGGGAACTGTACTCAGGACATTGGTGCTTAGAAAGCTCGGAACACAGGTAAGAAAACTACTGTTCCCATAAAGCTTGTGTTGCAGGGCTCGGCCCTATATGATTGCGTTGTGGGGCATGGCCCTTTGACTAAATTTATGTGTTTTTAATATCTGTTTAGTATATTATGTATATATTAATGATGGAACGGCGATGGCCGGGAACGACAAAGGCCGCGAACGGCAAGGGGCCGGGTGCAGCGTTTAGCACCCAGAGTGCGAGTTGCCAGGGTGAGACCCCAAGGGATACCTGGGATATCCTTACAGTTTAGACCGCGAGCCCAGGGCATGGTAAAGCGCCTGGGACGGCATGGCCGTACTTGTATGACCTGGTGTTGGCTTGATTTTATATTAAGTGTTTGATATGCGTTTATTATATGCTATTGAGGGTTTTCTTGCTGGGCTTCGACTCACGGGTGCTCTATGGTGCAAGTAAAGGCAAAGGGAGAGTCAATCAACCTTGAGTATGTCCGGTCTATCTGGCTACCACGGCCAGGGGTGTTTTTGGGAGATTTTTGTACAAAACCTGAATTTTGTCGTTTAGTCAACTCTAATTATATTTTGAGTTGTAAATACTTCTAAATAATGTTTTTGGGATCCCAAATGATACATGTCTTATAATTTTCAATGAACGGTTTATTTTCAAGTTTATGACTCTGATTATGAATTAGTTACACTTTTAAACTCACTTAGTAAAGGCTCTAAGGCATTATGGCGTTACAAGGATCACACTAGCTTTCAGACTGATACAGGGCTTTACTGTTACAAAGTAATGCCCTTAGGTTTGAAAAACGCTGGTGCGACTTACCAACGACTGTTCAACCACATGTTTAAGGAGCTGATCGGCACAAACATGGAGGTATATGTCGATGACATGTTGGTTAAGTCGAAAAAGGATGAAGGGCATGTATGGGACTTGCAAGAATGCTTCAACGTCTTGAACAAATATCAGATGAAGCTAAATCCTCTTAAGTGCTCCTTTGGAGTAGAATCAGGGAAGTTCTTGGGATTTATAGTAAACTCGCGAGGAATTGAGGCTAATCCCATGAAGATTAAAGCCCTGGTCGATATGAAATCGCCAACAAAGATCAAGGATGTTCAAAGCTTAACCAAAAGAACTGCTGCTCTCAGTAGATTTATTTCCAAGTCTACGGACAAATGCGTCCCATTTTTTAATCTACTCAGAGGCAGCAAGAGATTTGAATGGACAGAGGAATGCGAGCAGGAATTTCAAGCTTTGAAGACGTACATGTCGCAACCATCGATTCTATCAAAGCCGGTTGACAAAGAAACTTTGTTCATCTACTTGGCAATCACAAAATATGCTGCTAGTGCTGTCCTAGTAAGAGAAGAGGAAGGGGTGCAAAAGGCAGTTTATTACGTAAGCAAGAGGCTAATAGGAGCAGAGCTGCGATATCCACCTATTGAAAAATTAGCCTATTGCTTAATCTTAGCCTCCAGGAAGCTGCGGCCCTACTTCCAAGCTCACCCAATCATAGTTTTGACCGACCAACCTCTACGGCAAGTTCTGCAAAAACCTAAAGGAGCAGGACGATTGTTGAAATGGGTGATCGAACTTGGGCAATTTGATATCTCTTACGTGCCATGAGCAGCAATAAAAGGACAGGCTCTGGCCGATTTCATCGCAGAACTCATTGGGCTTCCAGATAGCGAGCAACGTGAAGGATCCAAATAACCCGAGTCTCAAAGCCAAACTCTTTCTTGGAAGTTGCTTACATACTATTCTTCTAATGAGCACCACGCAGGAGTAGGAGTGATTTTGATAACGCCTGAAGGGCATCGATTTCACTATGCAATCAGTTTTGACTTCACTGCTTCTAACAACAAAGCCAAGTATGAAGCACTGCTTGCAAAATTATAGCTAGCCAGAGACATGCACATAAAATCGCTTGATATCTACAGTGACTCCCACCTAGTGGTCAATCAAGTCATTGGAGAATATCAGGCTCGAGGCTTAAAAATGGTTGCCTACTTGAATAAAGCAAAGGATTTATTGGCGCAGTTTGATAATTGCACTCTCCAGCAAGTACCTCGTGACCAGAATTCAAACGCTAATGCTCTTGCCAAGTTAGCAAGTGCCAAGGATGCTGACACCCTAAACATAGTGCCAGTAGAACGACTATCTGCACCAAGCATCCAAGCAGAGGAGACCTCTTTAGTTATCCAGACGGTGGATACATGGATGGCACCTTACACAGAGTACCTGACGCAAGGCATGTTACCGACAGACAGAAACAAAGCTAGGATCCTTCAGCGGTAAGCTGTTAGGTATATCCTGGTCGATGGAATCTTGTACCGAAGGGGATACTCAATTCCACTCCTCAGATGTATTTCAAAAGAGAAGGCCAAAGAATTTATGAAAGAGGTCCACGAAGGCTTTTGTGGGGACCATGCTGGGGGGCAGAGCTTATAAAAAAAGATCCTAAGGCAAGGATACTTCTGGCCATCAATGAATGAAGACTCGATGGAATTCATGCGGAGATGTGACAAATGCCAGAGGTTCTCAAAAGTTCCACGAGCAGCCCTAATGAGCTAAAACAGATGCAAAGTCTATGGCCATTTGCAGTCTGGGGTATAGATTTAATCGGATCTCTACCCACAGAAAGGGCGACGTCAAGTACGTTGTGGTTTCCGTTGATTACTTCACAAAATGGGCCGAAACCGAGCCACTTGCAACCATAACGACTAAGAAAGTGTTGGATTTTGTGGTTAAAAAATTGTGTGTCGCTATGGATTGCCAAGAAAAATTGTCTCAGACAACAGCACGCAGTTTGATAGTGATCTTTTCATGGATTTTTGCGAACGACATGGAATTATCAAGAGCTTTTCTTCAGTTGCTCATCCTCAAGCAAATGGACAGGTCGAAGCAGTCAATAAAATGCTAAAGGATACTCTGATGAAAAGACTTGAGGAAGCAAAGGGGAAATGGCTAGAGCAATTGCCTGAAGTCATTTGGTCATATAGAACGTCCCATCGAACAGCAACAGGCCATACTCCATTCTCCCTAGCTTATGGATATGAGGTTATGTTTGCTGTTGAGTTAGATCCGCCATCGCATCAAAGAATGATGTACGATTAAGGCTCTAATAGCCAGCTATTGATGGAGTCCCTGGATTTGATCGATGAAAAGCGTGAGCAAGCCCAACTCCGAGTAGCAGCTTACCAGCAAAAGGTCACCCGGTATTTCAATTCTAAAGTACGCGAAAGGAAATTCAATGTCGGAGATCTAGTACTTCGAAGGGTTTTCCTCAACACCCGTGACCAGGCTGCTGGAGTGCTCGGACATAATTGGGAAGGACCATACCAGATTGAAGAAGTCCTTGAACCAGACACCTATAAACTTGCTTGCTTAAATAGAGATCTCATTCCTCGCTATTGGAATGGAGAACACCTACGCAAGTACTATCAATAAACAATTCTTATTAAAGAATTGACTTGTATTAATTTTACTTTTTACAAGTTTTGAAAGAGGGTTGGTCATTTTATGTGACTGATCGCTTATAAGTGTAAGATCATTTCAGTGATCACTCGTACAGACATGATTTGTCCATTTATTACGAGAAATATAAGGGACTATGCGCAGCCATTCATTCTTGCCAATTATTGTATTTATCACAAGTATTTGCTCATTACGTGTATTTTTTTGCTATATTATCGTTTTAAATTCTTTGCTATGAGCATTAATGTTCGAACATGTTTTGGTCAAGGCAAGTGACTAAGGATCTAAAGCTCCGCAATCACTTGGGGGGCATATAAGGCATCTAGTAAAGCAAAGCATATCGAAAGGTATGTAAACACATGAGAAAAATAAGTGAAAGCATGCTAAGGTACTTAGAGTATTTTTCAAAATTTTGTATTTTTGTTAAATCAAACCAAAGTACTATGCTAGGTTCGATCATGCGAACATATGTATAATAAAATGAAAATATTATAATATCAAAAGGAATCCCTTTACACCGCGAGCAGTAACTGCTCGGATGTAATTATTTGTTAAAAGTAAAAGCTGCCCATGCAGGGATAAAAATTAAAAAAAGAAATTGTCTTTACATCACGACCCGTACGTCGCGTATTCAAAAGATAGAAAAATAAAAGACTACGAGGCTGGAGGATCTTGAGGAGTGTTCTGGTCTACAGTAGCGTCAGCTTCATTGTCTGCGCCATCAATCCCCGTTGCTAAGGAAATTTTTGGGGAAGCAAGAGTTTTGGCTCTTTCTTCTTCCTCTAGGTGAGTGGTGCATCGGGTCACTAAAGTTTGTCTCAGGCGCTCAGACAGATAGCTGAAGTCGGCCTTTTGATTATGCTTCCAAAACTCGTAGAAGCAAAGGTGGGTGGCTTCCCTATACTTCTCCATGTTTTTTACATTAGCCTCTTCGAGCTCCTTAACACGCCCCTCCAGCTCCTCTGTCTCCTTTCTGCTGGCAATCAGATCGAGCTCAAGCTATTTGGCTTCTTGGTAGTTGAGTTTGGCACTCTCCCTAAATCTTTCTTTGTCCTCATTAGATTTGTTCAGGGAAGCCTAGCTCTCCAACAGTTCTTCGGTCAGCTGGGCTTTCTGCTTGTGCAGTTCATCGTTCTGTTTGGTCAGCTCTGTGTTTTTCTCGAGCAGGTCAGCATTCTTCCCCTTGAGCACCTTCACTGCCTCAGTGTGCCTGATGTCAAAGTCTTTGGTCTGGGTCACCAAAGTACCCGTGCGGCGCCAACCAACAGTGATAGTTAGCAATCCCTATGATCAGATAAAAGAAATAAGATAATGGCAGAAATTAAAAGAGTAAAATGACTCAATGAAGCTGGTGTCGACGATGGCATCCTGACTGCGTTTATGCTTGGAGAGTTTGTATATTCTCTCCCTGGTAAAACTGACAACGGTGTTGGCCAGAGTGTCTTCGGGCAGAGTGTGGTGTGGCTGGTCAGTAGGCACTGGAGGAGTAGAGTGCTGGTTGACCAGTGCATTAGAAGACAGTTGGTCAAGTGGAGAAGGAGGTTGCATTGTTTCCTTTGTGGGAGGCGGCGTGGCTTCCATTGAAGGAGTAGCTGTTGAAGGACCCTCAGTCTGAGCCTTCTTTGAATCAGTTTTGCTACTTTCTCCGCGAACCCTCTTGTTGTCTTTCTTCCTGCTAGAGGGAGTAGCGGCGGTGGTGTAGTGATCGAACACATCGTCAGTCGACATATCTGCATGTAAGGAAACATTGCAAGCAGTGAGACAATATATATATAGATGGAGCTAAAAAGGAAAGCAAGGAAATTATAAGCAAAGTACCCGTGCTATAACTACTGGTCGCTACATTACTTACTGAACTACTGCTACCCTTACTTACTGCCTAGAAGAAATCTGAATCTAAGTTTGGAGTATACTTAAAGAAGCCGTCCCCGTCAAATAAGTGACAGGGAATTGGCAAACTATCTAAGAATGAGAAAATAGTATCGTTCTCATCTGAGGACTCGTTGATGGGTGCAGGGGGTTTGGAAACTTTCTTTTTTTGTTTTCCCGTAGGGGCAGGGGGAGCAACTGCTCGCGGGGTGATGGAGGGTTCCTTGATTGTCACTCTAGTCGTCCTCCTCCTTTGAGGTTGCGACACATCTGGGTGCTGCTCAGGAATCTCCTCGCCGGTGGCACTCCCCGCCGTTGACTCCCTCAAATCCTGGTGGGGTGCCAGAAGCCCGACTAGTCTCAGGTTAGCCTCAGTGACCAACTGTTGACACTCTTCTCTGCGTCAGTCATGCTGGCCAAGAGTACTGATTGGACTTCCATGTCTGGAGTGGGAGACGGTCGCAGCCATGGACCTCAAATACGCTAAATCTCTAAGAAGAATGCAGGAAAAATGAAAGGAAATTAAATGACTAGAAGAGCAAAGATATTACCTCCTTGAGTGAAGGCCAGGTTGTTGGCGACCTTGTCTGTAGTCAAAAAGTACTCTAGATGGTACTTCCCCACATTGGATTTAAAAGTGGTATCACTCAGGAAAGTGCAGGTCATTTCCTAATGGAAAAAATGAAAGAACCCCTTATTTTCCTGGTTGGGGTTAGATTTTAGGTCGAACAGGTAGTTGATCTCGTGTGGTGTAGGAACAGGCCACTTCTTATGACTAGAAAGGATATAGAGTAGGGAGAGCATTCTATACCCATTTGGGGTTATTTGGAAAGGAGCGACCTCAAAATAGTTGGCCACTCCTTGGAAGAAAGGATGGAGAGGCAAGATCGCTCCTGCCTCAATATGGTACCTCGACCAGGCGCTGAAGGCACCTCTGGGCAGGTTTGCCCGTTGGTCTCTGGTCGGTCGAACTAAGGCTATCCCAGGAAGTCCGTACTTCATAAGATAGTTGGATATCATCCTAACCGAAATTTGGCTAGGGGGAGCGACGTACCATTCGATATCTGGTCGAATGACGCTTCGAAGTTGGGCTTGACTTTTGATTTCTGGGTCGGGGGTATTTTCTTCTCGACCACTAGTCGAAGGAATTTCAGCCTGAGGAGCAGGCTGATTTGAAGGAGGAGTGGAAGGTTTCTTTTTCTGAGCTTTGGACTTTACTCGACCCATGTTTTGAGGTGGGGTCGATGGATTGTTTGGGATGACATGAGAAAAAGGGATCTCTGGGATCAGCAGTGACGATTGCTCCTCGTCCTCAAGCAATTGGGCTAGCAAATCGTCGTCGATAGGCCTCTCACCTCCCCACGGATCTTGCATGAAAATCTGCGAACAAAATAGGGGAGATGAGAATCTAAGACCTAAAAACTTGTGTTTAAAAGTTGGAATAACGCTGCTCGTGTATAAAAGTTAAGGTTTTATACAATCAGTAGCATTCTAACAAAAAAACACTACATTTCAAGCAAGCAGTTTGGGAAATGGATTAAAAAGCAGAAGTGAAATGTTTTTTAGGAAAAACTTTTCGACTCTGAAAGGGCGGGGAAACCCTATTTTTTTCTACATGCTCATAAATCGAATTTTTACTTCGATTTCACGCCCTAAGTTAAATATCCCAACTACCAAACTAACTCTTAACCCCTATAAAGCATTATTTCACTACCCTATCAAACACAGATCAATATAATCCTCTACCCCGAAGCAATTTTTCAAGAATAGTCGAGAATGCTCAAGAACCCAGAATACGAAACAGGTAAAAAAAAAATAGTTTTGCATGGCATCTCAAACGGTTGAAAGGGTTGATATACTTACTTGGATGAAAGAGTGAAGCAAGTCTCTAAGATACTAAGTCGGTTAGCTGGACAGAAACTCTATGAAATGATGGAACCGTTTGAATTTTCTAGGCTCTGAATGTTGAGTTATTCAGAGTTCTTGAGGAAGCGAAGATAAGTGAAAAGTAAAAAGTAAAAAAATGATGTTGGGGAATTATTTATATTGATCGTGGTACTGTAAAAGAGGTAATCATTGAATTACTTTTTTCAAAGCATGGGAAAAGGCAATAGCCGTCAGACAAATTTTTGGGAAACCGAAAAGACTTGATTGGACATGATTGATTACCTTTTTTGAGAAGGCATGGGCAGCTCTGACAGATTTGGTGGGGTACGCAAAGGGTCAGTTTCCTAAGTTTACTTTATGTTGATCGTAATAAAATAAACTTGGGGGCAAATGTTTACCAAAAAATGGCTCCTGATGACATGGCAAGAACTTATTACACACGTGGCAGCGTCAAAGTGAAGGGGTGTTGTTCGCCTATCGACCAACTTCTTATTGTTCCATCAGACCTCGTGATTAGATACGACCAGTCTGGTCGCATGCTCTTATTTATTTCCTTAAAGATATGTAATCTTGTAATAATTACATTTATTATTTCCTCTTTATTGCCTTGATACGCTGATATTAAGGATAATTAAGGCCCATTTGCCCATGTAACCCCCCTTGAGCCTATAAATATGCATGAGAGGGCTCAAGGAGGGGATTTTTGAATCTTTTCTCTTGATAACTCATTAGGAAGAGCGTAAGTGTGATTATCCACCATTTTGTTGTAATTCTCCTAAGGCTTGTGAAACTCAAGAACCCTAGTTCTTTGATCACGGCATTGGGATTCAACATCAATAATAACACTAAGTGGACGTAGGTTGTTACCACATTGTTGGGGTCAAACCACTATAAATCGTCTGTGTCATTTCTGTATCATTTGATTCCATTCTTGACTATTATCTCATTTCTTGTCGTAATTTTGACTCCGTGTCGTTGGCCAAATCGAGTGTCAACAATTTAATTATGTAATTATTTTGTGACCTGAGTTGTTGCATTAGATTAGCTAGCATGAGGATAGTGCTAGGGATTTTAGTTAGTAGACATGCTTAGATTATAGAGTACGCGTGCTACTAGATTCTAGTTGCTTATGTAAGTATAGCACTTGCAGGAATTATCTTGGGTGTTTATAACTCAGGATAATAGGATGCCACCACAGAACTGCCGAGTGTGAGTACAGCGCATGCAGGTCAACGATGTCTCGTCGGAACGACCGAGTGTGAGTACAGCGCAGGCTAGACTAGGTGCCACCGTGGGAATGCCGAGTGTGAGTACAGTGCAGGCAAGGCGGATTACATTTCATGTCCGATCAACATTACTTGTTAGTATTTATGTGTGTGAGTGTAACATACATTATGTTAGTGTGATATGGTGCTTATGTATCACACGATGATTATTATGTTTATAATGTTTATTTTTTGTTTTCTTGTTTGGAGAATTATGTCCTACATAGCTCTTCTTACTGGGCGTTAGCTCACGGGTACACTGTGTGCAGGTAAAGGCAAAGCAAAGCAGTGAGTGGTGCGGGCTCGAGGCATGGACAGGACATTTTAGAGGCTGGGCTCCAGTTATTTTATGTTTTTAGAAATAAATGTTATGTTTTTAAATTTTTAGACTTGAACAGTTATTTTCTTTATGTTGTTGTTATTAAACCTAGCGTCCAACATTTTTATTTTTAATAATGAGATCTCATTGTCTGTTTAAATTTTAAATAAATATTTTCTCTTAGTATCTTAAAATATTTATTGTTTATTATTTTTAAATGGACTCCCTAAGTAACGTCTCGAGAAATCGGGGCGTTACAAACGTGAACCACGTAAAATATGTGTCTTCTTATTGGATTTTCTTTAAGTTCAGTTAATTAGTTGATAGCGGAAATGGCAATCAACAAACATAAGCTTTCAATGTTTCCTAAAATAAGACATAAAAGTCCTCCTACTTTTAATGTCTTAGAGCATAGGTGTAAGACATTATAGGGAGTCATTAAAAGTGTAATTTGTTGTAGTGTCAACAAATCAAAGTTTTATGGAGGCCTAGGTTTTCAATCCCTTAGTCACTTTAATCAAGCTATGTTACCTAACAAGCTTGGAGAATCATGTTAAACATATCAGTAAGATTTTCAAAGCTTGATACTTTCCTTGTAATACTTTTCTTAAAGTTAAATCTAACCAGTCATCTTCTTTTACTTGGAATAACATTTTTTGGGGACGATATCTTCTTAAAAGGGGTCTTATTTGAAAAATGGAATGCCATTCCGTCTAATCCTCTCCCTAATGTTAATGGGCCAGATAGGAATATTTGGAGTCTTTCAAGTTCATGTGTTTATTCTGTCAAATCAGGTTACCATGCTCATTCTTCTATTACTTATCCTTCCACCTCTAATCTTTATAAGCTTAAACAATGGTGGACCAAAGGCATTTGAAAATCCTTCCCAAGATAAAATATTTTGTTTGGAGAGTTTTGTAATTAAGTAATTTCCACTGTTCTTCTGCTCCATATAACAGGAAAATTCTTTCCACTCTTTTGTGTTGATGTAATCATCAAGTTGAGTCCTCTAGTCATGCATTACTGGGTTGTTCCAGAGCTAAAAAAAAAAGTTTGGAGATACACTATATTAAGCAACCCATTAATGCAAACTTGATTATGGATATATTGGATTTGATTATGCTAATCAATGCTTCTTATGACCTGGATGATTTTGGAGCATTATTTGTGTTTACTTCATGGGAACAATGCTATCCATAAAAGAATTAACAAGTCCCCCCAAGAAATTGCTTGTTGGGCTTATTCTTTTTTGTATGAATATAAAGATGCCATTTCAGCTTCTTCAAGCACTAAACTAGAGTCCAAATCATATAGATTCGATGCTATTTGGAAATCTCCTACACCAGGCCAATACAAATTGAATCTGGATGCAGCTGTCTCAAGAAAAGTGAAAAGGATGGGGATAGGAGTTGCTATTAAAAATCATTAGGGTCATGTCTTGAATATGGCCTAGCCATATTCCATTCAAGGGTGTTTTTTAATATTCAATTATGGAAGCCTAAGCTTTGCTATCAGCTCTAAATTGGTGCTCAGTGATTAAAATCCCTATACATTTTGTTGAGTCTGATGCCTAAGTTGTAAAAGATAGGGTTAATTGTACTACTAGTTTTATGTCAGTGTTGGAAGATTTAATTGATAAGATTATAAAATCATTATCTTCCTTTCCCTAATGTAATTTTGCCCTACAATCCTAGAGAAACAAATATTGAAACTCATCTTATAGCCAGTTGTTATTTGCTTTATTAGAACTAGATAATGAATTGATATGGAATGGGAATGTTCCATATCATTTGTTTGATATCCTTGTTCCTAATGCTCAATTTTAGTGAAAGGATATGTCTATTTTCAAAACAAAGAAAAACATTTTAATCAATAAGGATTGTTGCCCTTCTTTGTATTGTATAATTATATTATATGTATACATGTTTGAAAGGGGGAAATCTTTGGTTAAGGAGTTATTTTTTTTTTATCTACGTAGGGAAGTGGCCTTGTTGTTTCGACACATGCATAAGTTATAACTCTATATAATGATGTACATTATAGATATAGCAAATATTTTACTAGTTTTAAGAAAATCCTGCTTAATACTTTTAGCGTTGGAAATAGTGTGTTTCACCCTCGTACAAAAATGCGTGCAAAATATTATTTAAACCCTGTTTTAGCACAATAAATTATTTATAATTTTTTTAATATTAATAGGATGTCTACCATAAATATAATGTTTATATATATATAATTGGGTTATACTTTATCTAGGTGTGGAAGAGAGGAACTCCCCTGCCTAAGAATATTTGTATGTTTGAAAGTAATAGATAATTAAAAAAAAATGGGTAGTTAATTATCATATGTTGTTTTATTACTTTTAATTCGCGCAAGTGTGCCCCTTCTTTAAATCTCCGCACAAAACATATCTCTTGCACCAAACCCACAGTTCCTTTTGTGTCAAGTTAGCGAAGTCTCAATGAACAAATAATAAATAAAGCAGTAAACACTGAAATGAAACTCGCAGTTTTGGCAATTGTTCAGTGCACTTTAAATTAGATATGTTGACCCTGGCACTGAAGAACCTATTCATGATTTAAAATTCCAGAAGTGACTGAGAAAATTATCATGGGATAATATGTGATCCGAATTACATCAGGACCTAATTAATTGTTCCCAATAGTTGAACGATACGATACATATAATGAGCAAAATGCTTCATAATAAAAAAACAAAGGAAAAAAAGGTGGTTTTGGTTTATCTGTCACAGCCCACATGCTACAACCTGCTGGATGGAACCCATATGCATTATAGATGTCCCTACACCTATTTATATATATATATATTATATTATTGGAGAATTTTCCGGTGCACTCCAAAAAGATGCACACCATGTTTTTGGCTCGGAAATTATTTTCGGCGAATTTTTTTGTATACATTGTAGTTATTTAGATATTTAGAGTAACTTACAAATTTTCAAAAAATTCTAAATAATTTGTCGTACCGAAAAAAATAGTCACACGTGCAATAAATTATTTGAATTTTGTTTTCTACACTATAAATTATTCAAAATTTCTCAAAAATACTAGAGAAGTGGACAGGTGTAGCATTTTTTGGGAGTACATCGAAGAACTCCCCTATATTATTTTACTTCTCTTCTTTGTTCATGTATTCTTCTCTCATTCTTTCTATTCCCCAAAAAGTAGAATTGCCAATTAAGTAAATCTCTGAAAGCAAACCCAGAAAAAATAAATAAAAAAGTCTCCAGTCTAGTCTCAAGAGTACTAGTCATCAACGCTACTCTCAAACAAAATTCAAGAATACAAGCATGGACCCTAATTTCCCTAGTATATTTTCTTTTTTTCTCTTGACCCTTCTAATAAAATTATATAGATATATATGGTCAGTACTAATTTCATTTATAAACTTATACTTGTTACACCCAGATTTCGAGATGAGAGGTTATGACTCCAAAAATTGGGTTCGTCAGGTGTGAGCTCGAAATGTATGAAGACATCATATGGTTCAGCCGTAGAACCCTCTGAAGTAAAGCAACGACCTCGTGAATGTGTAACCTCGAATATTCTCTGAGCTCGTGACGGGCAATGGCATGACACTTAAATATATCTTTTACCAAGTGTCCTTAGGCGAGATAGTTCGAGCTCGGGAGGTATAAGCTCGGGGATGACAACCTCGACAATACCTACCTATCCCGAGTGTAGCGTGAAGTTGGGTGGCAGGTTCGTGATTGATCCATAAGTCCTGACAGACTCATTGTCAATCGCTGATCTCGAATACTTGATGAATCACCTGGGATAGCCCATTACATGTGAACATATTTATTGTTGTGTAATCCCAATATTTAAGGGATGTCATTTAATCTGTTATCTGTTCCCGATCTTCAGGGACGTTTCCGTGTATATAGGAGATAATACATTTAATATCATTATTTCAATTGATTTACAGAATATCTTCTCGAAATATGTGGGAATGAATTATGCATCATTCTCTATAAATAGAGAAGGAATCACCACTTGTAGAGGACCAATTCCTGATTTCTGGAGAGAAAGTTATGGGGAATTCATCTCTGAAGAATTTCCAGAAAACTCCAAGTCTTAATAACATAGACTCACGGATTAGGCAGAATTAACTGCTGAACCACGTAAAAACCTTCTTGTCTACCTCTTTAAATTCATTTGCTCCATTTTTCATTTGTTTAATTGCTTTATTATTTAAGTTGACGAAAAACGGCATCAACAATACTATATTATAATTTTATATAATAAAGTATTGTATTAAGATGAGTAATGATATGTGAACCCAATCTAAATATTATATACAGTTACGTAGTAAATTCTATTTTTTTTATAAACTTGATTGGCTAAACTAAACTAACAGATAAATATCTATCTAGAAGTCTATCTTCAAGAATCACACATCATGTTAAAGCCATTGAAACAGGTTATGTTAATTTAGTTAATATGTGCTCTCTCGTGACCTAGTACGGATCACTAAGGACATTAGTACAAATATCTAACAAAGAAAATAAAACCTCAATCACATATCTCTATTCACATTTCACACAAGCATACAAAAAAAAAAACTTGTTACAATATCATCCTTTTATACGTACTCTCTTCCACACAATCAGACCCTTCAACATGAACCTCACAATTTCTCTTTAAAAAGAACCCCACTCCTCCCAATAGAGCACCATCTATATATCACAAACCCAAGACAATAACCTTAATAATACATTTATATATCTTTTCCTCTCTTCAATCTCTCTCTCTCTCTCTCTCCTTAGCCAAAATATTAACTAGCCATGGCTTCTACTAACAAGATCTTTGCAGCCATTCTAATAATGTCCATCCTCTTCCACACTTCCAACGCTTGTAATAGTAAGTGCAAGCCTTCTCCGGCCGCATACTGCCCTAGGGACACGTTGAAGCTCGGCGTCTGCGTTGACGTACTCGGATTGGTCAACTTAGTGGTGGGTAGCCCTCCTACTAGCAAATGCTGTGCTCTTCTTGAAGGCTTGGCTGACTTAGAGGCCGCCTTGTGCCTCTGCACCGCTCTTAAGGCCAATGTGCTTGGTGTCAACATCAACGTCCCCGTTGCTCTTAGTGTGCTCGTTAGTGCTTGCCAAAAAACAGTTCCACCAGGCTTCACATGCAAATAAATTATTCTTAAGATTGGATTCAGTACGTAAGGGTTACTATATGATTATTTTCTTGGAGGGGTGGTACTGTTTCAAATTATATACTGTCTAGCTAATTAGTAATTAATTCGTTGCATGTTTTTTTAATTAATTTTTTGTTTTTATTCTGCTTAATTGTGATTTCTCCAATATTATGAGTTGGAGATGGGTCAAGTGGAGATCGAGTACGTAGTTAATGTTATTATATAATTCGTTTCAACAATAAGTAGGCACCTCTTTGCCTTAGTCTGGTGTAAGATCTGTTGTTAATTTAATAATACGTACGTACTATTTGTTATTGTGCTTAAATCTGCATGAATACACAATAAATAAATATATGTAATATGATATTATATAAAGGGAATTTACTTATTTGGTACTCTTTATTTTTGTAAAGTATCATTCTGGTACCTTCTGTTTTCAATAATGCTCATATGTTACTCCGTACTTTGAAAATATAGATATTTAGTATCCTAATTGATAAAAAAAAAATTCAATATAACCAAACTGTCAGCAGTATATATAATATGTAGCTCGCATGATTTAGAGTAATTTGATTAAATCGGTAAAATTTTATTAATTAAATTTGAGTTTATGGTACCAAATATGTACAATTTTAAAATATAGGGCACCAAATATGTATGATTTTAAAATGCAGGGTACTAAATATGTACGATTTTAAAATGCAGGGTACCAAATGAGCATTATTTGTAAACACGAGATACCAAGATGATACTTTGCAAAAACACAGGGTACCAAATGATTATATATAAATATATATATATTTATACATAGGCTATTTAGGATTTTTGCACCCCAAACTTTGACATATACATTATTGTATCTCCTAATTTTTTCAGGCCGTTAAAAATTACCCCAAACTATTCACAGTATTGTAAGTTGAGACTTTTGTTAAGTTTCGACCCACGTGGCTAACGGAATGTTGTCGTGGCTCTATAGTCATTGTCACGTCAGTGCCATGTATGTAATTTAAAATAGAAAATAATTTAAAATTCAAAATTATATATTTTCTTATTAAAAATTAATAAATTATATTAAAATAAACTAAAATTAATATTAATCAAAATTATATATATAAAAATTAATAAAACCAGTTTTTTTTTTAAATTAATTTTGTCAAACCTAATATTAAATAAACTTAAAGGGTTTTATCACAATTACAATAAAACATAACAATTTATTTATTTTATTTTATTTTTAAAAAAAGGACCCATTCAACACGTGCTTCTTCTTCTTCTTCTTCTTCTTCTTCTTCTTCTTCTTCTTCTTCTTCTTCCCTTATGTTGCAGCCAGGTTGAGTGGAGACTTCAGTCGAGCGAGATTGGGCGTAAAGCTTCCAATTTGGATGACATCAGGGTTGGGCTCCAACAAAGAAGATGAGTGGGGGTGGCGATATGAGATCTACTAGGCTCCAACGAAGAAGAAGAATGGAGATCTAAAGAGAAAAGACAGAGATATGAAGATCTGATCCAGATCAGCAAAATGTACTTTTAAGTAATTGCTCCCTAGATCCTATATCTTTCTATATGAAGAAGAAATCATGTAACGAAGGGGATTCTTATTTGTACAAATGGTACTTAGAACTTGGAACGAGCATGAAGAAATTAACGATACTTCTTTATCTTTTGAGTTGTTCTGCCAGATTGGTCGGATCAACATTGGTGGCGGGGATGGCTCGATTCAACGGTGTCGACAGAGGTGGCTGGGTTCAATAATACTGGCGAAGCTGGTTGGGTTCAACGCCGCAGTGGTGAGATTTGGGTTTTAATACCCATTTATCTCTCTCAGCCATTTTTGTTCTATGATATCTCCAACATTTTTTCTTTTTTTTATTCTTTTTAGTGTTATTATTGGCAGTGCATACAAATTAATTTAACAATTACTATAAATTTGGGTTGAAAAGTTTTGATTGGGATGATGATAATGATGAAATATGAGACTATTTTTGTTTTAGATTTGGATTGAATTGTTGTTTGGTTACTGAGAAAGTGAGTGAGAAAGTGAGGGAATAAAAAGAAAAGAAAAGAAAATTTTAATTTTAAGTTTGTCATTTTTCATGGAGAATTTTTTTTTATCTAAAATGTAATTGTTTTTTTTTTTGAAATGTTCTATTTATTTTAATATATAAAATTTTGATTAATATTAATTTTAGTTTATTTTAATATAATTTATTAATTTTTAATAAGAAAATATATAATTTTGAATTTTAAATTATTTTTTATTTTAAATTACACACGTAGTGCTGACGTGACAATAACACATCAGTGACTAAAGAGTCACTACTGCATTATGTTAGCCACGTGAGACGAAACTTAACAGAAGTCTCAACTTACAATACTGTGAATGTTCGGGAGTAATTTTTAATGACCTGAAAAAATTATAAAGCACAATAATGTATTAGCCTTGTACATAACATATATGGAACTCGAAGATCGAGTACATTACAACTTCAACAGTCAAAATTAATAACTCGCACCAATGGTTTTTTCCCCCAAATACATATAAATAATTAATTTGGACGGTTCACCACGCCAAAAAGAAAATGTTAATATTTTTTTTCCTTTATCTTTTTCCAAATGATAAAACATAAATTATCATTATATTGATTTGCAATATATTAGACATTTTACACTAATACCAATTGCTCTTATGAAACTTTTATTTATTTAAAAAAAAAATCTCTAATGGAATATACCACAATTATATATATGAGGAATGCTAAAATACATATTGTAGTATTTTTTTTAATTCTTTTTAACGGTGGTGTTCGTTATAATTTCACTTCATAATAGAGAAGGTCTGAAATTTGAATTATCATCCTCTAATATAGAAAAGAAAAACTTTCTTTAAATAAAGGCTTATATTCAAATTTTTATTGAATTAATCATTCATGTGGCATAAAAAATAGAACTAAGAAAAGCAAAAGAAAATAAAGTGACAAAGAATGCTATATATCAATGTATATGGTTGCGGAAATTTGAGTATTATTGGATATATTTAACAAGTACTTATCAGATATTATTGGTTTTTTTTTATTTTGAAATGATATTCTACAAAAAAATCTGTTAGTTATAAAAAAAAAGTGTGACTAAAAAATATTATTACAACTTACAACTATATATATTTTCAAACAGATGACTACAAAGTGTTAACGGTTAAATATTAATAACAAATATATTATAGTTTTTTTCTTAAATGAAAATAATCTGAATCGCATGATTCGCTGTGTATGTGGTCGAGAAGAAAAATTACAATACCTAATATTTGTCTTTAACCGAACGAAATACATTTTCCTTGGCTGCAAAATTTTTGCCCAAAGTAATACTATTATTTTTCCAAATAAATATGAAGAAATCCCTTTATTTAATAATTTTAAAATAAAAAATATATTTATTGAATAAATCAATTAACCTCACATATATCTTTATATATTATAAGTGTGAAATTAATGAAAATTATTATTTTCGGTTAGATTTAACATTTTTTTAATTGTTATCTAATATTTTTAGTATTAAAGTCATCTAAATTATGTAAGTAAATTAAAAAAAATAAAAATTAATAAAATCATCTAAATAAGGTAAATAAAGATAATAAAAAAAATATAATCAATGAGTAATAGTAATTTCTCGTCACATATTTTAAAATTTTATATTAAAGTATTTAAATTATTTAATCAATTATGTTTTCAAAACTATAACAAAAAAATATTTATGTGATTAAATTTATTATTTTATTTCTTTTGTTATTTAAGGTATTTCTTTTGGAATTATTTTATTTTTTCAAAAATATATTTATTAATTTAAATATATAAATTTTCGAATTTCATATATATAAATTAATTAATTAATTTTTTAAATTAATTATTTTATTTGAGTGCGAGAAAATAAAATTGGTAAGTCAAAAATAGTTTTTGATTTATTTAATTTTAAAAGATGACGGTAATGATGATTGTCAATTTGAATTTTGAATTTTGAATTTAAAATTTAAATTTTGAAATATGCTTGCCATTTATTTCTTAAAATGATTAACACCTTATTTTGTGGAAGATTGATTTTAATTAAATAATTAAATAAAAAAATGCAATATTCCTTAAAAGAATATTGCAGTCCTCGTATGACAAAGTGCAAGGATTGTGCCATGCGTGTATGACTACATTGATATTGTATTAGTATTTTTTTATTTTATTTTATTTAATTATTTAATAATTTGAAAATAGTTTTTCAAATTTGGTAAGTTAGATATTTACCTAAATCAAATCCTATCAGCATTATGATATTATTGTTATATTACTATTATTATTATGAATAATAAGTTAATATAAATCTCTATATATATGATATAGAAGAAGAAGAAGAAGAAAACATAATGAAAATACAAATACATACAATACACAATTCATTTTAGTTCTCAGAGTTTTTGTTAGACAAAACGCTTTATTTTTCTTCTTTATTCTAGTCATTCTCATACCATAATCCAAGTTCTCATGTGTTGAGAAATACTTGTGATTCCGAAAATTGCAAACTTATGTTCTCTATGTGCCCCACACACATCTTGAGGTGTAGAGAACACTCTGGAAGCTCGTAATTTGAGTGCTCAAAGCTTTGGATAGGAAGATCGATAAATATACGAAAAGACTCATGGACATTTGATATGTTTCAAGAGGCAAAAGTTCATGTTCTTGTATGTTTATATGTTATATATAAATATATTGTATATTTATATATTTGTTGCATAATTAATAATATTGTATGTTAATGTTTCTAGATTGTTTTCTTGTTTATATATATAAACTGTTTATATGAGTGATGAAAAAAATTTATTGCTGTTGTTGCTATAAACAATGGGCCCACCATGCCAATTTCGTTGTGTGCTCTGAATGTTTTTCCAACATAGACTGTCTAGGTTTTCACTTATCCAATGAATCAGCTGAAATTGACTACTAAAACCCTAGATATTATATTCCTTATATATGCAACTTAATGAGCTTTATTTAAATTTAAATTAATTAAAAATAATAAACAAAAAATAAAAGCCTTGGACTGCAACAAATAGACTTGAGCCCATTCTCTTTGCTTTGAATTTAAATCTCAATTGGGTCTAAAATCAAAATATTTTTATTTATTTATCCTTTAATTAATTAAATCCTTATTCAAATTAACTAATTATAATATGAAACTTGATTTAATATTATTTATTTATATTGACACAAATTTATCAATATTAATAAATTTGCCCAAAGATTCTCTTTTATTCTCTAAATCTCATATCTTTGTAAAATTTTAGCAAAATTTACCTAGTCAACTTTAAAAATCATAATTGATAATTAAATCAATTGAGACATTCTATATGATTTACTCAAATGTGATATTGGGACCATGGATCCATGAATACAAGCTACAATAAATTTCTGTGAGTTTATTTATTAAATAAATTATCTCACAATTTATTAATTCCTCATGACTCCACTATAAATTCAGAATTGAACTCTTGAATTCATAGAACGTATTTTCCAAACCACAAATACGCTATCCATTGTTATAGCCATTACACTTAGGCAATCATCTATCGATGACTTACTAATGAGTCGGGTGCAATTTACCGTTTTACCCATCATTTGTATTTTATCATTAATTCCCACTAAGTCCCCTTGTAATGATAAATCTGTGAAATTAATCACAGATATGAGCGCTCAATCACTTACCCTTTTAGACTAAGCTATTATGGAAGTCATCTTTTCACCTCTCATACAGAAGCTATAAATTTCATATTTATGATTAATACTCCCACTCAATTACACTACTAAATCTACAATATGTAAGTATGGGCTAGACCATAGGGTAAGATGGTAACGAACAAATCAAAAGATTTAAATAATATAATTAGCAGAATATTATCACTCGGAATTAAGATCAACTTGACCTATGGTCAACATTGTGACATTGATTAGATTCAATAACAACGATACTTATTTATTGATCAATGTAACCAAATATATCTTATCTTATCTACTTAGTAAATGCCTTAGATAAGACATCACACCCTGATTATGTAAGTAGATCATATAGTAGATTGTCTAATAAGTGAAAATCCAATGCACTGATCTAATCTTAGGACTCATTCTTTTGAACATATAATTACAATTATAATCTACTGTGACCTAGTCACTATAATTGTAACTATCCATATGTTCGAGATTTTATAAATATTTGTATTATTCCAATAATCATGTAATAAAACAAGCAAGCAATACGGTCGTCAAACTAAAAAATTTCTACTGCTTTTATTGACAATATAAAAGTGCGTTACATGCCCGTCAAGGTTTTATAAGGGCATAAAACCCAACAAACTCCCACTTTCCCTTTTAAAACAAATGAGATATGTTTCTTAAAAACATTCATTCAACATGCTTGACAATTATGCTCTAGGCTTATATCTTTGTAAAAGGATATGAAAGATTGTCTTCCAATGTTATCTTCATCACCTTCACTTCACGCTTTCGCCACACATCCTCGATTATGTGGTACTTTCTCTCTATATGCTTTGTTCTTTTGTTGCTTTGAGGTTCTTTCGAATTTGCAATTGCCTCATTATTGTCACTTGACAAAATGAATGGTTTATCCATTTTTTGGAATAACACCGAGATTTGAATAGAACTTCCTCAGCCTGACTATTTCCTTAGCCCCCACTGACACAACTATGTACTCAGCCTCCAACACTACAACAATTTTCACTTTTAATGACTCTTTATAATGACTTACACCAATGTGTAAGTCATTAAAAGTATTCAGGGATATTTAAAGTCTAATGGTGTAAGTCATTAAAAGTTATTGTTGATGACTACCAAGGTAAGTCATTAAAAGTGGTGGGAGACGTTAATTGAAAAATATGAATAGAAAATTATTTATTTATAAAATATCAGACTTGTAAGAGCATCTGACGTCTCCCCTGGGAAGACGTGCCAGACATCTAACGTCTGCCCTGGGGAGACGTTAGATGTCTGGCACGTCTTCCCAGGGGAGACGTTAAATGTTTGGCCTAATATATATATTCAGCATTTCTTTCTTCTTCCCCGAGCGTACGAACCAGAGGCGGAGAAGGGCGATTTTCTGGGCGATTTCAGGGCAATTTTTTGACGATTTTGGCCAATTTTAGGCTATAAAGTCTCATTTGAGGTAAGTTTTTATTATTTATAAGTGTTGTATAATAGTTAGGATAATTTTCATGCTTATTGTCTCTAGTTATTAAGGAATTTATATTGGGATTTTAGGGTTTATGAGTTGCGGTTTTGGGTGATTTTTGGCTCAACAAAGTGGATTTAAAACATATTTGAGGTAGGATTTCAAGATTAAACAATGTATTATAGTTAGAATGGTATAAAAAATTATTTTTGTGCATTTTTTTAATATGATTTGTGGGTTTTATTAGAAATGTTAGTTTAAAGTATGAAAAATAATTTTTATGTATATTTGAGATACTATATTGTTTAATTTTAAGATGATACCACATTATTTACTATTTTTAATTTTTTATTACTATTTAATCCGAAAATTATACATTTTTTAATTAATTTTTAATGTTTGTTAAGTATATATATGTAAATATGTTTTTATAAAATATATTTAATAATTGTCTAAAATAAGAAAAATAATTTAATTTGAATTTTACATACAAAATAGTAATTCAAGTTTATAATGTTTATAATTTTTTTTAATTTTAATTTTTATTTAATTAGAAAATTATATATATTTGTAATCTTTATTAAAATTTAAGTAGGTTATTTATATATAGTTATGTTATTTTATTGATTTAGTAATCTTTTATTAATTAATTAATTAAAAATTTTAAGTTGTGGTTTTAACTGAGATTTTTGCTTCAAATTTTCAATTTCAAACACACATTTGAGGATTTTAAGTTTCTAAAATTTCAATAATAAATTATTGTTAATCTAATTATTTAATAAAGTTTGTTTATTAATATTTTATTTATTAATTAATTTAGTTTTGTAGGTTGTGAATTTAATAGCAAAGTGCGCTCTTTGCAAAGTGAAGTAAATTTGTTAGCAAGGACTATTAATTGCAAGTGGTACATACATTATCTTCTTTCTTGTTTTAGTATTATTAAACTTTTGTTAGAGGGGTTTAAATATCTTAAATATTCATCCATAGTGAAGTAGGTTCTGAGATTAAAATTGTGTGTTTCGATGATAGCAGAAGGTTGAGAACTGTGTGTTTTAGTGAAGTAGGTTCTGGAAAATTTGTTTGTGTGCTGTGGAGCTATAAGGAAGAAACTTATTGTGTGTTATTTGAATTTTTTAACTTGTTATTCACAGATGGTTAGATCACTATTATAGGGGAAATGCTGCTCGATTTTGTTTAGAATTATGTATTTTATTATTCTATTATTATATTTGTATTGTGTTGTGCTTATTCGATTGGATTTGATTAGATTGACAGATGGTTAAGTTACTAATATAGGGGAAATGCTGCCCAATTTTTCATATGCTTATTTAGTATTTTATTTTAGTTTAATTTTTCATAGACATAGTTAACAATTTATTTATTATTAAAGTATATATAATTAAATAATAATTAACTAATATATTTTACTTTGTATTTTTTTTGTAGCTAAACACTACGCCATATACACCAGCACATATTAATGAACTGCAACAACACTAGGCGAACCATATGCTACCGATAATACAAGGTCATCGTCCCACATATTAGGTTTTTTTTTACATTTTATTTCTTACCATATGTCTAGCTAGCTAGAGTAATATTTGTTAATTTTGTATGTTTAACAACAAATATTACAATTTTGTATATTTAGCTAGCAAAAACATATTATATATACATTTCGGTTTTATTAATGAAAATTCACAATTTAAATTTGCATATAATTTAGATTTTTTAATTAATATATTTAATTCTATTTCAAAAAAAAATTAATATATTTAATTCTATTAATTAATATGCTGAAAATAATTATTTAATTTTTTTTTTTTTAAATTACAAAAACCAATGACGTCTCCCAGGGGGAGACGTTGGAAGTCTACAAAGTCTCCCCATGGGAGACGTTGTAGGTACCTGGGAGACGTTGGAAGTCTACAAAGTCTCCCCATGGGAGACGTCATATGGCCACTTTAGATGGCTCCTGCAACAACGTCTCCCCTAGGGGGAGACATTAAATGTCTACAATGCCTCCCCCATATAGCCATTAAATGTCTATTTTGTTGTAGTGCAAGGTGGAATCTGAAATGGCAGATAGCCTAATGCTTCTCCAAATCATAGCTCCACCCCCAAGAGTAAACACATTTTTCAAAAGTAGACTTCCTGTCATCAACATCAGTCTAAAATTTGAATCTGTGTAGCCTAACGGGTTAAAAGATCCACCCGAATAGAATAACATATAGTCTCTAGTCCATCTAAGATACCGACCACTACCTATTGTTCATTTCCATAGTTTTGTTGGAACTTTCTCCCCACTCCAACTGCATAGCAGATCTCCAGTCATACCACACAACATAGCATGTATTAGACTTCTAATTGCAAATGCATAAGAAATTCGTTTCATCTTTTCTTTCTCTTGAGGAGTCTGTGGAGACTACTGCTTAGAAAAATCAATTCCATGTCAAGACGCTAAACATCCTTTCTCAAAATTTGTTATAGAGTGACACCCAAGCACCTCACCTAAGTAGGTCGCTTGAATAGAGAAAAAATTTAGTGCTTTCTATCATTGATGATCTGGATACCAAGAACACGACTCGCTACAACAAAAATCTAAAATTTCGTTTCCAGCCAGTTCTTTATGCCTGATAATTTCTTGACATTGTTTGCAATGAGTATGATATCATCTACATAAAGGATTAAGAACACCACAATGTCTTTTTCCCTGAGTTTTTTTAAACACAAGGCTCAACTACATTTTGTTCAAAACCATAGCTCTTAATGTTTCCATTAAACCTAAAGTTCCATGAGCGTGAAGCTTGTTTAAGTCCATAGATTGATCTACTCAGCTTGTTGATTTTCCTGTCCAGCTACTTTAAATCCTTCTGATTGATCCATGTTAATGGTCTCATCAACATAGCCATTAAAAATGTTTCTTTGATGTCCAGTTGCCTTATCTCTTAATCAAGAGTTGTGGCTATGGATAAGAGTATACTAAATGAATTTTATCATGGCTACCAGAGAAATTTTTTTCTCTAAGTCGACTTTCTCTCTCTGCCACGAGTCAAGCCTTAAATGTCTCGACCTTTCCATCATCTCCCCTATCCTTCTTATAGATTCACTTGCACCCCATGGGCCTAAAGTCCAATGGTGCTTCTACAAGATCTCAAAAAAAAATTAGAGTAATTAGACTCAATTTCATGGTACTTGGCTTCAAGTCAAAGATCTCTTTCAGACCTACCCATTGCTTGTTTAAAGGCCAACAAATCATTGCTACTTGTGTCCCCACCCAGCTTGTGGGTTTCATTATCCATCTCATAGGTACCAGGTTTCGAGAAACCCTCCCACTACGACGACGCACCATAACTTTCTGACTTGGATTAGTGGTATCTATATCTACCTTGTTTTCATTGACTTTCATCAGTGAAGATGGAACAATAGTTTATCATTTTTCATCTAATACTATTTTTCTACAAGGCTTGGAATTCATTATGTAGTAGTTATCCAGAAAAGTAGCATTTGTAGAATCAAACACTTTCTTGTCTACTGGACTATAAAACAGACCACCTTGAGTACCTCTAGGATAGCCAACAAACAAGAAAACCTTAGTTTGATGTTCTAGCTTTCCTACCTTTTTCCTCGGGACATGAGCAAGACACCCCCAAATTCAATAATGACGTAAACCAGGTTCACGACCATTCCATAATTCTAATGGTGTCTTAGAGACAGCTTTGAGACGACACAACATTTAAAAAATGTCACATGCGGTCTAAGAAGTATGTCTCTAGAAAATATCTGGGTAAGAAGTCGGTAGAGTTGAATAGCTTATCATAGAACACATATTTTCATAAACATGCAATTCACGCCGCTCAACAACACCTTTCTATTGCAGAGTCCCTGAGGAAGTTTCTTGAGACAATTTTCCAAGTTCAATTAAATGATCTTGGTTCTAATTATCCAAATTTCCTCCACCCCAATCAACTCGCAAGATATTTAACGTTTTACCTAATTTGGTTTTAAAGCCATAGCAATAAATTCTTTGAACTTCTTAACAAATTCCTAGAATTCCTATGCTTTAAGTACTTACATGAGTCTCTAGAGCAATCGTCAATGAATGTGACAAAATACTCACAACCACCCCTCGCTTGAACATTCATTTGTCCCCACACATCTTAATATACTATCCCTAGTGGTTCTTTAGCCCTTTCTCTTATCAGAGAGAATGGACGCTTTGTCATTTTGCCCTAGAGACTAGATTCACAAATAGGTAGGTCACCCTCGATGAGTTCCCTCAAAGGCCCAGCCTTTGTTATTCTTTGAATCCTATCATAGAAAATATGACCAAAGCGGAGATGCCAAAGGTACGTCATTTCTAACATTATTGACCTTTTATCGTTTAGCGGTCCTTGGTTTAGCTATCTTAAACAACTCATTATATAGTGCATAGGGTTCGTTTAGTTCAATGGGCATAGCCCATTTTCCATACATTCACTCCACAATTCACTTCTGTTGTACTCTAATCTTAGCACGAGTTCATTCACTCAGCTCGGGTACAGCTGGCAGAAAAATACGTGGAAAAGTAATCAAGTAGAATATCTTATTATTATCTATACGGATAGCTCAAGGCTCGTAATGGTCAGACCTGGTGTTAGGCGTCCTGACTTTACCATGAACTACGAATAAGATAAGTCATCAAAGCACTAGCTTGAGGTCGGATAGTTGTCAGAATACAAGCCCGTGGAAGATACGCAGCTCGGGTGATTCAGATATAACACATACTGCATACTAAAGGATTCCCGAAGATTCGAAATTTGCTTATACGCTTATTCATGACCAGGCTGTCATATTTATTATCCTAGATAGCAGGACATATTTACTTTGTGATCAAATCATATCCCAATATAAATGGGAATTATTTGTATTGAATGTAGACATTATGTAAATGCGTGATTGACAAATGCGATTACCCAAACATGTCCATGGAATTCCCCTATAAATATTAGGAATATTTGTAACGCCCTGGTTAACCCAGAACAGTTACGGTGAACAGTGAACCGGAAATTTGACTCGCTACCCGAGTCCTTTGGTTAAAAACGTGGTCTAGGTACTATTATCAGGTTAAGGTGAAAAATCAGTAAAAAGGAAAGGGTACATTTCATTAAGTAAATAAACTACTCATGAGCCTTTTAAAATGTTTACAAGTAGTTTGTAATACAAAAGAGTCGCTACAGTTTCAAATTTACAATCCCCGCCGGCCTAAGCGGCAAAAATAGGGTAAACCCCTAGTCCCTCTGAGAACTCCTTGACCGTGGCGGTCAAGCGGCCCTGTATGTACACCACATCGCCCAAGCTCTCACTCAGGGTTGGTTAAGATTTTCCTTCCCTTTACCTGCACCACATAGCACCCATGAGCCAAGGCCCAGCAAGAAAACGCAATAAAGCATGATATAATATCAACAACGATCATAGTAACCATTCAGGACTATCAGTCCAACAACTAGGTGACAATAGCCAAAAGTCACAATAATGAGCATCGCTCCCTCTAGCCATGTGACGAAAAGGCCACCAGGGCTTAACTGATATGTGATTCTCTCATAAATTGATCAGGACAGGTGTATGGTGATTAGTCACCAACATAACCTTCCTCACGACTCTAGAGTCGAAACTATGGACCACATCCCTTAGCCATGTGACAAACGGTCACCGGGGTCATATACCTTGGCTATAATCATCTGGTCGTTGACTAGGCAAGCGCTTATAAGTTCCTCGACCCTAGGGTCGGTCTAGCATTAATGCCATAGAGCCATTCAATGCATGATTCTCGACTTTAGAGTCGGTCCCTGACTAGTCAGTGTCTTAAACAGGTAATCAGCGTACATCATCATTTAATACGCAATCCACGTCCACATATATTAATCAACATGCATCAATATCAAATCATGCATGTCATATACCTATACAGGGTGCAACTGAAATCGTACACTGTTTTCTTACCTCAGGTTCGAGCGAGAAGTATGATAAAGACAATCCCTGAGAACGATCGATCTTTTAGTTCCTTAGCGGTTACCTAATCACAACCAATTATAACCTCCATTAATGAGAATCCACAATAGTAGGGTCTTGACCTAAGCTCCACCCTCGGGACCTCGAAACATACCCACACAGTGAGTAGATTCGATCCCGGGCCTTAAGGATTGAAACCCCAAGTAAAAAACCCTTAAAAACACTCAAAACGGGACTTAGAAGGAACAGGGTAGCGCTACAGCGCTCAACCCCTAGTGCCACAGCGCTAAACTCAGAACCACCCAAGTGCCAGAAACCCTCCTGAGGAGCGCTGTAGCGCCCTAAGGTGGGCGCTATAGCGCTACCTCCAGACCAAATCTCTCCTGAACCGACCTTCTTCAACTCCTTCGATTCTAACTCGATCTCCAAGCTTCCAAATCCTATTCTTGATGCCAAATGAACCCAAAAACCATTCTAACACACCCCAAACATCACAAGCATGGGAACCCTAGCCTAAACTCCCAACAAGATCATGAATTCATCCTAGAAACCTCAACTGCAAAATAAAACCCGAACAGGGCAAACCAGGGAAAACCATGGTTAGAAACTTACCCAAAGGTTGGCTTAGATGGTCTTCAACGGTGGAACACACTCCCAAACTCCCAAGGCTTGCTTCCCAAGCTTGAATCCTCAAAATTGGTTAAAAAACTACAAAGAAAAGTGAAGAGAAGAAGGTACGGGAGAACTCTTTTGCATACTCTTTTTTTTTCCACTACTTTCCTCAGCTATCAAAGGATATATCTATCCTAGGGGTGAAATTTCCATTTTACCCCTAGGTCAATTAATACTTTCTAAAGGCTCCCAAGGGTATATTTGGTACTTCCCTCCTATCTCGTTAATCATAATTAACGCTCTCCAATTCCCGCTATTCTCAATAATCTCAAACACCAATAATTCACAAGCCTGTTACCCCTTATTACCCGGTAACGCTCTAATCATCAAAATCACCCCGAGACTCAACCCAAGCCCCGACACTTAAACCTGTCGTGACTAAACCGCTAATCCATATTCTATGATCGTCTCATGTCAAATAGCTCGAACAAACCCACATCATAATGTGGTCTCAACACATATCATCGACATGCATACAATTAACATTATATTATAATATAATTCTCATAAACATGCATAAACACATTTAATGGCATAATTAAACAGTTATGGCCCTCCTGACCTACTAATCCAGCCATTAAACCATATTAGGGAATCCGGGGCATTACAATATTGGACAGGAAAGGGGGGATTATTCTGTAATACCAAAACTTTTCCAAAATCAAGAGAAAAATAGCAATAATATTGACTCGTGGACTAGGTGGATTTTAACCACTGAACCACGTAAAAGTTATGTGTTCTTGAGTGAATTCTGATTGTTTTCCATTACGATTTACTATAAAGCACTAACCTGCCTTATTATTACTTAATACACTTTTGGCAAAAAACTGCGTCAACAATTTGGTGCTTTCATTGAGAGCAAATTAGTGCTTCATCAAAATCCCAGTCGATTCTCGTCATGGTGCTCACTCGCTCAATGCATGATAATGAGATAGAACAGCCCGGTGGGCAGGAGGTCCATCGTACTACTGTTTCGAATGAACATGGCCCTGAGATTCAGCAACGTCTGGGAAAAGAATTGGCGGGACATGGCGACACTGGGAGTTTGGCATCATTGTCGCCGAATCCAAATCCAGACTACCTAACTGTCATCAAGTTGGAAAACATGCAATTGAGGAGCCATCTCACTAAGGCAAACAAGCAAATTGAGGAGGTTTTTGCTCAATTACCCCCTCTGGCAACTGACGTTAATGTTGGAAAGAGGCAGAGTGGGTCTCATAAGTCCCACAGGAATAATCGATCCAAACCGAGTCAATAAGTCAGAACCGACACTCCAAGTTATGTACCTACGGGGCAAAATCGCCAAAATGCTCGACCCAGCGATCATCATAGGGGTCGTCAGCATGTCAGTTGGTCAGTTAGGACTGCAACCCCAACTTCGATGCCTTCTTCATCGGCCCCCAGGAATGCCCATGAAAATCCACAAGGGGTGGTTGGGACAGGCTCACGAAGACAAAATGCTCCAGCAAACCTTCCTACGCCACGATTGGATCACCAGGCACAGAGAACTAGAGACATTGGAGTATGACATAGGCGGGCTAATTTAGTCTGCCCTGATGGAACGAGGATAACCTCACCAATAAGGCATCCCCCGTCACCTATAAGACATCCGTCACCACCTCGTCCTCAATGGTAGATTCCAGCTTATGGAGACAATAGGAGAAATCCTCCCCATCTGCCAATACTTACGTCCCACGAACATGTGTCAAAAATCCAGATCCTCGGCCCTAACCACGAGCTGTAAGCTTCACAAATGGGAGTTACTATACTGAAAGTCATCATAGCAGTAGGTCTGAGGGCGACCTAAGAAATCAGTTGAGTTCAGCACAGAGCCCTCGGTACCATCCGCAACCTGATTTGCGTGATCGTCTGAATTCGCAAAGAAGGAATCCAGCTCGGAATGAAGATATTAGCTATACTCGACAAGAAGGAGGTATGTCCATAGTACATGATAACGGGAATGCCCCACAAAACCAAGCTCGAGCTTGGAGGGACAATAACTCATCAAATGCATACGATAGGATGGGAGTTGTCGAACAGCCCCCAGGTAACCTAGGGACTAGGGACCAAACCCTCGAAAGACTAGCCTTAATGGAAGAGCAAATGAAGAGGCTTTAATCTGGAAAAGAAAAAGATGGTTACGACTCAAATGAGGAGCTCGAACCTTTCGCTCCAAATATTGCGGTGGCCACATATCCGGTAGGCTTTAGAATGCCACACCTGTCAAAATTTGGAGATTGAGATCCGTCAGATCACCTTAGAATGTTTAACACCATGATGATGGCTCACAATGTCGGGCTCGATCTAAGGTGTATTTTATTCCCTGCAACTCTGGTCAGGCCAGTCAGGCAATGGTTTACACAATACAAGAGGCATTCCATAAGCTCGTGGAAGAACTTTTCTTTTGATTTCAAAAAAGCATTTCGAGCTTCACAGGCAGCTCGGGTTGATACTGATTCATTGGCCAACGTAAAGCAACAACCTGATGAGACGTTGAAAGCATATCTAAGTAGATTTGCCAATGTCACTGCACGAGCTAAGGATGTTGATGACAGCTCTAAGCTAATGGCAATGAGGACAGGAATCCTCGTCGGGGGCGACTTGTGGCAGGAACTCCAAAGAAAAGGAGTAAAGAGTGTGGACAAATTCTTGGCCTGAGCTCAATAATGGATTAACCTAGAGGAGGCACGAGCTTCTGTTGCAGCAACCAGCCTGACCCCTATTTAGCCCATTGGAGCGGTAACAGACGTTGCAGCTATGGCTCAAACCGTTACCCAGAATAAGCAAGTGGGAATAACAAAAGGAAGGGAAATGGCAAGGGCGACCAGAGTGGGATGAAGAAAAATAAGTCTGTGGAGAAGTTCAAACCTGTTTACGCTACTTATACCGACCTAACGGACACTATGGAGCACATCTTCCTGGAAAATTCTAATCGCCTTCCATGGAAGAAGCCAGAACTATTAAAGAACCAGAAGGGGAAAAGAGATTCGTCAAAGTTTTTCCAATTCCATAATGACATCGGTCATAACACTGATGGTTGTTAGTAGGTGAAGGAAGATATTGAAACCCTCATTAGGGCGGGACCTTTGGCCCAGCACGCCCAAAATCGGGTGAATCCGAGTCAGCCCGTTGGTCAGACCTTGCTGCATGTTTCAAAAGCTCCGACTAACCAACCTGAAGCTCAAGAAAATCAGGTCGACCCACCCCTGATAGTAGGGGGAGATATAACCACCATTTCGGGAGGAACTCATTTGGCAGGCACGAGCAACAGGGCCCAGAAGAGGTATATTAACGAATTGAACTCCCATAACGGGGTGGAGTTCATCCTTGAACAACAGTTATCAAAATAGCAGCGATTGGAAAAGCAACCAATCATTTTCACAGAAGAAGATGCTAGCCACGTCCAATTCCCACATAATGATTCGTTGGTCATAACCGTTCAGCTCGCCAACCGGAGGGTCTGAAGAACACTAGTGGATAACATAAGTTCTGTGAATCTACTTTTCAGCTCCACCCTGGAAAAAATGGGGTTATTTGTAGCTGATTTGAAGGTAACATCAATGACTTTTTACGGGTTTTCTGGTGAAGGGTCAGTAGCCATCGGGACGATCGGATTGGTGGTGACATCTAGAGAAGACTCGCGAACTGTTTCCAAGTTACTCGAGTTCGTGGTAATCGATTGTCCGGCTGCATACAATGCGATTTTGGCCCGACCTGCGCTGATGATGTTTGAAGCCATAACCTTTATCCGCCACCTAGCAATGAAATCCCCCTCAGTCGCGGGAATATTCACTGTCAGAAATGATCAGCTCGCTGCTAGGGAATGCTATAGCATTTCTATGAAGGGAAATTCACAACCCGGGCAGCAAGTGATGGTCATAAATGACAGAGGTGAGGAGTCCCATGAAGTAGAAGTTACTTGCGGGACGGAAGAACCTCAGCAAAAAGAGGATGGTGACGTCACCCAATGCGATGACATTGACCCACGGGTAGGCGAAGAGAGATTAGAACTCCAAGCCATAGAAGAGCTCGAGGAAGTAAACATCGACCCTAAAGATGCTTCAAGAGTCGTAAAGATTGGGAAGAATCTTATGATAAAAGGAAGAAGGAGCTGGTTGATTTCTTACAGGAAAACATGGACGTTTTCGCTTGGTCACACGAAGATATGTTGGGAATAAATCCGAATGTAATCATGCACACCTTAAATTTGGACAAGAATGTGCCTGCAAAATCTCAAAAAATGGAGATGTTTGGGAACAATCTGAGTTGAAGCCGTTGAGGAAGAAGTAGCTCGATTATTAAAATGCGGGTTTATCTGGGAGGCAAAATACCCGATCTGGGTCGTCAATCCCATGTTGGTCCTGTATCCAAACGGGAAGTGGAGGACCTATATCGACTTCTCTGATCTAAATAAAGCTTGTCCCAAGGATTGTTTCCCACTGCCAAGGATTGATGAGTTGGTAGATGCCACGGCAGGTCACGAGCTCATGTCCTTCATGGACGCGTATTCTAGATATAACCAGATCGCGATGAATCCTGTGGACCAGGAACATACTAGCTTCATGGCCAAACATAATGTATACTCTTATAAAGTTATGCCCTTCGGGCTGAAGAATGTCGGGGCTACATATCAACGCTTGGTCAACAAGATGTTCGTTAGTCAGATTGGGAGAAGTATTGAAGTGTGTGTCGATGACATGCTTGTCAAATAAAAAACTGCCAACAACCATGTGTCCGATCTAGAAGAGTGTTTTAGAAAATTAAGGAGGTATGACATGAAGCTGAATCCCCAGAAATGTACTTTCGGAGTGGCATCTGGAAAATTCCTGGGCTTCAAAGTCAACACGAGGGGGATCGAGGCGAATACTGAGAAAATCAAATCGTTGTTAGAAATGCCCTCGCCTAGGTCGCGTAAAGAAGTTCAAAGTCTAACTGGAAGGGTGGCGGCTTTGAATCACTTCATTTCAAAATCCACCGACAAGTGTCTGCCATTCTACAACTTGCTTAGAGGAAACAAAAAATTTGAGTGGACCAAGGAGAGCGAATAGGCATTCCACGACCTAAAAATGCATATGGCTGAGTCTCCCATATTATCTAAACCTATGTCTGGAGAATCTCTGTTCCTTTATTTGGTCATGACAGAGAATGCAGTCAGGGATGTGTTAGTTTGAGAAGAAGACCGTGCTCAAAAACCAGCTTATTATGTAAGCAAGAGACTTCTCGGAGCCGAGTCACGATATCCACTGATAAAGAAGCTGGCATTCTGTCTAATATTGGCTTCCAGAAAGCTCTGACCATATTTCTAGTCCCATTCAATCAACGTCTTGACCGACCAACCTTTAAGGCAGATTTCGCAAAAACCTAAAATATCAGGACGTCTTTAAAAATAGGCCATCGAGCTTAGCCTGTTCGAGATATTGTACATGCCATGGAACTCAATTAAAAGTCAGGACCTTGCTAATTTTATGGTTGAATGCACCCGTTTTCAAGAGGAGCTCTTGAGGGATCCGGTGCAAGAATTATGGAAAATCTTCGTTGACGGATCCTCAAACAAGAATGGATCAGGAGCTGGGATCTTCTTAATCTCACCAGAAAGGCATCGATTTCATACAACTCTGAGGTTCGGATTTGAGGCATCCAACAACGAAGCCGAATATGAGGCCTTACTAGCAGGATTGAGGGTAGTAAAAGAACTCAAGGCAAAAGCCATCCAATGCTATAACAATTCCCAACTCGTGGTCAATCAGGTATTAGGAGAGTATCAAGCCTGAGGTACCAAGTTGTCGGCCTACCTAGCCAAGGTAAAGGGAGAACTGTCAGAATTTGAGTATAGCTCTGTTGAACAGATACCCCGCGAGCAGAATTCTAATGCTGATGCTTTGGCACGGCTTGCTACCACAAAAGAGGCTGAGACATTGAATGTGGTGCCAGTGGAGTTCTTGGAGAGCTTGAGCATGACAGAAGAAGTGATAGATATCGGAATGATCGACATAAGGTCGACCTAGATGACTCCCATAATGGAATACCTCGCAACTGGAAAGTTACCCGAGGTCAGAAAAGACGTGAGAAAAATACTTTATCAAGCTCCACGGTACGTAATAGTAGATGGAACCTTATATCGGCGTGGTCATTCTTCGCCACTCCTACAATGTGTTCTACTCGAGGAAGCCAAAACCATTTTACATGAAATACACAAAGACTTTTGTGGAGATCATGCTGGGGGGCAAAACCTAACACTGAAGATACTGAGGCAGGGTTATTTTTGGCCCACTTTAATGAAAGACTCGATCTCGTATGTTCAGAAGTGTGACAAATGTCAGCGTTTCTCCAATGTTTCTCGAGCTGCTCCAGTCGAGCTAACTATGATTTCATCCCCATGGCCATTTGCGGTCTGGGGAATCGACCTAATAGGCTCCCTACCTATGGGAAATGAGGGAGTTCGCCATGCGGTGGTGGCGATCGACTACTTCACAAAGTGGGTAGAAGCCGAGCCTCTGGCAACCATCACTTCAAACAGAGTCCTGGACTTCGTTGTAAAGAATATTATATGTCGGTTAGGGCTTCCTAAAAAGATTGTGTCAAACAACGGAACACAGTTTGACAACGATCTCTTCACTGACTTCTGTGAAAAATATGGCATCACGAAGAGTTTCTCGTGAGTAGCTTATCCGCAAGCTAACAGGCAGGTCGAGGTTGTAAACAAAACCCTTAAGGAAAGCCTGAAGAAGAGGTTAGACAAAGCCAAAGGATTATGGCTCGAAAAACTCCCGCAAGTACTTTGGGCTTACCAAACTTCTCACAGGAACTCTATGGGGCATAATCCTTTTTCCTTAACTTTTGGAGGCGAGTTTGTACTTCCAATCGAAGCCATGGTAGCTACTGAAAGGAAAAGGACATTTAATCAAGAGCAGAATGATGGAGTACATAACGCATCTCTCGATCTGATTGAAGAAAAACAAGAATAATCCCAGTTACAACTCGCCTATTACCAACAAAAAAGTCACTCGCTATTTTTATTCTAAAGTTAAGGGGCGTGGACTTGGATTGGGCGACCTAGTTCTCTGAAGGGTTTTTTTGGTAAATAAAGACCCCAAGGATGGTGTATTGAGCCCAAACTAGGAGGGACCATACCAGGTCGTAGAAGTTTTGCGTGAAGGAACTTTCAAGATTGCTCGACTGAATGAGGAAGTAGTCCCACAGACCTGGAATGCTCTGGATTTGAAAATGTATTATCAATAGTACCACCATCAATGTAAGGCTTATTTATAAAAGTCATTTTTATTAAATAATAGATGGATTGTTAAATAACTATTTCTTAGTACTGTTATTGCATGCTCATGTTCACGTATTTGTAAAAGCAACCAAGAAAGTTTATACATTCTGGAAACTTGGGGGGCACATAACCAAAGTTGGCAAAATTAAGCCTGCTCGGATAAGATCAAAAAACTTAGAAGCTTGGAAAAATAGATTATTCAATGGCTTTTTAAAGCTCGAGTTTTCAATAAACCTAGCACAAACTAAGTTTAAATCATTTAAAACCCTGGACGTAACCAGGTCCGAAACATAGAAATTTGGGAAAATTGATTATTCAAAGGCTTTTTAAAGCTCGAACTAAGCTTAAATCATTAAAATCCTGGATATAACCAGGTTCGAGGCCTGATTCTTAACAAGTATGATACAAATAAGCAAACAAAAACTTGGATATAACCAAGTTCGATAAAATCTATCTCGATCTAAAAGTCGATTCCTAAAATCTCGAATGTACAAGAGTCTAAGGATTCATAAGCATGAGAAGTTAATAAAGGAAAGACGAATGGATCAAAAATTAGATATATTGTAACGACCCAAAATAGCTAATAAGGCTTAAGGTCCTTGATTAGTGTGCCAGGAGGGCATGTTGGGATTTATGTGTGATTTTATGAGTTAAATGCATGGTTATGATTTAAAGCATGTTATATGACTATTTGATTATCTGAGATGCATGACTATGTATATTAGTATGCATGTAGGCCCGAATCGTGTTAGAAGGGCATAACTGTAATTTTGGCCATGTTGGGCATATCTGCATTGATATGTGATGATTGTTGAGACCACATTGTGATGTGGATGTATCTGTGATTTGTGACTCGAGGCGATCCCAGTGAGCAGGCTAGCGGTAAGTGATGGCGGGAATTTGTACCCAGTTCGGGGCGAGCCTGGGGTATAAATAGGCTCTGTTGAGTTTATTGGCGTTTATTTTGATATCGAGGAATATTGTTTTGGTGATTTATCAGGTGTTGGGAAGCAACGGGAAAATATTAGAGACACTTGAGGATTAGCGGGAATTGGGTAAAATGACTAAAATGGCCCTATTTGGACAAAAGGATTTAGAATTAATAAGGTGGGCATTTTGGTCATTTGGATTTTTGGAGATAGATTAAATAAGGCTTTACACTTAGTGGGATTTATAGAGAAAGTGTGTTGGTTGTGGAGAGAAAGAAAGAAAAGAAAGAAAAAGGAAAGAAAGAAAAGAGAGAAAACAGAGGGGTTTTTCTCAAGGATCGGTTTCTGCATTCTTGCACCATTCCTCTCCATTTTTCTTGGAGCAAAGCTCAGTGGGGAGCTAGGATAGGATGAGCATCAAGGATCTTAAGGTTACACTTGAAGATTTGGCAAGGATTAGCAAGAACACATCAACTTTTGAGGTAAGTTTTTAGAGATTTCAGTTTTAAGGGTTTTGATGGTTTGAGCTGTGATTTGAGCTGAGTTGATGGGAATTTTAGGGAATTTCTGAGCAAGCTTTGAGGATGAACAAGCTAAGGAGGTCTAGGGTTGAATCAAGGTCGAAATTTGCATCAATGGTAAGAATTCTAAGCCTTTAACTTTGTTGTTGATTGAATTTCTGGGTTTAGGGTTGTTCATGGTGAATTTTGAGATTTGGGTTGAATGTGCTTGGTTTTTGAGTTCTTGGGATACTTGGGATGAGTGTGAGGTGTTTATAAGCTTGATTTTGGGTTTGGAAAAGGTTTGGACAAGTTTAGGGTTGAATTGGTTGAAGGAAATCGCAAGACGCGATTTTCGGGTTCTGCTGGGCTGCAACTAGCGCTAGTCAGTGGGCGCTGTAGTGCTAGCCCCTGTTCTGGGGGGTGTGTTCTGCTTGTAGCGCTACAACGCCCTCTTTAGAGCGCTGTAGCGCTGCACTATTCACAGAGGTGGATTTTTGGATTTTTGTTGAGGGATTTTGACCTAGGGTTCGGGGCTCGATTCCGCCACTTTGTTTTGGGGATTTAGGACTTCCCGGGGGCTCGGGATTGGTCCCGAGGCTAGGTATTCAGACTTGGGGTTCGGTGTTGAATTTGACCTATGTTTGTGCCTAGGTGTACGCTAAGGCTCGAGTGGGATCGTGCTCAAGGAGTCAGGTGATCTAAGCTATTGAATGGAAAGGTAAGAAAACTATAACACCCGTAGGATAAGGCATGGGCCCATAGTGTGATTGCGGGGCACGACCCCATATTGCATGATGAGATGATTGCAGGGCACGGCCCTATATTTTGCATTACGTGTTAGGGTGTATACTTAAATGAATTGATATTTGTTTGAATGCTATTTAAGTTATACTATATGTGATTATAGCGGAATGATACGGTGCGGAGCCGAGAACGGCAATAGAGCCGAGAACGGCGAAAGGCCGAGAACGGCAGTGGGGCCGGTAGTAACACTTAGCACATGGGATGCTTATGGTCAGGGTAGGACCCAGTGGATACATGTGATATCCCGGTGAGGACCGAGACCCCAGGCTTTGGTAAGGCTTCTGGGGCGGCATGGCCGTGTTTGCTTAGTCTAATGGTTGACTTGTTTATATGTGGACTATCTGATATGATTAACTGTATAATTTGCATATGTTATGAACTGCATGAGTTTTCTTGCTGGGCTTCGGCTCACGGGTGCTCTGTGTTGCAGGTAAGGGCATAGATTGAGTCAATCGACCATGAGTACGGAGAGCGTGAAGCGACGCGTACATGTTCGGCCTGCCCGACTGCTTTGGTTGGGGGTTTATTCGAAAATGGCTGTAATAATCTATGATTTTTATAACTGATCAATTGTAAACTTATTTTTAGATGTAAATAGTTTTCAAACCTTATTTTGGGATCCCAAATGTTTAATACTAGAAGTTTTATTGAAACAACGTGTTTTTTTCTAAGATTACAGCCTTAACTTTTAATTAGTCACACTTTTGTTTCAATACCTCGGTTAGCGAGTTCATTGCACACTGGTTTGTCTTAAAACTCACTTAGTAACGGCTCTAAGGAAGTAGGGCGTTACATATATATATATTAAAATAAGACAAACAAATATCAAACTAAGCCCAAAGGCAATTGTTTAATATCAAAAGACTTAGACAATTACAAAGAAAATCATATCATTGGACCCCGTCAGCTCGCCCCGCAGAAGTGACCTCCACGCCGTCTTCCTCCGCCACTCTGGATGCCTCACCAGTCTCTGAGGGTTCTTGCAATAATCGAGCCTTGAATTTAGCAAGGTACGGATCCCATAACCCGGGTTCCATAAAAGAGAAGTTCCTGTTCTAGTTTAAACCCCAGCAATGGTATAGCATCTCGTCCATGGTTGATGATGATGTCGTCTTTTTCCTCCTTGGGTTTAACTTCAGCCTCAAGTAGTTTCACTTTGAGCTCACCAGTCTCGACTTGAAGTTGTTCAGCACGATGGCTCGCTTCTACGGTCTAAGCTTGGGAGGCGGATAGTGCAGTCTTTGCGGCCTGCTCTTTTTCTTGGGAAGAGGTGAGAGCAGCCTTGGCAGCCTGCTCATTCTTCTGAGCAGCTGTCAAGGCAGCCTTGGTGGCCTGCCCACCTTCCTTAGCAGCATTCAAGGTGACTTTGGCGGCTTTGGCCGGAGCTCTTCATTTCTGGCCCTAGCATGAGTTATATTACGGTATTGGGCCAGGACGGACTACAAAATAACAAAACAAGTAAAAGATATAAGATGAAAAACATAGTAAAAAAGAATTTCATCACCAAATATGGGAAAATAACTCATGGTGAGGTTCATCCCCATGGCGGACTCAAAGACATTCCCTGGGTAGCGCTCCTCTATAGTTCTTAGGTCCTTCACACTGGCTTTATAGGTGTGGCCCACCATATGAGTCTCTGTCTCATATACAATACCCCAAAAAGGCTTCAGGGAACTTTTCCAGGTCCTGATGATCAACCAGTATTCGAACGGTGGGGGCATCATTTTGTATTACTTGAGGCATGGGTCGAGGTGGGCGAGGGGGAACCTGCCCAACGATGCCAGAGGTCATCAGAACTGGTTCCCGAGCTGAGCTCATGTCCTTACCCTTAGCAGGGGATTTTGAAGTATTCCCCATTGCAGGGGTGGCCTTCTTCACCACCCTGGGCCTCTTCACGACGAGGCTCGTGCCGGCTTTCTTAGCCTGAAAGGCAATCTATAGGTCGGAAGCTCCGGTCGATTTCATCTCTTCACCTAAAAAGAACAAAGGGAGTTAGTTCACATAAATGATGCTTTAAAAACATATATAATGAAAGAGGAGGAAACAAAGATCCTACCCTCCGGGCTGGGGGAGGAATCCATTATCACCAGCTAAGGTGTTTTAACTGGGATAGGCACGACCTCTGGCCTTGGAATTAATGGAGGAGAAGGGGAATCTAAAGTTAATATTTCTTGAATCCTAAGGGGTTCAGGTCCTTCCTCGAGGCTGGATTCGTCTGCGTATTGCCTGAACCCAGGAGAAAATGCACCCTAGAGCAAAGAATTCTAGGTCCTACGGTTTGTCCAGTATTCTTCAGAAATGGTGCATCTAAAGTTTAGGGTGTTATCAACTACTACAGTGCCTCTAGGGTAGCTATGGTCATAGCGTACCATTAGGTGATCTACGCACTAGAGAAGGGTTACATTTAAGTTCGAGTTAGTAGGATGGCGACTAACGAGCTGGTTCAGGTTATAGCGAACGAACTTAAAGTTGGCAACAGTCCTATCTAACTCCCTAAAAAGGTGTGGGTTACCTTGGCCGAAGGGGTCGGCTGCTGCCCTAGAAGTGGCTCCGTCCGGATCAGATCATTGGTCAGCCTCGGGTGTAACGCCCTACTTCCTTAGAGTCGTTACTAAGTGAGTTGAAAAACGTGCTTTCATCTCGCTAATCGAGGTTTTAGATTAAACAGTGTAATTAAGCTATAAACAGAGGAAAAACCTTAGAAATAATAATTTCCATAGAAAATCATAAAAGGTTTACACTTGGGATCCCAAAACACAGTTTAGAAATGTTTACAACATATTAATTAAACCAAGTCAACTAGATGACAAAATCAGAGTTTATTTACAAGCATCTCCCAAAATCCTCTGGCCGTGATAACCAGGCTGGCCAAACATGTACACGCCGCCTCACGCCTGCTGTACTCATGGTTGGTTGATCTTCTCCTTACCCTTACCTGCACCACAGAGCATCTCTGAGCCGAATCCCAGCAAGAGAACCCACAAGTAGATAACATATGCAACACATATATCAAACATATAAACATGCCACCAATGGCTAAACACATACGACCTAGCCGTCCCAGGCATTTACCAAGCCCTAGGTTCGCGGACCATGCCATGAGGATATCCCAGGTATCCTTCTTGGGACTCGCCCTGGCAACTCGCACTCCACGTGCTCAGCGCTGCTCCCGGCCCCTTACCATTCTCGGCCTTCCACTCAACGTGCCCAATGCCATTTCCGACCCTTCGTCGTTCTCGGTCTACACCGTTCCTGGCTCAAGCCGTCCATTCACATCATAACACACATAGCATAACAAGCAATTATAAAATTCTAGCATAATCAGATAAAGGGCTACGCCCCGCAGTTCTAACATATTGGGCTCGGCCCTGCATATCAATCCATTCAGTCACACTGGGCTCAGCCCTGCATATCAGTCCATTCAAACACATTGGGCTCAGCCCTGCACATAAGCTCTATGGGAACAAGGGTTCTCTTACCTGAGTTCCGAGCTTTCTGAGAACCGATGCCCCGAGCACAGTCCTCCAACGTGAGCCTCGCTGAAACCCTAGTCACAATACATAAACAATGTCCATCCATCAAATTCTAATCCAAAAAATAACTTAGAGCCATAACCCTAACCTCCGGGTCCTTGAACTCTATCAATCCGGGTGATAAAATCCATCCCGAGCCTTAACCATTGAATTCCCACGCCTAAGCACCCTTAAAAATGCAAACTGGCGCTAAGGGCCGCGGCCCCACCCTCAAGAGCTGCGTCTAGCCTCAAAATAGAGGCTAGCACCACACTGACCCCTACACGGGCCGCGGCGCACCCACCAGGCGCCGCGGCGCGCATGAGCTTCCCGGCCTCCCATGGCCGCACATGCACACGGGCCGTGGCGCACCCCTCCTAGGGCCGCGGCTCTCCTCACCGAACCCAGAATTCTTCATCAGTTTTCTACCTTTTCTTCAAGCCAATCCTCACCAAAACTCACCTATCTAACCCAGATATTTAACACCTATACTCCAACTCAATAATAACTCAGTAACAACATCAAAACCCATTAGAATCCACCCCAAAGCTCAACTAGACCACACAAGAACAATTCAAACTTGATAACATGCATACTCTAATAACCAGCTGTAACTCTAGACTTATCCACCATAATCAAAGCTTACCTCTTGCTGAATTTATCCTTAGAACCAGCCCCTTTATGCTCCAAGCTCCCTAAATCCCAATTGAACTCCTTAGATCCTCATGTTGTTTCCCAAAGTTTTCCCTTTGATTTTGCCTTAGAGAGTGAGAGAGAGTGAGGAAGATGAGAGCTGACTCAGCTAAGAGAGAATGCATAAGTCGGTTTCCCCAAGGTTCTAATTAATTCCTCTTTTTGTTTTATTTGACTTAAGTCTAAAGGGTTACCTCAAGGCTCGGGGTACCAAAATGTCCCCGAAGGCAAAATGGTAAATTTTCCCAATATTCCCGCCTAGACATTCTATCCTCAAATATATCTCCAAATATTTTATTTTCATGCCCCAATAATCCCATAACACCTAGTATCCAAATTACCCCTCGACTCGCCCCGAGTCGGAATCTCAACCCTGTTGTGACTCTGGCTAACCGCTCCCCAGGACTGTCTCAGATTGTGCTGCATAGACATTTCACATATATATAACATATATCACATTCATGCCCCTAGTATCCAGACAGGGCCCACATGCACATTTAACTCACTAAACATGCATCACTATCATATATCCACATTAATTCACCCATTAACACATTAAAGCATAATAAATCATTTATTGCCCTTCACGCACGCTAATCAAGGCCCTAAGCCCGATAGCAAATTCGGGTCGTTACATCGGGAGCCCTTCTTTTCCAAATAAGAGGTACCTCGGCCTCTTCCTCGTTGGTGTCCTCAGCGGTTAGCACAACCTCTTTTGAGGAGGGAAACGCGGGAATCACTGGAAGGGGAACTCGGGTCCTCAGGGCTAGTGTCTGACCTTCACCGATAAGCTTACATGCCAACATGGTGGCATCATTCACGACCTGGCGATAATCCTTTTCGCCAGAGGGAAGACAGGATAATTTCTCGTATTAATCCCCGAGGGTCACAGATTTGTTCATCCTCGCAAATATGGCTACACGAGAAACAAACTCAATTAAGACATGTACAAAAAAAAAAGGAAAATTTTAAAGGAACAAAAATTCACGAGCTGAATTTGCAAAGATAGGAGACTTACGAGGTCGGTTGAAGTATCAGTTTTCGCAATTCCTGAATCCACCCGACATAAAGAATAGATCTTTGTAGTCGTTTGGATGACTGGGAAGCTGAATGACAGGGTGGAGTTTGGAAACCGCGTAAGGTAATAAAACCCATCACCTCATCCTCTTTGATCAGGGCTAGCTTTGAGGCAGAAGAAGTATAATATGTCTGTCGGGGTGTGGATCTCCCACTCATGCTTCAAAAATAAATACTTTAGCCCTACCAAAAGCCTGTAAGAGTTTGGGGGGAGTTGGAAAGGAGCCAGTTTTACGTAGTTTAGGAAATCTAGGAAGTACTGGTCGAAGGGAAATAAGGCACCAGCCTTCAAATGCTCATCGCTCCAGGCCGCGTAGTCATCTTAAAAAGGGGCACAACTCATTTCCCCTTCGAACGCAGGTCGGGCAAGGAGAACGCCAGCTCCGATCTCCATGTTGTGGCTCAACATAACCTTATTCACCTTCCCTTGAGTCGTGATTTTTGAGATGATGTGCTCAGCCTCGAAGAACGCATTGGGGTCGAAGGGAATTTCTATCTCCACCACTGGACCAAAATGAGGAATGGGAGAGTCAGGGACGACCTGCTTCCCTTTGTCTTTGCGTTGGGTAGATGAGCTCGCATATTTCTTCTTTGGGGGGCCATCAGATCGCCTGACGACAAAGCAGCCTAGTTAGTAGGCGACCTAAGATGATCTATAACTATGTCGCGAGGGTACGGACGTAATGGGTTATTTTTGTTATACAAGCTAAAGTTAGCCTCAGCCCCATCGCGTGATGCCACACGATATCCTAGGCTACATGCCTCGGTTTCTCAACAGTCCCCTGATATTTAGGGATTTGTGTGTCGGAAACGTCAGGCCACTACTTTCCTCTGAAAAGCAGTTTTTGCAAAACCGCCTAAGGAATCGTAACCCTTAAGAAACTTGGTATTAAACCTAGAGACCTTATGATTTTTATGCCCCAAACAAGTATTTTCTAAACCTATTTGACATTAGAACTACCCTAGATTAACCCTGAAAATTACCCAGTTTTATGAATACTTCTTTTGTGGAAACATATTCGATTTCACTTATAGAGCCTAAAATCTGAAACCTATTCCCTATTGGCATTCATAGAATCCTAACAATAACGAACAATGAATATTGCTAAAAAAAAAGATGAAAAAGAAGTTTATTTGGGGTCATGAAAGATAGAGATACTTACAGGAAATGTGTTCGACGACTAGGGGATATAGATTCTGATCACGGAAAACTTTTGGAACGCTTCTAAGTAATCTAATCATGACGAATAGTTCTGGGAATTCTAGGGAAGAAGAAGGAAGTTTGAAAAGTGTGAAAAGGCATATTTTTTTAATGCAAAGGTGGTGAGGTCTTAGATTGATCACCCTATTTATACGTAAACCATGGAAATCAATCTAGATCGTTCGTTGGGGGTTAATTCGAGATCCAAGGACCAAGGTTAAACAGACCACATGGCGGTAAAAAGTTGACAAAACAACTATTACAGTCCTCAAAATCCAAACAGATGCCAATTGCAGAAGACCACGTGTCTAGTACTCAAGTAGTAGGCAGGCATGGTTTTATGTAGCAGAAGTTTAAAAGCCCTTACTGTGTAGGTCAGAAAGTGATGACATCATACACAAGCAGGAGCTTGGGGCAAATGTTGTACCCTAATCTTAGCACGAGTTCATTTACTCAGCTCGGGTACAGCTGGCAGATAAATATGTGGAAAAGTAGTCAAGTACAATATCTTATTATTATCTATATGGACAGCTCGAGATTCGTAATGGTTAGACCTAGTGTTAGGCGTCCTGACTTTACCATGAACTACGAATAAGATAAGTCATCAAAGCACTAGCTCGGGGTCGAATAGCTATCAGAATACAAACCAGTGGAAGATACGCAGCTCGGGTGATTCAGATATAACGCATACTGCATACTAAAGGATTCCCAAAATTCGAGATTTGCTTATACGCTTATTCATGACCAGGCTGTCATATTTATTATCCAAGATAACAGGACATATTTACTTTGTGATCAAATCATATCCCAATATAAATGGGAATTATTTGTATTGAATGTATAGGTTATGTAAATGCGTGATTGACGCACGCGGTTACCCAAACCTGTCCATGGAAATTCCCCTATAAATAGTTGGAATATTGGACAGGAAAGGGGGGGATTATTCTGTAATACTAAAACTCTGCCAAAATCGAGAGAGAAACATCAATAATATTGACTCGTGGATTAGGTGGATTTTAACCACTAAACCACGTAAAATTTTTGTGTTCTTGAGTGAATTCTGATTATTTTCCATTACGGTTTACTATAAAGCACTAATCTGCCTTATTATTTCTTAATATATTGTTGGCGAAAAACCGCGTCAACAACATCCATTTAAAGAAATATGGTTTTATTACTTGTGAAAGTAACTACAAATTGTCGCTGATGTAATAGGGAAAGCTAAAATTAAAATCTCCACTGAAAATCGGAATAATATAAACATTGTCTTAACACAATATATTTATTTTCAAAATTAATTCAAGCTTATCATTTTTCCTTGTCTAATACGAACAACCCTTGTCGGATTCCAAGCTATTCATCCTTCACGACTTTCCCAATACTAAAAATTTATAAAAAAGAAAGTACATGCATATTTAGTAAATCCTTATTCAACGATCTAAAACCGAAGAATCGTCCTCTAAAATCACATGCATCCAATATAATTATCATTATCTTGGATTCCATATGCCTTGAGTGTTGGGAAATCTTGTGTCAATTCCCAGTTTCCAGTGGAAACACTCCCATTTTTGTGTAATTATAATCAGGCCTTGCTCCAAGATGCTTTGCAGCATTTGGTGCCTTGCCAGTGGACTTCTTGTTCTTTTTGTTTGAATTTCTTCCTCATTTGCTCTTCAAATAAGAAGCTTAAGACAGCTTCTCCTTGAGCTTGTTTAGTAGTATTAGCTTTCATTCCTTTGCTCGAACCACCATTAATAATCCTCATTGAAGGATTTGTTGATCAATGCATAGGAAAAATAGGAATATCTTTTATTATCACAAACTCGGTGTTGTCCATAATCAACACCATGTTGAAGTTGAACAAACATTTCGTGAGGTTCTCACCAAAGAGTGACATTTTAGAGATTAGAGAGAGTATGGGTGGGAAGCCTAGAGCTACGATTATCAACTAAGTAGAAATCAGGGCATTGCTTGACAAACATTTATTCATTAAATTTTTAGAAATATCATAACATACAAAATGTTTTGAGATAAGAAAAATACAAAAATGTATCGATGACTTACTAATGAGTGGGTGTAACGCCTTAATTTCTCAGAAATTATCAAGAACACAACGTTGGATCATAATCATAAACATTTCTCTTTTATTGAATGAAAACTTAAAAATAAGTATATGGATCCATGGTTTTACAAAAATAAAATAATTGTCTTTAACATATTAAATACAACTTTAAAAGAAAACATTCTTTAATAAAAATATATAGGCCCGCTTGATCTTCTTCGACTATATGGTCCCCACGAGTACATCATGAAGCTTCTAGGTCCCACTCACCACCGACCTTTCTATCTTTAATTGCCTGAAATAACAACATCATAAGAGTGAGCTTCTAAGCCCAGTAAAGAAAATACAAACAAGCGTTAGTCATATAATCATATAATCAAATATATCATAAATTCATAAGAGTCGTAACAAAACTTATTTATACAACATAAATCTCTAGGTCATATCATAGTCTAAGTCATAATCATAAATAAAAATCTAAATCATAGTCCATAATCATAAGTCATAGGTCATAATCATAACTATAGGTCATAATAACAAGTCGAATATAATAAAAAGATAAGTGCTTTTACAAGGGTGGCAATTAAGCCCCGGACAATAGTCTGTCATACACTGAACATCAACTTAGGTCCGTCATAAAATTTTGGCAACCGAGCCTACCAAACATAAGTCCATCATACATCTTTGGACACCTTAGGTACCCCTTTATTGTACCTGAAATGTTAGGTCATACAAAGCATAAACTAGATCATAAACTAAACTACCTAATTTTCCTTACCAAATCCAAGATATTGAAGACAAGTGCGGAATCAGAAACTCCTAAAACCAAACATAAAGAAACCATAAGTCCTCTAGAGAAAAGTAGATGAAGAGAAGATCTAAACCATCAGAATAAAGACTTACCAAAAACCTTAAGTTTCAAAGAAATCGAACTCCTAACCAAAAGTCATTATAACGAGTTAGGTCTTGAAATAAAAGGAAAGAATAAGAATAATGGAAATGGACTAAACCTTAAGATTAAAAGTACCTTAGACAACTTATGGCTTCGTTCTATACCTCAAACACTAAAATCACTCAAAAGCTTACTTCCCAAGTGTTTAGAAAAGCTTTAGATTTGAAATCTTGAACCCCAAAACCTTAGTGTTTCTCTCTAGAACGAAAATGGCAAGTTGAAGGCTCTAAAATGTGCCTAAAAGATGATAAAAATGGTTGAGTTAAGGGTTCTATTTATAGAGTTCAAGGAGTGAAACTAACTCCCATTTCAATGAATAAATAAATGATTAAAAATACATTTTTCGCTCAACAGACGCCTAGAACTCGGTCAAAAATGTTCAGGAATAAGTCAAAGTTGTTGAGGGTTGTTTCTAGTTTTGAATTCCATAAAAATTCAAAAATGCATAAGGGAGTCGATATATCGCCTGCCTCATAATCCCAAGCCTTCATGGTTTCATTCGTGCTAAGTCGACGTGTTTTCTGTATCAATCATAAGTGATATATCGGGCCCTATAGCTGTGATATATCGGCACACGCTGATATTTCAAACACATTTTTTAACACTTTCAGCACACTTGAATTTGACAAGTATCACATTCTTAATTATTCTATCAAAACCTTAGGTTATTCCAAATATCATTTCTAGACCAGCTATATTAATCGAACCTTATGTTAAAATTAATATTTCTAAACTATAGGCTAAACTTATAAACTCCATAACTATCTCTACGAGTTTCTAACTAAATCCCGGCTTTAACCAATATCCATAAAAACTAAAATACTACAACGCAAGCTACTACTATCTAACTAAGTAAAATTCTGAGATGCTACAATTCTCCCCCACTTAAAATAATTTCGTCCTCAAAATTTACATACCAAAAATCTCGGGTTATCGCTCGCTCATATATTCCTCCAATTACCATGTTGCCTCTCTTTCTGTGCTATTACTCCGCAAGATTTTAACCATGGGGACACTTTTGGACCTTAACTCCTTAGTTCCCCACTCTAGAATGTGTACTGACCGTTCTTTTTAACTGAAATCTTGTTTTAACTCCAGAGCCTTGTAATCAAGCACATGGGATGGATCTGATATGTATTTTCTCAACATTGTTACATGAAAAACGTTATGCGTTTTAGCTAATGATGGTGACAAAGCCAACTGATATGCTACTTGCCCTACTTTGTCCAATATCTCAAAAGGACCTATAAACCTCGGGCTTAACTTTCCTTTCTTTTCGAAACGCATAATCCCCTTCATTGGAGAAACCTTGAGAAAGACTTGATCGCCTACTGAAAACTTAACAATTCGCCTCTTAGCGTCGACATAGCTCTTCTTGCGACTTTGAGCGGCAACCATTCATTGTCTTATCTTTTGTACAGCCTTGGGTCCTAAATATCATCTTTCACCAACCTCATCCCAATGAAGTGGTGATCGACATTTTCATCCATACAGCATCTCATAAGGTGCCATGCCTATCGTTGCCTGATAACTGTTGTTGTAAGAGAATTCTATTAATGGAAAATACTTGCTCCATGATTCTTGAGAAGTTTAAAGAACATGCCTTTAACATATCTTTTCACATTTGTATGGTGCGTCCTGACTAACCATCAGTTTGAGGGTGAAATGTCGTACTTAGTTTTAACTTAGTGCCTATTGCACGTTGTAGACCTTCCCAAAAATTTGACGTGAAAATGGATCCTCTATCAGAGATTATTCTATTTGGTACTCCATGTAGTCTCACTATCTCTGCCACGTAAAGTTCTGTGTACTGCTCAGAGTTATAAATTGTTCTTACTGGCATGAAGTGAGCAGATTTTGTGAGTCTATCTACTATCACCCAAACAGAATCATGCTGCTTGGTGGTCCTTGTTAATCACGTTACGAAGTCCATCGCTATATCTTCCCATTTCCATTCGGGATTCTCTAATGGTTGCAAAGTTCCAGTGGGATTTTGATATAACTTGTTGACATGTAAGGCATTTTGCTACAAATTTTGATATGTCTTTCTTCGTCCCCGGTCACCATTACATTGTTTTGACATCGTTGTACATCTTGGTCGATCCCAGGTGAGGTGAATACGAAGTAGTGTGCGTGTAATGTCCCAAATTTCCTAATGTGGCTTAATATTTGGATTAGGAGGCCAGGAGGGCCATAATTGATTTATTATGCAATTATGTGATTATATGCATGATTATGTGAATTATATGATGATATGATGATAATTGCATGGATGTGGGCCCACTTCTTATTAGTAGGGAATTTTCGTAATTTTGGCCCGTTAAGGGCATATTTGTATATTTACGTGCATGTTTGTGATATATGGGTGAGACCACATTATTATATGGATATATTTGGATTATTCGGCATGAGACGATCCTAGGAAGCAAGTTAGCGGTTTGGTCATAATGGGGTCAAATACTAGGCTCGGAGCGAGTCTAGGGGTAATTTTGTAATTTAGTACATTACCAAGATCAGGTAATGGGGGAAATTATTTGGTAATTATTTGAGGATATTGGGAGTAGCGAGATTTGGAGGACGTTAATTATAATTAATGGGATAGGTGAGAAATAACACTTTTGCCTTTACTAGCTTTGAAAGATTAGAAAGGCCCTAGGGGCATTTTAGTCTTTTGACCATGGGATATGCTTAAGCCAAGGCAGGCTGTAGAAGGAGACCTCACACCTCACAAAACAGAGTATATTTTTTCTCTCTCTCGATTTTTACACTCTCTCTATCTCTTGAAGACTTTGATTAAAAGATTGGATTTTTAGGAGAATTGATGCTAGGAAACTGATTGGGTGTAGCTAGGAGTCCATTTCAGGTGATTAAGGTAATGATTTTAACCTTTGTTTCTCTGAGTTTCTCTGGTGGTGTTCTTAGGCTGTTCTAGAGCTACAAAAGTCAAGTGTTGATTTTGAGTATTAATGGTGTTTTGATTGTGTTTGAACTTGGGTTTTGATGAGTTTGAGGTATTGATGAAGTTTTGGGGTTAAATTATAAGTTTGGATGGTGTTTAGGTTGCCTTTGAAGTTTGGAATTCAGAGGAAAACGCAAGGTAAAGGACCAGAAAATTCTGATTTGTCGAACTGGCGCCCCAGCGCTAGGCAGGGGAGAGCACGAGTGCCGTCTGACTTGGGGTAGCGCCCCAGTGCTACCCATGGGCGCCCCAACGCTATGTCTATTTCAGCAAGACCCATTTTTAGGGCTTGGGAGGACTTTGGGGGCTCGGGGGATGGTTCCACCACCCCGTTGGGTGGATTGGAAGTCCAGAGAGCACGGGAGTGGTCCCAGAGTTTGTTTTTAACGATTGAATTTTATGAGATTATTGTATTTGGTTATGATTAGGTTACCGCTAAGGGCCTGAAGTTAGGATCATGCTCAAGGGCCATCCTTAAATTATTTTACGCTCGAGCTTGAGGTAAGAAAACTGCACCCAGTATGTGACATGCATGGTTATTTATGAGGCATGTTGAGTGCTCTATATATGGACATTGATTGCATTGTAAATTCATAGCAACTTTGCTTATTTGTGAATGGCACTGACTTATTAGTTAGAAATGGCATTGGTGTTAGTACATGTCATGAAGTCTTGACTTATCAGTCATGATCAGCAGGAGTACTGAGCACTGGTCGTATGTTATTGGCTTATAAGTCAAGAACAACATTAATGTGTTTAACACAAGCCGAAATTATTAGATCTAATCAACATGAGCATGCAATGCTTGACCGACCTAAAGGTCAAAGAAAACTAAAGTGTTTGTTTAGTCTAAATGCTAGTTACTTAGAGTGAGGGCCAAAGGCTCAAGTGACTCAAATGTCACATGGCTTAGGGTGCGGAGCCCTAGAGTGTGAATTATTAGTCACATATCCAGAGTGTGACTCATTAGTCACCTATCCAGAGTGTGACTCATTTGTCACCTATCCAGAGAGTGACTCATTAGTCACCTACCTAGGGAATGACTCATTAGTCTCCTATCTAATTAGGGTTGCAAGCCCCAGAATGATTACATGATCATTTATTGATATTACATACATGCAGTAATAAGTTTTCTTGCTGAGCCTTGGCTCACGGGTGTAATGTGGTGCAGGTAAAGGGAAAGAAAAGCTCACCCAGCCTTAAATGGAGAGCTTAGGTGGTGATGTGTACATATGCGACCGCTTGACCACCACGGCCAAAGTGTTTCTCAGAGGAAGGGTTTAACCTTATTTTTGCCGCTTAGGTCGTCGGGTTGTAACTTTTATACTGTAGTGGCTATTTTGGATTGTAAATAACTTTGTAAACACTTTTATGGGCCCATGTATAGTTTAATGTTTAAATTAAAATATATCCATTCCTTTTGATCGATATTTTCACCCTGGCCTGTTAATAACATCTAGATGCACGTTTATAACCTAATGAATCGTTTAGCGAGTTAAGCACTATTTAAAGTCCATAGTAATGGTCTTTGAGTAACCAGGGCGTTACAACTTTGTATCAGAGCATGCCAAGGTTTAGGGTTCCTATAGTCTGGCTGGGCATGTACACTCGCCACTGAAGACAAGCTCGACTCATGGTTTGGTAACTATTTATGTTGTTATGTGTTTAAATGCTTAAATAGAATTTAAATGCTTTACCTGCAAGCATATGAAGCATTAATAAGACTAGCCCTTGACTGCTGCATGATGAGCAAGAACGTGCTTATTAGCACTAATATTGCAAGAACATGCTTATTAGCATCGTTAATTGTTAATTGCTAAGTGCTAAATGATAAATGTTATGATCATGAATTGTCATGTTTATCAGTATGATTGTGGAACATGGATGAATATCTACTTGATCTTGGACCATGAGGCGGCAAGAGGTTTAGTTACCATTACCTAACTGGCCGTATTGATTATTGCAGCAAGGTATAAGTTAATAATATGATTCTAAGATAAGTACACTCATCAGCTGGCCAGGATGATCAGGGCCAGAATGACAGATAGGGTCAGGAAAATGACCAGAGTCAGATCCCTCAGCCAGCTCCTGATAACTGGCAGCAGCTGTTTTCTAATTTGCAAGCCAGAGTTATCAGGCAGGAAGAAGAAATCGGCACCCTGAGACAACAACAAGTTCCTGTAGGGAACATTTTACCAGGCACCACTTGTAGCGGTGCCAACAATTGAGCAGCTACCAGAGGCTGGAAGTAAATGGGAACCTCTTTATGAAAGGTTCAGGAAACAACACCCTCCAGTTTTTTAGGGTGGTACAGATCCACCTAAAGTTGAGCAATGGATGAGTATGGTTACGACCATCCTTGACTTTATGAGGGTGTCTGGTAATGACAGGGTGGCCTGTGCCACATACATGTTTCAGGAGGATGCCCGAATTTGGTGGGAGGTTATATCCTAGACTAGAAATGTCAATGCCCTGAGTTGGGAAGAGTTTCAAACTTTGTTCAATGACAAGTATTACAATGATTCCATCAGGGCTACTAAAGCTGAAGAGTTCATCAGATTACTTCAGGGGAGTCTATCAGTAACTGAATATGCCTTGAAGTTTGATAGATTGGCAAAGTTTGCCATGGAGCCGGTGCCCACTGATGGGACCAGAAGGGAGAGGTTTCTCCAGGGGCTACAACTTAGATTAGCCCGGGATGTTCGTATCACCACTATGGCTGGAGTTACTACTTATGCACAGGTGGTGGATTAGGGGCTCACAGCTGAGACCGCAGAGAACAAGATCTGGTAGGACAATGCAGCCAGAAGAGATGTTAGGAGGACAGGACCTCCATTTATGGGTTCAGGTAGGGGCGGAGGCTCCAATGATCAGAAGAGGAAGGCTCCTGATACCTTCCCAGATCGAGGTCCTGATAGGCAACCACGTGGTATTTCATTGGGCTGCCAGGGTGGCAGTGAGGCCTGGAGGACTTATCCAAAATGCCCTAGGTGCAAGAGGCGGCATATAGGGGAGTGTAGGGCAAAAGCTTGCTTCTTATGTGGAGTAGTGGGACATTTCAAGAAAGATTGCCCAAAAGCACGAAAGGAAGAGCCCAAAAAGGCGGACAGCTCGGCCCCAGCTCGAGTGTTCGCATTGACTCAGGCAGAAGCTGAGGCTTCACCCTTAGTAGTTACATGTCAGCTTTTTAGTGCTGGAATCCCTTATACCATTTTGATTGATTCTGGTGCTACACATTCTTTTGTTGCTAGTAGAATTATTGATAGACTGTGTAGACCATGTGATTATTATGTTGTGGGGTTTGGGACCTTGTTACCCACTGGGGAGTTAGTAGTATATAGGAGATGGGTTAGATTACTTGCAGTTACAGTGGATGGCAGAGAATTGTCAATTGATTTGATAGAGTTTGTTATGACCTACTTTGACATGATTCAGGGTATGGATTGGTTAGTGAAGTATGGGGCAACCATAGATTGCAGAAGGAAAATGGTAACCTTTGAGCCTGAAGGTGAAGATTCTTTTGTGTTTGTTGGCACTGTGCATGGACCCCGTATACCTATGATGTATATTCTGAGGGCTAGAGATCTATTGTAAAGAGGTTGCATAGGATTCTTAGCCAGTGTGGTGGATACCACTCAGGTCGTGCTAGTGGGACCAGAGGAGACCAGATTAGTCTGTGAATTATTGGATGTGTTTCCAAAAGATTTACCAAGGTTGCCACCACACAGAGAGATTGAATTTGTGATTGAACTGGCACCAGAGATAGAGCCAGTGTCTAGTGCACCTTATAGAATGGCCCCAGCAGAGTTTAAATAACTATAGGTACAACTGCAGGAGCTCTTAGACTTAGGTTTTATCAGACCTAGTTTCTCACCGAGGGGTGCGCCAGTATTGTTTGTGAAAAAGAAGGATGGTTCTTTGAGACTTAATACGTCTTTTGTTTGCTTAGGGGACTCCATGTCAATGAGGGTCTTGATTTTGTTGGGGTTTGCTTCGATCCCCCTAGAATTGAAGATGTAAGACAACAAAAATATAGAATAACTAGAACACTTTACTCCAGGGTGTTTCGAGGCCTCCTCCTCCACCTTCTTTCTTCTCCCTTGCTCGTGCTCTCTCTTTCTCTCTCTTCCTTTCTCTCTCTAGTCGAGCCTCTCTCTCTCTCATCCTCCTCTATGCACATGGCAGCTACAAGAGCATCCAAGCTCTTCTCTTTTCTTTCCCTTTTATTTAACCTAAGAGAAAAGCCTAGCCTAATGTGAATGGGAAAGTTTCCCAATTTCATTTCTCCTAATTTTGGCCTAAAATCAATTTACAATAAAATGATAATTTAATGTAAAAGATGTCAACAATCCCCTTACCAAAAATAGTTGAAAGACATCTAATTTAATTTATTTAATTTTCAAGATTTAATGGAGAAAAGAAATCTCTCCCTTTCCCACTCTCTTCTCACACCCACTCTCTATTTCCCTTCTTATTTATTTTTTGTCAATTATTTCCCTTTTCCAAAATAACTAAATAAAATAAATAAATAAATAATAATTAATCAATTGTACGTTGGTGCATCTCTACTAAAGCATCTCTACTAACCAAGTGTACAAGTGCATCTCCACTAACCATGCACGTTGGTGCACACAACCAAAAACTCAAGAATTCACAAATTAAAATAATTAACAATTTGTAATTCACATAATTTCTACCAACCAATTCAAACAAATAAAAATAAATTCCTAACATTTAACAATTAATAATAAAATAAAGCACACAAATTAATAAAATAAAAAAAATGGTGCGCTAAACCTATACCGAGAGGACATGGCTCTAAATCTATTGTCGCTCATATTCATGATCACGTGAGTTTTAATATCAATGAAATCTCCTTTGTTGAATTTAATACTTAGTACAATGTTCTAATATTTTTTTCTTGGAAGAAGGACCCGTCTACTGGCGCATCTCTTAGCATGATCGATACGTTCAAACAACTCTACAAAAAGAATGATGCATGGCTTAGTGAAACTGCAGCGAAGAATCATGTAATCCCTCCATGCCTATATTTTATAAAATTAGATAGTATGAATCACTGATTTTGTTTAAATTCAATTATCGTTACATTCTCATTATCTTCATTTAACATCTCCAAGTTTTCCCTCATTAACAAGTATTGTATTAAATCTTACTCGAACTGGAGCCCATGTGTATGACCTACTTAGATTATCCACTACAAATGCTCTTCGGAAGGAGTATTGCTGCCTGAATGAAATGTATTTGTGGTGGATAGCTTGAGCAGAACATATACATGGGCCCCTACTTCGAGAAAGATTCAATACAATACTTGCTAATGAGGGAGAACTTGTAGATGTTGAATGAATACAATGAGACTATAACGTTACGCAATTTTCAGAAAATTATTCTTTCAAAACTATGTATTTTATAAAAAAAAAAAAAAAAATTGTCATAGATTAGTAACTTATTTTGTGCATAATGTTGTTTTCATGGTTTATATTTTTATTTCACACCTAAGTTTTATTTTTTCAGGAAGAGATGACCCAAAGGCGATCATCACAGAGTACACCCCCGGCATCGTCTGCGACTTCTTGTGTTGGCGATAATGTCGATTACCCTCCAATTTGGACATAGTCATTGATGTTTTGGGGCCCCGATCTCGTTATAAGAAAGGATGTGGGGTGTTGCCTGCTCTGAAGGCGATTGGAGGAAAGCACGCAACAACTTCATCTTCTTCTTATATGTCCACTGAACAACAATCTATTCCCGTGTAGACAATTATGAGAGAAAATGAGACCATCCGCACTGAAAAATGAACTACTTAAAAGGAATCAATGCACCCAACAAGACATGCTGGGGGTTTTAGTGCAACAGATGAGCACTATCGCACCGGGATTTACGATGAATGTGCCACCACTTGAGTTCGATGATATTGCCCCCAGCCAATCACAAGCCAACAATGAGAACGAGGACGACAATGAGGATTCTCATGATGACAAATTAGAGTAGTTTACTATAGTTTATATATTTCAAGAAAATTTAACTTTTATTTATTTCGTATTGTAATGTTTCAAACATATTAATATATAGTACATTAATTTTTGCCATTTTAATTTTATTTCATTGGTAAGTGTTGAGATTGGTTAAATACATGGTGAAATTGTTTAGGCACGAAGAGGTGCTAAAACAATAACAATTTCACAAAAATCAACATGTGAAAGTTGACTTTGTTGGTATTAAAAGAGCAAATCAGTGACACACCTTAGCAATTGGGTGTGTGCATGTACATAGTTGCATGGTGAGCATGCAATAGATTTCCTACACATTATTTCATTTTATTTGATTTATTTTATTTAATTAAAAAGAAAAAAAAAAGAGGGAGATGAGTTGGGCGTGTGGAGTAGAGTGGGAAAGGAATGGCCATCTTTTCCTTTTTGGTTTGGAAATTAAGTGAATTAATTGGTGATAATAGTTAAAATGGGAAGAAGAGTTGTCATCCTTTTTATGTGTTATTTATTTCCTCTATTTAAGAAAATCAAATAAAAACAAAGTTAATGAAAATAAAGAAACAGAGGAAACTTACCCATATCTCATTTGGACTAGTTAATAACCTCGGTTAGATAAAAATGAAAGAAAGAAAAGAAGAGAGCCATTTGTGCTTTGGTGTTGTTGGCCATAGAGAGGGAAAGGGAGAGAGTGAGCGAGCGTGAAAGCTAGAGAGAGAAGGAGAAGGAGAAGGAGAAGGAGAAAGGAAGAAGAAGAAGAAGAAGAAGAAGAAGAAGAAGAAAAGGAGGGGTCGAATTCTATAGGTATGGTCTTGCATATTTTGGTTTGATTCTTAAGTTTACACCATCTCCTCAATTATAAGTGTTGGTTCTTCTTTCTTCTCCTTGTGGTGTTCGAATTCTATAGGTGCCAAGGGGGATCAACTTTGTGAGTTAATTACTATCTAAGGAGGTAGTTGATCTCTAAGTCTTGTTTTGATTTGTTTTTATATTGAAAGGATTTTGATGTTTTGATGTCTACTTGAATTCTTGCTATGTGTTGATTGAGGTTGTTTTTTAGAATACCTAGATATGATGTATGGTGATTATTATGATCTTGGTAGTTTTGATGGTGGGTTTCGGCCATGCATGTATAAGGGTTCCCATTATTTCTTTTTTGTCTTATCTTATGATGCTATGTTATATACATGTTTTAGGGTTCTTGTTTTCTCTTGAACTTTGAAAATAACACTTATGGATTTGAGAGATGATAATTTTCTTTTTGAAAGCATGATGAGTTTAAATGATGAATCTTGTTGTATGCTCTTGTTGTAGACCTCATGTTTTAGTTTCTTAAAAAACATGAAAGTTTTGTGACATATTTCGATATTGAACCCTATGTGTGATTAGGCCTAGGGGTATGCTTAGGGTTTGTGATGTTTTCTTTCATGTTCTTATAAAATGCAAAAAGAAAATATGGGATAATGATGAGGGCTTCAACCTGTTAGTTATTGATGCATGTTTGTGTTATTTTATTTTATTTGATGTCACCTACACTCATTAGAATATGCTAGGTTATTTTGGTTAATTGGGAATTTGTCTTAAGTCTTTTATAAATATAAATTTGATGATACATGAAGGTTAAGGTTTCAGAATTTTTTAAAAAACATGAATTAAAAATGAATTTCATGTTAATTATGCTTGCTGATTTTTTTATATAATTGGTGAGTATATTTGTAGCGTCCCAAATTTGCTAATAAGGATTAGTGCCCTGATTAGTATGTCGGGAGAGAAATAATTGATTTAATTATGTTAATATGTGAATTAGATTATTATGTGATTAGAAATGCATGTTTAAGTGAATTAAATATGCATGTGCCCAATTTGGTTAATAGGGGCATATTTGTAATTTTAGCCCGTTGAGGGCATAAATGCAATATATATGTATGTTGTGCTTGATACTACAAGATTGTGGTGATATATTTGTGATGTGCGATCTGAGACGATCCTAGGGAGCGGAATAGCTAAATAGTCACAATGGGGTCGAGTACCCGGCTCGGGGGGAGCCTACGGGTATTTTGGGGATATAATATGTGTTCGGGATTACCAGATAATGGGTGGTGATTTAATGTCTGTTTAAGTATGTCGGGGGTTAAATGGGGAATTATAGGAACACTCGAGGATTTAGCGAGGTGTGGAAAATTATTGGATTGTCCTTGGTGGAATTAAAGGATTGAGATAGACTTAGGGGCATTTTTGTCATTAGGCAGCTGGGATAGACTTAAGCCAAAGCACTCTAGAACTAAGAAAACAACAAAAAATAGAAACCCCCAGCCCTTTTCTCCTTCTCTCTCTCTCTCGACTTTCTCTCCCTCTCTTGGTGACTTAGAAGACTTTGGGAATTTTGGTGGTGAAGCCCAGAATTTGGGGCAAGGAATTGAGGTTATGAAGCTAGAAGTGCTGGAGAGTTAGCCTAAGTCAAATTCTCAGTGAAGTAAGTATTCAAACTTGATTTCTTTCTGTTTAATTCTGCTGTGAATAGGAAGTTTGCATGGGAGTTGAACTTTAAGTTAATTTTGAGTGTTGGTGAGGATATGGAATGATTTATGGGGTTGTTGTGATGTTTAGGCTGTGTGGATGAGGATTCTAGACTTAATTACAGGTTTAGATGCTGATTGTGGTGTGATTTGGTGGTTTAGGCTTGGGAAAAAACGTAGGAAAATGGTGGGATTTATGGGTTTTGAGGCTCGCGTCGCAGCCCTATTCCTCAGGCGTCGCGACCAGCTTGAACTTTGAGGCTAAGGAGCCTCAGATTTTTTCCCAGGCTGAGGCACGCCGCGGGCCGTGCCCTTCAGCAGAGAGAGTCGTGCTCTCTGACTTGAGTGTGTCGCGGCCCTTAAGGGTTGAGTCATGGCTCAAATAGGAATTGTTGGCTATTTGAGGGTTATAAGCTCAGGAACCCAAATGTTAAGGCTCGGGAAGGATTCTACTGCCTGGTTTAGTAGAATTCGAGGTCCCAAAGGCTAGTATTTTAATCCAAAGTTTTAAATTGATTAGAGATTGATGGATATCTATTTATTATGGCATTGTGACTAGGTTTTTACGTCAAAGCTCGGGTGATAACTCTACAAAATAGAGTTATTTTTCCACTTTTTATGTGTTAATTATTGCTTAATTCTTGAGTTTTTAATTGATTTATTAAGTTTTATAGTAATTTTGAATTTATTGGGTTTATTTTGATTTTATACATTTTTGTGTGTTTTTATAGTTATTTTGTTGTAAAATATTGCAGTTAATTATTTGAATTATTGTTATTTAATTTGACGTAAAAAAATGTTGTATTATTGAGCTTAAATGTTAAATATAAATTAAGTTATAATTAATATTTTCAAAGAATTAACTTGATTATTTTATAGTTGAAAATATTTTATTATGATTTATTTTATATTTATTTTGTTGGGAATTTATGGCATTTTTGGGCTTTGAAAAGTAAGGAAAAGAAAGGAAGGAAATATGGCATTTTTAAAAATGCCATAAAACAGCCATACCAAAAGCAGCTCGTCTGAAGGCCCACGCCCATCAGCCTGCATCTCCCTTCCCAGCAGCCTTTAGCACCCATTCAACCCACCACAGGCTCAATGAAGAGCCTCCCCAGTTGCTCCCTGCCACTCCAGCCAAAGCACCCTTTCCAGCTGAAGCACCCCTCCCAACTAAAGCAGTTCCCTCTCCCACTCGGCCCAGCAAGCAGCCCCAAGGCCCAACGCCACCAGGCCCACGCAAGCTGCTTCCTAGCACCTTCGGCCCACGCCCATCAGCGCCAGCTCACCATGCCAGAAGCACCTGCCCAAGCCCAGGCCCAACACTTGGCCTCCTGTTCTGCCCCAGCCGTACACCACATGCCAGCTGCAGCTCCCCACACCCAGTAGCCTTCACAACCCTTGCCCAATTCAGCCCTAAGCCTACCATTTCCCTTCTTTAGCCCATAAATTGCCCTTGTCCCCTTTGTCTAAAAATACCAATTTTTTACCCAACCTTTTCCACACATTTTACCCCAAAATCATTACTGCACCTCAAATTTACCCATATATGCCATGTTATTATTCATTTCAAATTTAATTTAATAAATTTAATTAATTTAAATTGATTATTTTAAACTTTTTTTGGCTATAAATAAGGGAGTTTAGTGCTTATTTTGAGGGGAGGTCATACCACAGAGTTTCTACACTTTCAAACATCTCTATTCTCTTCAACTTCTTCTTCTTTTTGGTTAATTTCATATGTAATTTTAGAGGAACAATTTGGGGGTTTTCCTCTAATTTTTCCTAAGTTAAGTTTGTAATTTTTTTGTTTGTATTTTCTATTCTATTTATGAGTTTCAAATCTTTTTAAGATTATTAAGGTGATGATGAAACAATATGTAACTAAATAGTATTTATTTTGTATGTTGATTTCCCATTTGTGCAACAAAGTTTATGGATTTTTCTTTTTCAAATATCTTCTTTCATCTTAAATATCATGTATTTTTTATTGTTAGCACATATTTACACTTTGTTCTTCATTAGTGCAAAATCATAATATTGTTTGATTAATGTGTGCCATTAAATTGTGCACATCAAATGCTTAGAACAAAAATATTATGTTTTGCCTTATAAATAATATTCATTGATTTATTTGTTATTTCATTAGATTGATTTACATTAAATACTCTGAAATTATAATTTTAAAAGTGAAGATAAATCCTATATTTTTTTAAAAAAAACTTGTGCTTAAATAGAATATCTAATTTGAATAAGTGATGGTTTGATTAATTTCTACTATCACTAAATTTGGAAATCAATGTACTTATAAATATTATTGAACTTATATTTTGTGGATTCTATTATCTTAATAATCTTTCTTTATCCATCTTGTTTACAATTATTAATTTAAGTATAGATTGTCTTTAATATCTTTATTATTATCTTTTATTTTATTTTCTTGATACAAAAATCTCATCAATCTTTGGAGCTAGGTTAGAATTTATTAATTTTGGTTTAAAATAGTTTTCTTTTCGATTTTAGACAACTCATTTGGGTTCGACATCCTTGCTTACACGATCACTATTCTATATGAATGATTCGTGCGCTTGCGATATAAATATTTAAAACATACATGTTTTGGCTCCATCATCGGATTAGGGGATCGTGCTCGAGATCACATAAACTTGTCAACTTGGGACACAAGTAAGTGGCCCTATTATTTGTGTTTCAGGGCATGGCCATATTGTTTGCGTTTAGTATATGTGTGAATATCTGTGAATGCTATGCTATGTTGGATAGATATGTGATTTTTTATGCATTGAATTTTCTTGTTGGGCTTCGGCTCACGGGTGCTCTATGGTGCAGGTAAATGCAAGGAAAAGTTCGACCAAGTATGAGTTGGAGAGCATGGAGCAGCGTGTACATGTTCGGCCTACCTGGCTGCCATGGCTAGGATTGTTTGAGGAATTACTATAAATGGTTGATTTTGTCGCTTAGGTCAACTTTATTATTATTAACTTTTGAACTGTAATACATTTTGTAGTAGTATTTTGGGATCCCAAATGTATAAGTTTTATGATTTTGATGAATGTCCAAATCTTTATATCCAATGTTGCCAAATGAGTCTTTATTTCAATTTAATTACACTTTTTAACCTAAAGCCTCGATTAGCGAGCTAATGGCACACTTATAAATCACATGGTAACAGCTCTAAGGTAGTAGAATGTTACAATATTGGTGAAACAATATTTTAAAACGCACATGTGATGCCTCAAGTGATATTTGATTTTTAAGTAAATAAAATGGTATTTAATTTCACATTTAAATGGTGTTTTTATCAAAATTAACACATGCATATATTTTTGTATATTTTATGAAGAAAATATGATTTTTAATCCAAGTTTGTGATTTTAAATGAATTATTAGTTATTGGAATTTTAGATTAAAAATAAGAAATGTCTTTTAAATGAGATAAATAATGTTAGTGCATTAAATAAATTATACCTTAAGTTATGTATATGTAAAGTGATATTTTTAAAATGTAAATATGAATTTTCACATTATTATTTAGGTGCTGTTTTATTTTATTTAAATGAGATAAATATTTTGGTTTAAATTCACTTATGACTTTTAAACAAAATAAATAGTTGCTGAAACTTTGAGTTATTAAACTAAAATAATTGTTTTGTTTAAAATTAATGGGTCTTCCACCTAAATAATTCAAGTCTTAAATAATATAAGTGAAAATACATTTTTCCCACACTTTAAATTATAAATTCTCACACTTAATCATGTGAATTTTTTTACTTTAGAAAATCCAGAAAGTTATTAAGTATTTCTAAATGACTACAAGTTTTGTTATTTTCTATGCTATTTAAAATAAAAAATTGATTATTATTTTATCAGAAATTAGGAAAAAGCTAAATGAATTATTTTATAAAGTAGATGTAATGAATTAAATGGTTTATTCAAACTTTGGGACTTAAGGAAACGAATAATGATAATTCAATAATGTTGCTGAATTTTATTTGAAAATGCAAGAAATAAGCATGTAGGAATTGTCGTTTTAAAATGTTACATTTTAACAACGCTCCCACGTATGCATGTCGCATGCAAATGCATTTTTACGTTCAAATATATGGTTTTTACTTTGAACCATGAAGAGTTAATTGGTAGAATTAGCATTATTTTTTTATGAGTTTACGTAAAAAAAAATGTGTATGTTTGGAATTATTGGGAAACTTGTACCACGTGTGCATGGCCTATGCACACGTGGGATATGTGTGATGGGCATGAGTATTGACATGTGATTCTAAGAGATGACATTTGATTATGATTATAGGCTCATTGTGAAGTTTTCTCATTTTTTGCTTTGCTCAGACATAAGGTAATAAGGAAGTTAGATAGAATTTCTATGTTTATGTCATGAAATGGTAAGATTGGTTTGTCATGAGGAAAATGATGTGTTGTGTATGACGATGGACCATGTAATATGAACTATGGAATTCTATCTCGAGATGTTATGATGAGTATGATGGAACATGTGTTTCATTTGTTTTGATGTGAAATGGATTATATGTGTGTTGTATGCTATATGAAAAAACATAGGGTTGCTAGCATGCTGAACGTGACACAACAAATGAGTTACTACGGATATGACGTAACTCAAAAGGCGGACGCACCGAGATTATTCAAAGACCTGAGATCATGTTTACCTCGCAGACGGGTTACCTCAAGATGTGACATAAACAATAGCGATGCCATGATCACAAAGAGTATGATTATGATGTATGGTTATTATGTAAGATTATGATGTATATGATTATGATTATGAAGGTGATATGATATGAATATGAAAGGAATGTGATATGGCTATGGTATGATATGTTATGAGTTTTATGATATGAATATGTTCTTATTGTGTTTCCTTGAATATTGTTGTATTTGTTTGCACTTACTTACTGAGATTTTAGCTCACCTCCTTACTTCCCCCTTTCAGGTAAGAAATAGGGTTTCTCTTTGGCACGCGCTGTGATGTGGGGAGTTTTGACATTTGGGTGTGTAAGGCGTGGGGGGTATCCTATGAATGAATAAATGATAAACATAAGCGTCAAGTTTTAAAGAATCATGTTTTGAACCTATCAACGGGACTTAATTTTTTTTCTTTAAATAATGCATAAGAACACTTTATTTTTATATTTAAACTATTAGGCCCAATTTGCATGTCTTATCAAGGCCTCACTGAATTTCATATGTTAAATGGTATTTTCTAATTATTTATGAGATGAGAGACGTTTTACAACGTATGATTTAAAACGTTGATTTATGACTCTCTAGATGTACTCAACATATGAGATCTAGAGAGGTTTGATTGAGAGAAGAGAAAATGAACAATTTTCAAGTTTATGAAAGCTATCACTTCTGTCTCATAAAGATAGTCTATTTTTAATCACATCAAAAACAATATGTTTCTAAAGTATCACTCTATTAGTTTTTATAAAGATAATAAACCTAATTAATTAAATTATTTTATTAAAATAGAATTCAAATTAAACTGATATGATATTGCTATTTAATTATTTAATTTAAATCATATTTAAAAATAATAATTAAATAACTAATTAAACAAATAATTTGAAAGCCAAAATTCAAATCTCAGGGATTGGGGAATCCCTATGTTTGGCGCCACACTCACTGCACAGTGAGTGTGTCGCCCCACATATTAAGGTTTTCCCTCATTTTCTCATTTATTTGTTTAATCAATTTTTAATTCAATATACTTATCCCAACATAAATATCAGTTAATTCAAAATTAAATTTATCTTAAAATATCAGTTTTAAATAAATATCTTACTATTAGTCTCTCTTTATATATTAATCCAAACAAGAATAATATTTATTTTAACCTATAGTTTTCAAAATAAAAACTATATGGTTAAATAATTAATTAATTCATAATTAATCAATAGTCTATAATTATCACATAATTATTTCCTTGCCCTGGAAAATTAATTCATTTGCAATTAATTCATTCTCTCTACAAATCTTTCTTTTTGACATCCTTACCCTTGATAGTGTAGGACAAAAGTGATCTGTGGACCATGGACCTATAATACGAAGCTCCAATAAACCAGATTATTAATTAAACTCTTTAATCCAATAATATTATTTATTAATTCCATGATTACTCCACTATAAATATGGAATTGCACACTAAGTATTTATAGAATTATATTTACAGAGTTTTCTGGTCCATTGATATAATCAATAAAGGTAATTATGCCCTCCATTTATTGGTTCATTAATTAGAGTTGGTCAAGATGACCGTTTTACCCTTCTAATTATCTCTTGATCATTAAGTACCATTAATTCACTAGAGAATAATTAATCTATAATCAAATTATAGATTTGAGCTAAATAGTTATTTAGTTACAGAATTAACCCTTAAGGGAACCAATATTCGATCCGGTAGGAAAGTATGAATTCTGTTATTGTAATTCGTGTTCCCAACCATTCATGATATTGAATATCCAAAATAAAAGTCATTAGCCTCCTTATACTAAGAAATCTTAACGAGTGAATCAAAAGATCCAATAAACACAAACAATAGTTCATTAATTCTCAAGATTTAGACTGGTCTAAAAATGATCATCTATTATAATAAGAATCAAATCTTTATGTCAAACGGCAAGTTTATAAAGATAATTATTTCTTATCGGTCCTGTCATATATAATCTCTATTATATACAACACATTTACTAAGATGTCTATCCACATCAATAATCTAAATCTAGATCACTTTCATCCCGTATGCTTAGTAAATCGCACTAGTAACCATTAATTAAAAATTTCATACTTTAATATGTTACTGATTATTTTATTCATTATATATGATCTTAATTCTCTCGTACTAATACAATATCATATTTTCATGAATGAATAGAGAATTTTTCTTGATATTATCATATAATTAATGCAAACAATAATTATAATATTCAAATACAATAAAAATTTTCTTTTATTTAATTCAATAAAATGTTTCTACATGTGTTTTAGGGCATTAATCCTAACAGACTTTCAATATAGGCATCTATAAATCAACTTTTTGGGTCCAAAATGTTTATTTGGAGTATTTAAGAGTACCCAAGAAGTATGGGAGCATTTGGAGGTGTTTTAAGACAAGTCTTGGAGTGCCAAAACAGAGACGTCAGTGATGCGTCACCCCCTAAAAGGCGACGCGTCACCAGAAGCTTGAAACTCATGGTTGAGACGGACTAGAGATGCATCGCCTGGTGCTAGGCGATGTGTCGCCTAGTGCCAAGCAATGTGTCGCCTGGACTGTTACTGAAAGTCTGTACATTTACGTAAATAACCTCCGAGACTCAAATTTAAATGCTCTAATCTCATTAGTTGAACCTAATGAGGGTCCTATACTATTTAAGGGGTTTATATGAGTTAATTGGTTAATTGATCACTCACATCTCTCTTTCTCTAAAAGAAGAACTCTCTCTCTCTCTCTCTCTCTCTCTCTCTCTCTCTATCTCTCTCTCTCTCTCTCTCTCTCTCTCTCTCTATAGCTCCAAAATTACTAGTTTTCCCAAAGATCTTCATCAAGAAAGGTTGGCTTGTATGAAGGATCAATGCTTGTGTATCTCAATCTCATTCTATTGTTGTAGCTTCAAGCATTTCCATACAGAAGGCTAGGAATAAAGATTTATGGACAACTAATCTTCATTTATGTCAAGCCTTGCAACTTTTGTGTTTCACATAAAATCATAGCTTGTGATTTTATGTTCCTAGGGTTTGTTCTTTAAGGAAGGTATACTCTAAACTATTACCTTATTGTGTTTATGTAATTTATGTTTAACTATTCTCAAAGGTTGATTTACTTGTATTTTTTGTCTTGAGTTGTATCACAAACCAAATGTTATCTATAACTTAATCCCCAACAGTAAGTATCATAAAAAGTATAACCTTTTCCAATTTAATTTTAATATTATTGGCAAAACTAAATTTAAAAAAAAAATTATAATTACAAATTTTAATTTAAATAATCTTTTACCAATGAAAATGAGGCTTTTCCCGATGCATTTATGCACCGAAAAAGGTGAGACTTTTTTCGGCGCCTTTATGCACCGACAATGATATAGACTTTTAACGATGCAAACTGAGCCAGCAAAAGTCATTCCCACAACTTCGTTGTTTTCTTTTTTCCCCAACGTGTCTTTTTTTGCCCGACGCAAAATTACGCCGGCAATTGCTGCTTTTGGCGACATGTCTCATTTTGCATTGGTAAAAGTCGCATTAGCAACCAAATTCTATCGATGCAAATTGCCCATGCAAAATTATGTCACCAAAAATTTATGGGTAATTGCTGACACAAATGCTAACTTTTACTGGCGCATTTTTATGCGGGCAAATTCCACCTTTTTTGCAGTGTATAGATATCTAAGTTTGTTTACTTAAATTTTACTTTAAATTAGTAGGCTAATACTAATTGTTAATATAGTGATATTTGATAGTGTATGATATTAAATGTACTTATATATAGTATATACATATTATATTTATATTAAAAAATTAGATGATATTTAAAATAAGTTATATAATAAATATGAACTTTTTAGCAAAAGAAATAATTTATAAATAATAAACTATTCTAGAAAAAAAAGTTTTTTATAAACTAAATTTTGTATAAAGTAGAGATATCTTTCGTATGTATATAATATCCATGATGGTAATTTATAGAGGTGGATACGAATTGGCTTAAAAGCTTTTATAATTAACTCAATGAAGTGTTGAATAAGGTAAAGTAATATGAAAAACTTAAGCATTCCAAACAATAAAAAACAAAATTGAAGAAAATTGAGTCGATCAAGCTTTAGCTCAGGGTCGGCCCTGGGCATAGGCGGGCTAGGCCCGTGCCTAGGGCCCACCCCTACCCAGGGCCCAAAAATATCATGTAAACTCTTAAGTGTGTTCAAAGAAAAAAAAAATTTAAATAAGGCCCGCCCAACAGCCTTTCTCCTTCCTAGCTGGTGTTCAAGAAAAAAAAAATTAAATAAGGCCTAGCAGCATTTTTTCAAATTTACATAAATATGGGAAAAATATATATAGTTTTTAAATTTATGTGAAAAAAATAATTGTACAAAATATGGTAAGTTTTAGAAAAAAAGTTTAAAATATGGTAAATAAATTACCATAAACTTAATTTTCTTATTTTTTCTTCTCTTCTCTCCTCACGATCTCTCTCTCTTCTCATTTCTTTCTTTCTCTTCCTCAATTCAATGACCATCTCAGATTTCTTCTGGCATTGCTACCTCCACTGCCGCCTCCGACGACGACAACGACGATGAAGAACTAGTTTTCTTCTTCTTCTTCTTCTTCTTCTTCTTCTTTCTTTCTTTCTTTCTTTCTTCTTTTTCTTCGTCTTCTTTCTTTCTTCTTCTTATTCTTCTTCTTCTTCTTCTTCTTATTTGGTCTTGCTTATTCTTCTTTTTCTTTTTTCAAATCTAGTTTTCTTCTTGTTCACATCTGATTTTGAACTTCATATTTGATTTTTCTGGGTTTTTTTTTTTTCTAAATCTTTTTAAGTAACCAGGTACTTGACTTCATATTTGATTTGATTTATGAAATGTACTTAAGAAAAGTTGACTGCTATTATTTAGTGTAGACTAGGGTAGTATAAGAAGCTAGGTAGTTGAATATTTTAGGGTACTTTTAACATATGAAAGCTTATGTTAGCTCATTAGTTTTTTTGGTTGACAAGGGAAAAAGTTGTCAAAAGGTTCTTCTCTGTGATGTTTAGATCAATAGGTTTAGCAGCCAAACATTCATCAAATAAGGTTATAACATAAATATTTATGTGTTTATTGATTATTTAAAGAAATAGAACTAGAACGTTTGCTCAAAAAATGTATCGATAGGTTTACAAAATTTGTTCAGAATACAAGTACAAGAAATAAAAAAACAAGCAAACAAAACTTTTGATTTTTCTGGGTTTTTTTTCTTTCCAAATCTGTTTAAGTAACCAGGTACCATGACGCCTGAATCATTTTATTCATATCAGATTTTTTTTAGACCTAGGTGTAACCAGTTACAGTAGCGATTAATTTAGATTTTTTTGTTTAGATTTTATTTTATTTTCACACCTGACTAAGTAACCAGGTACCATAGCAATTGGTTATTTTTTTTAGATTTGATTTTTTTTTCAAACCTCGCTGTAACCAGTTACGATTATGATTACTTTAGATTTTTTGTTTGAATCTTATTTTTTTTCCAAGACTGGCTAAGTAATTGTTTACCATTGCAACTGTCTCTGTTTTTTTTTTTCAGACCTAGTTGTAACCAGTTACCTTCAAGATCAATTTAGTTTATTTTTTTTCATATCAGTTTTTTTTTTCCAAATAATTTTAAGTAACCAGGTACCATGACGCCTGATTCATTTTATTCATATCTGATTTTTTTTTAGACCTATGAGTAACCAGTTACGATAACGATTAATTTAGATTCTTTTGTTTAGATTTGATTTTTTTTTACACTTTACTAAGTAACCAAGTACCATAGCAATTGGTTTTTTTTTTAGATTTGATTTTTTTTTCAAACCTCGCTGTAACCAGTTACCATATCTTCCTACTAAGCTTTGAGCCTCTCAGCCATTTTTTTTTCTCCTCATTCTTCAGTAGTTTAATTCATCCCCCATCCTCTTCACAAAACCTCCATTAAAATTCATTTCTTTTTACTCAGTTCAATATATACATATATTTTTTCCACAGATAGATCTAATCTAATCTTAGCTAGATGTTACTAACAACCAAAACCAGTAGCTGAAGATGTCTCCAGTACTCAGTGAAGTTCTTCTTTCTGGGTATATGATAAGCTCCAGCCCCAGATCTAGCCTTGCCCTTCGCCAACCTCCCCAGATTTTTGCATCGCGAGCATCACGATACCATGACCATGCCTGAGCGATGGAGATCGACATCTGCCTTGGAGCTTGCTGCAATATTGACGATGCAAGAAGAAGAAGAAGAGGAAAAGGCATACAAGAAAGAAACGTGGAAAAGGAATCACAAATTGATTTTCATTTTAGGCTTTAAGTTTAATTAAAACGTGATGCAGATAAAAATATGATAGAGAGTATATGTACTCAAGTACCTGCATGCATATTGGGAATTGATTTTCTTACACAAAAAAAAATTCAAAAAAAAAATAATAATAATAATACGTAAAATCTGAAAAGCCCTCACAAAAATTCACATAAATGCATAATAAAAAACTACTGAATTAAAATTTTCTTACAAAAATGTTTACCAAAATAATAAAATAATAATAATAATAAAGACAGAAATTCCCTCACAAAAATGTCCAAATAGAATAAGTAAACTTATACAAAAAAATATGGGATACAGAACAAATATTTTGATAAATATGGGAAACCAAAACCCATGAAAAAGGAGAACAACAAAAAATGCCATAAAAAATGCACACACACAAAAAAGCCATATATATATCAAATTTTATTAAATTTTCCCATATTTCAGGTAAATCCCTCATTAAAAAATTACATATACAAAATGGCTCATTTTTTTCAAATTTATTAAAACCGTCTTAAGCCCACTTTTTCTCATGGCTGGCCTTGCTTTGGCTTCAAATTCAGTCCCAGAAAGATGATAATGTGGTATTAGATGTTACTTATCATGAAGGTTACACTTGTTCCTGATCAGGCACACGTGCTTTCGAAAACACCTCACATGATAAGTACAAGAAAAATATGAGTAACAGTTAATTGAAAACAAGCCATTCTATTATGACTATATGTATTTAGCTTTTAAATATCTTATCTTGATTCCTACTGACTCTTATCTTCAAATAATGTTAGTAATTTATTTTGATAAAGTAAAAACATTATATGAGTGTGTTTGTTTAGTATTTATCATAAGGAAGTGATTAGTAAGTTTTTTAATCCATATAGATATTAAAGTTTGTTTAATTAATTTTTACTTTATTACTAGTAGGTTAATACTAATTGTTAATATATTGATATTTGATAGCGCATGATATTAAATGTACTTATATATAGTATATATACATATTATATTTATATAAAAAATTAGATGATACTTATAATAAGTTTATAATAAATATGAAATTTTTAGGAAAACAAATAATTTTTAAATATTAAATTATTCTAGAAAAAAAAGATTTTATAAACCAAATTTTGTATACGGTTAGAGATATCTTTCGTATGTATGAATATTCATCATGGTAACTTTTAAATGTGGATGTGAATTGGCTTAAGAGATTTTGTAATGAAATCAAAGAAGTGTTGAATAAGGTAAAGTAATATGAAAAACTTAAGCATTCCAAACAATAAAAAACATAATTGAAGAAAATTGAGCTGATGAAGCTTCATCTTCAGTCCCTGAAAGATGGTAATGAAATATTAGATGTTACTTATCATGAAGGTTACACGTGTCCCTAATCAGGCACGTGCTTTCGTAAACACCTCACATGATGGGTACAAGAAAATTACGAGTAACAATTAATTGGAAACATGCCATTTTATTATGACTATGGTATTTTGCTTCTAAATACCTTATCTCTTTTTCTTCTTACTATTATTAGGATCTTCAAATAATGTTAGTAATTTATTTTGAGCGTGTAATGTCAAGACAATGTTACTATTTTTCTGGGCAAGATTTTGGTTTGGTAACAATTTATGTTATCATTGATGAGTTTTGCTTCGATACTTGTCTGGATTTGGCTCAATGTCGAATTAGTGGATATTTTTATTGTTTGTTATTAGTAGGGAAAATGTTGTCCATTCGTAGATGAAATATAAAAAGAAAAAATGAATTAATTGCTATTTTTTTTATCAAAATTTAATTTTAGAGAGGTATCTTGTTATCATTTAATTTTTTTTTATAAAAAAACTAATAACCTGTTATTGTATTTTTTCAATTGTAACGAGTAATAAATTTGAAACTAACTAAACTAGTAACTTTAATGTGTAGTGTAATTGGTTAATTGTATACTAAATCTTAGAAGATGACCCTAATAAATAATCACAATTTTTGTTTTCAAAGTGGTAATTTATTATTAGTATTATGTAGTAACCAATTACTCACAGTAGTCCTTCATCTTTTTACTGTTATTGATCACTTTATCTACAGATAATTCAAAATAAATTTTACAAAAAAAAAAAAACTATTTTGAAAGATTAAAAAATACAAAAAATTTAAAATAACACAAATCAACTTGAATATTAGTGCATGAATTCAAGAATAAAGATATGAGAAAATAAATAATACAATATTTTACAGTCGTTCGACCAAAAAAAAAATGACATACGTTCACTTAATCATTTTTATTAATATATATAAGCTTGAAGAACTATAATTTCTATCAAACTTACGTTATCAATTGTTCTACAGTCTTCCTTCACTTTGATATTACATAAGGATTGGCTTGTACAAGAATGAATTTTCTCTGCCTATAGGCAATATTAGTTGCCTCCCCTTTTCGGATCACATATCCTCATATTTATAGTGAGGAGAATAGGGTTACATTTAAATTATTGATAATCTTTGACACATCATCTTGGCCAAAAATGGGTATAACACAAACAAAATTAATCATAAATAATTTTTTGATTAACTAGCTAAACCTTACCAAAAAAATATATAATTGATTTAAATTATAAGGTTATCTGCGGCAAAAGTACTCAAGTTATTACATTTGTAGCACTTAAGTACCCAAGTTATTTTGTGGGGGACGAAAGTACATTTCATCTATGTTTTGGCGGAGTTTGGTAGAACCATCAATTCTCGCCATTACGTTAGTCTGTAAAACATAGACAAAAATAATCAATTAAATAGATATTTGCGACTAAAATTACCTAATTTAAAATATGTTTGCGGTGAAAGTACCCAATTTAAGATATGTTTGCGGTGAAAGTACTCAAGTTATAAGCAAATTTCACACCATGTAAGCGGACTTAACGATGAAACAGACAACTGTACTAATTGCACCAAAACATAGAGGGAAAATACTTTTGCAGTAAAAAAAATAACTTTGGTACTTAAGTGTTATAAACACAATAATTTAAATATTTTTGTCACAAATATTATAAAATATGAAGGAAAAAAATAGTTTAATTAGTTTAATAAGAAACTGAACAAAATTTTAATCAATAAATAAAATTTTAATTTATTAAAACTTTTGAGAATTAAAACATAAATTTAATAACTAAAACCCAATTTAAACTTTTCTTCTTGCTTCTCGTTCTTCCTCCTTTTTCTTTTTCTTCTTCTTGGTTGGTGGCTGGGATTGTGGACATTGCTAGGGCTGCAAATTACTGGGTAGGGTTGTGGATGACACCAAGGCTGCAGATCAGTGTTGGGCTGGGCTGCGTGGAGGAGAGGTTGGGTTGCGTGCATTGTTTTAGTGATAGACGAGCTAGGTAACGAAGCTTCGGGTTTTCTGGCGGACACGATCGAACAAATCTGGGAAGTAGTGATTGCAGATCTGGGTTGTGGTGATATGGGTCCATTCAAATTTTTATTTTGGTTTTAGAGTAATGATCTGGGAAGTGTTTGTTGAGAAATAAAATCAAGTTTGGCTCTCCACTACTCTACTTGTCGGTACAATACTCTGGTTGTGGTGATATGGTCCAAGCTGAGTTTTCTCATTTTGCATTTTGTTATGTTCTAAGCTTTGTTAGTTTGTTATTTATTTTGAAAATATGGGTGGATAAAAAATGAACATTCATATTATTTGTTCTGTATAGGTTCTTGCCCAAATTTCCCAATGTTGTTTCGATAGATTAGCTAGTGCAAATCTCTAATTATGATAATATTGTTAGTAATTGGGCATGTGGTAAAAAAATCCTGATGTTGTTTGATTGGGAATGATAAAAACAGATTAAATGGTGAATTGGATAGATTGGTATACGATCAATTGTGGTGGTCTCACTTTACTCTCTTGACTTTTGATACTAGAAAAAAAATACATAAAAAAATAAGTGTATAAGATTGTCAGTAAAAGTTAAGAATAGTATGGAAGTGAAGCCAAAGTATCTTTGTGACACTGATTTTCTTTTAGTTTTATTAATTAAGTTTTGGTTTTTTTTTTTTGTGATACTATTTTGTAGATATAGACAGCCACACATATATAGAATATGAGTAATACTAGCTCAACATCAAGGATTACGAAACTTCACAAGATTTCAGAGTGATTCTCCACCAAAATGAGAAGACCCCCAAGAAAACCAATAGCATTTGGTGGATTAAATCCATCCTTAGAAAATATGAAAGCTAAGTCTGTTGTAGCAGCATTTGAATAAGGAAAATAATATATTTGTGTCCTTATTTCAACAATATTGTTCGTGTGAATGTTGTCAAAGGTTCTGAATTTTGCCTCGATATTTATTTCAACTATATTTAAAGAAAGGAAAAGAATTGATCTTGAAATTATGTAATTGTACACTATTATTTTATGAGAAATATATACTGATTAGCTTGTTATAAATTTGCACGACATAAAATAAAAAAGCCACAATGTCACTCCTGCCAAAGTATTAAGCAAAAGAAAAAATTAATAACCTCCTTCAACAATAATGGCAAAAAACAGAGCAAGACAACACTAGAATTATGCTTAAAAAACTTGGACCAACACTAGAAAATTATCACAAAATTTCAACCAAATCTTCGAGAAGTCTGTCCATGAGAACACCATAATTTTCTGCCTCATTAATCTTTTGTCTCTTCGAAGTTTTTGGACAATTTCGTTTATTATGACCAAATTTGTGGCACATAGCACATTTTCTTTTCTTCTTGCTTAAGGCTAATTAAATAGAACTTTTCATTCTTGTACAGCTATTACTACTCTCCTTTCCTTTCAATTCTTTTTTCTGCCTTTAGTTTGTGAGATATTTGGATCCAAGAGTGGTACGTGAGATGCGTTATTTTTACCACATGTGTCATCTTCTTTTTGAGGAATGTCGATGGGAGGCACACATGTAGGAAACTTAGAAAGCTTCTCACACAACTCATTCAAAGCTTGCATGTAAGCTATATATGCTTCATTGGAAGGTGTTGCAATACAAGCTGATTTAGTAGCTTCTTGACACATATGACTAAGTCTCAATGCTTCTATTTCTTCTTTATCATCATCTTTCACCAATCTTTTTTAATCAATGATCCTAAATTTATTTACATGTTGTTTCTACCTTGTAAGAACAAAATGATCAGGTATTGAATTAATGTCATTGCGAACAAACACTTTCAAAATGTGTCTACACAATATCCTGACGAACTCAAAATGTTGGCATTCACATGTACCTTTATAACTGTGTATGTTTAACCTAATTTTGGACTTGATGACGTAGCATCTAAGAAAGAGACATATGACATTACACCGCATTAAATTCAGAGAGCTGGTCAGACGGAGTAATTGCTCGAGAGGGCTACATCAGAATTTAGAGTCTTATTCAAAAAAGTTCAAGTAACTTGCTCGATAATGGAGCAGGCTAGTACCATTCCATAAAGCTGCTCAGAGTGCAAGACATGCTTGATGAGCATAGCACTTTTACCTAAAGATCTAGATTTCACGAGATACCAACGAATATCCCAAGATATTTATGTAACTGATATTTAAATATTATTATTCTCTTGTTATTTGAATTTGTAACTGAATGTATTGATCCCACACCTACATGTGTAGGGCCTAGATTCGTTTGTAAGGGCCCATAGCCCACAAAGACTCTATATAAATACGAAGCTCATTCAATCATTAACCCTAAGTGAATATTACTGGAGAAAAGGCTAGAGATTTCTTTTGTACGCACTTTACATACAAAATCCTTCAAATTGTATTCTTTTCTCAGCTTAGCTTACTCAGTTGAACCCTATTTCTCCTTAATCTTGAGTTTGAGACCTCTTTGATTAATAAAAGTGCAACTGGGCATAAATCATTACTAACTCTTGGGGCCGAACTACTATAAAATTCTTTATGTCGTTTACGTGATTTCAGTTCATTTAAATCTCATTCTGTCATATAAATTGATTCAGTGTCATTGACCAAAACACTAGTCAACAATGTAAACTCAAATTGGCTATAAATTCTTCAGGCATATCTGATTTTATTTTTGCAACATAAGATTCGTATTACTCATGACTTCCAATATGCTCGACCTTAAATTGAATAACTTCACTCATTTGATCCTTGAATTTCTTAAAGACATTTCTAGTATACAACCTCGCTGCATGTTTCAAAAGAAACTCATTGTCATCAACATTACAAAACTTGTGCTCAGTTTCAAAATCTTCATCAACTTATCTTCTTATAATCTTCTTTATGGCTTGCTCATACTTGACAACAAAATCTTTAAGATTTGTAGTCGATGTAACGAAACTATCAAAAAATGCATTAACTCCCTCATTGCGGCCAATGATATTCATTCTAGCAAAAAAGTGCCACGATTATACACTGGAACCCATGAATCGCGAATACTAAAAAGTCCTTGGAGCCATTCATTATTTTGCAATCCATTTTCCATTATTAAAGTCTTCCATCTCTCATCAAAATCTTCTTTTTTTATACGTTGCCCAAATACATTTCTTCTCAACAAAATCTTCTTAAACTTTGAATTTTTATAATACACATATGAAAACTTCTCAACAAATTTCTTCTTAATATGCCAAATACATAAACGATGATGAGTGATTGGAAAAACTTTAGTAATTGAATTCTCCATTGCTTGGTCTTGATCAATGATGATTGAGCTTGGAGCACGCCCTTCCATAGCTTTAAGCCACGTCTCAAATAAGCATAAGAATGTAACTTCACTTTCATCTTGTAGTAATGCACACCCATACTGTATTGATTGCATATGATTGCTTAATCCTGTAAATGGCGCAAAAGGCATAAAATATTTGTTTATTCGATATGCTGTATCGAATGAGACTACATCTCCAAAGTATTGGTATGACATAGGAGATCTAGAGTCTACCCAAAAGAAATTTGAGGCTCTGCCATCTTCATCACATTGAATAGCATAAAAAATATGAGGATTCTCTACTTGTTTTCTCTGAAAGTATGTGAGTACATAATGAGCATCTCCACCATTTAACTCTCTGTGTTGTACATTCCTCAAGTGGTTATAACAATCTCAATTCCCAAAGCCAATGTGTTCGCCACCAAATATTATTGAGACTTTCCCAATTTCCAAATTCTCTCTATGGAATGTCTCGGTCAAAACCTTTAGTGCTTTTGGCATATGTCGATTTGCTTTCTGTCGACGCCGTTTTTCGTCAACTTAGAGAAGAATATTAAACAAAATATACCAGAGGAAACTGAAAGACAGGATCTCTTTACGTGGTTAAGCAGTTAAAATCTGCCTAGTCCACGAGTTTGTGTTATTAACTTCTTGGGATTCTCTCATAGCTTTCTGGAAGAAATTGTACAGAGTTTTTCCAATATCCATCTCTTGGTCCCTACAAATGAATTATCTCATTCTATTTATAGAGGGGTTTTCAGAATATCTTCCCACAGATTTTGGGAAGTTATTCTACAAATCAAATAAAACAATTACATTAAATGTATACAGTTATCATGTATGCGGTAATATCCAATGATATTTGGGATTTAATAACAAATTACATCAGATCCCTTAAACATAGGGATTTTACAACAATAAACACATTCACACCCAGCTGACGAGCTTGGATGCTAGATTCACGTGCCTTCGAGACCGTTTGCCTATTGCGAGCTTGTCATCCTGGTTCGTATATGCTCCTAACAAGTAATTATTGACGAAACCATCCTCTTCGAGCTTACACCTCTCGAGCTCGAACCGTCTTGTCTGAAGGCAGGAAATAAATCAAGAAATTTATACAAGTATTGAACCATTGCTACTGTGAGTTGCGAGCCTAGCTTATAACCTCAGAGCACCTCCGAGACTACGTAGTTTCCAAGCTCACCAATTCGAGGTTGCCACTAACTGCCTTAGTGAGATTTTCTCTGAATTGTGGGTCACATGACGACTGTGCTAATCTCGAGCTTACGCCTTGCGAGCCTGAGTTTCGAGATCAAAATTCTCATTCTCGAAATCTAGGTGTAACATTTGGCCCCCTGAAAAGTATTAGTTCGAATCCTATGAGAATGAAACTTTTGAACTGCCTCTATCGAAAACTGAGCCACTTAATATACTCGAGTGTGGACATACGTCGACTATGGGTTGCTCAATCAGAGTACTCAAGTACCTTTTCACCATACCCATGTCTATTCGCCTTCCAACTTTTTCCCCATTGCCGCACCCGACCGTTCGATCAGATACCGAATCCGGCCAATGGTCTAGATCAATTCGACCCTTGACATTCCCTGGGGCTTATAAATATGCCCATATTGTCTTGTTCATTTTACTTTCGCGTCTTGAGTTTTCAGAGAAAAAGAAAGTGAAACCAGAACTTTTTGTTTCATCTTTGCATGTTTTCCAAACCGAAGAGGCAAAACATTCCTGACATTTTTGACTCTGTGAGAGCTTCCTTGACACCACTTCTTCAGTCATTGATCTCATTGTACCCGCAAGCTGCTTCTGTGTGTAAGTTCCATTTCTTGATTTCTCATTATTTATTTTTTCATGCATTTTTACGTACCTCCTTTCCTTATGAACATATTCACTAGTTTGTAGCCTTAGCAATATAGTTTAGTTGATACTACATAAACTTTGGATTCAGAAAAAATTTCTTTTGAAATCATGGGTTTCAAACCCAGATTTAGTGCAAAAAATGCAAATGTAGGTTTTTGTATTTTTTAGACTACGGGTAATGTTTCGGGTAGACCAAGAAATGGGGTTATGAATTAGGGTTTTAAATTGCACGAATCCCAAAATTATCACCTTTTTGAGTAACCGTCAACTTTTTCCCTGAAAGTCCGGGATTCTTAAAATGAACCCACACTTTCCCACTCTCACGTCAGATACACGCTCGAAGCCCGTACTTTATAATAGTCTGAGGTTCTCCCTTAAACTCGTCCAAACCTTTCGAGACCTCAGTCTCGATCAATCCTACTCGTGATTTCGAGCCTTTGAGCTCGAATCATAAAAAATCATACTCTGAATTCTTGTATGCCTGGCCCTCACCCTTTTCTTTCTTGCTAGATGTCGCAGAATTCTGAGAATCGGTGGGGGTCAGTACTCGCAATCCCTTATTCTCCATCAACTCCTAGTCCAGAATCTCCCTTCACACGGAACCAGCGACTGATACATGAGGACAAAGTGAGGTGCAAGCAAGAAGATATTCAAGCGCATTTTCGACGTCAGATCGACGAGGTCGAAGAAAGAAAAAGGAGGAAACTTCGGGTCACAATTTACCCAGATCTAGACCCCGAGCTCAGACCTATCCCCCTTGATCCCAAGCTCAAAGTCACCATTGCTTTCGGGCCTGGTGTACTTTCCTTTTCTCTAATGGAGGACTCTTCAAACTGTCTCTCTACCTCACAAGCTGTTACCTTTCCTACCTCTAGGGAAGAATTCTTCGAAGCTGAGCATTATTGGAGCTCGGTGACTTCGATGGGACAGATTTCTGACATCCTAGCTCGCCACGGCTTGAGACAAACTGGTACGCTGATGTGTCAAGCTGCAACTCCAAAAGAATGGAGCCGCTACGCCCCAGGTGATGGTCGACCCGATAATAAGATTAAGCTCACGGCCTGGAGTCGCGAGCATATGAAGGCAGGGGCTTTACTACCCCTGAAATCCTTTTTTAAGGATTTCCTAGACTTTGTCGGGCTCGCGCCCTTCCAATTTCTGACCAACTCCTACAGGGTTTTGTCCGCCCTTAGGTCGCTATACCACGAGCTAAAGTGGGAAGGACCTTTACCAAGAGAGATTCTCTATCTCTTTTGCTTGAAAAGTAACCCCTCCCGAGCTCGGGGAGGAGATGACTTCTACTATCTATCGAGCTAGCCAAAAGAGAAGAAGATCTTTGAGGACATGCTGAATCATCCTCCCAACTTCAAGCTGGTCTTCTTTTGGACGGATGGCCTTGCTCCTTCAAAGTTCTATTCGTTCCAACGAATTCGTAAGTACACATACTTATTTCTTTTTTTCCTCAATTAATGATTAGGCTCGAACTAATGACATGTATCCGTTTCTTCAGCCAATTATCACCGTCCCACACCCTCGGGCTCAATGGTGGAGCAAAATAAGGCTCTGCTTCAGTTGCCTTACGGTAGGCGCTCCCTGTCTTATCTTCTACATGAATAAACTTCGAGTCTGCGGCCTCCTGGAGCAGGACCAGTTGACAAACGATGTCGCTTACCATAAATATCTTGAGTGGGAGTATGTACCCTTTCCCACTAAGAAGCTACTAGTCAATGAGCTCACGGGCCCACTCCCCAGTGGCTCGTCGTCATGAACGCCCGTGCTCGGGAAACGAAGCAAATGACAAGGCTTCGAGCTCGAGCGATGGAGGTAAAGTCATTCTCAGCTCGACTATATGGTCCCCCTCTCTGCTAAAGCATAAGCCCAATACCCTGATCCTATTCCCGAATTCCAGGGATAATTTCCATGTATGGTCTTGGGTTGATGAGAGGGTTCATAGGTTCGATAGTTGGTTAGGAAAATTCCAGACTATGTATAGTTTAAATGAAGTCTAGGATGGGATCGTCGTTCAGTAAGATACCAACGACTATAGGGACCTTTCGAGGTTGTCACCCACGTATAGGGAAGGGACTCCCCCAGCCTCCTCTAAAGATAGGGGATTACATGGTCATCGAGCACAAGCTCGGGGGAAAGTTCCAGTTAGGTTTCTTTTTACTTTAACCATTGTTTCTTGTTGTATTTTAAGCTCGTTAACTAATGTGTGACTTGTGTATGCAGGGACATGGAGTCTGATCTCGAAAACGTCCTCAACCGTCGCTCGAAAGCAAAACAAAGAAAATGTCTAAGGGCGTCGCAGAGGGCGGGACGCCTTTCTAAGGTCCTAAAAAGAACTGAGATGACTCCTCCACCCCCGGACTCCCAGGGCCCAAGCCAAGCTACTGCTGCAGACCCCGAGGTTAGGGTATCTGCCGAAGTCACACTCCCCCTGCCTTCTACCATGAAAGCCTCTCAGAAGACCGCATCGACCCCAAAGAAGCTGGCTCCCGCTCAGGAATGCCTGTTGTCGATTTTGACTCATTCCACTGAGTACGTGATTGACAACGTCGCGGGGAAACATGGAGCCACCCTTGGCCCAAACGTACTGTCTCGAGTTCGCCAGAGTTTCAATAATCTCGGGGCCCCTCAATGGCAGTTCCTAACCTTCTATCGAGACACCAACACCCTTTATGACAAGGGCAGCGAGTTCATCTCCTCGATAATTCTCTTTATTCTGTCATGTTGCATGTTCGAGTTTATTTTGTATATGCTCTAACCCATTTTGTTAATGTACAGGGCCTTGATGCATTTGCTTAGCTTAATTACAAGCTGAACAATGAAGTCCACTTGAGCATGTCCTATGCTCAGGAGTCGAAAAATCTCCAGATCAAGCTTTCAGACGAACTTAAGGCCACCAAGTCTGAGCTCGAGTCAAAGCTAGAAGCTAAAGATTCTGAGATCAAGGAGAGGGACTCAAGAATCAATGAGCTAGAAGAGTTGAACGCCAAGCTCGAGGAGGAGAAGAAAGCCATTTTTGACATAATCGAGGGTGAGAAGGTCTGCCTCCTTGAGGAGTTCAAGAAAAAGAAGGATCATGCGGTTGATATGGCTATGTACCGAATCTGGGCCAACAACGCTAACCTCGACATGAGCTTTTTAGACACTCTCAAAGAGGAGTTCCTGGAGAGGTGGCAAGCTTGAATTGAAGCGGAAGACACTGAGGAAGAGGCAGAAAAGGTGGCAAAGAAGCCTGATGCTGCCAAGGGGGATTCACCTGCTTCATAGAAGCGAGGTTGTTGACGCGGTTCTTAGCCAACAGGTAATTAAGAAAATAAGAGGAAGGGATTAGTGCTTAACAATGAACCGAAATAGATGAATGATTTTTTAATGGATTAGTGACACAATTACGTTTTTTAGGTGGTTCAAAGGTTAAAATCCTTCTACTCCACCAGCCAATATTATTGCTATATGCCTGGTATTCTTTTACAGGGTATTTCCTTGCACAATAGAATCCAACCATTTGCAACTCCCAGGGTCTCCATATTTATGGGAGAAGGCACCTGGGAGTTGGAGAGGGCACCTGGTACACGACGTTGTGTAGGGCCACAATAGGGGCTTTTAGGCTTCTCCATGAACGCTCCATATTCCACCTTTTATGCAGGTGCCGAATACGTGGAACATCGTGGTTGGTGACGGTACGTCTTTCGAGAACCGCATTAAATGGTCTATCCTATACTCAGCCGTCATTTCACCTTTCGAGTGGAGAGCCTTGGATCCCACATCAGGGCAATCCAACGGCCCTCCTCACGTGGCCTTTCACGTATATAAAAGAGGTGGCCACCTTACGCATGGGCCACCCGTTTATTTGAAATTTTTCTGAACTTTCCATTTTCTTCTCTCTTCTCATCCTCAAAAGAAAAACCCTCTTCTTTCCGGCCACCGTTACCAGCACTCCAGAAGGTCAGGCGCAAGGGTTCCTTTGAGGTTTTGGAACTAGTCATTCCTTCGAGGCCCCAAACCAGACGACCCCTTCATCCCTCCCATAGCAAACTATTTCGTAAGTTCTCTGACTGTGCATGTTTTAAATCTCCTTTTCACTGTAGCCTAGGTAACTGTATCTGCATGCAATATTCTGTGGGTTTTTTGTGGGTATGAAGGGTGTAGGTTTTACTTTAGGGCACCGACTGTAGAAGAAAATCATTAAGGAGCATGGCTTATAGGGTGCATTTTATGGGGAATTCTTCTGGGTAGGATTTTTGGTATGCTTGTTTAAAATATCCAGTACTTTGGGTGAAAAATCGGGTAGCTTAGGGGACATGCCTCAGAGGAGGTTTTGCACCTCTTGCCTACTGAAACTTTCCTTCCAAGGAAATTTTTTATCCTGACCCTCCTAACACACGAATTTCGAGTAATCGGGGATCTATTGGGAGCACAGGTGCGTGTTCATAGAACCGCGTGGTCTTACTCTCCACGGACTGAGATTACCTCAGCTCGTGCAAAGGAAACACCTCTTTTGATTCTCCCTTATGCTTAGGTCGCATTTTCTGAAATTTCTTCTTTTGTTCGCTAGGCGACCAGATGGGACCCAAGAAGAACGCTCCTAAGAGGATCGCAGGCGGCTCGTCCTCCCAACAATCCAAAGGAAAATTAGGTGATGACAGACTCCCCAATTCCTGTCTTCGGGTCGGCCGTGGAGTAGGAGCTCGAGGTGGCGCCCGATGCTTTCTTTGAGGCCGAGAGGATCGTCTCGAAGATCACTGACCAGGGGAAAGTGAATAAGATATTCCTTTCCCACAACATCGAACTAGGGAGGGGCACTCTGATCGCCCGACCTCCCGCAGAAGGTGAGCGGAGCTGCGCGCTACTCGACGAGGAGTTCGCGGCCTGGAGCGACGAGCGCTTCAAGGCTGGGGCTTTCCTCCCGCTGGACCAATACTTCGCCGACTTCCTCAACTACGTGAAGTTGGCTCCTTTCTAGCTCCCCCCAACTCCTATCGTTTGTTGGTGGGGTTGAGATATATGTTCTTGAAATAGGAGTGGGAGGTCCCCACTCCGGTAGATATCCTATATTTTTTCTGCCTCAAGGCCAGCCCGGAGCAGCGGGGGCGAGGCGACGGGTTCTATTACTTGACCCGATTTCCAAATACGGCTGCGGTCATCGAGCTGCCCAGCCACCCCAACGACTTCAAAGACCAGTTCTTTATGTCCAAGGGGTTTCCCAACTGCGACCTGCACTACTTCAACCATCCTCGTAAGTACCTTTCATCCTTAGCTCGTAAGTTAAGTATCGGTTGGCTCCCCCCATTATCCATTTCTGACTTAGAATAATTCTACAGCCATTTTCGCGAGGACAGACAAATCCGTGATCCTCGGGAGTCAATACGAGACACTGGCGGGCTTGCCCCCCAGTGAAAAGGACTATCGCCAGCTCGTGACAGACGAGACGATGCTGGCATGCAAGCTGATCTCTCCAGGCCAAACTTTGAACCTGAGAAGACCCCGGGTGCCTCCCCTAGCTCGCGAGATGAGGGCTATCCCCGAGGAGGAGGCCGCAGGGGATGAGGACGAGGAGGACGAGGCGCCCCTCGTGAGGAGGAAGCGGGCGCTGGAGGTCACCCAAAGAACGAACGAGGAGAGGATCCGGTCCAGAGCAGCTGCAGGTCCCTCTGGCCAAGGTAACCCATATCTGTTTAGGAACTTAGATAGGGCCACTGCAGACCCCCGACTAGCTAGGTTCAATCCCAAACAGCTCGTCCAACGCCATCGAAGTGACCCAGACCTTGATATAACCCTGCTCCATTGCGTCAACCGGCTCGTGTTGGATTATGCAAATAGCCGCCCTAGGGGTACCATAGTCGTAGACAACACCCTAGCCTTTAGGTCAGCCTTATTTGAGGAGTATGGGACCAACCTTCGGTCATGGCCATCACTCCGGGACGGTACCGTAGCTCCGGGTCTTAGGTAATACGTAGAAGAGTCTAGTTCTAAGCCAGTCTCGGACCCAGAACCCGCGCCATCTCGAGAAGTAATTGTCTGAGATTCTCCCGCAGAAGCTCCGGGGCCAATGGTCGTGACCATAGATTCCTCTTCTAGCTCGGGGTGTAGGATTCCTTTTAGTATATATACTTAAGTTTCGCTTTTTTTTCCCCCTTATTTTTGTTTTTGCATGAATGCTTACTTGTATATTAATGTTGCCTTTGTTTTGCTAGAGGAGATGTCTTAGCCCGGGAGTAGAGATCTGCGAGCTATGTTCGCTGGAGGGAACTCCTCAACTGGGGCCTCTGGACCCAAAATGAAGAAGCTCGAGGTGGCGAAGAAAACCGCTGGGGCCCCGATCAAGTCCCCTGCAAAGGGGAAAAACCAGACCCCAGCTGCCCAGGCCAAGGAAACTGCACCTCCTGCTGCAGTGGAGAACATGCCCCCGCCCCCTCCGCGAGCTTCGGCCTTTGTTCGGGACACAGGGGCGGAGCTCGGGGCCTCAGCAAACGCGCCCCCGAGGTGCGCATCCCGGTGGACCCCCAGGCCCTGGAGAAGATTCCAGACGTCTTTCGGGGGATGGTGTATGAGATGGCGAGCTACACCATCGACCACTTCTACCGCGCCACTGAGCGAGACCTGCGGGCCATCGAAACAAGGAGCCTGGAGGGTGTAATGGATTCTTCATTGGGAATGGCCCTAATGGTAAGCTGACTTTACCCTTTTATGATCTTTGATTGTCATGCCTTGCCCTTTTTCTCCTCTCTTTTTTTTCTAAGGCAGTTGCCTCTCTGTTTTTGTAGAGTGTCTTGGACCTTCACCGGAGCATATCCAGGTCCAGGGCCCGGCTCGAGGAGATGAGGGGCGAGCATCAGACGGTTTTGGCCACCCATCAAACTTCCTTGGGCGCTCTACAAACGGCCCAACAGAAGGAAAAAGAAGCCAAGGATGCTCTGGCGGCCGCACAAGCCGAGTTGGAAGAAGCCCATCCTAAGCTTCAAGAGGCCGAGGCCACCAAAGCCACCCTTGCTGCCGCGCTGGTCGAGCTAGACTCTGCAAAGACTGGGGCTGAGGAGGCTAAGACCGCCTTGGAAATGGAGAAGGCAGCTTCCAGCTCCGCCATGGAGGACTTGCTCTACCACTGCTGGGTCTATAACCCGAACGGCGACTTCTCCTTCTTAGGAGCAGACTGGGAGGTCTTCCAGGAAGGGTTCAAAGCTCGCCTCTAGCAAGAAGCACCTTCTGAGACCAGGGAGGCATCCGCCGTGGCCTAGTAGGAGGGCGAGACAGCGACCTCCACGGGGCAGCCCGGTGGAGCCTAGGGCCTTTCTTTTTCGCACCCACTCCTTTATTATTATCATTTTTTTTTGTGTAACTTTGCATGAGGTTTTTCCACCTCGAGACAATTGGTTTTATCAATTTTTACTTTTAATTGGTTTATTTCCTTTTGCCTCTACGCATTTTAGTTATTGCTTTGAAAAACTTGGTTCGTGTTAATTTTTGACTAATATTTTGTGCTTTTTAAGAAAAACACCGATTAATCAATTTAAATTAACCTCCAAGCTTTATGACCTGGTTATGTCCAGGACCTTAGTTTGAAAACTTAGTTCGCGTTAATTTTTATCAATATCTCGTGCTCTTTAAGAAAAGCAATGATCAATCAATTTGAATTAACTTCTAAGTTTTATGACCTGGTTATGTCCAGGACCTTAGTTTGAAAACTTAGTTCGTGTTAATTTTTATCAATATCTCGTGCTCTTTAAGAAAAGCAATGATCAATCAATTTGAATTAACTTCTAAGTTTTATGACCTGGTTATATCCAGGGTAGAGCTTAGTTCGCATTAATCCTTTATCAATATCTCGTGCTCTTTAAGAAAAGCAACGATTAATCAATTTGAATTAACTTCTAAGCCTTTAAGGCGACCTGGTTATATCCAGGCACCATATGCCCCCCAAGTAACTATGAAAGAGTCATTCGTGGTTACTTTAGATTACACTTGCAAATATATTCAATCATGAACAAAAAGTTAATTCTCATTGCTCAATACATAAAAAATGGCCTTTAGGCCTTCCAAGGGTGTCATTGATAATATCTCTTCAAATGGATGGCGTTCCAAGTTCGTGGGACTGCCCCTCCATTGAGCCGAGCTAATTTGTAAGTTCCTACTTTAATGACCTCGATGATTTAATATGGCCCTTCCCAGTTCGGTCCCAATACTCCATCTTTGGGATCCTTACCGGCTAAGAAGACTCTCCTGAGGACCAGGTCGCCAATGCTAAAGGCGCATTTTTTGACTTTTGAGTTGAAATAACGAGTGATTTTTTGCTGTTAATGTGCGAGCTAAAGTTGCGAATCTTCTCGTCTTTCATCAACCAAGTCAAGGGAAGCGCAAAGTAGTTTGTGGTTGCGGTCCTAATCATATGCCTGGACTCTATGCAAAGGTACCTTAATCTCCACAGGGAGGACTGCCTCACTCCCAAAAGTCAGGGAGAAAGGAGTATGACCCGTAGGAGTCCGGTGCGAGGTCCGGTATGCCCACAGAACCTGGGGGAGCTGTTCTGTCCAGACCCCCTTTGCTTCGTCTAGTCTCTTCTTAAGGCTCGCCTTTAGGGTCTTATTGACGACCTCGACCTGGCCATTTTCCTGAGGATAGGCCACGGACGAGAAGCTTTTCACAATCCTGTACCTTTCGCAAAATTTGGTGAATAGGTCGCTGTCGAACTGAGTTCCATTGTCGAAAACGATTTTCTTGGGCAGCCCGAATCAACAGATAATGCTCTTAACCACGAAGTCGAGGACTTTTTTGGAAGTTATTGTTGCCAAAGGCTCTGCCTCAACCCACTTCGTAAATTAGTCGATGGCCACCACAGCGTATCGGACCCCGCCCTTTCCAGTAGGGAGGGCGCCAACCAAGTCGATCCCCCAAACTGCAAATGGCCATGGGGAAGAGATCATCTTCAGCTCGACGGGGGGAGCTCGGGAAACTGTGGCGAATCGCTGGCAATTGTCGCACTTCTTGACATACGAGATCGAGTCCTTTGACAGAGTGGGCCAGTAATATCCTTGCCTTAAAACTTTTAGGGCCAAGCTTTGCCCCCCAGTGTGATCCCCGCAAAAACCTTCATGCACTTCCTGCAGGATGGCCTTTGCTTCGCCTAGCAAAACACACTGTAGGAGAGGAAGGGAGTGCCCACGTCGGTACAGTATCCCATCTATCATCGTATACCTTGAAGCCGGGTACAGTATCCGCCGTGCGTCATTACGTCCTTCGGGTAACTTCCCCTCGGTGAGGTACTCGAGGATGGGAGTCATCCAGGTGGGTCTGGCGTCAATCATCTCGACCTCTGCCCCGACCTCTTCTATACTCAGTTTTTCCAGGAATTCTACCAGTACTAACCCCAATGCCTCCGTCTCCCCGGAGGTGGCGAGCTTGGCAAGAGCGTCTGCGTTAGCGTTCTGCTCCCGAGGTATTTGCTCGATTGAGCCTCGCTCAAACGCAGATAGTTCGACTTTTACCTTTGCCAGGTAAGCAGCCATCTTGTTTCCTCGTGCCTGATATTCGCCTAGCACCTGGTTTACCACGAGCTGGGAATCACTGAAGCACTGAACGGAGCTCGCCTTCAGCTCCTGGGCTATTCTTAGCCCGGCCAGCAAAGCTTCGTATTCGGCCTCGTTGTTGGAGGCCTTGAATCCGAACCTCAGCGCCGAGTGGAATCTACGTCCCACAGGGGATATCAAAATGATTCCAGCCCCGGAGCCGTTCTCATTAGATGAGACATCCACAAAGATCCTCCACGACGTCTGGGTCGAGGTGACCTGGGGTGAGTCTTCTACATGATCCTCCCGGAATCCTGTGCACTCTGCCACGAAATCGGCCAGGGCCTGACTTTTTATAGCAGTCCGCGGGGTGTACAAAATCTCGAACTGACTGAGTTCGATAGCCCACTTTAACAAGCATCCCGATGCTTCAGGTTTTTGCAAAATCTGCCTTAGAGGCTGATCGGTCATGACGTGTATTGAGTGGGACTGGAAGTACGGCCTGAGCTTTTGGGAGGCCGTGATAAGACAGAACGCCAATTTCTCCATCAACGGGTATCGGGATTTAGCCCCGAGAAGTCTCTTACTGATGTAGTAGACCGGTTTCTGAACCCGATCTTCTTCTCGGACCAATACAGCACTAGCTGCATCCTCTGTGATAGCTAGGTAAAAAGGGGCTCTCCTGCCTTTGGTTTGGACAATACGGGTGGTTCGGCCAGATGTGCCTTCAGGGCAAGAAAAGCACTTTCGCACTCCTCCATCCATTCGAATTTCTTATTTCCTCAGAGCAGGTTGTAGAATGGCAGGCACTTTTCGGTGGATTTTGAAATAAACCGATTGAGGGTTGCCACCTTTCTTGTCAGGCCTTGGACGTCTTTGCGCGACCTGGGTGAAGGAAGCTCGAGCAATGACCTGATCTTGTTGGGGTTTGCCTCGATTCCTCGGGTATTGACGATGAAACCCAGGAATTTTCCAGATGAAACTCCAAAAGTGCACTTCTGTGGATTAAGCCTCATGCCGTACTCCCGTATTTATCTTGAAGCATTCTTCCAAGTCGGAAACATGGTTATCGGCAGTCTTTGACTTGACCAGCATGTTATCGACGTACACTTCCATGTTCTTCCCGATCTGGTTGGCGAACATTCTATTTACTAATCTCTGGTATGTGGCACCGACGTTCTTCAGCCCGAACGACATGACCTTGTAACAGTAGATTTTAGTCAGGGTCATGAAGCTGGTGTGCTCCTGGTCTGTCGGATCCATGGCGATCTGGTTATAGCCTGAGTACGCATCCATAAAGGATATGAGCTCGTGCCCCGCCGTGGCATCTACCAATTGGTCAATTCTTGGCAGGGGAAAACAATCTTTGGGGCAACCTTTATTCAGGTCGGAGAAATCGATGCAGGTCCTCCATTTCCCGTTGGGCTTCGGGACCAGCACGAGGTTGGCGACCCAAACCGGAAACTTGGCTTCGCGGATAAAGCCGCACTTCTTGAGCCGGGCTACTTCTTCTTCTAAGGCCTCAGCCCGAGTTGTTCCCAGGCGCCTCTGCTTCTGGGACTTTGCAGGCACGCTTTTATCCAAATGAAGTGTGTGCATGATGACATTTGGACTAATTCCCACCATGTCCTCGTGTGACCATGCAAACACATCCAGGTTATCCTGCAGAAACTTGATCAGCTCCTCTTTCCTCTTGTTACAGAGGTTTTTCCTGAGCTTGACCATCCGTGAAGGATTTTGTGGATCGATGTTTACTTCCTAAAGCACTTCAATAGCCTGGAGCTCGGACTTATCCTCGCCTATTCGGGGGTCAATATCCTCACTTAAGACGATATTTTCCCCTTCGACGCTCTGAGGTTTTTCAATCTCAGGATCAGTTAAAGGTTCTTGAGATTCCTCTCCTCCACCTTGTATGGCCATTGCTAGCTGCCCGGGTTTTGATTTTCCCTTCATGGAAATGCTGTAGCATTCCCTGGCAGCGAGCTGATCACCACGGACCATGCTTATCCCCTTCAAAGAAGGGAATTTCAGTGCGAGGTGGCGAATGGAGGTGATGGCCTCAAAAGCTATGAGTGTGGGTCGGCCCAAAATAGCATTGTACGCAGCGGGGCAGTCGATGACCACGAACTCGAGGAGTTTGGAGACTGTCCGAGGTCTTTCTCCTAAGGTGATCACCAGCTCGATCGTCCCTATAGCTGCTGATCCTTCTCCCGAAAAACCATACATCATCATGGAGGTCGCCTTTAGCTCGGCTACAATCAAACCCATCTTCTCCAGCGTGGACCAAAATAGAAGGTTTACCGAGCTCCCATTATCGATCAACACACTCTCCTAACCCTCCGATTAGCGAGCTGCACTGCTACGACCAGGGGGTCATTATGAGGGAACTGAACGTGATTGGCATCTTCTTCAGTAAAAATGATTGGTTGCCTCTCCAATCGTTGTTGCTTTGGCAGACGCTGCTCCGGGACGAACTCTACCCCATTATGCGCCTTGAGTTCGTTTACGTACCTCTTCTGGGCACCCCTGCTCGCGCCAGCCAAATGCGGACCTCCCGAGATCATGGATATCTCTCCTCCTATCACTGGAGGAGGGACGTCTTGATCTAGCCGAGACCCGGGCTGACTGACTGGGACTTTCGGAGCAGGTCGGCATGTCGGAGCCCTGTTCCGCACGTACTGAGCCAATGGGTTGGCTCTGATGAGAGTTTTGATCTCATCTTTCAAATGCCTACAATCATCGGTATTGTGGCCAACGTCGTTGTGAAAACGGCAAAACTTAGAGGTGTCTCTCTTCCCCTTCTGGTGCTTTAACGGCTCCGGCTTCTTCCAGGGGAGGCGAGTAGAGTTCACTAGGAAGATGTTCTCCTTAGAGTGGGTGAGCTCTGTATAAGTCGTGTAGACTGGCTTAAATTTGTCTACGGACTTATTATTCTTTGGGCCGTGCTAGTTTCCCTCGTCGTTCCCCTTTCTTTTGCCTCCACCGAACTGGTTATTCTGTGTAACGTTCTGGGTCGCTGTCACAACCTCCGTTCCCACTCCAGCGGAATACTCAGGGACCTGGTTGGTCCCTGCAGCTGAGGCTTGAGCTTCCTCCAGGTTGATCCATCCTTGGGCCCTATTTAGGAACTCGTTCACTAAGCTAACTCCCTTCCTGTGTATTTCGTTCCAGAGTCCCCCTCCGACGAGGATTCCAGTCCTCAAAGCCATGAGCTTGGAGCTGTCATCTGCGTCGCTGGCCCGAGAAGCGACATTCACGATCCTACTCAGGTAAGCCTTTAGAGGCTCGTCGGGTTGTTGCCTCACGTTAGCCAGAGATTCAGCCTTGACGCGGGCAGCCTGGGAGGCTCGGAATGCCCTTTTGAAGTCAGCAGAGAAAGTTTTCCAGGAGCTGATTGATTGTTTCTTGCTTTGTTTGAATCACTGCCTGGCTGGTCCAGTCAGTGTGGAGGGAAATATCAGACACCTCAACTCAGGGCCAATGTTGTGGGCCATCATCAGGGTATTGAACATCCCCAGATGATCCAATGGATCTCCGTCTCCGTTGAATTTGGACAGGTGCGGCATACGAAAACCGGGTGGGTATGCCGTTGCTGCTATGCTGGGGGTGAAGAGCTCAAGCTCATCCCCTGAATCATATTCGTCTTTCTCTTTCTCTGACAGGAACTTCCTCATTAGCTCCTCCATCTGATCCAGGCGCTCAAGGGTTTTGTCCTGATTTCCTTGGTTATTCCGGGGCTGCTCGACAACTCCGGATCCATTATATACGTTTGGTGCGTTATTTCCCCTCCTATCTTGAGATAGGTTATTTGGGGCATTCCCGCCGTTACGCACCTCGGACAGGTCTCCCCCTGAGCGAGCATGGCTTCCACCTCCTACTGGTTCCCCCTATGAGAGTTAAGGCGATCTCGAAGGTCACCCCTTTGGGTGGCTTGAGGGCTTTCCGCCGAGCTTAAGCGTTGACGCAGGTCTCCGCCAGAAAGGTCGCTCCGGCGACTGCCGGTCCAGTAGCTTCCGTTAGAGAAGCTCGGAGTCCGCCCTTGGGGGTGAGGATACGGGCTCCCTCTTGGCGCCCGCTACGTCGGGAAGGTCCTGCGGATGGCGGGTTTCTCCTGCTGCTTCCATAAGCTGGAATATCTCGGATGGGTCGAGGAGGAGACGGATATCTTATTAGTGACGGAGGATGCCTGGCCGGAGATGCAATCCTGGTTCTGTCAGGGCGGATCAAGTTAGGTGGGGGCCTTTTGGCCCTGCCAACCTGTGGGTCCCGCGCCTGGTGATCTGGACGAGGCGCAGGACGGCTGGTGGGGACAAGCTGGTGCTGTGAGCCCTCCCCGGATCTCCTTCTGGAATTCCCTTGAGCCCTCCTGGGCGCGCTCGAGGCTGGCTAGGAGCTGGGAGTTGAAGTTCGGACCGAGCGGCTATACTGTTGTTCGACTCTAGGCATTTCTTAGAAGCTTGCCTCTCGACGGTGCGAAGAGGGAATAGAGTTGGATGTCGAAGGTCTGTCCGAGCGGCTAGGCCAGGACCGATTACCCCGGCAGGACTTACGAGTCTCGCCTTGCCTCTTTCCGACGTTAGCGTCGGTTGTAAGAGGGGGTAGTCGGGCCAACACCTCCTTAATCTGCTGACTAGATTTCGCTAGTTGGCTCCTCAGCTAAGCGTTCTCCATTTCTACCACAGTGTAAAAATCTGGGTTTGGATTAAGTGGCCGGGGCGTCGAACTTCCAGTGTCATCCTGGCCAACCGGCTGCTTGCCCAGCCGCTGCTGGACCTCAGGATTTTGCTCACCGGAGATGGCGGCATGATGAGCCTCCTGCCCATCATGTTGTTCCGCCTCGTTACCGTGTCTTGATCGAGTCGTCACCATAGTTGGATGTTTGCGATAGCACCAATCTAACTAGCTCTCAATGAAAGCACCAAACTGTTGACACGGTTCTTCGCCAACAGGTAATTAAGAAAATAAGAGGAAGGGATTAGTGCTTAACAATGAACCGAAATAGATGAATGATTTTTTAATGGTCTGGTGACACAATTACATTTTTTAGGTGGTTCAAAGGTTAAAATCCTTCTACTCCACCAGCCAATATTATTGCTATATGTCTGGTATTCTTTTACAGGGTATTTCCTTACACAATAGAATCCAACCCTTTGCAACTCCCACGGTCTCCATATTTATAGGAGAGGGGACCTGAGAGTTGGTAAGGGGGGTCATCCCGTGACCTTCTTACCTATCATGTCACTTATGTGACATTCATGATTAATTCCTAAAACCTGACACATGAAGTGTGGTCTAATCAACAGGTAAGGGGGATAATGGGTCGCACGGCCCAACCCAGTCGTGGGTGCCTGAATATGCACGTTTACCTTGTGTGGTTGACTTTATAAGAGGTCATAGCTTCCAACTCCAGCTCGTACCACTTTATTAACAAAAAGTCTGAAAAACAAACAAGCTTGGTTGCAATAACACATCATTCCTACACTACTGATAGTAAGGTCGTAGATGTTCGCCATTCCAAGCTTGTGGTACTAATTCTCCGTTCAATCTCGCCAATTTATATACCCCATGTCAAATAATAGACTCGATATGGTAAGGTCCTTCCCAATTAGGTCCGAGTACTCCAGCAGACGGGTCCCTTGTAGCCAGGAACACACGTCTTAATATCAAGTCTCCTAATTCGAATTTTCTATTTTGAACCTTTTTATTGAAGTATCGGGTAGCTCATTGCCGATATACGACATTTCTCGGTTAAGCTTCATCTCATCTTTCTTCAATAAGGTCTAGACTTTCTTCGAGCTGGGATCGGTTTGAGACCTGATCATAGGCATAGGTCTGAATTGAGGGTATTTCGACTTCAATTGGCAACATGGCCTCGCATCCATATGCTAGGGAGAAGGGAGTATGTGCTTTAGAAGTTCGAGTTATGCTTCGATAAGCCCATAAAACTTGGGGTAACTCCTTAGGCCATCTTCCTTTAGCCTCCTCCAACCTTTTTTTCATGGAGCTCTTAAGGGTTTTGTTGACTACTTCGACCTCTCCGTTTGATTGGGGATGGGCGACGAAGGAGAAGCTTTTTAATATCCCATTTTTTCACAAAAATGGGTAAATAAATCACTGTTGAATTGGGTACCATTGTCCAACACTATCTTTCTAGGCATTACGTATCGGCATATGATTTTTTTTACCACAAAGTCTAAAACTTTTTTCGAGGTAATTGTTGCCAAGGGTTCGACTTTGGTCCATTCTGTGAAATAATCAACCGTGACCATGGCATACTTCACTCCACCTTTACTTATTGGTAGTGAATCTATAAGATCGATTCCCCACACCGCAAATGTCCATGGGGAGGTCAGCATGGTTAGCTCGGTAGGTGGAGCTCACGGAATTGAAGCAAAACGCTTGCATTTATCACATCTCTTGACATACTTCAACGTGTCTACTTTGATAGTGGGCCAGAGATATCCTTGTCTTATCACTTTTTTAAACAGACTATGCCCCTTGTGTGATCTCCGCAAAATTCTTCATGAATTTCTTCCAGAATTTTCTTTGCCTCGAGTGGAGTTACACATCGGAGTAGTGGCTTAGAATATCCTTTTCGGTACAACCTTCCTTCAACAATAGTGTATCTTGGGATTTGATACATCAATTTCTGAGCCTCGTTCCGTTCTGCTAGGTAAATGCCGGTGTCGAGGTAATTGACTATTGGGGTCGTCCAGGTCGGTTGGGAATTGATCATGCATACATCTTCTTCGTCAGGCTCGCTGATACTAGGGATCGATAGAAACTCTATTGGGACCACAGTCAGTGTGTCGGCTTCGCTGGTCATAGCGAGCCTGGCCAATGCATCTACATTTGAATTTTTCTCTAGGGGAACTTTCTCTATAACGTAGAACTCAAATTATCCGAGCGCAACCTTGGCTTTCTCTATATACCCAAGCATCTTTATGCCATGCGCTTGATATTCCCCTAAATTTTGGTTGACAAATAACAGTGAATCACTATATCAGTGTATAGCCTTTCCTTTGAGTTCCTTGTCTATTCGAAGTCCTGCCAATAATGCTTCGTTATTTGACGCTTCGAAGTTGAACCTTAAAGCGGAATGAAAATGACTTCCCACTGGAGTGATCAGTATGATACATGCCCCCGATCCATTTTTTTTGGAGGATCCGTCGATATAAAGTTTCCATAGCTCATGGGTTGGGGTTATATCCTTGTCGTTAGACACTCCAATACATTCTACGATGAAATCCGCTAGGGCTTGACCCCTTATGGTTGTTCTCGGGTGATATGTGATCTTGAACTGTCCGAGTTCGACCGCCCACTTTAACAATCTTCTAGAGGCTTCTGGTTTGGATAAAACTTGTCGCAGTGGTTGATCAGCTAACACATGAATAGGATGTGCTTGGAAATAAGGTCGGAGCTTTCGAGATGAGTGAATTAGGCTGGGAGCCAGTTTTTCCATTAAAGGGTATCTTGATTCTGCCCCCAGTAACCTTTTGCTGACATAGTACACTGGTTTTTGTACCTTCTTGTCTTCTCAGACGAGCACAACACTAATGGCGTGCTCAGTGGTGGCAAGATATAAGTATAAGACCTCTCCTGTGATAGGCTTCGACAAGATCGGAGGTTCGACGAGATGTTTCTTTAAATTTTAGAATGCAAGCTCGCATTCCTCTAACCACTCAAACTTTTTACCCCCTCTCAAAAGGTTGAAAAAAGGAAGACAACGGTCTGTAGATTTTGAAACAAACCTACTTAGTGTCGCCATTCGTCCAGTTAAACTCTAGACATCCTTATGCTTTCGAGGTGAGGGCATATCAATCAATGCCTTGATCTTGTCAGGATTAACCTCTATCCCTCGCGCATTCACTATGAACCTTAGAAACTTTTCCGAAGATACTCCGAAAGAGCATTTTTGTGGGTTGAGTTTCATGTTATATTTCCGTAATACGGTGAAGCATTTTGCGAGATCATCGACATGGTTATCATTATGTTTGGACTTGACTAGCATGTCATCAACATAAACTTTCATGTTATTACCTATCTTCTTGGAGATCATTCTGTTCACCAGTCTTTGGTACGTTGCTCCAGCATTTTTGAGCCCGAAAGGCATGACATTGTAGCAGTATAGCCCTTTATCTGTTACAATGCTCATAGCTCTTGGTCTGGTGCGTGCATGGTTATCTGGTTATATCTAGAATAGGCATCCATGAACGACATGAGGCCATGACCTGCTGTGGCATCTACGAGGTGATCGATCCGAGGTAAGGGAAAAAAATCTTTAGGGCATGCCTTGTTAAGGTCGAAATAGTCGATGCAGGTTCGCCACGTGCCGTTGGGCTTCTGAACCAACACTGGATTTGCAATCCAATCTGGATAGAAGGCATCTTGTATGAATCGATTTGCCTTTAACCTATCGACTTCTTCCTTGAGGGCCTTCTTTCTATCGTCGTCCAGGAGTCTTCACTTTTGCTGCTTCGGGGGGGAGCTTTTATCGATGTTAAGTGCATGACTCATGACATTTGGACTGATTCCCACCATGTCTGAATGCGACCATGCGAATACATCCTGGTTTTCTTTTGAGAAGAGAATTAATTGTTATTTCGCTTCTTCAGAAAGATTCTTACCCACCTTTATCATCTTCGTGGGGTCTTCGATCTTGACCTCCTCGAGTTCTTCTAGAGGTTCAAGGTCATCCTTTTCTTCTATTCTTGGGTCGATCTCTTCATCTATCTCAAAGATCATCCCATCCTTGTTCTATATTATTACAAGTGCATGTGCACTTGTTCGCTTCTTTCCCATAATAGAGATGCTTCAGCATTCCTTCTTCGCAAGCTGGTCCCCTTTCAGTGTCTCGATGCCACTAGAAGTCGGGAACTTGATGGCCAAGTTCCTAACAAATGATGCCCCCAACTCAATTAGGGCGGGTCTCCCGAGTAGTACATTGTAGGCCGATGGGAGATCCACTATGATGAACTCCATCATCTTGGTTATAGAGATTGGATAGTCTCTCAAGGTCACAAGGAGTTCAATGGATCCCATACAAGCAATCCCTTCTCCTAAAAAATCATACAGTGTGGTTTCACATGCTTTTAGGTCACGAAGCGCAAGTCCCATCTTTTCTAGGCTGGCTTTATAGAAGATATTCACTGAGCCCCTATTATCAATCAGGACTCAGCGTACCCTCTTGTTTACGAGCTGGAGGGTTATGACCTGGGGTCGTTATGGGGAAATTGAATGTGTGATGCGTCCTCTTCAGTAAAGGTTATGGGTTGAGTTTCAACCCTTTGTTGTTTCGGAGCTCGTGGTTCAGGTTCGTAGAGAGAACCGTCACCTGTCTTGAGCTCGTTTACATTTCTCTTTTGGGCATTCCTGCTCGATCCTGCGATATGAGGTCCCCTCCGAGATGGTTATTACATCTTCTCCATCAATCGGAGGGGATCGCTCATCCTCCCAAGATCGGGAGTAACTGTTTAAGGCGGGTGGTGCAGTCGCTGCCCTTTGGCTTGTGGAAGCTTGATTGGGATTTCGATTTCTAGCGTACTGTCCAAAATAACCCCTCGAGATCAAACCTTCGATCTCGTCTTTCAACTATCAACACTCATCGGTTGTATGTCTGATATCTCGATGAAATCTACAGTATTTATTTGAATCTCTCTTTGCTTTTTGGTTCCTCATGGGGTCAAGTTGTCTGAATGGGACCTGGTTTTCATTAGCCAAGTAGATATTCTCCCGAGACTCGTTGAGCTCGGTATACACCTTGTATATGGAGAAATATATGTCCCTTTTCTTCTTCTTCCCTCCATCTGCCTTGGGGTTATTCCCTTTGTTTTTCTTCCTTTTAGGTTATCCCCAGGGGGTTTCGAAGTTGAGGGGTCTACCAAGGTCGAAGCAGAATTCGTGTTTTTCATTGTAGTTACGGGCTGAGAGGTCATGTTCAGTGCTGACCTTGCCTCTTCTACATTGATAAACCTTTGAGCCCTTCAGTTGAACTCGGTTAAAGACCTGACAGGTATCCTTTGTAAGTCTTCCTAAAGGGTACTTCCTGGCATTACTCCCGCTCTAACCGCCATCAGGTGACCACTATCGTCGACATCTCGAGGTCGGGCCACTTCTAAGTTAAACCTCGTGAGGTAACTTTTTAGTGACTCATTTTGTTGTTGTCAGACGTCGGTTAAGGTTGAGGCCTCGGGTCTGATGCCAACCATAGCCTTAAATTTTTTTTTAAAGTCCCTAGACAATTGATCCCAAGACAAGATCGAATGCCTTTTGAACTTTTCAAACTAGTTTTTTGATGGTCCTGTAAGTGTGGTTGGGAACAGCATACACCTGAGCTCGTAACCAACATTGCTGGCTCGCATAATGGTGTTGAACATGCTCAGATTGCTATAGGGATCTGAGTTTCTGTCAAATGGCAGGACATGAGGTTTACTGAATCCCTGAGGGAACGGGGTGTTGGAGATATGTGGGGCAAAAGGCTCGAGCTCTTCCTCAAACTCTTCATCCTTCTCCTTTCTACCCTCGTTTTGTAAGAGCCTGAATGCTCTCTCCAATTGTTCAATCCTTTCTTGGACTAAATCCACTAGAGGTCTTGCTTGGACCTGAGGGGGCTGGTTATCATTAATAAAAACTCTAGCTTCCTGTCTCGGTGCAGGGTTATACATTGGCTGTTTGTGGCCATTCAGATGGTCTCGCAGATCTGGGTTTGGAGGATTGTCTCGACCCTGTTTTTGGTTTAAGTGTTCCCACAGATCAGGGCAGTTCCCTCGATTCCCTGCATGCCTTGGTTCCGTGTTGTAAATGCTCACAAACCTAGTGTAATCCGAGCTTTCACTTACATAGCTCGCAACTCGGTTATTACGAGGTGGGTCTCGTACTGGTCTCCTTGTCCCAGCAGTCTGTGATCGTGACATTTGGCTTCCCATAGGCTGAGGAGCCTGGGAAACTCGGGTAGCTTCTCTTTCATTCCCCTGTCCATGCCTAGCCCGTCGATTTCCATTTTGATGTGCAGGTCGTGGAACTTCCTGGACTGGCGAGGGGTGCCTTATTAGTGATGGTGGGTTTCTTATGGGAGATGGTGGATGTCTCCCATTTCCGGGCCTAGACGGTCCCGAATTTGCCCGGTCCGGCTCTGGGTTGTTTTGCGTAGCATCAAGATTTGGGTTTCGAGCCACTGAGGGGGCTCAGTTATTTCCAATTCCTGTTTGTGCTTCTGCAGTCGGGTTGGTAGTACCCTCAGCCTAGTTACTCCTTCGGGGCCTTGGCTGAACAGGCTGGGAAGCTGGTGGCAGCACCCACTCTGCCCTTCTGGCGGCTGTGCTCCCACGAGGACATCCCCTAGGCCTCCGAGGAGGTCCCTGGGCCCGACAGCCTATTTGGCTAACTCTTCATTGCATTTCATTGCTTCTGCCAACTGTTAGCGCAGCTGGCAATTTTCAAGCTCCACAATTGGAACATACCTTTTAGGATTGTATTACATATCCTCGTCAGGCCTGGGGGCAGGCGACCCTCGAGAGTTGGATGAATCACTCCTTTCTTCAGGATCTGGATCCACCATGGGCTTCTTTCTAGGCCTTCGTGGGTAATCCTCAGCATGAGGAATCTCCTCCTCAAGTATATTGGGCATCGGTCACTCACCTGTGTTGGGGTTACTTGCAGCGGCCATTGATGATTTGAGAGGCTCATGTCTTGTTTAATAGCTCTCAATGAAAGCACCAAATTGTTGACGCCGTTTTTCCTCAACTTAGAGAAGAAGAGCGAGTAAACAACATATACTAGAGGAAATAAAAGGACAGGTTCTTTTACGTGGTTCAGCAGTTAAAATCTGCCAAGTCCACGAGTTTGTGTTATTAACTTCTTGGGATTCTCTGATAGCTTTCGGGAAGCAATTCTACAGAGTTTTTCCAATATCCATCTCTTGGTCCCTACAAATGAATTATTCCACTCTATTTATTGAGGGGAATTCTGAATCTCTTCCCACAGATTTCGGGAATTTATTCTACAAATTAAATAAAAAAAATGCATTAAATGTATATAGTTATCATGTACGCGGTAGTATCCCATGATAATTGGGATTTAATAACAAATTACATCAGATCCCTTAAACATAGGGATTTTACAACAATAAACATATTCACACCCAGCTGACGAGCTTGGATGCTAGATTCACATGCCTTTGAGACAGTTTTCCTATTGCGAGCTCGTCATCTTGGTTCGCCTATGTTTCCAACAAGTAATTATTGATGAAACCATCCTCTTCGAGCTTACACCTCTCGATCTTGAATCGTCTTGTCTGAGGGCAAGAAATAAATCAAGAAGTTTATAAAAGTATTGAGCCATTGCTACTGTGAGTTGCAAGCCTAACTTATAACCTCGGAGCACCTCCGAGACTACATAGTTTCCGAGCTCACCAATCTGACGTTGCCATTTACTGCCTTAGCGAGACTGTCTCTGACTTGCGGGTCACATGACAACTGCTAATCTCGAGCTTCCGCCTTGCGAGCCTGAGTTTCAGGATCAAAATTCCCATTCTAGAAATTTGGTTGTAACACGTTCATTTTCATTCTTTTATTTGATCTAACAAATTTGTGATTATGATTGTAGCTAAACACTTTAACTTTCCATTTTCCACTCCATTTATGTAACGACCCAAAATTGCTAATACGGCTTAAGGGCCATGATTAACGTGTCGGTGGGGCATAATTGGTATATATGTATGATTTAATGTTTAAATGCATGATTATATGATTATATGTGAATAAATGATTAAATACATGTTTATGAGAATTAAATATGCATGTGGGCCCTTATTAGTTTATAAGGGCATATTTGTAATTCAAACCCGTTGACGGTATAATTTTGAGTTATGTGCGGTGATTCCAGCATGAGGAGATCCTGTCCCGCGGTATTAGTCGAGAGTCACGATTGTGGTAAAGGATATTTAGTTGAGGTTGGTAACCATTAGTAACCTTGGTGTTAGTGGTATTAGTGAAAAAAGAAGGGAAAATTGGTATTTATGTTAGAGTGGTGAAATGACTTAGCTACCCTTGAGGTTTAGTGTATGGCTCAGTTGGAGGAGGGGTAGGATGGTCTTTTAGTGTTAAAATTAGAAACCCACAGCTGAAGGAAAAGACTCTCACGTGTTAGAATCCTCCAAATTATTCCTTGGGTCATTTGGTTCAATTTTGAAGAAGAGAGAAATAGAGCACAAGTCATGATAGTTGGGTTTTGAAGGAATTAAAGAGTGAAATCAATTTGAAGAAGGGATTAGTAGCCATCCACACTTAGAAATTTTGAATTTGGGAAGAAGGTAAGAATTTCATTTTTCTGGTTTTAGGTTTTCACTTGTTCTTGTAAATTCTGATTTTAATTTTGGAAACCTGAGTTTTTGAGATGAAGTTTGAGGAACACTAGCTTGGGAATTGAAGGTTGAAGCTTGGTGTGGCATTGGAGGAAGCCTAGGGTCGAATTCCTCTCTAAGGTAATGATTTTTGGCCTTTGATTGTCTTGAGTTTTCTGGTTTTCAATTAGTGCTCTTGAGCTTCAAAGCTCAGTTTTTATTTATGTGTTTGATGAGGTTGTTAGCCAAGTTGTGGTGTTATTATGCTATTTTGGGGTGAGCTATAGTGATTTATGGGCTCAATTTTGTGTTTGGCTGGTGATTGGGGAGTATTTTTGGAGCTTTGGCTTAGGGAGGTTCGAAAAGAGAAACCCAGAAATTTGCAATCTGGTATTAGCGTTGTAGCGCTAGGTTGGGAGTGCTACAGCGCTAGGCTGCGTTTCTTTGTAGGGGGGGGCTAGAGTCTCTAATTCTAGCGCTGTAGCGCCCATCAGGTGGCGCTGTAGTGCTACTCAACTTTCAAAACCTGATTTTTGGGTACTTTTTAGGGTTGTTGTCCAGGGGCTCGGGGGTCAATTCCACCACCCCGTTTGGTGGAATTGAAGTTCCCGAGAGCTTAGGGTTGGTCCCGAAATTGGTTTGTGGAATCAAATTATAATGAGGGTGCTACTTATGGTTTGTGATTAGGTGATCGCTTGGGCTTTGGGATAGGATCGTACTCGAGGGGTCATCTCTTGAAATCTAGTGCAAGTGTAAAAGGTAAGAAAACTGCACCCGTTTGTATGGCTATGTTGGTACTAAGATTCCCTATATTTGAATACATATATTTTATGATTATGATATGCCATGTGAGCATGAATAAGCGACCTAAGAGTGTTGGGATTGATATTTGCACACAGGACGCGACTCGACCACTGAGAGCTGAGGTCAATTAAATAATCACTATGCTTGGCCTAAGCGAGCTGGAGTCAGTGGGTTAAATAGAGGGTACCCTGAGTATTGTATGATGAGTATGATATGTTTATTATTCTTAATCTGATGTTTATGGCTTGTTGAATACTAAGATGAATGGCTTATGAATCGTTGATTTCCATCACTGATTATGTGTTTGTCATAATACGCTGAATATTTGGTTAACTACCTTATGGATCATCTGATTATCTCTATTGCTTATGTTATGCCTTATGGTTTTCTTGCTGGGCCTTGGCTCACGGGTGCTACATGGCGCAGGTAAAGGCAAGAGCATTGTGGACCAATCCTGGGTTGGAGAGCTCTTGGGGCAGGGTGAACATAGTCAGCTGCTCGTCCGCCACGACCGAGGGACAGTACAGAGATAGGAAAACCTAAAATGTGTATTTTTCCATTAGAGTGACTTATAATTGTATAGAACTTTTGAAAGTTTGTAAATTGTCCCTTGTAGATGCTCAAAACTCCATGCTTGTGAAAGACCCAAAGCACATGCCAAGGTCCCCCAAACGCCTAAATACATACTTTTGTCACAAAACCCATGGGACATCATCTTCTCACAAGGAGGTACATGAGGCTATTCTCGGCATGCTCAGCACCCGTGCACCTCGACGGAACCTCTCAGCGTGTTGAGCACCCATGCACCCAGCGAGGCCACGCCTCGGAAAGTGCCCCTCGCGCACCACCTGGGATCTGCGCGTGCTTGCCTTGCGACGCCACCTGGGATATGCGCGCGTTGACCTCGTGATGCCACCTGGGATCTTCGCACGTTGGCCTCGCGATGCCACCTGGGATCTGCGCGTGCTAGCCTCGCGACGCCACCTGGGATCTGCACGTGCTGGCCTCGCGACGTCACCTGTGATCCGCGTACGCTGGCCTTGCGACACCACCTGGGATCCACGCGCGCGTGGCCTTGCTCCAAAGGGCCTCGCCCAAGGGCCATCTCGCGTGCATAATGGCCTCGCCCAAGGGCCATCTCGCATGCATAAAGGCCTCGCTCCAAAGGGCTTCTCCCAAGGGCCATTTCGCGTGCATAATGGACTCGCCCAAGGGCCATCTCGCATGCATAAAGGCCTCGCTCCAAAGGGCCTCGCCCAAGGGCCATCTCGCGTGCATAATGGCCTCGCCCAAGGGCCATCCCGCGTGCATAAGGGCCTCGCCTAAGAGCCATCTCACATGCATAAGGACCTCGCCCAGGAGCCATCTCGTGTAGGTGCTCCCACAGCCTCGCACCTCGCACCCATGTTGCTTCGAAGGTGTATATGGCACCCTACGCCTCGCGGGTGCACACGGTGCCAGGACCTCCCCACGTCCTCACGAGACCTCACTTGCCTTATAACATGCTATACCCACCTCGTTGAAAAGGCCCTACGTCACTTGGTGAGGTTGGGGCCACCAATGAAGTGCACTCTCTCCAGTTAGCCAATTGGGACCACTTACAAGAAGGCCAACCACATATGTCGTTCAAGGTGGCCCACAAGAGACAAAAAATACGGACAAGGTACATCTAAATAGGTACATACCTGCCCGCAAGGATCAAGGGACAGACCTAACACCTGTACCCGACAAGTAGTGGCGGTTAGGGGTAGTACGAGGAATGGCAGTACCACCTCCACTTCTCTGACACCAGAGCCGACCACAACTCTCCCAACACCACTACACCTGATACCACTCTCTTGAGAATGTACTTGTGTACCATCTGGTCCCTTAGACCACACTGTATCAAGGGTCATTAGAGCCTCATATAAAGGGAACCCTTCTTCAACATTGAGGGGGGTTGGAAAAAACACTGTAGCACTACACCATAAGAAATACAAATTCAGTTCACCATTTTTCTTCTGTAAGTGTTCTTTGAGTTTCCAATTAGATCTTTAAAGTTTTTCTTTTGATAATCTCTATGTTTCTATTTTTCTAACTTAACTTGGTTGACGAGTTCTCACCGTCAACATCCTTAAACCCTGTTTTTGGGATCCCATCTACCAAACGTTTAATTAAATGAAAATTTATCTATTTGTGACCAAAATCTTTTAACCCTAGCTCGATTATGACTTTAGGGTCACGTTTTTAACTAAATGACTTGATTAGTGAGTCTTGCACGATTATAAACACAAAGTGTAACGGTCTTGGTTACCCAGGGCGTTACAACTTGGTATCAGAGCTGTCTGGGTTTAAGGGTTGTTGAAGACTGGCTAGACATGTACACTCACCGCTAAAGACAAGCTCGACTCAAGGTTTGGTAATTGTATATTTATGCTCATGTGCTTAAGTGTTTGAAAGGAAAATGAATATCTGAATGATTATTTGCATATGGATAAATATATGGATAATTTCCTATATCTTGATTTCTAGTGATCGGTTGATTCCTAGTGGTGGATTATGGAAAGATTATTACCCTGTCATCATAGTCTAATTTCTGAGTCATTATTTGCATATTAACTTGGGTAGCTATGCGTCCAAGGCAATCTACACGACTAGTCGGCACTGGTCTAAGACTAGAGGTGATGACCAGGGCTAGAACCCTGTGCCAGTCCCTGAGAACTGGCAGCAGATTTTGGCAGACATGCAAGCCCAGCTTTGGAGCCAAGGAGAACATATTTGTCTTTTGAGACAGCAGGCTCCATCAAGGAGTGATGCAGCTATTGTGCCACCTGTTGTTGCACCAGTTTTACAGACACCGAAATTTGGGAACAGGTGGGAACCATTGAATGAATGGTTCAAGAGGCAGCATCCTCCAACCTTTGAGGGAGGACTAGATCCATTGAAGGTCGAACAGTGGATGAGTATGATTACCTCTATCCTGGATTTTATGAGGGTAGAAGGTAATGACCGGGTGGCCTGTGCCACATATATGCTGAGAGGGGATGCCCGCATTTGGTGGGAACTGGCATCACAGACTAGAGATGTTACTACTTTTGGTTGGGATGGATTCAAGGATTTGTTCAGTCAGAAATATTACAATGTTGTCGTCAGGGCAGCAAAATCGAATGAATTTGTGGGGTTGGTACAGGGCAATATGACAGTTACAAAATATGCCCTGAAGTTTGAAAGAATTGCGACGTTCGCACCAGACCTTGTGCTTACTGACGCAGCTAGGCAGGACAGATTTATCAGAGGGCTTAATGCTATGATAGCCTGGGATGTGAGAATTACAACAGTACCTGGGGGGACGACTTACGCCCAGGCTGTTGAGAAGGCTCTTACCGCTGAGGAGGCGGAAAACAAGATTTGGAGGGAGAACGCTGTGAGACGGGAGGTTCACAGGGCGGTACCTCCACATTCAGGGTATGGCAGGGGTGAAGGCCCCGGTGATCTTAAGAGGAAAACCCCTGACACTTCGACTGCTGCTAGTCTTGATATGAGGGGTCGGGGTGTTCAAGGTGGCCGTCAGGGAGGCGATGACACATGGAGGAGCTACCCAAAGTGCACGAGGTGTAGAAGATGCCACCAGGGCGAGTGTCGGGCCAAGGCCTATTATGTATGTGGGGTGGTGGGACACCTGAAGAAAGACTGCCCAACAGTGAAGAAAGGGGAAGTAGGGAAGGTGGACAGCTTGACTCCAGCTCGAGTGTTCACCTTGATGCAGGCAGAGGCCGAGGCTAGTCCCTCGGTGGTGGCAGGTCAACTTTCTAGCGATGGCTCCCCTTTTACTATATTGATTGACTCTGGTGCTACACATTCATTTGTTTCTAGTAAGGTGATTGATAGATTGTGTAGACCTAGTGATTACTATACTGCGGGGTTCTAGACTATTTTTCCTACAGGGGAACTGGTAGTTTCTAGGAGATGGATTAGAGTGCTGCCAGTAATGGTTGATGGTAGAGAGCTATTAGTAGACTTGATTGAGTTAGGTATGGAGGACTTTGACATGATTTTGGGCATGGATTGGCTGGTTAGATATGGGGCTACCATTGATTGCAGGAAGGAGATGGTGACTTTTGAGCTTGAGGGAGAGGATCCTTTTATGTTCGTGGGTGCGGTATGTGGACCCCGCATACCCATGATATCAACGCTGGGAGCTAGGGACCTATTACAGGAAGGATGTATAGGTTTCTTGGCTAGTGTGGTGGATACTACCAGAGTGTTGCCAACAGGGCTGGAGGAGACCAGATTAGTTCTTGAGTTCTTGGATGTGTTCCCTGAGGATTTACCAGGGCTACCACCGCACAGGGAGATTCAGTTTGTTATTGAGTTAGCACTGGGGACAGAGCCAGTGTCGAGGGCACATATAGGATGGCATCGGCAGAACTGAAGGAATTGAAGATATAATTACATGAGCTTCTAAATTTGGGGTTCATCAGGCCTAGTTTCTCGCCATGGGGTGCTCTGGTTTTTTTTGTAAAGAAGAAGGACGAGACTCTGAGGATGTGTATAGACTACAGGGAGTTGAACAAGTTGACCATCAAGAATAAGTACCCTCTACCAAAGGATCGATCACTTGTTTGATCAACTGCAGGGAAAGACGGTGTTCTTGAAGATTGATCTTTAATCTGGTTACCATCAGCTGAGGATCAAAGACGAGGATATACCGAAGACAGCCTTCCGAACGAGGTATGGGCACTATGAGTTTCTGGTCATGTCGTTTGGTTTGACCAATGCCCCAGCAGCATTCATGGACTTGATGAACAGGGTTTTCAAGGACTTCTTGGATCAGTTTGTGATTGTCTACATTGATGAAATTTTAGTGTACTCTAGTTCAGAGGCAGAGCACGAGCAACATCTTTGACAAGTCTTACAGAGGTTGAGAGAGCACCGGTTGTACGCCAAGTTTAAGAAATGTGATTTTTTGCTACCAGAAGTGACGTTCCTTGGACATATTGTTGGTTAGGATGGGATTAAGGTGGATCCATCTAAGGTGGAGGCAGTTAGAGATTGGCCGAGGCTAAAGAACACCTCAGAGGTTAGGAGCTTCCTCGGGTTAGCGGGTTATTACAGGCAGTTTGTATAAGGGTTTTCGAAGATTGATGCACCGATGAAAAAATTGACACGAAAGAATTTGAAGTTCGTCTGGTCAGACAAGTGTGAGAACAGTTTTCAAGAATTGAAGCAACGAATTATTATAGCACCTATGCTAAGTCTTCCTTCGGAGGAAGGAAAGTTTGTGGTATATTGTGACATGTCAAGGTTGGGTTTGGGCTGTGTGTTGATGCATAACGAAAAGGTTATAGCTTATGCATCACGGCAGCTGAAAGAGTATGAGCAGTGGTAGCCTACCCATGATCTGGAATTAGCAGCGGTGGTGTTCGCACAGAAGGTGTGGCAACATTATTTGTATGGGGAGAAGTGCGAGATATACATCGATCACAAGAGTTTGAAGTACTTCTTCACCTAGAAGGACTTGAATATGAGGCAGAGACGTTGGTGAAGGACTATGACTGTGATATTCTTTACCACCCAGGGAAAGTCAATGTAGTGGCGGATGCATTGAGCCGGAGAGGCCCGGGACAATTGTTTAGTTCTACGCAAATATCAAGATGGTTGGCAGAAGAGATGTCCAGAGCAAGGATAAAGTTGATGGTGGGCCGGTTGGCCAATATTACTTTGCAGTCGACCCTACTAGAACAAATTAAGGAGGGTCAGTTGGTAGATGCGCAATTACAGGCATTAGAGGGAATGTCTTAGCGGGAGCGGCTAAGGACTATTCTATTTCAGAGGTTGGTCTGCTACGGTATCAGGGTCAGTTCTGTGTTCCGGCTGATATGGGGATTAGACGAGAGATACTGGATGAATTGCATACTACGTCATACTCACTTCATCCAGGCACCACGAAGATGTATCAGGATCTACGGACATTGTATTGGTGGCCCGGGATGAAGAAGGATGTGGTAGAGTACTTGACCAGGTGTTTGACCTGTCAGCAGGTGAAGGCTGAGCATCAGCGACCAGCGGGGTGGCTACAGCCTTTGGGTATTCCCAAGTGGAAATGGGAGGAGATTACGATGACTTTCGTGGGAGGTTTACCTAGGACAGTGGGGCTTCACGACTCAGTGTGGGTGATAGTAGATAGATACACCAAGTTAGCTCACTTTCTGCCAGTGAATTTGACTTATACTGTGGATCAGTATGTAGAGCTGTATGTGAGGGAGATTGTACGTCTCCATGGGGTTCCCAAGTCTATAGTATCAGATCGGGATCCTATATTTACCTCCAAGTTTTGGGGTCGATTGCAGAAGGCTTTGGGAACTCATTTGAAGTTCAGCACGGCCTTTCATCCTCAGACTGATGGACAGTCTGAAAGGACGATTCAGGTATTAGAGGATATGCTCAAAGCATGCGTGATAGACTTTGAGGGGTCTTGGAGTAAGTATCTCTCGTTGATTGAGTTTTCATACAACAATAGTTATCAATCAACAATTGGAGTAGCTCCATATGAGATGTTGTATGGGAGATGTAGATCGCCCATTCATTGGGATGAGATGGGTGAGAAGAGGTATTGGGACCGGACATGGTTCAGAAGACTAATGACGCTATCGAGAAGATCCGAGCTCAAATGCTCGCTTCATAGAGCAGGCAGAAAAGCTACGCTAATCCTAAGCGTAGGGACGTGGAGTTCCAAGTAGGGGACCGTATTTCTGCGAGTTTCACCACTACAAGGGGTGAGAAGGTTTGGGAAGAAGGGCAAGCTAAGTCCTAGATTTATTGGGCCTTTCAAGATCCTGGAAAGGATCAAGCAAGTGGCTTATAAGTTAGCGTTGCCACCATTATTGTCAGGGGTTCATGATGTATTCCATATTTCTATGCTTCGAAAGTACGTCTCAGATACAACTCACGTGTTAAGGTATGAAGACTTGGAACTGTAAATGGATTTATCTTATGAGGAATGACTGGTTCAGGTCTTAGATAGGTAAGAAAAGGTCCTACAAAACAAGACGATACCTTTAGTTAAAGTGTTATGGAGAAATAGCAAGGTCGAGGAAGTGACCTGGGAGCTCGAGTCAGCAATGCGGGAACAGTATCCCGAGTTATTCAGGTAAATTTCGAGGACAAAATTCTCGGTAGGAGGGGATAGTTGTAACGACTCAAAACTGCTAATAAGGCTTAAGAGCCTTGATTAGCGTGTCGGGAGGGCATAATTGGTATATATGTATGATTTAATGTTTAAATGCATGATTATATGATTATATGTGAATAAATGATTAAATACATGTTTATGAGTATTAAATATGCATGTGGGCCCTAATTAGTTTATAAGGGCATATTTGTAATTTGAACCAATTGAGGGTATGATTTTGAGTTATGTGTGGTGTTTCTAGCATGAGGAGATCCTATCCCGTGGTATTAGTCGAGAGTCACGATTGTGGTAAAGGATATTTAGTTGAGGTTGGTAAACATTACTGACCTTGGTGTTAGTGGTATTAGTGAAATAAGAAGGGAAGTGTTGTATTTCTGTTAGAGTGGTGAAATGACTAAGTTACCCTTGAGGTTTAGTGTATGGCTCAGTTGGAGGAGGGGTAGGATGGTCTTTTAGTGTTAAAATTAGAAACCCACAACTAAAGGAAAAAACTCTCACGTGTTAGACTCCTCCAGATTATTCCTTGGGTCATTTGGTTCAATTTGAAGAAGAGAGAAATAGAGCATAAGTCATGAGAGCTAGGTTTTGAAGGAATTCAAGAGTGAAATCAATTTTAAGAAGGGATTAACATCCATCCACACTTAGAAATTTCAAATTTGGGAAGAAGGTGAGAATTTCATATTTCTGGTTTTAGGTTTTCACTTGTTCTTGTAAGTTCAGAGTTTAATTTTAGAAAACTGCGTTTTTGAGATGAAGTTTGAGGAACACTAGCTTGGGAATTGAGGGTTGAAGCTTGGAGTGGCATTGGAGGCAGCCTAGGGTCGAATTCCTCTCTAAGATAATGATTTTTTGCCCTTAATTGTCTTGAGTTTTCTGGTTTTCAATTAGTGCTCTTGAGCTTCAAAGCTCAGTTTTGATTTCTGTGTTTGATGAGGTTGTTAGCTAAGTTGTGGTGTTATTATGTTGTTTTGGGTGAGCTATAGTGATTTATGGGCTCAATTTTGTGTTTGACTGGTGATTGGGGAGGATTTTTGGAGCTTTGGCTCGGGGAGGTTTGAAGAGAAAAACCCAGAAATTTGCATTCTGGTACTAGCGCTTGGCTGCATTTCTGGGGGGGCTAGAGTCTCTGACTCTAGTGCGGTAGCGCTACTCAACTTTCAAAATCTGATTTTTTGGTACTTTTTAGGGTTGTTGTCCAGGGGCTCGAGGGTCGATTCCACCACCCCGTTTGGTGGAATTGGAGTTTTCGAGAGCTTAGGGTTGGTCCCAAAATTGGTTTATGGGATCGAATTATAATGAGGGTGTTACTTATGGTTTGTGATTAGGTGACCGCTTGGGCTTTGGGACAGGAACGTACTCGAGGGGCCGTCTCTTGAAATCTAGTGCAAGTGTAAAAGGTAAGAAAACTACACCCGTTTGTGTGGCTATGTTGGGACTAAGATTCCCTATATTTGACTACAGATATTGTATGATTATGATATGCCATGTGAGCATGAATAAATGGCCTAAGAGTGTCGGGATTGATATTTGCGCACAGGATGTTGCTCGGCCACTGAGAGATGAGGTCAATTAAATAATCACTGAGCTTGGCCTAAGTGAGTCAGAGTCAGTGGGTTAAAATAGAGGGTACCTTGAGTATTGTATGATGAGTATGATATGTTTATAATAGTTAATCTAATGTTTATGGCTTGTTGAATACTAAGATGAATGGCCTGTGAATCGTTGATTTCCATCATTGGTTATGTGTCTATCATAACACGCTGAATATCTGGTTAACTACCTAATGGATCATGTGATTATCTGTATTGCTTATGTTATGCTTTATGGTTTTCTTGCTGGGCCTTGGCTCACGGGTGCTACATGGTGGAGGTAAAGGCAAGGGAATTGTGGACCAATCCTGAGTTGAAGAGCTTTGGGGGTGGGATGTACATAGTCAGTTGCTCGTCTGCCACGACCCATGTACCAAACGTTTAATTTAATGAAAATTTATCTATTTTTGACCAAAATCTTTTAACCTTAACTCGATTATGACTTTAGGGTTACGTTATTAACTAAATGACTTGTTGTAGTGTACCAAAAAAAAATTTTAGATTATTTAAATTTTGTGATTTATTTTATTTAAATGCTAAGTGTGATGAATTGTTTTATTTAAATGTTGTTTATTTTATTTAGTTGTTGTTTGTTTTATTTGATTGTTTGTTGTTCTATTTAATTGTTAGAATTGTTTGGTATAATCTTTTGGAATTTAAATTTGTTAATTGTGTGTTTGGTTATTTATTTTAATAAGTGAATAATTGTGTAACATGTTTATTTTACTATTAGCGTTACATTTTAAATAAGTGTGACAATTGATGTGATTATGTGAGATTTGGTTGAATGCACTAAGGTGCATGGTAGATAGTGATGCACTCTAGTGATTTAGTGTGTGCAAGTACATGGTAATAAGATGCACATGTGTGGATTATCTACACATTTTATAATTTCCTTTTATTTGATATAATTGAGTAATTTAGATTAATTAAATAAACAAATAATAATAAAAAGGGAAATGAGAAGAGTGGACGGTTTGGTGTGGGAAAAGGAAGTGATTTATTTCCTTTATATTTTTCAATCAATTAAGAGATGATTTTGGGGAATTTTAGCACATATTGGGTAAGGGAAAATTTGACCATTTTTATTCAAATAAATCAATCTTTATTATGAAGGATTTTAGGCTTAATTGAAGAATGAATTAGGGAAATTACCATCATTTTAGTAATGGCTTTATGGGGAAAATGGGAATTAAAAAGGGGTTATGGAGAAAATAGGCCATTTGGCTGTGAGCTAGAGAGAAGATAGAGAGAGAGAGAGAGAGAGAGAGAGAGAGAGAGAGTGGCGTGCTAGAGAGAAGGAAGGGCTGCCATATTTTCTAGAGAGAAGAAGAAGAAGAAAGGAAGAAGAAGAAGAAGAAAAAGAAAAAGGGTTCAAGCTAGGGTAAGGTTTTGGTTGTTTTCCTTATGATTAATCTAGTATTTTGATTGGGTTGTCTCTAACCTTGTTCATCTTCTTCTCCATCTTGATTATTCAAAATATACAACCCCTAGGGTTTGAGCAAGGAGGTTATTGTACTCTTGATTGGATTGGATTCTTGATTTTCTATCAAGAAGAGGTATTGAAATCCCTCCCTAAATTTTGTGATTATTGGTTTTGATGAATAGATTATTAGAGGGATTATGGTTAAAGGGGATTTATGTTTTGGGTAGGAAAAATGGGTACTTTGTGTTCTTGATATCTTGTTGATAATAAGTTGTTTGATTTGCATGAAGGGTATCATGGTTTAATGTATAAAAGGGTTATGATGTTGATTTCCTATGTATAATGATTAGTGGTAATTTATGAATGCAAATATGGGGTTTCGGCCTAGGCATACCTAAGGATCATCTTGATATTTTGTTTGATGTTGTATGATTTTCAATATATTAGATCCATGTTTTAGGACCTATGTAATTTGGGTAAAATGATAATTGGAAATCTTGCTATTTGGATCCATGAAATTTTGATAGGATGCATGAATGAATAAATTATAGGATGCATGAAAATAATAATAGAAACATGTTAGGTTAATATAAAGGCATATGTGAATATGGTGTTTATGAATTAATGTATGTTATTGTTATTGTTAGTGTTTTGTTGGATTTCATGTGTAGATTCAATGGAATAGAAAAAAATGGGATTTTATAAGATTGCATGTGAATATGTTAGTAACATTCTTAGAATTATGTATATAATAAGAGCATGATGAGATTTTGGACATGTATGATTTTATGTGAAATTTTTGAGATAAATGATTAATTTCATGAGAAATTAAGCTTGCTGATTTTTGTAAATAATTGGGTAAAATTTTGATAAAAAAATGATTTGCATGCATAAGTAATGCCATTGATGTTATGTTAATTTTATGAAATTAAAAATGGTATTTTAAGTCACAATAAAATGATATTTTACTCAAATAAATACCTACAGAATTTTTATTATATTTTTAGAAAAATATGAGGTTTTAAATTGAATATGGTGATTTTTAAAGATAAAAATGGTTGCTGGAATTTTTGTAAAAAAAATGTAAAGTGTTTCAATAAAATGAATTTAATGAGTATTTGAAATAAAATTAATACCCTAAATTATAGTAATATTAAAAGTGGTATTTTAATATGGTATGAATGCATATTTTGATAAGTTGTGATTTTTCTTTATTGAGAAAAATATTTAGAATCAATTTATTTTTTATTTTTAAAGAAACTAAATAGTGGCTGAAGGTTTGGTTTAAAAAGTTAAAAATGATTATTTAATTGTCACATATGGATTTATGTTACATAAATCTAAGTCTTAAATAATTTAAATAAAATATATTTTTCCACACTTAAAAATATATTTTTCTCACATTATTTATGTAACACAATTAACCAATATTAAATTTGATTTTTCTAAAGAAACATATTAATCATAGGTATTTTAATTAAATTCCAAGCTTTTGTTATTTCTTTGTAATTTGAGAATAATAAATGAAATTGTCACATATGTTATTTTTTTTAAGCTAAATAAAATTATTTTATAAAATAAAATAATGTTTTGAGAAATTTAATCAACCTAAGAATTTTAAGAAAAATAAAGCATGTTATAAGTCTATTAATTTTAAAACGATAAAAGTAAGATATGTAGAATTATCGTTTTTAAAACGACATAATTACGCAATGTTCCCACGCATGCATGTTACATGCAAATCCACTTTTATGTCCAAAATTATGTCTATTATTCAACCATGTGGTTTTTATAGAAAGATCATGCATGTAAAATAGGTGAAATGAGCATTATCCTTTATGGTCTTATGTGTAGTTAAGAATAATTGCATGTTATGTGTAACTCTTATTATGTGTGCATAGCACATGCACACATGAGTTGTATGAAAGGGCAATATAGTAATTTTATGAACCTAAGAAATGTTGTTTTGGTTATGGTATAGGCTCGTTGAGAGGTTGTGAAATTTCTTAGCTCGGACCTGAGGTAAGAAACTTAGATAGATTCTACGATTTTATGTTATGAATGGTAAGACTGTTGTATAAATGAATTGTTATGAATTATGAATGCCATAATGTGATGATATGTAGCTTGTATGAATATGATATGTTTTTTAATGGATGTTAGCGTGATGAACGCGACACATCAAATGGGTTGCTAAGGATATAAAGACATAACTCGAGTTGCTAATGATATAAAGACATAACCCGAGTTACTAAGAATATAAAGACGTAACTCCTAGGGTGGACGCACCGAGGTTATTCAAGGACCAGAGACTCTTGTTTACCTCATAGGGTGACATGGACAAGTTAGCGGGCCATGTTCACCATGAATGTTGTATGAATATGCTATGATGTTATGTTACGATAGTTTTATGATATGTTACGATAATGTTATGATATGCTATGTGTTATATTATTTTATAATATAATATTTTAGATTAAATAAATGTGACATAGAGTGTCACATATTGTAACATATAATAGAGAGTTACATTTTTTGGATATATGTGAAATATCCAAACATGTTACATATTTGGTGTTACCAATTCATCACAAATTTGTAACTCCTAAATATCACCCATTATTGTGTAGATTTGTTGTTACACAATATTGAGATGAATTTCTTAAAGCCATATGAGAAATGGCTGATAGAGATGTGATTTTAACTCTCATATTGTGTATGGAAGTTACAAAATCAAGTGAGAATAAATTGGAACGTTTTGGAAAAAACTTAAAAAATTGGTTGCTGAAACTGACCATGGGCCGCGGCGCTTGAAACAAGCGCCGCGGCACTAGTGGCTGACAGATTCATACTAAGTCAGTTTTTATCCAATTTTGAACGTTTCCAATAGCCAAGTAACTCCCAAATCTCTATTTTAATTCCATAAAACACCCAATTTATCATTGGTAACAGCCATGGGAGTTGGTGGAATTTGAAATTCAAAGGGTGTTTCTAAACTCTATAAATAGGAGCCTAATACTCACTTGTAAGACATATCATTTCTATCTACTAGAGCACTTGGCTAGAAACACATTGAGGCTTGATTATTCCAGAAAGCATTTCCAAAATCTGAGAGAGATCCCTTAGTGCTTGAGTTAGGGGGAAATAAGCTTTTGGACAAAGGTTTTAAACCTTGTTCAAGTTGGTGATCCCCAATCCTCTTCACTTAGGTTGTGTAAGTGAGAGTTTGTTTGTGGTTTATGTTCTTCCTTTTATTCTATTGTTCTTCTTATTATTCTCTTGTTTTATTTACTTGTATATTTTGTTTAAGAGTTGTAATCTCTTCATTTGGTCCAAACACTTTATTTTATTTGTAACTTTTGTTTTGAGTTGTATTTTACTATTCTCTTCTTCTTCATCATCTTCTTCATTTCCTTTGTTTTATTTGTATTTTCAGTTATAGAGTTGTAACATTTTATTTAATCAATCTTGTCCATTGTAATATTTTGCATAGAGTTGTAACATTATCTTACCATTTCCATTGAGGCAATATTATTTTTCCTAACACTATGATGATATGTTACGATAATGTTATGATATGCTATGATGTTATGTTACGATAATGTTATGATATGATATGATATGATGTCATGATGTTTAAGATGAACGATAGTGGTTGTATTTGTTGTATCATTACTTGCTTATTGTTTGTACTTCCTTACTGGGCTTTAGCTCACCCCGTTACTTTCCAATCCAGGTAGCAAATAGGATTTCTCTGTGACACGCGTGGTGACGTGAGGAGTTCTATCGTCGTAGGGTGTATGGCGTGAGGTATCCTATGGACGGAATAAACGATCACTTTAGGAAGCCATTTTAATTATGTTATATTTTAAGAGACTTTCTAAATTATCAGTGAGACTTAATTATTTAATATTGTTTCTTTTGAACTTTGCATAAAAACTCATATTTTCTTTTTAAACTAATGGACCCAACTTGCATTGTTTTAAGCAAGTCCTCACTGAGACTTTTATAAAAGTGGTTTTTCTTTATGGACCGATGATATGTAAATGTTTTATTAAGTACTAGTCTAGGGCGTTCTTTACACTTGCTTAGCGAGTTTTGCATGATTATAAACACACAGTGTAACAGTTTTGGTTACCCAGGGCGTTACAATTTATCACGTGTAGCTCGCATGTAAGCTTTGCCATCACACTTAAGAGTAGAACAACTTCTAACTTTTTTTTCAATTTGTTTATCACCATTAACTTTGTTGACAGTAGCTTCTTCCAGGACATCATCTTCTTTACTTATATTTTCCATGATGTGAGCAACACAATACTATACTAGTAATATCGTTTGATCAAGTGGTTTTCGTTGTACTTCGAACACGAGTGCCAAAACCTTTTTTTCGACCATAATCTCTATAATATATTTTTGCATCTTTCATTGTCTCAAAAAGCACTCCCATATATAGTATTTTCAACCCATCTAAATCATCACTTGAACTTGAAAAATTAAATTCATCACCACCTTATTCTTGAATTTCATCTATCACCTAATAAATTTCAATAAAATTATCAAATAAGTTTTTTTCAATACACATACACTACAACAAATTTTATATACAATGACTCCCTACAATGTCTTACACCATTGGTGTAAGACATTAAAACTTATCAGGGGTTTTAAATGTCTAATGGTGTAAGACATTGAAAGTTTTTATTAATGACTACAATTAGAAGACATTAAAAATGGTGGAAGACGTTGGAAATAGGTTGAGAAGTGGCCAAGGGGACATCTAATGTCTCCCACTGGGAGACGTGGGACACGTGGCACGTCTCCCACTGGGAGACATTGAATGTATAGAGGGGTACATCCAACGTCTCACACTGGGAGACGTGGGACACGTGGCACGTCTCCCACTGGGAGACGTGGGACACGTGGCACGTCTCCCAATGGGAGACGTTGGATGTACCCCTCTATACATTCAATGTCTCCCAGTGGGAGACGTGCCACGTGTCCCACGTCTCCCAGTGGGAGACGTTGGATGTCCCCCTGGCCATTTAATGAATTTTGGGTCTTCTTCTTCCTCATAATACAAAACAGAGAGAGCACACCAAACAGAGAGCACGAAAGGGGGCTGCGATTTTAGGGTTTTCAAGGTTAGTTTTTTTTAATTTTTATGAATTTTAGTTAATTATTTTGATAAAAAAATCATAGGTTTAGCATTAGGATGAGTAATATACATGATTTTGTGTTAGTTTTACATTTTTATGCATTTTTTTCTATACATTGTTAGATTTATTTGTTTTTCCATGGAGGTTTTTTATAGATTTAAGATTTCATAGTTTTTTTTTAATTTAACATATCACATTGTATATATTTCATTATAATATATATGTTCATGATTTTTTTTAATTTTTATCATTATTTATTTCGAAATTTAGATATATTTTTGTATGCATATTTAAACTTCTTTTTTTTTTAAATTCTAACTATTTTGTTTTATATATATATAGTTATTATGTTAAAATAATTTTATATATATGAAAAAATTTATGTTTTTGTTGATTATTGAGATTTTAGGTTATGAAATTTTTTATTGATTTTTTGTTTAGGTTATAATTAGTGGCTCATTGGAGTTTTTTTTTATTTGTTTACCAATCATTTACTTATTAGGAATTTAGTAATATTTGTTTAGTAATGTTTAACATATTAATTAATTTAATTTCGTAGGTTGTGATTTTGGTGGTGAGATTTTAGAGAGTAATTTGCATCAAAACTTCTATATCTATCAATCACACATTTGAAGTAATTAAGTTTCTAAAATTATAATAATAAGTTATATATTGCTAGATATTTAGTGATATTTTATTTATTATTTATTAATTTATTTATATTGGTTTGTGGATTTAATAGCGAATTCGATTACTAGTTGAAGTAATTTTGCTAGCTTTTGGATTATTAATTGCAAGAGGTAAATATATATTTTCTTACTTCTACTTTTAATGTTATTAAACAAATGTTAGAGGAGTTTGAATATCTTAAATATTCATCCATAGTGAAGTAGGTTCTGAGATTAAAATTGTGTGTTGCGGTGATAACGGAAGGTTGAGAACTTGTGTGTATTAGTGAAGTAGGTTCTGAGAAATTTGACTGTGTGCTGCGGAGCTATAAGGAAGAAACTTATTGTATGTTGTTTGAACTGTTTGTTTTGCTATTCACATGTAGATGGTTAGGTCACTATTATAGGGGAAATGCTGCCCGATTTTATCTAGGATAATAAACAATTAATTTTATATAGGCATTCTATAAGGAAGAAACTTATTGTATGTTGTTTGAATTGTTTGTTTTGCTAGTCACATGCAGATGGTTATGTCACTATTATAGGGGAAATGCTGCCTGATATTATTTAGGATAATAAACGATTAGTTGAGAAGAGGCATTACTTGATTGGACATGCGAGTCCCGAGCATTACTTGAGAACGGTATTATTAATTAAAATTTACAAATTATTTTTGAAACTATAAATGTAATCAAATAATTAATTAATATATTTTACTTTATATTTCTTGCAGCTAACAAGCACATCATATACAGATGCACAAATTGATGAGTTGCGACAATAATGAGCGACATATATGTTGCCGATAATCCAAAGTTACCGACCTCGTTGATATGTTTTTTTTTTTTAACTCTTTCTTCATACACAATGCAATATTTGTTCATTTTGAATATGTCTAACAAATATTGTATTTCTTGTATATGTCTAACAAATTTATTTTTTTCTTTCAATTTAATTGATTATTAAATCAATTTAAATTTAGATTAAAATCATTTCAATTTAAATTAAAATAATTTCAATTTAAATTAATATTATTTCAATTTAATTAATTATTAAATCAAATTAAAATAATATTAATTATAAATTTATTTAATTTATTTTTTTTAAATGTGGGAGACTTTCAATGTCTCCCATTGGGAGAGGTGGGAGACTTCCCACGTCTCCCAGTGGGAGAGGTGAGTCACTTCCCACGTCTCCCAATGGGAGAGGTTGAAAGTCAACGTTTGACTTTCAACCTCTCCCAATGGGAGACATGGGAAGTGAGGCACGTCTCCCAATAGGAGACGTGGGATATATACCTACAATGACCCTAGCAGCAACGTCTCTTCAATTGGGAGACATTGTAGACTTCCAATGTCTCCCAAATAAAGTCATAAAACCTCTATTTTGTTGTAGTGATACTTTTTGTAAAAGAAAAAATTATGAGAATGACACTAAAAAGAAGAAGAAAAAAAAAACATATACACAATGCTCAATATTATTATGAGAAATAAAACCAGATTTAGTACATAAAACATCACAAAATGAAAATTATGATAATATATAAAAGAGAAGAAAAATTAATAAAATAATACTAGACTAAGAACCAAATTGTGGCTGATCTCATACCCCATTAATGCTTTCAAAGAGATCATCTACAGATTTTTAATTGATCAATATACAAAATCTCTGATACGTACCCAACTTGAACAAAAGCACATAAACTAAAAAGGAAAAAACATCTATGAAGAAATGGGCACCTGATGAATGGATTGGCACCTATGCTCTGCGACAAAGTAGAAGAAAATGGCAGTGGAAGAAAAGGTTGAGAAAATACTCTCATTGGCCAATAAGAAATTATATTGAAAGAGAAAGTGTTCTTTTTAGGTTTTTTTTTTATCTTTTTAATTATGTTTATATTATGACCCTTGGATTTTATTTGATCTAATGATAAAAAAAGTGTAAAAAATAATGTCAAAAAAATTTGTGTCTAGGGAACGTGTCCCTCAATTGCACTTAGTTGTTGTATACTGGAGTTAAAAATCTACAGCAGCTGGCAACTAGGAACTATTGTTTCATACATGCACGAAGAAAGATAATGAATTTTTTGGGAATCGTTGTCTATTTTTTTAGAAAGGAAGGAATCATTGTCTCGTGTGGCATATTTATACATCGTTTTTTATGTTATACATTAGGAACTTATACACAAAATGAAAAAAAAAAATTAAAATATTGAGTTTTTGGCTTAGATTTTTATAGAGGAAAAATAAGTTATCAAAAAACATATGAGGGGCTGTAGTGGGTCTCCTAAAAAGGATTTATCGGTTAGGGATTAGTTACATTTTTTATAAAAAGGTGTGTATTTTAGCAATTTAGGATATTTTACAAATTTTTATAAAATTATGGATAATTTAGAATGCCGAAAACATAGTTTCATACGTGCATAAAAAAATATGCGTACGTGCAACATACTATTTGAATATGGATTTTGTCATTCTAAATTATTCAGAATTTCTTAAAAATTTGTAGGATGTCCCAAATAACTACAGTGTACACGATAATATAAAAAAATTAAGTTTATAACTTATTCATGTGTCAAAAACAACAAAATGACCTACTGTATGTCTTTTATACCACATCCATTCCCTATATAAACTATTAATTTTTTAATATGAGATATTATTTTTTTAAAACCTATAATTATCAAAACTTCCATCAAACACCCAAAATTCACCCACCTTTTGCATTAACTTGATTCCCCACTCATCCATTGTAACGTCCAAAATTTGCTAATAAGGCTTAGTGCCTTGATTAGTGTGTCGGGAGGGCATAAATAGATTATTATTATGTGAATTTAATTGAATATATGTGATATTATGTGAAATATTTGAGTTATATAATGATATAACTATTTATGCATGTTTAAGTGTATTAAATGTGATTATAGTCATGTTTCTATTAAAAATTGCATTTTCGTAATTTCGACCCGTTGAAGGTATACATGTAAATTATATGTGCTTTGTGAGTGAGACCATATTATTTATGTGGATATATTTGAGATGTCTGGCACGAGACGATCCTAGTGAGTAATTTGGCGGAAAATTCACATCGGGGGTTAATACCCAGCTCGGGGTGAGCCTAGGGGGTATGCTAGTTATTTGGTGGGTTTCCGGGGGAAAATAATAGTGTCTGAAAGATTAGTGGGATTAATCAGGAATGGTGAGGTGTTAACTGAGAGTAACGGGAAATGTGGCAAGAGACGTTGTTGCCCTTGAGGGCGTTAGAGAGCAAGACTTGAGCAAGGGGCATTTTAGTCTTTTGTCAAAGGGATAGACTTAGCCTTAAGCATTAGACTTGGGTAGAAGCTGAGGGAAACAAAGACAGAACAGCACTCACAGCCCTCTCTCACTCTCTCTCTCTACACTCTCACTTTCTTCCTAAGCTAAGTTGGGGTTTTGAGATTTTGGGAGCAGAATTCTTGAGGATGAGGCTTGGAGGCTTGGATATGGTGCTAGGAATTCGTTAACAAGAAACCTAGGGTCGTTCTTATCAGTTGAGGGGTATCGCAAGGCTCGGGAAGGAAAGGATCATGCTTGTTGTTTCCTTACCCTATCACAAAGCACTCGAGGTAAAAAAATTGTCTCATGCACCGAGTGCAAGACTTGAGCCCTTGATTACAGGTCACAGGATTGAGTGTGTCATGATACTATTATAGTTGAATGCCTGATGTGTTTGAATTTATGTTGTCATATTTGTTGATATTGATTGCTTGGTCAAGAGACCGTTAACGACATTGCATGTGTAATGTATGCCGTAGTGGCGGGACCATAACGCGGATGTGATATCCGCTATAGTGGCGAGGTTATCATAAGGATGTGACATCCATCCACTCGGCATGAGTTGTATATTGTTCTAAAAATATATTGTTGGAAATTCTATATGAGTATGATGTGGTTATAGAGTATGCAATACACGATAATGTTATTTGATTATATGTTTGATTGTTGGGTTTTCTTATTGGGCCATGGCTCACAGGCGCTTCGTGGTGCAGGTAAGGGCAAAGGAAAGTTGGACTAGCCATGAGTTGGAGAGTTATAGGGGCGGCGTGTACATACTCAGCTTGCTCGGCCACCACAGTCGAGATACTTTGGGGAACAAAAGTCTTTAATTGAAAATTTGTCGCTTAGGTCGGCTAAGTCTGTATTTATTTTTGGATGAACTTGTATTTATTTGAAACTTTTGGGATCCCTTGTAATTACTTAACTTTTTAAATGAAAGTCCAACTTTTGACCAAAACTTTTGAATGTTAAGCCGGCGTTTAACCCTAATTACACTTTTACGTCCAAATGACTCACTTAACGAGTTAAGTACTATTTTTTTAACACATAGGGCAATGATTCTGACTATTCAGGACATTACATCCATGAAGCAAGATTGGAGCTCCAAACTCCTTGACTACAGAGTGTGGATGTAATGCCCTGAAATCCCTAATACGGTTTAGTGGCTAGATTAGTGGGCCAGGAGGGTCATAATTGTTTAATTATGTCATTAAATGATTATATGCATGTTTATGTGAATTATATTATAATATGATGTTAAATGCATGCATGTGGGTCCACATTTGATTGTTAGGGTGTTTTGGTAATTTGCCCGTTGAGGGCATATTTGTGTATTTTGGTGTATATTGTGAGCTATGGATGAGTTCCTATTATTATGGAGATATATTCGAGCTATTCAACATGAGACGGTCTTATTTTACAAATTAGCGGTTTTGTCATAACGAGGTTATTTATTGGGATATTGAGTAATGGGAATGTTTACTTGATGATAAATTGTGAGTTATTGAGATCAGGAGGAAATTCTGGGCGTTTTGACTATAATGTCCCCGGGGGTGTTTTTGGGACCCCAAGCACTAGGTTTTATTTGAGGTTACTTAAGCTTGAAGTAGCTCGCCAGATAGAACCGTACATTAGAAAACACTTTCTCTCTTCTCGTTAGTTCCTTTTACCTTTCGAGGAAATTTCGAAGAAATCTTGAGTTCTAGGAGTCGAAATCATGCGAGGATCGAGGCATAGCGATCCTAGGAAAGATTTGAAGCTTTTTGACTGAAGGATTTAACGAGAAACAACCCAATCAAAGGTAATCTAAGCTTTAAGTTTTGAGTTTCTAGAGTTTCTAAGCTTTGAATTGGATTTTGTGAATTGATGAGTTTTTGGTTCGTTTGAGCCTCGGGATTTGATGATTTTGGATCATTGGGAACTTTGATTTTTGGATTTGGAAGTGTTTAGGTATGTTTTTGGAAGGTTTAGGATGGGAGAAAATGAGGTTATGGCTGGATTCTGGGTGGAGGTCGCGGCCCAAGCTCGAAGAAGCTGGTGGAGGCATTTGGGCGTGCTGGGCGCCGTGGCACTGGGTAGTGGGCGCCACGGCCCTTGCTCCTAGTGTGGCTGGGGGTCGCGGCTCTTGTGTGGTTTTGAGACCAATTGAGTGTTTTGGTCACGTGGACTTGGTTTTAGGCCTCGGGATCGATCCTACTACCCGGATTGGTGGGGTTCGATGTCCCAGAGGCTAGATCTTGGTTCGGGAACCTTTGTTATTCATTTCATTGATGGTATCCCATATTTGGTTATGACTAGGTGACCTCTAAAGTACTAAAAGTCAGATCGTTCTCAAGGGTCGTTCTTTTATTCATTCTCGCTCGAATCAGAGGTAAAAAAAACTGCACCCCATATGTGACATGCATGATTATTCATGAGGCTTGTTGAATGTGTAAATGTGGACATGGGTTGATTATTGAATGCTTAGCAAATCTTGCTCACTTGTGTATGGCACTGACTCATTAGTCAGAATTGGCAAAGGTGTCAGTATCAACTGTGAAGCTGTGACCCATTAGTCAAGTTCGACAGTGGTACTGGGCATTGGTCACACAGTGCTGACTCATAAGTCAGGAACGGCCTTAGCGTGTTCAACGCAAGCCAATAAAGATTAGATCTAATCGACATCTTCATTAAATGACTCAGAAGAGCGTTAATGCTGGACCGACCTCAAGTTCAATGAATACTATAAGCGCTTGTCTAGCCAAAGGCTAGTTACTTAGAGCCACTGTAATGCCCCAAATTTCTTAATAAGATTTAGGACCTTGATTAGGAGGCCGGGAGGGCCATAATTGCTTTATTATGCTATTAAATGATAATATGCATGTTTAGGTGTATTAAATATGCATGTGAACCCATTTCTGAGTAATTGGGTGATTTTCATATTTTGGCCATTTCAGGCATATTTGGCATATATGTGATATGTGTGTGGTGCTTTATTATTGTTTGGTTATGCTAGGGTTACTCAACACAAGATGATCCTAGGAGGTAAGCTAGTGGGAAAGTCACAACGGGATTTATTCTTGACCCGGAGTGAGTCAAGGGGTATTTAGAGCATTACCGGGTTATTGGGTAATGGGAATGAATATTTGGTGATAAATTGGGAGTTAGTAAGATCAAGGGAAAATTCTAGAGGTTTTGACTATTCGTCCCCAGGGGTGTTTTCGGGACCCCGAGTGTTAAGATTTGGTTGAGGTTACTTAAGCTTGAAGTAACCTTTTAAAAGAATAAAAAGAACGTTATGTACGTTCTCTCTTCCTCTAAGTTTCCTTTTCGTCTCCCAATCGTATTTTTGAAGGTAACTTGAGTTCTAGGACTCGGATTCAAGCGAGGATTGAGGCATAGCGATCCTAGGAAATATTAGAAGCTTATTAGCCGGAGGATTTAGTTGGAAACAACTCAATTGGAGGTAATTCAAGTTTTTAAAGTTTTTAAGCTTGAATTGGACTTTGTGTTTTGATGAGTTTTTGTTAGATTTGAAGCTTGAGTTTTATGGGTTTTGGATCATGGGGATGTTTGGAAACTTTGATTTTGGGATTTGGAGATGTTTGGATAGGTTTTTGGAAGGTTTTAAAAGTGGAAAGACAAGGTTTTTAGGCTGGTTCGAGGTGAGGCCACTTGTTCTAGGGCGTCGTGGCCCTAGCTTGATGAAGGTGGTGATAGGCTCTGCCAGGGGGGCGGGCCGCAGCATGGTCCATGGAGGGCCGCGACCCTTAAGGGAAAAATTGCCAGAAATGAGTTTTTGTGGTGGGAACTTAACTCTAAGGGCCTAGGATCGATCCTACTACCTAGTTGAGTGGGATTCGATGTCCCGGAGGCTTGGGTTGGGTTTGGAAGTATTTATTTACTCACTTTGATCAGGTTTTATATCATGGTTGTGACTAGGTTATCACTAGGGGCTTGGAATCAGGATCGTGCTTGTGGCTCATTTATTGGTAACCTGTGCTTGGACCAAAGGTAAGAAAACAGCACCCCATATGTGACATGCATGGTTATTCTTGATGCATGTTGGATGTTTAAATGTAAACACTGATAGCATATTGAATGCTTAGCAATCTTGCTCATTTGCATATGGTTATTATTGAGGCATGCTGGATGATTAAGTGTGATGCATGTGATGCACGAGAAACATGTGAATAGGGCATGCCATGAATATCGACTATGAGATTGACCAGAGCTTGAGTCTCTGTGTTTGTGCATGATCATAGTTGTGCTAGTAACTGTTAAGTAAGCATGCTGAATGCCCTACGTTTGAATATTCGACATATGACATATGCTTGGTAGCATTGCTTACTTGTGCATGGTACTGACTAATTAGTAAGATTTGGCAAAGGTGTTAGTATTAACTGTGAAGCTGGGACTTATTAGTCAAGTTCGGCAGTGATACTGGGCACTGGTCACACAGTGCTGACTTATAAACCAGGACGGCCTTAGCGTGTTCAACGCAAGCCAACAAAGATTACATCTAATCGACATTCTGCATTAGATGACTCAGCAAGAGCATTAGTGCCGGACCGACCTCAAGTTGGATGAAAACTAAAAGCGCTTGTGTGACTTACCCATCAGTCACTCATCTGTTTAAGCTAGTGACTTACCCATCAGTCACTCATCTGTTAAAGCTAGTGACTACCCATCAGTCACTCATCTGATTAGAGCCATTGCATGAAAGCCAGGTAACGATTTCATTACATGGCTATGGGCACCGAGCCCCATAGTGACTTGCTTGTCAGTCACTCAGTATGGTTAACAGAACCTCAAAGTGATATTCACTCATCTGTTCAAGGCTATTAGCTCTGTATGATCATTTTGATCATCATATGCATGGCTTTGGGTACTGAGCCCCATAGTGACTTGCTTGTTGGTCACTTAGTATGGTTTACCAGAACCTCAAGTGTTGAATCACTCGTCTTATTAGGATTAACTTGATAGTCATCCAATCAGGAGGGCATGATTTTTTATCCTTGATTCCCCAACACTGTTTGAATTTATTTGCATGCTTGAATAAAGCTATGTATGCTTGGCATGCCAGATATGATTTGATATCATAATATGATTGTTCATGAGCATATTGAGTTTTCTTGCTGGGCTTCGGCTCACGGGTGCTATGTGGTGCAGGTAAAGGCAAAAGAAAGCTGGACCATCCTTGAGCGGGAGAACTTAGGTGACGACGTGTACATATGCAGCTTCTTGACCGCCACGATCGAGGTTTGAAGGAGAGGAACTAGGGTTAACCTTGTTTTGCCGCTTAGATCGGCCGGTTGTAAATATTTTGTTGTAATAAACATTTAAATTATATTTTTGGGATCCCAATGTATACAGTAAACGTTCTAGTGAAACGTTATATCTTAACTGAAATTTTTAATCCCTAAACCGCTAATCATACTTAGTTACACGTTTATGGCCAAATGACTCGATTAGCGAGTTTAGCACTGTTTGCAATGTGCACCGTAACGGTCCCTGGAGTTTAGGGCGTTACAGCCACAGTGACTATTTAGTCACATGGATGTGGGTGCTGAGCCCCGTGTGACTTACCCACCAGTCACTCATCTGTTTAAGCTAGTGACTTACCCATCAGTCTGTCATTTGTTAAGCGAGAGACTTACTCATCAGTCTCTCATTTGTTTAAGTTAGTGACTTGCTAGTCAGTCACTCAGTATGGTTTACCATAATCTCAAGTGTTAAATCACTCATCTGTTCATTGCTATAAGCTTTGTATGATTATCATGATCATCATTTGATATTATATGCTTGCATTATTATGTTTTCTTGTTGGGATTTGGCTCATGGGTGCTATGTGGTGTAATTAAAGGGAAAGAAAAGCTCACCCAGCCTTGCGTGGAGAGCTTAGGTGGTGATGTGTACATATGCGGCCGCTTGACTACCAAGGCCAAGGAGTTCTCAGAGGGACTAAGGGGTTTACCCTATTTTTGCCGCTTAGGTCGGCGGGTTGTAAATTTAAACAGTAATGATCATTTTGAGTTGTAAATAACTTGTAAACGTTTTTATGGGCCCATGAACAGTTTTATGTTTTAAATAAAGTATATCATTTCCTTTTGATTGGTTTTCCACCTTAACATGTTAATAACACCTAGAAGCACGTTTTTAACCAAATGACTCGGGTAGCGAGTTAAATTTATGGTTCATCGTTCACCGTAACGGTCTTGGGGTAACCAGGGCGTTACAATGGAAGTTCAAGATCAAACAAGCAAACATTAGGCAAAAAAACTCTTCCAACGATGATAGTGTAGAAGTTCAAGATCGGACTAGATCATGACTAAAATCTTCTTCGGCGACAAAGAAAATCTCTTCCATCAAACCCATCAAACATTTTTTTTAACAACCAATGGGAGTTTTTTTGGATGAGACAATTTTTTAGTGGTAATAATTCAGGGAGAATTTTTAGCAACCAACAAAATTTGAAAGAACGATTTGGTAGTAGGGGTAGTTCAGGGCAAAAATCTTTTTTATTCTTTTTTTATATATATATATATATAACCATAAGAACTAGTAACTTGTTTGAAAAAGGATTATTAACTAGTTTTTTTTTTTTTTAAATAGCATCTAGTTTCAGAATAATAATATCTGGTTTTGAAAATTAGTATATGGTTTCGAAAAAAATTATTGACTTATTAGTAACCGATTTTACAGAAACTAAGTAACTAGTTATGTTTTCTCATATTCTCGTAGAAAAAATATTTAAGAAAATAAGTTCTCATCTTTTTTCCCATTTTTTTTGGAGAAAATAAAATCCTATACATTAAATTCGAAAGTTTTTTCAAAGAAGTCTCTAATTTGCCTAAAAAGAAAGATTTTATTGAACTAAAAACAAGATACACAATATGGGGGCAGCTTCCCTTAAGTCACCATGCCAGCGCTTTTAGAATAAGGAAACCATTTAGTAGTGGAGTGAGCTTAGCATTAAAAGAAGTCTACCAGGCCCAAATATCCAATCTGCTAAATATTTTAGTACCCACTTGTGTTGAGGGACAAAAGCACACAAGTTTATACATCAAATCACATAGGTTAAAGACTCTTATAACTTTTCTACATAGAACTCAGCTGTCAAGTTAGGTTTTCTCCGGCTCCCAAACAGGGCAAGCCTCTGGCTAGGGGCCCCATATAATGAGGCCCCAAAATTTGAAAAAAAAAAATACCATTTGTTTACATATATAAAGGTCCCAAAATGTTGAAAATTGCCACTTTATATATATATTTTTTTAAAATAACATATTTTTGTTTAGGGTCTCTCACAACTTATGACCACCGGGCTCCCAAATTGCCTTTATAGAAAGAAGCTTTGAGAAAACATAATTAATTTCATTCTTAAAAGAAGAAAAAAAAATGAATTTTTGAGTTGGGAGCGTATGACTTTAATTTTTTAGTCCTCATTTTTTAAATTTTTGAAAAATGACAATTTTACATTGTCGATTATCTAAATTGTTATTTTTTATAATTTGTTTATTTATGACTGTATGACTTTAATATAGTGATATATTTATATTAGTTTTGTTTAATAATTAGTTTTTTTTAAGTTATATTAATTTTTGAATTTTTTTTATGGGTTGTTAGTATATTATTTTCCAACTAGTATATATATATTTTTTATAATATGGTATATCATTTTTTTATGATATTTAATTTCTTTTTTATTATACATAATGATAGTATATATTTTTGTATCATAATATATATTTTAATGGTAGTATATAATTGTGTTAGCATAGTATATATATTTTTAATAATAATTTTGTAAGTTTTGTTGGTATATTATTTTTCAACTCAATATATGTATTTTGTGATATGATATATCATTCAACAACATATAAAAAAACAAAATAATCAAAATAATTTGAAAATAAAAAATAATTAGACAAAACTAATATACATATAACATAATATTAAAATATTTAAAATAAAATAATAATTTATTAAATGACATATTTGATAATATATAATAATACAATAAGAATAAAATTATTTTACAACAAAATTAAAAATATTAATATTTACGTACTTCACAACTGTTTTCCGGTGAAGAATAATCTACGCGTATTTATATAAAAGCTGTCAAAACGATGCTGCAACTTTGATGCATTTGAGTAAAGTTGGTTGGAGGAAGAAACTACCAAGAAAAAAATATATAAAATGCAGAATAATAATTGTGAAAAGCTGAGAGAGAAGAGCTCAGACTGCTGGATAGTCCAACAGTGTTGGAAAAGTAAATATAACATCGAGTTATTATAGAATCAATAAGAGTTATGACACATGGCCATGGCCATATATGAGGTTTAAAAGCATATCAATATTTATTGTGTACCATGAATGATCCATAATTCCATATAATAATTTATTTTTTAATAAATAACACTTCGTTCACTTCACTTATTTATTTGGTGAGTGAGTTATATATATATTATAAAGTAGTTTATATAAATCCAAATACCTCAAAAATAAAAAAATAAAAACTTAGACCTAACTAATATAAAATCATGACCTACTCCACCTCAACGCACTACAACAAAATAATTAGCTAACAATGTATAATCCTATTTATTTTTTTGCAAAAATATTAAATTATTGTCTCCTACCGAAGTAACTTCTTATACGCTAATACAGCCAACACGTGAAAATGAAAACTCTGTGTATTGGCCATAAATATATATATATATTTATTTATAGTTAGTGGTCACACACGTATAAATATAAATATATATTTTTTTTAAATTTTACAAAGCACCTTCTGTGCGATTTCGACAATTGGACAAACAGATGTGTCCAAAGTTAAATGATATCAATTTCAACGGAAGGAGAAAAAAATTCAGAGCTATATATGATAGCTTTCACATGAGGCCATATTATATTCTTCTTTTCTTGTCAATATATATTATGACTTTAATGAGGTTTTTATCATGTGGGGTTTTGCCTTATGATATAATAACATTGGCAAAAGTTGCCATAATTTTCAAGGTGAGGATCTACTACTTTTTCTCCCACAAAATGATTAGCCTAATATCTCGCATAATTAAAAATATAAATTATCATCGGTCTTTTTGAAAGTAAACAACATAAAACCATTTCTCACACAAAATGATTTGCCTAATATATGGCATAATTAATTAGTATTAAATATCTTACAACCAATATTTTTATTTTCTTCTTTAATTTAATTTTTTTATTCATTTTTACTAATTAATGATTATAATAATAATAATAATTAATTATGATTCTACTTCTTAACTAGTTAATTATTAAAAATTAATGATGATGTGTCAATTTAAAATTTCTTTAAACCACTCTATTCTTTAATTTAATATATAATAAATAATAAATGTAAATTTTTTAAATTTAAATAAGATATTTATAAGATATTACTATTTAAATGCACTCTAAAATCTCTTAAAACTAGTCTATCATTTAATTTCTTTAATAATTTTTGTGCATATGTTAGTACTCACCGTTAACTGTCCGTTAAGTATCCACGTGGCACGTTTTTACTAGTCTAATTGGCGGCGATAATACTAAAAAAAATTCAAAAGTTACACTTTAACACCCCCAAATCTTTTTTTTTTTGCGGTAATAATACATAAATCTACAACTTTAGTGCAAACGTTAATACTCATCGTTAACTGCCCATTAAGTATTCACGTGACACATTTTTATACTTGTAAATTTAGGTATTAAAAAGTAACTTTATAAATGATTTGGGTATCACCGCCAATATTCCTATATTATTTAAATACTATAAAAATCATTTTAAATTTTAAAAAATCTAAAAGATTATTAGAAACTAATTAATAAAACTAAAATTTACAAGTTCGAAATAACGCAAATTAAAATTGAAACTCAAAATCATCCCAAAATCCATATTATTAATTAGTTTAGATTTTATTAAATTTAAAGTAATTTTTTATAATATTTAAATAATTTAGTCTAAAATCATCCCAAAATCCATATGTGCCACGTGGATACTTAACGGACAGTTAACGGTGAGTACTAACGGTAGTACCAAAATTGTAGATTTATGTTGTTTACCCTAAAAACGGATTCTGATGATGTGGCAGGGATTTCTCACACGTGGTTGACATGTGGCCAAAGTACTGCTTGACTATCGACCAGAAGCACATCGCTTCGTCGGGGCTTAACATTTAGATATGACCACGCTAGTCGTATAACTTGATTTGTTTCCTTCTTAAACTGTAATCTTACAATTAATACATTGAATATTTCCTCATTATGACCTTGATACGTGGTTATTAAGGAAAGATATGGTCATTGGCCCATGTAACCCTCCTTGAGCCTATAAATATGCATGAAATAGCTCAAGGAAGGGACTTTTGATCCCTGAATCTTTTTGCTAAGATAGAGAAAAAGAGAGAGCTATAGTGCAATTATCCATCGTTTTATTGTATTTCTTCTAAGGTTTGTGAAACACAAGAACCCTAGTTCTTTGATCACTGCTTTGAGATTCAATCTTAATAATAACACTAAGTGGACGTAGGTCATTACCATCTTTTGGGGTCGAACCACTATAAATCCTTGGTGCTTTCTTCTCTTTCATTAGATTATCTTTCGTACTTGCCATTCTATCTTTTGTCGTATATTTGACTCCGTGTCGTTGGCCAAATCAAGGGTCAACATTCTGGTGCTTTCATTGAGAGTTTGACAAAAAAAAACTGTGAAAAAATCTAATGGCAAAAACATCCAAGAAGGCTGGACAAGCTGCTGACGCTGCACCATCCCAACCTCCTCCCCCAAATGGGGCTGAGAATGAACCACATTTGGAGTTCGATGAGGAGGAATTAGATTCTGAAACACTAAGGGCAATGCTAGGAGTGTTGCAAGATGATTTGGCTAATCTGAGGGCCAATCAGGAGAATGCTGCGGAGACAATGGCGCTGCAGCAAAGAGAAATAGAACGTCAGCGCCAAGAGCTAATTGAGCGGTAGGAGGAAATGGATCGTCAGCAGAGGGATGCAATGGCCGCCCTTGAAGCAACCATTCAACTGGCCAGGAGTCACGCTGAACCAGCCTCCCAGCCAGATCAGCCACCGAATGCACCACCTCCAAGAGGTCCCAATCCAAGCCCTCCGCTCCAGCCAGCAAGCCCTCAAAGGCCGGAGCAGCCGCCTGTGGCTCAGGATGATGTCCCACCCAGGGATCTTGAGCAGCAGCCTCCATCCCAGGCTAGTCGAGGCAATCCCCAGCGCCCGAGGCATAATAGGGCAGGGCAGCCGCCCCGTAGCCCTAGACGCCCAGGGGATGAAGAGCTGAATCTACTGAGCAGGGGGCAGCATCCTTCTGCCAACAGGAGGAACACCAAGTCAGACTTTGCGGTCAGGGGGCCCCCACGGCATACGGGGACCAAACGACCAGCGCAGGCCTCCCCTTGACGCTCGGGAAATGCCAGCCCAAGGTGGAAATAGCGTGAATAGCCGGTCATGCCGTAGTCCGCCACAATTCAGAGATGACCATGACTATAATGAAGCTGATTCCGGCAGAAGAAATGCTGGCTGGAGAAATTAAGAAAGAGGTGGAGACAGAACCCCCTCACCTAGAGAAAATAGGCCAGCTAGCCACAATGCTTGGGGGCAACCCAAGCAGCAGAACGTCTTTAGTCGGCTAGGAGCTAGCGAGCAGAGACGTAGAGATGATGATCTAAGGGATGTACTTAGAGACCCCCGTGAGAGGCACGACGAGTACGCTCCCCCGACACCGGTGGCCCCAACAGTCCCAGAAGCTGTTCAGGCTCAGATTGATGCCCTGAACTAGGCGCTACAACAACTGGTCAGGGGACGAACGTTCCATATTGAGTACGATAGGAGGAGGGGCACCCCCTTTGTATAGAGGATTGTTGCGGCCGAAACCCCTTGTAAGTTCAAGATGCCTACATTGCCGAACTTTGACGAGTACGGAGACCCAGTATCTCACGTTAATAAGTTTGACATACAAATGGATATACAAAAAGTGTCGGAAGACGCCCGCTGCCGGATCTTCCCCGCGACATTGTCTGACACCGCCCAGGAGTGGCTTTTTAAATCCCCTCCTGCTTGTATAGTATCTTGGGAGATGTTCGTAAAGGAATTTTACGAGCAGTTCTACGCGGGTCGCGTACACCCCACAGAGGCCAACCAGCTGGTCGAGATACGCCAGAAAGAGGGAGAGCCCTTGAAAGAATATGTCCAACGCTTCATGCGAGCAGCGGCTGGAGCCAAGACAGTGGGTGATGAGGGTAAGATGATGGCTCTAACTGCTGGGGTTAGGCGCCATTCACCCCTCTGGAGTAGCCTCAGAAGGAATGGGGTAAGAAGCACCCAAGAGTTTTTGGATCGGGTTGATCGATACATCAAGCTCGAAGACGCAATTTCCAACGAAGGGAAATCTCCCACAAAAGACAAGGGACCCAAGGAAGAACCCGCCAAAGCCGCCAACGGGTCGGAAAAGCCCAATGGCAACAGCAAGGGCAACGGGAATGGCAATGGTAGGAACGATGGAAAACGGGCGAACAATGAACCCTCAGCTTCTGAGAGTAAACGCCCCAAAGGCAATCGATACGAGCCGAGATTCACCAACTACACGGCCCTTATCGAAAGCCGAGCTGAAGTCTACCAGGCGACTAGCTCAAGCGTTCCTTACAAACGACCCGCAGCTATAAGAAAAGATATCTCCAAGAGAGATACGATAAAGTTCTGTGTTTTCACAATGACTACGGGCACGACACCAATGAATGTAACCAGTTGAAAGACGAGATTGAGTTCCTGATCAGGTAGGGACATTTAAGAAGATATGAGCAAGCCGCAGGAGGGTCTCAACGAGAGGCTCAAGGTGGCAACGAGCAGGCGCCTGCACGCCAACGCTCGCCACCTCTACAACCAGCTTCTCTGGCAGGCACTTTACTCACCATCTGTGGAGGCCTACATCTTGCAGGAGACAGTGGGAAGGCAATGGAACGATACGCTCGAACCCTATGCCACGACCAGGACATTGAGATGATGAGTGTGGAGGATCGAGCACCGAAAAAGACTCGAACAGAGGAGGAATTGATAACCTTTTCTGAAGACGATGCCCAGCACGTGCGATTCCCACACTCCAATTCGCTGGTCGTAGATGTACAAATTGCCAACATGATCGTAAAGAGGGTGTTGGTCGACACAGGAAGTTTGGTCAACATCCTGTACAAGTCTTCGCTGGAAAGAATGAAGCTGTCTGTCAAAGACCTAGAGCCATGCAACCAAACCATTTATGGTTTTTCCGGTGAAGGGCTCACCCCAACATGGTCGATTAGGCTTCCAGTTACAGCAGGTACTGCACCTGCTAATAGGACATTAGTCACTACTTTCATAGTAGTTTATTGTCCTTCAACATACAATGCTGTAATTGGGAGACCTATTCTGGTTGACCTACGGGCCGTCACTTCAATATGGCACCTTGCCATGAAATTCCCGACAGACGCAGGGGTAGGATGCGTCGTGGGGAATCAGCGGGAAGCAAGGGAGTGCTACAACGCCTCGATCACCAAGGCGAAGAAGGGTGTATAGAGAGATATTCCAGGAAAAGAGTTCCAAGTGGCAATTGATGCTCACGCCCACTCAGGTGATTATGTCACCAAATAGGGTGTTTCCCAAAGTGAGGATAGAGACCTGGATTCTTGCGTTGGGGATTTTGAAGAGGAAATTGGACCCATCGAGGACCTTGAGGAGGTCCAACTCGATGAAGAAAATCCGACCAAGGTTATGAAAGTCGGTAAAAACTTAGAGACAACAACAAAACAAGAACTGGTGGATTTTTTAAGGAGGAACCAGGAAGTCTTTACCTGGTCGCACAAAGACATAGTCGGAATAGACCCTGTAGTCATCAGCCATGTCCTGAACATCGACAAGAGTTTTCCACCGGTGCAACAAAAAAGAAGGCTGCTTGACAAAGATAGATCAAAGGCCTTAAAAGAAGAAGTCAAAAAGCTGAAGGAGAATGGGTTCATCAGGGTGGCGTTTTATCCACCGTGGGTCTCTAATCCCGTGCTAGTTCCCAAGCCGAATGGCAAGTGGCGCACGTGTGTGGATTTCATAGATCTTAATAAAGCCTGCCCCAAAGATTGTTTCCCACTCCCAAGAATCGACCAGCTGGTCGATGCCACTGCAGAACATGAGATTCTCTCATTCATGGATGCATCCCCCTTATGAGGATCACACTAGCTTTCGGACTGATATAGGGCTTTACTGTTACAAAGTAATGCCTTTTAGTTTGGAAAACGCTGGTGCGACTTACCAGCGACTAGTCAACCACACGTTTAAAGAGCAGATCGGCACAAACATGGAGGTCTATGTCGACGACATGCTGGTCAAGTCGAAGAAGGCAGAAGGGCATATAAAGGATTTGTAGGAATGCTTCAACGTCTTGAGCAAATATCAAATGAAGTTGAATCCCCTTAAATGCTCCTTCGGAGTAGGATCAGGGAAGTTCTTGGGATTTACAGTTAACTCGAGAGGAATTGAAGTCAATCCTGAGAAAATTAAAGCCCTGATCGATATGAAATCGCCAGTGAAGATTAAGGGTGTTCAAAGTTTAATCAGAAGAATTGTTGTTCTGAGTAGATTCATTTCGAAGTTAACAGATAAGTGCGTTCCATTTTTTAATCTACTTAGAGGCAACAAAAAGTTTGAATGGACAGAGGAGTGCAAGCAGGCTTTTCAAGCATTAAAAACTCACATGGCGCAACCACCCATCCTGTCAAAGCCGGTCGATAAGGAAACTTTGTTCATCTACCTGGCAATCACAGAGTATGCTGCTAGTGCCGTTTTAGTAAGGGAGGAAGAAGGCGTGCAGAAGGTTGTTTACTATGTAAGAAAAAGGCTAATTGGAGCAGAACAGGGGTACCCGCCCATCGAGAAGCTACCCTATTGCCTAATTTTGGCCTCCAGGAAGCTGCGGCCTTACTTTCAAGCTCATAGTTTTGACCAACCAGCCTCTACGACAAGTCCTGCAAAAACCAGAGGATGCGAGTAGATTGTTAAAATGGGCAGTCGAACTTGGGCAGTTCGATATATCTTTCTTGCCACGAGCAGCGATAAAAGGGCAAGCCCTGGCTGACTTCATTACAGAATTCACTGAACTTACAGATAGCGAGCAGATTGAAGAGCCTAATGAGCCTGAGTATCAAAACCAAGCTCCCTCATGGAAATTATTTACAGATGGTTCTTCTAACGAGTGCCACACTGGAGCAGGAGTGATATTGGTAACGCCAGAAGGGCATCGATTTCACTGTGCAATCAGGTTTGACTTCACTGCTTCTAACAACGAGGCCGAGTATGAAGCATTACTCGCTGGGTTACGGTTAGCCAGGGACATGAATATAAAGGTGCTTCACATCTACAGTGATTCTCAGCTGGTGGTGAATCAAGTCATGGGAGAATACCAGGCACGAGGTTTAAAGACGGTTGCCTATTTAAACAAAACAAAAGATTTATTGGCTCAGTTCGACAAATACACACTCCAGCAAGTACCTCACGACCAGAATTCCAATGTTGATGCTTTGGCCAAATTAGCAAGTGCAAAGGACGCTGATACTCTGAATATAGTCTCGGTCGAGCGGCTGTCTATGCCAAGCATCCAAGGGAGGAGACCACAATGGTAATCCAGATGGCGAATACATGGATGGCACCATATATAGAGTATCTGACGCAAGGCGTGTTACCAACAGACAGAAACAAAGCTAGGACCCTTCAGCGGCAAGTTGCTAGGTATATCTTGGTCGATGGAATCTTGTACCGAAGGGGATACTCAATGCCACTCCTCAGATGTATTCCAAAAGAAAAGGCCAAAGAATTAATGAAAAAGGTACACAAAGGCTTTTGTGGAGACCACGCTAGGGGGCAAAGCTTGTCAAAAAAGATCCCGAGGCAAGGATACTTCTGGCCCATGATGAATGAAGACTCGATGGAGTTTGTGCAGAGGTGCGACAAATGCCAGAGGTTCTCCAAAATCCCATGAGCAGCCCCCAATGAGCTTGAACATATGCAAAGTCCATGGCCGTTTGCAATTTGGGGCATAGATCTAATCGGATCTTTGCCCACAGGAAAGGGCGGCGTCAAGTATGTTGTGGTTGCCGTCGACTACTTCACTAAATGGGTCGAAGTCGAGCCGTTCGCAACCATAACAACCAAGAAGGTGCTGGATTTCGTGATCAAGAACATCATTTTTCGTTAGGGATTGCCAAGGAAAATTGTCTCAGATAACGGCACCCAGTTCGATAGTGATTTATTCATAGATTTTTGCGAACGGCATGGCATTATCAAGAGCTTTTCTTCAGTCGCTCATCCCCAAGCAAACGGACAAGTCGAAGCAGTCAACAAAACGCTAAAGGATACACTACAGAAATGACTAGAAGAAACTAAGGGGGCGTGGCCAGAACAATTTCCTAAAGTCCTTTGGTCGTCCAGAACTTCCCATCGAACAGCGACAGGCCATACTCCATTCTCTTTAGCTTATGGATATGAAGCTATGTTGCATGTTGAGTTAGATTTGCCTTCACATTGCAAAATAACGTACGATCAAGGCTCGAACAGCCAACTACTGATGGAATCCCTAGATTTGGTCGATGAGAAGCGTGAGCAAGCCCAGCTCCGAGTAGCTGCGTACCAGCAAAAAGTCGCTCAATATTTTAATTCTAAAGTGCGAGAAAGGAAATTCAATGTCGAAGATCTAGTACTTTGAAGAGTTTTCCTAAACACTCGCGACCAAGCTGCTGGAGCACTCGGACCTAATTGGGAAGGGCCATAGGAGATTGAAGAATTCCTTCACCCAGACACTTATAAACTTGCTCGCTTAAACGGAGATCTTGTTCCTCGCTATTGGAATGGAGAACACCTGCGCAAGTATTATCAATGAACAATCCTTCTTAAAGGATTGGCTTGTATTAATTTTACTTTTTACAAGTTATGAAAAAGGGTTGGTCATTTTATGTGACTAATTGCTTATAAGTGTAAGATCTTTTTGATCACTCGTACAGACATTTTTTGTCCATTTATTACAAGAAATATAAGGGACTGTGCGCAGCCAGTCATTCTTGCCAATTATTGTATTTTATACAAGTATTTGCTCATTACGTGTGTTGTTTTGCTGTATTACAATTTTAATTATTTTGCTACGAGCAGTATTGTTCAAACAGGTTTTGGTCAAGGCAAGTGACCAAGGACCTAAAGCTCCTCGATCACTTGGGGGGCATATAAGGTATCTAGTAAGCAAAGCATATCGAAAGGTATGTAAACACATGAGCAAAATAAGTGAAAGCATGCTAGGGTACTTAGAGTATTTTTCAAAATTTGGTATTTTGTTAAATCAAACCAAAGTACTATGATAAGCTGTCATGCAAACGGATGTTATAATAAGATGCAAATATATTATAATATCAAAATGTATCCTTTTGCACCGCGAGCAGCTGCTCCTCGGATGTAGAGTCCAAGAACTTTACTTAGCTAAGATAGATAGTAGTATGATAGTATTTATAGCATTATCTTTGTTACTATGGATTTTTGGTTCAGACCGGGAATTATTTGGACACTCATAGTAGTACTTATAGATTTTCTAAGTTTAATCTATAGTTTAAGAATATTAAGTATAACCTAAGGTTTGATTAAAGTGACTGATATTAAGGATCATATTTATTATATTATAAGGTTTAGACATCAACCAATAGGATTTGAAGCACATGTTATGAATGGTAATTAAGGATTAAGTATTTTGGAGGATTAAATCTAATAAGGAGTAAAGTTTGAATGTTATAGGGTCAGTCAGCAGCTTTGAGTACGTTGAGGGCTTAGTCAAGGCTGTTTACTCCATTCAAACTTAGCTACAAATGTGTAATTTCGTGTTTAAATATTCAGCGAGTGCCGATATATCGCAGCTATAGGGGGCGATATATCGCAGCACGTAGATACGGAAAACACGAAACGATGCACGGTCGCCTCGGGCATACTGGCCCAGGCGATATATCGCCTACAGGGGGCGATATATCGCCTCCTTCAGCATATGTTCAATTGTTTTTGAATTCTTTTCCTTTCAGCCATTCAAACTTCTTCATAAGTCCAGCATCTTTTGAACGAGTCTTCAGCCTCTGCTGAACGATTATTCAAATGATTTTCACCTAAAAAGCCATTATTTTTATTCAAGTAAAATCAAGATCTTTTCATCTCCAAACTCTATAAATAGGACCTAGTACCCAGCCATTATTCACCATTTGCTCTAAGTTCAGAAGCTGCTAGTGTTAAGTGAGTGTGAGAGTGTAAACACTTGGTTTGGGGAAAAACTATAAGCTTAAACATCATAAGCTTATCAAACACTTTGGGAAGTGAGTTCTATAGTATTTCGGTGGAGGTTAGATTGATCTTGCAATCTTTGAGGTAAACCCAAAACTCTAGTTCCTTTCTGTATTTTATGTTATTTCCTTTCTCAAAACCTTCTACTCAGTCCCCTAACCTTATTCTTATTTTGGTTAGGGAATCCAAGCTCTTAAGCATATAAGTCGGTAAGTATGTTTTTTATGGTTTAGTCTTTCCATCTCTTTCATTTCATCTCCTTTCTTAGACTCACTCTTTCTTATGGTTTTAGGAGTGTTCCAAAAGTCCCAACTCAGTCCATAATCCAGGTAACTTTGGTAAGGAAAATAGGCTAGAACTAATATGTTATGTGCTTATGTTATCTATATGTTTTATGTTATTAATGTGTTATGATATGTATATGTGTATGTTTGTAGGCTTGGGCATATGACCCATATGGCTAACAAGACCCCAAATGGGTTATGGGCATATGACCTACTTAGCTAGTAGGACCCCACTAATCCCATGGGCATATGCTTGTTTAGTCTATGGGACCCCAAGTAATAATGGCCATTATAATAAGTGTATGTTATATGTGTTATGTTAAGTCTTTATGTTTTCTTATGAAATTATGTATATGACTTTGTGTTAGATTTTCCTTACTGGGCATTAGGCTCATTCCTTTCTGTTTTATGTGCAGGAAAATAAGCTTTAGAGGCGGTAAGATTCGTGACGCTTGGAGGATGTGTATCGATGATGAATGGAGTCAAGGGGCCGAGCGTTAATCGATTCGAGGATGTAGTTTCGGTTTTATGTCTTTTTATATGTATTTTCCGCACTAATTATGTAATGTTTTATTATTTTAAATTATGTTTTTGTTTTAAAGACAATGGGATCCCATATCCGTTTTGGTATTTACTTTGTAAATAACTCTTATTTTGCAAGTTATTCAATAAATTATGGTATTTTCGCAAATGTAAGTTCTTTTAAGGATTTTATGTATAGTTTCGTTAATGGTCCAAATAGTCTAGATTAGTGGGTCATTACATCGGATGTAATTGTTCAATTAAAAGTAAAAGCTACCCATGCAGCAATAAATAGTCAACTGGAAAATAAGTGTCTTTACATCACGATCTGTAGGACGTGTACTTGAAAAACTAAATAGAAAAATAGCATACGAGGCTGGAGGATCTTGGGGGGTGCCCTAGTCGATGACATTTGTAGCTTCATTGTCCTCCCCGTCCACGCCAGTTGCCAAGGAGATTTCGAGCGAGGCAGGTACCCTTGCTCTCTCGTCTGTCGCTAGTCGAGCAACGTAGCGGGCTATCTCAACATGCCTAGCGCACTCGGGAAGGTAGCTGAAGTCAGCCTCTTGGTTGTGTTTCCAGAAGTCATAGAAACACTTAACCGTGGCATTCTTGTACCTTTCCAAATTGTTGGCGTTGGATTGTTCAAGCTTCTCGATCCGACCCTCCAAGGTTGTAGTCTCTTGTCTACTCGCAGCCAATTCCTGCTCAAGCTTTTTAGCCTCACGATAGTTGATACAGTTAGACTCCTTGAAGTTGTATTTTTGCTTGATGGCCTTATCAAGAGCAGTCTGCTTCTCCCTTAGCTCCTCAGCCAGTTTTTTCTTCTCCCCAAGCACTGCCTCAAGCTGCTCAGCGTATTTCGCTTCGGCAGCTTTGAGCTCTTCAATGTGTCATTGCTCCAAAGTCCTGGACTGCTCGGTGATGTCAAAGGTTAGACTGACTGTAGAATATAAAAGGGGCTGTCTCTACAGAAAAAGATAACTTACACTGGCGAACTCATTCAATGCACAGGTTAAGATCTAGTCGACGTCCATTGTCTCTGTCAAAGCCATCGCCTCTCGGCAACGTTCATGCTTCAAAATTTTGGCCACCCTGTCTTTAACCGATCTCAAGGCATGACTCGATATGTCGCCCCCCATGGAAGCAGGAGCAGCCTGCTGAGTCTGGTCGGTTGGGGTCGGTGGAGAAGGTGTCGACCCGACAGGAGCAGGGGGAGTTTGCTGCTCGTGAGGAGAAGGAGGTAGTGTTACATTTGCTAAGGGTCCATCTGCCGGAGGGCTTGCAGTACGGGCTTTCTTGGCCCGAGGCATTTTACTGCTTTCCACGGGATGCCTCTTGCTCAAGGGAGCATCGGGAGCCTCGGGGGCATTGTATATGTCGAACACATTCTCGGAGTCCATGTCTGTAAGAAAAGAAAATGTACGAACAGTTAGATAGTATAAACGATTGAGTATGTTATGACAGGAAAAGAAACAAAGAAAATTGTAAGATAAATACCCGAGCTGTCATTACTGGTCTCTACATTATATACTCTACTAGTGTTACACTCACTCTCTGGCATGAAGAAGTCTAAATCTAAATTGGGAGCGTACTTAAAATTGTCGTCCCCGTCAAATAAGTGACAGGGAATTGGCAAGCTATCTAAGAGCGAGAGATCAGTACCGTTCTCATCCGAAGATTCGTCGAGGGGCTCGAGAGGTTCGGTGGCTTTCTTTTTTCCCTTTCCCGTTGGGGCGGGGAGAGCAACAGCCCGCGGGGTGCTGGAGGGTTCCCTGATTGTCACTCCAGTGGCCTTCCTCGGAGGGGTTTGTGACACGTCTGGGTGCTACTCGGGAACCTCTCTGCCAGTGGCACTCCCCGTTGTTGACTCACTCACATCCTGATGAGGGGCCAAAAGGCCAACCAGTCTCAGATTGGCCTCTGTGATCAGTTGTTTGACACTTTTCTCTATATTGGTCATGCTGGCAAGGAGGGCTAATCACATCTCCATGTCTGGAGCAGGGTCTGGTCGCAACCATGGGCCTAAAATGCACTAAATTTCTAAGTGAAATGCAGCAAAAAATTGAAGAAAGATAAACGACCAATGGTACAAAGACTTTACCTCTTTGGGTGAAGGCCAAGTTGTTCACGACCATGTCAGTCGTCAAGAAATACTCCAGATGGTACCTCCCCACATTCGAGGTATAAGTGGTGTCAGTCAGGAAAGTGCGACCTGTTTCCTGGTGACAAAAGTGGAAAAGCCCATTGTTTTCTTGGTTGGGGTAAGATTTTAGGTCGAACAGATAGTTGACCTCATGTGGTGTCGGGACGGGCCATTTCTTATGGCTATAGAGGATATAGAGTGCAGCAAGCATTCTATATCCATTGGGAGTTATTTGAAAAGGGGCGACCCCGAAGTAATTGGCCACCCCCTGGAAAAAAGGAGGAAGAGGCAGCGTCGCTCCTGCCTCGATGTGGTACCTTAACCAGGCGCTGAAGGCGCCTCCAGGCAAGTTCGCCCGTTGGTCTTGAGTTGGTTGAACTAGTGTCATCCCAGGAAGTCAGTATTTTTTAATATAATTAGCGATCATCCTGGTCGTTACCCGACTGACAGGGGCGATGTACCATTCAACATCTGGTTGAACGGCGTTTCGAGGCTGGGTGTGAGTTTGAATGTTAGGGTCAGGGATATTTCTTTCTCGACCACTGGTCGAGGAAACTCCAGCCTGAGGAGCAGGCTGATTTGAAGGGTTTGAAGGTTTCTTTTTCTGGGCAGTGGATTTTACTCTACCCATGGCTGGAAGGTTTGACTGAGGTCTATTGGATGGGGTTCAAGAAAAAGGAATTTCTGGTATCAGCAGTGACGGATGCTCCTCGTCTTCAAGTAATTGGGCAAGCAAGTCGTCGTCGATAGGCCTTTCACCTCCCCACGGATCTTGCATGAAAAGCTGCGAACAGAGAAAGGGAGAGGTGAGAACATAAAGCCTAAAAATCTGTGTTGCGAGTTAGAATAACGTTGCTCGCGTATAAAAGTTAAGCTTTTATACGGCCAGCAGCATTCTAGCGAAAACACTAAGTTCTATACGAGCAGTTTGAAAAATAGATTGAAAAGCGGAAGTAAGAAGTTTTTCGAAAAAAAAAAACTTTTTTAACTTCGAATGGGCTGGAAAAAACCCAGTGTTTCAACTAGCCTAAAAATCGAAAATTCAATTTTTACGTCCTAAATCTACAATCTCGACTACCAAACTGGCTCTTAACTCCTACAAGACGTTGTTTCATCACCTTTCAAGCATTGGTTAAAATTCCCAATTTCTCCAAAACAGTTTCAGTCAAGAACAGTAAAAAATCTCCAAGAACTCAGAAATCAGAAATAGAGATAAACAAGTGTTGCATGGCGTATCAACAACTGAAAGGTTTGAAGAAATGTACTTGTGTAAAAGATGGAGTAAAGTTATGAGATGCTAAGTTGATTCAGCTGGGCAGGAGCTTTGTGACCCGTCTGAGTTTCTGGGTTTCTGGAAATATAACTCTCGGTTCTTTAGTTTTCTTGAGGATAAAGTTAAAGCGTAAAAAGTAAAAATTGATTTTGCAGGGTTATTTATATTAGTCGAGGAGCGGTTACCAAGGTTATCATAAAGGGTAACTTTTCAAAACATGGGGAAGTGTAATAACCGTCAGACAAGTTATTGGGAAACTAAAAAGACTTGATTGGACATGATTGATCACCATTTTTTGAGAAAGAATGGGCGACATTGACAGATTTTGTGGGGTGTTCGAAGAGTCAGTTTCCTAAGTTTACTTATTTTTTGTTGCAATAAATAAACTTGGGGGCAAATGTTTACCCTAAAAACGACTACTGATGACGTGGCAGGGATTTCTCACACGTGGCCAAAGTACTGCTCGACTATCGACCAGAAGCACATCACTTCGTCGGGGCTTAACATTTAGATACGACTAGGCTTGTCGTATAACTTGATTTGTTTCCTTCTTAAACTGTAATCTTACAATTAATACATTGAATATTTCCTCATTATGACCTTGATATGCGGTTAGTAAGGAAAGATATGGCCGTTGGCCCATGTAACCCTCCTTAAGCCTATAAATATGCATGAAATAGCTCAAGGAAGGGACTTTTCACTATACCAAAATGGGTATTCCACAACACATCATTATAACACTAATGAAAAAGTATTATAATAAGAATTGTAAAAAGCGGTAAAGTAAAATAAGACTTAAAATAAATGGCGGGCTTTCTAAATCCAGTTATCCCTTTTCAGACAAAATTTTCCAATTCACGTGTGTTCTCTGCTTGTTCCCTCTCTTTATTCTTTTCTCTTCCCAAATTTTCTCTCCTTCTAATCTGCTAAATCTAATTGCTACTAGTTTGTTTTTCTTTTTATTTCTTTTCTTTCAGTGGAAGGTTTAGCAACATTTTTTGGAATGTTCTATCTACGGTAAGTTATTTCCTCTACCACATTCGTATCCTCTTATATATTCTTCTTCCCATGCTTTCTTAGTATGATTTCTAAATTTATTGTGTCATTTTTAGGAACTCAAACCCCAGATATTTGTTTTCTTAAAGAATCGGGGTCAATGACTATGGCTTCTATCACTAGCTTCTCGCATCCCTTGGGTAGACTTTTTGTCACTTTCCCTTTATTACTTTTAGAAATCCCAAACGGAGAAGCCTCCAAACCCAAACGCCGAAACCCCCAAACCCACTCACATTTCTCCATCCTTCAGTTAGCACAAGGTATATTCTCCCTCCCTCAACTCTTGATTTTAATTTTTTTTTCTCAGTTTTTTTCGACTCTTCCGATTTCAGGAATTTATATATATAGTTTTCTTCTGTGACCCCTGGCACTCTCGGCTCTTTCTATTTTATATATGCATATATGTATGTTTGGAGTGTTGAGTTTTGGGTTAATTTTGTTCTTGTTTTTTTTTTTCTCACTGCCTCTCTCTTTCTCTTGCTCAGAGTTTGCAAGATGATGGGAGGGTGACGAATGCGACTTCGATTGTGGATGATGGGTTTCAATTAGTGTGTGGGAAGAAAAAGAAGGGGGCGAGTCAGTTGCCGAGTAGTCAGGATTCTAATTCATCCCCGGGCATTAAGGTGGTGACGAAGGATAAGATCACTGGGACGAAACCGAAGATTCCATTTCATATGCCGTCGATTCCGAGACCTCAACAGGAGTTCAAAATCTTTGTTAATAATGTGAACCAACCGTTTCAGCATGTTTGGTTGCAGAAGAGCTAGGATGGTAATTGTAAAGAGTATATTCACCCGCTGGTTAGTAATCTTTGGTTTTCTTTAATCTTCATCTAATTAATTATTTGAAAGGCTTTGTTTATTTAAGCTTGATATAGTTATAATGGCTTTGCTTGTAGTAGTTTCTTGGTTCTCTGTTCTTGGGTTGATTTCCTGTTTTGTTTATGATTGGTAGTGTTCTTTAATGGGTGCATAAGCAGTTTTCGTATATGGATTTTGTCAATAAAGATAGTGATGTTCTGGATATTGAGCCGGTAAAACCGAATCCAGTTGAGTCTACACCGTTCAAGTTTGTAGAGGAAGTAAAAGATTTAAAGAACCTAGCTACTAAGCTGCGTGTTGTAAATGAATTTGCGGTAAGATATTACTAAAGCCATTCAAGACAGTTTGCTTTGTCTTTGTGGTGAAGTTGCAGTTTCATTTTCTTCTTTGTGGATGATCTGTTTCTTGAATTGGAGAATGAAGGATCCTTTGAAATGAATTTGATATGCACAATGTAGAATTATAGAAAACTAAACATTTTAAAGTGTAAGCATTTACCGCTCATGATCTAATATGAAACTCATACTTAAGTGTAAGCCTTTTCGCTTATGGTCTATTATGAAACTCAATACTTAAATTGTTAATATCGATACTGTATCATATATTTTGTTTCTTGTTTTTCATGTAAACCTTTGATCACAACAATGATTTTGCTGAAGTTGGCATTTTTTTCACCATTAGCTTTCATGTTGTGATCCTACCCATCATTCAAGATGTTTCTAGTCAATTTTCTACTTTTGACAAACCAAGCCTCCCCATCAAAAAATGCAAAAGAAAAAAAAATTCTAATATATGCTCATGTGGCAATTTTTAACTTTGATTTTTCTTATCTAGGTTGATTTGGAACATAATTAATATCGTTCTTTTCAAGGATTGACTTGTTTGATACAAATCTCAACAAGAACCGAAGATTTTGTAATACATGCTCTGATGCTCCGAATTCATATTGGTCCATATGTTAGAGAAGTTTTCAAGGACCCAACAAAGAGAAAGGTTGATCTCCTAACATCTTCTTTTCTCTTTTCAGCATAGAACGTCGCAATTTATGATTATATATAAACTCAATTAGGTGATGCATGGAGCAGACCATGATATTTTTTGGCTTCAAAGAGATTTTGGCATTTAAATCTGCAATATGTTTGGCACCGGCCAGGTATTGTACTATAAAAATTACTGGTATTTGGAGTTAATTTCAGTTGGTCTTTCTGGAGATTGATTAATATGTATAATTTCTACACATGGAGAAGTAGTTTCTTATTTTCATTGGTATCTTAGCCTCAATATTTTGTTTCATTTTCATTCTTTTGGGATATTTGGTGTACATACTTTCAGTGGTGGTTCCAGCTTTTTGTTAATTATGCTATTTATTATTATGATTTTTCCTGAACATTCCAAGACAAGGAAGTTGAAATTCTCTTATTTGGATTAAATTAATTGGTTAATTCAAAAATTAATCCAAGGATGTATGTAAAAACACGTTTTAACAGATTGCAGAAATGCTTAAACAGATGTATGATATGTGTAAACAGAATTACTTAATCAGAAACGAAAAAATAAAGGACACACGAATTTTTACGTGGTATCAACAACCTTTGCAGGTTGTTACTAATCCACGGGGCCACGCCCAGAGAATGAAGTTTATTAGATAAGAATTATTCAAATTACAATCACCAATTGACTTATACAATCTTAAAGACTCCCTCTTTAAATTGTCGCAATCCCAGCAATTTGACACTTCCTAATAACACTTCCAAATGACTCAGAAACTTGAACTCCCTTCAACTTCTGGTCCGTGCACTAATCATCCCGAAGAGTGACTCACACTACAAGCTTCTCCCGAAGCTCTTAAACAAGGTGTCCTTAAGAGTTTTACCTGCAAAACAGTTAACAAAACATATGCAAGAAAAATAGAAAACAAAACACAAAGAGCTCTAGAATAAAAGCTCTCTGCACATGAAAACGGCACTTCAACAAAATATGAAATCAATCTCTGAAGTGATAACCTAATCGTCTAGGACAGAAGCTTTTATAGAGAAACAAAAGCATAAATAATGAATATTCACCATTGATTACTTGATGCACAAGATAATCCTAAAAAGGGTAAATATCCACCTGTTTAGACAGAACCGGATTCTGCTGGAACCAAAAATACCCAGACTTTCCTAATCGAGACAAAAAGAATAAATGACAAGAATATTTCCAAGATAATTCCAGATTTATTCTATATACGGAAAGAGACATTACGGCAGAGAATATTACACAATAAACAGGATTTAATCAATAAATACAATATTAATTTTGACTAAAAACAAAAATGCCAATAAACTAAAAATAGAAACAAATCCCTCAAAATCGGGATTTTACAATCTCCCCCTTTGGCACTTTGGAAGGCAAAATTAATATAACACTCCTGCAAGAAAAACAAGTTAGTGATTACCAAATAAAACTCCCCCTGCGAAAAAGCACAAGTAAGCACAAGTAATCAAAAACAAGTAATCATAAAAAACTCCCCCTCAAAAAGTAGAGGGTCCAGAGTTTGATGTTCACAAAAACTTAATAAAAAATAAACCAGGAGTGTGCTTCTCCCCCTATTTGTCTGTCAAAGTACCAAAGAAAAATATAAAAGACCCCAAAAGACCAATGTTGTATGGCAAAATAAACAAACAAAATAAAAACAGTGGTCAGAAATTTGAAGCACGGGTGACAAGCAGCCGTAGGTCATGAATGGACTGCTGGATGATGGCAAACTTTGTGTGAAGATCAGTCATACTAGAACAAAGGAACGCCAATTCAGTAGCCACAACAAGTGAATCTGTTGGGACAGAATCAGGGGGCAGGTCCTCTGATGCGAAATTGAGTGACTGAGGCTTCACTTTCTTGGCGCTTGGTGCTTCGCCAGACTCAATTGAAGAACCACCTGATCGGAATGAAATGGTAGTAGAAGCTAGGACCAAGTCTTCGGTCTCCAGTTTGATGTCATCATTCTGCATGCTAAGAATCTTATAAATGAGATGGGGAAATGGAAAATTAAGAGACTTACGATTACCTCTGCGGAAACCAACAATTTGATCAAAAATGTGTTTCGCCAGATCAACTTCTATGCCTGTGCCAACTTTATAGAGGAATGCGGCCAGGTCAAAAGAAATGGTGTTAGTGTGAGATGTAGGCTTCCAGTTGGAAGTGGCGAACTTGTGGAGCACAGCATACATATTTGTCAGGTTGGTGACAAGCAGAACAGTGTTGGGAGACCACTGCATTCGTTGTCCCACGAGCTCGGACAATACTTCATCGCGATCAAGTGTTTCAGCAGCTTGGTCTTCAACAGTTGCAATCAGAATTTGGAGTGCGATTGCAATATCTTTAGGAGCGAAGGAGTACCATTGTCCGCGGACATAAACCTTTTCGAAGTGAGGGGACTTTGGAGCAAGCACATCATGGGTAAGATTGGCATAAAACTCCTTCACAACACGCTCCACATAGCCAGAAAGATTTACCAGGGACCCAACCCACTCACGGGTTTGAAGCAAGATGAGAACTCTGAAGGACCTATGATCACTAAGAACAAAATTCCTCTCGGGAATGAACTTACGATGGGCATATAGCATCATATCTCCTTTATTATCATTATAACAGAAGGAATAAGAGTGAGGTTGAAATTTTACCACTGACTTAGTAAGAGGAGTACCAGACCGAGAGATGGGTTTCTTGCCTTTTCCCTTGGATGAGGGTTTTGTTACCACAGGACTGGGAACAGCGGCGACAAGGCTTGGGACTGTGTCCACATCTGGATCAGACGACGCAACATCTTCCTCTGCCCTTGGCTCAGATTCGGTGGCTGATTCTTCAGGTTCCTGAGACAGCTCTTTGTCAGAAGCCACTTTCTCTGGGATATCTTATGTGGATTCTTCAGCCACTGTTTCTTCTTCTTCATCTGCCTCAGAAGTGGACGGTGATGGTGGGTTGTCCTTGAGACGTTTCTTGACCGAGGAAAGAGGAGAGACAGTCGATTCGGAGAGCGTTTTCCTCTTCAAAACACCTTTGGCATATGTCTTTGGTGGGAGAGACGACTTCTTTGGTGGAGAGGGTTCGACAGACCCTTTTTCGGATGCCCTAGTCTTTTTGGTTGGAGCGCTCTGAGAAGAAGGAATAACAGATTCCTTTTCGGTCACCACCCCTTTAGGTGGTGGTGACAACACAGGGACAGCAGCAACAACATCGGGGAACACCAGAGGAGTCGCTGTGGGAACCGGATTTGTCTGCTTACGCGGCTTCATTTTGGGTCTTGTCCCCGCAGATGAACTAGGCGTCGAGACGGACTTGGGAAGAGCAGAGGCAGACGGCAAGGCTGTGCTGTCAGGTGTTTCGGACAGAGGTTTCGAGAGATTGGTTGGAGTTTTCTTTGAGTGTGCTCCTCTGGTCCTCACCATGGTATCTATTACTCAAGAAGGAAAAAAAAAAAAACAAAGACAAGAAATAACAGCCAAGAAGATGAAGAAGAATTAGAGAAATCGTGTGAGAGAGACAAGAGGAAGAAACCTTTATATAAAGGACCAAACCGATCGTGACCTTTCCATTACTCAAAATGGACGGTTAATTGCCCAAAAATCTGTCACATCTCTCTGAAATAACTGCTCAAATCTCATATGGAAGTGATGTTTCCTTTTTCAAAAAAATTTCTCATTAAGACCAAATATCCTCATCATGGCACACGATCTCCTTTCTCCCTTCCTTTACAATTTTCTTTCCCTTTTTATTTCAAAAAATACAACAATAGAAGAACATAAAAGGAAACCGAATTTAATGGTGAAGATCATGACACAATAAGAGAGATCAAACCCTAGCCATACGATTTCAAAAAAAAAAAAGGAAACCACATCAAAGACTTTAAGCAACACAATATTCTCAATCAATTCACGTGAGATGCCAAGAATTTAAAAAAACTTGAATAACTTGGTATATTGAAAAAAAACTCATCAAAGCAATATTCATAAAACCAAGATTCGGTCAAGACAATTCCCCCATATTTCCTTTTCCTTTTTTTTTATTTTTTATTTTATTTTATTTTATTTTATTTTATTTTAAATTTAATAGAATAAAACTAATCAAATACAACTTGAATTATGGGCACGTGACAAACAATCTGAACAATCAATGAGAGAATCATGTGTGTATGAGAACCTTAAAATAAAAAACCTTGTGAAGATGAAGTCTTGAGCAATACCTGAACACAAATCAAGTACAATCCAGTTACTAAGCATATTTCAAAATGAATCAAACACTATGTGAACATTTATTATAAATTTTTCTTTTTCTTTTTTTTTTTAAAATTCGGTGAATCACAACTTCAAGCATATGTGTGTGAGAGTGTAGCAAGGGAACATTGCCCAATTTGACAGAAAGTCTCTTTCAAAAATTTGTACCCTATGAAGACGCTCTCACACTTACCCTAGTGGTAGCCCTTTTCTATGGTAGAGTATCCTCTTCATAACTCCGAATTACAAAGTTCCAACTTACTCAAAGATGGCTTTCACACACTAGGAAGGTAGCTCTATTCATTCATAGGAGCTTGAAATTGTGAAACACTAAACACCACTGTCACATAAACCAATGCTTGATTCACAGAAATATACTACGAAGGGATTGCTATTTGATTTTACTCTAGGCATGCAAATCAGGAATTCATACAACACAGGATAATTTATTCTAAGTCATACACACAGATTCTCAAAATGTTTGAACAGATTCTAAGCTCATGCCAACAACCAAGAACCAATACTTTAAACAAGACAAACTCCCAAGGATTTTCTGAGGGAGTCAAACCTAACCGAATCCAAGGCCTTGGTGAAAATATCTGCAAGTTGTTTTTCAGTTTCAATATACTCAAGCACAAGAGTTTTATTCTCAACTAATTCTCTTATGAAATGGTGTCGAATATCAATGTGCTTAGTCCTAGAGTGTTGTACCGGATTTTTTGAAATGTTGATGGCACTTGTGTTATCACAAAAAACAGTTAAGGTGTCAAGATCAAACCCATAGTCTTTCAGCATTTGTTTCATCCATAAGAGTTGAGCACAACAACTTCCAGCAGCAATGTATTCTGCCTCAGCAGCGGAGAGGGAGATCGAGTTTTGTTTTTTGCTGTGCCATGACACCAAATTGTTCCCTAGATAGAAACATCCCCCACTAGTACTCTTTCGATCATCGGTGTTGCCAGCCCAATCTGCATCACTAAAACACACAAGAGTGGGATTAGTTTCTTTGGTGTACCAAAGCCCATAATCAGTTGTTCCATGAACATATCTAATTATTCTTTTCACAGCCTTCACATGAGATTCCATTGGATTCCCTTGGTACCTGGCACACACACCAACACTATAACACAAGTCAGGTCTACTAGCAGTGAGATAAAGCAAACTACCAATCATACTCCTATAAAGTGTAGGATCAACTTTGACACCATTCTCATCTTTTGTGAGTTTAGTTGTGGTGCTCATTGGTGTTTTTGCAAATTTTGAGCTTTCAAGACCAAATTTCTTGACCAAATTCTTTGCATATTTGCTTTGACTCACAAAAGTGCCTTCCTCCATTTGCTTTACCTGCAGACCTAGAAAAAACGTTAGTTCACCCACCATACTCATTTCAAACTCGTCTTTCATTTGTTCCACAAACTTTTTCACTTCTGACTCAGAGGTAGAGCCAAAAACAATGTCATCCACATAGATTTGAGCAATTATGATATGTGAATTAACAGTCTTGATGAACAATGTTTTGTCAACTCCTCCCCTTTTGTACCCATGTGACACCAAGAAATTTGTAAGTTTTTCATACCATGCCCTTGGTGCCTGCTTGAGCCCATAAAGAGCTTTGTCTAGCTTGTAGACATGGTCAGGTGCATGAGGGTCTTCAAACCCTTTAGGTTGTTCAACATAGACCTCCTCATTTAAAACACCATTCAAGAATGCGGATTTCACATCCATTTGAAACAACCTGAAACCAATCAAACAAGCAATAGAGAGTAACAAACGTATAGATTCCAGTCTTGCAACTGGGGCAAATGTTTCATCAAAATCTATCCCTTCCACTTGTGTGTATCCTTGTGCCACCAATCTTGCCTTATTTCTTATGATAGTACCAAATTCATCAGATTTATTTTTAAAGATCCATTTAGTACCAATAATATTTGTGTCAAGTGGACGGGGCACAAGATTCCACACTTTATTTCTGAAAAATTGCTCCGATTCTTCCTGCATAGCCTCAATCCAATTAGCATCAGTTAATGCCTCTTTCACATTTTTAGGCTCAAAATTGGATAAAAAACAAGCGAAACGAGAAACATTACTAAACCTCTTTCGTGTCACCATGCTGTCTTTAGGATCCCCCAGAATTAAATCTGATGGATGGTTCAGTTTGACTTTGCTAGAAGGTTCTTTTCGAATCTCATCAGATATAATACCTGGAAACCTTATTTCTGTCTGTTCAGTATCTGTGTCATCAGATTCAGGATCTGTAGATATAGATGTTCCGGAGGTTCCCACAGCATGGTCATGAACAGGTTCACCGTCAACTTGCTCATCGGATTCGTCCACAAACATGTCAATTTCTTCTTTTGTAGAAAATTCAGAGAAATCTCGAACATCATCAATAACAACATTAATTGACTCCATAACAGTTTGGGTTCTCATGTTATACACACGATAAGCCTTACTATTAGTGGAGTACCCAAGAAATACACCCTCATCACTTTTGTTATCAAATTTTCCCAGATGTTCTCTATCCCTCAAAATGTAACAAGCACATCCAAACACATGAAAATAAGCAACACTTGGTTTTTTACCTTTCCAAATTTCATATGAGGTTTTAGAGGTACCTGGACGAAGAAAGACACGATTTATGATATAGCAAGCAGTACTAATGGCTTCAGCCCATAGCCTCTTAGTTAGTTTCTTGCTATTCAACATTACCCTAGCCATTTCTTGCAGGGTACGATTCTTCCTTTCCACTACGCCATTCTGTTGAGGCGTTTTAGGAGCTGAGAACTCATGAGTTATACCTGCAGCCTTACAAAATTCATCATAGATCGAGTTCTCAAACTCCTTCCCATGATCGCTACGTATGCGCAAAATTTTTCCAATTGTGCAATCTTTTTCAACCTGCAACTTAGTACACAAGGTTTTAAACGCATCAAACGTATCTGATTTTTCCCTTAAGAATTCAACCCATGTGTATCTAGAAAAATCATCCACACACACAAATATATACCTCTTACCATTCAAGCTTTCAATTTGAATTGGACCCATTAGATCCATGTGAAGCAACTCTAGCACTTTCGAAGTATTAATGTCAGAGACACTTTTATGAGTGCTTTTTAGTTGCTTACCAAGTTGGCATTCTTTGCACTTGCCTTCAGTTTCCTTACCCAAACTAGGTAAGCCACGAACAATCCCTGCATGAGACAACTTTTTCAACAGTTTAAAGTTTATATGCCCAAGTTTGGCATGCCACACATCAGTATTGTTACCTAAGGCAGAATAACACATGAAAGAGGGTAATATGGTATAACAATTGTCTCTAGACTTGTACCCTTCAAGAATTTCCTCACCATCTTGATTTACCACAACACAATTTTCTTTATCAAAGTTGACCGTGAAGCCTTGGTCACAAATTTGGCTAATGCTAAGGAGATTAGCCTTAAGTCCTTCAACAAGTAAAATTCCTTTAATTCTAGGTAACCCATCAAAATCAAGAGTACCTATTCCAAGAACATTACCTTCAATACCATTACCAAACATGACTGATCCACAATGCATAGGTCTTATGTCAGTGAGAATTGTCTTGTTACCTGTCATATGTCTAGAACAACCACTGTCAAAATACCATAAGTAAGACGAAGGAAGTCTATCATCAAAAATTCCAGCAAAACATTTTGTCTTTTCAATCCAAACTTTTTTTGATTTAGATCTTTTCACTTTCATGTTTTCTTTGAAATAATTCTATTTTTCAAAGTATTTGTTTTTAGCAAAATTCATGAGAGTGAAACATCTTGGTCTAATATGTCCCTTTCTCCCACAGAAGTGACATGTGGGAATAAACACAGTATTCTTACCTTTGTTCTTACGACCAGTGAACCTTTTTTCTGTAACAACAGGTTTGTTTTCTGTTGAGTCAGACACTATACCTGTGGGAGCAGAACTTTCAGGTGCCAATAACCCTGTAGAAACAAACACAGTTTTTTGCACTTTTTGAGAACTTGAGGCTCCAAGTCCTATGTGCCCTTGTTGACCTGCATTCTGAATTTCCTCAAAAACAGTAGATCCAGGGTTAAGCATTCTAACATTCTTATTGAGATTCTCAAGATCTTTTGTCAATTTGCTTATTTCATTAATTTTCGAATTAATATCATTTTCAAGCAATTCATTTTGATCAACAAGTATTTTAATCTCAGCAGAAAGTTCTTTGTTCTTACTAACCAATGATCGATTCTCAGAACACAATTTCTCCCATGATTCATACAATTTTTTGTATGCTTCTCCTAGAGACTCATCATTTAGATCGGATTCATCACTATCCGAGCTTTCACCTTTGGTACAATTGTTTAGGCACACCATTTTGGGCTCTCTCAATGTTGACTCAGAAACGCTGGTTGTGAATGCAACGTTCTCTTTTTCCTCTTCACTGTTATCCGAGTCTTTGTCACTCCATGTAACGATCATACCTTTCTTGTTCTTTTTGAGAGTGTTTGCACATTCAACCTGGATGTGCCCAAAGCCTTCACATTCCCTGCACTGAATACCCTTTTTGTTAGAGAAAGAGGGTTTAGAGTTACCTCTAGGAGCCTTTCCAATGGTTTGCCTATTCCCAATCTTTTTCATGTATTTTTGAAAAAAATTTGAGAGCAAAGCCATTTCATTATCACCATCTCCCTCATCAGGAGTCTCCATCTCCGTGCTTTTGAAAGCAATCGTTTTTTCTTTTTCTTTTGATGGGTTAGGTTTGTCCTTTTGACGAATCTTTTGGTTAAGCTCAAAAGTTCGTAGTGATCCCATCAACTCTTCCACCTTGATGTTGCTGAAATCTTTTGCCTCTTCCATTGCTGTGAGCTTTACATTAAACCTGTCAGGTAGAACTCTAACAATTTTCCTAACAAGAACAGAATCATCAAGTTTCTCACCCAAGGCAAAATATTCATTAGCAATATCGGAAAGTCTTTCATAGAATTCAGTTAAAGTCTCAGAATAAGACATTCTGAGATCATCAAACCTAGTTTAAAGCATAATGAATCGAGATCTCTTGACATCAGCTGTTCCTTCAAATTGAGTTTGAAGGATTGTCCAGGCTTCTTTAGCAGAGGTGCAAGTGGAAACAAGCTTTATAAAACTTTCTCCAACACCATTGAATATGGCGTGAAGAGATTTATTATTATAGCTAGATAATTTTTCTTCTTCTGTGTCCCATACAAGTTCAGATTTTACAATTGTGCTTCCATCTTCACCTTTTTCAGTAGGAGGTGACCATCCAGACAAAATTGCTCTCCATGCTTTCTCATCTTGAGCTTTTATGAAGGCTCTCATCCTAACTTTCCAATATGGATAGTTTGAGTCATTTAGCAATGGAGGTCGAGACACTGAACTACCTTCTGCAAAGAAAGACATCTCACACAAATCAAATCAAACGGAAAATAACCACAAGATCTCACTAAGAGTTTAGTGAACCGCTCTGATACCAATTGAAATTCTCTTATTTGGATTAAATTAATTGGTTAATTCAAAAATTAATCCAAGGATGTATGTAAAAACACGTTTTAACAGATTGCAGAAATGCTTAAACAGATGTATGATATGTGTAAACAGAATTACTTAATCAGAAACGAAAAAATAAAGGACACACGAATTTTTACGTGGTATCAACAACCTTTGCAGGTTGTTACTAATCCACGGGGCCACGCCCAGAGAATGAAGTTTATTAGATAAGAATTATTCAAATTACAATCACCAATTGACTTATACAATCTTAAAGACTCCCTCTTTAAATTGTCGCAATCCCAGCAATTTGACACTTCCTAATAACACTTCCAAATGACTCAGAAACTTGAACTCCCTTCAACTTCTGGTCCGTGAACTAATCATCCCGAAGAGTGACTCACACTACAAGCTTCTCCCGAAGCTCTTAAACAAGGTGTCCTTGAGAGTTTTACCTGCAAAACAGTTAACAAAACATATGCAAGAAAAACAGAAAACAAAACACAAAGAGCTCTAGAACAAAAGCTCTCTGCACATGAAAACGGCACTTCAACAAAATATGAAATCAATCTCTGAAGTGATAACCTAATCGTCTAGGTCAGAAGCTTTTATAGAGAAACAAAAGCATAAATAATGAATATTCACCATTGATTACTTGATGCACAAGATAATCCTAAAAAGGGTAAATATCCACCTGTTTAGACAGAACCGGATTCTGCTGGAACCAAAAATACCCAGACTTTCCTAACCGAGACAAAAAGAATAAATGACAAGAACATTTCCAAGATAATTCCAGATTTATTCTATATACGGAAAGAGACATTACAGCAGAGAATATTACACAATAAACAGGATTTAATCAATAAATACAATATTAATTTTGACTAAAAACAAAAATGCCAATAAACTAAAAATAGAAACAAATCCCTCAAAATCGGGATTTTACAGAAGTGATGCATCTAATAACTATTCGTGATCATAATGCCACTCCAAACCCTTATAAATATGTTCTTTGTACAATTACCATTTCCTGATTTAAGGTCTTGAATTCTTAAACATAAATGGAATTGTAGATATTGTAGTGTAATTCTGGATTAATCTTTTCTTTATTGTCTTAGTTTATTTTATATGAACCATGTGTGAGGTTGGTAAATATTCTTAAAAATAAGCAGCTTTCATGGATCTATTAGCCTTTACCCCTGATCTTGTATTGGGAGTCTGTTGATTGAAGGACACTCCTCTTTACCTGAAATCTATTTCCAGTTTGCACTCCAGGCTGTTGAATAAATTCTTCATGTATGCTTGATATTTTAATACAATATATCAACTGGATGTATTTTTTTATTCCTTGGGTGATAATGTAATTTTTTATCTTCTCTATATATAAATATAAATCATGGGATTTCCGTAACAATAAATTCCTGCCTTGTAGTTGCTGACTAATTTTGTTTTTCTTATAATGCTTCACATTTTGTCAATTGATATTCTGATGGTAACATAATACCGTATGTGAGCAGTGATTATAGAACTAGGCTATAATGATTTTCCTTTTAATTAGGAGTTACTATGAGCTGTGCTGTTACTCTTCTAAATTTTGAAACGCCTCCACCTACTAATTATTTAAACATTTATCTGCTATTATTTCATTATTGAATTGTTTTTCTCTTTTTTCTTTGCCTCAGGCCTCAAGGGTAATGAAATTGGAGAGAAATAGTCTGGAGTATCTTCTACACCACTTTTGTGGAGTAACTACTAATAAAGAGTTGGTTTTTTTTCCCTTACTAATATTCATTTCTTTAAAATTTTATCATTTTGCCACTTTTGCCGCATTTTCCTTTCTTGTATTATTTATGTCCTCAATATTTGCATGGTTGATTTGTCAACTCTTTGCAGGTACCAAAATACAGATTAGAGATTGCGACCACTTCCTAAGGAGATGCTTAGGTAGAACTGCAAATTATTTATATGCTTAAGTAGTTATAGCCCTGTTAGTAATGTTATTTGACATGGAGCGAGTACTTGTTGTTATAGAAAACATTTACCCTCGGTCTCTGTTTTGTTTCCCCATTTGTTGGTATAAATGAATTGAATGGCATTTAATATCTCTAATGTCTGTATTTTAGGTACTTTTAAAAAAAAAAAAAATAGTAATTGGTTTTTTTGTTTGGTAATATTTTTGCTTGTTTTTAATTATTATTTTTTAAAAAAATCTATTTTGGGAACAATTGGAATAATTTAATTGGTTTTAAAAAATAATCTTTGCAAAAGAATTTAATTGGTCAATTTGGTAAAACCAATTAAATTATTTCCATGGTTATTTCAGAATATATATATATAGATCAAGCAAATAATGAGACATATAGACTTAGTGTGTAGTTCTGACAACTCTTTATTTTAAAAGATTGGTCCAATCCCCACATATGATGGTGTTGGGAAAGAGGTCATCACGCAATTGGCAGTGAATATGGAAACGGGCAAAGTTTTCTACACTGATTCGAATGGAAGGGATTTTCTGAAACGAGCAAGTATTTCTTATTAAACATAAGTTACTGGTTTTGCTATCTTGATATATATGATCACTGACAATGGTTTCTCAAGTTTGAGATTATAGAGAAGATTGATCTCTTTCAGTTACTCAGCTTGTAGCAGAAAACTATTAGCCAGTAAATTTTCTTAACCACTGCTCCATATGATACTAACAAGTATTACCATTTTCTTGAAACAACATGAACAGCTACTAACTTAAATGAACTCTTATATTTCTACTAATAGTAGTAATAATCTTCTATACCCTTTGACTTCTACTTTCTTCGGCTTAATCTTGGAATTTTCATGGCGGATAAGAAATCTGAATTATCAGTATTAGTTGATTGTGCCACTGGGGGAGCCAGCATTGCAGATGGACAACTAGAGTTGATGCTGCACAGGTAAAAATTTCCACATATTCATATTCTCAGCAATATACTAGTCAGCTCAACTATCATCTATGGAGTTGCCCTTTTAATTTTTCTAAAAGATAAAAACTTTTTTCGCTTTTTAAATGAAAGGCGCATGATCCAAGATGATTCTAGAGGAGTTGGTGAAGCCCTTGATGAGACAATCTATGTTAAAGATACATGCAAAGGACTAACGGTAAGTTATTTCATAACAAATCACAACATATGGTGTTAAAAGTGCCTAGTTTAATCTTCTCATCAAAATTACTTCTTTCATTCATTATTGCTTTCCCTTACATTCAGGTGCGAGTAAATTATTATGTGAGCATCAACAAACCTAGTGCTAAGGCACATTGGCGCCGAAAGACCGGCGAAGAAGTTTACTCACCACTTCTCTTAGCTTTCACACATGAGGTGTTCACATTATACATATATGGATTAATTATCTGTTACTTAATAACACTATTTTAATATCTCTTAGCTTTCCTTATATTGTTTTTTTTTCCTAAAAGACTTTCTTATATTCCTTATCAAGATTTTTTAATTACTGTTACATATTTTGTTCACAAATCAACATTTAAAGGCTATGAAAAGGTTAGAATAAACTGGTAAAATTAGTATAATTGCAGTTACATATTTTGCAAGCTCTACATATTTCTCTTCTTTTCTTTTCTCTGCACTTCCAACTATGTTGTTTTTCAATATTAGAATGCAAGGCTTTCTTTTGAGTGTGGTGTTTAATCAATTACTTGGTTATTGATTCAGCAGTAACATTATTTTATTTATGTGCTTGAATGTTGTAGAAACCTCTTACTTGATTATGAATTTTGTGCTTATTTTTATATTTTTCTTTCCTTTTTTGTGATTCAAACCAAGTGTGTGTGAAAATGCCTCAATGGACTAAGATTGTGAAATTTAGTGAATGATGCTTCTATAGGCTAATGTGGTTGTTGCTTACTGTTCTCTAGGCCTTTTTTTATTTCAGTTTTAAATTTGGAAGTATATAATATGGAATGACCTAAATAGTTGATTCTTTGTTGAGGAATTTTTGAGATAATATTTTTAAACATTTTAGCCCTAAACATGATATGAATCTTAATTTTTATTTTGTTGCTTCTTAATGTTAAATTGAGGCACCTAGCCATTATGAAGGAAAGTATATAGAATAATTTATTGGAGTATCCTCATATATATTTCAAATATTTTAACTATGCCACTGAAGCTTAAAGAGATTGTTTGGGCTTTATATTATTTTATGCAGATAAGTATAGTATTTTTAGGGGAATAAATGATGTATTTAAGACATATATTTTTAATAATGTACAATATTGAACAATATTTGATTTTGGTGGTATATGTTTTGATTTATTTGTGTATTGATTGATTTGTGAATTAAATCTAATGAAAGAGGAGGCTAGATGAGACAGAGGCTCTTTGATGGTCAATTATGATATTATGTCATCACTGTATGTTGTTCCCTATTTCTGGCTTCAAGAATCAAACATTAGAGTCAAGCCAAATCAAACAATTATTATTTCAAATAATAAAAACTAAACCTTTTGACGTTTTGTCTGTGTTGTAATACATGAGTTTGGATCTTGGGAGGTCTTTGATTAGGATTATTAAAATGTAAATTATATTATATGGTTTAATTAATCGTACTTTTCTTAATTAATAAGTTTTTAAGATTAAAAAAATATAGGAATAATTGAAAACGTATCATCTCAAACTATAGAAATAATTTTAAAGAATATTACACTTTTTTAGGAGTATTTGCAAACTTCCAAGCATAATCTGAAAGCTTCACTGATAAAGATCAAATATTGTTATCTGATGTTATTTTAATTAATTTTTGCTATATATTGTCCTTGCCTATTTAATTTTATTTATTTATTTTATTTAATGCTGAGTTTTTTTTCTCTTTAGTTGAAACTTTTCTAGTTGGCTGCCTTCAAAAGAAGAGGCAAGATACTTGGTGTGCAAGTAATTTTTTACGGGAGACTCTTATTTTTATTCCTTTTATCTTGGTTTTATATTATTGAAATATTAGAAGAGTTTGAATATCTTAAATATTCATCCATAGTGAAGTAGGTTCTGAGATTATTATTGTGTGCTACGGTGATAACGGAAGGTTGATAACTTGTATGTCTTAGTGAAGTAGGATCTGAGAAATTTGTGTGTTGTGGCGAGATAAGGAAGAAAACATGTGTGTTGTTTGTCTATATGCTTGTTAAGGTAGCTTTCATTTCTAATCGATTTTATATATGTAGGTCACTTAATGTCAAAGAACAGTCAATAATTGAAAATACATGTTATTGTTTGTTTATTTTTCTATGTTCACATAAATATGTAGCATATATATAGCAAGTCTTTCAACTCATATCTTTGTCTCCATTATTTAACATCTGGCGCAACTTGACTTGGAGGTGGTCATTTAAAAACAACTGATACTGTATGCAGAAAAGTTTAATGGAGATGGAGAAAAGTTGGATCCATCTTAACAGGTTAGTAAACAGAATCATATAGTTTATTTTGGGTATAAGTTTAAGTTTCAATGCTTGATTATTTAAGTATGCTCTAAAATTGTAGAGCAACGGTGGAATATGAGAAAAAAGCTAGGGAGTTTGTTAAGACAGCCATGACGAAGCTATCTGTTGAAGCTAAGGTGGACACGGAAGAGGCGCAACAAGGTCGAAGCTAACTGTTGTTAATATGTGTAATAGCAAGATCTCCAAATTAGAAGAAGAGCAACAGAATATGAAGCTTAAAATGACTGAAATGATGAATCTACTTAAAGAACACTTGGTGGTAATTCTATCTTGCACTTATAACCTTAGTTTTCTTTTCTTCCAATGAAACTTATCTTGGTTTTATATTTAGGTTGGTGGTAAAGCGACACCAAGCGAAGGACAGTCTCGCAATGTACCGCAGTCAAACAATATTCTTTCCCCTAAGGTAAATTATCGAAGTTGTTATTGTTTTAATGATTCATTTTAGAAGAACAAATACAAAAACTAATATATTGTCTTTAAAATCAATTTGGTAGAGTATTGCACTAGAAAAAAACATAACTTTACAGAAGAAAAGAATGCTTGCTACTTGCTTGACTAGGCAGATGTAATTGTTGCTGAAGGTCGTTGGGATTCTAGTGATCCAAAGTTAACTGTACATGGAAAGCCTCTTGGACCAGACTTTATGCGAGTATGGGTTGATGCTAATATTGTACCAGAATCTTACTTATTTCGTCCTAATAATGTGATGCTTACAATACAAGAAGCAGTTGGTTCCACAGTTGCATGGCCTTCTAAAAAAGTTATTCCAAGAGGTACATTTTCATACTCAAAAAAGAACCAATGTCTTATAATTTAGTGTTTAGTTTCTTTGTTTGCTTTGGTGTAGTTGTGAATTCATTATTTTGTATGTGGTGTCCTCTCTTGGAAATAATTTCCAAAGTATTTTTCTTGAAGTAATTTGTGATGCTAGATAATAACAATAAAATATTTCTTTGTTTATTTTGCAAATGTGACAAGTGAAATAGAAAATGATACTTAATTTTGAAGGCTTTGTGTTAGGCAACTGTAGAATATTTTGTGCTGAAAGTAGTAACTTTTCAATATGTTGAATATTTAAAACTACTTGAATACTTAAAGAACATTTTGTTGTTGATGACAGTGTTGAATGTTTTAAACTATTTTGTGGATTGCTAATACAATGTTGAATGTTTTTACTTTTTGTTATTTGAAAATCAAGTTCATTTGATGGTGCTAGTATATATTAGAAAGCTAATTTTAATTATATAAATAAAAAATAAAAATATAATACAATAAATTAGTGTTATATAAATGAATATATAATGAGAATTTAAACTTATCTAAATATTAAAATAATACGAAAAATGTGTTATAATATCTAGTACAATAACACTTTTTATAAGTAAAGAATTTTGTTATGCAAACTTTATTATATAACACAAAAAATGTGTTATACTAAAGTGTAGTATAACACAAATTTATAAGTATTGAAATGTGTTATATAATCGACTATAAATAATATAACTAAACACTTATATATTTATTAAAATAACACAGAAAGTGTGTTATCGTTGATAGTATAATAACACATCTGTATAACTGTAATGACCCGACTACTCTAGACTTTGGACCATTAATGACTACTATACATAGACACTAATTTTTAATAAAACTTATATGTGAAATAATCATAACTTCATTAAAAACTTGTAAAACAAATGTTAAACTACATAAAATTTAAAGTAGGATATGGGATCCCATGGTTTTTAAAATAAAAACATAACACAATTTTAAATAAATGGATTACAAAATAAAGTGCGGAAAATACATATAAAGCATAATTCTTAAAAGACTAAGAAGCGACTTCATCCTTGAACCGAACGCTCAATCCATCCATTTCCATTCTGCCTCAATACATAACCCCCAAGCTGCCAAGAACCTTTCCGCCACCATAGCTATTTTCCTGCACATATAAACATAAAGGAATGAGCCTAATGCCCAACAAGGAAAGTCTAACACATAAATCATATACATAAAATTCATATCGCAACACATACTAAAACATATCATAAACATATGTCACATATACTATAATGACCATTATTACTTGGGGCTCATAAACTAAACAAGTCATATGCCCATTAGATTTGTGGGGCTTGCTGGCTAAGCAAGTCATATGCCCATAAATTTATTGGGGCTTGTTAGTTATACAAGTCATATGCCCAAGTCTACAACATACATAATATAACATATATCATAACACATAAATCATAAGATAACATAACATATAAATCATAAGATAACATATAACATATCAAATCCTATCCTATTTTCCTTACCAAATATATCGGGATATGAAAACAGGATTGGGACTTTGGAATACTCCTAAAAACCATCAAAGCAAGGTGAGTATACTAAAGAAAAAAGGATGAAAAGAATGAAAGAACTATACCATCGAAACTATACTTACCAAGAATTTTATGTTCAAGATCTTAGATTTCCTAACCAAGAATAAAGAATACAGTTTGGATTTTGTGTAGAAAAATATAAGAATAACACAGAAATGAACTAGAATAATGAATACCTCGAATGCTTCTATAACCGAACTACACCTCGAACCAAAAAATACTATGAACCTTACTTCCCGAGTGTTTATTAAGCTTATAAAGTTAAAGCATATATTCCCAACCCAAGTGTTTAAGCACTCAAAAATAACCTAGCAGTTTGCAGCCTCTGAACTTAGCTTGATGAATGAATAAATGGTTAGGTACTAGGTCCTATTTATAGAGTTCAAGAATGAAAAGATATTCATTTAACTTGAATAAAATAATGGCTTTTTAAGTGAAAAATATTTGAATTATCGTTCAGCAGAGGCTGAAGACTCGGTTAGAAAGATACTGGACTTATCAAGAGGTTAAAGAATAAATTAAGCTCAGTTTCAAAAACATTTAAAAATATGGTACATGAGCCGATATATCGCCCCTAGTAGGCGATATATCGCCTGGGCTAATATGCCCGAGGCTCGTCGAGTTGGTCGTGTGAAGTTACGTGTTTTTCGTATCCCCGTATTGCGATATATTGCCCCCAATAGCTACGATATATCGGCATATGCTGAATATTTAAACACGAAATTGCATATTTTCAGCCTAATTTGAATTGAGTAAACAGCCTTGACTAAGTCCTCTAACGATTTCAAAGTTGCTGACAGACCTTAGGATATTCAAATATTTATCTTAATAAACTTATTCCTCAAAAATACTTAATTATCATTAAACATACACAAGACAAGTATTACTTTCTTATTGGGTCTATCTAAACCTTATAATATAATAAATATCACCATCAATATCAGTCATATTAATCAAACCTTAGGTTAAAATTAATATTCTTAAACTATAGGTTAAACTTAGAAAATCTACAAGTGTTACTACGAGTGTCCAATTAAATCCCGATCTGAACTAAAATCCATAGTCATAAAAATACTACAATTATTACTATTGCTACTACTATCTAACTAGCTAAGTAAAGTTCTTGGACTCTACAATTCTCCCCTACTAAAAAGAATTTCGTCCTTGAAATTTACTTACCAAATAACTCTGGATACCGGCCTTGCATGTCCTCCTCCAACTCCCACGTTGCCTCTCGTTCAGAACTATTACTCCATAGGACTTTTACTATAGGAATTCTCTTGGACCGTAACTGCTTCACCCCTATCCAGGATGCTAACCGGTCGTTCCTCGTAACTCAAGTTTTTCTGGAGTGCTATCGTATCGTACTTGAGGACGTGAGATGGGTCTGACACATACTTGCGTAGCATCAAGATATGGAACACACTGTGACTATCAGCTAGTGCTGGTGGTAGGGCTAGTCTATATGCAACTGCTCCCACTTTGTCCAATATTTCAAAAGGACCTATAAATCGGGGACTAAGCTTACCTTTCTTCCCAAACTGCTTTACACCTTTCATTGGAGATATCTTCAAAAAGACTTGATCTCCGACTTTGAATTCCACATCGTGTCTCTTAGCATCTGCATAGCTTTTCTGACGGGTTTGAGTAGCAAGCATACGCTATCTAATAAGCGTTACTGCTTCTTGAGATTGTCTAACAGCTTCGGGACCTAGAAGCTGACTTTCTCCTACCTCGTCCCAGTGCAATGGTGATCAGCACCTCCTTCCATAAAGCAATTCATAAGGTGCCATCCCGATCGTTGACTGGTAGCTATTGTTGTAGGAGAACTCTATCAGCGGCAAGTACTTATTCCATGATCCTCCGAAATCAAGTACACATGTGCGTAGCATATCTTCTAAAATCTTAATCGTACGCTTTGATTGCCCGTCTGTCTGAGGATGAAAAGCTGTACTAAGACTTAACTTAGTACCCATAGCTTGCTGTAAACTTCCCCAAAATTTTGATGTAAACACCAATCCTCTATCCGACACTATTTTCTTATGGATTCCATGCTACCTTACTCTCTCTTGAATGTAGATGTCTGCATATTGGTATGCCGTGTATGAAGTATTAATAGGCAGGAAATGACCGGACTTGGTTAGTCTATCTATTACTATCCAAGCGGAATCATGCTGCTTATTCGTCTTTGGCAAACCTGTCACGAAGTCCATAGCTATATCGTCCCACTTCCATTCTGGTACGCTAAGCGGTTGTAATAAACCTACAAGTTGTTGATACTCTGCTTTTACTTGCTGGCATACAAGACACTTAGACACAAACTCCGCTATGTCCTTCTTCATCCCTGGCCACCAATAGATTACCTTGATGTCATGAGTCATCTTGGTAGACCCTGGGTGAACTGAGTACGGGGTACTGTGCGCTTCTTCTAGAATCGTCTTCTTAATCCTTTGATTATTTGGCACGCATACCCGATCCTTATATCTCAATAAACCTTGATTAGATATTGAGAAATATGTGGTCTTGCCTTCTCGGACTGCATCCATATGTGCTGCTAGTGTGTCATCATGTCCCTGACCAATCTGTATATCTTCTAGCAGATTCGACTGGAACGACAAGTTAGCCAGTTTTCCGACAACTACTTCTATTCCGGCACTGATCAGCTCCTGCTGTAGCGGCTTTTCTATTCCAGCTAAAGCTGTTAAACTTCCATAACTTTTCCTACTAAGTGCATCGGCAACTACGTTTGTTTTTCCCGGGTGGTATAGGATTTCGCAGTTGTAATCCTTCACTAATTCTAACCACCTGTGCTGCCTCATGTTGAGCTCCTTCTGAGTAAAGAAGTACTTTAAACTTTTGTGGTCCGTATAAATCTCGCACCGTTCTCCGTAAAGATAATGGCACTAGATTTTCAACGCAAAGACCACTGTTGCCAACTCCATATCGTGAGTTGGATAGCGCTGCTCGTACTCCTTCAACTATCATGAGGCGTAGGCTATCACCTTATCATTTTGCATTAGCACGGAACCCAATCCTTGCTTTGATGCATCGTAGTAAACTAAAAACTTATCGTTGGGTGTCAGTACACAGAGTCCTGGTGCTGAGCAAAGCTTATCTTTAAGCAACTGGAAGTTTTCTTCACATCTGTCATTCCAGTTGAATCTTTGTTGTTTCCGAATCAGGTTGGTGAGTGGAGTGGCTATCTTAGAAAATCCCTCTATGAACCTCCTATAATAACCTGCTAACCCTAGAAAGCTTCTTACTTCAGATGCGTTCTTTGGTCTTGGCCAATCCTTCACGGCCTCTACCTTTGATGGGTCTACTGCAACTCCGTCTTTTGATATAATGTGCTCGAGGAACGCCACATGCGAAAGCCAAAACTCATATTTCTTGAACTTTGCGTAGAGTTGATGCTCCTTCAGTCGTGAAAAAATCAACCTCAAATGTTCCTCATGCTCTACTTCATCCTTAGAGTATACTAAGATGTCGTCGATGAACACTACGACGAATTTATCTAAGTAGTCCTTGAAGACCATATTCATCAATTCCATAAACGCGGCTGGTGCATTAGTAAGACCAAAGGACATAACCAAGAACTCGTAATGTCCATAACGAGTTCTAAAGGTTGTCTTAGGAATATCTTCTCCCTTTACCTTGAGTTGATGATACCCGGACCGTAAATCAATCTTTGAAAATACAGTCGCGCCTCGGAGTTGATCAAACAAGTCGTCGATCCAGGGTAGCGGGCACTTATTCTTAATTGTTACCTTGTTCAGCTCGTAATAGTCTATACACATCCGCATGCTTCCGACCATTTTCTTCACGAATAGCACCGGGGCTCCCTATGGCGAATGGCTCGGCCTAACAAAACCCAAGTCTAGGAGTTCTTGTAGTTGCGTCTTTAACTCTTTGAGTTCCGTAGGTTCCATTCGATACGGTGCCTTGGAAATAGGCTTGGTGCCCTGTACTAATTCTATCGTGAAGTCAATTTCCCGAGTTGGCGGCAATCCTGGCAAGTCATCGGGAAATACCTCTGGGAATTCTCTTACAATACGAACGTCTCCAACCTTGAGTGGTGTTTCCTTTACCACATCTGTGATGCTGGCTAAGAACGTTTGACATCCTTTTTATATCATTCTTTGAGCTTTGAGAGATGATACTAACGGGGTGCATAATCCTAAAGCTTGTCCCATGACGCATAGTTTATGGCCGTCAGGAGTCTCGAACATCACCTTCTTGCGTTTACAGTCAATGGTTGCGCAATGCCGTGCTAGCCAATCCAAGCCTAGTATTACGTCAAAGCCCTTGATCACCAATTCTATCAGGTCTCCTTCTAGTTCTACGTCCTCAATCTTGATTGGTACGCCTCCTACTATTCGTGATGATAGAACTACTTTGCCCAAAGGCAACTCGGTTACAAACCTAGATCTAAATCTTTCACAAGGTTTGTCTAGTTTTTCTATCATTCCTAACGAGATATACGAATGAGTGGTTCCCGAATCAAATAATACAGAGCATATGTTATTGAGGATAGAAATATGACCTGTGACCACCTTATTGCTAGCATCAGCCTCTCCTTGGATTAAGGTAAAAACCCTAGCAGGAACCATCTTGTCGTCTTTCTTCCCTTCTGGCTTGCGCTGAGGACAATCTCTTTTCCGGTGTCCTTCCTGACCACAGTTAAAACATTCCTTGGTGTTTGGGTGGCATTCTCCAGGATGTTTCTTCTGACACTTAGCACATGGCGGTATTCCACATAACCCGGCCTATTTCCTCCACTATTTGTCTGTGCCCTCTTATTGCTGTCAGATTGCTTGTTATCAAGATGCCTTCTCTTTTGACCGTTACTGTTGTTGCTAGACTAATTGTTGCAATTATGGTTTTTGTTCCGACCAGTCTAAGGTTGACCCTGCGGTCTAGGTTCAGGCTTATTGGCTTCCTCTTTACTTACATTAGCCTGCAACCTCTCTACTTCTATTGCCGTCTCTAGAACGTCGTCATACGTAGTATTCCCCAGGTTTGCTAGCTTAACATCCATCTCGATCTTCGGTCGAAGTCCCCTAACGAACTTAGACACCCTCAGATAGTCAGTGGGAACCATTTCTGGAGTGAACTTAGCTAGGCGGTCGAACTGTCGAGCATACTCTGCCACAGATAAACTACCTTGCTTTAAGTTGGAAAACTCCTCAACTCTTGAAGCGAGTATAGCCAAATTGTAATACTTCTTATGGAACAGCTCCACAAATCGAGTCCATGTCATGGTGGCAACATCATGCGATCGCTGGACCAAGTTCCACCATATCCTGGCATCCTTCTTGAGCAACGACGAGATGCAGGATATACGGTCCGCATTACTGAAATTCATGTACGTTAGAATTGGCTCCACATTCCTTAGCCACTCTTCTGCCTCAAAGGGGTCTGTAGTCCCTTCGAAGTTTGGAGCGTGCTGCTTGCGGAACCTCTCATAAATTGGCTCCATCTGATGTACTGGATACGGCACGTAGTTCGCCACTGGCCATCCCCCATATGGACCAACTTGTTGGGGTGCTGAGGTCGTTTGTTGTGGCTGCGGTGGAGGCTGAGGCTGAGTCTAGGGCTAAGCTTGTTGTCGTTGTTGCTGCAAAAGTTCCTCGACTTGTTGTCGCAGTCTGGCGATCTCCGTAGTGTTGTCAGCTAGTGGTGCCGGCGCATTGCGACTGGCAGTAGCACGCACTCCCCTTCTGTGAATTGGAGGGGCTTCATTGTTCACTGGAACAGCGTTGGAGGCGTTTCCGTTGGTGTGTGCTGATCTTCAGAGCGACATCGCAGCAGAGTTCTAACAGTTGAAAGAAACATGTTAGAACTTTACCTAATAGGCTCTAAGGCAAAAACTTATTCTAAAACAAACATATCTCAGACCTATTGATTATGACTTCTTATGAAAATTATATAAGTCTTCTTTATTTTTAGAATGGGTTTCTATACTTAGAAAAACAAGCCATCTTTATTATTTCTAAGTCTGTTTCTAATTATCCTATATGACTTAATTCTCAAGCTCGAAGCTCATCTTTGTTCCAAAGTTAACCATATTGACGGAGGGCTGGGATCAGTAAAATCGTTCCCACTACTATGGCCCCCTAACTCTCAATATAGAAACTTGGTTCATTGATTTGTATCCACCCTCACCGAACTTAGTCATTATTTATTTTATTTATTATTTATTATGATTGCAAAATAAAAATCAAACTCATACATGATAACAAAATAACATGATATTAATTTGGAAAAGAGTTTTCACTAATTACAACCATAAAACAAACAATAAATAAAACAAACAATGAAATTAACTATTCCAAAAATCTGGATCTTCTACATCCGATCCTTCATCTAGCATATCATCATCTAACTCTTCATAGTCTTCATTATCATGTGCCTCAAAATGTCCTCAAGGAAGGTTCGTAAAAATCCTATGTTTTTGTTCATTTGTAAACTGAAATTCTTATTTTGAACTGAACCTAATTTAGAGAAAGTAATATCGCATTGCTGCTGGCAGTTCATCTTCATCATCCATTGTTTCCCATATCTCCTCTAAGGCTGCAATTACGGGATGAAAATCTCTAAATAGTCTAATTACTAAAACGTATTTTTCCGTTGCTCTCATCATGATTTGCTTAGACTCTTGAAGGTGACCTATTTCTCTGTGGAACAAAAGCAGTCTCCGAGTGATTCTCTCTAATGTTCCTATGGTGTTTCTCGGTTCTCTTATTCTCTTTAAAGCCTTAATGGCTCGGATATCCTCATAGGTTAATGCCCCGTTCATAATTAACTGAAAACATAAATGCTAAAATCATTAGATATACATATAAGCATAATAACTATAATTTAAATACTTACTTGGCGGTCAAATTCGGAGCTTTGAGTGTGTGTATCGAGGAGAACTTCATGCGAATGAACCGTTTCTCTGATACCAACTGTAATGACCCAACTACTCTAGACTTTGGATCATTAATGACTTCTATACATAGACACTAACTTTTAATAAAACTTACAAGTGAAATAATCATAACTTCATTAAAAACTTGTAAAACAAATGTTAAACTACATAAAATTTAAAGTAGGATATGGGATGTCATGGTTTTTAAAATAAAAACATAACACAATTTTAAATAAATGGATTACAAAATAAAGTGCGGAAAATACATATAAAGCATAATTCTTAAAAGACTAAGAAGCGACTTCATCCTCGAACCGAACGCTCAATCCACCCATTTCCATTCTGCCTCAATACATAACCCCCAAGTTGCCAAGAACCTTTCCGCCACCATAACTATTTTCCTGTACATATAAACATAAAGGAATGAGCCTAATGCTCAGCAAGGAAAATCTAACACATAAATCATATACATAAAATTCATATCGCAACCTATACTAAAACATATCATAAACATATGTCACATATGTTGGTTTTTATTGATCAAATTAGAGATTATACGCAGTGGAACAACAATCAAATTGTCAGTTTAATCCCAAAATATTTCTAGATCTACTTCTTCACATGCATATATATATTGAATCAAAGACAAGAATAGAAAAAATTACATCGGGTCCTTCCTTGCTGCTATCTTTTTGTATGGCTAAATCCTTGAGATCTCACACCAAGATCTTCCAAAATGTTCTTAGCACACAAACACCGAGTGTGGGCTCGCTATACAAACAATAGGCAAAAAATTATTTATCAGATGTTCTCAACACATGAGATCTGATAAAGTTTGGACCTAGGTTGTGTGAAGAATAGTGACTTTTGTTTGTGTCACTGTTCTCTTTCTCTGAGAGAGATTTCTAGATATTTTTCTATCCCTGAAAAGTTACGTTCTGTAAAACTGATATCCTATATTTAATATATCCAATATATTAACATATTTGTTATTTTAAACAATTTAAAATAACTGATCAGTTATCAGATTTTTGTTTAAATAATAATATTTTAATCATATTAAAATATCTCATTATTTATTTAATATTTAAATAACTAAAATTGTGGATACAAGAAACTGATTACAATCTCTTATGCGTGAGCACAGTGACTGTGCACTGTGCTACACGTGTACAACATGCCAGTGATGGCATGTGATTTTTTCCAATTTTTATTATTATTTAAATACCAAAAATCCCAAAAAAAAAATTAATTCAAAATTAATTATATTTTTGTTAAATCAAATAATTAATTCTTAATTAATTAATTACACATAATTAAATAATAATTATGTTTGATACATAGAAAAATATTTTACTTATCACATAAGTCCTTTTTGCCCATTTTTGTATTTACCTTTGTCAGTGATTGTTTGAGTCATTTCGGAGACCATGGACCTATAACATTAAGCTCCAATAAATAAACTCTTTAATTATAATAGTTAATTTATTAATTCTGATATTACTCCACTATAAATTCAGAATTGCACTCTTTATGTTATAGATAAACTTTTACATAAATCTTTTCTTAAGTCGTCCATTGATATAACCATCTTACAATAGTTCAACCCTCTAATTAATTAGTTCATAAATTAGAATGGAAGAATTACCATTTTACCTTTCTAATTTACTTCTTATTCCTTAAGTACCATTAATTAACTAGTGAATAATTAATCTATAATCTACTTATAGATTTGAGCTCAAAATCATTCAATTCTAGAATAAACCCTTAAGGGAACTAATATACGATCCGTTAGGAAAGATTAGCTTCCGTATTGTTGATACATGTTCCCAGCCATCCATGATATTAAATCTCCAAAACAAAAGTCATTAACCTCATTCTTTGAAGAGACCTTAACGAATGAATCAAAAGATTTAATAAACATGAACAGGAGTTCATGAACACTCAAGATTTAGGTTGATCTATAAATGATCATCAGTTATGATATGAATTACAAGTCTTTATTGTTAAATGGTTTTTGGATAAAGACTTTAATTCATATCGGTCCATGTCATATATAATCATATTATATAAAGCACATTTACCGAGATGTCTTTCCACATCAATAATCCAAATCTAGATTATTTGTATCATTATGATACTCAGTAAACCGTACTTACAATTCCAATTAAAGAATTCCATAACTTTAATTTGTTGTTGTTGACTATTTTTATTCATTCATGTGATCTTAATTCTCTCGTACTAATACAAGATCACATCCTCAATAATAAATATGGAATTTTTCTGATATTTACAAAGTTATTCAAACAATAATTTAACAATCTAAATATAACAATAATAATAAACCATTGTATTTATTTATTCACAGAAAAACAAATGTCTTTACATGCTTTTAGGACACACTCCTAACAATCTCCCACTTGTAATTAAAGCAAGTGAGGCATTTCTCTCAATCCCATATTAGGTACATGACCCTCGAATTGCTTTGTTGGAAGCGTTTCCGTGAACGGGTCTGCCAGGTTGTGTTTTGATGTGATTTTCAGAATGGTCACATCTCCTCTATGTACGATTTCTCTGACTAGGTGGTATTTGCGCTCTATATGCTTTCCCCTCTTGTGGCTTCTTGGTTCTTTAGAATTGGCCACTGCTCCACCGTTGTCACAGTAAAGAACAAGTGGTTTCTCCACTTCTGGAACTACTTCCAAATCTGTGTAGAACTTTTTCAGCCAAACTGCTTCCTTTAGCTACTTCACAAGCTGCTATGTATTCAGCTTCCATGGTTGAATCAGCTATACTGGATTGCTTAATACTTCTCCAGACAACTGCTCCACCACCAAGAGTGAATACTGACCCAGAAGTAGACTTTCTACTATCCTTGTCAGATTGAAAATCTGAGTCAGTGTATCCAGTAGGTTCGAAGTCACTACCCAAATATACTAGCATATAGTCTCTCGTTCTCCTGAGATACTTGAGAATATGTTTCACCGCAATCCAGTGTTCCAAACATGGATTTGATTGATAACGATTGACAATCCCTACTACATAACTTATGTCAAGTCTAGTACATAACATTGCATACATTAGGCTCCCTACAGTTGATGCATAGGGATACTTTCTCATATCCTCTTGCTCTTGTGGTGTCTTTGGACACTGATCTTTGCAAAGAGTAATTCCATGTCTGGTCGGCAATTGACCCTTTTTGGAATTCTCCATTGAGAATCTTTCAAGCACTTTATCAATATAATTTGCTTGTGAAAGTGCTAGGAGCTTGTTCTTTCTATCTCTTAGAATTTTAATGCCTAGAACATAGCTCGCTTCTCCCAAATCTTTCATTTGGAATTTGTCAGCCAACCATTTCTTTACATTTGATAATGTCTCTGCATCATTCCCAATGAGTAGGATATCATCAACTTAAAGAACTAAGAAAACCACAATTTTTCCTTTGATGTATTTATAAACACATGCTCCGTCGACATTTTGTTCGAAACCATATGTTTTAATATTTTCATCAAATGTTAAGTTCCAAGATCTTGATGCTTGTTTCAATCCATATATGGATTTCAACAATTTGCATACCTTTTGATCTTGATCCTTCTTTATAAACCCTTCTAGTTGTTCCATATAAATGGTTTCATCAAGGTGGCCATTCAGAAAAGTTGTCTTGACATCATTTGCCATATCTCATAATTATAGATGGCAAAAATGGATAAGAGTATGCGAATGGACTTAAGCATGGCCACAGGAGAAAATGTTTCTTCATAGTCCACACCCTCTCTCTGTGTGTAGCCTTTGGCCACAAGCCTTGCTTTATAGGTCTCTACCTTTCCATCTGCACCCCTTTTCTTCTTGTAGATCCATTTGCATCCAATGGCCTTAACATTGTCAGGTAGATCTACAAGTTCCTAGACTGAATTGGAATACATTGATTCCATTTCTTGATTCATGTCATCTTGCCACTTATCAACATCAGGGTCTTCCATTGCTTCTTTAAAAGTCAATGGATCATCCTTTTCAGTATCTAATACAAGAACGTGTGCCTCATGTTCGTAGTGAATAGGTTGTCTCACAATCCTCCCACTACGACGTTGCACTGGTTTTTCCTTTTCAGGAATTATGGTTTCTTTTGTTGTTTTAACATTAACTGATGAAGAGGATGGAGATGAAATATTATCTGTCATTAGTTCCTCAAAAACTACTTTGCTCCGAGCTTTAAAATCATTCATACAGTCGTGCTCTAAAAAAGTTGCATTTGTCGAAAAAAATACCTTTTGATCACTTGGGCTATAGAAATATCCACCTTTTTTTTCCGGAGCATAGTCCACAAATATACACACTTTAGACCTAGAATCCAGTTTTTCAGATTTAGGGCTTAGCACATGAGCAGGACAACCCCAAATACGAAAATGTCGTAAACTAGGTTTACTTCCATTCCATACTTCTAGAGGTGTCTTTGTCACAGCTTTAGATGGAACTACATTCAAAATGTAGTTAGTCGTTTGAAGTGCATATCCCCAAAACGATAAGGGAAGTGTAGAGTAGCTTAACATGGACCTGACCATGTCCAACAGAGTCTGGTTTCTTCTCTCTGAAACTTCGTTTTGTTGTGGCGTTCCAGGTGCTGTGAGTTGGGATAGAATTCCATGCTCCAGCAAGAAATTTTTGAATTCAGAATCCAAATATTCACCACCACGATCAGATCAGAGTGTTTTTAAAGATTTACCTAATTGCTTCTCAGCTAAAGCTTTGAAGTCTTTAAACCTATCAAAAGTTTATGACTTCTTAAGCATTAGGTACACATGACCGTATCTAGAATAGTCGTCAGTAAATGTGACAAAATATTCATAACCACCTCGAGCTTGAATGTTAATTGGACCACATACATCACTATGTACTAGCTCTAGTGGTTCTTTGGCTCTAGTTCCCTTCGAAGTGAAAGGTCGTTTAGTCAATTTTCCTTCTAAACAGGATTCACAGACCGGTAGGGTTCCAACTGTTAGTTCCCTTAGACCATCTTTAGTTAACCGGTTTATCCTATCTAGACTAATATGACCTAATCTTAAGTGCCATAGATACGTGTCATTTTCTTTGGAAACCTTTTGTCTTTTGTCACTTTGTGGAATAGCTACTTTAAACAATTCAGAATTATTGAGTGATTTTTTTATTGGATTAAGCATGTACAGTCCGTCCTTTTGTTTTGCATGACAAATATTTTTCCTACTCCTTGAAATAAAAATCATATTATTATTAAAAGAAATGTCAAATTTTTGTTCATGTAACAAAGATAAAGAAATAATGTTTCCAGTAATTTCAAGAATAAATAGCACATTATTCAAAACTAGAAAATTGTTCTTAAAATTCAAACGGACTGTTCCACATGCTTTAGCTGAAACAAGTGTTCCACTTCCCACTCTCATAGTCATCTCTCCTTGCTCCAACTGCTTTGCGGACTCAAACATCTGCAAACAAGAACAAACATGGTTAGTGGAACCAGAATCAACTATCCATGATAATTTATCTTGTTCCACCATACAAGCTTCGAGTACAAGTAAATCTGATTTACCTTTCTTTTTCTCTTTTAGCTCGGCGAGATACTTTGGATAGTTTCTCTTCCAATGACCATCGACATTACAATGAAAACACTTTCCTTTGGGTGCCTTTTGTTTGGGGTCATTGTTCTTTTTGTTCTCGAGCACCTTGGATGACTTTTTTGCCTTTTTTCGGATTGTCCTTTTTAGGTTTATTGTCATTGTTATTGCATTTTATTTTCTTCTTAGAAGAAGATGGTTTTGCTTCAGCCTGACTTGAGATGGTCTTATTCAAAGACTCAATAGTTTGTATTCATTCAGCAATTGTGTCATGTTAAAATCTAATTTGTTCATGACATAATTGGTTGTGAATGTAGAAAAAGCAGGAGTTAAAGACTCAAGTATAATGCTTACTTGTGTCTTTTCATCCATGACTGATCCATGCGTCTCAGCTTCATGACGAGAAACAACCTAATCGAAGGTAATCTAAGTTTAAAGTTTTGAGTTTTTAGAGTTTCTAAGCTTTGAATTGGACTTTGTGAATTGTAGAGTTTTTGGTTTGTTTGAACCTTGGGTTTTGATGGTTTTAGACCATTGGGAAGCTTGGGAACTTTGATTTGATGATTTGGTAATGTTTAGGCATGATTTTGGAGGCTTTGGGAAGTTGAAAATCGAGTTTGGGCATGTTCTGGGTTGGGCGTCGCAACCCTGTTCTTGGAGTGCCGCGGCCCTAGCTCGAAGAAGCAGGTGGGGGAATTTGCTCTTGCTGGGCACTGCGGCCCTTGCTTCAGTGGTGGCTGGGGGCTGCGGCCCAAGGTGCTAGGGCCGCGGTTCTTGAGAAGGGTTGAGCCCGTTTGTGTGTTTTGACCCCGTGAACATAGTTTTAGGCCTCAGGATTGTTCCTACTACTTGGATTAGTTTGGATTGATGTCTCGGAGGATAGATATTGGTTTGAGAACCTATGTTGATCATTTTTATTGATGATATCCCATGTTTGGTTATGACTAGGTGACCGCTAAAGGACTAAAAGTTGATCGTTCTCTGAGGTCGTTCTTTTATTCATTCTAGCTCGAATCTGAGGTAAGAAAACTGCACCCTATGTATATATGACATGCATGATTGTTATTAAGGCATGTTGATTGATAAATGTAGACATGGATTGAATATTATATGCTAGCGAATATTGTTTATCTGTATATGGCACTGACTAGTCAGGGACACTGACCTAAGAGTCAGAACCGGCATAAGCGTCCTGAATGCAGGGTCGAATGAAGATTAGATCTAATCGATATTAGCATTTAATGGCTCTAAGGCATTAATGCTGGACTGACCCTAAGGTCGATGAAATTTATAAGCGCTTGGCTAGTCTATGACTAGTTACTCAGGGCCAGGGCTTAAGGCCTAGGTGACCGCTTGTCACACGGCTAGGGAACGATGTTCCAGGGTTATGACTCTATGTTCATGAGGAAGGTTATGTTGGTGACCAGTCACCATGCACCTATCATGTTTAAGCTAATGAAAGGTTCACTTACCTGTCAAGCCCCGGTGACCCTTTCGTCACAAGGCTGAAGGGAGCTATTCCCTAATTAGTGACTTTTGCTACTATCACCTATCTGTTTTGGACTGATAGTCCTGGATGATTATTATGATCATTGTTGATATTATATCATGCTATATTGTGCTTTCTTCCTGGGCCTCGGCTCATGGGTGCTATGTGGTGCAGGTAAAGGGAAAGAAAAGCTCACCCAGCCTTGAGTGGAGAGCTTAGGTGGTGATGTGTACATATGCGGCTGCTTGGCCACCACGGCCAAGGAGTTCTCAGAGGAACTAGGGGGTTTACCATATTTTTGCTGCATAGGCCGGCGGGTTTGTAAATTTGAAACAGTAGTGACCATTTTGAGTTGTAAATAACTTGTAAACGTTTTGATAAGCTCATGAGCAGTTATACACATAATAAAAGATACCCTTTCCTTTTTATTGTTTTCTTTTCACCTTAACCTGCTAATAACACTTAGAGAACATTTTTAACCAAAGGACTCGAGTAGCGGGCCAAATTTCCAGTTCACTGTTCACTGTAACTATTCTTGGGTAACCAGGGCGTTACATATCGCCCCCTATAGCTGCGATATATCGCCATACGCTGAATATTTAAACACGAAATTGCACATTTTCAGCCTAATTTGAATTGAGTAAACAGTCTTGACTAAGTCCTCTAACGATTTCAAAGTTGCTGACAGACCCTAGGATATTCAAATATTTATCTTAATAAACTTATTCCTCAAAAATACTTAATTATCATTAAACATACACAAAACAAGTGTTACTTTCTTATTGGGTCTATCTAAACCTTATAATATAATAAATACCACCATCAATATCAGTCATATTAATCAAACCTTAGGTTAAAATTAATATTCTTAAACTATAGGTTAAACTTAGAAAATCTACAAGTGTTACTACGAGTGTCCAAGTAAATCCCGGTCTGAACCAAAATTCACAGTCATAAAAATACTACAATTATTACTATTGCTACTACTATCTAACTAGCTAAGTAAAGTTCTTGGACTCTACAATAACAATGATAAAGTGTTATGTAAAATACCCTGACCTACGATAACATGGTCGGTCTTAACACGTCAAAAATTGTTATGGTATGTTTTGATAACACATTTTTGGTCTTATTAAAAGCATTTTTTCTTGTAGTGTTTGATCCCTGAATCTTTTTGCTAAGATAGAGAAAAAGATAGAGCTATAGTGCAATTATCCATCGTTTTATTGTATTTCTTCTAAGGTTTGTGAAACTCAAGAACCTTAGTTCTTTGATCACTACTTTGAGATTCAATCTTAATAATAGCACTAAGTGGACGTAGGTCATTACCATATTTTGGGGCTGAACCACTATAAATCCTTGGTGTTTTCTTCTCTTTCATTAGATTATCTTTCTTACTTGTCGTTCTATCTTTTGTCGTATATTTGACTCCGTGTCGTTGGCCAAATCAAGGGTCAACATATGTATTAACGCAAAAAAAAACAGGGTATTAAAGTGTGACTTTTAAAAAGATTTGGGTATTATCGCTGCCAATTAGACTAATAAAAATGTGTCACGTAGATACTTAACGAGCAGTTAACGCTGAGTACTAACGGATGCACCAAAATTATAGATTTAGGAATTAATTATTACTGCCAAACAAATTTGGGTATTAAAGTGCAACTTTTGAAAAAATTTGGGTATTATTGCCGCCAATATCCCCAATAATAAATATAATTTTAAATTTAAATAAGATATTTACAAGATATTATTATTTAAATTAAGAATAAATATATATAAATATATCTTTGTGATTTTATATATATTCTAAACATTCTCTATTAATCTCGTTTTTTCCTCTACTCTAATCTCTCTCTCTCTCTCTCTCTCTTTTCTCTTCTTCTCTTGAAACTCTTTCAACTTCAATGATTTCTAATCCATATCTCCAAATTTGATTGATTTACGTGTTAATGATAACACAATCCTCACAGGTATTTCTTCAATTATTAATGTTTGTTAATCTCTATAGTTTTTATTTTAAATCATTAATCTTCATATTATTTCAACTTGAATGAATTACAATTCATATCTCCAAATTTGATTGATTTACTTGTTAACAATAAAAAAATCCGCTCGGGTATTTCTTCAATTATTAATGTTTGTTAATCTCTTAAGTTTTTATTTTAAATTATTAATCTTTACATTCTAACATCTTTATCTCATTTTATTATCATGTTTTAGATGTTGTCGTATATTTTTGTGGTGTGGGTGATATTGAGAATGTTGGAGGTGGTTGGAAAAAAATAAATATCAAAGTTTTAACAAATCACTAAAGATAAGTTAATCGTTAAAAGTAATATTACAAATATATATGTTTATTATTGAATTTTGTTTTTTCTTAATGTCATATTTTATTTTGTTTTTATGTTTATTGCATTATTAACTTATGTTAAATTTTATGTATAATTCGGTCACATCAAATATTACTTTGTGAGGAAAGTTAGGGAAGATGTTCGACCCAAATTTGTACAAGAAAGATGGCGGTCTCTTTATTGTAATATTAACTTCTACAACTATTAAAAAATCTAGAAGTAAGGGTGCACTCTTAATGGTTACTACCCATGGATGGTTACTTTAATATTAACCATTGGATTAAGACCAATGGTCTATATTTATAGTTATTAATTAATATTTCTAAAAATAAATTTTGATTTTTTAAAAGTTTTGGAATGGTTACCTGATGAAAAATGTATACTTATTATGAAAATATAATATTGTAAACTTTTTCATTTTTCAAATGCATGTCAATTTCTAAATATAGCATGTGTCTCTTATTGGTTGGAAACAACATTAATTATGACAACAACAAAAAACAACTAAATTCGAAATTATTGTAGAAAAAAAATATTTACCTCTTGGTGACTTGCTATACCAAGTAACTATGTTGCCACATCATCATAATTGTTAGTACCCATCTATGGGTAGTAACCATTGAGAAGTCTTCCATATATTATATTTAATAGCTTTAAAATCTATTATAATCGTAAACCTAAATCTATATTATAAATATCTTTCTAATATTTTAAATAACGTAAAGCATGGATTTAAATTATATAAGAATAAATTCTATAATATTTATAATAATAAATTAATTAGTCATTATAGATAATCTAAAAATTAAATTAAAAATAACTAAAATATTATATATTATTTTATTTAATGTAACTTAAAATCAAATAAGTGTTTAATTAAATTTAAATGTTTATTATATTGCAATAAAATATTTATAATATCTTATCTCATACATTATCTAAAAATTAAATTAAAAACAACTAAAATATATGTTATTTTATTTAATGTAACTCATATTCATAAAAGATGATGTGGCATTCTAAAATCTCTTCAAACCAAATTAATTTAAAAGTAAATAAAATATTTAGAAGATATTATTAAAATCAAAGTAATAACATAATTGCTAATGTTTAGTAATACGAGAATTTCTTGGTTTTTTATTTATATTTATGCTTCTTTTCTCATTGTTAAAGAGATAAACTCTTTGCATTTTTTTTTGTTTTGCATTGGAATGTAAAAAGAGTAACGAGTACATTTATTATTAATAAGCATACCCTATAAAAATAAAATGTAAGCATATTTGCAACAATGGTCATAGTAGCATTTGAATCATCAAGTTCTTGAGAATCTAAAAAAAAACTAATCAACTAATTATTATTATTATTATTTTAAAACTAGGAATATTGGCGGCGATAATATCCAAAAAATTTCAAAAGTTACACTTTAATGCCCAAATCTTTTTTTTTGCGGTCATAATACATAAATCTACAATTTTGATGTAACCGTTTATACTCACCGTTAACTACCCGTTAAGTATCTACGTGACACATTTTTATACTCGTAAATTTAGGTATTAAAATGTAACTTTTTAAATGATTTGTGTATTATCGTCGCCAATATCCCTAAATTCTTTAAATACTATAAAAATCATTTTAAATTTTAAAAAATCTAAAAGATTTTTAAAAACTAATTAATAATATAGATATTGGGATGATTTTGAGTTTTAATTTTAATTTGGGTTGTTTCAAATTTGCATATTTTGGTTTTATTAATTAGTTTCTAATAATCTTTTAGATTTTTTAAATTTTAAAATGATTTTTATAATATTTAAAGAATTTAAATAATTTAGTCTAAAACCATCCCAAAATCCATATGTGTCACTGTTGGATTAGCTTATACAGGATCTTTATTTATTTTCATGTATATCTAATATTAAACAAATTAATACGAGATAGCCTAAAACATGTTTCTAAAATTGAATTCAAAGAGAAACTAAGAATAGAATACTTACAGCATACGCAGTAGAATTAAAGAGTCATTCCTTCAGTTTCTCTAACTCTCGTATCATTTCTGTCGCAGAGTATTATCAAGAAACTGAACCGATCTTTTATTTTCTTCACAATCTTCCAATGTATCCTTAGAACCACCTAGACTAGTGTGGGCAATTCTCAACACATGAGATAGATATAGAGAGAAGAAGAGAAAATAACAAAGAGGCTTAGAAAAGGACTTGTGTTTAGAGAGAATCTAAAACTATCAGAAAATCTGACTTGTGACTTCTCAAACTTATATTTTGACATCTCTCTAAGCACTCCTTTTATAGACTCAATTAGGTCATTTAATTTAATTAAAAAATCAATAAAATAATAGTCATTTTGAAGCCCTAGGTCAAAATTATCATGGGCTATAGGCCCGTGAAATTTCTCATTTGATTATAAGCCCATTGGACTTAAAATCAAGGCCTGTATTATAATATATTGATTTAATTAATTAAATAATTATTTAAATCATTTATCAAATTAATTATTTATAATTTGAACCTTGATTTAAACTTATTTATTAATTTAGGTACCAATTTATCTTAATTAATAAATCTGCCATAATTTCTCTTTTCTTCTCAAAATTACACAACTCTGTGAAACTATCTAAAATTGACCTGGTCAACTTTGATAATTATCAATTAATTGAGACTATCTAGATGATTTTATCCAAGGTAAAATGGGGACCATGGGCCTATGAAATCAAGCTCCAATAAGTTATCATAAATCTAACAAATAAATTTACTAACTTATTAATTCCTCGTGACTCCACTATAGACTTGGAATTGCACTCTTGAATTCATAAAACGTTCTATAACAAATATATATACGCTATTAATTATCCATTGTTACAACCATAATTGTCACTCAATCCTTTATAGACGGTCTACAATGAGATATGACTAAAATACTGTTTTACCCCTCATTGTATTTTATCCTTAAAACATTTAGTTCCTTGTAAATGATATTTCAGTAAACTAATTTAATTACTGAAATGAGATCTCTATCATTTAACACCTTGAACCAAACTAAAAGGAAACCATCATTTCACTTCTTCATCAGAAACTATAGATGTTCATATCTATGATTAACACTCCCACTCAATTATACTACTGAGTTCCCAAGATGTAAGTATGGGCTAGTCCGTATGGTAAGCTGGTAACGAACAAGTCAAAGAACTCAAATAATACAATCAGTTAGAATTAGGGGTGAGCACGGTGTGGTTTGGGCGGTTTGAACACTTTTTAATACACCACGCCACAAGTGCGGTTTAGTAACTAGAACACACCATGCGGTGTGATTTGGTTGCACCAAACCGACCAAACCAAACCATTTTTTACAGTGTGGTTTGGACGGTTTTCCACGGTTTATGTTAAAAAATATGTCATAACAAAATTTAAATTTTAAAAAAAATACTAAATCCTTAGTTCATAACAAATCCTTAATAAGTTCTAAACAACATCACAAGTTATCAATTAAGTTCAGTGAAACACAAAAAAAATATACAAGTCTCCCATATTGGGTAACTATAAAAAATGGTATATATATAAAGTTTTTTTTTAATGTATTTGTAAGTATGCGGTGCAGTGCAAACCAAAATTTCACACCGCCAAACCACGCACCGCACCGCACCGCACCGCGCGGTTTAGCTAAAATACAAACCATACCGAACCATTACACTTTTGACACCGCGGTTTGCGGTGTATGGTGCGGTGTGGTCGGTCACCGCGGTTTGTCGGTTTAGATGCTCACCCCTAGTTAGAATACTAACCACTCAGAATTGAGATTGAATTGACCTATGGTCAACTGTATGATATGACTAGAATAGATAATAACGGTATGTTTACTTATCTTATCAACTATCAATATCGGTCCAGTCCGATGTAACAAATACATCCGATCTTATCTACTTTGCTAATGTTCTGGAAAGAACATAACACTATAATGTGTAAGTAGATCATATCATAGATTGGCAAGTCAGTGTAAATCCTGGGCACTGACTAATCTTAGGACTAACTTATTTTGAACATATAATCATATTTATATTCCACTGTGATGACGTCACTATAAATAAGATTAGCTATATGCTCGGGATTTAATAGAAGTTTATATTAAACAAATAATCATGAAAATAAAACATGTGAGCAAAGTGACTGACCAAGTCAAAAAATGATTTCTATTCTTTTATTGATAATGAAATGAGATTACAAAGAATTTGAGTTTTCATTAGGGCATAAAAACCCAACAGTCACGTGTATACTTAATGGGCAGTTCACGGTGAGCAATAATGGTTGCACCAAAATTGTAGATTTAGGTATTGTAACGCCTTGGATAGCCAAGACCGTTACATTGTGTATTTATAAAAGTGCAAGACTTGCTAATCAAGTCACTTAGTTGGAAACGTGTTACTAAAACCATTAATGAACTAGGGTTAAAAGGTTTTGGTCATAAAAGATACCATTCATTTAAATAAACATTTCAAATATGGAATCCCAAAAGAAAATAAAGTTAAAAAGGACATTTTACAAAATTTCAAGGTATAAACAACCGCTAGCCACTCTAAGGACAAAACAAACATGTAAGGTTCTCTCGTTCCTGTCTAACCCACGACCGTGGCGGCCGGGCAGCTGACTATGTACATTCCGCCTCTAGAGCTCTCCAAGTTAGGGCTGATCAAGCTTACCCTTGCCTTTACCTGCACCACGTAGCACCCATGAGCCAAGGCCCAGCAAGAAAACATAACATCATAGCACAAGCAATGATAATAATCAAATAACTCTTTAAGCATGTTCATACACTTAGCAGTCCATATTGATCACATAATCCATAAACATAACCAAGAAATCCACAAACTAATACTCAACTATTCAGCATGTCATATTCATCAGTTAACAATGATAACCAAATCATATAACAATCAAGGTCGACGCCCTTAGTTCGCACCCTCTGTCTACCCCACTGACTCCGGTCCGCTTAAACCGAGCTTAGTGAATATTAAGATGTTCTCAGCTACCAGTGGCTAAGCCGCGCCCTATGCGCCAATGTAAACTCTGGCAATCTTAGTTCGGTTGTTTAATATTCACATGGCATAATACCACCTTACATAATGCATACAAGAATAGGGAACCCTCAGTCCCGTCATAAACTTACAGCCGGGTGCAGTTTTCTTACCTTTAATTCCAAGTGTTCTGATTACGAGAGATGACCCTTGAGCATGATTCGTTTCTCGAGCCCTAGCTTACACCTTTACTGAAGAACCAATCCACCAAGCAATTACTGAGCTAACTCCCAAGTCCTTAGCCTCAATTCAGTCTCAACTCCTGATTGAATTCCTTAGCTAATACTGAGTTAATCTTCCAAGTTTCAACTCAAACTTCTGAGTTTCCAGCCAAGTTTTCCTTTTGGTTTCACTAGCTTCCTTGAGAGAGTGTTTGAGATGATAGGAATGAGATGAGAGGAAAATAAAGGGTCGGTTTGGCCATGTTCTACTGTTTTTCTTAATTTTGTCTTATCCACCCCTAGTTAATTAAGTTAATCCCAAAGCTTAAGGTACCAAAAACGTCTCTGATGCCAAAATGGTAAACTTCCCCAGTATTCCCTCCTAAGCTTTCAAACCTCAAATATATCTCCAATTATTTATTTCCATGACCTGATAACCCAAATAACCATCTAATACCCAAAATACCCCTTGACTCGCCCCGAGTCAAGTATTGGGTCTCGTTGTGACTTTCCCACTAACTGGCTCCCTAGGATCACTTCAAGTCGCATGATGCAGATATATCCACATAATAATGTGGCCTTCACAATTATAAGATATAATCACATTTATGCCCTCAACGGCTAAAATTACAAATATACCCCTCTAAGCTAAACAGGGCCTACATACATACTAATACTCTTAGACATGCATTTCTTATATCCATATAATCATAAAAGCACGCTTATCACGGAATCATGCATTAAATTATTTAATTCACACATAAACCAATTATGCCCTCCCGACATACTAATCAAGGCCCTTAAGCCTTAATAGTGATTTTTGGGTCGTTACAGGTATTATCACAAAAAATAAATAGGTATTAAAGTGTAACTTTTGAAAATATTTGGGTATTATTGCCACCAATTAGACTAATAAAAATGTATCACGTGGATACTTAACGAGCAGTTAACAGTGAGTACTAACGAATGCACCAAAATTATAGATTTAGGAATTAAAGTGAAACTTTTGAAAAAAAATTAGGTATTATCGTCGTCAATATCCCTAAAAACTATTACTAATAATAATAAAAAAATATATATTATTACTATTACTAAAAACAGTTTATTTACACACTTCATATCTTAAGATCATATATAATTTAAATTTAATTGTATATTTATTTTGATTAATCTATGCAAGCATAAATTTAATCAAATTAAATATCTAATTTTAAAAAAATTGACAAATCATAATTAATTAAATTAATTAAATATCTAATTTTAAAAAATTTAAAAATCCTAACCAATACACATTCAATTTTGTTTTTAATGAATATTCGTATAAAGAGAATACAATAAAATAAAAAATCTTAAAATAACAACCAACCTATGTATACAATTTAAATTTAAATTTTAATTATCTATCTTCTCTTTTTTTTATAACTTCTTATTTTAATAATAATTATAATAGATGGCAATTAAAAATATATATAATAATAAATAAATAATATATATTTTTATTCTTTAACAAAACACGGGATCCAAAAAATAGATTTTTACAATAAAGGGTCCAAATGGGTAAATAGTCAAGATACATGTGGTTCAAATAATCTATCTATATATTCCTATTTTTTAAGCTTTTGACAAAACACAAGATTCACAATTTAATTTATAAAAATAAAGGATCAAAATGACTAATTGACTAAGATACAATATTCAAAATAGTGTGAACCCTTAAAGAAAACATAAATTATATATATTTATATAATTTACTTTTTATTAAGAATTTTTAACCTTTAATAAATACATACTCCAAATGTTAATTTATTACAGATCGCGAAGCGTGAGTCCCATCTTTTCTAAAGTGGCTTTATAAAGGATATTCACTGGGCTCCCGTTATCAATCAGGACTCGGCGTACCCTCTTGTTCGTGAGTTGGAGGGTTATGACCAGGGGGTCGCTATGGGGAAACTGGACGTGTGACACATCCTCTTCAGTTAAAGTTATGGGTTGAGTCTCAACCCATTGTTGTTTCGGAGCTTGTGGTTCGGGTTCGTATGGAGAACTGTCGCCTGTCTTGAACTCGTTTACATATCTCTTTTGGGCATTCCTACCCAAACCTACGATACGAGGTCCCCCCGAGATGGTTATACATCTTCTCCATCAATCGAAGGGGGTCGCTCATCCTCCCGAGCTTAGGAGTTATTGTTTTGGGCAGGTGGTGCAGTCACTACCCTTTGTCTTGTGGAAGCTTGATTGGGATTTTGGTTTCTGACTTACTATCTTAAACAACCCCTCGAGATCAAACCTTCAATCTCGTCTTTCAATTGTCGATACTCATCGATTGTATGTCCGATATCTCGGTGAAATCTACAGTATTTATTCGAATCTCTCTTTGCTTTTTGGTTCCTCATGGGGTCAGGTCGTATGAATGGGACCTGGTTTTCATTAGCCAGGTAGATATTCTCTCGAGACTCGTTGAGCTCGGTATACACCTTATATACGGAGAAATATCTGTCCTCTTTCTTCTTCTTTCCTCCATCTGCCTCAGGGTTATTCCCTTCATTTTTCTTCCTTTTAGAAGGGTTATCCTCAAGGGGTTACGAAGTTGAGGGGTCTACCAAGGTCGAGGCAGAGTTCATGTTTGTCGTTGTAGTCATGGGCTGAGAGGTCATGTTCAGGGCTGACAAACCTCTAGGCCCTTCGATTGAACTCGGTTAAAGGCCTGACAGGTTTCCTTTGTAAGTCTTCCCAGAGGGGACTTCCCGGCATTACGCCTGCTATAATCGCCATCAAGTGACCACTATCGTCGACATCTCGAGCTTGGGCCACTTTTAAGTTAAACCTCGTGAGGTAACTTTTTAGCGACTCATTTTGTTGTTGTTGAACGTTGGTTAAGGCTGAAACCTCGGGCCTGATGCTAACCATAGCCTTAAATTGTTTTTTAAAGTCCCTAGAAAATTTATCCCAAGACACGATCAAATGCCTATTGAACTTCTCAAACCAGTTTTTTGTGGGACCTAGAAGTGTGGCTAGGAGTAGCATACACCTGAGCTCGTAACTCACATTGTTGGCTCGCATAATAGTGTTGAACATGCTCAGATGGCTATATGGATCTGAGTTTCCGTCAAATGGTGGGACATGAGGTATCCTAAACTCCTGAGGGAACAGGGTATTAGAGATATGTGGGGAAAAAGGCTTGAGCTCTTCATCAGACTCTTCAGCCTTGTCCCTGCCATGCTCGTTCTGTAAGAGCCTGAATGCTGTCTCTAGTTGATCAATCCTTTCTTGGATTAAATCCACTGGAGGTCTATCCTAGACCTAAAGGGGCTGGTTATCATTAATAAAAACTCTAGCTCCTTGTCTTTGTACAGGGTTATACGTTGGTTGTTTGCGGCCATTTAGATGGTCTCGAAGATCTGGGTTCGGGAAATTGTCTCGGCCCCGATTATGGTTTAAGTGCTCCTGCAGATCAGGGTGATTCCCTTAATTTCCCGCATGCCTCGGTTCCGTGTTGTAAATGCTCACGGACCGAGGGTAATTTGAACTTTCACTTACATAGCTCATAGCTCAGTTATTATGAGGTGGGTCCCCAGCTGGCCTCCTTGTCCCAGTAGTATGTGATCTTGACATTTGGCTTCCCGCAGGCTGTGGAGTCTTGCGATCTCGGGTTGCTTCTTTTTCATTCCCTTGTCCATGCCTAGCCCATCGATTTCCATCTCGATGTGTAGGTCGTGGAACCTCCTGGACTGGCGAGGGGTGCCTTATTGGCGATGGTGGGTTTCTTATGAGTGACGGTGGCTGTCTCCCATTGCCGAGCCTAAATGGTCCCAAATTTTCTTGGTCAAACCCCGGGTTGTTTTGCGTAGCATTAGGATTCGGGTTCCGAGCCATTGAGGGGGCTCGGTTATTTCCTGTTCCTGTTTGTGCTTCTACAATTGGGTTGGTAGTACCCTCAGCCCGGTTACTCCTCTGGGGCCTTGGCCAAATTGGCTGAGATGCTGGTGGCGGCATCTGTTCCGCCCTCCTGGCGGCCGTGCTCCCAAGAGGACGTCCCCTAGGCCTCCGAGGAGGTGTCTGGGTGCCAGCAACCTGTTTGGCTAACTCTTCGTTGTGCTTTGTTGCTTCTGCCAACTGTTTGCGCAGTTGGCGATTTTCAAGTTCCACAATTGGAACATATCTTTCAAGGTTGTAATACATATCCTTGTCAGGACTGGGGGCAGGCGACCCTCGAGAGTTGGATGAATTGCTCCTTTCTTTAGGATATGGATCCACCATGAGCTGCTTTCCAAGTCGTCGTGGGTAATCTTCATCATGAGGTATCTGCTCCTCAGGTATATTGGGCATTGGTCGCTCACCTGTATTGGGGTTACTCGCCGCGACCATTGATGATTTAAGAGGCTTTCTAACTAAATAGGCTCACGTCTTGTTTAATAGCTCTCAATGAAAGCACCAAACTGTTGACGCCGTTTTTCGTAAACTTAGAGAAGAAGAGCAATTAAACAAAATATACCAAAGAAAACAAACAATATAGACACGATTTTTTACGTGGTTCAGAAGTTAAAATCTGCCTAGTCCACAAGTCTGTGTTATTAACTTCTTGAAATTCTTTGATAGCTTTCTGGAAGCAATTGTACAGAGTTTTCCCAATATCAATTTCTCCGTTTCTCACAAATGAATTATCCCACTCTATTTATAGAGGGGTTTACTGAATCTCTTCCCATAGATTTCGGGGAGTTATTTTACAAATCAATTAAAATAATGCCATTAAATGCATTAGTTACTACGTACGCGGTAATATCCCATGATATTTTGGATTTAATAACAAATTACATCAGATCCTTTAAACATAGGGATTCTACAACTATAAACATGTTCACACACAGCTTGCGAGCTTGGACGTTAGATTCACACACCTTCAAGACCGTTTACCTATTGCGAGCTCGTCACCTTGGTTCACCTATGTTCTCAACAAGTGATGTTGATGGGACCATCCTCTTCGAGCTTACAATACCCGAGCTCGAATCATCTTACTTGAGGGCGAGAAATAAATCAAGAATTTTATACAAGTGTCGAACCATTGCCACTGGGAGTTGCGAGCCTAATTTATAACCTCGAAACACCTCCTAGACTACATAGTTCCCGAGCTCACCAATCTCGACGTTGTCACATTCACTGCCCAGCGAGACTATCTCTGACTTGCTGATCACTCGACGACCGTGCTAGTCTCGAGCTTACACCTTACGACCCTGAGTTTCGAGATCAAAAATTCTCATTCTCGAAATCTGGGTGTAACAACTATCATGGTGGTTTTGAAAGTAAATAGCTTAAAATTAGTCCATATATGGCAAGTTTAAGTTAACCTTATAGTTCTTTATTGAGAAAGAAAATAAAAAGTTAAATATACATAGGATTTTATTTCATGGAGGGGAAAAATTAAATAGCTATATTAATTATATAAGATATATGGGTTTTATAAACGGATACGTATAGTTTTAAAAGAGTAATGATATGTGTGCACAAATTATACACGTGGCAAATTAATTTTTTTTATTAAATGAAAGTATTTTTAATATATATTTAGTAAAACTGTTTTTTTTTAAATAATACTAAAAAATTTAAAAGTTAAAAAAAAAGTGACTTTTAAAATAAATAAATACTAAATATATTTTCTTATTATATTCTCATTGTTATATTATTTATAATATAATGTTAGATTAAATAAAAGTGATAAAATGAGTTTTTCATATATATTTTGTAACATAATAATGAGACTTACGAATAAGTGGGACAAATGTGTGTGTCTAAATTTATAATATACTTTTGAGAGTTACACATCTTACAAAATCAATAACCATTTGTAACTTCCAAAAGATCACATATTTAATGTGTAAAATGAAAGTTACACATTTCTAAATTTGAATTTTATGAGCTATTTTGTTGAATAGTTGTTGGAGATATGTTTTAACTCCCAAATATGTGAATGGAGGTTACAAAAACATATGAGACAGATTTGGGACGAAATGCAGAGCGCTGCAGTGCCCAAGTGTGTTGCCGGCCAGTGAAATTTTTTTTTGCATTTTGAACGTTGCAAACCTTTTGATAACTCTCAATTCCTCATTTTAATTACATAAACACTCAATTTAACATCGGTAACACCCAAGGGGTTGGTGGAATTTGAAATTCACAGTGTGTCTTAAAACTCTATAAATAAAAGTCTAATGCTCACTTGTAAGACACACTATTTTGATCCACTAAAGCATTTTGCTAGAAATTCATCAAAATGCTTAATAATTTCATAGAGTTATTTCCATTTGAGAGTTCCCTTAGTGCTTAGAGATTAAGGGAAATAAGTTTTTGGACAAAGGTCTTGAACCTTATTCAAGTTGGTGATTCCCTACTACTCTACACTTAAGGTTGTGTGAGTGTAAGAGTGTTCTATCTTTCTTCTTTGTTCTTATTTCTTTTAGTTTCTATATTTACTTGTATTATTTTGTTTTGAGTTGTATATTTTATCTTCTATATATCATCTTTTCTTCTTATTTATTTTTATTTTTGCAATGAAGTTATATCTTTATTTAATCAATCATATTGTCCCTTACCGAAATTCCTGAGCTTAGGGGTGACAATTTCAAGATTTGGAAGGAACGAGCTCTTCTTCACTTAGGCAGCGCCGACATGGACTACGCAATAAGGAAGGATGAACGTGCTGCAATCACAGCGACTAGCACTACTGCTGAGATCGCACTATATGAAAAATGGGAGCGATCCAATCACCTCACCATCATGTTCATTATGTCCAAGATCCCTCTGGGAATCTGTGGATCAGTGGAGTAACCTAAGAAAGTCAAGGACTTGATCAAACTAATCGATGAACAGTTCGACACTTCGGACAAACCACTTTACAACAACCTCATCCACCAATTCTCATCAGCAAAGCTCACTGGTGTCAAAGGAGTAGGAAAACATATCTCAAAGATGAGAGACATTTTTACTCAACTGAAGAAGCTCCATATTGTCATTCCTGAAACTTTCCTGGTTCACTACATCCTTAACAATCTTCAACCTCAATACGGGCCTTTCGAAATTTCCTACAACACATAAGGAAAAAAAGAGTATCAATGAACTGATAACCATGTGTGCTCAAGAAGAAGCAAGGCTCCTACAGGAACATGGTGAAAGTGCTCACATGGCCACCCAAGGAAAGAAATGCAAATCATCCAAGAAGGACAAGGGGAAAAATAAAATGCTTCCCCAAAGCGAAATAAAGAAGGATTCCATCAAGTGTTTTTTCTGCAAAATGAAAGGACATGTGAAAAAGGAATGTGCCAAGTTCAAGAAATGGATTGATGACAAAAGTAATCCAATTTCATTCGTATGTTATGAATCTAATATGGCTAATGTTAATATTAACACATGGTGGATTGATTTTGGATCAACAATTCATATTTCAAATTCCTTGCAGGGTTTACAAAACCTAAGGAAGTCAGTGGGAAGTGAGCAAAGCATCTTATCTGGAAACAAGATGGGCTCACATGTGGAGGCTATTGGAACGTGCCATTTAGTTTTAAGTAGTGATTTTATTTTAAAATTAGAAAAGACCTTTTATGTACCAAGTTTCTCTAGAAACTTGATTTCTGTTTCAAGACTTGTACCTTTTGGTTTTTCCTTTACATTTTCAGACAAATATGTTAATTTATATAATAAATATGAATGTGTTGGAAATGGTATTTTGTCTGATGGTCTTTACTGCCTTAATTTACAAAATAATACCGCTTATAATACTGTGCACGTTCACGCTGGCAATAAAAGATGTGTTATGAATGAGAATTCCTCTACATTATGGCACCGGAGATTGGGACATATCTCCATTGATAGAATTAGAAGGTTAGGGAAAGATGGGGTACTCAATACCTTAGTTATGACTGATTTTGATACTTTTGTGGATTGCATTAAGGTAAAAGCATACCTCCAAGTCTAAGAAAAGTGGTGTCCATAGGAGTTCCGACCTATTAGAAATCATACATACTAATACATGTAGTCTAGACATGGACTCATATGGTCAGAAATACTTCCTCTCTTTCACATATGATTAATCACGCTGCATGTATATATACTTACTTCATAAAAAAAGCGAAGCATTAGATGTCTTTAAGATATTTAAAGCTGAAGTAGAGAAACAATGCAACAAGAAAATTAAGATAGTGAGATCAGATAGAGATGGAGAATATTATGGTAGATACACTGAAGATGGACAAGCACCTGACCCTTTTGCAAAGTTGCTTCAAGATGGGATTGTTGCCCAATATACCATGCCCGGTACACCCGAGCAAAATGGTGTTGCAAAAAGGAGAATTTGAACATTGATGGACATGGTGAGGAGTATGCTTAGCAGCAACCCTAAACTTCCTAAATCATTGTGGACTGAAGCTCTAAAGACATCTGTGTACATATTGTTAGGAAAAATAATATTGCCTCAATGAAAAGGTAAGATAATGTTACAACTCTATGCAAAATATTACAATGGACAAGATTGATTGAATAAAGTGTTACAACTCTATAACTGAAAATACAAATAAAACAAAGGAAATGAAGAAGATGATGAAGAAGAAGAGAATAGTAAAGTACAACTCAAAACAAAAGTTACAAGTAAAATAAAGTGTTTGGACCAAATGAAGAGATTACAACTCTTAAACAAAATATACAAGTAAATAAAACAAGAGAATAAGAAGAAGAATAATAGAATAAAAGGAAGAACATAAACCACAAACAAACTCTCACTTACACAACCTAAGTGAAGAGGATTGGGGATCACCAACTTGAACAAGGTTTAAAACCTTTGTCCAAAAGCTTATTTCCCCCTAACTCAAGCACTAAGGGATCTCTCTCAGATTTTGGAAATGCTTTCTGGAATAATCAAGCCTCAAGGTGTTTCTAGCCAAGTGCTCTAGTGGATAGAAAATGGTGTATCTTACAAGTGAGCATTAGGCTCCTATTTATAGAGTTTAGAGACACCCTTTGAATTTCAAATTCCACCAACCCCCATGGCTGTTACCAATGATTAATTGGGTGTTTTATGGAATTAAAATAGAGAATTGGGAGTTACTAAGCTGTTGGAATCGTTCAAAGTTTGATAAAAAACTGAAATTATAGAAGCTGTCAGGCATTAGGGCCGCGGCGCTAGTTCTAGGCGCCGCGGCCCTCAGTCAATTTCAGCAACACATTTTTCAGTTTTTTCCAAAACGTTCCAATTTATTCCCACTTGATTTTGTAACTTCCATACACAATATGGGAGTTAAAATCACATCTCTATCAGCCATTTCTCATATGGCTTTAAGAAATTCATCTCAATATTGTGTAACAACAAATCTACACAATAATGGGTGATATTTAGGAGTTACAAATTTGTGATGAATTTGTAACACCAAATATGTTACATGTTTGGATATTTCACATATATCCAAATAATGTAACTCTCTATTATATGTTACAATATGTGACACTCTATGTCACATTTATTTAATCTAAAACATTATATTATAAAATAATATAATATTACATTATATTATAAAATAATATAACACATATTAAACCGAGTTCCAACCAAGGCAGTCTCAAAAACTCCTTTTGAATTATGGAAAGGTTGGAAACCGAGTTTGCAACATATACGCATTTAGGGATGCCCATCTAAAGTTAGGGTATACAATTCACAAGAAAAGAAACTGGACCCAATGACCATAAGTGGATACTTTATTGGATACGCTGAAAGGTCTAAAGGTTACAAGTTTTATTGACCATCTCATAGCACTAGGATTGTGGAATCAAGGAATGCATTTTTTTTTTAAAATGCCTTGATTAGTGGGAGTGATCAATCCAAGGACTTAGGTTCTAAGAATATCCTTCAGAACCCTCCACCCCAAGAGCAAGATTGATTGTGGTTGATAGCACCCCTGAAGTCCAAATGGATGTTGGACCACCACAACCAATTGTTGAAGATCCACAAGTCAGTGATGAAGTTCAAACATATCAAGTTGTTCAGGAGTTGCCTATAATTTTTGAATAACAAGCTGAACCACTCGCTCCCCAAGAGCCTGCTGGTGTAGCCCTAAGAAGATCCACTAGGACAACAAAATAGACGATACCTTGTGATTACGTTATGTATTTGCAAGAATCGGACTACAATATTGGAGCCAAAAATGATCCAGAAACATTTTCACAAGCTATGAATAGCAAAGAATCAAAACTGTGGTACAATGCCATGAATGAAGAAATGAATTATATGAAGAGCAACGGAGTCTGGGATCTTGTTGAGTTGCCTAATGGGGTGAGGGCTATTGGGTGTAAATGGGTCTTCAAAACAAAGAAAGACTCATTAGGCAACATTTAAGTACACAAAGCGAGACTCGTTGCTAAGGGATTCACTCAAAAATAAGGAATTGACTACACGGAGACCTTTTCTCCGGTATCTAAGAAAGATTCCCTCAGAGATATCCTGGCATTAGTTGCTCATTTCGATTTAGAGCTGTAGTAGATGGATGTAAAAACTTCCTTCCTAAATGGTGACCTAGAGGAGGAGGTATACATGAAACAACCAAAAGGATTCTCCTCTAGTGATGGTGAGCATTTGGTGTGCAAGCTTAAGAAGTCCATCTATGATTTAAAACAAGTGTCCCGCCAATGGTATTTAAAATTCCATGATGTCATCTCTTATTTTGGATTTGAAGAGAATGTCATGGATCAATCTATATACCAGAATTTCAGTAGGAATAAGATTTGTTTTTTTATTTTTATATGTGGACGATATTCTCCTTGCAACCAATGATAAGGTCATGCTACATGAGGTGAAGAAATTTCTCTCAAAGAACTTTGAGATGAATGATATGGGTGATGTGTCTTATGTCATTGGCATTAAGATCCATCGAGATATATTCAAAGGTACCTTAGGTCTATCTCAAGTAACCTACATTAACAAAGTTTTAGAGAGATTTCGGGTGAAAGACTGTTCACCAAGTGTTGCTCCTATCGTTAAGAGTGATAAGTTAAATTTGAGCCCGTGTCCAAGGAATGATTTTGTAAAGGAAGAAATGAAGAACATCCCATATGCTTCTGCTGTTGGAAGCTTGATGTATGCTCAGGTGTGCACAAGACCCAACATTGCATTTGTTGTCGGAATGCTAGGAAGATTTCAAAGTAACCCGGGGTCAGACCACTGGAAAGCTGTAAAGAAAGTTATGAGATACCTTCAGGGTACTAAGGATTACAAACTTATGTTCAGACGAACCGATAACCTAGAAGTAGTTGGCTACTCAGATTCAGACTTTGCTAGTTGTACTGATTCACGTAAATCAACCTCTGGTTACGTGTTTATGTTTTTCGGTGGAGCCATATCATGGAGGAGTAACAAACAGACCTTGACTGCTACTTCTACTATGGAAGCCGAGTTCGTTTCATGTTTTGAGGCTACATCACATGGTGTATGGCTAAAGAGTTTCATTTCAGGCCTTAGAGATGTAGACTCCATATCTAGGCCATTGAGAATGTTATGTGACAATTCAACTGTTGTATTCATGGCTAAGACAACAAAAGTGGTAGTCGAAGCAAGCACATCGACATAAAGGACTTAGCCATGAGAGAACGTATTAAAGAAAATAAAGTGGTCATTCAACACATTAGCACTGAATTGATGATTGTTGATCCTATGACAAAAGGCTTGCCACCTCATAAATTCAAGGATCATGTAATGAACATGGGACTTGGTTCCCTTATGTAAATTTATTCTACAAACTAAAGTTATTATCAATGAAACTCTTATTTTGATGTTTTTTCATATTTATGCGCATTTTAATTTTATTTGAAATTTTTTTATCTTCATAGGACCTAAATAAACATAGGGTTTATTTGTTTAAGTACATAGCCACATAAATTACATTGTTATGTAATAAATATATTGTAATACATGAAAGATAATACTCGCCATAAAAGGAGGACCTATCGTTGGGCTTAAGTAATACATTAATTTAAATGCTGACCAAATGGGAGAATATTATTGTAACACCCCAAATGTAGAGTCCAAGAACTTTACTTAGCTAATTGTTTAGTAATATTATAGTATGTTTAGTGTTATCTTTGTTACTTTGGATTTTTGGTTCAGACCGGGAGTTATTTGGACACTCATAGTAGTACTTATAGATTTTCTAAGTTTAACCTATAGTTTAAGAATATTAAGTATAACCTAAGGTTTGATTAATGTGACTGATATTAAGGATTATATTATTATATTATAAGGTTTAGACATCAACCAATAGGATTTTAAGCACATGTTTTTAAGGATTAAGTATTTTTGAGGATTAAATTAAATAAGGGTAAAAGTTTGAATGTATAGGGTCAGTCAGCAGCTTTGAGCACGTTGAGGGCTTAGTCAAGGCTGTTTACTCCATTCAAACTTAGCTAAAAATGTGTAAATTCGTGTTTAAATATTCAGCGTATGCCGATATATCGCAACTATAAGGGGCGATATGTCGCAGCACGTAGATACGGAAAACACGAATCGATGCACGGTCGCCTCGGGAACAAAGGTCCAGGCGATATATCGCCTATAGGGGGCGATATATCGCCTCCACCAGCATGTTTTCAAATACATTTGAATTCTTTTCCCTTCAGTCATTCAAACTCCTTCAACAGTCCAGCATCTTCTGAACGAGTCTTCAGCCTCTGCTGAACGATTATTCAAATGATTTTCACTTAAAAAGCCATTATTTTTATTCAAGTAAAATCAAGATATTTTCATTCCCAAACTCTATAAATAGGACCTAGTACCCAGCCATTATTCACCATTTGCTCTAAGTTCAGAAGCTGCTAGTGTTAAGTGAGTGTGAGAGTGTAAACACTTGGTTTGGGGAAAAACTATAAGCTTAAACATCATAAGCTTATCAAACACTTTGGGAAGTGAGTTCTATAGTATTTCGGTGAAGGTTAGAGTGATCTTGCAATCTTTAAGGTAAACCCAAAACTCTAGTTCCTTTCTGTATTTTATGTTATTTCCTTTCTCAAAACCTTCTACTCAGTCCCCTAACCTTATTCTTATTTTGGTTAGGGAATCCAAGCTCCTAAGCATATAAGTTGGTAAGTATGTTTTTATGGTTTAGTCTTTCCATCTCTTTCATTTCATCTCCTTTCTTTAGACTTACTCTTTCTTATGGTTTTAGGAGTGTTCCAAAAGTCCCAACTCGGTCCATAATCCCGGTAACTTTGGTAAGGAAATAGGCTAGAATCAACATGTTATGTGATTATGTTATCTATATGTTTTATGTTATTAAAAGTGTTATGATATATGTGTATGTTTGTAGGCTTGGGCATATGACCCATATGACTAACAAGACCCCAAATGGGTTATGGGCATATGACCTACTTAGCTAGTAGGACCCCACTAATCCCATGGGCATATGCTTGTTTAGTCTATGGGACCCCAAGTAATAATGGCCATTATAATAAGTGTATGTTATATGTATTATGTTAAGTCTTTATGTTTTCTTATGAAATTATGTATGTGACTTTGTGTTAGATTTTCCTTACTGGGCATTAGGCTCACTCCTTTCTGTTTTTGTGCAGGAAAATAAGTTTAGAGGCGGAAAGATTCGTGACGCTTGGAGAATGTGTATCGATGATGAATGGAGTCAAGGGGCCGAGCGTTATTCGATTCGAGGATATAATCTCCTTTTATGTTTTTATGGTTTTTATGTGTATTTTCCGCATTATTATGTAATGTCTTTTATTTTAAATCATGTTTTGTTTTAAAAACAATGGGATCCCATAATCCTTCTTAGTATTCTGTTTCTTTGTAAATAACTCTTATTTTTCAAGTTACTCAATAAATTATGGTATTTTTGTAAAAATGTAAGTTTTATGTATAGTTTTGATAATGGTCCAATTAGTCTAGATTAGTGGGTCATTACACCAAACTCCAGGGACCGTTACGGTGTGCCTTGCAAACAGTGCTAAACTCGCTAACCGAGTCATTTGGCCAAAAACGTGATCTAGGTATGATTAGCGATTTAGGGATTAAACATTTTGGTTAAGATGTAACGTTTCACTAGAACGTTTAATATATACATTGGGATCCCGAAAATAAAGTTTCAGAGTTTATTACAGAAAATGTTTACAACAGGCCGTTCTAAGCGGCAAAACAGGGTTTAACCCTAGTTCCACTTTAAACCTCGGCCGTGGCGGACGAGCAGCTGCATATGTACACATCATCACCTAAGCTCTCCAACTCAAGGATGCTCCAGCTTCCTCTTGCCTTTACCTGCACCACGTAGCACCCGTGAGCCGAAGCCCAGCAAGAAAACACAATAAAGCAAGACATAGTCTCAACAACGATAATGATAACCATTCAGGACTATCAATCCCAACAAATAGGTGACAATAGCCAAAAGTCACAACAATGAGCATCGCTCCTTCTAGCCATGTGACGATAGGGTCACCAGGGCTTAACTGACAAGTGATCCTTTCATAAGTTTGATTAGGACAGGTGCATGGTGAATGATCACCGACATAACCTTCCTCCCGACCCTAGAGTCGTGCTATGGACATCGTCCCTTGGCCATGTGACAAACAGTCACCGGGGTCATATACCTTGGCCATAAACATCTGGTCATAGACCAGGCAAGCGCTTATAGTTCTCATTGACCTTCCGGTCGGTCCAGCATTAATACCCCATATGAGTCATTCAATGTTGACCTCGATTAGATCTAATCTTTAATCGGCCCGGCGTTCACAACGCACTGCCACTTCTGACCCTTGGGTCGGTAAAACACGACCAGTGCTCAGCCCGTGGTGAACTTAACTAATAAGTCACAGCTTCACAAATGAATCTGGCACCATTGTCGATTCTGACTAATAAGTCAGCGCCATACACAGGTAAGCCATGCCACCAAACATATATCACATGTCCAATATCCATAGACAAGGTATTTAGCATGCTTACTAAACAGATATTAGTACAATTAGGACTATGCACTAACACAGAGGCTCAAGCTCTGAACGATATCACACCCAGCATACAATACATGTCCTAATCACATGTTTCTTATGCATCATATGCAATATATTCAACAATCCAACATGCACCAATAACAGCCATGCATGTCACGTTTAATAGTCAACCAACATGCATCAAGAATAGCCATGCATGTCATACATAATAATCAACCGACATGCATCATTAATAACCACGCATGTCATACTCATTAATCAACCAACATGCATCATAACAACCATGCATGTCTCATATACACAGGGTGCAGTTTTCTTACCTCAAAGTCGAGCTAGAATGATTAAGAGAACGACCCTTGAGAACGATCAACTTTTAGTCCTTTAGCGGTCACCTAGTCATAACCAAATATAAGATATCATCAATAAAAATGATCAACATAAGTTCCCAAATCAATATCTAGCCTCTGGGACATCAATCCCCACTTAACCGGGTACTAGGTACAACCCCGAGGCCTATGGCTTGAATCCCCAAGCTTAAAAACATGTTTTAGCAAAATTGGCCTTAAGGGCCGCGACCCTCCCTTGCTGTGCCGCGGCGTGCCTTCAAACAGAAAGGCTCCCCCCTGCCAGATGCCAAGGGCCGCGGCGCACCACAGCTGCGCCGCGGCGCTCAGCCTAGACTAGGCAAAAACCAGCACGCGACCTCAATTCTTCCCCTGGGTTTTTCCTCTCAAACAAGTCCTCCAAACCTTCATAAAACCTCTTTCTAACATACAATTAAACCCCTTGACAACACCCATAACCTCTCCTCATCAAAACCCAATCTTATCATCCATCAAAACCCCTTTGAATCCAAACTTCTAACAAGAATCAAAAGCTGAAAACCAAAGCTTGAAAACAGAGCATCACCTGAAGTAAGTGACTAGAACTCACATTGGAACCGGTTTTGAATCCTCTTTAATGGTTGAAGCAAGACCCCTAGCTACCACCTTTGATTTCCTAGCTCAAAACCCCAAGATGGCCTCAAGAACACCAAAGAAGAATGAAGGGAAGGTAGTGTACGGGAAGGGAAGAGGATAGCCTCTGCTTTGCTCTGTCCTTCTACAGCCCTCCTAAGTCATATATATCCTTAGGGTCAAAAGACCATAATGCCCCTAAGCCAAATAAACCCCTCTAAAAGCTTCCGAGGGTAAAACCGTCCTTTCCCGTTTATCTCGTTAATTATAATTAATGCTCTCTAATTCCCGCTATTCTCAATATTCCCAAATACCAATAAATCATATCCCATTACCCTTTAATTCCCGATAATGTTCTAATCATTAAATTCACCCCGAGACTCACCCCGAGCCCCGAACTTAAACCCGTTATGACTAGACCGAACACTTACATCTCATGATCGTCTCATGTCGAAAAGCTCGAAAAAATCCACCTTATAATGTGGCTATATTAATTAATCACAATCATGCACCCAAAATATACAATTACGCCCACAGTAGCCAAATTACCAAAATACCCTCACAATAATAAATTCTCTCATATGCATGTATCCACCATCATATAATAATATAATTCACGTAAACATCCATATAATCATTAAATACTATAATAAATCAATTATGGCCCTACCGGCCTCCTAATCAAGGTCCTAAACCTTATTAGGAAATTTGGGGCATTACAATTATAATATTTATTTATATGGTATATAAAATTAATTTGTTACAACTATTGATTTAAATTGATTTAATATATCAAAGTCAATATTTTGTTTATTGATAAAGATTCTAATTAAAGGTCAACATTATTTGTTACATAATTTTGTTTGTTACCCGATTTTGCATATCCCAACTGATTGAGAAAATATCTCAATCTGTGGCAGAGACTCTGATGGAATGTCTCACTCTATAAATATAGAGTACCGGTCCCCAAGCTCGCTACTCATTATTCTGTCTTTGAGTAACTCCATCTAAAAGAGTTAGTGAGAGCTTGGAAGCCCGTGTACTCGTTCTAATTTCTCTTCTTTTCTTTTGTAGATCTAGAGTTGTAGATCGAGATTATCAATTACAATACCTGGAGGTACATATATTCGATCCTATTAATTTTCATATAACAATTTGTTTATTCCACATTAAGATTGTTATGCATCTAGATTAATTTTAATTTAACATTCACTTGTGATCTAGAGTTGTATTTTGGTTTTATTATTTCTATGGAAATATATATTTCTCTAACACTCATCATTTTTACTTTACTTTCTCTTCCATCATTCTCTCCCTCCACTTTCTTTCTCTTGTTCTCTCACTTTTTTTTTTGTTGCAATAATTAATATCATTAAAAATAATAAAAGTATAATACAACTAAAGAACACTTTATTTAAATTTCTCACTCACATAGCTAATTCTCTCTAATCTCTCTCACATCAATATATATCCCATTGCTTGCTCCTATGACCATTCCACTTTCTCTCTCTTTGCGCTTTCACTTTACTTTCTCTCTCAATTTCTCATCACAATACTTTCCTTCTCTTCGCTATCTTACTTAACTATCTCTCTTCTATTTCTCTTCACTGTCTTACTTAACTTTCTCTCTTATCTTTTTCTCTCCCCTATATTTCTTACTTCCTTTTCTCTCACAAATATAATCTCTTGCTTCACTTTATATTCGTACTCACACTCTCACCCATCATTTTATCCCTACTAAATCATTCTTATCATTTTTCTCTCTCCTCCTTGCTGTCCCATTTCACTTTCTTTATCCTCACTTTGTCTCACTTTCTTTAGTCTACATTTCCATTTTTTTTTTCCATTTTCTCTCTTATCTTTCTATTTATCTACTTTCTCTTTTTTTTTATTCCTCTTGTTATTTAAATTTAATACCTTACACAAATCTCAAACTTATTTTTGTAAATGTTCTTCTTTTTTTAAAAATGTACCTTTAAGTTACCAAACATATTTTTATTTTTAAATATTAAAAAAGACAATTAAGAAAAAATTTGTTTGCTTTCGTATTGAAAATTAAAAAGTGAATAACCAATTATATATATTCTATAATTTATTCTTTGATCTGTTAGTTTAATTTATGTCTTTAAAAGAACTACCTAATTTTTCCAAGAGGATAATAAATTAGAAGAATGTTCAAATGAAACTACCATACTTGAATAATAAATACTAGGTGGATAGAAAAAAAAAATCAACTTCTTTCCATAAATAGCTATTATTGATGATAAAGAATGTCTACTTTATGTGTGACACGTAATTATATATATAACAACATACTATATATAGTGATAAATTAATACACAATTAAACTTAACAAGCGTTTAATAATATCACGTGAAAGCAAATACAAATTAATAATAAAGATTCTTAAAATGTTTACATAAAAAAAAATGAAAGCTAGAGATCAAAACGTAGAAAAACAAAGCCCTAGCCTAGAGAATGAGATACATTTAATCATGCATGGAAATGACACGTATGGCTGGGAAGGAGGGAGTACTTTACTAGTTCACATTCAGAATAGAATCAGAATCAGATTATATTATTAAAGATCAAATCGATCGGGCAATGCCTGCAACTTGTTTCAATATTTGTCTGACTTGAGACTGAAACCCATGTGATCTTTCTACCCAAATTTCAAAACCATTAATGTATCTGACACCAGTCATTCGACACATCTCTGTTACTCTCACACTCTCACACTTATTATATGAATATATATAAATATATATATAATGAAATGATTAATTCATGTATATAAACCTAAAACTTTGGGCTTTGGATTCTTAATGTGAACTCAGCTCATGAAACCCCTTGTCGGTCTTGCTATGATATAAATATATATATATATATATATAGGAATTCTATCGATATACAGGGATTATACTTTGAGTTCTACCGATAAAGCTATTAGTGTTCATAATCTGTAAATAATTTTTGGCGTGATTTTTTTTTATGATCGTGTATATTGTAAGTATTTAGAATATCTTGCAAATTTTTAGAAAAATTTGAATAGTTTATAGTATCGAAAACTAAGTTTAAATATATTGTTGCACGCGTGATTAATTTTTTTTATGCGCGTGAAAAATAACATGTTTGAACCTAGTTTTTGGTACTATAAACTATTCGGAATATTCTGAAAATTTACAGGATACTCTAAATACCTACAATATATACGGTCATAAAAAAATATCGCACCGAAAACTATTCACGGGTTGAGAAACACTAAAAACCTTACTGATAAAGCTAAAAGTGAAGCTGTATAAAAAAAAAATTCCTATATATTGTGTTCCATCTTCCATGTCATGGTTTCTAAATTTACATATGGTTCACAGCTATAGAAAAACGAATAGAGAATAAGTAAGAAAATAATGAATACAAGAAAATTTGCTTTGTGGAAAATTGAATGATACGTATACAAAATAATAAACATGAAAGAAGAAATCTAAACGACAACAAGTATCCACTCGATCTCTTTGCCACCACTTCAAAGTATAGTTTTTCACAATAGTTTATTTTATCACAAGTGTCACATCGCAAACTTCTTAAAATGGACTAATTAGAATTCGTGTTATGAACACCAATAATATAATTTTGACAGCTATATTTAATAGAAAATCTATTAATTATAGACTAAATAGAAAATTATAATAGAAAATTGTAATAGACGATTATAAAACTGTTACAAATTGTTATATGTATTTTTGTAATTTTTATAAAATTCCTTCTTCTTCAAAAAAAATTTAAATTTATAATGCTATGTGTATTTTTTTCAATTTTTTTTTGCTACCACCACAAAGTTAAATTTTGTCTTAATATTTTATTTCATCACAAATATTGGACGGCAAACTTCTAGGCCACTTAGAATTTGAGTCACAAATACAACAATAATATAATTTTTTTTACTACTTTTAATTAAAATGCACACATATATATATATAATTTGTATGATTAATGAACGCTGCCTAATTAGTTGGCAAAAAGTCTTTCTAGACATTGGCCAATAATGAGAGTGGTTATAGTTGCTAATGCATGTGCTCTATCAATTTCATTTTTAATGAAAAATAAAATAAAAATTAAGCTAATTAGTTAGTTGTCTTCTATAATTGATTGACAGTAGGACAAATTTAATGAGAAGTTGGTTTGCCCTAAATATGTTTTGTTCATGGGTCGTATTATATTATTTGAAGTCAATGATGACATAATACATACATAGATATAGAGAATGTACCTAATCCTCTTGGCTTATAAGATCGAATCACTGAAAAGTTAAAAGTTGTTTGAATAAAACCCAGTCAAAAAGCCAAATTATGAGTCACATTGAATTAATTGATGGAGGGGAATCATGAGTTTGCAGCTAAAACAAAAAGTGCTTACTTATTATGAGTGTAATTAATAATAATAATAACATCAATAATACCTATGATTTTGCAAGACCCAAAGTCACAGATATAGATCGGCTGAAATTATAAATATGAAGTAAAGAAAGGTACATATACACGAGTGGTACATTTGTCTACTTTTTGTTATCAATAGCTTAAAAGTTGGATCAGTGCGCGACACACGGTATAGTGCCTTTTCCTTAGTCTTTGTCGTTATTTTGATGATAAGTCTCTTGAATTTGTAAAGTGAAAGATTCATAGTTACAATCAATGACACGATTCAGAGGGAATTTTTATTTATTTATTTTTATTTCAGTGACTATATATCAATACATTTCTAAATATCCAAATTTATATACCGAGTACATCAATCATATATACCCTATCCTTTTTATATATTATTGTATTATTAGGTATATGGGTTAGAGCCCTCACAAAAAACAAACGAGGTAAACTAACTATTTTTTAAAAATATTAAAAAAAAAATAGTAAAAATAAGTTTATAAAGGTTGAGCAAAATTTGAATTATTTTACATATTTTTTTTACCTTAATTAATATTATTATTCTATACGTAGAGATAATTATTTATTGAGTTAAAATTATTTTATTAATTTTTTCTCTTTCTATATTAATTATATTTTATTTTATTTTGTTTTTTTCTCTTTCTTTTTTTAATATTTTATTGAATAAAAAAATAATATTTAAATTATGTAAATAAAATATAGAGAAGAAAAATAATATCTTATTTATAGTATAATGTAAACTAGAAAAAGTAAGGTTTTGATGATATATTTTGAAAAATAAAATACAACATCCATTCAAAGTACTCTTAGTTATACAAAGTTTTTTTCCTCAATTTTTAGATGTCAATCATGTTAATATTATTATTTGGGGCATAGTACAAAATGACTCTTAATGTTGTGTGAAAGTAAGTAAATGTCTATGTTTTTAATTTTGTAGTAAAATAGCCTAATCATCTATTTAATATCACATATTACCAAATACACCCTTTAACAAATTACTATTTTATTCTAAATATTTTAATATTATGGTATATGTATATTAATTTTGTTTAATTGGTTTTTATTTTAAAGTTATTTTGATTTTTTTTTTCGTTTTTTATGGGTTGTTGAATGATATACCATACCACAAAATATATATACCGAGTTGAAAAATAATATACCATCAAAACTTACAAAATTATTACTCAAAAATGTATATACTATGCTAACAAAGTTATATACTACCATTAAAATGTATATACCATGATACAAAATTATATACTACCATTATGTATAATAATATAGAAATTAAATATCACAAAAAAAAATTATATACCATACCACAAAAAACATATACACTAATTGGAAAATAATATACCAACAACCTATAAAAAACTTAAAAAATCAATATAACTTTAAAATAAAAACTAATTAAACAAAATTAATATACATATATCACTATATTAAAGTCATATAGTCCTAAATAAATAAATAAATTATAAAAAATGGCAATTTAGGTAATCAACAATGTAAAAGGGCCATTTATCTATAATTTTTAAAATGAGGACATTAGCTTCTTGATGGTTTTATTTTGGGCCATTTCCTATAATTTCTCTTAGTATTTTTGGCTATAGGATAAGAACTTGATTAAATGTAGTGTTATTTTTCCCCTTAAAATATGTTGTTATTTTATATATTGGATTCAATCAATATGTGATTGAGTTATATTAGTTTTTGTATGGATAGTTGAAATATTTTAACCAACTATTTACTCAAAAAATAAAAAACTATTTTCAAAATGAGCTATTTACATATTTTGCTAATTGGTTAGGAAAATTTCACTTTCTATGCATCATATTGGGTGTTAATTAAAATATATGCTAGACATATTAAGTATTTCAAAATAATGCCACTTTCTGGCACTCTACTAAAAATGCTCTCATTTCTTCCCTCTTCTCTCTTCTCTCTCTCTCTTTCGGTTCACTCTCTCTCACCTCACGGCACCACCATCACCACCACCACACTAAATACTGCATTTCGACCAGATCTGGGCATGGTTTTTGAGTTTTTTTGTGATTTTTTTTTTCAGATTTAAAACTCTGAAATCTGCAGAAAATCGACGTTGCTCAATGGTAGTTCAAAGGTGCTCGATGTCAGCTTGATGGGCCTTCAAAATCAAGATTTTCATGAAGGAAAAAAAACAACTTTACTCAATGGTGGTTCGATGGTGCTCAATGCCAGCTCGATGGACTCGGTGCGATTCTTGCAAAAGACATAATTTTTCACTCGAGTGTCCGTTTGGGGTTTTTTTTGTTTGTATTTTTTCAAGTTCTACACATTTGACATGCTCATATGCACATTTGTGAAGTGTAACACTTGAAGAAAAAAAATACAAAACCCAAACATACCTCATGTTTAAGACATGTTTTGGTATGTTTTCAAGTGTTACACTTCGCAAATGTGCATATGAGCATGTCAAACGTGTAGAGCTTGAAAAAATACCCAAAATAAAAATAAAAATAAAATAAAAAAGTTTATACATTTTTGGACCCTGTGTTTTGTGCAATTATCTATTTGGACCCTGTGTTTTGTAAAATGGTTCAAATAGAACCATAAACTCGATTTTGGTCAAAGTTTTCTGATCTAAAATTACAAATAATTCACCAAATTAACAATTTAAAACAAAAACAAAATCATTTTGTCTAACAATTGTGTGTTGCATTCAATTTTTTCTTCATCAAAATTGGGTTTATGGGTCTATTTGAACCATTTTACAAAACACATGATCCAAAAAGGAATTTGTCAAAACACAGAATCCAATCAGGTAATAAGACAAAACACATGGTCCAAAAATGTATAAACCTTAAAAAAATCACCCCAAATGGAAACCCTAGTGAAAAATTATGTCTTTTCCAAGAATCGCATCGAGTCCATCGAGCGCGATCGAGCCACCATTGAACCACCATTGAGCAAAGTTGTTTTTTTTCATGAAAATCTTGATTTTGACGGCCCCATTGAGCTGACATCGAGCACCATCGAACAACCATCAGCAACGTCAATTTTTTGCAGATTTCAGAGTTTTAGATTTGAAAAAAATCGCAAAAAAAACTCAAAAACCATGCCTAGATCTGTTCGAAATACAGTATTTAGTGTGGTGGTGGTGCTGTGACGTAAGAGATGGTGAACCGAAAGAGAGAGAGAAGGAAGAGAGAAGTGAGAAGAAGGAAGAAATGAGGATATTTTTGGTAGAGTGCCAAAAAGTGGCATTATTTTGAAATCTTTAATATGCCTAGCATATGTTTTAATTAACACCCAATATTAAGCATAAAATATGAAATTTCCCATTGGTTATCCCTTTTAGGCCGAGCTAAATAGTCGAGGTTAAGATGCAAATTCCTATATTGGCCCTATTTTATTGAGTATTGTTAGGACGTGACACATTGGTGTAATTTAGAAGTGGGTTCCACATATTTTTATTTAAAATTAATTTAAATTCAAATATGTGAGACTTGATATTCATTTTAGAGTGTTGGACACCTAAAATGCTCTTTAGCAATTTTCTATTTTCTTTTATTTGAAAATATAACCAATAAAACTTGAGGGAGATACGAGTAAAAACAATCATTGACATATCAACAAGTGGGAAATTCTCCGTCCAATTAGTAGATACTTTAAACAACAAAGCATAATTTGTTAAAAATGAGTCGAAACATTAGTTGATCTTGGGGAAAGAAGAAACCCCAAATTTAAGACCTTGCACTTGGTTCCTCAATTACTTGACTAAGCATATTAATAGCAACTAAGTATTACGAAAAAATGTTTGCCAATGACCCCTAAGGTCACACCCATTTTTTGCTCTTATATATTCATCCACGTACTTAAAAAATTGTGGTTTTTCTAGACAGGCCAAAATGTTATCTTTCCCAGTGTGTTTAAGAATCAACAAAGGTGTAACACCCTCACTTATTTTAGTTAAAACCATATCTGAGGTGTTACGTTTTAAAACTATATCATAATTACTTTCAGCGGAAGTCTGGATTTTTAAAAAATGAACTTATTTCGCATTATTTACACTAAATATAAAGTGTGTCTCAAACATATTATACATAAGTATTAAATAACTCAATTTGTTTTCAAAACATAACTTCACACTTTATTACAAACATCACACTGATAACTGAAATAATCCACAAAAGGTCGATATGTTCATATGTACAAATCAGGGTCAGGACCATGCTTCAGTTCTCCTTATGTCATTCACTCATTTCTTTCTCTACCTGCAACACAAGACAATGTGAGCCTAAAGCTCAGTAAGCAAAGTAATGCATGCAATGCTAATGATTACCCAATGTCAATGGACATACACAACTTCTTTTAAAATTTTGGGCCTCTTAATATTGTGCACACTGTTTGATTAGGCCAATGCATGCAGGCCTTGTTACACATATAATATAAAATCTCATGGGTTTTCCTCCGGCTAGCCATCACCACAGTAGGGCACATTAAAAACCTTATTCCATCATTGCCCCGTCGGGTTCAAGAGTTAAGGCGACCACACACTATGGTGTCAATACATATAACAATAACTCATATGGAGGAGAAATAAAAACGGGAACATGGCAAACAATATAATTGGTTCACTAAAACCTAGCCCAAATTATTGGGCTACCACTATGAGCCTAACTATAGGCCTCTGTTTACACTTACTTACACTTTCATTTGCCTTTTCAAAACAGTGGCACTGAACTTAACTTCTTATTACAACTTACTTTTATGTTGCATTGAACTTGCTAAGGCATTGCATAATTAATCATCATAATATCATGCATGGTCTTATATCATACAATAATTCACCATATCACTACTATGCCATGCACACAAATTTATGATGAAGTGTCAATTTATGTTAATACCACTTACTCACAAATTATTCATATAATGCATACTTTCACATAACATGTAATTCTTGTGTTGCAGTTGAGTACTTTACTTACCTTCTGTCCAAAATATATTTCACCGTGTAACAAGTGGTATCTTAGGTGTTAATGTTCTTATCCTGGTAATGGCATGAATTTCACATCATAATGAAGGTAGTAAGGCATTGAACTATCATTTAAAAATATCCATAAAACATCATATCAAATTTCATATCCAAATCATGCATAAAATGCCTTAAATCACTTAGATCGAGCGTTAGATTTATCTTAGACACTTGGAGAAATTTTGATAGAGTTTCCCCTTAATTTTAGCTATCCCCAAATATCAAAATAAATCATTAATTAACATCAAATAACCTGTCATAACCACATATCCCAAATACTAACATAATTCATCACAAAGTTATCATATACCGATTTTGATAAAATTCTAATTTTCAAGATCATCACCCAAATTAAATGAGTCTCCACATCTATTCAAACATTTATAAAAATATATACCCTCTTATAAACTCAATCAAATAACCAAAAATCATTTTGTACTCCAAGAACCCCAAAAACCTCATAAAACACAAAATTTCACTTACCGAGCAACTTTTCGGAGAAAACGATCTCTTCTAGATTTTCTAAACCTCAAACCACTTGGAAACCACCATCTTAAAAAATATAAAACACCATAGGTAGGCTCTCAACAAAATTCAAAAACGTTGTTTAACTTCCAAGTACAAGAATTTACCATAAAAAGGCCAGAACTAAGCTTAATCCACTTCTTTGGCTTTGATTTCACTTGGATCTCCTTAGAATTTCTTCAAACCAGCCAAGAATTGGTTTTTGGTTTTCTTTTCTCTCTATTTTTAAGAGTCTTGGTCGTGCAAAGTGATAAGGTTGATGACAATCCTTTATTTTCAATGATTTGACCTTATTGTATCAAAATTTGACACCTTTCACCTCATCATTTCACTTTTGACTTATGAAAACCTTATCACTTCAATAATTTCAACTTAATCATTTGCTAGGCCTATTACCCCTATGTGTGAAACACTCACACCAAACCTTAGGTCCATATGAGTTCATACCCAATAGTTATGCTTACCCGATTGAGCGTAGCGCACTTATGCTAAGCTCATTTTGACTTTGCGTTAATACCACTGATTATGTATACCTCCCATCAAGACTTGATCTAATGGTTCTAAAACCATTTTTACTTCATCAATGAGACCTTAATCATACCTCAATTATATTTGTTAAATGAACTAATACTCAATTTTACACTGAAATACTAGTAATGGACATTGTACTATTTTTCACCACTTAACATTTTTGCCTTCTATATCTCACTTTTCTCACTTGATTTCATGCCGTGTCCATATATTTCATCCTTTCTTATATCTTGAGCACATCAAACACCCATACGAGATAACTCAAATGCCATAAGGTTAATAATGTTGAACATACACATAGACATCATATACACAACTTTTATACTTATATATGAAAACACTTATAAGAATATGCATATGCTCAAATTATACATACTGTATGATATGTAATGCAATGCAGTCATGTGATTATTGGCTATATTATATCAAAATAATGTGGGTTCTACAATCCTCCACACCTTATAAAAATTTCGTCCTCGAAATTCTCTTACCTAAATAACTCTAGGTATTTGGATCTCATTTCATCTTCCCGTTCCCATGTCATTTCTTCAATATTTGAACTTCTCCACAAGACCTTAACCAGTGAAATTTTCTTATTTCTCAACACTTTCTCTTTTCTGTGAAGAATTTTCACTGGTTTTTCTTCATATCTTAGGTCTTGTTCAACTTCTATTGGCTCGTAGTTTAGCACATGTGAAGGATCTGGAATGTATTTTCTCAATAATGATACATGAAAAACATCGTGGACATTCGAGAATGATGGCGGTAATGCCAGTCTATAGGCTACCTTTCCCACCTTTTCTAATACTTCAAAAGGTCCAATAAATCCCAGGCTTAACTTCCCTTTCTTTCCAAACCTCATTGCTCCTTTCATAGGGGCAATTTTCAGAAATACCTTGTCCTCGATATTGAACTCCACATCTCTTCGCTTTCGATCAGTATAACTCTTTTGTCTACTCTGAGCAGTTAACATTCTTTTTCTTATTTTCTCTACTGCTTCAGTTGTCCTTCTGACAAGATCTAGACCAAGATACTTTCTTTCTCCCATTTCATCCCAATGAATTGGTGACCTGCATTTTCTGCCATATAACATTTCATACGGTGCTACACCAATCATTGCATGAAAGCTATTGTTATAAGAAAACTATATCAGACACAAATACTTCTCCCATGATCCTTGAAAATCTAGGACACAAGCTCGGAGCATATCTTCAAGAGTTTGAATGGTCCTTTCAGATTGTCCCTCAGATTGGGGGTGATATGCTGTAGTGAACTTCAATCTTGTGCCCAATGCTCTTTGCAAACTTTCCCAAAACAATGAAGTAAATCGAGCATCCCGATCTGAAATTATAGATACTGGCACTCCATGTAATCTAACAATATCCTGAACATATAATTCAGCCCACTAATCCATAGTTTAAGTCATGCGTACCGGAAGAACGTGTGCTAATTTAGTATATCGGTCTACTATAACCCAAATGGCATCATGTTGTTTAGAAGTCTTTGGCAATCCAACTACAAAATCCATGGTAATCTCTTCCCATTTCCACTCTGGTATTTGTATTGGTTGTAGTAAACCAGCAGGTTTCTAATGTTCAGCTTTCACTTGTTGACAGGTTAAACACTTGGCTACAAACTCAACCACATTATTTTTCATGTTGGGCCACCAGTAGTGTCTTTTCAAGTCAATAAACATCTTTGTCGTCCCCGGATGTACTGAATACAAAGTATTATGAGCTTCTGTAAGGATTTCTCTCTTGAACTCCTCATCATTAGAGACACAAATTCTTTCCTTGAACTTTAACATCCCATTACATGACACACCAAAATCACTGACCTTCTCACTTTCCAATTCACCTTTTTGTTCCACCAAGTAAGGATCCTTACATTGACCTTGTTTGATTTTTTTTAACAAGGTAGATTAAATAGTCATTATTGATAACCTTCCTGTGATTACCTCAATCTCCGCTCTGCACATGTCCTCCTGAAGTGGTCTTGTCAATTTCCTCAAAAATGACACATTACCATGAGACTTTCTACTCAGTGCATTTACAACTACATTTGCTTTTCCCGGATGATAAAGTATTTGGCAATCATAATCTTTCACTAGCTCCAACAATCTCCTTTGTCTCATATTTAATTCTTTTTTAGTAAAGAAATACTTGAGACTTTTATGATCGTTATATAATTCGCACTTCTCACCATACAGATAATGTCTCCAAATCTTTAGTGCAAAAACAACTGCTGCCAACTCCAGATCATGTGTTGGATACTTCTGTTCATAGTCCTTCAATTGTTTAGAAGCATAAGCTATGACTTTGCCATTCTGCATCAACACACACCCTAATCCTTGCTTTGAAGCATCACTATAAATCACAAGTCCTCCTGATCTAGATGGAATAGTAAGTATTGGAGCAGAAACCAATATTTGCTTCAACTCTTGAAAACTTTTCTCACAAGCTTCAGTCCATTCAAACTTATGATTCTTCCTCGTCAGTTTTGTCAATGGTATTGCTATCTTGGAAAATCCTTCAACAAATCTTCGGTAATAGCCTGCTAATCCCAGAAAACTTCTTACTTCTGAAACATTTGTTGGTCTATTCCATTTACTAACAGCTTCAATCTTTGATGGATCCACCGAAATACCATCTTTTGAGACTATATGGCCCAAAAAGGTCACCTTCTCTAGCCAAAATTCACATTTATTAAATTTGGCATAGAGTTGTTTTTCTTTTAATTTCTCCAATGGCAACCTCAAATGTTCCTCATGTTCTTCTTTGGATCGAGAATACACCAAAATATCATCAATAAATACTATTACGAACTTATCAAGGTAGTCCTTAAACACCCTGGTCATTAAGTCCATGAATGTAGTTGGAGCATTAGTTAATCCAAATGGCATCACAAGGAACTCATAACGGCCATACCGAGTTCGAAATGCAGTTTTTGGTACATCCTCTTCTCTAATCTTCAATTGGTGATACCCAGATCTTAAATCAATTTTTGAAAATACTCCTCCTCCTTGTAATTGATAAAAAAGATCATCAATTCTAGGAAGTGGATACTTATTCTTGACTGTCAATTTGTTCAATTCTCTATAATCAATACACATTCGCATTGTCCCATCCTTTTTATTCACAAATAGCACCGGAGCTCTCCATGGTGAAAAACTAGGCCTAATAAACTTTTTATCCAGGAGTTCTTGCAACTGTATCTTTAATTCCTTTAGTTCTGCTGGTGCCATTCTATAAGGTGCCTTGGACACAAGGGCTGTACCAGGAAGTAGCTCGATCATAAATTCAATTTCTCTGTCTGTAGGCAATCCCGGTAAATCTTCTGGAAACACTTCTAAGAAATCTCTAACTACCGGTACATCTTCCGGTTTTAACTTTTGCTCCTTATAAGTGTCAACCACACTGGCAAGATAACCCATACATTCACTTTCCAACAGTCACCTGGCCTTCATAACAAAAATTAAAGGAATGCAACATTTTGATGTTGTTCCAGTAAACATAAACTCATCTTCCTTCGAAGGCTTAAATATCACTGTTTTCTTTCTACAATCAATAGTGGCATTATACTTTGAAAGCCAATCCATACCCAAAATCACCTCATAATCGTGCATCTCTAACATTATTAGATTAGCATATAATTCCCTACCATCAATGCAAATAGGATCCCCCCTCAACCAATGAGTAGAATACAAAATCTCTCCAGATGGTAACATTGTACTAAAAACTTCTGACAATTTCTCACACGATTTACCCAACTTTTTTACATATGTCAATGATGCAAATGAATGCGTGGCACCTGAATCTATTAATGGGTGAGTGAGAATACCAGATACAAAAATATCACCTGACACCACAGAGTTGTTGGTATCAGCATCAGCCTGAGTAATCGTGAACACCCTAACATTTGTCTTTTGAGGTTCATCCTTCTTTTGTTGGTTCTTCATCAATGGACAATCTTTGATAAAATGATCCCCCTTGCCACATTTGAAGCAGCTCTTAGTTAGACGCCTGCACTCCCCGAAATGATTCTTTCCACAAGTTTGACATCGTGGCTGTTGTTGGAATCCAGATTTCCTATTTTGTTGACCTCCTTTAAATTTCTTATTATGTCCTTGTCTAAATTGGATATTTTGGGCCCCTCTTTTGTTGTCATTGGGAAAGCGGCTTTGTTCTTTATTGAATGGAGTGTCTCTACGAGGCAAGCTAGTAGCAGCTTTAGTTTTTGTTATCTTTTCTTCTCTGTGTTCAGCTCTTAAAGTTTTCTCCACAGCTTGAGCATAAGAAAGAGGCCTTATACGTCCCATATCCACATCTCTAGCCAATTCTGGTTGCAGACCCTCCAAGAAGCGATTCACTCTACAAGTTTTAGTGTTAACCATGTCTGGTGCAAACTTGGCTAACCGGTCAAATGTCTTGGCGTACTCAACCACTGAAAGATTCCCTTGTTGTAATCTAGTGAACTCACTTACTTTAGCAGTCAACACAGCTTCATTATAAAACTTTTCATTGAAAACCAGTTCAAAGTCTGCCCAAGTCATTTGATTCACTTCTCTAGTCTGCTTAATCACTTCCCACCAAATCTTAGCATCCTTTTTCAGTGTATGTGCAACACAATAAAATTTTTCCCTGTTACTTAGGTGCATAAACTCAAAGATGTCTTCTAAAAAACTCTTCTAGTCTTGTGCGTCAAATGGGTCAGTGCTACCTTCAAATACTGGTGGGTGTTGTTTTCGGAAACGTTCATATAGTGGTTCCATGGGGTGCACTGCAGGTGGGGCTTGTGGAGGTGGAGGTGGTGGTGTTGGAGTTTCACTAGGTGGTGATGGTGCCTGTCTTTGTCGTTGTTCTACTAACGATTTCTCAATTTGTTCAGCTTGTCTATTCACTACCGATCGAAGTTCAGCCATTTCTTGTTCATATTTATTACTGCAAGAGCCTTCAGTAGCCCTCATTGCATGTTCAAGATACATCTATGTTATTATATATATCTTAAGACAAAATTCCCATAACTTATGTCATTTAGCCAATAATGCACATGATGCATGCAACCAGCACATAATAAATGCACACATAAAACTTACAAATGAACTGAGCATTATCCTTTCCTCAATGTGTACATATGAACGGTCTACAAGAACATTTTAACCATAGCTCTGGTACCAACTTGTAACACCCTCACTTATTTTAGTTAAAACCATATCTGAGGTGTTGCGTTTTAAAACTATATCATAATTACTTTCAGCGGAAGTCTGGATTTTTTTTTAAAGAAAACTTATTTCGCATTATTTACATTAAACATAAAGTGTGTCTCAAACATATTATACATAACTATTAAATAACCCAATTTGTTTTCAAAACATAACTTCACACTTTATTACAAACATCACACTGATCACTGAAATAACCCACAAAAGGTCGATATGTTCATATGTACAAATCAGGGTCAGGACCATGCTTCAATTCTCCTTATGTCATTCACTCATTTCTTTCTCTACCTACAACACAAGACAACCGTGAGCCTAAAGCTCAGTAAGCAAAGTAATGCATGAAATGCTAATGATTACCCAATGTCAATGGGCATACACAACTTCTTTTTAAATTTTGGGCCCCTTAATATTGTACACACTATTTGATTAGGCCAATGCATGAAGGGCTTGTTAAACATATAATATAAAATCCCATGAGTTCTCCTCTAGCTAGCCATCACCACAGTAGGGCACATTAAAAACCTTATTCCATCGTTGCCTCGTCGAGCTCAAGAGTTAAGGCAGCCACACACTGTGGTGTCAATACATATAACAATAAACTCATATGGAGGAGAAATAAAAAAGGGAACATGGCAAACAATATAATTGGTTCACTAAAACCTAGCCCAAATTATTGGGCTGCCACTATGAGCCTAACTATAAGCCTCCGTTTACACTTACTTACACTTTCATTTGCCTTTTCAAAACAGTGGCACTGAACTTAACTTCTTATTATAACTTACTTTTATGTTGCATAAAACTTGCTAAGGCATCACATAATTAATCATCCTAATATCATGCATGGTCTTATATCATACAATAGTTCACCATATCACTATTATGCCATGTATAAAGATTTATGATGAAGTGTCAATGTATGTTAATACCACTTACTCACAAATTATTTATGTAATGCATACTTTTACATAACATGTAATTCTTGTGTTGCAGTTGAGTACTTTACTTACCTTCTGTCCAAAATATATTTCACCGTGTAACAAGTGGTATCTTAGGTGTTGATGTTCTTATCCTAGAAATGGCATGAATTTCACATCATAATGAAGGCAGTAAGGCATTGAACTATCATTTAAAAATATTCATAAAACATCATATCCAAATCATGCCTAAAATGCCTTAAATCACTATATCGGGCGTTAGATTTATCTTAGACACATGGAGAAATTTTGACAGAGTTTCCCTTAATTTTATCTATCCCCAAATATCAAAATCAATCAGTAATCAACATCAAATAACCTGCCATAACCACATATCTCAAATATTAACATAATTCATCACAAAGTTATCATTATCGATTTTGATAAAATTCTAATTTCCAAGATCATCACCCAAATTAAATGAGTCTCCACATCTATTCAAACATTTATAAAAATATATACTATCTTATAAACTCAATCAAATAACCAAAAATCAGTTTGTACTCCAAGAACCCCAAAAACCTCATAAAACACAAAATTTCACTTACCGAGCAACTTTTCGGCGAAAACGATCTCTTCTAGATTTTCTAAACCTCAAACCACTTGGAAAACACCAAGAAATATCTTAAAAAAGATAAAACACCATAAGTAAGCTCTCAACAAAATTCAAAAACGTTGTTTAACTTCCAAGTACAAGAATTTACCATAAAAAGGCCAGAACTAAGCTTAATCCACTTCTTTGGCTTTGATTTCACTTGGATCTCCTTAGAATTTCTTCAAACCAGCCAAGAAATGGTTTTTGGTTTTCTTTTCTCTCTATTTTTAAGAGTCTTGGTCGTGCAAAGTGATAAGGCTGATGACAATCCTTTATTTTCAATGATTTGGCCTTATTGTATTAAAATTTGACACCTTTTAGCTCATCATTTCACTTTTGACTTATGAAAACCTTATCACTTCAATAATTTCAACTTAATCATCTGCTAGGCCTATTACCCTTATGTTTGAAACACTCACACCAAACTTTAGGTCCATATGAGTTCATACCCAATAGTTATGCTTACCCGATTGAGCGTAGCGCACTTATGCTAAGCTCGTTTTGACTTTGCGTCAATACCACTGATTATGTATACCTCCCATCAAGACTTGATCTAATGGTTCTAAAACCATTTTTACTTCATCAATGAGACCTTAATCATACCTCAATTATATTTGGTAAATCCACTAATACTCAATTTTACACTGAAATACTAGTAATCGACATTGTACTATTTTTCACCACTTAACATCTTTTGCCTTCTATATCTCACTTTTCTCACTTGATTTCATGTCTTATCCATATATTTCATCTTGTCTTATATCTTGAGCACATCAAACACCCATAAGAGATAACTCAAATGCCACAAGGTTAATAATGTTGAACATACACATAGACATCATATACACAACTTTTATACTTATACATGAAAACACTTATAAGAATATGCACATGCTCAAATTATACATACTGTATGATATGTAAGGCAATGCAATCATGTGATTATTGGTTATATTATATCAAAAAAATGTGGGTGCTACAAAAGGACTAGACCTTTGTCGGTACAAAAACACGCAAGGAAAGCTTTTTATGCTGACATTGAATGTTGCTCATTTTTGTAGCGACATAGCTTTGTTAGAACATGTTGGGTACTTTTGTCGGCACAAAAATGTGCCAGCACTACAACAAAAATCAGTTTTAGGGGCGACAAAGTCGTCATTGATGTGTCGCCCCTAATAAAATGCACCTAATGGTGTACATTAGGGATGACTAATGGTCGTCCCTAATATTCCAATATCAGAGGCGACTGCATCGCCCTTAAAAGTTGAGATATCGCCCTAAATTTTTTCACATGTGGCATAACTTTTGGTTGATGTGTCGCCCTTGATATGTCACTAGTCGTCCGTGATACTTGATTATTAATACCATTTTATTTATAAAAAATAATAAAACAATTAATTAAAATTTAAATCAATGAAAATGGATATATTAAAAATAAAAATATTATATTAAATATTCAAGTTAGTTCATTAAGTTAACAAATATCCATATTGTTAATATAATGTAACAATAATATAAACCTAGTCTCCTAAATCAGCTGCCTTGTCCTCCATATTGTCTTCTTATTGCGATTGTGGTGGCTGCGGTGACGACATTGGCCAAGGATATTGGGGAGGTAATGTGGACGATCCTGCTCCATACATGTAAGGATACAATGGCTGGGACGACGGTGGAATCAACCACGGATAATGTGATGGTGTTGCTCCGTACATGTATGAAGGTTCCATAGGTTGAGATGGCGCTGCCCCGTACATGGAAAGATAGGCTGGAGCTGGAGGTTGAGAAGACAAAGCTCTAGAAATATTGTCGCTAGCAGGCATAGGCGGCATTTGAATGTTTGGTGGACGAAATGAAGGTGGAAGAAATTGACTTGGTCAGTCAAATTCTTTAGCTTATTCTCCAAATTTTCTATCTGTTATGATGAACGTTGAGGAGAGGTTTGAGACTCGCTGAAGTGAGAGTGCTGGGTAGATGATGACCCCGACCCCTTCAGTTTGCGGCCCACTCCTCGCTCGTGTCCACGCCTTTCGCCCAGTATTTTTTTAGCACCTCCACCTAATCAACTGTTGTCGAACCATCATCATTGGAAGCGGCACCAGATGCTTGCTGAGTTTGTAACTCAAAATCAGCCTTCAATTTTTCTTGTTTTCAAAAAATGTTTGAGACACTAACAATAAATATAACTCTATGAATATTAAAAAACATAATTCAAACTTACATAATCTTGGTGAGCATCGTCCTTCACAAAATCTTTTTTTGTTTTCTTCCAGTGGTATTCCTTCCATGACTCAATAAGGTCCGGGTTTGCCTAAAAAATATAACCAAAATGTTAGAGAACATATAATTTAAAAGAAAATAATTTTGATAACATTTTAACTTTCACTTACTCGTTCGTGATGGATGACCGCCAACGATTTTTTACCCTGTGTTGTAGAATACTGTTATTTCTTCCGATTTTCCTTGTTCTTTAGGGAGCGCGCAATAGATTTCGAGCTTGTAAATAACTGATAGATCTACTTCCACTCCTCCTTGTTAACAGCCTTGGTTGGGTTGTCTATAACCTTGTCCCAATCCTCTAGTCCTTTGTGGTATTTCTCAAAGTGTTCATGTCTTATTATTTTCCTATGACGGTATCGGTCTTTCATCTCTCGATTGATACCATCTATACACTTTAAGAAATCCTCGCGGCCCTCTATTTGATAATACCACTAAATTGAAAAATAAACATATTAATAATATATATACTATATTAAAGACACATTTTGAAAAAATTATTTAATATTTTTTTTACCTGGATCATGCCAAGGACTTGGTTCTTATATTGTTTAGGCACTGATTCCCACGAATCGAAATATCCAAGAACTTTCATTTTAATTTGGGTGCCCACGAGGCAGACAAAAGCAGCATGCTCTCCACCAGCAACCTTGTACGTTCATGGGCAAAATTTACTTCTAGTGGTTTTCCATTTTTACGTCGCCTCTCAGCTAGATCTCTTCCAATAGCTGCACCACGACCCTTTCTCTTAGTTGGCATTCCTGTATTTTTTATTATTAACAATACAGATAATATTAGTATATACATGATAAACATATTTGAGTGAATAAAATAAAAAAAAATTACCTGACTCGCACGAAGTCGGGATCCTAGTAGGATCTGGTGGAGGATCACCGCCAGCGTCTCCACCGTGGGCTCTAGTCACATTTGCTGACATCTGCTAACACGACAGTAATTTAATTTATCTATTAAAATATTTAACTCTTATTTATAATTAATTTTAGTGAGTATTATTTTAATTGATTAGGTACTTTGAAACATGCTATTTGGAAACAAATATTTTATTTCTCAATATGTATAATACTCTTAACACTAGATACAAAACTAAGTAGAATAGTCACTATCATCACTAATTACATCAACATCTATCAGGCACACATCTTTAATATTATCATCACTAAGGTTGATAAGAAATTCATCCTCATCTTCTACTTACTCTATGTTGTTTATCATTTTCATTGTCATTAATAAATCCATCATCATCTTGAACAAGTGAAAAAGGTCGATGGGTCGTGTTGACTTGTGTCGCTGGTGCATCAGATTGCTGAACAACCAACTCTCTGAGATCCATAGTCAAAACAAAATTTGATGAGTTGGTGTCATGTACAACATCAACATCAACAATCATATCTGAAGCATCTAGAAAGTCTCAAACTTTCCGATGATTCACTTCTCAAACAACTTTCCATTCTCGTCCTCTAACGGGATCATCGATGTAGAATACATTTTCACTTGGTTAGCTAGTATGAACGGTTCATCTTTATACCATTCACCTCTAACATTGATACTAGTGATATTATTTTCAGTGATGGTTTTCTTCTTTTTCATATTTGTATTGAACCATTTACATTGAAATAATATCACCGAATAAGCACCACTAAAAGATAGCTGGAGTATTTCTTCAAGGTGCCTGTAATAGTTAAAACCTTTGGTTCCAGCAACACACACTCCACTATTTTGTGTAGTTCAATTTCGATCTCGATTGTATGAAACAAATCGAATTCCGTTCACTATACATGCTTGATAGAAGTAGGCCAATATATCTGACCTAGCTGCTAAATCTAGCAATTCATCAGCATGCTCTAATGACCAAAGCTGGTGCAAGTCAGATATCTAATAATAAAGAAATATATTAAGATGGGAATGTAATTTTAAGAAAACAATTTGCTAAGTACAAGTTACCTTCTTATGAAACCATGAACGAAACTCTTTCTTTTGTATCAATTTATGATCAGCAGCCAGATCTCTTTGTTGCACCTCAGTTAGGTGTTCCCTATTAATTAATTAACAGTGTTGTTGACCCTCAAATTGGTCAACGACACGGAGTCAGATAAACAATAGAAAATGAGATGAAAACAAGAAGAAATTTAAATAGAAAGCAAACAGCACAAACGATTTATAGTAGTTATGTAGCACCCACATTATTTTGATATAATATTAGCCAATAATTACATGATTGCATTGCATTACATATCATATAGTATGTATAATTTGATCATATGCATATTCTTATAAGTGTTTTCATATATAAGTATAAAAGTTGTGTATATGATGTCTATGTGTATGTTCAACATTATTAACCTTGTGGCATTTGAGTTATCTCTTATGGGTGTTTGATGTGCTCCAGATATAAGAAATGATGAAATATATGGACAAGGCATGAAATCAAGTGAGAAAAGTGAGATATAGAAGGCAAAAATGTTAAGTGGTGAAAAATAGTACAATGTCGATTACTAGTATTTCGGTGTAAAATTGAGTATTAGTGGATTTACCAAATATAATTGAGGTATGATTAAGGTATCATTAATTAAGTAAAAATGGTTTTAGAACCATTAGATCAAGTCTTGATGGGAGGTATACATAATCAGTGGTATTGACGCAAAGTCAAAATGAGCTTAGCATAAGTGCACTACGCTCAACCGGGTAAGCATAACTATTGAGTATGAACTCATATGGACCTAAGGTTTGGTGTGAGTGTTTCACATATAAGGGTAATAGGCATAGCAGATGATTAAGTCAAAATTATTGAAGTGATAAGGTTTTCATAAGTCAAAAGTGAAATGATGAGGTGAAAGGTGTCAAATTTTGATACAATAAGGCCAAATCATTGAAAATAAAGGATTGTCATTAACCTTATCACTTTGCACGACCAAGAATCTGAAAAACAGAGAGAAAAGAAAACCAAAAACCATTTCTTGGCTGGTTTGAAGAAATTCTAAGGAGATCCAAGTGAAATCAAAGCCAAAGAAGTGGATTAAGCTTAGTTCTGGCCTTTTTATGGTAAATTCTTGTACTTGGAAGTTAAACAACGTTTTTGAATTTTGTTGAGAGCTTACTTATGGTGTTTTATCTTTTTTAAGATATTTCTTGGTGTTTTCCAAGTGGTTTAAGGTTTAAAAATCTAGAAGAGATCGTTTTCGCTGAAAAGTTGCTCGGTAAGTGAAATTTTGTGTTTTATGAGGTTTTTGGGGTTCTTGGAGTGCAAACTGATTTTTGGTTATTTGATTGAGTTTATAAGAGGGTATATAATTTTATAAATGTTTGAATAGATGTGGAGACTCATTTAATTTGGGTGATGATCTTGGAAATTAGAATTTTATCAAAATCGATATATGATAACTTTGTGATGAATTATGTTAGTATTTGGGATATGTGGTTATGGCAGGTTATTTGATGTTGATTATTGGTTAATTTTGATATTTGGGGATAGCCAAAATTAAGGGGAAACTTTGTCAAAATTTCTCCAAGTGTCTAAGATAAATCTAACGCTCGATCTAAGTGATTTAAGGCATTTTAGGCATGATTTGGATATGAAATTTGATATGATGTTTTATGGATATTTTTAAATGATAGTTCAATGCCTTACTGCCTTCATTATGATGTGAAATTCATATCATTACCAGGATAAGAACACCAACACCTAAGATACCACTTGTTACACAGTGAAATATATTTTGGACAGAAGGTAAGTAAAGTACTAAACTGCAATACAAGAATTACATGTTATGTGAAAGTATGCATTATATGAATAATTTATGAGTAAGTGGTATTAACATACATTGACACTTCATCATAAATTTGTATGCATGGCATAATAGTGATATGGTGAATTATTGTATGATATAAGACCATGCATGATATTATGATGATTAATTATGTGATGCCTTAGCAAGTTTTATGCAACATAAAAGTAAGTTGTAATAAAAAGTTAAGTTCAGTGCCACTGTTATGAAAAGACAAATGAAAGTGTAAGTAAGTGTAAACGGAGGCCTATAGTTAGGCTTAGTGAACCAATTATATTGTTTGTCATGTTCCCATTTTTATTTCTCCTCCATATGAGTTATTGTTATATGTATAGACACCACAGTGTGTGGCGGCCTTAACTCTTGAGCCCGATGGGGCAACGATGGAATAAGATTTTTAATGTGCCCTACTGTGGTGATGGCTAGCCGGAGGAGAACCCATGAGATTTTATATTATGTGTAACAAGCCCTGTAGGCATTGGCCTAATCAAACAGTGTGCACAATATTAAGGGGCCCAAAATTTAAAAAGAAGTTGTGTATGTCCATTGACATTGGGTAATCATTAGCATTGCATGCATTACTTTGCTTACTAAACTTTGGGCTCACAGTTGTCTTGTGTTGCAGGTTGAGAAAGAAATGAGTGAATGACATAAGGAGAATTGAAGCATGTTCCTGACCCTTATTTGTACATATGTACATATCGACCTTTTGTGGGTTATTTCGGTTATCAATGTGATGTTTGTAATAAAGTGTGAAGTTATGTTTTGAAAATAAATTGGGTTATTTAATACTTATGTATAATATGTTTGAGACACACTTTATGTTTAATGTAAATAATGCGAAATAAGTTTTCTTTTTTAAAAAAAAATCCAGACTTCCGCTTAAATTATGATATAGTTTTAAAACGTAACACCTCAGATATGGTTTTAACTAAAATAAGTGAGGGTGTAACAGGTTCGGCCCCAATTGGATGGTAATGACCTACATCCACTTAGTGTTCTTATTGATGTTGAATCCCAACACTGTGATCAATGAACTAGGGTTCACGAGTTTCACAAGCCTTGGGAAGTACAATTTCGGCGAATAATCACACTATATTATCCTCTAGAGTTCTAAGATCCAAAGTTCAAAAAGTCCCTTCCTTGAGCCCTTTCATTCTTATTTATAGGCTCAAGAAGGTTACATAGGCCGATGGGCCTTAATTACAATTAAGACTTATGTATCAAGGTAATAAAAGAAAATATAATAAACGCTAATATTACAAGATTTCATATCTAGAAGAAAATAAATGAAAGTATGCGACCAGACTGGTTGCACCTAAACGTGAGACTTGATAAATCAATAACTCTCTGGTCGATGGTCGAACAGGATTCATTCACTTAAAGTTGTCACGTGCCTGCCACGTGTAGGTCAATCTTGCCACGTCATCAGGAGCTGTTTTTGGGTAAACATTTGCCCCCCAAGTTTATTTTACTGCGACCAACATAAAGTAAACTTAGACAACCGACCTTTCGTATTCCTTGTCAAATCTGTCAGAGCCGCCCATGCCTTCTCGAAAAAGGCAACTGATCATATCTTTGTAGTTTCCCAAAAGTGGTCGGACGGCTATTACACTTACCCATGCCTTGGAAAGTTACCCCTTATGATTACCTAGGTAACTGCTCCTCGCCCAATATAAATACCCCTTCAAAATTACTTTTTACTCTCTCCTCAAGAATAAGTCACAGAAAGCCCAAAAACTCAGACGACCTTGACGATTCACGGAGCTTCTATCCAGCTATCTGACTTAGCGTTTCAAAAATTTACTCCAACCCTCATCCAAGTAAGTTTCTCAAACTTTTCAATCGTTGAGTTGTCATGCAATATCTATTTTATATCCGTTTTAGATTCTGAGTTCTTGAATGTTCTTGAAGAAATTGTTTTGGGGAAAATGGGCACGTAGATCCGAGCCTAATATGATAGGAAAATAATACTTTGCAGGGGTTAGGAATCAGTTTGGTAGTTAGGATTATTAATTTAGGACGTTGTAGAAAAAACTAGGTTTTTCCCGCCCTTTCAGAGTCGAAAATTTTTCCTGAAAAACTTTTCACTTATGCTTTTTAATCCATTTTCCAAACTGTTCGCATAGAATTTAGTGTTTTTGTTAGAATGTTGATGATCGTATAAAAGCTTAACTTTTATACACGAGCAACGTTATTCCAACTCTTTACACTTTATTGGTCTTTTGGCTGTAGACTCTCATCTCCCCTTCTCTGTTCGCAAATTTTCATGCACGACATGTGGGGAGGTGAGAGACCAATCGACGACGATTTTCTCGCCCAGTTGCTCGAAGATAACAGCCGTCCTTACTTATTCCAGAAATTCCTTTTTCCCATAACTCTTCTAATAGACCTTCAACAAGTCCACCAAGAATGGGTCGAGTAAAATCAACCACCTAGAAAAAGAAACCAACCAACCAACCTGCAGAGCAGCCTTCTCCTCGGGCTGAAATTCCTTCGACCAATAGACGAGCCGAAAAAACTCCTCAACCAGAAATCCAAACAAAGGCCCAACCTCGGGACGTCCTTCAACTAGATGTCGAATGGTACATTGCTCCTCCTAGCAACATTACTACTAGGATGGTAACCAACTACCTTAAGAAGTATGGACTTCCTGGGGTAACTTTAAACAAACCCACCATCGACCAGCGGGCAAACCTACTTGGTGGCGCCTTCAGCGCCTGGTCGAGATACCACATTGAGGCAGGAGAAATCTTGCCTCTCCATCCTTTTTTCCAAGGAGTGGCCAATTACTTCGGGGTCGCTCCCTTCCAAATAACTCCAAATGAGTATAGAGTGCTTTCTGCTCTCTATATCCTTTATAACCATAAAAAATGGCTCGTTCCCACACCACACGAGATCAACTATCTATTCAATCTCAAGTCCAACCTCAACCAAAACAACACGGGGTTTTTTCACTTCTGTCATCAGGAATTTGCTCGCACTTTCCTGAGTGATATTACCCACAAATCTAATGTGGGAAAGTACTTCCAGGAGTACTTTTTAACCACAGACCTGGTCGCCAACAACTTGGCCTTCACCGAAGGAGGTAAATTCTTTATTCACTGGTTGCTTAAATTCCTTTAGCTTTCCCGCACGTTTCTTAGAACTTTTATGCCATTCAGGTCCATGGCATCGACCAGCTCCTACTCCAGATATGGAAATACGAGCAGCATCTTTGGCCAGCATGACCAACATAGAAAAAAGCGTCAAAGAGCTAGTCACAGAGGCCAATCTAAGGCTGGTCGGCCTTCTGGCACCTCACCAGGATGTGAGGGAATCAACAGCGGGGAGTGCCATTGGTGGAGAAGTCCCCAATCAACACCAAGACGTGTCACAACCCCCAAGGAGGAGGGCAACAGTAGTGACCATCAATGAACCTTCCAGCACCCCACGAACTGTCGCTGCTCCAGTCCCTTCACGAAAGGGCAAAAAGAAGGTTTCTGAACATCCCAAGCCTATTCTTGAGTCTTCAGATGAGAACGGTACTGACTTCTCACTTTTAGACAACTTGCCCATTCCCTGTCATTTATTTGATGGGGACGACAACTTTAAATACAAGCCTAATTTAAATTCAGACTTCTTCAAGCCAGAGAGTGAGTGTAGCTGTAGTACAGTAAATATTGTAGCGATCAGTAGGTGTAGCTCGGGTATTTTACTTATAATTTCTTTGCTCTTACTTCCTTGATTTAGACAACATTTATAAATATATTGCCTGATTGTTCGTATGTTTCCTTCCTTGCAGATATGCCTGCTGAGAGAGCTTTCGACCTGTACACCAATCCTACCACCGCCACTCCTGCGAGCAGGAAAAAATTGAACAGGCGCCAGGCTGGAGAAGGCTGCAGTGACCCATCTACAAAGAGGGCTTGAACGAAAGACCCTCATGCACCAACTCCTACAAAAGAGACAACTCCCCCTCCAGGGCCTACCGACCAGACTCCTCCTGCAACCACCGACTAGAATCCTCCAGCTGCCGCCAACCCAAGTTCTGCTGCCCAACCAGATAAAACTCCAGTCGAAGCGGTCCTAAACTCCGCCTACACTTCGGCCAGTGACAAGCTGAAGAAACTGTCCAGACACCGGCGTAGTTTGGAATCCTTCAGCAACGCTCCTACCATGCCGGTCGACCAGCTCCTTAGTCGTGGGCTGAGCAAACTACTCACTGTATATAAGGTTTCTAGCAAGCAAAGCATATCAACAGGTATGTAAACACACGGGAAAAATAAGTGAAAGCATGCTAAAGTACTTAGAGTATTTTTCAAAATTTTGTTAAATCAAACCAAAGTGCTATGTTAAGTTCGGTCATGCGAACATATGTTATAATAAAATGAAAATATTATAATATCAAAAGAGAAACCATTTTACACCGCGAGCAGTTACTGCTCGGATGTAATTGTCTGTTAAAAGTAAAAGCTACCCGTTCAGCAATAAAAATATAAATTGTATTGACATCACAAACCGTAGTTCATTACAAGTTAAAAATAAAAGAAAAGCAGATAGAATTATGAAGCAATCGAAGGATTCTGCTGAGGTTCTTGAGGCTGCTGGTCGACTGTGGCCCCAGCATCTTCGTTGGCACCCTCAATACCTATTGCAAGGGATATCTCGAGGGATCCTTGAGCCTTCTCTTCCTCGTCCAGGCAGGCAACACACCTCGCCAACTCTGCCTCCCTTATTGAGTCGAGTAGACAGGTAAAGTCAGCCTTGGGATTGCTTTTCTAGAACATGTAGAAGCACTGGAACGCTGCTCCTTCGTACTTCTCTAGGTTGCGCACGTTGGCCTCCTCAAGGTCAGTGACATTGCGGCTGATCTCCAACTCCGATTGAAGTTTGTGGGCTTCTCGGTAGTTTATCAGCGAGGCTTCCTTGTACTTATCTTTGGAGGCAGTAATTTTGGCAATGGAGTCCTCCTTCTTCTTCAATTCTTCCTCAAGCTTGGCAATCTTAGCCTCAGCTGCTCGCAACTCTTCAACATGCTTAGCCTCAACCACCTTGTGCTGCTCGACCAGCCTCTCCTCAGCTACCTTGAACTCTTCAGCCTGCTTGGCGACCACCTCCTCTGAGCGACGCCAACTGGTACTCAAGGTCAGAATCCCCTGCGATCAGAAAACAACAGTAAAAAGGTTGTTAGTATCTATTGGAAAGGTGAACAATAAAACCATAATGAAAGCAGCAGCTTACAGTGAGTAGTTCGTTCAGCCCGCGGCTAAGGAGCTAGTCGACCGGCATGGTTGGAGTGTTGCTGAAGGATTCCAAACTACGCCGGTGTCTGGACAGTTTCTTCAGAAAATTCCCAGAACATTGACAATAAATTATACATTTTTCTACACATATTCACAATATATTTTTCTACAAATATATTAATAACAATAAACACATATTATTTTCTACACACATTCACAATAAATTTTTCTAAACACATATTAGTAAACATTCACAATTTATTTTTTCTAAATAAATAATAATAGCACTAATATTACCTACACACATATTAACATTAATAATTCTAATAATTCAAACATTTCAAATATAAATATATTTTTTATTAGCTAAATTAAACTAATTAAACAAACATCATTATAAAAAAATACCTTGTTGAATCTCTCCTTCAATTTTCCATTTCTCCTTCAATCTCTACATACAAACAAATATATATATATATCTAATACAAATAAATAAATAAATATATATATAAACTTACTGTATATGCTCCGGTGGTGGTGGTGGAGGCAACCGGCGCTGCCTCGCGGTGGTGGTGGAGCCTCGCCGAGAGAGAAAGAGATAGGGGAGAGAGAGAGAGGAGACCGGGGAAGGGGGTGGGCCGAGAGAGAGAAAGAGATAGGGGTGTGAGAGTGAGGGAGAAAAGACCGACGAAGGGGGGTGAGGGAGAAGAGATCAGAGAGGTGGGGGGGAGGGTTCTTTTTTTCTTTCTTTAAGTCGCAGGAGTGAGCGGAGGGCATGTTGTTTGAGTATATAACATTATTAGGGGCGAGTCGCCCCTAATAATTTTCACAAAAATTAAAAAACCGCATAAATTTCCCTCTTATTTTTGGACAAAATACCTTATTATTAGGAGCGAATATTCAATTATTAGAGGTGACATGTCGCCCCTAATACTTTTTTCATAATATTAAAGGCGACTTCCCACGTGTTGTCCCTAATTTCTTGTATATTAAAGGGAACACTATGTCATCCCTAATAAAGTCGCCTCTAAAAATGATTTTTCTTGTAGTGCAATAAACGTATTGTTTCTTGTAGTGACGTTAATTTTAATATTATTATCTAGAGAAGGTTACACAATTTTAGGAGTCGAACTGCCCTACCCTAATATGAATATAGCCATTCACATATTTATAGCACCAATCAAGCACGTCAAAACACATTAGGACTTTGACCACCATGTAATATGCAATTTCTCATTTACCAAGCCTGCCATGTGATTATCACAAAATTATTGAATTCCTCATTGGAAAGATCTATGTATAATCTGGAAAGAAATAACCAATACGAGGATCATGCCTCTTGAATTTTAGTATATATAGAAACTACTAGTCAGTTTGGTATTGTTTTTTATTTTTAAAATTGTGTTTTCAGAAATAAGTACAAAAAACTGTTTTTGTAATTTTCAATTAATGTTTTCTAAAATGAATTTTTTTAGTTTTATTATTTAAAAAAAATCTTAAATAAAAAATTAATAAATATATTTACAAAGAGAATAATCTTTTAAAAGTTTGTAATAAGTAGTGAGATAAAATAATGTGAAAGAAAAATGATGAAAAATAAAGAAAGAGAAAGTAATGAGAGAAATTTTGAGAAAAAGAAATTGAGAAGAGAGAAATTGATGCAAGAAAAAAAAAAAAAAAAAGTGGTGAGAGAGAAAATGACGAGTCAGAAAAAATGAGGAGAGAGAAAATGAGGATATAGGAAGTGGTGAGAGAGAATAATGAGATAATAAGTTATGAGAGAGAAAATGAGAAGATTGAAAGTGATGTGAGATGATAATAATAATTAAAAATGTTATGCGAGAAAAAAAATTGACAAAAAAAAATTTGAGAACAACTAAAGACAACTTTTTGTTGTTCTCAAAATTTTTCGTTTTATGTAACTTTGATTTTAGAAAACAATGTCAAACACCCTTACTTATTTTCGGAAAATAATTTATAGGTTTTAAAAGCAAAATACAAGTTTTTAGTTAAAGAGGCAAATTTTTTAGTTTCCTCCAAGGATGGAAAACACTTCTATATGATTACTAGAGGAGCCACGACATCAACCACAAGTAGGTTGGACTTGGGCACCCATTCAAAGCATAACACGGTTAGTAGGGGCCAAGAATGGTTAGCATTCCATAAAATTTGTTTCACTTTTGTTGACACTCAAATTCCACAAGAACTTCCACTATTATTTTTTTTTAATTTTAAATTTTCCTTAGCTAAATTCTCTACAAATTCTTTTTCACTAATAGCAACTCTATATCTGCTTCAAACTTAACTCTCTATCTTTAGAAAAATGCCGAATGAATTCATCTTCATGATCTATAAAACTAATGAGAATACTTAAGATACGTCAAGCATCGAGCCCTTACAAATTATCTTTCTTCCCCAAATATGACTTCTCCTCACCAAAGAGGCCATGTAGACCCCTTCTTAGCACGAAGAACATTCGAGTTGGGAAAATAACAAACTTTGATCATTTCTCGCACAAGAGGGCAAGAATTTTGAAAATCTTCCACACCCCTTTCTAAGTAAAGCTTAATTGATAATAGCCTTATCTTTTATTTTTTTTAAAAAAGACACTTGCATTGAAGTTTTTAAAATAGTATGTTGGGTATTTAGTTATTTTTAAATAGCTAATATTTCATTAGTACTATATAAATATAAAAGTAAATGAAAGTTAAAATACTTAATTGTTGAAGCAACAACTTTGCCTTTCTATATATGGAGGTGTTTGTCAACGAGTGCTAATCTTCTGTTTTTTCTCCGATGACGATGATCACTTTGACAATTATTGCATCGTCGGAGGTACTTGCAAGAAAGACACTCCAATGTTTAAGTTAGATTTTTCGATGCCTTCATTTGAATAAGAGTTCAGTATTTATATAACAAAAATGTGAGGTGGTTAGTTGATTAAACTGGTTCCCTGATTGACGGGGGAAATAACTGAATTTCCCCCAAGATGTATTGGTTTCAATTAAATACACAGAGGTCAGAGGCGCAGACCACCTGTGCCTTCTGTCTTCGGAGCCTCTGCAGATCAAAACGGCTCGTTTTAAGCATACTCAAAATAGAGAAGGTCTTTGGGCTGAATATTTTGGGCCCAACACTAATATTTTTAAAATATTACACTTTTATATCCAATATTTTCTTTTGCCGGTAAATATACTTAATTTCTTCAAAACATTACACTTTTATACTAATTTTTTTTTGCAGTAAAAATACATAATGTTTTTAGAATATTGCACTTTTATATTTATTTTTTAAAATTATTTTGAGAAATAATAAAAAATTTAAGGAAAAATATATGATTTTAGTTATTTTTAAAATTTAAAATTATTTTCACTTTCAAAATAATAAGAAAAATTAAGATTAGTAAAATTAATCAAAATAATTAAAACTTATATTTTTCCATTATTTTTTTAAAAAAAAAAAACTTATATTTTAAATTGATGAAAATATATAAGTTTTTAATTATTTTAAATCATTTTTATTAATTTTTATAGAATATTTATTAATGTTTAATTTAAAAAATTATTTTAAGAAATAATAAGAATGAGAAAATAATTTCAAATTTAAAAAATAATTAAAATCCTATATTTTTCATTCAGTTTCTTATTATTTATTAAAATAATAAAAAAATAGGTATAAAATAACATCATTTTAAAAATATTGAATATATTTATCGCAACAAAAATTAGGTATAAAAGTACAATATTTTGAAAATATTAAGTATATTTACAATTAAAAAAAAATTGAGTATAAAAGCGCAACTTTCTGAAAAAATTAAATATTTTAGGAGCATAAGATGATGACGATGATGACGAGTAACCCTTGATGATCTAAAGAGCATTATCTTTGTAAATTCAATCATATGCCATTGCTTGCTTTTACATCGGCTACTCGTTCATAAATTACAATAACATTGGTCCAACCCTTCCTAGTTATTATGTGTAGGCCCACAGGGACAAACCCTTTTTTATAACATGCCCCCAATAACCCAATGTTACTTTCTTTTCTTCTTTTTAGCATCTTTAGTCTTTCTTTACCATTCTTTTTGAACTAGAAAGTACTCACTTTTTTTTATCTTGCCCACTCTCTCCATCCATGGTATATTTTATTTTATTACAGTATATTCACTACCCCTTTTTCTTTTTCATCATTCTTCATTTCAGTGTTCATCTAAAAAGGGAAACATTAAAATATGTTATTTTTATTTATTTACTTTATTTGTTGCATTCTCTCTCTCATAATTAAATACTACACATATGTCCTTTCTCTTATTGATCAAGACAACAGAAGACAAATTGATGGTCATTTTTGGAATAGGACCAAAAGAAAATATAACATACGAAACTATCAATATGGTTGGAGGTCATATAAATATATATGTTGTAAAAACCAAGTAATAACTATATATCTATGTATATTAGTTAGGGACTGATTTATATGTCTCCTTGTTTGGTTGGTTTTCCTTCTTTGTTTGAGATTCAGATTTTGCATAAAGCCCTCTAAGCAAAAGACAAGTAAGAATTAATGACTGCTTTTGTTGGGGAAAAAAGGTCTCATGTTAGTATGGTTAATTTTATTGGTGAATTCTACTAATAGCATTGCTCATTTAAACACTAATGTTTTCCCTGTAATATCCCTTGTTGCTTTATAAAAGAAATCTAAAACCACTTTCACATTTATTTTTACGGAGAAAGTAAATCGTATAACCATAATTAATAACAATATATAAATATACTAACCATGTAATTCATAACGAGATATTACAATTATACACTCATGAATTAAAATGATTTAAATTTTCTTTTTTGTTTTGTTCCATTACTTTAAATAAGTTCTTAAACCCGATTTTGATAAAAAAAAAATTGAACTAAAGTTAAGTAATTTACCAAACTAACAACTCAAAACAAAAACATAGTCATTCTTCTTAACAATATTTAATATTTTGTCCATGAAAATTATATTTAAGGATCTATTTGAATTATTTTAAAAAATATAGAATCTAAAAAATAATTTGTTAAAACATATAATTTTAGATAATGAGACAAAATATATAGTCAAAAAAAAATAAAAACTCTTGCTAAAAAATTTAGTTTTGTCCATAAATATAATAAAGAGATGTTTCAATAGAAATTAGTAAGTAGTCTTGACATTTTCATTTAAATTACTAAGGGGTTTTTTTTCAATAAAAACTTTATTTTACACTAATTTAATTTAGTGTGGTCATTTGTCGCCCTTTGTTGATTTTAAGAGACTTTTGTGAAAAAAATTATTTAGGTATTTAAGTTGAATATTTCAAACAACTTAATTTTGGCCGTATTTTTTCTTAAAATAAATATTACTTCTCAAGAACAAAATGAAAAAGGAAGGAGGGGAATTATTATTAATATTTTATAAAGTTTGAATAATGGAATTCTATTTGTCATATATATATATAGTAGAATACTACAATTGAATAAGTATGTTCCAATTTAAGGTATATACTAGAGTACACACTATATTATATTTATATTTGGGGTGGATTATATATAGAATTTGCGAAAATGATAAATATAAATATTGTATGTAGGGTTAGTATGGGTGATAAAAAGAGATGGCCCCAGCGATCACGTAAAAATAATAGAAAAGAAAAAGAGAGACTGTCCGCGCCTTTACGATGTGACCACATGATTATTCGGCCTCACTTTTTAGCCGTCCGATGAAAACGATTGCTCTCTCTCTGACTGTACGTAAACAAAACAAAATCAATGACTCACTCAATGACCTCTACCCAGAATAAGAGAGATTAACGCAACCTCTCTCTCTATATCGCTCAATTGATCTTGTGAATCTTTGAGCTGAAATTTTGTTACAGACTTTGGAGTTTGGGGAAGGAAGAGAAGAGACTGAGGCATTGGGATTCCGGAGCTAGTTATTGCTCTCTGCTTTGCTTTTCTTCCTCTTTGATCTCTCTACTGTTCATTTCGCTCACTCGAGTATTTTTACATTACCACCGACACTAGAGGCTTCGTCTTCGAGATCGCTCTGGGTTTTCGTTGATGGCGTATCCTCTGCATTTTCAAATTTGACTCTGGTATGTGATGCTTTCCCTTTGTTTTTTTTTTTTCTTTCGTGTTTGGTTCGCATGAAAATTCTGTTATCATGAGTTTTACGTAATTCTCTTGTTCTAGTTTTGGATTTTGTTTTTGGCATTGTTGATTGTTTTTTTATGGTTCTAAAATTGTGTCTTTAAACTAAAATTGGAGTTAAAGAAGGGTACGAAAGGAGAGGAATCTCATCTTCATGATACTTTTGATGGAGAGACGCTTTTTGGGTGCTTGGGAAGTGCTTCTTTCACGGATTTCACTTTAGTTCTTTCTTATTCCTGTAATTTTTCTCCCAGTACCAAAAACGGCATTACGGTTTTGAAATTTTGAAAAACGAGTGCGCTCTGGTTTTGGAATGCTGGCAATCTTTGTTTCTTCCGTTGGCTTTGGCAATAGAGGTTACTGATAAAGATGGGTCGTTTTACCTTATCTTGAGTTTTTGAAAATGGCCTTTCATGGACCACTATACGATTGCTTTCTGTAAGCCTCTTCTGGTATTCGTCTTTTGTCCATGTACCACTCAATTGTCTTTTTGTGTTAAGTTTCAGATTTGGATTTGTGCGACTTTAAATTTTTTTAGTCACTTTGGTTTTCTTCGTGTAGTAGTTTACCGCTGTTGATTAACTTGCTTATTGCCTATTGGTTACGAGCTTAGGAAGGTGAAATGTAAATAGGTAAAACAAGGAGCAATTCTCACTGCTGAATTTGTCTATTTGTGTTATTTTAAAGTTTAAACCCTGATCCTTGACTTCTCCTAATGTTAATTCCTTCCTTAAGGAACGGGGCAATACCAATTATCATTTTCCCTTTTCCCTCGGTTAGGGAGCAAAAATAACTATGATGGGATTCTTTTGTAAGAACTTAGCCTTGAGATGCTGAATAATTTTTTTCAACTTTTATTATCTATCCCTTAAGGTTTGCTAAATGTGTCATAAGTACCTGGGACTCATACTAGCTTACCTGCTGTCTGGGAAATCCTTTTCCTTACAAAATAAAGAAAATTCAAGTAGATTTGTTTTGCTGAATTCTGGCCCTTGCTATGGTGAGGATTAGGAAAAAAAATGATGTGAGAATTTTGCACTTTATGAGTTATGTTGGATGAATGTTATTTGACCTTCATCTTTGGCTGCTTAGAGAACCAGACTGGTTATTCTGACAACTTTTTTATTTTAATTTTATAATTTCAGCTCTTTGTAGAGATTGAATCCCCTTATATCTTCAGATTTCCCCTCAATTTTTTTTTTAAATGTATGTATATATATGATTATATGTAATATATGTGAATTGATTGTAATGTGCAGTTGAGAAAGATAGTCCAGAATTCTTTGGCAAGCAGACACCAGAAACCAGTACACTGCAGATTCTGTGCAGTCTATGGATCAGCTTTCAAAACCCAGAAGAAGTTCAGGAAAGAAACAATCTCTAGGAACTTCAGGGAATGTCTTGCCTTGTAAGAGCCAAGCTCTGAAGCTAGAAGACAAGTTAAAATTAGAAAAGTCTAGTTGCTCATATGCTGATCTCCATCGGGAAATTACAAAGAACCCTCAAAAGCAGCAGATAGATGGGAAAAAAATTGATGAAGATGAGCTTGTTAAATATATGTCGAAATTGCCAAGTTATCTGCAAAGAGGAAAAACTTTACAGGAGAAAGCTTTAAATGTGGGGGTTCTTGACTGGGGTCTTCTAGAAAGATGGCAATATGGCCATAAACAGATGCCATACAGAAATAGCAGGTATTCTCCATCAAGTAGTAACACATCCTCCTCTTTTTCTACAGATGGATCACCTACCTATTCTACTAGGGGTCATAGCTGCTCTCCTTCTCGTCAAATGACAAGCCGGCCTTCCCTACAAGTTCATCTGATGGAACATCCTATGGAAGGGCCATCCCAAGTTAAATCTCATGGAGCAAGTGTTGCAACGTTTGAACCTAATGAGACTACACAAAGTGGTACCATAAACATACCTGAAAAATTCATCGTCCCAGCTCCAGCTCTCTGCAAAAAGCATCCAGATGCCAAGCTGGAGAAATGCAAAAAGAGTGAGTTAGACCAAAAGAGGGAGAGGGATACGGTAAGCAAAAATGTGAACAATGATCAAAACTCTGACATGGCATTGCAAACAACAAAGACTCAAGGTGTTGAGTGTTTAAACATTGAGAAGATTCAAAAACCAAACTTAAAGAGCTTTGAAAATACCCCTAAAGGATGCAAAACAATTGTTCTTATTTTGCCTAGAAGTCTCCCAGAAAGCAATCATCCTGGAGAGCTGCAAAATTCTAATTTGACAGCATTTGCTGGCCAAAAATCAGAAGGATGTAAGAAGGCATGCATGGCAGAGCGCAATTCTGATATTCCACATTCATGCCCACTTCCTTCTGGAGTTGGCGTTAAAGAGTCTCAGGTAGAACATTTGAGTACTTTAGGTTCAGGTGCAGTGAAAACCAACTGTTCATCTGGTTCATCTTACTCCGCATCAGTGTCACCTAAAGTGAGATTGAATCTACCCAGAGGCAGTAATTTAGCAGCCAAAAAATCAGTTGTAGCACCCGCATGTTCAACTTCAGTTGAGAATTCTAAAGCATCAGAAATGAACTCAAACAAAGCAAGAGCCGAAAAAGTACGGAGCACTTCACCATTTTATCGTTTTACCATTACAGGTAAGATGAGTAAAAGTTCCAGTTTGAAAGACAATTTTAATGCAGGCCACCAGGGTTCAACAGATGTTTCTGCAAAATCTGTTACGCCAAATTCTCTGTCATCTGCTGGTAATGATTCAACCAGTGGAAAATCTAATGCAACTAGCAGGAAGTCAAGTCCTCTGAGGCGGTTTCTTGACCCTCTGCTGAAGCCAAAGGCAGAAAACTGCCATCAATCTGTGGAGCCATTAAAGAGGGGTTCGGTACCAACAGACAGGCCTTGCAAATCAGCTGATGGGCGGCATGTTTCGATGGCTTTGCGGCCAGGAAAAGTAAAGTTGGACATGGCTGGTTGTAAGACAGTAAATGTCAATGAATTAGCTCAGGGCAAGAAGCCTGGACCAACAGTTCATGCTCTTTTTCGAGTTGCAGTTAAGAATGGTCTGCCTCTTTTCACATTTGCAATTGATAAGGAGAGCAACATCCTTGCAGCCACAGTAAAGAAGTTAAATGCGACAAAAAATGATGGTAGCAGCTTCATCTATACATTCTTCACCATTCAAGACATGAAGAAAAAAAATGGAAGTTGGATTGGTCAAGGTAGTAAAGGCAAAGGTCATGATTACACCTCTAATGTTGTGGCCCAAATGAAGGTTTCTGATTTTAGGTTTTCCAATTTGAGTACACAGAATAAATTCAAGATGAGAGAGTTTGTATTGTTCTCTGTGAACCTGAGGCAGTCAGATAATCAGACCTCAGACTTCCAGCCAAATGATGAACTTGCAGCTATAGTTGTCAAAATTGCAAAAAAGACCAATAATCCAAGCTCCGTGAAAGAAGGGCCTGAGAATGCATCTCTTTCTGATTCAGAGTGTTTGTTGGAGCATAGATCTCATTCTAATTCTTTGGATGATGTTCAATGTCATTCTTTCTTCAGTAGTCAAGACTTTGTGAGCACAACAGTCATTCTTCCAAGTGCTATTCACAGTTTACCAAGTAAAGGAGGACCGTCATCGTTAGTTGAACGTTGGAGTTCAGGTGGATCATGTGACTGTGGGGGTTGGGATATGGGCTGCAAACTTAGGATTCTTGCAAACCAGAATAAAGCTCATAAGAAATTAAGTGTATCTAAAGGTTGTCCCATCACAGATAGATTAGAGCTTTTCCCTCAGGTACTAGTTTTTCACTTTAAATCTTTACAATGGTTAAGTTGCTTGCCGAAACTCTTTAAAGTATATAATACATTATACATATATACATATAAAACTTTGCCTCCTGATGTTACTTTTCGTTTTTACCTGTTCACAGGAAGGAGGGCAAGAAAACCAGCTGTTTTTCAGTTTATCTCCATTCAAGGAAGGGGTCTATTCAGTTGAGTTCAATTCTTCACTATCAATTTTACAAGCTTTCTCCATTTGTATAGCAGCCTTAGATAGTAGGAAACTATGTGAGCGTTCAGAACCAAGTAAATCGCTTGAAGAAAAAACTTGCGGGGAACCCATATTAGTGGAAAATGCTGGAACAAGTGCTGGCAGCGTAATTGAAGCGGAGGTTCCAAGTTACATCTCGTATCCACCACTTTCTCCAGTCGGTCGGGTCTAGATTTTCTAGTGAAGTACATAATGATCACTTTTGTCCGGTTGGGCATTGTGCATAGTCTACAGCCAGTGCTTCTGGGCCCTCTCGATCAGTTGGCAATTGACCTTCAAATATAGAGTTCCTCGTAATGGTCGTTTAGACATGTATCGCTCTTAATAGGAAGTAGGCAATTAACAAATGTACCTATCGTTTCGTTAGAGAAACTCCCTTAATCAAATTAAGTGTGCATATATTGAGTGAAATGTAGCCCTTTTAGCTACTCATTGAGTCTTCAATGATCTCGATTCTACTATTTGTCTATTTTGGATCATAATGGGATTGTCCTTGTATGATTCTTCTTAGACAAAATTTTGCATGTTCAAATTTAAACTCCATTACACAATCAGTCCTTAAACCCCTCTCTACTTCTTCCATCAAAAGTCTGAAGGGTTGGAATATCTAGTCACTGTCTTAGCAGACTTGGTAAAATAGAAAAGGAAGATTTTCTTCTCCTTTTGTTGAAATATGAGATTCTATCTCTATCTTGCTAAGAGTAATGATACCAAACTGGATTTCGTGGCTGGACCGGTAAGTATGCAAGTTTGCTTCAACTCGAATGAAATACAGACTTGGGATGAAAGTCTAAGAGAAGTGAAACTGAGGATTCCAGTCAGATAAGAGTTGGTTGACTTTGTGGGATTAGCCTTCCTTTTTTTCATCACATAAAACTACCCTTTATCACACAATAGATGAGAAACTTTAAATATATATATATATATAAAAGGAAAAAAAATTAGGCATGGAGTTTGCCTATTAGCCAAGCCTCAACTAAAAAATATTGCAAACCTTACCACATAAGCGGTGTGCTTCTTGTTATTTATTTGGCATGATTTTAATTTGTAATGCCTTTTTTTCTTTTCAATTCAACTTAATAAAATGCTCGTTTTATTGTTTTCTTTGGTTAATGAGTTTCCAAATTTTCTAACTAAAAAATAAAATATTTTTAACAATTTTTTTTATTAAACAAATTTTTTTCCGAAGATTAAAAAAAAAGAGATTTTTTTTTTTTATCTCTTATTCATGATGAACCATAAAATGTAGGCCTGATATACCGATTCTGAGCCCCTCAGTAGGGCCTTCGTCGCAAGATTGTGATTCGTGACACTCATCTTCAAGACCAAAGAAAATACGCTCATTTCCACACTAATCATTTTAATGGACGGATCTCCCATATTCTAGTCATCAATGGCTTTGATCGACGGTCAATATTTACACAACGAGCTCTTTAGAATCACTTCCCCTGAAACTATTGCCCGGGAGATTTATAAAAATAATAATTAAAAATACAATATGCAATTTATTACTTTTTCTTTAAAATAAAAGAATTATTTAGAAGTTGCACCCCAAGTTTAGAACTTTCTTCTCAACTGCCTCGTTCAAGAGAGTGAGATAGAGAGAGAAGAGCGAGAAGAGTTGCTTTGGATTAGATATTGGTGAAAATCTGTTTTTGTATTAGATACTTCCGAAATTTAAATATGTGATTTTAAAAATTGAAATTCGGAACAGAAAATGTTGAATTGTGTATAGAATTTGGCATTTTTTACGGATAGTGATTAATGTCGAACTTTAATTTCATCATAACATCATCATCATCAACACCGTAATTGTGTCATGACAATGCCGCTTCACGTCGCTCGTGAGGCTCCAAAGGTTTTTTTATTTTCATTTTCAATCTCTTGTCATTATTTTTTGTTTTGTTTACTTTTCTGGGTGAGAATTTTGGTTAATTTTGTGCTCAAAAAATGTGAAGCTATGGAGGAAAATTTGCGCAGAGACATCTGTAGAGGTTTCGCTTCTTTCCGAGAATTGGAAGTACCTTCTTGCTGGAATTTTTTTTCAGGTTTACTTTCCTATTTCTTTTTCCTTCAATGTATTATGTATGCATAATGTATAATGAAGAGATGCCTATCAAATTTGTTTGGCCTGCGAGTATTTTTATATATTTTTTCTTTAAAAACGTATTTAAACAGTTTCTTCACCTGGGTTTATGGTTATAGTTATTAAGTAAAGACTAGATAGATCAGTACTACTTTTCTTCCATTTTTAGAGTTGTGTTGCAATTTTGTTACGAGCCTTATTTGGTTTTTTCATCGCGTGACAAGCAGCTAACAAGTTAACTTCCATCAGGTAATAGATCATATAAGTTTTTAGAAATTTTTTAATCTTGTATAAACTTCAAATGTAAGGTCTTGACTAAGAGAAGAATTATGATTTTCGAAGCTCTTTGATTAGAATGTTATGCTTACATTCTCAAATGTACATTGTCATTTTTTGTTGTTGCCCTTTTAAACAGAATTGTGCTTATTTTAGCTTTTGATTTTTTTACTTGTTTAATGATTCTTATTCTGTGATAATACAAAATTGTGTTGGAGTTCAATTATTTTCCACTTCTTCGAGGTTCATCATATTTGTTGTCATTTTCAGTATTTACATGGCTTGGCTGCTCATGGAGTTCACTATCTGCATCGCCCTGGACCAACACTTCAGGACACCGGGTTCTTACTTCTTCCGGTGGGTACCACTTTTGTTTGGTTTATACAGTTGGTATTGATGGTGCACAATTTCTAGTTGTACTATATATGTTTTTAATTTTTTTTATTTGGTACCTCAGGAGCTTGGTCCAGAGAGAGCTTATATGAGTGAGACTCTTTTCTCTGTCATCTTTTTTTCCTTCATATTGGTAAGTCCCTTTGATTGTTCTTTTGCTTTTCAAATTAGCATGAATTTTTTTCTTATGTTAATACATTTATATAAATATATATTTCTTTTGCTTTTTTGCAAATTATCACCCCACCAGTACCCATTATATAGTTTTGTTTTTACATCCATATCTTGTTGTTTGATGTTGAAGTTTTAGATGTTTCTTTTTTACTTTTTTCCTTGTCTCCGTATTTCAATTTAGCTAATGTATCAGATATTTTTTTTATATTGAGATTTTCTTGGCACGAATCAATACACAAAAATAGCACAGGAAAGATGTTTATGAGCTTGCTATTATGACTTTCCTTTGCTTTCCTGACCTTATGCTTGCATTATGAGAGAAATTAGATGTAATTACAGATATGATGTAACTTACATATGGGTAAACCTTAGTTTACTGTCTTTTTTCTTTTGTCTAGATTACTTCATGATTTTATTCAAGATTTTGGTTCTTTTAAGTAATCCTTTGAGTACTCATGAAGTTAAAATTGGATCCATTTGATTTTTTTTTGTACGGCACATAATCATAATTCATAATTATTTGTGATGATTCATTGGTTTGGAGTTGTGGATTAACATATACAGGATAGGTTGTTTGTAACTGGATGTATGATCTTACTTTAATTGCTTGCACTTGGTAAAGATAGAAACGGTTGTGTAGAAATGGAGAGATTTGAGCAGAATTGTCATTAAATAGGGGAGCACAGGGAGAGATGCAATTTAGTTGTGATTGAAGTTTCTATATGGAGTTAATAATTTACCTTTTATATGTTTATGCATTTAGTGATGCTTGTCTATTTGTTGTATGTTTTTTGATGCAATCACAGTCAAGATTTTGTTTATACTTGTTTCCTAAAGTTTCCAGTTTTTCACTTTTAAGGCATCTCTCAACTTTTCTAATATTCACCTATTATGACTTGAGGTAGTTTTGTCATTTATAGAATGCAATCTGAAGTTTCAAGTGAACTAACAATAGTACCTTTTGTCTTGCAGTGGACTTTTAATCCGTTCTTTTTCCAAAGTAAAAGAATATATACAGTCCTCATTTGGTGCAGGGTTCTAGCTTATTTAGCTGTAAGTAACTATAGCTATAGTCTATTGAAATAGTTGTTTACATTATTTATGTAGGACATTAGTTATTTGCTTAAAACATGCATTTTTGCTAAAACTTGTATAAGTTTACTAGAAGTTATTTCCTTTATTGCTTTTGAATGAGCCTTATAATTTATACAATGCCTTTATTTTTCAACCTCTGCTAATTGCTAAATAATTTATGTTATCATGTCCTTGAGTAAATTTTTAAAATTTTCTCCTAGGGTGGGTTATTCTACCTTTGTGCAACTACCTGTGGTGAGATCTATCATTTATCTAACAGCCCAAATAGATAGGTGTTTCATAATACCTTATTTTGTCCTGTTATTTTCTGAAAGTCATTTTGTATATCTTTTCTTGGCTCTTTTAGGTTTCTCAAATTCTACGGATTATGACATTCTATTCCACTCAACTTCCTGGTCCGAATTATCATTGTAGAGAGGTAAGTTTAACTAAAGTTCATAGTGTTCAGTTTGATTTGATCAGCATTCCTCAAGTATGTATTTTGATCTCTCAGGGTAAAATGTTTCTGTATGTCATAAGTAAGTACTTTTGATTAAATTGATTTTTTTATAATCAGGTACATGTCTCTTTCAGGGTTCAAAACTTGCAAGGCTTCCCCCTCCAAAGAGTGCAATTAAAGTGCTTTTAATCAACTGTTAGTTATGAACTATCTACACCTTTTACGTACCTAATCAATCTAAAACTTATATTGCATTTATTTGATCTCTTATTAATGTGCAGTTCCTCATGGGGCTATATATGGCTGTGGTGATTTGATATTTTCATCACATATGATTTTCACCTTGGTATTTGTACACACATATCAAAAGTTCGGAACAAAGAGGTAAACTATATCATGATTTGCATTAACTTAATGTAACTAGAATACATTACTACAGTGAGGTTTCATCTACCAAGCATAGTAGTGGCGCACTTCCTATCGAATTTGAATATCTAATACTCACCATTTTCTCTTTTCCTACGTTTTGTTTTTCATCTCTAGTTTTATGCCCTTCACTGTTTGTAATTTTAATGCTCATCCTTGCAGATGGATTAAGCAGTTTGCTTGGGTACTTGCTGTGATTCAGAGCCTTCTAATTATTGCATCTCGCAAGCACTACACTGTTGATGTTGTTGTTGCTTGGTAAGAAGGTTATATTTTTCTCTTGATGAAAATTTTAGTACTCAGTTTCACTTGACGAAGAGCTGCATAATTCTCTGGCAGGTACACGGTAAACCTGGTAGCATTTTTTGTTGACAACAAATTGCCAGGTTAGAAAAAAATTCATTTCAAGAAATTTTTTGTATCTCTTAGTAGCTAAGATTTCTTTGATCACAAGACTCCTTTTCTCTACATAAATTTGCAAATAATGTGAAAGTTAATTCAGTTTCATAATCTTAGGAAATAGTCAAAATATCAAAGGACAATAATTATTAGTTATGCAGCTACGGAAAACTCAATGCTTTAAAGATGGGTGATTCTATATGTGTTTTCTCCAGAGTTGCCTGACCGATCCATTGGTTCTACCACTCCACAACTTTTACCATTGAGCACAAGAGATAAGGATTTCAGGAACAAAGAAGAGCATCAGAGATTCATAAATGGAAATTCAGCCGATACTACAGACTGAGTATGGAAAATCAGTTAATATCTTTAACCATCATTTCTAGTTTCACTTGCACTTGATACTGAATGTTTTCCATTATGTATAAATTCCGCTTTCTTCTAGCTATAGGAACAAATGAATCACAAGATTTCAGATTAGGAACTTCCACAGAAAATTGCAGAACATTGATTCAACTAGCCAAAGCTGAAGATAGTTTTGGTGTTACAGTTTTATATTTTGTTTTGTTCCTTAAAGTTTGTTTTCAGAGTAAACCTTAATTGTATATTGTGGAATGTGTAAAACGAAATTGAATGCTTTTTTTTTGGGGTGGGGGGGAATTAATCTGAATTATTACATGTATTATTAGAAGTCACATGCCATTTGGTTTAGTTGATATCCCCAGTTCCCCACACGTACTGGTTGTACCATCATTTTTCTTTGTTAAAAATAAAAATGAAGGGGAGACAGAAAGTCTCCATTTTCAGACATGAAGAATCAAGAAGAAAAGAAACAAGTCACCATAGCTTTAAATTCAAGCCATTTCCTTGTAGTACCAGGTTGTCATGAATAAATATGCAAGCATATCATATCATATGGTCCACAATTTTTTATTTTTTTGGTTACTGAATCATCTTTGGCTGATGAAGATACACTAATTGTACCACTCCAGTCTCTGATGTGTTCAAAGTATGGATTAGAGTAGCCAATCGAATAGGGCATGTGGTTGCCTTATTTAGGCAATCGGCGCTGGCATGGTCCATGGATTCAATTGAATAATGCTTCTTGTCTGGTGGCCCCACTGTGGACCACAAAATAGCCTTTGCTTTTTTCCAACCCCACTTTTTTCTTTTTTCTTTTTTGCATTTGTATATACTATTCTTTCTTTCTTTATTAGGATCGTGAAACAAAGAAGTTGGAGGCAGCCCTAGCTACATCCTCACATGCTTGTCTTGTTTTTTTTTTTAAAATAAAAAATCTTTTTTGCTTTATATGTAGTACTACAATGATTTCTACCCTCTCAGTCTGAGATCTGCAGTCCTACAAATGTCAAACATGTTAAGACTTAAGAAAGAAAGAAAGAAAATTTGATGTCTTCTCTCTTCCTCTTGGGTATCCCAGAACCTAGATAAGTTACCCCAGATTCTGAACAAAGTTAATTGTTGTCCTTTAAGCCATTAGCAGCACTTTTAGCTGTGTGTTTCTGTGTTTGCATGATGACTAATGAGTGTCTTTCACATTCTAATAATATTATCACTAATAATAATAATAATAAACAATGGTTCCCTTTACCCCTAATCTAAGGTTTTGGTGGAGACTAGAGAAATGTTTGCATGGAATGATATATTATTTTCTCATTAATAATGTTAAATGATTTTTTATTTAAATATATAGAGCAAAGCCTCTTTATAGTAATAATGTTGTGACTAACATTTTTAATTACTTTAAGGAGTTCGTAACTTAATGGAATTATATGTATAAAATATTGTAAATATATATATTTAAATCTAAATTAAATAATAATTGATAGACATGTTAAATTCAATATATAAACTAAGTAGGTACCATATGTTTTTGCAAAGTAAAACTTTAGTACCTTCTATTACTTATAATTATCATCTGGAACCCTGTATTTACATATTCAATATAAATTAGTACCATCTGCTCAATTTTGGTCAATATATTTTTAATAGGGGAAATAGTGGCAAAAGTACCCAATGTTTTAAGAAACTAGTGATTTAGTACCCAATCTTTTTTTTGTGGCAATAGTACCCATTGTCCACTTCCGTTGGTTTCCGTCGGTACCCAGCCTAATTCTGTCTTATTTTTTCCATGTGTACAATGGAGATTAATTCACCATTTAGTATTTCAAAAACCAAAATTTGAAATAAAACAAATGTTTTAGTTAAAAACAAAATAAAAACAAACTGAAAATTAAAAACAATGGCATGTCCATGAACGATTGAAGAAGAACAAACCCAGAAAACACCCCATTTCGAAAACAAAACCCAAATAAATCCCCAAACTCAGCCACAACTGAAGATTAAAAACAAAACACAACTGAAGAAGACGAGTAGTAGTGGAGGAATGGAGGGTGAAAGTTCGTATTTTTCCAGTGGATCAAAAGCAATGGCTCGAAGATGTAGGGGTGGGAGTCGATTGTGACCGTGACAACAGTGCGATTGTGGCTTGGAAAGTGTAGTCAGAACCTCTTGGATTGAAGCAAATCCTGGGAGAAGGTTTCGAACTTGTCGGTTAATGAAAGTAAGTGTGGATAAATTTGTTTTGGTTTTTTTTGTATCTGGGTTTCTTCATCTAGGTTTCTTCTTGCTTTAGTCAGAAGGGGGTTGTGATTTTTTTAGGTGGGTGGATCCAGAAATGGCTGAAAGTGGAAGGGTTGTCGTTCCAAACTGGAGAAAAATAATTGAGGGATAAACTTGGAACGTTGAAGATCTCTTGGAGTTTGAAATAACAAGTCTAAACCGTGGGAACAAGCCAATTATGGGTGAAGGTCATGTTTGCAGTGCTTGTGGTCACCTCCTTAAGAAAGATTGGATTTGTATAAGTTGGAGAAAATTGGTTTTCATTGTATTTGTAATTGTACTAGTCTGGTCTTTGAAATATTAGACATTGTATGATTTTGGTTAAAAAAAGTACCTGATACAAGGCAATGGTGTTTGTTTCAGTTGTCAAAGTACTAGTTTCATTGTATCTGTAATGCAGCAAGTCTAAGATGAATGAATGCATTTTGACAATTGTGCTTGTTCTAGTTAAATTTTGGTCATGTTAATTTAAGTTCATTATGCTTAATTTCACATATGCAAATAATAATTTTGACTACATGGTATCATATGGAAAATTCATACAAGATGCAAGGTCATAATTGACACCCAATATGGAAAATACAAAATATAATTGGCACCGAAATTGATAGACAAATGCAAGTCATAATTCATAGACAAAAAAGTCATATCAGTTTGCTATATAAACAGACTACACAAAATACTTGGCCAAATCACAAGGTCCACACCTTATACATTTGTACACAAAATTAAGCCAAAGATGCCTGAAAACAAAGGTCATAAATGACCCAAAACATTCTTAACAACAAAAGATGACAGACACACCATAACTTAGATTCTAAGATGGTGTTGGTTGAGATGAGGAAAATGTTGTTGCTGGTCCACTCTGTCATCATCTTCTCCTCTATTAATTTTGTTCTTGAGATGCAGTGCCTTGCTGAGAGGGTGGTGGCTGGGATGAGGAAGTTGCAGCTGTTGGTTGTCTTCCACGGGGTCTTCCACTTTTCCTAAGTGTGTGTTGCTCTTGAGATGCAATGGTTTGTTGAGAGGGTGGTGGTTGAGATGATGAAGTTGTTGTTGCTGCTGCTACTGCATCTCTTGCATTCTTTTTGGCTCTCCTCTTCTGCCTTTTCTAAGTGTTAGGATGTGGATTTTTTAGAGGTCGTCTGCCCATTTTCTTGGCAACAACAGGCTGCAATCAATAAATAAAAAGCAAATTAACTAAAACATTTATAAAATCATAATTGAAAAGCAAACTAACTAAAAATAACTGAAGATTGAATACCTGTGTCACTGTTGGATTCTTGCAAGTGACTCTTGAAATGCATGTTTGTTTACAATTGCTGCAATGGTTTGGTTGACCAAACCTTCTTTTTTTGGTTGCATTGGTGTCATCTTCATCAAGTGCTTTTTTCCTTGTCGTCTTTGGTCTTCCAGGCAAGTTTGATTTAGTTGGGGGGTAAATTGGATTCAAACCAAGATCTGGCCACTTATCAGGACTTGGCATTGATCCAATAACTGCAGCATATTGTGCTTGAAAGTCTTCTTTTTTGTATGCATCAATTATAAAATCATAAACATTTAGGTTGGAACTCTATATACAGGTCAATGCATGCCCACATGGTACTCCACTAAATTCAAAAGCTCTACAAGTGCATGTTCGAGTAGCTAGGTTACATGAGAAGCTCTCACTACTAAGATAAGTAACTTGAAACATGTTTGCATTGCTCTAATACATGAATAATGTCTGGCCACTTGCTTGTTCTTCTCTATGATATCTAGAATTTTCTTCCCCACAGGTTGCAACTACTTTGCCACACTTTTCCTTTTCTTACATAATCTAGACATCAACCAGAATCGGATTTTCTCCAACAAAGTTATGATGGGCTTGTCCCTTGCATCCAATATGGCAGAGTTGAAACTCTCACACAGATTGTTCAAGAGCATGTCACATTTGACATGCAATATAAAGTGTGACTTGCTCCATTCAGTTGGAGCCTTCTTCATTAACCAATCATATGCCTTCTCATTCACCTCATGCATTTCAGCCATCCTCCTCTTGAAATCTTCTGGTGTTATGGCTTTTGCACAAGCCCACAACTTTTGTTTTAGAAGAAGACATGGAAACTCCTTTTTAAAGTTGGCATGTAAATGTCTCATACAAAATCTTATCTCAGCACCATCAAACAGGGAACCTAAAGCATTTTCTAACCCCTTTTGTCTATCACTAATCAGTGTATATCTCCTAGTGTCAATAACCTCCAAATCCTCCTTCAACAATTTTACAAACCAGTTCCATGTGTCCGTATTTTCCTTCTCACAAATAGCATATGCAATTGGAAACATGCCATTATTTGCATCAATACCCACAACAGCCAGCAACATACCTTTGCAGTACCCTTTTAAGAAATAGCCATCCAAGCCAATAAGTGGCCTGTGTAACGCCCTGGATAACCAAGACCATTACACTGTGTGTTTATAAAGTGCCAGACCTACTAATCAAGTCATTTAATTAAAATCGTGTTACAGAAACTATAAAGGAACTAGGGTTAAAAGTGTTTTGGTCTCAAAAGCCACATTTTCATTAGGAAGCATCATCTGTTTACACGGGATCCCAAAAATATTAAGTTTAAGGACTGTTTACAAAAGACACAAGGTTTATATACAAAATCAGGCCATATTAAGGCAAAACAGACAATTAGGCAATCCCTGTCCTGACCCACTCCTCGACCATGGCGATCGAACAGCTGGCTATGTACATTCAACCCTGCAGCTCTCCACCTCAGGATTGGTCCAACTTGCTCTTGCCTTTACCTACACCACGTAGCACCCGTGAGCCAAGGCCTAGCAAGAAAACATAATAACAGAGCATAAGCAATCAACAGACAAATCAACATCCCATATTGCATCACATAATCTCAACCATGTAATCATTCAGTATAATCAAGTATTCAACATGCTAAACATATCAACTCATATCATACATCACTGCACAAATGATAACTAGGGCTAGCGCTCTCAGGCTGCTCCCTCCGTTATCCCACTGACTCTGGCCCGCTTAAGCCGAGCTCAGTGAATATTAAGCTGTCCTCGGCTACCAGTGGCCAAGCCGCGCCCTGTGCGCAAATATAAAGTACGGCACTCTTAGGCCGCTTTTACATGTCCCATGGCGTAATATCATCATTGACACGATACAAGTATCGGGAACACTTAGTCCCATCACAAACATATAACCGGGTGTAGTTCTCTTACCTTTCAATTCACTAGCTTTGATCCCTCGACTCCTTGAGCACGATCCCCCTCGAGCCCTAGCGCTCACCTAAACACAATCATGGGCCAAAGTCATCATCAATCCTCAAGTTCAAAACCTAGCCTGGGGCCAATCCCGAGCCCCCGGGAAGTCCTAGTTCCACCAAACAAGGTGGTGGAATCAAACCCCAAACCCTAGGTCAAAAGCCCTTGCAAACAACCCTAAAATCCCCTTCAGAAGACAGGGTAGCGCTACAACGCTCATGGGAGGGCGCTACAGCACTACAAACAGAAGCAAAATCCCATCAGCAAGCTTGGCCTAGCGCTACAGCGCCCAAAGGCTAGCGCTGTAGCGCTAGTCACAGGCAGACCAACACCAATTTTTTCCTCCTGTGATTTCCTCGAACCAACCTCAACCAAAACTCTTCCAAATCTTACCCAACCTCAAAATCAACCTTATAACCATACTCCACTCATCCCAAGCACCCCAAATACCTAGAACTCAAGCACATGCATCCCCAAACTCAAAATTCACCATAGCCACTTCCAGACAATGAAACTCAGCAGAAACTAGTTGAACAACAAAGTTAGAGCTTAGAATTTATACCTTTGATGGGATTTCGACCACAAGTTGCCTCTAGACTTCCTTGACTTGCTCCTCCTCAGCCTTAGGCCTGAATTCCCTAAAGTTTCCATCCAATTCAACTTAAACACCAAAGCTCAAAAACCAGAAATAGAAACTGAAGAACTCTAAAGTCTTACCTCAAGTGTTAGTGACCTCTTGCTAAACCTCTGCCAATTCCTCAACCCTAGCTTAGGATCCTTGATGTTCAGTCTATCCCAGCTCTTCTCTGAGTTTTGCTTCAGAATTCCTCAAGAAATTGATGAAGGAGGCTTAAACCGGCCTTAGAAGACTCTCTTTGTTTTCTCCCTTTCTTTTCCCTTCCTTTTCCTTCTTTTTCAGACTTCTACACTTCTCTACAATTCCCACTAACATAAAGTCTCAGTAATTCCCATATTTAGAGAGCCAAATGACCTTTATGCCCTCCCCTTTATTTCTAACCCTTTAATTCACTTAGGGGCATTCTAGTCATTTTTCCCAATTCCCGCTAACTCCTCGAGTGTCTCTAATATTTCCCGCTTAATTCCCGATACCTAACTAATCACCAATAATATTCTTCAATGTCAAGATAGACTCCAGTATATTCGCTAAATTCCCATTTATACCCCTGAGCTCACCCCGAGCCGGGTATAAATCCCCGCTATGACTTTTTTGCTACTTTGCTCACTAGGATCGTCTCGAGTCACAGATCACCGATATATCCACATAATAATGTGGTCTCGACAATTATCACATATATCAAAGCAGTTATGCCCATAATGGCCAAAATTACGATTATGCCCCTCTATCCTAATCAGGGCCTACATGCATACTAATACACATATTCATGCATCTCAAATATTCAAATAATCATATAACATGCTTTAAATCATAATTGTGCATCTTAATCATTAAAATCACACATAATTCCCATTATACCCTCCAGGCACACTAATCAAGGCCATTAAGCCTTGTTAGCGAATTTGGGTCGTTACAACCTGCAAGCCTTGAATCCCTCCTTGCAAGCCTTGAATCCCTCCTTGCAAGCTTTGAGGCAGATATAAACTCTCTCAAACAACCTCTTGTCATTGACAATGCTACTTTTGATAATGGTTGTGCTCCCAAGATTGTGGTGTAGGAGTTGTTTGTAATATTCATCCAAAACTCTATACTGCTCCTTCACAGAACCTTCCAGCATTTTTTTGGCCTTGCTCCTGGTGCTATAGAATACATAGGAGGATGTGTTCGAGAACTTTGTTTTTGCAGTCAAGGTGTTGAAGTTGTTGTAAGTCGTATTTGGGTTCATTCTAAAGTCTTCGATGAAATGCTTGGCCAACCAAGTAGCAGTCACTTTCTTGTGTTCAAATATAATGACACAATTATGCACATCCACCAGTGTATTGACTCTGAATGTTGTGTAGTCTTTTGTCTGTACCCTTCCATACAATGTCCAACTACAACCATTCCCTTTACAAACTGCCCTTATCTTCACAGAATTATTGGTCACATAAGTGAACTCCCTGTCAGTGCTTAGTTAGAGCTTCCCGAAGTTGCTCCTTACTAACAAACTCCAACCCAAGTGTAAACTTGAAATCCTTCCAGCCAATCCTTGGATGGAACTCTTTTTTTTCCTCTCTTAACCCCACCTACTTCTTCATCACTATTCAAACTCCTCAGGTCATCAGACTCATTCACTATCAGACCCTCCTATGTCTTCTTGGTTGCAGGTATCAGTCACTGAACTCCACCAACTGCTAGGGTGTGCAACATTATCCCCAAAATGTCTTTCCTCATCCTCATCTAGGGCATACTCGTCTTCAACAAAGTCTGGATCAGGTTGCTGTTGTGCCTCATCAAGCCCTCCACTTTGCCCAAAAGAAGTTTCTGTCTCAAAAGGCCCTTCATCAATGCCAATTGAAGTTTCTGTTTGTGACTCTAAAACCCCTTGACTTTGCCTGGTTTCAGGTTCATAAAATCCATCAGATTGCCTATTTCTTGGTTCATATTGGGCTTCCCCAAAACCATCCACGTGGCCTAAATTAATTTCTTGTTGGGCCTCATTACTTGGCTGGCCAGTGTGGCTTGCTGGTTGTTGGACTTGGGCCATGTCCTCCACACCAGCTAAGACATTTTGGGCCTGCTCTTCCACATTGTCAGTATCTACCAAATCAACTATCTTTATACTCGAGTCACTTTCATACTCACCCTCATAATCTTCACTCCAATTATCAGTCTCAGCATCTTGATTCCAATCATCTGGCATGTGCATAATGAACTCTTCAGAGCCTTCTGAGTCATCTTCACCAGTTGGCATTTGAAAGTCATTTGCCTCCAACTCCATCATCTCCTCTTTGCTCATCACATAATCATCTGATTTGGCCCAAACCCTCACATCTACCTTCACTTCGGCATCATTAGGAATCTCCTCAATACAACATCTCTTAAGTGGAGGTGGAACTTTATCATTGACCTTATTGGTATCACCACTACTACCAATTTGAGGCACAGAGCCTTGCAGGAAAAAATACACATCAATTAATTATTTTATTTGAATATGTCAAAACAAAAACAGAGTATCCAATGCAAACATTCTCATGTGGGTCAACCAAAACACTCTACTTTACCGTCCAAGCCTTTCACTTTCACTAGATAAATTTGGCAAAAGTACAAGGTTGACAGTACAAGTACAATGTAAACACAGAACAAAACTCATTAAAAAATTCAATTAACAACCATACAAATTTAATACCCATTTACCAGTTATTCAACTAAACTTATCACAAACTTCAACAAACAAGAAAAGACCCCGATAAACCCATTTACTTAACCTATTAATTCAAAAAATAAATAGTAGGCTTAAGAAAATACTTATCGTAAACTGGAACTAACTCGTTTGGTTTCCGAAACGACGACATTCCGTATGAGCAAATCATCTTGTTCCCTCTCTTTGAAAATGAAAATGTAAAACTAGTTCTTCGTTTTCGTAGCAAATGGTGGCTGGGTTTGGGAATTTATTTGGGTTTTGTTTTCGAAATAGGGTGTTTTCTGGGTTTGTTCTTCTTCAGTCGTTCATGGACATGCCATTGTTTTTAATTGTCAGTTTGTTTTTATTTTGTTTTTAACTAAAACGTTTTTTTTATTTCAAATTTTGGTTTTTGAAATACTAAATGGTGAATTAATCTCCACTACACATGTGGACAAAGTAAGACGAAATTGGGCTGGGTACCGACGAAAACCAACAGAAGTGGACAATGGGTACTATTGCCACCAAAAAAAAGATTGGGTACTAAATCACTAGTTTCTTAAAACATTGGGTACTTTTGCCACTATTTCCCCTTTTTAATATGACCAAACTGTGTCTGTTATAAATAATTAAGTAATTACAATGTTATTTGTAAAATTGATTTTAAAATTAAAATATATGTTAATCAAATAAAACAAAAACAAGAACATATTACCACACTTCATTAATTAAAATTTATTTTGACATTTTAACCTCACATTAAACTAAATATAATTAAACCTAAAAATACATAACCCTAACTTTCTTCTTTCCTCCTATTTTTCTCTTCCTTTCTTTCTCTACAAGTGGTCGACGCTGGCAGCAAGTGAGAGATGGTTCAAGATCAGGGGTGTTGAATTGGGTGTGTCACCATCTCCTGAGGTCGTGGCTGAGACGGATTTTGAGATGCGAGGGCTGAGTTGGGACGGCGAGGCACTGGGCTGCGAGGTCTAGTTTGATAGAGATGGGCGACGGGCAATGGGCTTCGACCATGGAGGTGTAACAGGCATGCTTAGACGGAGATGGGTTCAAACCCTGTCTGGAAAATTTGGGTTAGTGATGGGTTTGTGAAATATGGGTTGAAACGATATCTGATAAATCTTGTTGTTTTCATGGTATTTTTTGTGGGTTCATGGGTTTGGTCTATGTTGAATTTGTAGGTTATTTTTTGGGTTCATGGACAGGAAAAGATGATCATAAGTATCATCTGAATTTTTTTGTGTGTATTTGAGATGGAGTTGAGATTTTTTTTTTTCTATTAGAATCTGATTTGAATGGGTAGTTTATAATAGTTTTGTTGGTGCCCACTATCTTGGCATCGCACAAGAACTATCCAAGTCTCTGACTTAAGTTTGCTTTAATGAATTTTTTATAGGTTTGCTTGAATGAGTTTTTCCTCTTTTCGAATGAGAAGATTTTGCTCTATATTCTGGAAGCTTGAGATTTCTTATGCTAATTTTGTTTTTATATTTTTATTTTTAAAAACTGTATTAATTGTAAATGAAGCATATTACAATTTTGGTTTTTGTCAATATAAAATATGTTTTCTAGTTTTGAAATAACTTGAGTTCTTGAGGAGTGTTCAACGGTGTTCTTCATTGTTTTGTAACGCCCTACTACCTTAGAGTCGTTACTAAGTGAGTTTAAAAAATGTGCACTTAACTAGCTAACCAAGCATTTAACTCAAAAGTGTAATTAAACTGTATTAAAATCACATAATTTGAAAATGTAAACATTCACTGAAAATTATAAGTGTTTTACATTAGGGATCTCGAAAATACTGTTTATAAATATTTACAACTCAAATATGTTTTAAGTCGACTAAATGACAAAATAGGATTCAGTACAAAGCATCTCCCAAAAATACCCCTGGCTGTGGCAGCCAGGCAGACCGGACATGTACGCATCGCCTCATGCTCTCCATACTCTTAGTTGGTCGGCTTTCCCCTTGCCCTTACCTGCACCATAGAGCACCCATGAGCCGAAGCCCAGCAAGAAAACTCCACACAAATAGATAACATTTGCATATCAATTACTCAGCATATAACAAATCCGCCAACAGGCTAAACACGTACGGCCATGCCGTCCCAGACGCTTTACCAGGCCCTGGGTTCACGGTCTACACCGTAAGGATATCCCAGGCGCTTTACCTTGGCAACTCGCACTCCGCGTGCTAAACGTTGCTCCTGGCCCTCTTGCTGTTATCGGCCTTCGCCGTTCCCGGCCCTTGCCGTTCTCGGCCTTCACCGTTCCCGGCCCTTGCCGTTCTCGGCCTTCACCGTTCCCGGCTCTTGCCGATCATTTACATATTTTCATACATAGCATAATTAATCAAACACTTAAACATGTATTAACATAATCAATGGGCTATGCCCTGCATATAATCATATAGGGTCGTGCCCTGCAACACAACTATGGGGCCTCGCCCTGCTCTATGGGTACATCGGTTTTCTTTACTGTGTCTCGAGCTTCTTGAGCACCGAAGTCTTGAGCACGGTCCTCTAACCTGAGCCTCGCTGAAAACCTAGTCACAACACATACATAGCACTCTCATTACTAACCAATTTATAATCATCTCCCGGAACCAATCCCGTGCTCTCGGGACCTCCCGTTTCCCCCCACAAGGTAGCGGAAGCATCCTCCGAGCCCCCTGATCCAAACCCCCAAAAACACATTTTCCCCTGCCCAGAAGTTGGCCTAGCGCCGCGGCATAACCCCTTAGGGGCCGCGATTTCCAGAATGGTCCCATGCTCTGATTTAGCCTAGCGCCGCGACACAGAAGAACAGGGCCGCGGCGCTCATACGCGAACCCAGAAAACTGGGTTTTTCCCAACATTTTCTCAAGCCAAAACTCTTCCAAATCAACCCCAAGGTACTCCCAAGTCCCAAATCAACTTAAAACCCCAATTAGACAGTATGGTAACCCAGAAACAACAACAACAAGAAGCTCAAATATCCAATCAAATCCACAAATCACCTAGTGGTTTAAAACTTTATCAAACTTAAACCATAAACCAGAAAACTTAAACCATTTTAAAATATAAACCTCATAAATGCATGGAATTCTTACCTTGAACAAGAATTCGACCTTGAGCTTCCTCCAATTCCAACTCCAAGCTAAACCCCTTTGATTCCCAAGCTGAATTCTTACAATAACAAGCCACAAATCCAGCTTTCAACTTTCATTCTCAAACTCTAAAAAACATGCTTAGAAACTTAAAGAATACAGGGATGAATTCCTTACCTCTGTGTTAATCACACCCTTGAGCTAATTCCCCTAGCCACAGCAAGCAAAATCCTTCAATTCCTTAATCTAAAATCCTCAAGACTCCTCAAGCTCTCAACCATCAAGGAGAGGGAGGAGGGAACCGAATATGAGAGAGAGAGTTGAGAAATTTTGTTTCTTTTTTTTTCCTTCCTCTGTTTTTGCCAAAATGTTCTAGTATATCCCAGCCCCTTAACTAAGTGTAACCAGCTGCCAAATGACCCAATTGCCCCTTAAGTCAACCTAAGTCCTCACATGCCACCAAGGGCGATTTAATCTTTTAGCATATCCCGCTTAATCCTCGAGTATACCTAAAAATCCCCGTTTAATCGCGACACGTCTAAACCATTATTGAATTACTAACCGCCACTCAATAATTCCCGAACACTTTATAATATTCCCAAAATACCCCTAAGCTCCTCCCGAGCCGAGTATTTGACCCCGTTGTGACTTTCTAGCTAAACAGCTCTCTAGGACTGTCTCGAATCGTGCATCGCAATTATATCACCACCCACATGTGGTATCAATCACAATACGCACAAATATAACATTTATGCCCCCAAGAGGCTAAAATTATAAATATGCTCCTAACAACCAAATGGGGCCCACATGCATATTTAATCACCTAACACATGCACTTCTAATCACATATTCACTAAATTCACATATTAATACAATATAAAAATTATTGCCCTCCAGGCACGCTAATCAAGACCCCAGCCTTATTAACAAATTTGGGTCGCTACATAAGTTATTTAATTTTTTAATTTAAAACTATTAAAAATTAAGTTAAATGTTTTGTTAATTAATAAATATAATTTTATTAATTAAGTTGACCATTTCAAATATGCTTTTATCAATGTATTATTTGAAATGAATTTTAATTACTTATAATTAAGAGTAATTTAATCATATTGAATATTGAAAAAAATGTTGACTAAATTTGAGCATAAGGTACCATTTTTAGCTTATTTTTAAAAAGAAAGGTACCAGATGAGAATTATTCGCATGAGACTAAAACATTTTTATGACTATATATGAGTTATTTCAATCCCCGAGTAAAACTCATGTTTTACTACATATATATTTTAGTATAATTATGATTCAAAACAGGACATAATTCTCATTTTTTTTACTGGGTGATGGGCATGTGTGTATATAAGAAGAGGAATAAAGCACCCTTATTGTATAACATATTGGTTAAATTGTATATGAGGAAAAAAATTATGCATTTAGTAAAAGTGCATGTAGCACATTTCATGAGGGTAAAATTATCATTATTGTCATTATTTTTAATATATTTTTTCTCCCTCTAATGCTTCCCAAATCCAAGGACAAATCTAGCTGATGAGTGATGTTGGAAAGTTGCCAAACAGAGCCATGAAAAGTATCCCTTGTGTCTGTGCTGAAATCCTAGCTAAGTACTATAAAATTAAGGCAAGTGAACAGCTTACTCTGGCTTGCTTTTCTGGATTTTCTGCATTGTATAACAAAAAATATTTTCTGTGGGGATGGGGCTAGGTGGGTTGGGTAGGGGTGTGGGGGTGTTTATCACTTTCTTGCATGCACTTCATGATGGCATTGAGGCCCATCTTCCCTCATCTTTTGTCAACGTTTTTTGTTCTTTTGAAAAGAAAAAAAAAGTTATTAATAAAAAACAAATTTCACCTGTTTCTCCTTTCAATGGCTGTCTTTTTTTTTTTAATTAGTTTAAGCTGATGAGAGGAAAATGGGCTGGAAAAGTCGTTAAAGATTGAGATCAGGTTGGAATGCAATGCAATCTTGTTAAATAAGATGAAAAAAACATAATGCTGGATTCGAATTTGGGATGTAATACCATTAGTTTATATCTATGACTATACAATGACTTACTTGAATTCCTATTTAAATTAACTGAAAATAAAGTAAAAAATTTACCATTCAGTTTTCTTAAAAAAAAAACAAAGACTAGAATAACACTTTTGGCAGGTACTCTTGTGCATAACACAACATTTTTCAAATTTATTTGTGAGTATAAATGCATTATAAAATTGAAACCTCATTTTTTAAAATTAACTTAAAAAGAATAAAAATAAGTTTACCAAGCAAATTTTCAATAAAATTGTGAATATAAACAAGGGACCCCTAAAATGTCAATGGTTTTTTTTTTTTTTTTTGTTGCAACCTAAAATATCAATGTTACATCTAAAACCTTTATATAACTAAAAATATTTAAAATTGCATAATGTTATATAGAACTCATGCAGCTTACATTTACATCCATTATTATTTATTGATGATACATATAAAGGATACAAAAGGCATGAGACAAGACAATAATATAGTGTACTAGAGTTTGAATATTCGAATCTTGCCCTTTACAACTAAAAATTCAAATGGGAGAGACACCATACAAGCACAAGGCTATTGGGCTACAGATATGGCAAATACACCAAAAAATAAAGAAAAAAAGGACAACATTTCACTCCCACTCTTATTTTCCCTTTCTTCTCCAACAAATTATTGATCAATTTTCTGAAAATTGGTATTCCCTTTTATTTAATTTTTTTTTCTTGTTTTTATCATTTTGGACAAAATTTCTAGACCCTATTAAAAGTAATTCATCTAGTACTAATACTAATACTATAAGGAAAAAAATAAAAAAAAATAAGACAAGCAAGTAGTCAAGGTAGTTCATTCACACTGGTCCCTTTGGTGTTCGGTTCCTCCCACAGTTGCTTAAGCAATGAGAATAGGTCACGCACGTGACAACCCACCCCTTTATAATATCTTATCCTTACCTATACTATACCCACTTCTTTCTGACTTCTATTAGTGGAAACTATATTAATCAATTAAACACTTTATTTAAGTGTATCATGATCATCATCATCATAGAAAACATCTTTAAATTAATCCATAGAATCAATTTAATTATGTTTTTAATATGGCACAAAAACGACAACCAGTTTATTCCAAATCAAATCAAATCAAAGAAGCCTATAGCCACTTTCAGATTGTAAGCAAACAAAAGAAAATTCTTTATTAAGTTAATATAATGAAAGAAAAAAGAAACAATAAAACGTTAAAAAAAATAACACTTTTTAACTAATTAGATGTTAAAAATTTCAATTAGTTATAAAAACCATTTAATTAATGGAAGTTGTAATTGTACCTAAACTAAACTCAAACTCGTATATTGACATCTTTTAACTGATTTTGACCACATCTTAAACTAATCTAAGACAGCTACTTCGTTTCATTAAGCGTGTTAATAGTAATAAACTAATTACTATTAAGATACAAAAATGGTTAAATTTCAATTTTTTTTAATTAATTAAAATATTTACGTGTCTGCACGCGCGTAGGGATACACAATGACACATCCCAAAAATGACAACGTGGCCTCTATAAAAAGTAGCGTGGAGCTCACGTGCGCACGAGTCAATTAATTTTCAACTTAATTTACCTCGAAAGAAATCGAAAAATAAATAAAAAGACAAGAGAGGAGAGGGGAATGATGAGCTGGTAAGAAAGCTCAGGCAACCCAAACCCACCCTCAAAAAAAAAACCAACCTTGGATCCAAAAAGATCATTTTCAGTTTTTAATTTTTTTTTTGATATAATATTTTAAGTTTAGTTTAATTTTCTAAAATTTTCTCTGTTACTTTCTGGCTTCCCAACCAAAAAGCTAAGCAATGCCTCTGTATAGCTTATTATATTTAACTTCCTCGTCCCAGCTCCATTTTCCTCCCCATCTATCTCAAACCCTTAAACTTTCCCGGAAAGTGACTGGAGAGGCCAACTGAGAGAGAGAGAGAGAGAGAGAGAGAGAGAGAGAGAGAGAGAGAGGGAGGGAGGCTCGCCTGCATTTTAGTTTCTTTTTCTTCTTGAGGTTTTGCGGCAATGGGAGCTCGTTGCTCTAAGTTCAATATATGTTTCTTCCCTTGTCAAATTAAATTCAAATCTCATCTCCACGACTCGTTTGATACAGGTGAGAGTTAAAAATAAATATATATTAAAAAAATTTAAGGTTGTTTTTCTGTCACTTTCTCAGGAAAATTTTACTTTTTTTTCCTGGTACATTTAATGAGGAAAGTAATGGTTTGTTGATTCTGCTTTTTGTGTGTGTGGATATTATAGAGAGTGGGAGCAGGAACGATGACTTGTTGCCTGGGTTCTGCGAGTTTAGCTTCGACCAGCTCAGAGCTGCAACTTCGGGATTTTCGTCAGAAAACATCGTATCGGAGCACGGAGAAAAGGCTCCCAATGTTGTTTACAAAGGCAAGGTTGACGATGACTTTTATATTGCTGTGAAGCGTTTCAATAGGTCGGCTTGGCCCGATGCTCGCCAATTTATGGTTCGTGTTCTATTTACTCTGATTCTTATGGAGAAAGAATGTGCGTGTTTTGATGATATTGTTTGGCTGGTTTTGTTGATCCATTGTGCTTGTTTTGGGTTTTCAGGAGGAAGCCAAGACGGTGGGACAGCTGCGCAGTGAGCGCTTGGCAAATTTGATTGGGTGTTGCTGTGAAGGCGATGAGAGACTCCTTGTTGCCGAGTTCATGCCTAATGAGACTCTCTCTAAGCATCTTTTTCATTGTAAGGTGTCTCCTCCTTTTGTCTGTTTTTCTTTTTTCTCTCCCTCTTTGAGTTGATCTTGCATTCAAATTTGATGGTTACAAGGTATTTGTCGATGGGAAAACATATCAAATTTAACAATATATGAATGAAGATCATCGATTGGTTTTATAATTGGAGAGAGTTTCTTTATTTCTGGTGCACTTTTTGCTCTAATCAAATTATGCCCGTCCCCTTAGGAATTATCTCATGTTAATACATACTTTAGGATCTATAAAAGGGAAATGAATTGAGTCTTTTTTTCTTCTTTATTTAAAGGATTCATTTATGCATCATAGGCGTATAATTGATTTTAAAGGTTATCTATTTTGAATTGTAGGGGATACCCAGCCTATGAAATGGGCAATGAGAGTGCGGGTGGCTTTGTATCTGGCACAGGCCTTAGAATATTGCAGCAGCAAAGGGCGAGCACTATATCATGATCTTAATGCTTATAGAGTCTTGTTTGATCAGGTACTCTTCCTTTTCACGCTTTCTCTGTTTCCGAATTGTTTTGTGGCTAGGGTGTCTCTGGTAAGCTATTCCTATTTTCTAAAACCCTGAACTTGACAGGATGGTAATCCAAGACTCTCCTGCTTTGGTCTTATGAAGAATAGTAGAGATGGCAAGAGCTATAGTACCAACCTGGCTTTCACCCCTCCGGAATACTTGAGGACAGGTACTAATCATAGTCACAGAGAGTGCAATCTTCATTCTTATAATATAACTTATGTTTACTTTTGCGAATTTCTAAGTAGCTCATAATTGATTTTGTATAATTTGGACAACCAGAACGATGCCTTTCCCACCACATATATAAATTTTTTACAGAATCTTTCAACATATTGCACAAAATTATTCAAATGGAGCAATAATTAGTTATTCATTTTCCCCTGCCAGGAAGAGTGACATCAGAAAGTGTGGTTTACAGCTTTGGAACCCTGCTACTTGATTTGCTAAGTGGAAAACACATTCCACCCAGCCATGTAAGCTTTCTTTTCTTTACAAAGCTATATTTAAGGGGGATGGTTACACATTGACTTTCAGGTGAAACTTTTGACCAACGATAGTAGTTCATAATGTTTAAGTTCGCTTATAGTTGCTGCTATTATGTCTTTTACAAAGAATGTAGTGAGACAAATTTCTGAAGAAAAAAAAATGTTTCCTACTTGGATTCTGATTATGATGCGAATTATGGTCATATTATCAAAATAATTTTAGGCTAATGAGATATATCTAATTTCTTAATTTCCTTTCCCAACAGGCACTTGACTTAATACGTGGTAAAAATATTTCTATGCTGATGGATTCATGCTTAGAAGGCCACTTTTCGAATGATGATGGAACTGAAGTAGTGCGGTTAGCTTCACGGTGTTTGCAATATGAGCCTCGTGACAGGCCAAATGCCAAGTCTCTAGTGATTGCTCTCACGCCTCTTCAAAAAGAAACGGAGGTATGCCCAATTTCTTTTCCTAAAAGTGATTTGCTTGCCTCAGTTTACAAATGAAACTCTACTGGTACCAAATTAGGTTGTCTAATTTCTTTTATACATAGCAGGTTCTATCACATATTTTGATGGGTATTCCACATCGAAATGCACCTCCAAAGGAGCTCCCATTGTCACCTCTTGGTGAGGCTTGTTCAAGATTAGATCTTACAGCTATACATGAAATATTGGAGAAGGTTGGATACAAGGACGATGAAGGAATTGCCAATGAGGTTAGTTATCTTCAATTTTTATTTCACTTCTACCCGTAGATGAATACCCCAAGTGACCAAGGGAAATCTTAATTACAAGAAACCAGAGCTGACATAATCCTTAATGGCATGATATAGAAATTGAACACATAAGTTTGAGTAATATGATAGTTCTTTACTGGAAGTATCATCCAATATATAATTTCCTTTGTTTGCAGCTTTCATTCCAGATGTGGACAAATCAAATACAGGAGACACTAAATGCTAAGAAACGTGGAGATTCTGCATTTCGATCTAAAGACTATGCTATTGCCATAGATTCTTACACAAAGGTAAGTCCTTTTGATGTAACAAACATTGCGTCCCTTTTCAAATGTGGCATTGGAAGATTTTAAATTCTATATCATGCAACAGAAAAGAAAGTATAACTATACTTTATTTATTTTATGGACATTTCTCAAAACTCACCAGTAACCCCCAACTGTGTTTGAGTGATTTGAATTGATTATATCTCATTCAATATTTGAGTGGTTAGCCACAACAAAAACATTATATTTAGCAGCATTATATTTAGAAATGTGGATTCGTTAAATTGTGTGTCTCACTAAGGTGAAATGTTCTTTGTTTTTGGTGCAGTTCATTGATGGTGGAACAATGATTTCTCCAACAGCCTTTGCTAGGCGCTGCTTGTGCTACTTGATGAATGACATGTCACAAGAAGCTCTGGGAGATGCGATGCAAGCACAAGTAATAAACCCAGAATGGCCGACTGCCTTCTATCTTCAAGCTGCGGCCTTGAAGAGCCTGGGAATGGAAAATGATGCAGAAGAAACTCTAAAGGATGGTACATCCTTGGAAGCCAGAAGAAATAGAGACTGAGTGTATAGGTTTTTTTTTCTTTTTCTTTTTTCTTTTAAACTTGTATGTAGTTTTTGTCCATTCTCTCCTTGAATTTGGAGATTCAAATGTAACTACGGTTATGTTGGCCTTGGTGTAGTTTCCATTTGTCTTGATTTAAGAAGCTTCTCTACTTTGGCAATGCGATGCTGTAACATCCTATAATTCCAATTCCATGCTCATAACATTCTCAAATATTAATGTTCATCAGTTTTTTCCCAAAATTACCTTATGATCCCAAAACTAGAGCTTTGAAACCGATAAAGCCTTGCATCTTCTCTCGTCTTTGTTTTTTGAACTTTTATGGCCAGGGAGCATAATCATTTGTCTTTGAGTAGGGCGTCCACCATTTTTGACACTAAATTCGACCACTCAAGATGAGAATTGCTATTAGACACCATTGATGGTGCACACAATTATTACTATAAGTGTACCAAACGGTGTCCATAACAATGCTCAATGGCACATTCCAGCACTACATCTACCCCTCATATACAACATATAATAATATGTCTGTTTGATTCTGCACCAGTAAACCATGCATCCTATGCTACAAACGGCAGCCTACAATCGTTATCCACAGCAAACTTTGCATTATTTATTTGATACAAGGACATATACGGAGATAGATAAGAACACCTACGTAGTGCACAACAGTTCGAAGCACTAAATTGAACCCAACTTAAGTTCTGCTTTGTAGCCAATATATGAATTAAGGGCCCAAGGTAATGAAGCTCCACAACTTTTCAGTCAATTTTACTCGAAGAAACTCAATTATATTATAGCAGCACAAACTAGAAACTGCCACCAATTCTTCTCATCACCTGAACAATGTTTCTGGATAAATTGGTGATTTATTAAGGGAAAAAATCTTCATTATAAATGATAAACTGTAAAATGGCAGCAAAAGTTAAAAACTGCCACCAGTTCTTAGACATTAAAATAAAATAAACGACTACAGTGAACAATTACAATCTTCACTGTCATCATCAGGCACCAACTCAAGGCTGTATCTACGAACAAAAATCAGAGTAGACAAATTTTTCACATTCCTGGTCGACCAGAACCAAGCAGCTGGCCAACTAAATTAGTCACCTGGGGAAGAAAACAGAATTGTCCTGATCAAAATTCATTATAGTATGGCTTCCATTACCCCAAAAAAATAAATAAAAGATCAATTATAGCACTAACATGAACTAAAAGATGAACCAAACAAACTTTAAACGATATTCTCAAGAAAGACAGAATTTCTCTATGTATCTAAGCTGTTTGAAAGAAAACAGCGATCTATCCAACCCAAACTAGAACATTCTCTAACAAACAGGACACAGCTCATAAAACATGAACATAGTTTGTGTTGAATCAAAAGCCTGCCCTGTACGCTACTTAAGGGAAGCAGGGAACATCTTACATACTTATAATTCTTAGTGCATTTTCACATTTTTTTAACAATTTATTTTTAAGCATTTCAATTTTCAACACAAGTGGGAGAGTCCTGGACTTCGGTCAAAGGATCTTTGCAGAAACTCCAAAAGTAATTACGACAACAAAATAAAATATATTAAAATATCCACCACAAACAACAAACAATTAGCTTTTGCTTATAGCCAAAAACATAAGATAAGTAAAAAGTGTGGATTATTTTTATTTGTTTGGATAACTATTATATAAAGATTTTTTTCAATTTATCAAAGACAGATACACAAGGCATTTCCAAACAAAGAGGGCCGAAAAAAGATAAAGAGATGTTTCACAATTAGTGTTTTCCAATTCGGACTTTCAAAAATTACAGCACTAAGAACACATGCAATACTTACATGCCAATATTTTGAGACACAACGATCAATGCAACTGTTTTCACCCATATTTAGCTCTGACTCCTTGTACCTAAAAACATGAAATGTATCATAAACACCTTTCAGTTCAAAATCACAGAAAAGAGAATAAATTTTTTATTGGCTTAAATGAAAGAGAAGTACTGAAAACGACAATAATATTGATAATTAAAAAAACCATAGAAAGTTTCACCTACTTTTTCTCAACACATTTGTTAAAACACGTGTGTGTAAGCCTGAAAGCAAAAGAGAAATATACATAAATGAATAATTGAGAGATGCAATTATTTGAGAGTAGGTTAGGAACTTCATAATTACTGAAGCAACCAAATTGTGAATGTGTACAATACTCTTTTTTACCAGTAAAATAAAGAAACCAATCTACTATACCAGTGCTCAATTTATCAAAAACAGATACACAAGGCATTTCCATATATGTTGAACAGGGAATTTGAAGAGAACAAATTATTTTGGACTGAAAAAGAATTAGTGATTAGACCTTAAATAGGAAACTGACACAAGCATCTAGTAGAATGGTGTTATATGGAAAATAATGCATAAAGATGTTAAATATTTCACACTGAAAAACTTAATTGGCAATTTGCATAACTTTTTTTGTTACATTAAGGGACCAGAACCCCCAATAGGAAACTCTAACACGCACTCACCCACCCAACCACTTCAGATAGCCTCAAGTGGCAAAATTTTTTTAAAAAAGTTACAAGGGTGCAACATAAGGATTTCGCCCATGTAAGAACTACTCTAGCCCAAGCACACTTAACTGCTAAGTTATAATAAGATGCAGTGCAGGTATGATCACACCCAAACATGCTATGCCACTTGAACTTGGGAGTCAATAACCATCAAATTTATGATACCAGAGGAAAGGAAAAGACCATTGCTTCAGAGCACTGACATGCACATGGAAGTCAATTACCTAGCTGATGCATCTTAAGGCCCAGAGCAAATGTTTAAAAGGAAAATCTATAGCCGTGCTATCCTTATAAAACGTTTTTATGCACTTCAATTTTCAAAGTGCGCACCATCAGCATCAACAACGAAATAGGGTACTTACTGACATTTGTTTACATGGGAGATTGTTTAACCAAATAATAATAACAATAAAAAAGTGACCATCTTCCTCATTATGATAAGATAATAGTTGTGCTGGAGAGGCTTGCAATGCGAAAAGAAACTTACTTGTTAAATAACTCCACTCTGTATTCCATCTCTTTCTCTGCCATACTAAAGATCTGTAAATATAACCAACACAATAGATAAAATTAATATTTATCACACAAGAAAGAATGGTAAAATAATGACCTTAAAATCTGAGGCAACAATTTAGTAACACTCACACACCTCCACACTACCACTAAATTTTCATTGCCCAAAAAACTTGGACCCAACTTTAGTAAAATTCTATATTCAACCTAATACTTTAATCTCTTTTCGCAGAATCAATAGCCCTGGGGAAAAAAAGCCCAATTGGAAAAGTGAATTACCTGTTCCTTTTCCAAGGACGATGGAGTATTATTGGAAGCCATTGGAGCCTGAAAAGAACCACAACAATTAAATCACCAACTCTTTCAAAATCATACCTAATTGGATCAATTACAACTAACAATCTTACAAAATAATGAAATTAGAGCTTGCACAGGTAAGTACTCGAGCTACCTTAGGGTTTTAGAAGAAAATCCAATACAGTGAGTTCAAATCCCTCTTGCTTGTTCACACCTCCAGTAGTGGTGTCGTTACTTGGCCAAAAGGAAAAAGATAAAGGATAACCCTAGTTTTAATTACCCAGCAGGTATATATAACGAGTTAGGGTTTAGAGGAATAAGTCTAGGGTGTATATAAGTAGACTGAAATTTTGTGAAAGCATTGACAATATCGAAAATATTTAGTAAGGGTTTAAAAGAGCTCCAATAAGAGAATGCCACGTGGGAATTAATCGGTATTTGATTGGTTAGAACTGGGAGCAAAACTGTAATTTCGTAATCTCCTTTAAACTCAAAGTTTTATAAACGCTTAGCCAGTTCCCCTTCGGCGCTCTTGTCTTCTTCTCGCATTAAAGAACCACCGGCCCGGCGATACTGGTAATCGATCTCTCTTTTTCTCTCGTTATCTAGATATATTTATATATGTATGTATATATCAAAAAGAGTACAAACTAATACATATTTATAAGGTAGAAGTTTTTTTCATGTCAAACCTTCTGAATGTTAGAGATGTAAGTAGACTGAAATCCTTATGGTGCCGTTGAAATTGGGTAGTTTTGTTTGTTGAAGAAGAACGTTTGAAATTGCTTTAAGTTTCTTTTTTCTTTTAATTTGGTTTTAAAAAAATATAAATAAAGCTGCAATAGAATGAAAATAGTTTGTAAGTCCTTCATTTTTATTTTTTAGAGTAGATAAAATTTTATTTTAAACTGATGCTGTGTGGCCATAAACATTTTTTAATTTGTATGTTGAGTTTGTTTATTGTGGAAATTTTTGTTTTGGGTTTTTATAAATAATGATTTTGCAGAATTTTCTGGAGTAATGGAACACGGGTCGTTTTCAGATCTTAGTAAATCATCATTTTCTTTGACTGATGAGGATCATACATTGGCAAACTCAATTAGGTTCACTTTGAATCAGGAGTAAGTGCTCTTACATGTATTGTGATTTTTCTCTGATCCTATTTGTCGTTAGTTGTTTATATATAATAGTTTAATTAGGACTTTCTTTTGAAACTTCATCCATCTAAAATATGGCATAATTGTCAAAGCCTTGAATCGTATTGGCACTTGGCAGGGGAGACTTGTGTATGATTTCAAGGATAGTTTTATTTTTTAGGAGCTACGTCGTGAGATAATATATTCTTCCGAAAATCCATTGGATGATGTATTTTGAATTATGTTCTGTTATGATTCTAGCTTTTTAAGTGAGAAAAACAAATGAGTATGGAAACAAGGTTCGAAAATCATAAAAGAAAACACTGAAAGTATTGGCCCTTTTTAACTTACAAGGGAGTCAGGAAGGATTTAGGAAAATATATCCTTGTTTTTGGATATGCAAGAATTTGATGATGAGGTTGGTCATTGAGTTTGTGACCCATTCTTTATTAAATAAAATGAGAATCCGTCACTATCTACATCCTCCTTAATTTTGTGAAATTGATGACAATGAAATTTTCAAGTCAATTTTAAACCTACCCACAAATTTACTTCTTTATTCCAGTGCAAAGAGTTTGTAAGGTTGTTTTCCTTGTAGCTATTATGTTGTTTTGAATAAGAGAGATTAGAGTGATTTTATCCTTAATTAACTTAATAATAATGCTTCTTTTCATGAGAGTATGGTGTTCAATAAGATGCTAAACAAGCTAATTTTATATATTGCAGTCCAAGAGTAACATTCTGTGGATACAGCATTCCCCACCCTTCAGACAATCGTGTTAACATCAGAATTCAGACAACAGGTACACGCGGTCTTTTTTAAAGGAGATCATGACGATACATCTCTGTCCTGTGCTTATTGATATGTATCTTTAATTTCTGTTATAGATGTGACAGTATTGGATCTATACGATTATGCTATTAATTTCTTCTGTCACCACTTACCAATACGGTGGCAGTACTTCAGTAATGTAATCTTCATTAACTTAGCCCATTTTCCAACCACTCTCAGTCTTGGCTTATCATAACTTTAACTAGGGTCAAACTTGCATCTTTTAATGCCTAAAGCAACAGCAGATTAATTATTGAGTATGCAAGCATATATTTTTTCTTTTGCTTACGACATTGCTAGCATTATATTGTAACCTATTATGATTGGCCTTCTAGAATAAAGACTACGTTTCCTTAAACAAAGTAGCAGCTGGTCTTAAGTAGTTCATTGTTTTCCGTTCCTGTCATTTAGTGACTGAGAATATTTTATTTAGTGACCATTTTTTTTGGGGTTATTGCATGAAATTTCAGGTGACCCGGCAACAGATATAATGAAAGATGCATGCCAGGATCTAATGTTGGTATGCAAGCATGTCAGGCAAACTTTTGACCAGGCTGTTGTGGATTTCAAAAAGAGCAACAAAGACATGAAAGTCGACTAGTTTCGAAATCAATAAGTTCCTAATTGCACACTTCTGTTAATTTTTATGATAAATGTAATTGAAGACAGTTGAACAGCACAACATGTTTACTGATTTATTAAAAATGCAATGATTTCTGATCTTTTGCTTATATAATATTGCCAAAGATTTTGATGATTATTAGTACAAACTTTTCCTTCCTATGAACCAGAATTTTCGACTCCCTGCACCTTGGCTAAAGTTGCTTGTCGTTTTCAAAGGGGGTCTATATTGGGATACCAGCGACTAATATTTAACTTGCTGAATTGAATCAAGATAGATAAGGCAACTGGATTGATATCACATTATTTTTTTTCAGTCTTATCGAAGAATCCAATTTACCGACACCATTGAGTGCATTCCGGGTGGATAATGGGTCCACTAATATCTAATTACATGTTGTGTCTTGTACTGAAAATACCGACGATGGTTTACCTACTTGGCCAAAAAATTTCTGACCTTGTAATAGATTCAGACTGGCATTGGAACCATGGAAGCTTTCTATATTATAAACGACAATAAACTTGATTCTAACTCAACCAACATTGTATCATTAAAAATTATAATGAAAAAAGAAAAAAAAAACGGATGATACAGTAAGGCTTACGACTAATCATGGGGATTCATCAAAGAATTTTGAAGTGAAAAAGCCAGGAAGTAACAAAGGCAAGAACCATGCAGGCAAGCAGGAAATTCATTATCCGGCGGCCATGCCAGATGGTCTCTACAAGGATCACAGGAGCTCCGGCCGTCATCGTTATCGATGGAGCTGTCACAGTAGTAGCATTTGCCTCGTTTGTCCTTTCGCCGGCTATGTTTAGGGCAATGACACCACAGATCTCACAGGTTCTGCACAGTGTTCTTTCAAAAGTAAATGACAAGAACTGTAGAATGCTAGAAAATACTACTACTTATTTCTTAAGCAAAAGCATGATTAAATCACATTATAGTACATCTAGTGAAATAATGAATTAGAGAACAAATTGAATGAAAGTAACACGTGTACCCTACTACTATAATTGCAATTGACATGGATCAATGAATGAGGTATAAAAAGTTGGTAACTTAGCCTTCAATACATGGAAAATACTACTATTACAAATTGGATAAGGATAGAATTGAATTGCATCACCTTCAACAGGGAAAACATGTAAAATCCAAAAATTGACATACAATGTGGTGTCTATTCGAACGGAACAAAGTGAAATTTAAGCCATAATCTACAGAAATTTTCACTGTTTCCCCAAAGACAACCAGAAGCAAACAGAACTGCCGTACAAAAATAGCACTATTTACACTTGGTACTTCAATCTCAAAAAAAAAAAAAACATCTAGAACCAAAATTGGGTATCAAAGAAGATAATCTCCAGCAAGCAAATTAGAAAACTAACATATGGGTACACAAAATTTGTCTAAAACACTAAGCCAAAACCAAATAATAAATTAAAAGAAAGAGAATATACTAACGTGTCGCCCTTGATCTTGAACCAAGTATCGGCACAATGCTTGTGAGCAGAGCCCAAATCACCCTTGCAAGAGCAACCCAACTCAATCGGAGCACCACAATCTGAGCTTTCGCTCTCCAAACCCAAGTGACAAATTCTGCAATCTCTTCTTTCCACCTTACCAAAATGCACTTTCATCTCTAAGGTTCCACTTTCCAAATCAACCTCCCAGTCAGACGAGCTTCTTTGAAGGTCAGTCAAACCTTCGATGTCACTAGAAAACTGGGATCGACCTCCGGCCCCGGACCCGAACCGCGAGTGCCAAGACTGGTCGTCGGAATCGTCGTCGGAGAGTGACACCTCACTGCCTCCTCCTGCTACAACAGGAGGACGACGAAAACGACGATGATGATGTTGGTGGTGGTGGTGGCGCTCTTGATCAGGCTCTATATCATTATGGTGGGTCAGACTCTCATCAACAGCTGACATCTCTAAAACCCAGAAAGAGAAAAGTCATGAAATGGTCAAAAGAAGAAGCATGGAAAAGCTTGTAGAACAAAGTTTGAGGCTTTCTACTTTAAAGGATTAAAGAGCATTGAGCTTGAAACTAAGAATTCTGAGAGGTAAAACAGTAGAGAAAACAGTGGTTGTGGAGTTTTCCCGAGTGTGGGGTAGGAGTAGCAGTTGGTGTTTGCTTTCGCTCCACTCTCTCGTTTGTCAAATATCACTGTCGAGACTCGATTGATTTCTCTCTCTGTCTGTATGTCTTGTTCTGTATCTACATGACCAAGTCTACATGTGTATATGTCAATACCTCTTTTTACCATCTCGGTTGCATGTGTCAGTTTCGAGCAGTGTCGTCGAAAAGGAAAACCCAAGAAAACTACAGTTGGGGCCGCATGTGGGGGGCTTGTGTGGGGGCATAGCATAGTATATGGCATGTGTTCAAGGACGAAGCTACACACTCATCTTTTTGCAGTGACTTGTAGGACTCACTCAGAGGGAAAGTGAAACGGTGTTGTTGATATTTCTCCTTTCTCCTTTCTCCTTTCTCCTTTTCCCTTTTATTATCTTTAAAGAAAGAACGGATTATGGGAAAGTGAAAGGCTAAGCATGCGGCATGATGAGTGAGGAGTTGATTGCTTCTAGTGCTCTAGTGCTATTTCCACACTTCGTCTATTCTCTCTCTCTTTCTTTTTATTTCTCTAGTCTTTACCCTCTTTTTTCTCCCCTTTTCCTTTACCGTTCTTTTCTCTCTCTCTCTCTCTCTCCTTACCCTTCTTTATCTCCTTTTTCTTGCGTACCGTTTTCATGGTCTTTGCTTTTTTTTTTTTTATCATTTGCTTTCTATCTTGGTAAATGAGATGAAGAACCGAGAAACAATTTGAGACCAAAAGATGGAGATTGATTACTACATAAAGAAAAGTTACAGTCCCACCTCAGTTTTTAGTTCTGTTTTCAAGAGGGGTAAATTTCGGCTGATAAATAAGAAACTAACTTCAAAGGTGAAAAAAAATTATACTTAATTTTAATAAAATATTGTGTTTATGTAATTCTCTGTTCCTTTTTCTTTGCCTTCTTGCCTCGGTAATAGAAGGGATTAATTTGACAATGCTAAGTTCCAACAACGTTGGCCTACTTAAGTTACATTTTCTAGGAGTTATTCTCTTGTAAGCTTCCAGCTGGGTCCTTTGGTTCCTGCTATACAATCACCTCATAATTTTCTTGGATTGATATTCCATAATCCCATTATGGGATCCATATCTCTTAGAAATATCAGCTTCAAACAATGTACAGCAACAAACAAACCACTTTCACATATAAGTTGGGGATGTCAATTTCACCGAGTGAGATCCGACCCTAATGGAGAAATTTTTCACCGGAGTAAGTGGTGTGGGGCACGGGGCAGGAATGGTATTACGTGCCCAGCCTTGATTTATATATATATATATATTAATATTTAATAATTATTAAGGTAAATTCAACTAAATTTAAGTAGTGAATGGTGCAGGGACAGTAAAAAAAATTATAGTGGAGATGGTAGCTGTAAATGAAAAACTGTCCCCGCCTCACACCATTTACATTCCTATAAGCTTAATTATATAAATGAAATTAATATGGATTCAAGGGCAAACCAAAAAAAAAAAAGAATACATGTAAAGTAAATAATTTTAGGGACAAGATACAAAAATATTCCAAGAACCCAAAACTAAAATCCAGATCTAAGCCTGCATGATGCCTTAAGCTGGCGCTAACGCACTGGTTATTGGATATCAATTCTGAAAGAACCTGGTCCCATCTAAAACAAACAGCACTAGGACCCGCAAAAGATAAGAAATCTCATAGAAAACTATTCTGGCCTCAAACTAATCCATGACAACAATTTGCATCGCCAAAATTCTCTAGTTTCAAAGAACCTGGATGTTACAATGGTGCGTAAAATAGGCAACTGAGCTAATAAAAGACAATTAATAAAATCCAAAAAGGTACCTATAACACAAATGGAATTTCATCAAGCAGCTTGAGCATTATCTTTTGAAACATTTTCTGATGGTTTAGCCATGCTTGGCTCACTTCCTAATGATTTGGTTAAGTTCGGGATGTACTTCCAACACCGCTTGTGGACTCCACTTATTTTCTTGGGAGCATCAGCCGCTGCCAAGCCTGCATACAATTCAGTTCATTAACATCATATTTTTAAACAGTAGAAGAAGATAGGAATGATTCAATACTGAATTGTTCCAGTCAACTAGGATTAAGTATTATAGTACCAATTCTTGCTATTTCAGCAGAAATTTAAGGTGAACTATGATCCTGATAGCATGATAATGTTTCTATTTAACGCAATCAACCTTCGGTTTCTAATTTGTCCTAAACCTTTCAACGTTCATCAATGTCCTCTCTCTCTCTAAATATATATATATTTATATATACCCTCTAAGCTTTGAATCTTGCAGTAGTTACATATGAACAGAAAATGAACCAATACTTCAAACTTAGAACAAATATAAGGAAAACTTCCTAAGATTAAGGTATCACTAGCCTATCACCCCAACGTTTCAAGGGATGGGATGGTGGCAGCAATTGGAATACTATTGAATGAAATGAAACGAAAACCAAGAAATGGAAATGGAAAAATCTCATTTCCGTTGGCCCCTTCCACTTCATCTACTTGTTATAAAATTCAAAGCTGCGTCGTTCATAATCAGAAACTCGTACCAAAAATCTCATTGTGATTGTTTTGAGTGGCAACATGATACATAAAACATATCCTTAAATTTAATATCATCTTTTATTAACAATGAATTGTAGCAAAACTAGTAATGTGAAGCTAACACTTACATAAAACGATAAGAACAAGAACTAATTTCAATAAACAAGAAACAATACGTACCTTCCTTGTGTACGATTCCCCATGCCTTGCCATGTCTACCATCCTGCAACAGAACCAATCAGATTAATCTTTAACCCTTAAAACCCATAATGGGGAAAGAAAGACTTCACCATCTAATTTCTTAAACCCTTAAAACCCATATGGGAAAAGCAAGTCTTGACCTTTTAGCAGGGTATTCTAGCTGGCTATTTCAAGAACTGTAGTAACGAATGAGGGAAAGAGAGTAATTGAAGCTCAAAATGAAGAAAAAGAAACTCGAACAAGAGAAAGAGAAACCTTGTAGAGATTAATTTTAGTGATCTCGTATGAGACCCCAGTCCAGTGAGTTTTGGCCATGTGGTAGCCAAGACCCCAGTTGGGCAGAAACTGAGCCACCTCGAACAGGTTTTTCTTCTTTTTGCGTTTGGGTTTCTTCGAAGCGCTAGGGCTTGGGGAAGGAGGTGAAGGCGATTCAGTACTGAAGCTTCTGAAGAAGTTCAATGAAAGTTTGAAGATGCTGTTTAGGTTCCGATCGGTTGCGGCTCTGGTTACGAGAGTGTTCGCCATTTTCAGCTTCAAGTTTGCTCTGAATGAGGGCTTTTCCTTTTAGTGCTGGGCTCAGGCCTCAGAGGACAATGACCAATGGGAATGACGTCGTTGCTATACTGTTCTTTCACTTTAAAAACGACGTCTTTTTCCCTCACTTTATTGTCGTTATTTGGGAAACAAAATTTTGCTTTTTTTTAGTATTTACACTAAATATGTAATTGAAAAATATAATTATTTACATAAATATGATATTTTAAAAATAAAAATAAATGTATATGGGATATTACCTTTTTCTTTAAAAATATGATATTAAAAATTCACATTTAGATTTACTCAAAAATATAATTTAAAATTAGCTCTAATTTTTATAAACTTCATTTTTTTGTTATTGCTATCAACCATGGTGACGCACCTCATCATATACCTTTTGCACTACCCCACCAATTTTTCTAGCTTCTTCGTCAAATTCACAAAAAAATTTAAGCAACTTGGGTTCAATATTGATCATTCTCATCATCAGCAAAGTTAGTCAAATATTCTTTATTCTTATCGATCAACTCCAACCATGTTTGTAGCTTTTGATCCTCAGTCAATTTCTTAACCAAAAAATAAAAAGTTAAGCCATGGGTTTCTTCAAAAGTTCATCCACAACTTTCTTAAATCATGCATATTTCAATAAGTGACCTATCAATAAGCTCACAATGATAAAATATAAGGTTTATATTTTTTTGGATCTTGTGTTTTGTCATATTACTTATTTGGATTTGTGTTTTGACAAATTATTTTTTAGACCCTATATTTTGTAAAATAGTTAAAATAGAATCATAAACTTAATTTTGATGAAAAAAAATTGAATATAACAACACAATTTTTAAGCAGAATGATTTTATTTTTGTTCTGAATTGTTAGTTTGGTAAATTATTTGTGATTTTAGTTGAGAAAACATTGATCAAAATCGGGTTTAGGGTTGTATTTTAACAATTTTACAAAACATAAGGTCCAAAAAGTAATTTGTCAAAACACAAAGTCCAAACAGGTAATGAGAAAAAATATAGAGTACAAAATAGTATAAACCCTAAAATATATACTATATGCATACGTAATATTACAAAATCTATCCGTTTCTTTATACTTTAGTACCTCTAATACGGAAGTTTTGTTTCATTTTGGATTTATGATCTATATATAAACTTTTGAGTTTCTAGAATTTGAGCAGATAAATGTGTATTGAGAGGTTATATGTTCAATAATTATTAATGCAGTTTCAGTTTTTTAGGTGGTTAGAATATAATGCTTATTTCTTATTTCATGAATGTTTTAATGACTTTCAAATTATGTTATGCTCAGTTATGTTTCATATATAATTTTGTTGAAATGTTATATGTTTAGCCTCATTCTTCAACAGTGAACTATTTAAGTGGAGAACAATCATAATTTAAACACCATTTTATAAGGTATGTTATTAATTATGTTGCAATTTACGGTAATGATTTTGTTGTTTTAAGTGTCATTTTTATGGTTGTAATTATGTTATATTCAAGTACAAGTGTCTGCTTATGGTGTTGTTATGCTTTATTTAATTATAAATATCTTTTTAAGGCCTATTAAACTTTTCATAAAATAAAAAATTGTGGTACCATTATTTTCATGAGTTAAACTAAAATTTATGTTTTAATCTTTAGTTAACTAATTAGGGATTTATCACATAATGCAATGTCCAACCAAAGGGGCCCTTTGGTTAGAATTGATTTGTCTTTTTTTCTTGGTTTCACAAAAATGATGGGTATATATTTTGTTTTGTGTTCAAGGAACTTATTAGTTTTTATGTTCTTGCTCTTCTAGTGGCACTGAATTGGGCTCAAGTTCTAGAACTTCTGGTTAATAAATTGTCTTATGATTCTCTTTCTTGGGTTTGGTTCTACGTAACAACATATTTATTAGAATGTAAATGGTGTAATTTTTTACTGACATTAAAATTCTATTGTCTAATCTTCCGAGGGCATCTATCTCTCATGTTAGTTACAATTTTAATATGGTGACTCATGGATTGGTTAAGCATGACATTTGGCTAGACAATAAGCTTTCTTGGTTGGAAGATGTCCCTATCCCAATCTCTCATGTTTTTCAATCTTGAATAGTGATAAGGTTTATTTTGACAAAAGAAACATAAAAAAACAAACTTACAAGATGATGAATTTAAAACTCATACCTTAAGCATTCTTTTTAAAGGTTGTCTATTAATTTAAAAAGCTGATAATAATAAAAAATATACATACAATAATTTACGTTTGAGGCTATAAGTTTTTTTTTTTTTTTGTTACAACTTAGTTATGTCAAGTTATAGGGTTTTTTTTTTAAAGATTCAAAGGCATCAAAATTGTAACTCTATATTTTAGCCCTAGTTTCTGCTCAAATTGGGTTAGTTGCCAACCTTTTCTAATTTTTGGGTTACATAGTTGTTCCTTGATAATCAAATGCATCAATTTTTTCCCAATGGTTTAGGCGGGTTGGGACTCGTTTTCAATCCGCCTATTGTAAAGATTTGGCGATTTAATTTTTCTTCGAGTTATTTGATTTACGTTTTTTCTCGGTATTTTTGGTTTGGTTTGGGCGGTTTATTTGGGTTGGGCGGGTCTCAAAAATTTATGAATAGCCCTAGTTACTAATTCTCTTTTTTATCATCGTAACCATGAAAAAAAAAAGACAAGTTACTGGATTATCTTACATGCCATTTTTAGCAAGCAAATGATATAAAAGTGTTACTAGTTGTCATTTGTATCTTTTCAAGGATGCAAACTGTTGACTGTCTTTTTAGCCAACGACGTGAGGACGTCAAATACGACAAACCTTCAAGAGAATGTAAACGACAACAGACGGTATAAACAAGAAAAGTAAATAACACAGGAGATTTTTATAGTGGTTCAGCCCCGATTGTCGGTAATAGCCTAATCCACTTAGAGTTGTGATTTATAGATCCGTACTCAAGATCAGATGGACTGAGCCAACTGAGTTTCTTCAGTACAGATTGTGAAAATACAAGAATTCTCTCTAATTTCAGCACTTTCTCTCTCTAGAATAGACAGACCCAATTTTCTCTCTCTAGAAAGAAGAAGCAGAAGGAAGCCCCTCTCTCATCCCATAAACTCTCTATTTATAGGCTTGGGATCCTCAACTGATATCCCCTTATGATAGGGATATTTTATTATATTTATTACATTTAAACATTCAAAATTTGAAATGTAACAAACCCCCCATTTGTGGGAAGAATGAGAGATTCCCGCGTATGTTGTTGGAGTTGTGTCTGACTTAGTCTCCTCTAGCTAGTTGGTCCACCTCTTACTCACTACCCATGCAAGTGCTGGTTGAACATGCATGGTGGTAGGATATGCATGGTGGTAGGACATGTTGTTGTGGGTTGAACGTGCATGGTGGTAGGACATGCACTTCTCTCCTCTAACATGGCACTCTCCTCTAGCATGCCATGTTCCTCCTTGAACCAATCTCCTTGGCTTCTCCTCGGACCAAGGTGGTCCGAGGCAACCTCCTTGGCACCTCACCTTGGACAACATTGGGGCAACCTCCTTGGCACCTCACTTTGGACAACATTGAGGCAACCTCCTTGGTGCCTAACCTTGGACAACATTGAGGCAACCTCCTCCATAACATCTCACCTTGGACAAGGTCAAGGCATTCTCCTTTAGCATCTCCCAAACATGTCCGATCGAACATTGTATAGGCTCTCCTTATCAAAATCTAAGTCTCCTTCCTCTTGCATGAGACTCCTCCTCCTTAGCTACTTACCTTGGACACGTTCGAGCCAACACTTAGGAAACCTTGGGAGGCTTGCCTCCTACACATCCTTGGGGTCTCTTAGGACCACATCCTCCTTGGGGTCTCCTAAGACCACTTTCTCCTTGGGGTCTCCTAGGACCACTCCCCTTAGCTCTCCTAGAATGCATTCTCCTTAGCCTCCTAGGATGCATTCTCCAATTTTTGGGTATAACACAAACCAATCAAAAAATGTTACTCTCTAAGTTTTTTTATACGATTTTCAACAAGAAAATCACATAAATAAAGTTGTTATGATTTGTGACAGTCAAAATCCCGTGATCCGCAGGGGGAAAGACCAGGTAAAAGATGTACAATCCCACATCGCCTAGGAAAGGTCAAGTGTGATGATTCTAAGACTGTGTAGGTATGAGACTACACAGTTGAATATGGCTTAAATGGATTGATGGGTACTACCTATGCCAACAAGATGCATCTTCGTTTCGGTAGCCCATCACTTGAGAACTCCAAAGTTAAGCGTGCTTGACCTGGAGTAGTCTCATGCTGGGTGACATCCTGAGAAGTTTTCCCAGAAAGCGTGCGAGTGAGGACAAAGAATGCTGGAAGGTTTGTAGGGCCAGTCGTCACATGGGGCGTTACAACTTGGTATTAGAGCTGCCAAGGTTTAAGGGTTCTTGAAGACTGGCCGGGCATGTACACTCGCCACTAAAGACAAGCTCGACTCAGGGTTCAGTAACTATTTATGTGGTTATGTGTTTAGCTGCTTAAATATGATATAAATGCCTTATATGCATGCTTGATTAAGGAGCATGAGATAGTCTGATAGGGCCTGACCCTTGACTGTTGCATGAATGATATAGAATGTGCTTATTAGCATTATCATTGCTTGTGAATGCAAATGAACCGCTTATTAGCGTTATTGTATGGACATGTTGGTCAAGATATGCTTATTAGCGTTATTATTTGCATATTGGTCAGGAAATTCTTATTAGCACTGTTAACACTGGCAGGGATTAAAAGAACATGCTTATTAGCATTGTTATGCATGTATAGATCTTGGAACATGCTTATTTACATCGTTAATCACTTATGAATGCTAGAAATGCTTATTAGCATTGTTATTTGCTTATGAATATCAGGAAGTGCTTATTAGCAGCATGATTGAGTATACTACGTGTTGGCATGCTTATTAACATTGCATCTATTGTTTATCTATTTGATCTTGGACCGTCAGGCGGCAAGGGGTATAGTTATTCCTTACCTGACGACATTTAATCACTGCAGAGTGGGTTAGATATCACTATGATTCCTCGAAGGTCAGAGAGGTTGGCTGGCCAAGAGATACAGGCCTGAGAAAGAATGTCCAGTGTCAGGCCCCACTGCTAGCTCCAGAAAACTGGTAACAGGTGCTTGCTGGTATGCAAGCTAGGTTAAAGAGGCAGGAAGATGAGATTCTCCTCTTGAGACAGTAACATGTTTCAGTAGGGAACCCATAGCTCGCAGTACCGGCAGTGACACAGCCAGAGGTACCAGCGGTAGTATAGCCCCAGGCAGGGGGAGATAGATGAGAGCCCCTGTATGAGAGGTTCAGGAAACAACACCCTCCAGTTTTTTAGGGCAGCTCAGATCCACTAAAGACTGAACAATGGATGACCATGATAACCACCATCCTGGACTTCATTAGGGTGTGTGGTAATGAGAGAGTGGCATGCACCACTTACATGTTTCGGAAGGATGCCCGAATATGGTGGGAGGTGGTATCCCAGACCAGAGCAGTAAACACCACATAATGGGAAGAGTTTAGAACTTTTTTTAACAAGAAGAACGATGCAGTTAAAGCTGCGAAGGCTAAAGAGTTTAGCAAATTACTTCAGGGAAACATGACAGTGACTGATTATGCCCTGAAATTCGACAAATTGGCAAAGTTTACCGAGGATCTGGTTTCCATTGATGGGACCAGAAGAGAGAGGTTTCTCTAGGGGCTACAGCCTATGATAGCCCGGGATGTTCGTATTATGTAGAGTCCAAGAACTTTACTTAGCTAATTGTTCAGTAGTATTATAGTATGTTTAGTATTATCTTTGTTACTGTGGATTTTTGGTTCAGACCGGGAATTATTTGGACACTCATAGTAGTACTTATAGATTTTCTAAGTTTAATCTATAGTTTAAGAATATTAAGTATAACCTAAGATTTGATTAATGTGACTGATATTAAGGATTATATTTATTATATTATAAGGTTTAGACATCAACTAATAGGATTTTAAGCACATGTTATGAATGGGTAATTAAGGATTAAGTTTTTTTAGGATTAAATTAAATAAGGGTAAAGTTTGAATGTTATAGGGTCAGTCAGCAGCTTTGAATACGCTGAAGGCTTAGTCAAGGCTGTTTACTCCATTCAAACTTAGCTAAAAATGTGTAATTTCGTGTTTAAATATTCAGCGTGTGCCGATATATCGCAGCTATAGGGGGCGATATATCGCAGCACGTAGATACGGAAAACACGAGACGATGCACGGTCGCCTCGGGCATACTGGCCCAAGCGATATATCGCCTACAGGGGGCGATATATCGCCTCCTCCAGCATAAATTCAAACACTTTTGAATTCTTTTTCTTTCATCCATTCAAACTCCTCCATAAGTCCAGCATCTTTTGAACGAGTCTTCAGCCTCTGCTGAACGATTATTCAAATGATTTTCACCTAAAAAGCCATTATTTTTATTCAAGTAAAATCAAGATACTTTCATTCCCAAACTCTATAAATAGGACCTAGTACCCAGCCATTATTCACCTTTTGCTCTAAGTTCAGAAGCTACTAGTGTTAAGTGAGTGTGAGAGTGTAAACACCTGGTTTGGGAAAATCATAAGCTTAAACATCATAAGCTTATCAAACACTTTGGGAAGTGAGGTTCTATAGTATTTCGGTTGAGGAGTAGATTGGTCTTTCAAGTCTTTGAGGTAACCAAAACTCTAGTTCATTTCTGTATTATGTTATTTTCTTTCTCATAGTCTTCTACTCAATCTCTAACCTTAATTCTTAGTTTGGTTAGGGAATCCAAGTTCTTAAGCACATAAATTTCGTTAAGTATGTTTTTCAATGGTTTAGTCTTTCCATCCTTTTCATTTCTTCTTCTTCATAAAGACTCACTCTTTCTCATATGGTTATTAGGAGTGTTCCAAAAAAGTCCCAACTCAGTCCACATATCTTGGTAACTTTGGTAAGGAAAATAGGCTGGAATCAATATGTTATATGCTTATGTTATCTTATGCTTTATGTTATTAAATGTGTTATGAATATGTATGTTTGTAGGCTTGGGCTTATGCCCTATTTGACTAACAAGACCCCAAAAAGATTATGGGCATATGCCTACTTAGCTAGTAGGACCCCACTAATCTCATGGGCATAAGCTTGTTTAGTTTATGGGACCCCAAGTAATAATGGCCATTATAATAAGTGTATGTATTAAGTGTTATGATATGTCTTTACGTTTATTATGAAATTTATGTTTATGACTATGTGTTAGATTTTTCCTTGTTGGACATTAGGCTCATTCCTTTTTGTTTTATGTGCAGGAAAATAGCTTTAGAGGCGGTAAGATTCGTGACGCTTAGAGGATGTGTATCGATGGTGAATGGAGTCAAGGGGCCGAGCGTTATTCGATTCGAGGATATAGTCTCATTTTTTTTAATGGTTTTTACATGTATTTTCCGCATTTTCTATGTAACTCTTTTCATTTTAAGTTATTTTTGTTTTAAAGACAATGGGTACCCATATCCTACTTATTTTTATGAAAGTAACCTTTGTTTCTACAAGTTTATAATAAATTATGGTATTTTTGCAAATGTATGTTTTAGTAAGAAATTTGTATGTATAGTTCGATAATGGTCCAAGAGTCTAGATTAGTGGGTCATTACATATTACTACTGTGTCAAGATTGACCACTTATGCACAGGCTTTGGAGAGGGCACTGACAGCTGAAAGCTCAGAGAACAAGATCTGGTGTGAGAATGTGGCCATAAGGGATTCTAGGAGGCCAGGACCCCCATTTATAGGCTTTGGTAGGGGCGGAGGCCCCAGTGACCAAAAGAGAAAGACTCCTGATACAGTTTCAGCTCTGGGGCCAGATAGGAGACCTGGGGCATACAGATTGGCCGCCAAGGTGGCGGTGAGACCTGGAAAACATTCCCAGAGTGTACTCGGTGTAGGAGATGCCATATTGGGGAATGTCGGGCGAAGGCCTTCTTTGTTTGCGACAATGTGTGGCATTTGAAGAAGACTGCTTGAAAGCTAGAAAGGAAGAGCCCAAGAAGGTGGACAGCCTGACGCTAGCTAGGGTGTTCACCTTGACCCAGGCAAAGGCCGAGGCTTGTCCCTCGGTGATTACAGGTCAACTTTCTAGCACTGGAACCTTCTATACTGTTTGATTGATTCAGGTGCTATGCATTCTTTTGTTGCTAGTAGGATTATAGATGGATTGTGTAGACCATGTGAATTTTATCTTGTGGGGTTTGGTACTATGCTGCCTGCTCGAAAGTTAGTGGTTTCCAAGAGATGGGTTAGATCACTACCAATTATAGTGGATGGCAGGGAATTGTCAATTGACTTAGTAGAGTTTGTAATGACTGACTTTGATATAATTATGGGTATGGTTTGGTTAGAGAAGTATGGGGCAACGATAGATTGCAAGAAGAAGATGGTAACCTTTGAGCTTGAGGGTGAGGACCCCTTTGTGTTCGTTGGCACTGTGCATGGATCTCGTATACCTATGATATCTATACTTAGAGCTAGAGACTTATTGCAGGGGGATGCATAGGGTTCTTAACTAGCGTGGTGGATACCACTCAGGTCCTGCCAGTGGGACCAGGACAGACCTGATTAGTCTGTGAGTTTCTGGATGTATTTCTAGAGGATCTGCCAGGGTTACCTCCGCACAGGGAGATAGATTTTGTGATTGAATTGGCGCTAGGGATAGAGCCAGTGTCTAGGGCACCATATAGGATGGCTCCAGCTGAGCTGAAGGAGCTAAAGGTTCAACTATAGGATTTACTAGACTTGGGTTTTATCAAGCTCAGTTTCTCGCCATGGGCCACACCAATCTCTTTGTGAAGAAGAAATATGGTTATCTGAGGATGTGTATCGATTATAGAGAATTGAACAAGTTGTCTATCAAGAACAGATATCCTCTGCCAATGATTGATGATTTGTTTGATCAGTTGCAGGGTAGGGTGATGTTCTCCAAGATAGATCTTCGATCTGGTTATCACCAGCTGAGGATCAGGGAGGAGGACATACCAAAGACACCTTTTTTCACCAGGTACGGGCATTATGAGTTTTTGGTGATGTCATTTGGACTGACTAATGCCCCATCAACATTTATGGTTCTAATGAATAGGGTGTTCAAAGATTACATAGATCGATTTGTGATCGTCTTTATTGATGATATACTGATATACTCTCGGTTAGAGACAAAACACAAACATCACCTCAAATTGGTACTACAGAGGTTGAGAGAACACAAGTTGTGTTAGGAAAATGTAATTTGTCTCAATGGAAATTGGTAAGAAATATTACAACTCTAGAAAAAATGTTACAAATAAATAATTATTGGTTAAAAAGTGTTACAACTCTATGACTGAAAATACAAATAAACAATAGAAGAATTAGAAGAAGAGGATAGAGAAATACAACTCTAAGCAAGATGATACAAATAAAGTAAAAGTGTTTGAAACAAAATAAATAAAAGATTAAAACTATAAACAAAGATACAAGTAAATAGAACAAGAATAATGAGAAGAAAAGCAATAGAAGAAAAAATAAGAACAAGAACAAAAACCAAGAAACTCTCGTTCACACAACCAAAGTGAAGAGTGTTGGGGATCACCAACTTGAACAAGGTTTGAAACCTTTGTCCAAAAACTTATTTCCCCCTAACTCAAGCACTAAGAGATCTCTCACAGATTTTGGAAATGCTTTCTGGAATAATCAAGCCTCTAGGTGTTTTCTAGCAAAGTGCTCTAATGGATAGAAAAGTTGTGTCTTACAAGTGAGCAATAGGCTCCTATTTATAGAGTTTAGAGACACCATTTGAATTTCAAATTCCACCAACCCCCTGGTTGTTACCAATGATTAATTAGATGTTTATGGAATTAAAAATGAGATTTGAGAGTTATTTGGGTTTTTGGAGCCGTTCATAAAGGTTGGAAAAAGCTGAAAAAATTGGTCAGAAATTCACCTGTGGCCGCGGCCAGGAACATCAGTGGCCGCGGCCACTAGCCTCTGTTCCCCAAGCCGCGATTGCGGCCACTGACCAATTTCAGCACACAAAAATGTGTTGTTTTTCCAAATGGTTCCAACACCATCCCAATTGATTTTTTAACCCCCATAACACATTATTGGGGTTAAAATCATATCTCTAACAACCATTTCACATATGGTTGTAAGATTAATCTCAATATTGTGTAACAACAAATCTACACAATAATGGGCAATATTTGGAAGTTACAAATTTGTGACTGAATATGTAACACCAAATATTTTACATATTTGGATATTTCACATATATCTAAATATTGTAACTCTCTATTATATGTTGCAATATGCGACACTCTTTGTCACATTTATTTAATCTAAAGCATTATATTATAAAAAAATATAATATTACATTATATTATAAAATAATATAACATTCCCCCACTAGATTAAATAGTTATCTATTGTAACACTTGTTATCCCCATTTCCTGCATGGACTCGGGACCTTCGTCCAGGCCCATTGTCAGGGCTGTGTAAGAATGCAGGCTCGGCCCAAGGCCTCTTAGTACGGAAATGTCCAAGAGAAGGGGTATGGGTCGGGGGTGCATGCCTGGGCCCATTGGAGGGGTCCGGCATGGCCCTCCGGGTTTCGTCCTCCGGGACGGTCGTCCGGGTGATGTGCAGATCATCCGAACCCCCCACGACATACGCGTTCTGGTCCCGGACCCTGGTACGGTCTGGGCCTGTGGTAAATGAAGAGGGACAAAGGTAAACGAACCCGGATCACCTCATCCCCGGTTGGAGGGGTCAGGCGTCCAGGATCCTGAAGCCGCCCCACTCCGCGTGGGCGTTGTCCCCACTTTTCATCTGCAGAAAAGGCCACCTCGGGATTGCACGCCGTTGTTTCAGGTCTGCGCTGCCAAGTACTCTGACTGGTCTTGTCTCTTGAATCTGCCTCGTAACTCGAAGTATCCAGACCAAAAGCACCGTTTTGTCGGGCAAGATATAGCTCTTGAGTTAGCTTATTGGGCCTTAGCTGGTCTGGAATTATTGTATGTTGTATCTTTTGTGTTGGGCTTCCACTAGAAAGGCCAAGAATATCCGTATCTCTGATGGGCCCGGGTCATACCCGGCCCAAACCCGGTGTTCCCATAAGCCTATAAATACAGGCTATAGAACACTGTAAGGGGGATCCCTTCAACTAAGATATAGTGACTTTGTCAAAATACAGAGAACAACTCCATTGTAAGAGGTTTTTCAAGCTCTAATACTATAGACTCGTGGACTAAGGCTAGTTAACGCCCCAACCACGTAAAAACCCCGTGTTAATCTTATGCTTTCACTACAATTACCCTTGAATAATATTTATTAATAGAGTTACCGAAAATCTCGGTTAACAACACTTATTTAATCGATCATTATATTTTAAAATATAACATATCCCCCACTTGATTAATTAAGAACTCCCTCTTATAGGAGTCATTACATTGGTGAATAAAATAAAGTGTTTTTCTACTTGAACTTTACTATAGTGTAATTATCACAAAATTTATCGAAAATTTGGTTGCACTATGCATTGAACCATCTTTTCATGATAACAAATCGGTGATAACACACACACCTTTGCGATGTTCACTTGAGACCTCTATGTCTCGCTTTGCACCGTCAATGGCCATGTGCACTTTCCATTCATGGACGTTCTTGAGAATACTTCCAATTCTCATGAGAGGCGGCACCACCCCTAGGTCCATATAGGTAGAATTCTTACAATATTTTGTTACCAAAAAATACTTGTCTTCGTAAGACTGAATTCTATTAAAAAACCTCTCGGTTTTAACCCTCAACTTGGTAACTCACAAGTACTCAACATCTCAGATGGGACTTGTTTTGAGTACAACTAATATTCACTTGCCTGACTTGTTGTTACCTATTGTTAAGATAGGTTACCATCAATTGTGAATCTCTTTAGGGAGTTTAAGTCCCATCCCTCGAGATGATGTAGCCACTAAATCTTTCGTTAGTGGCTTAGTGAAAGGATCTGCCAGATTTTCACTCGTTCTCACATAGGATATTGAGATGACTCCTCTTTGAATCAATTCTCTTACATATCCATGTCTTAGACTGATGTGACTAGACTTTCCATTATACACTATGTTGTATGCTCTAGCCAATGTTGCTTGGCTATCACAATGTATCGATATAGTGGATACATTCTGTTGATCCTAAAAGAGGGTGTTTTAATTTTAAAACTCGCAAGTGCACAAATCATTTCGGAATATAATGTTCATGTAAGTACGAGGTCGAACCCATGGGAGTTGACTAACATCAAAAGAAACTATTTCAAACAAAGCAAGAATCTTCTAACCTAGTTCCAAATATTTGATGAGATTTTGTTTTAGAAAAATAAAAGACAAGTAATAAAAAGATTTAAGATTAAATAGAAAAATGGTTTTCAAATGAGATATGTAAAATAAGATTATTAAGATATTAGAATCCACAAAATGCAAGTTCAATAGGATTTATAAGTATATTGATTCCCAAGTTTAGATATAGTTGAAATAAATCACACTATACTTTTTTTCAAAATACATTTTCTATTCAAGCACAAGTTACTTTAAAAAATGTAGGATTTTTCTTCACTTATATAAGATATAATTTCTAAGCATTAGTTGTGTTACAACCTAATGAAACTACAAAAAATCAAAGAGATTATGTTTAGGCAAAATATGATACTTATGCTCTAAGAATTAGATGTGAACAATTTAATGAAAAACATTTAATCAAAGAATATCATATTTTTGCATAATGAAGAACTAAGTGTAATATGCTTTAACAATCAATAATAGATGAAAAATGCATATCTTTGATAGAAAAATCCATAAACAATGTTGCACAAATGGGAAATCAACATACAACAAAAAATACTATCTAGTTACATTTTGCTTCATCATCATCTTAATAATCTTGAAAAAAGATTAGAAGCTCATAACTAGATTGAAATAAAAATTACAAAATAACATACTTGACATGCTCTTCAAAAGATGAAAATGGTAGAGAGAAAATAGTGAAAATAAGAGAGAAAAATATGAAGTGTAGAAGAGGTTGAAAAGATGAAGAAGAGCCCCCCAAATGGTCTTACAAGACTCTATTTATAGGAAAAATATGGATATTAAATTAATCAAATTAAAATAAATAAATTGATTAATTTAATTGTGTTGGGAAGTGGTAGGATAAATAGAGCAAGTGTAAGGGTATTGGAAAGATGAAATGTTTGGTTGGATGGAAGATTAGTGAAAAACTAGGGTAAAAAATGAATTAGGAATGTTTACTTAGGTAAAAAAAAAATAGGGAAGAGTGAATTGATATTTGAGTGAAAAGAAAAAAACATTGGGAAGAAAAATATGATTTTTTGGTATTTTGATGGCTCTGTTGGCAGCTTGGTTGACTTGGGTCGTTTGGGCTATTGAAGCTGATGGGAGAAGAAGGCTTCTCACATTGGGCCTGGCTGGGCCAAAGATGCTTGCTGCTGGGAGGAGGGCTTGGGCTGGCAGATGAGGGCAGGCCCACGGCTGGCATGCGTGGAGAGCTGGCCGAAGTTGCTGGAGTGATTCGATTGGAGGAGCTATGGCTGGGGAATGCTGAAGAGAACTTGGGACAGTTGGCGGCATCATGAGTGTTAGGCAGGATTAGGCCTGGTGACAGTTGGCGGCTTTAGCACTTGGAGCAGGCGTGTGTTGGGTGCTGAAGGAATGCTGTGTGATGGGTAGGGAGGAGAGCTGGAAGCAGGGAGCTCGGTTGGGCTTGATGTTGGCGGGCTGGGCCGACTGCAGTGCTTGATCGATGGCATTTTTAAAAATGCCATTTTCCCTTCTTTCTTTTCCTTAAAAATGCCAATTTTTCTTGCTTTTTCAAGAACAAAAATTGCAACAAATTCTCTACAAAAATCAACATAAATTAAATTAAAACTAAATATTTCCAATAATAAAATACACAACAAAAGTTCCATGAAAATATTAATTAAAATTTAATTTACTTAAACATTTAAGCTCAAAATTGCATCTTTTTACTCATAACTTAACAATATTATTTTTAAATAATTAGACTATAACATTTTTCAACAAAATAATTATAAAAATACACAAAAATAAATAAAATCAAAATAAGCCCAATAAATTCAAAATCACTTTAAAACTTAATAATTTAATTAAAAATTTAAGAACTAAATCATTTTTAGCTTAAAAAATGTGGTAAAATAACTCTAATTTCTAGAGTTATCACATTCTCTTTGATTAAGGGTATCCCTATCAATAGATCCCTTAACCATTTGGCCTCTTTGCCGGTAGCAGCTAGAGCTATAAACTCTGCTTCCATAGTGGGATGAGATATACAGGTTTGTTTCTTGGAACCCCAAGAAATTGCACCCCCACCAAGTGTAAATACCCAACCAGTTGTGGACAAGTTGTCCCCAAGATTGGATATCCAACTTGCATTTGTATATCCTTCTAAGATTGAAGGGAATTTGGAGTAGTGAAGGCTTAGTCATTTGGTTTTCTTAAGATAACCTAGGACTCTTCCAATAGCCTTCCAGTAATCCACATTTGGATTATTTGTAAACCTACTAAGTTTGCTCACCGCAAATGCTATATCAGGTCTTATACATTGGGCAGCGTACATAAGACTCCCAATAGCACTAGCGTACTCCAATTGATCCACCGCTCTTCCTTCATTCTTCTCTAGTTTTACACTATGATCGAAAGGAGTATTGGCATCTTTGAACTTGAGATGGTTAAATTTGTTCAATACTTTCTCAACATAGTGGGCTTGCTCTAACGCAAAACCCCCACTATGTTTCTTTACTTTGATACCAAGTATGGTGTCAACTTCTCCAAGATCTTTCATCTTGAAGGTTGATGATAGAAACCTCTTTGTTTCTTCTATCCCTTTCATGCTATCACTTAGAATAAGCATGTCATCCACATATAAGCAAACAATGATCACATATCCTTTAAAAGTTTTGGAATACAAACACTTGTCTCCATTGTTATGTCTAAACCCAATAGACATGATGACTTGATCAAATTTCTCATGCCATTGCTTAGGGGCTTGTTTCAATCCATATAAGGATTTTACAAGTCTACATACTTTATGTTTATATTTTGGTAGGACAAACCCTTCGGGTTGTTCCATATAGACCTCCTCTTTGAGGTCACCATTAAGGAATGTTGTTTTGACATCTATTTGATGAACATACAAGTTGTGTATAGAAGCTAAAGCGAACAAAATTCTTATAGAAGTTTTTCTTGCAACAGGCGCATAGGTATCGAAATTATCGATACCCTTTTTTTGCCTAAACCCTTTAGCTACTAATCTAGCTTTAAAGATTTGGATAGTGCCGTCAGTGTGGTGTTTTCTCCTATATACCCACTTACACCCAATTGGCTTAGACCCCGGTGGGAGGTCTACCAATTCCCAAGTGTTGTTGGAAAGAATAGAATCCATCTCATCATTGATGGCTTCTTTCCAAAATGCACTATCTCTCGATTGCATAGCTTCTTTATAAGTCTTAGGATCAACCTCAACTAGAAGTACAATAGGAATTTTCCTAATGACTTCCTCTCTATTTCCTTCTACCATGTAGAATGAAATTCGTTGAGAATCTATCTCATCCACTACTAGACTTTTCTCCTTTTTAAGCCTTTGAATTCATCTAAGTTCAAAGGTTTGCTTTACATTCTTTTGAGAGTTATCCTCTTGAGAATCATTTTTGGATGTAGAAGCTTGAGAATTATTCTCATATAACAAATTCCCCTTTAGAGATGTTGAAGCTTGAGAATTGTTGTCACATAACATGTTCTCAAAGAATTCAACTTCTCTAGATTCAATCACAACATTAGACTCTAAGTCTAATAGCCTATAAGCTTTACTATTGTTGGCATAACCAATAAAATCACACTTTGTGGCTCTTGAGCCTAACTTTGTTCTATTAGGTTTTTTTTTCTTGCAATATGCAAGACACCCCCACACTTTGAAGTACCCTATGTTGGGTTTTCTTCTTTTCCATTGCTCATATAGAGATATCTCATTTTTCTTCATCGGTATACGATTAAGAATGTGACAAGCGGTTAACAACGCTTCACCCCATAAGTTGAAGTTCAACTTAGAAAACACCAACATAGAATTTATCATCTCTAGATAAGTCCTATTTTTCCTTTCGGCAACACCATTGTGTTGTGGTGTATAAGGTGTGGTGCACTCATGAATTATACCTGTAATGCCCTAGTTAATCCAAGACCATTACTGTGAACTTTAAACAGTGCTTAACTCGCTAATCGAGTCATTTAGTTATAAATGTGCATCTAGGTGTTATTAATAGTCTAAGGTGAAAAAAAAATCTCGATTGAAAGGAAATGATATATTTTATTTAAAACATAAAACTGTACATGGGCCCATAAAAGTGTTTACAAGTTATTTACAATCCAAAACGATCATTACAGTGTAAAAATTACAACCCGTCGACCTAAGCGGCAAAAATAGGGTTAACCCGTAGTTCCTCTGAGAAACACCTTGGCCGTGGTGGTCAAGTGGTCACATATGTACACATCGCCACCTAAGCTCTCCACTCAAGGCTGGGTGAGCTTTTCTTTCCCTTTACCTGCACCACATAGCGCCCGTGAGCCAAGGCTCAGCAAGAAAACTCATTATTACATGTATACAATATCAATTGATGATTATGATAATCATACTGGGCATGTAGCCCAAATCAGATAAGTGAAGATCAATAAAGATTCTGATAATCATGCTGGGGCTTGCAGCCCAATCAGATAAGTGACTATGAATAGATGACTAATAAGTCTATCTTTAGGGCTCTGCACCCTAATTAGATGAGTGGCTATGGAGTCACAAACTTGGACAGGTGACTAATAAGTCAACCTCTAAGGATCTGTTCCCTGTATAGATGACTAATAAGTTCATCTTTAGGGTTCTGCTCCTTAAATAGATGGCTAATAAGTCCATCTCTAGGGATCCACTCCCTAAGCCATGCGACATGTCGATCACCTTATCCTTTTGAATCTGGCTCTAAGTAACTAGCCTTTAGTCTAGACAAGCACTTTTGTTTTCATCGAACTTAAGGTCGGTCAAGCATTTCATGCTTATGATGATAATGCTTATGTCGATTAGATCTAATCTTTTTGGCTTGCATTAAACACGCTAATACCGTTCTTGACTCATAAGCCAATACCATATGACCAGTGCTCAGTACCACTGCCGAACTTAACTATTAAGTCATAGCTTCACAATCAATACTGACACCATTGCCGATTCCTGACTCATAGGTCAGTACCATACACAGATGAGCAAAACTGCTAAGCATTTAATATGCAATCAATGTCCACATATAGAGCACTCAACATGCTTCATCAATAACCATGCATGTCACATACTGGGTGTAGTTTTCTTACCTCTGGTTCGAGCGAGAAATAATAAAAGAACGACCCTTGAGAACGATCAATCCTTTGATCCCTTAGCGGTCACCTAGTCATAACCAAATATGGAACTCCATAAATAAAATCAACAATAAAAGGTTCATGATCTAAACCTCACTTTCGGGACCTCGAATCGTACTCAAACGGTTAGTAGATTCGATCCCAAGCCTTAGGAATAGAAACCCCGAGCCAAAAACCCTCAAAAGTAACCTAGAAAAATAGGGTAGCGCTACAGCGCTGCCCCCCCTGGTGCCATGGCGCTACAAGCAGGGGTGACATGCCTTGGATAGTGCTGTAGCCCACCCTTGGGTGCTGTAGCACTAGAACCAGGGTGATTCAGCCCTAGTTTTTCCCCTTCGACTTCTCCAATTTCCAATCTTCAAGAACTGATTCCAAACCTCAACCAAACTCACAAATGAATCCAAATACCCATTCTACAAGTCCTAGACATCAAAACCCAACCAAACTTTGCCAAAAACTTCCATGAATTCTCAACTACCCAATCCAAAGTTCCAGCTGAAAACTAATAAAAAAACAGAGTATAAACCAGAGTTTTCATGGCTGAAATCTTATCTCAAGCTCAAGATTAAACCATCTTTAATGGTAGAACACAATCCTAGACCCTCAAGGCTTGATTCCTTAGCTTGAATCTTCAATTGGGGCTTAAAAAATTCAAAGGAAAAATGAAGAAAAGGATGATTGTGAGAGAGGAAACCAGTTGCTCTTTTTGTGCTCCTAAGGTTTATACAAATTTCTAGTTTAAGTATAACCCATGGTCAAAAGACCAAAATACCCCTAGGTCATATTTATTTCCTTAACAGCCCCTAAGGGCAAAATCGTCCTTTCTCCTCTAATCCCGTTAATCATAATTAACGCCCTCCAATTCTCGTTATTCCCAATATTCTCAAATGCTAATAAATCATATCCCATTACCCTTTAATTGCTGGTAATGTACTAATCATCAAATTACCCCGAGACTCACCCCGAGCCCTGAAATTAACCCCATTATGACTAAATCGCTAACTTGCATTCAAAGATCGTCTCTTGTCGAATAGCTCGAACAAATCCACATTATAATGTGGCCTCATCAATAATTCACCAACATGCATGAAAATATACAAATATGCCCTCAACGGGCCAAATTACCAAAATGCCCTTATAACGAAAAGTGGACCCACATGCATGCATTTATGATCATATAATAATATAATTCACATAATCATGCATATAATTATTTAATGGCATAATAAATCAATTATGGCCCTCCCAACCTTCTAATCCAACCATTAAAACCTCATTAGGGATTTTGGGGCATTACAATACCATTTTCTTCACAAAATGTATTGAATTCATTAGAGAAGTACTCTCCTCCTCTATCACTTCTTAGCACCTTAATCTTTTTATTAAGTTGATTTTCAATTTCTAATATATATACTTTAAAAGCATCAAAAGTTTCATCTTTATGCTTTAAAAGAAACACATAGGTATATCTACTAAAATCATCTATAAAAGTAAGAAAATACATTTTACCACCTCTAGTTAAAATACCATTTAATTTACAAAGATCACTATGGATTAAATCTAGTAAATTATATGATCTTCTACACTAGGAAATGATTTCTTAATTATTTTTGCCTTAACACATGTTTCACATTTACCATAGTTTTTAATATTGCATGCAATCATACCACATTTTACTACTCTTTTCATGGTTGAAAAACCTATATGAGATAGTCTAAGATGCCACAAAAATAAAGAATCATACTTAACTATATAGGCGGAATTAGCATTTTTATTGATAACATTGAAAGTTACATCATTGGTGCACAACTTAACCATACCCTCATAAGAGTACCCCTTTCCCAAAAATACACTGGATTTGGTAAGAATAAGTTTACCTGACTCAAAAACGACTTTAATGTTGGGCTTGCCAAGAAAATCTCCACTTACCAAGTTTCTACTCATTTCGAGAACATAAAGTACATTCACTAATGTAAATTTCTTGCTGGAGGTGAAAAAGACTTCAATGGTACCTTTGCCAAGTACCTTGGATTTGCCCTCATTGCCCATTTGAATCTCATGGTTGCCCTTTGACTCTTCAAAAGTCTTGAACAATGATTTGTCATAGGTGACATGGACGGTGGCACATGTATCATACAACCACCCTTTCACCTTGCCTTGGACTGCATTCACCTCACTAAGGGTAGCAACTATATTTTCCTCTTGAGTTGCATTTACCTTACGTCCTTGTTGGTCTTTTCTATGCCTACACTCTCTAGCATAGTGACTCTTTTTCCCACACACAAAGCAAGGACCTTTCTCGCTCTTAAACTTGTTTGGGTTGGTTCTTGGACCTAAGGATGTCTCGTTACCCTTCTTGCCTTTCCCTTTATTTTTGGGAAGTTTTGGTTATGACACCGCATTTGCTTTGGAAGTCTCTCCATTAGACCCCTCCACAATTTTATTTCTACATAATGATTCCTCCTCGATTCGAATATACTTTTGGATTTCATCCAAAGAATAATCCTCATTTTTATGAAGCATTCTTTTCCAATATCTCTTCCAAGTTGGTGGTAATTTAGCCACCATAGCACCAACTTGAAAGGCCTCAGGAAGCTCAATCTTCACTTTCAATTTGTTAACAATTATTTGCAATTCATGTATTTGAGGAAGAATAGGTTTATCACCAAAAAACTTGAAATCAAAATATTGAGATATCAAAAACTTTTTGGTACATTCCTCTTCCACCTTGAATTTTGTCTCAAGTGCATCCATATCTCCTTTTCCGATTTGGTGTCAGTGTAGAGGTCATAGAGCCTATCAGAAAGGGTGTTGAGGATATGACCCCTACAAATGAGATTGTCCTCCTCCCTCTTCCTTCTTTTCTCCACCTCCTCGGGAGTGTCCTTGTCAGATGGCGTTGAGAGAGGTTCTAGAGTGGACTCTAGAATGTAGGCGATTTTGAGAGTGGTCAAAAGGAATCTCACCTTGTCTTGCCATCTAGTAAAATTGGACCCATAAAACCTATCCAACCTCACTAGGTCTTTGATTCATAATCTTGATAGTCTCACCTTCCATTGAAATAAACAAAGGGTAAGCTTTTGAATGTCAGGAAAATGTAATTTGTCTCATTGGAAATTGGTAAGAAATCTTACAACTCTAGACAAAATATTACAAATAAATAATTATTGATTAAAAAGTGTTACAACTCTATGACTGAAAATACAAATAAACAATAGAAGAATTAGAAGAAGAGGATAGAGATATACAACTCTAAGCAAAATGATACAAATAAAGTAAAAGTGTTTGAAACAAAAGAAATAAAAGATTACAACTATTGTTGACCGCATTTTTGGCCAACGAAGTGAGAACGTCAGAAACGACAAAACCTTCAAGAGAATTTAAACGACACAGACGGTTTAATAAAGAAAGTAATCAACACACAAAATTTTTACAGTGGTTCAGCCCCAATATATTGGTAATAGCCTAATCCACTTAGAGATATGATTATTTATCTACACTCAAGATCAGATGAACCTGTGTCAACTGAGTTTCTTCAGTGTAAATTCTCAGAATACAAAAGAGTTCTCTCTCAAGAAAAAGCACTTTCTCTCTCTAGAAAAGTAAGATCAAAACTCCAAATTCCCCCCCCCCCCCCCCCCCCCAAAAAAAATCCCTTTCTGATCCCATAAGCCATGTATTTATAGGCTTAGGATCATACATTGATATCCCCTAGGTCAGAACCCCTAATTTGTATGAAGAATGAGAGATTCCCGCGTACGCCCAGACCGATTCTTGTTGAAGCTGTCTCTGGGAATCTTGACGTAGTCTGTTCTATCTGGTTAATGAATATCATCTTCTGGTTGGCCATACCCCTACTGACCAGTTACGCACTTGGCTGGTAGGACACACATTCCTCTGGTCTAACATGGCACTCTGGTCTAGCATGCCATGTCTCTCGTCTAACATGGCACTCTGGTCTAGCATGCCATGTCCCTACTTGGACAGTCATGCACTTGCTGGTAGGACATGCACTTGCTGGTAGGACATGCAAGTGCTGGTCGGACATATGCATGCTGGTAGGACATGCCAGTGCTGGTCGGACATGTGCATGATGGACATATGCACACGGACCAGGCCTTTGTCACTCCTCGGACGCAGGGTGTCCGACCGGACACGCTCAGCCTGGTACCATGTCAATCATGGTTCGCTCGGACCAATCCACGCCTCTTCGCGGACACAAGGCACGCACCCTCTTGATCCTTCTCCTCAGATGCCTCCCCTCAAGCATAGAGTGTCCGATCGGACACTTGGATTGCTTCTCGGATGCATGGTGTCCGACTGGACACGCATCGGGCTCCTCAGGTGCACTTGGCTCTGACATGCCAGTGCTGGGCAGCAAAGTCACTACTGGGTAGCAAAGTCATTCCTGGTCGGGTGCAACTTACTCGGTCGGTCATGACACCTCTCAAGCAGTCAAAACTCTTCATTGGTTTATTGGGCTACTTCTAAGCCAGATCACCCAACCATTCCTTGCCACTTGTCATTTCTAATACCACATCATCATTTTCAAATTTTGGGGATAACAACTATAAATAAAGATACAAGTAAATAGAACAAGAATAATGAAACCCTTGTCCAAAAGCTTATTTCCCCCCAACTTAAGCACTAAGGGATCTCTCACTGATTTTGGAAATGCTTTCTGGAGTAATCTAGCCTCTAGGTATTTTCTAGCCAAGTGCTCTAATGGATAGAAAAGTTTTGTCTTACAAGTGAGCAATAGGCTCCTATTTATAGAGTTTAGAGACATCCTTTGAATTTCAAATTCCACCAACCCCCATGGCTGTTACCAATGATTAATTGGATGTTTATAGAATTAAAAATGAGATTTGGGAGTTATTTGAGTTTTTGGAGCCGTTCAAAATGGTTGGAAAAAACTGAAAAAATTGGTCAGAAATTCACATGTGGCCGCAGCCAGGAACATCAGTGGTCGCGACCACTAGCCTCTGTTCCCCAAGCTGTGGCAGTGGCTGTGGCCACCAACATCATGTGGCCGTGACCACTGGCCAATTTCAGCACACAAAAATGTGTTGTTTTTCCAAACGGTTCCAACACCCTCCCAATCGATTTTGTAACCCCCGAAACACATTATTGGGGTTAAAATCATATCTCTAACAACCATTTCACATATGACTTTAAGAAATTCATCTCAATATTGTGTAACAATAAATCTACACAATAATGGGTAATATTTGGAAGTTACAAATTTGTGACTGAATTTGTAACACAAAATATGTTACATATTTGAATATTTCACATATATCTAAATATTGTAACTCTCTATTATATGTTACAATATGTGACACTCTTTGTCACATTTATTTAATCTAAAACATTATATTATAAAATAATATAACAGGTTGTATGCAAAATTCAAGAAATGTGAGTTCTAGTTTCCGCAGGTGACTTTCTTAGGTCACATAGTCACTAAGGATGGAATTATGGTGGATCCAGCAAAGATTGAAGCGGCCAGAGATTGGCCAAGACCGAAGAATGCTTCACAGATCAGAAGTTTCTTAGGATTGGTAGGTTATTACAGACACTATGTGGATGGGTTTTCCTTCCAAGATTGCGTCATCACTGAAAAAATTGACACGCAAGAATCAGAGGTTCATATGGTCAGACAAGTGTGAAGACTGTTTCAAGAAGCTAAAGAAGAGTTTGATCACCGTTCCGGTTTTGAGTCTTCCCACAAATCAAGACAAGTATGTGGTTTATTGTGACGGCCTCGAGGCAGGGCCTAGGTTGTGTCCTTATGCAGACAGGGAAGGTGATTGCCTATGCATCATGTCAGCTGAAAGAGTATGAGCAGAGGTACCCCACACATGATTTAGAACTTGCAGCAGTGGTTTTTGCACTGAAGGTGTGGCGGAACTACTTATATTTTAAGAAGTGTGAAATATACATTGACCACAAGAGTTTAAAATACTTCTTCACCCAGAAGGATCTGAATATGAGGCAAAGATGTTGGTTAGAGATTGTGAAGGATTATGATTGTGAGATCCTCTATCACCCTGGGAAAGCCAATGTGGTAGTTGATGTCTTAAGCCAGAATGGTCTGGAACAATTGTATAGTGTCAGGTAGATAGCTAGGGAGTTGGCTGATGATATGACTAGAGTAGGAATTGAGTTAGTGGTGCGCCAGTTAGCCAACATCACCCTACAGTCTACTCTTTTGGAGAGGATTAAGGAGAAGCAATTAGATGACCCACAGTTGGGGCAGATTAGAGGAGACATCCTAGCTAGAGTAGCTAAGGACTATACAGTGTCAAGCATGCGCTTGTTGAGATATAAGGATCGGATTTACGTTTCGATGGACACTATAATTCTCTACATCCGGGCACCACGAAGATGTACCAGGATCTAAAAGTTTTACATTGGTGGCCTGGGATGAAAAGGGATGTGACTGAGTACATGGCAAGGTGATTGACCTGTCAACAGGTCAAGGCAGAGCATCAGAGGCCAACAGGGCTGTTACAACCTCTGGATATCCCAGAGTGGAAGTGGGAGGACATCACGGTGGATTTCGTGGTAGGATTGCCCAGAACAGTGGGCCAGCATGATTCAATTTCGATCATCGTGGATCGGTATATGAAATTAGCTTACTTTCTACCAGTGAGGATGAATTACACGCTTGATTAGTATGTAGATCTCTATGTGAGAGAGATAGTTCACCTTCATGGGACTCCGAGGTCTATTGTGTCTGATAGGGGCCCTATCTTTACTTCCAAGTTTTGGGGAAGTTTATAGAGGGTGATGGGTACACAACTGAAGTTAAGTACAACTTATTATCCTCAGACCGATGGTTAGTCTGAGAGGACTATCCAGATACATGTGTATTGGACTTTGAAGGATCCTGGAGTAAATATTTACCTCTGATAGAGTTTTCATATAACAACAGCTACCAGTCTACTATTGGAGTGGCACCTTATGAGATGCTACATGGTAGGAAATGCAGATTTTCCATTCACTGGGATGAGATGGGTGAGAGGAGATATTTGGGTCTTGAGGCTATTGAGAAGATTAGAGCTCGGATGCTCGCGTCTCAGAGTAGATAGAAGAGTTATTCAGACCCAAAGCGGAGGAATGTGGAGTTCCAAGTGGGAGACTATGTCTTCCTTAAGGTTTCACCCATGAGAGGGGTAAAGAGATTTGGGAAGAAGGGCAAGCTGAGCCCTATGTTTGTGGGACCATTTGATATCCTGGAGAGGATCGGTCAGGTGGGCTATAGGTTGGTCTTACCCCCTGCACTGTCTAGTGTGCACAACGTATTTCATATTTCCATGTTGAGGAAGTATGTATCAGATGAGACTCATGTATTGCGTTATGAGGATCTGGAATTGGAGGCAAATTTGTCCTATGAGGAGCCGCCAGTTCAGATTTTATACAGGAAGGACAAGGTCCTGAGGAACAAGACTATACCTTTAGTTAAGGTATTATGGAGGAACAACAAGGCCGATGAAGTGACCTAGGAGCTGGAGGCAGATATGCAGACTCAGTATCCCAGGTTGTTTAGGTAAAATTTCTAGGACGAAATTTCTGTAAGGATGGGATAGTTGTAACGTCTCGAATTACCTAATAAGGCTTAGGGCCTTGATTAGGGGGCCAAGATGGCAATTTATGGAGTTATATGCTTATATGATATATTTGTGTATAATTATGTGATTATGTGAGTTATATGATAATATAATTATATATGCATGTTTACGAGTATTGGATATGCATGTTGGCTTGTATCTTATTAGAAGGGAAATTTTCGTAATTTGGCCTGTTATGGGCATAATTGTATATATGTGCATATATGTGATATATGGAGAGACCACATTATTATGTGGGTTTATATGGGTTACTCGGCACGAGACAATCCTAGGGATCAAGTTAGCGGGAAAGTCACAACGGGACCCAATACACATTATTATGTGGGTTTATCTAAGTTACTCAACACGAGACGATCCTAGGGAGCAAGTTAGCGGGAATGTCACAATGAGACCCAATACCCGACTCGGGGCGAGTCAAGGGGTATTGTGGGTAATTAATACATTATCGGGTTATCGAGTAACGAGAATAAGTATTCGAGGATATATTTGGAGTTATTGAGATTAGGAGGGGATATCGAGAACTTTAACCATTTTGCCATCGGGGACGTTTTTGGTACCCCGAGCCTCGAGATTAGCTTAAGATTACTTAAGCCTTAAGAAAGCAAAACCAAACTCAAAAAACACTCATCTTCTCCCTCGCTCCCAACCGACTCTCTCTCTCTCATCACTCTCTCTCAACTTTGGTGTGGAAAATCTTGAGGAAACCAAGGAATTGAAGGCTCGGGTTAGGATTCAAGATTGGTTGTGGCTAGGAAATCATCATTCATAGTAGAGGTAAAGATTCAATCTCTGTTTGAATTGAGCTTTGTTAAGATTTATTGGTGTTCTTGAGGTGTTCTTGAGCTTTGTGGCTCAAGGTTTAAATTTGAGTTTTTGGGTGGAGTTTTGAGTGTGTTGAGCTGGGGTTTTGTTGCTGGTATTGTGCTGATATTGCTCTGAGGATTTAATTGTTGTTCTAGGATGGATTTGGGGTGGTTTTGATTGAGTTTGGCTGTAGAAAAACAGAGGAATTCTGGGTTCGCAGGGTCAGGTTGTGACCCAACCGAACCCAGGGCTAGAGGGGGGTTTCTGTTTCAGGGGCGCGCCGCGACCTTTTAGGGCAGGTCACAACCCATATCCAGGTTCCAGGCAAGAGGGAGCCTCTGACCTAGGAGGCGCACCGCGGCCCTTAGGGGCAAGTCGTGGCCGCCTAGGCTGTTTTAGCCACCATAACTCTTGAGTGACTGGAATTTAAACCTAAGGGCTCGGGATCGATTTTACTACCCGATTTAGTGGAATTCAACGTCTTGGAGGCTAGGTCTCGGTCGAAAAGCCTTTATTTGCTCGTTATTGATGGGATCCTATATTATGGTTATGACTAGGTTATTGCTAAGTGCTCGAAACCAGGATCATGCTCGAGGGTCATCCTTATTTTACGCTATACTTGGACCTGAGGTAAGAACATTGCACCCAATACGTGATATATGTGATTAGGGCTTAGACTGATTGTTGATTATAATTATGAGTAGGGCTCGGGCCCCTGATAATGTACGTGTTTGAGTTATGAATTCTCTTGTTTATTAAACATGCTTGAATATTTAGTTCCTAACTAAGTGTTATATGACTGTTCTCATGGTTTGCGTTGCTAGGGCTCGACCCCATTAAGGAACATGGTTATTACTATATTTGCATTTAATTGATGGTGTTATATGATCAATATGTATGCATACTTGTCTTGTCTGAAGTATGCTTATTTGTATATGTATCTGAATACCTGGTTCAGGGCTTGACTTATTAGTCAAGGGCGGCAATAGCGTGCTGCGCGCTGGTCGAAAGGGTTAGGCCCAAATCAGAAACATACTATTACATTGGCCGACCCTATGGTCGTTGGAAAACACAATGTTTGGCTAGCTCCATGGCTAGTTACTCAGAGCTAAGGGTGAGGGCCCCAGGTGACTCATGGTCACATAGCTAGGGCATAGGGCCCCAGGTTGACTATATGGTCAACTATTCAGGGCAGCGGACCCTAGAATGACCCAATGATCATTTATTTGTAATTGTATGCATGCATGAGTAGGTTATTACTACTGGGCATGCTAGATATGTATGTAGAGCCTGTATTTACTATTCATGCACAAGTTTAAGTTTTCTTGCTGAGCCTTGGCTCACGGGTGCTATGTGATGCAGGTAAGGGGAAAGGAAAGCTTGACCAGCCATGAATTGGAGAGCTTCAGTGGCAGGGTGTACATATGCGGCTGCTCGTCCACCACGATTGAGGATATCTCAGAGGAACTAGGGTTGTATCCCTGATTTTGCGACTTAGGTCGGCTGGTTGTAACTTTTGATGTATATACACCTTTTTAAACGTTTGTTTGTAATAGTTTGGGATCCCATGTGTTGACGCGGTTCTTCGCCAACAGGTAATTAAGAAACGAAGAGAAAGGGATTAATGCTAAGTGTGAACCGAAACAGATATAAGATCTTAGAAAAGGAAAGAGGTGACACAAGACACGTTTTTGAGTGGTTCAAATGTTAAAATCCTTCTACTCCACTAGTCAGTATTATTGCTCTATACTGGATATTTGATTACAGGGCCTTTTTTACAATAGAGAATCCAACCTTTATTAAGTCCTAGGGTCTCCATATTTATAGGAGAAGGCACCTAGGAGTTGGTAAGAAGGTCATCCCGTGACCCTCTTATCTATCACATCAACTCTGTGACACTCATGATGAATTCCTAAACCTGACACATTAGTATGGTCAAATCGATAGGTAAGGAGATAATGGGCCGCACGGCCCAACCCAGTCGTGGGTGTCTGAATACGCACGTTCCTGCTGCATGTCCGAGAAGTCAGGGGCATATCAGACACGTGATGTCTGATATATGCACGTTTACCTTGCGTGTGTTGACTTTACAAAGGGTCACAGCCTTCATACCCAGTTCGTACCGCGAGCTGGATACCTAACTCGACCATAGGCCTTCAGAATCCGGGGTCAAGTCTTGTGCAATCTTGACGAACCCTTGAGTTTCCTCGAGCTAAGTAGGTACAACCTAATGACAGAAGCTCCGGTCTGCGGGACGTCCACGAGATAGCTATGATTAGGCCGCAGCTCGGCTCGCTAAACAGCCCGTGGGAAAAACAGGGCGTACACCATGTATGTATGAAACTTTTTAAATGAAAATTCAATAGTTTCTATGACCAAATTTTTAACCCTAACCCTTGACGTTAACCTTAGTTACACGTTTATAACCAAATGACTTGATTAGCAAGTTTGGCACTATTTAAAGTACACAGTGTAACGGTCCTAGATTAGCAGAACATTACAACTTGGTATCAGAGCCTTGACCCAGCCGGAAGTGTGCCCGACGAGGACGTCGGACCCCTAAGGGAGGGTGATCCGCAGGGTGAAAGACCGTGTAAAAGCTATGCAATCCTACATCGCCTGGGGAAGGTCAAGTGTGATGATTCTAAGACTGTGTTGGTATGAGACTACACAGTTGAAGATGGCTTAAATGGATTGATGGGTACTACCTATGCCAACAAGATGCATCTTATTTTTGGTAGCCCATCACTTGAGAACTCCGAAGTTAAGTGTGCTTAACCTGGAGTAGTCTCATGATGGGTGACCTCCTGGGAATTTTTCCCAGGAAGCATGCGAGTGAGGAAAAAACACGCTGGAAAGACTCGTGTTGGTTTGTAGGGTCAGTCGTCATTCTAGGAAGCAGCCATAGTGACGTGGGACATTACATGATTGGTTAAAATACAAAACCTAAAGTAGTATTACACAAGTTGGTGTAATAGTCTTAACGATTTCACATAATGGTCATGTGAAATTTGATTGTTTTGTTGTAGGCATTTAAAAATAGTAATTTTAGGTCTAAGTGATACAATGAGGTATCCAAAGGTGGTCAAAAAGTTGTGAGCATTTGGAGGTGTCCAAGATACATTTTGGAGACTTTGCGCAGTCATTCAAGCAATGCGTCACTTGTTAGGGGGAGACGTGTCGCCTGAACGGGAAAAGCTCCAAGGCTTGAAACAGGCAATGCATCGCTTACTGGGTGGCAACACGTCGCCTACGAAGTCAATACAAATGTTTTTTTTTACTCTAAAACTCAATTTTAAATACTCTAAACCTATTCGTTAGAACTAATGATAGTTCCTAACCTATTTAAAGGGTCATTTAGAGTTGTTAAGGACTGATCAAACTTTTCAACTCTCTAAGATCATAAAGTTTCTCGATGAAATTCATAAAGAAAGTGCTTTTCTTTTGAATTTCAAAGGCTTATTCAATCTCAATTCTCTTTCCTACTAGAGAAAGCATCAAGCATCCATGAAGGGCTAAGAAATGGAGTGTTTTCTGTGTTTTCTTCATACGACAATATGGTTTTGATGGGTGGTGTCGTTTAGTCCTCCTCGGGACCTAGAACCCAATATGTGGAAGTGTCGTTTCACCACGATAAGAGAACGTGCTCAGAGGTTCATCAATAGAACCATCCCTCGAAGACCCCGAATAGGAAGTAGCCTTCCAAATGCCTACATTGATCCAGTTGGGGGTGTTCGTTGATCGGGTTAGTCCGTTTGGATGGAATTTTTACCCATTCAATCTCAAAATCAGGTTGTTATTGTTAAACTGAACCCGTCCAATTTACCAAAAATTAGTATTCAGCTCGTCCAATGTTTAAGGCGGTTTGGGCGAGTTAGCCTGTAACAGTCAAAATCTCGTGATCTGCAGGGGGAAAGACCAGGTAAAAGTTGTGCAATCCCACATCGCCTGGGGAAGGTCAAAAGTGATGATTCTAAGACTGTGTAGGTTTGGGACTACACAGTTGAAGATGGCTTAAATGGATGAATGAGTACTACCTATGCCAACAAGATGTATATTCTTTTCGGTAGCCCATCACTTGAGAACTCCAAAGTTAAGCGGGCTTGACCTAGAGTAGTCTCATGATGGGTGACGTATTCCCATGAAGCATGCGAGTGAGGACAAAGCACGCTGGAAAGACTCGTGTTGGTTTGCAGGGCTAGTCGTCATTCTAGGAAGCAGCCATAGTGATGTGGGCCGTTACAAATGGGATCAGATTCTTGACCCAACCGAAAGTGTGGTCAACGGGGACATCGAAACCCTAAGGGGCGTGATTGTGACAGTCAGAATCTCGTGATTCGCAGGGGGAAAGACCGGGTAAAAGTTGTGCAATCCCACATCGCTTAGGGAAGGTCAAGTGTGATGCTTCTAAGATTGTGTAGGTATGGGACTACACAGTTGAAGAGAGCTTAAATGGATTGATGGGTACTACCTATGCCAACAAGATGCATTTTCTTTTCGGTTGCCCATCACTTGAGAACTCAAAAATTAAGCATGCTTGACCTGGAGTAGTCTCATGATGGGTGACCTCCTAAAAAATTTTCCTAAGAATTGTGCGAGTTAGGACAAAGCACGCTGGAAAGACTCGTGTTGGTTTGTAGGGTCAGCCGTCATTCCAGGAAGCAACCATAGTGACGTGGGGCGTTACATAACCCATTTAACTCGCTTATTTTTTTTTTTAAATAAATCTAAATTTCCAATCAAATAATTCTAATATTCAAATTCACTAATGTATCTTTGAAAATATTAAAGAGTAATTAAAAGACTTGAAAATAAATTAAAAAAGAAAATATATATTTTTCCATAAAATAGTTCAGATTTATTATAAAAAAAATAATATCATATATTAATTGAAGACAAAATTCAACCTACTATGTATTTATCTATTTGAGCAATTTTATAAAGTACTAATTGAATTCAAATTTAAACATCACACAATGAAATCTAAAGTCCAATGATAATAGTCTCTAAAATCTTCACTAACTAATTTATAAATATAAATTACAAATGTATAAAAAACTTAAAAATATATATATAAAATAAATTAATTGGGCAGGTTGGGTTACATTGGCCGGGTTGGCATCAATTTCCAACCTGGCCATTGTAATTATTGGGTGGGTTAGAAAAATGATTGAGTTTTTTGGGTTGCACTTTTTTCATTTTTGTTGTGTTACATTGGGCGGGTTAATCAGGTAGGGCGGGTTGCAAAAAATGATGAACACCCCTAGATCTAGTAATGCTCCTCGAGTTGTGATCAAACCTCGAGGACCTCCCTTCATGGAAGGAGAACTCTCCAGCCAGGTTTCAGTCGAAGAGGCATTCAGGACCACGGACACGTGCCAAACATAGTTGTTGGTTGCAAGGATCGTGTTGTCAGCTTCTTTGTTGTGAGAATTTTGAACTATACAAGTGCACGTAAGTGTAACAAGTAATAAAGTGATAAATCAAGTATCGTTCCCACGAAGACTGTTATTAACAACCAAAAATTAATCTTTAATTCTAATTTATTCGACAAATAATGGATTTAGAATTTATAAAATTAAAGGAATAAAACAATAAAATAGAACAATAGAGAACTCAATACTAAATATTAATTCAATGGAATAAGAATAAGGGTTATTAACTTCATCAACTATCCACCTATGCCTCTCTAATGTGAATTTAAGAATTCCTATCTCTATTGTGATAGCGGATTACAATTGTAAATTATATTCTTACTAGGACTTATAATTCTCTTCGATAAACAATCTCCTACATCTCCGTGGTAAACTAATATATTGCAGGAATTAAACATGTAATCCCTAAACTACACAAATCATACATGTACTCTCGTCCAATATTAACCTATGATTATTTGACTATAACATATTTATTGTTATATTATTTTATAATATAATGTAAAATTATATTATAATGTTTTAGATTAGATAAATGTGACAAAGTGTGTCACATATTGTAACATATAATAGAGAGTTACAATATTTAGATATATGAGATATATCCAAATAATGTAACATATTTGGTGTTACAAATTTGTAACTTCCAAATATTACCCTTTATTGTGTAAAATTGTTGTTACACAATATTGAGATGAATTTCATAAAGCCATATGTGATATGGCTGTTAGATATATGATTTTAACCCCAATAATGTGTTTTGGGAGTTACAAAATCATTTGGGAGGGTTTGGAACCGTTTGGAAAAACAACACAATTTTTTGTGCTGAAATTGGTCAGTGGCCGCGACCACCAACATTCAGTGGTCGCGGCCTGTGGGACAGAGACCAGTGGCCGCGGCCACAGGCCAAAAGCTGACCAATTTTAAGTTTTTTCAATATTTGTTGAACGGCTCAAAAAACCCAAATAACTCCCAAATCTCTTTTTTAATTCCATATTAATCCAATTAAACATTGGTAACAGCCATGGGGGTTGGTGGAATTTGAAATTCAAAGGGTGTCTCTAAACTCTATAAATAGGAGCCTATAGCTCACTTGTAAGATACAACTTTCTGTCCACTAGAGCACTTGGCTAGAAACACCTTGAGGCTTGATAATTCCAGAAAGTTTTTCCAATATCTGAGAGAGATCCCTTAGTGCTTGAGTTAGGGGGAAATAAGCTTTTGGACAAAGGTTTTAAACCTTGTTCAAGTTGGTGATCCCCAACCCTCTTCACTTAGGTTGTGTAAGTGAGAGTTTACTTGTGTTACTGTTCTTCCTTTTATTCTATTGTTCTTCTTCTTATTCTCTTGTTCTATTTACTTGTATATTTTGTTTAAGAGTTGTAATCTTTTCATTTGGTCCAAACACTTTATTTTATTTGTAACTTTTTGCTTTGAGTTGTATTTTACTATTCTCTTCTTCTTCATCATCTTCTTCATTTCCTTTGTTTTATTTGTATTTTCAGTTATAGAGTTATAACACTTTATTTAATCAACCTTGTCCATTGTTATATTTTGCATAGAGTTGTAACATTATCCTACCATTTCCATTGAGGCAATTTATATTTTCCTAACATTCAAAAGCTTAACCCCATTGTTTGTTTCAATGGAAGGTGAGACTATCAAAATCATGAACCAAGACCTAGTAGGGTGGAATAGGTTTCATGGATTAAATTAAACTTGGTGGTAAGGCAAGGTAAGCGTAAATTTTATATAATAGTGATGAAATTTTATTTCATGTATTAGCATGTTTTCCAAATGTTGATATATGAATAATTGTGTAAATGTTAACATGTTAATATAATATGAGAGACATTGTAACATAGGTTACACATCTATTTGTGAAAGTTAAAGTGAACTTTTGAGAAGCTCTACATAATCTAGTGATTGTTAATCTTATGTGTATGCTATATGTGAGATAGTAGTACATACATTTGACATGAAAATTATGTTTTGAGAATTTATAAAGCATGATAATTAGGTAGTTTTTGACATGCCTATATATTGATTTTGTGAATCAATAGATATGTAAATTATTGTATGATATTTGTGATATACTTACAATATAATTATGAGATTCAAAATGCATGCTAATATGATGGCTATATGTTGACAAATTATGTGAAATTTCTTTGAGACATAATTATGTTAATATATAAAAGTATATTGATATATACATGAGAATTATCATGATTATTATGGTGTGCCATATAATATGGTTATTAAGGTAATAATAATATAAATATGTTTTATCATATATTATTGCAATATGATGAGTTTCCATTTATTTGGTAAATAAAGAGAATTATTTGAGAAATTAAAATTTCTCATTTAAGTGTTGACTATCTCAACTTATGAGATAAGAATAGATGAACCTAAAAAGGTTACATCTTTTTTATAAGTATCTTGCTATTGCAAAAAAAAAAAAAAATGATCAAGGTGGATCCAAAATTATGGGATGACATATTGACCTATAGGCTTGGAGTCTAAAGTGTGATCAAAAGAGAAAATATTTGAGAATTATTTAGTGATAATAATTCTCAAATATTGAATGTTTCAATGAGGTGACATTACAAAATTGGAGAAGCAATTTTGAATCTTTATACCAATAATGAATAAGGTTGAAGATAATTTTATTCATTCTTGTTAAAGATGGTGTTATGTTTTAAATTAATCTCAATGAGGAGATAATGTTAAACCAAAGCATTAGAAATCAAAGTGTTTAAATAAATCATTGAGGGTTTATTTTCTTTGATTTAAGTGTTTAAAATTGACATCTTCAAATTGATTTTGACGAGAAAATCAATGGATGTCAAAATGATATTTTCAAAAGAATCTCAAAGAGACTATTAGAAAACGTACAAAAGTTGGTTAAGTGACTTTGAGATTATTTAGTCAACTAAATAAAAAGATTAAGGTGCTAAGAAGTGATAGATGAGGAGAGTACTTCTCTAATGAATTCAATACATTTTGTGAAGAAAATGGTATAATTCATGAGTGCACTGCACCTTATACACCACAGCACAATGGTGTTGCCGAAAGGAAAAATAGGACTTATCTAGAGATGATAAATTATATGTTGGTGTTTTCTAAGTTGATCTTCAACTTATGGGGTGAAGCGCTCTTAACCGCTTGTCACATTCTTAATCGAATACCGATGAAGAAAAATGAGATATCTCCATATGAGTTATGGAAAGGAAGAAAACCCAACATAGGGTACTTCAAAGTGTGGGGGTGTCTTGCATATTGCAAGAAAAACGAACCTAATAGAACAAAGTTAGGTTCACGAGCCATAAAGTGTGCTTTTGTTGGTTATGCCAACAATAGCAAAGCTTATAGGCTATTAGACTTAGAGTCTAATATTATGATTGAATCTAGAGAAGTTGAATTCTTTGAGAATATGTTATGTGACAACAATTCTCAAGCTTCAACATCTCTAAAGGAGAATTTGTTATATGAGAACAATTCTCAAGTTTCTACATCCAAAGTTGATTCTTAAAAGGATGTAAAGCAACCCTTTGAACCTAGAAGAAGTCAAAGGCTTAAAAATCATAAAAGTCTAGTAGTGGATGAAATAGATTCTCAACGAATTTCATTCTACATGGTAGAAGGAAATAGAGAGGAAGTCATTAGGAAAATTCCTATTGTACTTCTCGTTGAGGATGATCCTAAGACTTATAGAGAAGCTATGCAATCGAGAGATAGTGCATTTTGGAAAGAAGCCATCAATGATGAGAATGATTCCATTCTTTCCAATAACACTTGGGAATTGGTAGACCTCCCACCGAGGTCTAAGCCAATTGGGTGTAAGTGGGTATTTAGGAGAAAATACCACACTGACGGCACTATCCAAACCTTTAAAGCTTAGTAGCTAAAGGGTTTAGGCAAAAAGAGGGTATCGATTATTTCGATACCTATACGCCTATTGCAAGAACAACTTCTATAAGAATCTTGGTCGCTTTAGCTTCTATACACAACTTGTATGTTCATCAAATGGATGTCAAAACAACATTCCTTAATGGTGACCTCAATGAGGAGGTCTATATGGAACAACCCGAAGGGTTTGTCCTACCAAAATATGAACATAAAGTGCGTAGACTTGTGAAATCCTTATATGGATTGAAACAAGCTCCTAAGCAATGGCATGAGAAATTTGATCAAGCCATCATGTCTAATGGGCTTAGACATAACAATGGAGATAAGTGTTTGTATTCCAAAACTTGTAAGGGATATGTGATCATTGTTTGCTTATATGTGGATGACATGTTTATTCTAAGTAATAGCATGAAAGGGATAGATGAAACGAAGAGGTTTCTATCATCAACCTTCAAGATGAAAGATCTTGGAGAAGTTGATACCATACTCGGTATCAAAGTAAAGAAACATAGTGGAGGTTTTGCGCTAGGGCAAGCCCACTACGTTGAGAAAGTATTGAACAAATTTAACCATCTCAAGGTTAAAGATGCCAATACTCCATTCGATCATAGTGTAAAACTAGAGAAAACTGAAGGAAGAGCGGTGGCTCAATTAGAGTACACCAGTGCTGTAGGGTGTCTAATGTACACTACCCAGTGTACTAGACCTGATATAGCATTTGCGGTAAGTAAACTTAGTAGGTTTACAAGTAATCCAAGTGTGGATCACTGGAAGGCAATTGGAAGAGTCCTATGTTATCTTAAGAAAACCAAAGGACTAAGCCTTCACTACTCCAAATTTCCTTCGATTTTAGAAGGATATACAGATGCAAGTTGGATATCCAATCTTGGGGACAACTTGTCCACAACTGGTTGGGTATTTACACTTGGTGGAGGTGCAATTTCTTGGGGTTCCAAGAAACAAACCTATATATCTCATTCCACTATGGAAGTAGAGTACATAGCTCTAGCTGCTACTGGCAAAGAGGCCGAATGGTTAAGGGATCTGTTGATAGAGATCCCCCTAATCAAAGATAATGTATCTACTATATCGATACATTGTGATAGCCAAGCGACATTGGCTAGAGCATACAACGGAGTGTATAATGGGAAGTCTAGACACATTAGTCTAAGACATGGATATGTAAGAGAATTGATTCAAGGAGGAGTCATCTCAATATCCTATGTGAGAACAAGTGAAAATCTGGCGGATCCTTTCACTAAGCCACTAACGAGGGATTTAGTGGCTGCATCATCTCGAGTGATAGGACTTAAACTCCCTAAAGAGATTCACAATTGATGGTAACCTATCTTAACATTAGTTATTCAACTAGTGTTAGGTTCAATAGGTAATAACAAGTCAATCAAGTGAATATTAGTTGTACTCAAAGCAAGTCCCATCTGAGATATTGAGTACTTGTGTGTTACCAAGTGGAGGGTTAAAACGGAAAGGTTTTTTAATAGAGTTCAGTCTTGTAAAGACAAGTATTTTTGGTAACAAAATACTGTAAGAATTCTACCTATATGGACCTAGGGGTGGTGCCGCCTCTCATGAGAATTGGGAGTATTCTCAAGAACGTCCATGAATGGAAAGTGCACATGGCCATTAACGGTGCAAAGCGAGACATAGAGGTCTCAAGTGAACATCGCAAAGGTGTGTGTGTTATCACCGATTTGTCATCATGAAAAGATGGTTCAATGCCTAGTGCAACCTAATTTTCGACAAATTTTGTGATAATTACACTATAGTAAAGTTCAAGTTGAAAAACACTTTACTTTATGCACTAATGCAATGACTCCTATAAGAGAGAGTTCTTATTTAATCAAGTGGGGGATATGTTATATTTCAAAATATAATAATTGATTAAATAAGTGTTACAATAGATAACTATTTAATCTTGTGGGGGAATGTTATATTATTTTATAATATAATGTAAAATTATATTATATTATAATATAATGTTTTAGATTAAATAAATGTGACAAAGTGTGTCACATATTGTAACATATAATAGAGAGTTACAATATTTAGATATATGAGATATATCCAAATAATGTAACATATTTGGTGTTACAAATTTGTAACTTCCAAATATTACCCTCTATTGTGTAAAATTGTTGTTACACAATATTGAGATGAATTTCATAAAGCCATATGTGATATGGCTGTTAGAGATATGATTTTAACCCCAATAATGTGTTTTGGGAGTTACAAAATCATTTGGGAGGGTTTGGAACCATTTGGAAAAATAGCACAATTTTTTGTGCTGAAATTGGTCAGTGGCTGCGGCCACCAACATTCAGTGGCCGCGGCCTGTGGGACAGAGACCAGTGGCCGCGACCACCAATGTCTCTGGCCGCGGCCACAAGCCAAAAACTGACCAATTTTAAGTTTTTTCAATATTTGTTGAACGGCTCAAAAAACCCAAATAACTCCTAAATCTCTTTTTTAATTCCGTATTAATCCAATTAAACATTGGTAACAGCCATGGGGGTTGGTGGAATTTGAAATTCAAAGGGTGTCTCTAAACTCTATAAATAGGAGCCTATAGCGCACTTGTAAGATACAACTTTCTGTCCACTAGAACACTTGGCTAGAAACACCTTGAAGCTTGATAATTCCAGAAAGCTTTTCCAATATCTGAGAGGGATCCCTTAGTGCTTGAGTTAGGGGGAAATAAGCTTTTGGACAAAGGTTTTAAACCTTGTTCAAGTTGGTGATCCCCAACCCTCTTCACTTAGGTTGTGTATGTGAGAGTTTACTTGTGTTTCTGTTGTTCCTTTTATTCTATTGTTCTTCTTCTAAATCTCTTGTTATATTTACTTGTATATTTTGTTTAAGAGTTGTAATCTTTTCATTTGGTCCAAACACTTTATTTTATTTGTAACTTTTTGCTTTGAGTTGTATTTTACTATTCTCTTCTTCTTCTTCATTTTCTTCATTTCCTTTGTTTTATTTGTATTTTCAGTTATAGAGTTGTAACACTTTATTTAATCAACCTTGTCCATTGTTATATTTTTCATAGAGTTGTAACATTATCTTACCATTTCCATTGAGGCAATTTATATTTTCCTAACATTTATCATTCACTTATCAGATCTCAGGTTAAAATCATATAAATCATGTAAATGGTGATCAAGCATTCACAAGCATTAAACACAAGACAAATAATTCACAATATTGATAGGAAACTTCATTAGATAATCATAAGGTTTCAAGAAGAATCCATTAACTCCCTAAATAAGAAATTAGTTCATGCTAAGCATAATCAAATCCATCAAACTAAATATAAGCATCACTACAAGACAAAGTAAAAGATGAAGAAAAAAAAGAATGATAGAAACTAGTTGATATCCAAGTTTTGGCCTCCACATAGTGTTTTCTTGAGTCTCTCCTTAGGGTTCTTTTTTTCTCAAAAATCGTCATAATGTTTCTTAAATAGTAGTTTGTGCTTTGAATGTAAAATTCCACTTTTTCCCCTGCTTAAAATGCCCTAATCTACACATTGACCGCCTAAGGCGGCGTGACCCCATAAGTGTGCGCCGCGGCCCGTGTCCTCGAATGTAAAAATCAACGGCTCTAACTTAACCGGCGCCGCGACCCTACTATGATTGTGTCACAACTCTAATTCCTCAAGTAATAGCGTCGCAGCTCTAAAAGGTTGCATCACAGCCCTCGTTTTCCCAGAACCTTCAGCTCTCTAGTTCATCGCAGCGCCGCGACTCAAATACTTAGTGTTGTGGCTCTAATGTCCGTTTTTCGCAAATTTACTTCTTTTTGGGGCCAAACACGGTATTTTCATCAATTCTTCCATAAATCCTAAAATATTAACAAACAAAGGCAACAAAAGTGTTTGTTTACCCGAAAAACGGTTGCTGATGATGTGGCAAGGATTTCTCACACGTGGTTGACAAGTGGCAGAAGTGTTGTTCGACTATCGACCAGAGGCACATCGCTTCGTCAGGGCTTAACTTTTAGATATGACCAGGCTGGTCGTATAATTTGGTTTATTTCCTTCTAAGATTGTAATCTTATAATAATTGCATTGAACATTTCCTCATTATTACCTTGATACACAGTTATTAAGGAAAGATATGGCCCATTGGCCCATGTAACCCTCCTTGAGGCTATAAATATGCATGAAATAGCTCAAGGAAGGGACTTTGATCTCTGAATCTTTTTGCTAAGTATTGAGAGAAAGAGAGCTATAGTGTGATTATTCATCGTTTTATTGTAATTCCCACAAGGTTTGTAAAACTCAAGAACCCTAGTTCTTTGATCACAACTTTGAGATTCAATATTAATAATAGCACTAAGTGGACGTAGGTCATTAACATTCTTTAGGGTCGAACCACTATAAACCCTTGGTGTTTTCTTCTTTTCCATTAGATTAAATTCTTAATTGTCGTTTTATATTTTGTTGTATATTTGACTCCTTGTCGTTGGCCAAATTGAGGGTCAACATTCTGGTGCTTTCATTAAGAGTTTGAAGAAAAACTGTGAGAAAATATGATGGTGAAAACATCCAAGAAGACTGGACAGGCCGCTGGTGCTGCACCATCCCAACCTCCTCCCCCAAATGTGGCTGAGAATGAACCACATTTGGAGTTTGATGAGGAGGAGTTAGATTCTGAAACACTGAGGGCAATGCTAGGGGTGTTGTAGGATGAGTTGGCTAATCTGAGGGCCAATTAGGAGAATGCTGCGGAGACAATGGCGCTGCAGCAAAGAGAAATAGAATGCCAGTGCCAGGAGCTGAGTGAGCGGCAGGCGGAAATGGATCGTCGGCAGAGGGATGCCATGGCCGCCCTTTAAGCAGCCATCCAACTGGCTAGGAGTCAAGCTGTGCCAACCTCCCAGCCAGATCAGCCACTGAATGTGCCACCTCAAAGAGTTCCCAATCCAAGCCCTCCACTCCAACCAGCAAGCCCTCCGGAGTAGCCGCCTGTGGCTCAAGATGATGTCCCACCTAGGGATCCTAAGTAGCAGCCTCCGTCCTAAGCTGGTCAGGCAATCCCCAGCGCCCGAGGCAGAATAAGGCCGGGCAACCGCCCCGCAACCCTAGATGCCCAGGGGATGAAGAGCCGAATCTACCGAGCAGGGGGCAGCGTCCTTCTGCCAACAGGAGGAACACTGAGTCAGGCTCTGCGGTCAAGGGCCACCCACGACATAACAATGCACGAGGACCCAATGACCAGCGCATGTCTCCCCCTAACACTCAAGAAATGCCAGCCCGAGGAGGAAATAGCATGAACAGCTGGTGATGCCGTAGTTAGCCACAATTTAGAGATGTCCATGACTATAATGAAGCCGATTCCGACAGAGTAAAGGCTGGTCGGAGAAATGAAGAAAGAGGTGGAGGCAGAAGCCCCCCACCTAGAGAAAATAGGCCAGCTAGCCACAACGCTGGGGGGAAACCCAGGTAGTAGAACGTCTTTAGTCGACTAAGAGCTAGCGAGCAGAGACGTAGAGATGATGATTTAAGGGATGTACTTAACGACCACTGTGAGAGGCACGCCGAGTACGCTCCCCCGGCACCGGTGGCCCCAGCAGTCCCAGAAGCTGTTCAGGCACAGATTGATGCCCTGAACCAAGCGGTATAGCAATTGGTCGGGGGACGAACGTCCCATATTGAGTATGATAGGAGGAGGAGCACCCCCTATGTACAGAGGATTACTGCGACTGAAACCCCCAGTAAGTTCAAGATGCCAACATTGCCAAACTTTGACAAGTACGGAGACCCAGTATCTCATGTTAATAAGTTTGAGATACAAATGGATATACAGAAAGTGTCGGAAGATGCCCGCTGTCAGATCTTTCCAATGACACTGTCTGACACCTCCCAGGAGTGGTTCTTTAAGTTCCTTCCTGCTAGTATAGTATCTTGGGAGATGTTCATAAAAGAATTTTACGGACAATTCTACGTGGGTCGCGTACACCCCACAAAGGCCAACCAACTGGTCGAGATACGCCAGAAGGAGGGAGAGCCCTTAAAAGAATATGTCCAACGCTTCATGTGAGCAGCAGCTGGAGCCAAGACAGTGGGCGATGAAGGAAAGATGATGGCTCTAACTGCTGGGGTTAGGCGCCATTCACCCCTCTGGAGTAGCTGATAGACCCAAAACGGGTATGTTTTAAATATTTATACTCGCAAGCGCATGAATCGTATTTATAGAATAGTGTTCGTGTAAGCACGAGGTCGAACCCAAAGGAGTTGTCTAAAATCGGAAAGAAAACTATTTTAAATCAAAATTAATAAATTCTAACCTAGTTCCAAAGATTGAAGAGATTTTTTAATAATGAAAATAAAATAAAAGACAATATATATTACTAAATTAATAATTGTAAACAAGATAGTAAAATAAGATTATTAAGGATTAGAATCCACATAATATAAGTTCAATAATATTTATAAGTACATTGATTCCCAAGTTTTAGTGATAGTTAAGATAAATCAAACTATCATTTTCTAAATAGATTTATAATTTTAAGCACAAATTTCTTCCAAAAAGATAAGATTTTTCTTCACTTTTCAAAGTTATAATTTCAAAGCATTTAGTGTAAATCAATCTAATGAAATAACAAATAAATCAATGAACATTATTTATAAGGCAAAACATAATATTTTTGTTCTAAGCATGGATGTGTACAATTTAATGACACATCTTACACAAAGAATATTATGTATTTGCACTAATGAAGAACAAAGTTTAAATATGTGCTAACAATCCAAAATACATGATATTTAAGATGAAAGAATATATTTGAAGAAGAAAATTCCATAAACTTTGTTGCACAAAATGGGAAATCAATATACAAAATAAACACTATCTAGTTACATATTGTTTCATCATCACCTTAATAATCTTAAAAAGATTAGAAACTCATAACTAGAATAGAAAATACACACTAAAAATTACAAACATAAATAGGAAAATTTGGAGGAGAAACCCCCAAATTTTTCCTCTAAAAATACATAGAAAAAAATAAAAAGAAGAAGAAGATGAAGAGAATAGAGAGGTTTTGAAATGTGTAGAGTTTTTGATATAGTAACCTCCCTCCTCAAATTTGCACCCCAAATCCCTTATTTATAGCCAAAACATGGGCATTAAAATAATCAATTTAAAATAATTAAATTGATTAAATTAATATAATTAATTATAATATGGCAAATAGGGGTAAATTATAGGGTGTAATTATGATGTTTTGGGGTAAAATGTGTAGAAAGTGGGGTAAAAATGTTGTATTTTTGGCAAAGGGAACAATGGTACAAAAGTAGGCTTTTGTTGGGCTCAAGGAAAAAATGGCATGCATGGGGTGGTTAGTGGCTGTGAAATGGCATTGGCTCTGGCGTGGGGGAAAGGGACTGAAGCAGGGAGACAGGCCGAATGGGGCTGGATGGGCTTCACGTGGTTGGGCCTGGCTGATGCTTTAGTTGGTGCCAAGGCTGGCTGGAGATATTTGATGGAAGGGGATCAGTGCTTGGAAGAGTGCTTCAGTGGGCAGCACTGAAGGAAGGAAATAGCTCCTTGATTGATGCAGCTTGATTGATGCTACGTGGGTCAAGGGTGCATGTTGATGGAGGCTTTGGGCCTGAAAGCTGGGTAGGCCCACGGCTGGGAAATTGCCATTTTCTTGTCTTTCTTCCTTGAAAAATGCCATTTTTTTTCATCATTTTCATTGCTTTTCAAGAGCATAAATTCCCTAAAAAATAAATATAAAATAAATCATAATACAATATTTTCAATTATAAAATAAATCAATTTAATTGTTTGAAAATATTAATTATAACTTAATATATTTTACATTTAAGTTCAATAATACAACATTTTTTTACCACTAAACACAACAATAATTCAAATAATTAAACTACAATATATTACAACAAAATAACTATAAAAACACACAAAAATATATAAAATCAAAATAAGACTAATAAATTCAAAATTACTTAAAAACTTAATAAATCAATTAAAAACTCAAGAATTAAGCAACAATTAGCACATAAAAAGTGGTAAAATAACTCTATTTTGTAGAGTTATCAGTAGCCTCAGAAAGAATGGGGTAAGAAGTACCCATGAGTTTTTGGATCGGGCTGATCGATATATCAAGCTCAAAGACGTGATTGCCAATGAAGGGAAATCACCAACAAAAGATAAGGGGCCCAAGGAAGAACTCGCCAAAGCCGCCAACGTGTCAAAAAAGACCAATGGCAACGGCAATGGCAACGAGAATGGCAATGGAAGGAACGGTGGAAAATGGGCGAATAATGAAACCTCAGCTTTTGAGAGTAAACGTCCCAAAGGCAATCGATACGAGCTAAGATTCACCAACTACACGACCCTTGTCGAAAGCCGAGCTGAAGTCTACCAGGCGACCAGCTCAAGCTTGCCTTACAAACGACCCGCAACTATAAGGAAAGATATCTCCAAGAGAGATAGGACAAAGTTCTGTCATTTTCACAACGACTACGGGCACGACACCAATGAATGTAACTAGTTGAAAGACAAGATTGAATCCCTGATCAGGCAGGGACATTTAAGAAAATATGTGCGAGCCACAGGAGGGTCTCAGCGAGAGGCTCAAGGTGGCAACGAGCAGGCGCCTGCACACCAACGCTCGCCACCTCTACAGCCAGCTCCTGTGGCAGGCACTTTACTCACCATCTGCGGAGGCCCACATCTTGCAGGAGATAGTGGGAAAGCAAGGGAACGATACGCTCGAACCCTATGCCATAACCAGGACATCGAGATGAATGTGGAGGATCGAGCACCAAAAAAGGCTCGAACAGAGGAGGAATTGATTACCTTCTTTGAAGACGAAGCCCAGCACGTGCGATTCTCACACTCCGATCCGCTGGTCATAGACGTACAAATTGCCAACATGATGGTGAAGAGGGTTGTAACGAGCCAAATTCGCTAATAAGGCTTAAGGGCCTTGATTAGTGTGTAGGAGGGCATTAATGGAATAATTATGATTCAATGAGTAATTATATATTTAATAATGTTTATATGATAATTGATTACATTATGTGGTAATATGATATGAAATGAATATGTGATATATGTGAGAACCACATTATTATGTGGACAGGTTCGCAGAGCACGACTCAAGACGATTCTAGGGTCAGATGGTGGGGAAAGTCACAACGGGGCTTTAGATATGACTTTGGATAAGTCGGGAGTATTTTTAGATAGCGGGTATTGATCTGGACTATCGGGTCATGAAAATAAATATATGGAGATATATTTGAGGTTAAGGATGTCTAGGCGGGAATATTGGGGGATTTTACCATTTTGGCCTCGGGGACGGTTCCGGCACCCCGAGCCTCGGGATTAACTTAACAGATAAGTTAGACATAAAGAAGCTTTTAGAAGAAAAACACAAACTGACTAAACACACTCTTGTCTCAGCTCTCTTTCACGCTCAAGGGGAAATAAAGGAAAGAAAACACAGAAAACAGGGGAACAAGCTGGAATTTCTGAGATTTGTGGTGAGGATTTGGAGGTTTAGCTCAGGAGTAAATCAAGAACTAAAACAGGGATTAAGGTAAGCATCTAATTCTATTTTCTGTGGATACTGCTAGAGTTATGCCGGCAGGGCCGGGAGAGACCAGGTTAGTGTGTGAGTTCTTGGATGTCTTCCCTGAGGATTTACCAGGGTTGTCGCCGCGTAGGGAGATACAGTTTGAGATTGAGTTGGCACCAGGGACAGAACCAGTATCAAGGACACCGTATAGGATGGTACCAGCAAAACTGAAAGAGTTGAAGATACAGTTGCAAGAACTTCTGGATTTAGGGTTTATCAGGCCTAGCTACTCTCCATGGGGTGCACCGGTACTGTTTGTTAAGAAGAAGGACGGGACTCTGAGGATGTGCATTGATTACAGAGAATTGAACAAGTTAACTATTAAGAATAAGTACCCTCTACCTAGGATTGATGACTTGTTTGATCAGCTGCAAGGTAAGACGGTGTTCTCAAAAATTGATCTTCGATCTGGTTATCACCAGCTGAGGATCAAAGATGAGGATATACCAAAGATAGCTTTCCGGACGCGTTATGGGCATTATGAGTTCTTGGTCATGTCTTTTGGTCTGACCAATGCCCCAGCAGCTTTATGGATCTGATGAACAGGGTGTTCAAGGAATTTTTGGACCAATTCGTCATTGTCTTCATCGACGACATTTTGGTATACTCCAGCTCAGAGGCGGAACATGAGCAGCATCTCCAACAAGTTTTACAGAGGTTAAGGGAGCATAAGTTGTACGCCAAGTTTAAGAAGTGTGAGTTTTGGCTACCAGAGGTGACCTTTCTTGGACATATAGTTGGGGCAGAAGGGATTAAGGTGGATCTGTCCAAGGTAGAAGAAGTTAGAGATTGGCCGAGGCAGAGGAATGCTTCGGAGGTGTGGAGTTTCCTTGGGTTGGCTGGTTACTACAGGAGGTTTGTAGAGGGGTTTTCGAAGATCTCTTCACCAATGATAGAATTGACAAGGAAGAATTAGAAGTTCATCTGGTCAGAGAAGTGTGAGAATAACTTCCAGGAATTGAAGCGATGACTTATTTATGCGCCTGTGTTGAGTCTTCCTTCGGAGGAAGGAAAGTTTGTAGTTTACTGTGATGCGTTGAGGTTGGGCTTAGGCTGTGTGCTGATGCAGAATGAGAAAGTTATGGCCCATGCATCTCGACAGCTGAAGGATTATGAGCAGAGGTATCCGACTCACGATTTGGAGTTAGCGGCAGTGGTATTTGCACTGAAGGTATGGCGTCATTATCTGTATGGAGAGAAGTGCGAGATCTACACGGATCATAAGAGTCTGAAGTATTTGTTCACCTAGAAGGATTTGAATATGAGACAGAGACGTTGGTTGGAGTTGGTTAAGGATTATGATTGTGATATCCTTTACCACCCTGGGAAAGCTAATGGTGGCAGATGCGTTGAGTCGGAGGGGCCTAGGACAGTTGTATAGTTCTACTCAGATCTCGATAGAATTGGCTGATGAGATGGTCAGGGCAAAGATAGAACTGGTGGTGGGCCAGTTAGCCAATATCACTTTGCAGTCGACCCTGTTGGAGCGGGTCAAGGAGGGTCAGATGACAGATGTGCAGTTTCAGGATAGTAGGCAGCATGCCTTAGCGGGGACAGCTAAGGATTATTCAGTTTCAGAGACAGGTTTGCTCCGATATCAGGGACAGATATGTGTTCTGGCGGATGAGGGGATCAGGCGTGAGATATTGGATGAGTCCCACACTACACCATACTCGCTTCATCTGGGTACCACAAAGATGTATCAAGATCTATGGACATTATAATGGTGGCCCGGGATGAAGAAGGATGTAGTTAAGTATGTGTCTAGATGTATAACCTGTCAGCAGGTTAAGGCTGAGCATTAGCGACCAGCGGGATTGCTGCAGCCTTTGGGTATCCCAGAGTGGAAGTGGGAGGATATTACAATGGACTTTGTGGGAGGATTGCCCAGGACGGTTAGACTTCATGACTCGGTGTGGGTGATAGTGGACAGATACACCAACTCAGCTCATTTTCTACCAGTGAGGTCAACTTATACCGTGGAACAGTACGCGGAGCTGTATGTGAGGGAGATAGTTTGTCTTCATGGGGTTCCAAAGTCTATTGTATCTGATCGAGACCCTATCTTTACCTCTAAGTTCTGGGGAGCTCTGCAGAGAGCCATGGGGACTCAGTTGAAGTTTAGCACAGCTTTTCATCCTCAGACTGATGGACAGTCTGAGAGGACGATTCAGATATTGGAGGACATGCTTAGGGCATGTGTGATTAACTTTGAAGGTTCGTGGAGTAAGTACCTTCCATTGATTGAGTTTTCATATAACAATAGTTATCAGTCCACGATTGGAGTGGCTCCTTATGAGATGTTATATGGAAGGAAGTGTAGATCGCCTATTCACTGGGATGAGATGGGTGAGAGAAGATATTTGGGGCCGGATATGGTTCAGAAGACTAATGAGGCCATTGAGAAGAATCGAGCTAGGATGCTTGCCTCGCAGAGTAGACAGAAAAGCTACACTGATCCTAACCGTAGGAACGTGGAGTTCCAGGTTGGGGACCACATGTTTCTACGAGTTTCACCATTGAGGGGTGTGAGGAGATTTGGAGTGAAGGGCAAGCTGAGCCCTCGGTTTGTTGGACCCTTTGAGATTCTAGAGAGGGTTGGGCAGGTAGCGTATAGGCTAGCCTTGCCACCGTCTCTATCAGGAGTTCATAACGTGTTTCATGTCTCTATGTTGTGGAAGTATGTTTCTGATACAACACATGTGTTGAGATATGAAGATTTATAGCTGCAGACAGACTTGTCCTATGAGGAGAGACCAGTTCAGATACTGGATCGGAAGGATAAAGTTCTGCGGAAAATGACGATTCCATTAATGAAAGTATTATGAAGGAATAGCAAGGTCGAAGAAGCGACCTGGGAGCTAGAGACGACGATGCAGGATCAGTATCCCGAGTTATTCAGGTAAATTTCGAGGACGAAATTCTCATTAGGAGGGGATAGTTGTAACGAGCCAAATTCGCTAATAAGGCTTAAGGGCCTTGATTAGTGTGCCAGGAGGGCATTAATGGAATAATTGTGATTCAATGAGTAATTATATGTTTAATAATGTTTACATGATAATTGATTACATTATGTGGTAATATGATATGAAATCAATATGTGATATATGTGAGAACCACATTATTATGTGGACAGGTTCGCAGAGCACGACTCAAGACGATTCTAGGGTCAGATGGTGGGGAAAGTCACAACGGGGCTTTAGATATGACTTTGGATAAGTCGGGAGTATTTTTAGATAGCGGGTAGTGATCTGGACTATCGGGTCATGAAAATAAATATATGGAGATATATTTGAGGTTAGGATGTTTAGGCGGGAATATTGGGGGATTTTACCATTTTGGCCTCGGGGACGGTTCCGGCACCCCGAGCCTCGGGATTAACTTAACAGATAAGTTAGACATAAAGAAGCTTTTAGAAGAAAAACACAAACCGACTAAACACACTCTTGTCTCAGCTCTCTTTCACGCTCAAGGGGAAACAAAGGAAAGAAAACACAGAATACAGGGGAACAAGCTGGAATTTCTGGGATTTGTAGTGAGGATTTGGAGGTTTAGCTCAGGAGTAAATCAAGAACTAAAACAGGGATTAAGGTAAGCATCTAATTCTATTTTCTGTGGTTGAATTCTAAGTTCTAGCTAGGTTTTGGTTAAGTGTTGAAACAAATATGGTTTTGATGTTCTAAGGCAGAATTAAGAAGGGAATTTGGGAACTTAGCTAGGTTGTGGCTTGGTGAAGTGATTCATCATCAAAGGTAAGTTTCAACTCCTGGTTTAGAGGCTTTAAATTGGGTTTGAATGGCTGGTTTGAGTGTTTATAGCTCTTGGGATTCAGAAATGGAAAAGAGAGGATTAGAGTGTGCTAGGCTGTGTTTTCTCAGGAATTATGTTGTTTAGATCATGCTAAAGGAGTTGGGAATTAATTGGTTAGGACTTGTGAAGTTTTGGGATGGTTTAAGGTGAGGTTTCAGGCTTAGAAATGGTGTAAATTATGGGTTTGAAAGGGAGGGTTGCGGCTCTGTTCTAGAGCGCTGCGAACCTAGCATGCAAAAGAACCAAGGCTCGGCCAAGGGAGAGCGCCGCGGTGCCCAAGGCAAGGGCCGCGGCGCGTGTGTGGTTCAGCGTGGGTGTTGGTTCTATTTTGGGGAAGGGTCGCGGCTAGGCTTCAGGGGCCGCAGCCCTTGGTTGTACACATGAGTTTTTGAGGGTTTTAGGCACGGGAAGGTGGTCTAGTGTGCTCGGGCTTGGTTTCACCACCGTGCTTGGTGGAATTTGGAATCCCGGGAGTTAGTTTTGTAATTGGAAACTTATATTGGAGTATTAATGGAACCCTAAACTTTAATTATGACTAGGTGACAAAGACTTAGGCTCGGGAACGGATCGTGCTTGAGAGGCGTTGCTCGTAATTCAATAACTGCGCAGACTAAAGGTAAGAAAACTGCACCTGGTTGAATATATTATATGTGACGGGACTAAGGGCTCCCTATTGTAAATGCTTGAAAAGATGGTATTATGCCATGCAAGCCATTTGGTGAACCAACGGCCTAAGGGTGCCAAGGGTTACACTAGCGCACAGGGCGCGGCTCGACCACTGGTAGCCAAGGACAGCTTATTATGCACTGAGCTCGGTTTAAGCTGGCCGGAGTCAGTGGGTTAAGCAGAGGGTGCGGCCTAAGTCATCGGCCCTGAATATTATGTGATATGAGTATTATATGTGGTAGAATATATCTTGAATTGGATTGTATATGCTGAATACCTGTTGAGGATTATCTTATGGGAATACATGCACATTGAATTATTTGTATGTTATTATTATTTGAGTTGTTTATGATGTTTTCTTGCTGGGCTTTGGCTCACGGGTGCTACGTGGTGCAGGTAAAGGCAAGAGCAAGTTAGATCAGCCCTGATTGGAGAGCTCAACGAGCAGAATGTACATAGCCAGGTGCTCGGCCGCCACGGTTGAGATCTAAGCAAGGACGTGGAACCTAAAGACTGTCTGTTTTGCCTTAGTATGGCTAGTGGATATTCATGTATTTTTGGGAGTCTGTAATCTTGTTCTAACTTTGTTTTCATATGGGATCCCATGTTTACTACAACTTAAATATATGGAATGAGTCTTTTGTGACCAAAACCTTTTAAACCTTAGCTTTTACATGTTTAGTGACACATTTTCAAATTAATGACTTGATTAGCGAGTCCTGCACCTTTATAAGTACACAGTGTAACGGTCTTGGCTATCCAGGGCGTTACAAGGGTGTTGGTCGACGCAGGAAGTTCGGTCAACATCCTGTACAAGTCTTCGCTGGAAAGAATGAAGCTGTCCATCAAGGACCTGGAGCCATGCAACCAAACCATCTATGGTTTTTCCAGTGAAGGGTTCACCCCAACAGGGTCGATTAGGCTTCCAGTTACAGCAGGTACTGCACCTGCTAATAGGACATTACTCACTACTTTCATAGTAGTTGATTGTCCTTCAGCATACAATGCTGTAATTGCGAGACCAATTCTGGTCGACCTACAGGCCGTCACTTCAATACGGCACCTTGCCATGAAATTCATGACAGACGCAGGGGTAGGATGCGTATTGGGAAATCAGCGGGAAGCCAGGGAGTGCTACAACACCTCGATCACCAAGGCAAAGAAGGGTGTATCGAGAGATGTTCCGGAAAGGAGTTGCAAGTGGCAATTGATGCTCGGGCCCACTCAGGTGATAATGTCACCAAATAGGGTGTTGCCCAAAGTGAGGATAGAGACTTGGATCCTCGCTTTGGGAATTTTTAGGAAGAAATAGGACCCATCGAGGACCTTGAAGAGGTCTAACTCGATGAAGAAAATCCGACCAAGGTTGTGAAAGTCGGTAAAAACTTAGCGACAACAACAAAACAAGCACTGGTGGAGTTCTTAAGGAGGAACCAGGAAGTCTTTGCCTGGTCGCACAAGGACATGGTCGGAATAGACCCTGCAGTTATCAGCCATGTCCTGAACATCTACAAGAGTTATCCACCGATGCAACAGAAAAGAAGGCTGCTCGACAAAGATAGATCAAAGGCCTTAAAAGAGGAAGTCAAAAAGCTGAAGGAGAACGAGTTCATCAGGGTGGCATTTTATCCATCATGGATCTCTAATCCCGTGCTAGTTCCCAAGCCGAATGGAAAATGGCGAACTTGCATGGATTTCACAGACCTCAATAAAGCCTGCCCCAAGGATTATTTCCCACTCCCTAGGATCGACCAACTGGTCGATGCCACTGCAGGGCATGAGATTCTCTCATTCATGGATGCATACTCCGGGTATAATCAGATTAGTATGCATCCTCCTGATGAGGATCACACTAGCTTTCAGACAGATACAGGGCTTTACTGTTACAAAGTAATGCCCTTCGGTTTGAAAAACGCTGGTGCGACTTACCAGCGACTAGTCAACCACTTGTTCAAGGAGCTGATCAGGACAAACATGGAGGTCTATGTCGATGATATGCTGGTAAAGTTAAAGAAGGTAGAAGGGTATATAGAGGATTTGTAGGAGTGCTTCAACGTCTTGAACAAATATCAGATGAAGCTTAATCCCCTTAAATGCTCCTTCGGAGTAGGATCAGGGAAGTTCTTGGGATTTATAGTTAACTCTAGAGGAATTGAAGCCAATCCCGAGAAAATGAAAGCCCCGATAGATATGAAATCGCCAACGAAGATTAAGGATGTCCAAAGGTTAAACGGAAGAATTGCCGCTCTGAGTAGATTTATTTCAAAATCAACAAACAAGTGCGTCCCGTTTTTTAATCTACTTAGAGACAACAAAAAATTTGAGTGGACGGAGGAGTGCGAGCAGGATTTTCAAGCATTGAAGACTCACATGGCGCAACCACCCATCCTATCAAAGTCGGTTGATAAGGAAACTTTGTTCATCTACCTAGCGATCACGGAATATGCTGCTAGTGCCGTTTTAGTAAGGGAGGAAGAAGGCGTGCAGAAGGTTGTTTATTATGTAAGCAAGAGGCTAATTGGAGCGGAGCTGTGCTACCCACCTATTGAAAAGTTAGCCTATTGCTTAATTTTGGCCTCTAGGAAGCTACGGCCTTAAGCTCACCCAATCACAGTTTTGACCGACCAGCCTCTACGACAAGTTCTGCAAAAACCAGAGGCTGCGGTTAGATTGTTAAAATGGGCAGTCGAACTTGGGTAGTTCGATATCTCTTACTTGCCGCGAGCAACGATAAAAGGGCAAGCTCTGGCTGACTTCATTGCACAGTTCACTGAATTTACAGATAGCGAGCAAACCAAAGAGCCTGATGAGCCTGAGTCTCAAAACCAAGGTCCCTCGTGGAAATTATTTACAGATGGTTCTTCTAATGAGCATCACGTAGGAGCAGGAGTGATATTGATAACGCCTGAAGGGCATCGATTTCACTACGTAATTAGGTTTGACTTCACTGCTTCTAACAACGAAGCTGAGTATGAAGCATTACTCGCTGAATTACGATTATATGAATATAAAGGTGCTCGACATCTACAGTGATTCTCAGGTAGTGGTGAATCAAGTCATGGGAGAGTACCAGGCATGAGGTTTAAAGATGGTTGCCTATTTAAACAAAACAAAAGATCTACTGGCTCAGTTCGACAAGTACACCCTCCAGCAAGTACCTTGTGACTAGAACTCCAATGCTCATGCTTTGGCCAAGTTAGCAAGTGTGAAGGATGCTGATACTCTGAACATAGTACCAGTTGAACAGTTATCTGTGCTAAGCATCCAAGCAGGGGAAACCACTTTGGTGATCCAAATGGCGGATACGTGGATGGCAACATACGTAGAGTATCTGACGCAAGGCATGTTGCTGACGGACAGAAATAGAGCTAGAACCCTTCAGCGATAGGCTGCTAGGTATGTCCTGGTAGATGGAGTCTTGTACCGGAGGGGATACTCAATGCCACTCCTCATATGTGTTTCGAAAGAGAAAGCCAAAGAATTGATGAAAGAGGTACACGAAGGCTTTTGTGGGGACCACGTTGGGGGGCAAAGTTTTTCGAAAAAGATCCTAAGGCAAGGATACTTCTGGCCCACAATGAATGAAGACTCGATGGAGTTGCTACGGAGGTGCAACAAGTGCCAGAGGTTCTCCAAAATCCCACGAACAGCCCCTAATGAGCTTAAACAGATGCAAAGTCTGTGGTCGTTTGTAGTTTGGGGTATAGATCTAATCAGATCTTTTCCCCACAGAAAAGGGCGGCGTCAAGTATGCTGTGGTTGCCGTCGATTACTTCACTAAATGGGCCGAAGCCGAGCCACTCGCAACCATAACGACCAAAAAGGTGCTGGATTTCGTGATCAAAAACATAGTTTGTCGCTATGGATTGCCAAGGAAAATCGTCTCGGATAACGACACCCAGTTTGATAGTGATTTATTCACAGACTTTTGCGAACGACATGGAATAATCAAAAGCTTTTCTTCAGTCGCTCATCCCCAAGCAAATGGAAAAGTCGAAGCAGCCAACAAAACACTAAAGGATACTTTGAAGAAAAGACTAAAAGAAGCTAAGGGGGCATGGCCAGAGCAATTGCCTGAAGTCCTTTGGTCGTACAGAACTTCTCATCGAACAACAACAGACCATACTCCATTCTCTTTGGATTATGGATATGAGGCTATGTTGCCCATGGAGTTAGATCCGCCCTCACATCGCAGAATAATGTACGATCAAGGCTCGAATAGCCAGCTATTGATGGAATCCCTGGACTTGATCGATGAGAAACTTGAACAACCCCAACTCCGAGTAGCTGCGTACCAGCAAAAAGTCGCCCGGTATTTCAACTCTAAAGAACGTGAGAGAAAATTCAGCATTGGATATTTAGTAATTCAAAGAGTTTTCCTAAACACCCATGACCAGGCTGCAAGAGTACTCAGACCTAATTGGGAAGGGCCTTACCAGATTGAAGAAGTCCTCCATCCAGGCACCTATAAACTTGCCCGCTTAAACGGAGATCTCATTCCTTGCTATTGGAATGGAGAACACTTGCGCAAGTACTATCAATGAACAATTCTTCCTAAAGGATTGGCTTGTATTCATTTTACTTTTTACAAGTTATGAAAAAGGGTTAGTCATTTTATGTGACTAATCGCTTATAAGTGTAAGATCTTATTGATCACCCGTACAGACACGTTTTGTCCATTTATTATGAGAAATATAAGGGACTGTGCGCAGCCAATCATTCTTGCCAATTATTGTATTTAATACAAGTATTTGCTCATTACACGTGTTGATTTGCTATATTATTATGTTAATTATTTTGCTCCGAGCAGTAATGTTCGAACAAGTTTTGGTCAAGGCAAGTGACCAAGGACCTAGAGCTCCTCGATCACTTGGGGGGCATATAAGGTATCCAGTAGGCAAAGCATATCGAAAAGTATGTAAACACATGAGCAAAATAAGTGAAAGCATGCTAGGGTACTTAGAGTATTTTTCAAAATCTTGTATTTTGTTAAATCAAACCAAAGTACTATGCTAAGTTCGGTCATGTGAACATATGTTATAATAAAAGGAAAATATTATAATATCAAAAGGAATCCTTTTACACTGTGAGCAATCACTGCTCGGATGTAATTGTTCAATTAAAAGTAAAAGCTGCCCGCGCAGCAATAAAAATTATAGTCTTTACATCACGACCCGTAGGCCGTGTACTTAAAAGATTAAAGAATAATAATATTAAAAAAAGCAGACTACGAGGCTGGAGGATCTTGAGGGGTGTCCTAGTCGACGACAGTTGTAGCGTCATTGTCCGCCCCTTCTACTCCAGTGGCCAAGGAGATTTTGGGCAAGGCATGTACCCTTGCTCTCTCTTCTTCTGCCAAACGAGCAACGTAGCGGGCTATCTCGGCATGCTTTGTGCGCTCGGGAAGATAGCTGAAATTAGCCGCTTGGTTGTGTTTCCAGAAGTCATAGAAACACTTAACCGTGGCGTTCTTGTCCCTTTCCAAATTGCTGGCGTTAGCTTTTTCAAGCTTCTCAATTTGGCCCTCCAATGTTGTAGTCTCTTGTCTGCTCGCAACCAAGTCCTCCTCGAGCTTTTTAGCCTCGAAGTAGTTGACGCGGTTAGACTCCTTGAACTGGTCTCTTTGCTCAACGACCTTGTCCAGTGCAGTCTGCTTCTCCCTTAACTCCTCAGCCAGTTTGTTCTTCTCCTCAAGCAGCGCTGCATTTGTCTTCTGGGCCGCCTGCTCAGCATATTTTGCTTTGGCAGCTTTGAGTTCTTCAGCGTGTCGTTTCTTGGAGGTCCTGGACTGCTCGGTGATAGCACCCGAGCGGAGCCGGCTGGCAGTAACAATCAACATTGCCTGCAATCAGAGTGAAAGTTAAATTGACTGTAATGTATAAAAGGGCTATCTCCACAGAAAAAGATGAATTACACTGGCAAGCTCGTTTAGTGCGCGGGTTAAGATTTGGTCGACGTCCATCGTCTCTGTCCCCGCCATCGCTTCTCAGCAACATTCGTGCTTCAAAATCTTTGCCATCTTGTCCTTGGCTGATCTTAAGGCACGACTCGATATGTCGCCCCCTGTGGAAGTAGGAGCAGCCTACTGAGTCTGGTCGGTTAGAGCCGGTGGAGAAGGTGTCGACCCGACCAGAGCAGGAGGAGTTTACTGCTCGAGAGGAGAAGGAGATGGTGTTGCATTTGTTGATGGTCCGTCTATCGAAGGGTCTGCAGTTCAGGATTTCTTGGCTGGAGGCGCTTTACTGCTTTCCCCTTGATGCCGCCTGTTCGCGTTCTTCTTGCTCGTAGGAGCTTCATGAACCTCGGGAGCACTGTACATGTTGAACACATTCTCGGAGTCCATGTTTGTAAGAAAAGCAAGTACATGAATAGTGAGATAGTACAAACGATTGAGTATGTTATGTCAAGAAAAGAAACAAAGAAAATTGTAAGTAAAATACACGAGCTATCATTACTGGTCGCTACATTATATACTTTACTAATGTTACACTCACTCTCTGGCATGAAGAAGTCTTAATTTAAAGTAGGAGGATATTTAAAATTGTCATCCCCGTCGAAGAGGTGACAGGGAATAGGCAAGCTGTCTAAGAGTGAAAAATCAGTACCATTTTCGTCCGACGACTCAATAGTAGGCTCTGTGGCCTTCTTCTTTCCCTTCCCTGGAGGGGCCGGTGTGGCAGCAGGTCAGGGGGCACCAGTTGGCTCATTGATGGTCACCCCAGTTGCCCTCCTCGGAGGAGGTTGTGACACATCTGCCTGCTGTTCAGGGATTTCAATGTCGGTAGCACTCCCCGCATTAAATTCCCTCACATCCTGGTGAGGAGCCAAAAGGCCGATCAGTCTCAAATTGGCCTCTGTGACCAGGTGTTTGATACATTTCTCTATGTCGGTCATGCTGGCCAGAAGGTCTGATCGGATCACCATGTCCGGAGTAGGCTTTGGTCGCAACCATGGGCCTGAAACGCACTAAATTTCTAAGGGAAATGCAGCAAAAGTTGAAGAAAAATAAACAACCAGTGGTACAAAGATGTACCTCCTTGTGTGAAGGCCAAGTTGTTCGCAACCATGTCAGTCGTCAGAAAGTACTCCAGATGGTACCTCCCCACATTCGAGATAAAAGTGGTGTCAGTCAGGAAAGTGCGGCCTGTTTCCTGGTGACAGAAGTGGAAAAACCCCACATTTTCCTAGTTGGGGTTGGATTTTAGGTCGAACAGGTAGTTGACCTCATGTGGCGTGGGGACAGGCCATTTTTTTTTATGGCTATAGAGGATATAGAGTGCAGAGAGCATTCTATATCCATTTAGGGTTATTTGAAAAGGGGCGACCCCGAAATAATTGGCCATCCCCTGGAAAAAAGGATGAAGAGGCAGGATCGCTCCTGCCTCGATGTGATACCTCGAAAGTTCGCCTGTTGGTCTTGGGTGGGTTGGACTAGAGTCACCCCAGGAAGTCCATATTTTTTAATGTAATTGGAAATCATCCTAATCGTGATTCGACTAGAAGGGGAGACGTACCATTCAACATCTGGTTGAACAACGTTTTGAAGCTGAGCATGAGTTTGAATGTTAGGGTTAGGGATATTTCTGTCCCGACCACTGATCGAGGGAATTCCAGCCTGAGGAGCAGGCTGATTTGAAGGGTTAGAAGGTTTCTTTTTCAGGGCAATGGATTTTACTCTACCCATGGATGGAAGGTTTGACTGAGGTCTATTGGGTGGGGTTCGAGAAAAAGGAATTTCTGGTATCAACAGCGACGGTTGCTCCTCGTCTTCAAGCAATTGGGAAAGCAAGTCGTCGTCGATAGGCTTCTCACCTCCCCACGGATCTTGCATGAAAAGCTGCGAACAGAGAAAGGGGGAGATGAGAACGTAAAGCCTAAAAATCTGTGTTGAGAGCTAGAATAACGTTGCTCGCGTATAAAAGTTAAGCTTTTATACGGCCATCAGGATTCTAGCAAAAACACTAAGTTTTATACGAGCAGTTTGAAAAACAGATTGAAAAGCGGAAGTAAATTTTTTTTCAGAAAAAATCTTTTTCGACTCCGAAGGGGCGGGAAAAACCCAGTTTTTCAACTAGCCTATAAATCGAATTTTTACTTCGATTTTACGCCCTAAATCTACAATCTCGACTACCAAACTGGCTCCTAACTCCTAGGAAACGTTACTTCACTACCCTATCAATCATCTATTCATATACACATAATCCCCATAACAGTTTCAGCCAAGAACGTTCGAAGTTTCAGAGATAAAAATAAGCATAAAAAACAATTTTGCATGGTATCTCAAACGTCAAAGGGGTTAGCAAAACTTACTTGGATGAAAAGAGGATTCTGAACATGAAGTCTGAACACGAAAGCTTTTGACGTCCGGATGTTAGTTCTTGGGATTTTTGGGCTCTGAAGACAGAAGTTCTTCGCAGTTCTTGGAGAGGAGATGGCAAGTGAAAAGTAAAAAGTAAAAATGAGGATTTGAGATATTGTATATAGTGACTGCGACACGATAAAAGAGGTAATCATGAATTACTTTTTCTGAGCATGTGGAAGTGTGATAGCCGTCAGACAATTTTTTAGGAAACCTAAAAGGCTTGATTAGACATGATTGATTGCTTTTTTCGAGAGGGCATGGGCGGTTCTGACAGGTTTGGTGGAGTAAGCGAAGGGTTAGTTTCCTAAGTTTACTTATTGCTGGTCGCAATAAATAAACTTAGGGGGAAAATGTTTACCCAAAAAACAGCTGCTGATGACGTGGCAAGGATTTCTCACAGATGGCAGAAGTGTTGTTTGACTATCGACCAGAGGCACATCGCTTCATCAGGGCTTAACTTTTAGATACGACCAGGCTGGTCGTATAATTTGGTTTATTTCCTTCTAAGATTGTAATCTTATAATAATTGCATTGAACATTTCCTCATTATTACCTTGATACGCTGTTATTAAGGAAAGATATGGCCCATTGGCCCGTGTAACCCTCCTTGAGCCTATAAATATGCATGAAATAGCTCAAGGAAGGGACTTTTGATCTCTGAATCTTTTTGCTAAGTATTGAGAGAAAGAGAGCTATAGTGTGATTATTCATCGTTTTATTGTAATTCCCTCAAGGTTTGTGAAACTCAAGAACCCATGTTCTTTGATCACGGCTTTGAGATTGAATATTAATAATAGCACTAAGTGGACGTAGGTCATTACCATTCTTTGGGGCCGAACCACTATAAATCCTTGGTGTTTTCTTCTTTTCCATTAGAATAAATTCTTAATTGTCGTTTTATCTTTTGTCGTATATTTGACTCCGTGTCGTTGGCCAAATCAAGGGTCAACAGTGTTATATTGCACAAACATAATTAAATAAGCTTGAAAATTTCCTAAAACAACTCTCTACAACACCATAAAAACTACTTTATCCCCCCAAACTTAACTTTTACTCGTCCTCGAGTAAAACATTTGACATTTCTAAAACAACTAAAAATAACACATGAATCAAGTTATAAGCTAGCAAGCCTCAACCTCAAAACACTATGCAATACAAGCTTAGAATTTTCAACTATGTTTCATCCAGAATTTCAGTAAAATAAATTCAATAATCAACTTCGATCTTTGCTACACCAATCAACCTTAACCAATAAATAACACACAATCACAATACCATATACATGTCAAATCTTCCAAATCTTTCCATCAAAACCAAGTATTTCATATGCTTGCATAATTCATCAATCTTTCCTAATATGATAACACATGCTCAAGAATCAAAAAGACTTTTTAAGTGTATAACGAAAAGCTTAGGCTCAGGTAGGTAAATAAAAAGTCATTTAGGATTAACTATACCATAAGCATACAAATCAACAAACAAATCTTATGACAACTTGAAAACCCACAAACAATCCCAAAATTTCCCAAAAGTTCCTACTTTGAGAGAATTCATACTTCTGAATTTTGATTTTTTTCTTCTTTTTAATGATACTACACTCCCCCAAACTTATTTTTTTATATTCTTATTTGGAGTGTAGCTCATTTGTCAATATTTTTTTCTCTCTTTTTCTCTCTCAATATATATTTTTTCTATTGTTGATACAATTTTTTTTTCAATTTTCCCATTACAAATCATTCCCCCCTCCCATCACTTTTCATATGCTCATGGTATATCTAAGAGAAAGATAAATAACAAAGTTTCAAATAGGCTCAAAATAAGGTCAAACAACAAAAGAATCATGTTAGACTCAAAATTGGATAACTAGGGAATTAATACATTAAGGTTGGCATGAAAGACTCAATCGTTCCAAAGAATTGCCTAAATCATCTTCCTAAGCATGCATCATTCCAATTTTAGCACAATCAACAAACCATGCAAGTTCTAAAATATTTTTCAAATTTCAATCCACAAACCCTGTTAACATGCATATACTAAATGATTGTAAGAAATTTATTAATTGAGGCTTGCATGGAAATTAAAACTCAGATCAAAGCTCATCGCAAAATTAACCTCACCAAGCACACAGATTCACACAATTTTAAAAACATAACTCATATCAAATGGTCATTAGTCTCATCGGCTCAAAATAACTTGATTCAACAACACTCTAAACAAAAACTAAACAAAACATAAAAATAAATATAAACCTAATAAAACTTAAACAAACTAAGATATCTACAATGAGCAAAGTAATAAAAATCAAATTCCTTCCCCCAACTTAATCTAAACATTGTGCCCAATGTATAAATACAAGAAAAGGAAAAGAAAACTTCCTTATAATCCAATGCATTGCTCCATTGTAGAAACATTCATTGTTATCCTCCTTATCTGGTTGCAAATATAATGTTATTCATCGACGCATCAAGGAGTGGTCGACAGCTAATATGTGCCGTACAACATAACTTGAAGGCTGTCATTTTGAATGCCCTCAAGCTTGGCAAGATATGAGTTTAATCTCCACATCACTCCAACAACACAAGACTTTGAGCGATAAGCTTGGGGATAAAACTTTGGTAGCTCATAAAGGATGTACTGGCGGTGTATGATTGAAGCATTGATGAACTTAAATCAATGATTACAGGTGCTTCCTCATCCTCCAACGTCATATTTTTCTCATCTTCATATGTGAATTCCTTAAGTAACCCTTCTTATTGTTTTTCACTCTCCACTTGACTATCCCTAACCATGCTTGTGATTTAATCTTCAACAACTTCACGATCATGGATGGAATTTACATCATTTACCACACCATAATCATTATCTACCAAGCAAGTATCCAACTTAGCAAAATTTTGAGTGAATATAACTTCGAGGGTCTCTTGTTCATCAACTTTACACTCAATCTCTTCTAGTGGCTCAACCATTGGTGCTTCTATAGTATTCGAATAACTCTCATATCCTTGATTATTTAAGTCAGTTTCTTAAACCACTCCATATTGTGCACAATTAAATTTAAAGTGTTATTCAATTGAGCCATTACTTCTTCAATTTCTGCTTTATGCTCTTCATGCTTGAATGGTTGGGGTATAATATTATAATCTTGGAATGATAGAGGATATTGGTGACTACAACCTTACAATGAATGATCACAATGCCAATGGTAATCAAATATGCCATATCATTCAACAACTCCATTATATCATCATGACACCTTCTTAATAAAGGTTCACTAGCTACATTTGCTCCATAATTTATCCAACATCTTGTTGCATCATCTAACCCCTTGAGAAATTGTGATGACAACTCTCCACCAATTCATTAAATCTCCACCAAGCAGAGTAAAATGGCTCATTGTGTTGTTGAAAAAAATCTCACGGTGTAATCTTGATGGAGCATTTTTTATTTACCTCGCAAGTCAAACATAGAAAAGAAACATAAATTAAATGAAAACAAAAAATCAAGTTAGAAAAAAAAATCAACTATGTTGATATTAATAATATAGTCCCTGACAACAACGCCAAAAACTTATTGTGAGAATTTTTAACTACGAAGTGTACGTAATCCTAACAAGTAATAAAGTGGTAAATCAAGTATCGTTCCCACGAAGACTGTTATTAACTATCAAAAATTAATCTCTAATTATAATTGATTCGAAAAATAATGAATTCAGAATTTATAAAACTAAAGGAATAAAACAATAAAATAGAACAATCGAGAACTCAATACTAAATATTAATTCAATGGAATAAGAATTAGGGTTATTAACTTCATCAACTATCCACCTATGTCTCTCTAATGTTAGTTTAAGAATGTTTACCTAAAAATGGCTCCTGATGACGTGGCAAGAATTTATTACACGTGGTTGGCACGTGGCACCGTCAAAATGAAGGAGTGTTGTTTGACAATTGACCAGGTGTTTCTTGCCTCATCAAATCTCGCGATTAGATGCGACCAGTCTAGTTGCATGCTTCAGTTTATTTCCTTTAAAGATATGTAATCTTGTAATAACTACATTTATTATTTTCTCTTTATTGCTTTGATACGCTGATATTAAGGATAATTAAGGCCCATTGACCCATGTTGTTAGGAAAACTTTATGCAGAATCTTTATTTATTTTCATGTATATCTAATATTAAACAAATTAATACGAGATAGCCTAAAACATGTTTCTGAAATTGAATTCAAAGAGAAACAATGAACCGTTCTTCAGTTTCTCTAAAGAGTCCTTCCTTCAGTTTCTCTAACTCTTGTATCCTTTCTGTCGCAAAGTATTATCAAGAAACTGAACCGTTCTTCTAATTTCTTCACAGCCTTCCAATGTATCCTTAGAATCACCTAGACTAATGTGGGCAATTCTCAACACATGGGATAATAGCAAAGAGGCTTAGAAAATGACTTGTGTTTAGAGAGAATTTAAAACTATTAGAAAATCAATGTCTTGTGACTTATGTATTTGACTTCTCTCTAAGCACTCCTTTTATAGACTCAATTAGGCCATTTAATTTAATTAAAAATTCAATAAAATAATAGCCATTTTAAAGCCCTAGGTCAAAATTATCATGGGCGTTAGGCCCGTGAAATTTCCCATTTGATTATAAGACCTGTATTATTTTCTATTGATTTAATTAATTAAATAATTATTTAAATCATTTATCAAATTAATTATTTATAATTTGAACCTTGATTTAAACTTATTTATTAATTTAGATACCAATTTATCTTAATTGATAAATCTGCCATAATTTCTATTTTCTTCTCAAAATTACATAACTCTGTGAAACTATCCAAAATTGACCTGGTCAACTTTGATGATTCTAATTGATAATTAAATCAATTAATTGAGACTATCTATATGATTTTATCCAAGGTACAATGGGGACCATGGGCCTATGAAATCAAGCTCCAATAAGTTATCATAAATCTAACAAATAAATTTACTAACTTATTAATTCCTCGTGACTCCACTATGACTCGGAATTGCACTCTTGAATTCATAGAACGTTCTATAACAAATATAGATACGCTATTAATTATCAATTGTTACAACCATAATTTTCACTCAATCCTCTATAGACGGTCTACAAAGAGATAGGACTAAAATACCGTTTTACCCCTCATTGTATTTTATCCTTACAACACTTAGTTCCTTGTAAATGATATTTCAGTAAACTAATTTAATTATTGAAATGAGATCTCTATCATTTAACACCTTGAACCAAACTAAAAGGAAACCATCGTTTCACTTCTTCATCAGAAGCTATAGATGTTCATATCTATGATTAACACTCCCACTCAATTATACTACCGAGTTCCCAAGATGTAAGTATGGGCTAGTCCGTAGGGTAAGCTGGTAACGAACAAGTCAAAGAACTCAAATAATACAATCAGTTAGAATACTAACCACTCAAAATTAAGATTGAATTGACCTATGGTCAACTATATGGTATGACTAGAATAGATAATAACGGTATGTTTACTTATCTTATCAATTGTCAATATCGGTCCTGTCTGATGTAACAAATACATCCGATCTTATCTACTTTGCTAATGTTCTGGAAAAAATATAACACTGTGATGTGTAAGTAGATCATATTGTAGATTAGCAAGTCAGTGTAAATCCTGTACACTGACTAATCTTAGGACTAACTTATTTTGAACATATAATCATATTTATATTCCACTGTGATTACGTCACTATAAATAAGATTAGTTATATGCTTGGGATTTAATAGAAGTTTATGTTAAACAAATAATCATGAAAATAAAACATGTGAGCAAAGTGATTGACCAAGTAAAAAAATGATTTCTATTCTTTTATTGATAATAAAATGCTATTACAAAGAATTTGGGTTATAATTAGGGCATAAAATCCCAACACATGTAACCCCCTTTAGCCTATAAATATGAATGAGAAGGCTTAAGGAAGGGACTTTTGAACCATGAACCTGAATACTCATAGAAAGAACATAGTGTGATTATCCACCAAAAAGTTGTAATTCTCCTAAGGTTGGTGAAACTCAAGAACCCTAGTTCTTTGATCACAACATTAGGATTCAACATCAATAATAACACTAAGTGGACATAGGTTATTACCACACAGTTGGGGCCGAACCACTATAAATCATTTGTGTCACCTCTTTACCATTGGATTCCATTCTTGATTTCTTTTTGTTTCTTTGTCATTATTTTGACTCCGTGTTGTTGGCCAAATCAAGGTTCAACATTCTGGTGCTTTCATTGAGAGATTAATTAAAAAAAAGGAAGAAGCTTTAAGAAAATCAAATGGCAAAGACATCCAAGAGAGCTGGACAGGCTGCTGGCGCTGCGTCATCTCAACCTCCTCCTCCAAACGTGGCTAAGAATGAACCACATTTAGATTTTGAAGAGGAAGAATTGGATTCGGAGATGCTGAGGGCAACACTGGGGGTGTTGCAGGATGAGTTGGCCAATCTGAGGGCCAATCAGGAGAATGCAGCAAAGACCTTGGTGCTGCAGCAAAGGGAGATTGAACGTCAGCGCCAGGAGCTAAATGAGTGGTAGGCAGACATGGACCGTCGGCAAAGAGATGCCACGGCCGCTCGTGAAGCAGCCATTCAATTGGCCTGAGGACAGGCTACACCGGTTTCTCAATCGGATCAGCCACCAAATGCACCACCGCAACGAGCCCCCAATCTGAGTCCTCCGCTCCAGCCAGCAAGCCTTCAAAGGCCGAAGAAACCACCTGTTGCTCAGGATGATGTCCCAATTTGGGATCCTGAGCAACATCCACCCTCTCAAGCTGGTCGCGGCAATCCCCAGCGCCAGATGCAGAATAGGGTCGAGCAGCCGCCCAGCAGCCCTAGACGCCCAGGGGATAACGAGCCAAATCCACCGAGCAGGGGACAGCATCCTTTTGCCAATAGGAGGCATAACGAGTCAGGCTCTGCGGTCAGGGGCCCCCCACGGCATAATAATGCATGGGGACCCACCGACCAGCGCATGCCTCCCCCTGACGCTCGGGAGATGCCAGCCAGAGGGGGAAACAGCGTGACTAGCAGGTTGCGTCATAGTCGGCCATAGTTTAGAGACGGGCACGACTATAATGAGGCCGATTCTAGCAGGAGAAATGCTGGTCGGGGGCATGAGGCGAGAGGTGGATACAGAAACCCCCCACCAAGAGACAATAGGCTTGCGAGCCATAAAGCTGGGGGACAACCCAAACAGAATAATGTCTTTGATCGGCTAGGAGTTAGCGAGCAAAGGCCCAGGGATGATGACTTGAGAGATGTAATCAACAACAGACGCGAGAGACACGATGAGTACACTTCTCCAGCACCAGTCACCCCAGCAATCCCGGACGTAGTTAAGGCTCAAATTGATGCTCTGAACCAGGCAGTACAACAACTTGTCGAGAGCCGAACATCTCACATAGAGTACGACCAGAGGAGAGGCACTCCATTTGTGCTGAGGATTGTTGTGGCAGAAACCCCCAGAAAATTCAAAATGATAGTACTGCCAAACTTTGATGGGTATGGGGACCCAGTATCTCATGTCAACAAATTTGAGATACAAATGGATATTCAAAAGGTGTCGAACGATGCCCGCTGCAGGATCTTCCTCGCCACACTATTTGACACTGCCAAGGAGTGGTTCTTTAAATTCCCTCCTGCTAGTATAGTATCCTGGGAAATGTTCGTGAAGAAATTTTACGGACAATTCTATGTGGATCGCGTACACCCCACTAAGGCCAACCAGCTAGTCGAGATGCGCCAAAAGGAGGGAGAACCCTTAAAGGAGTATGTCTATTGATTTATGCGAGCAACACCTGGAGCCAAAACAATGGGCGATGATGGAAAGATGATGGCCCTAACTGCTGAGGTCAGACGCCATTCTCCCCTCTGGAACAGCCTAAGAAAGAACGGGGTAAAGAGTACCCAGGAGTTTTTGGATCGAGCTGATCGATACATCAAGCTCGAGGACGCGATTTCCAACGAGGGGAAATTGCCTACGAAAGACAAGGGGCCAAAGGAAGAACCCGCCAAGGCCGCCAATGGGTCGGATAAACCCAATGGCAACGGTAAAGGCAACGAGAATGGAAATGGCAGAAATGGTGGAAAAAGGGTGGGCAATGAGCCATCAACATCTGAGAATAAACACCCCAAAGGTAACAGATATGAGCTGAGATTCATCAGCTATACGACCTTTGTCGAAAGTAGGGCAGAGGTCTACCAAGCGACCAATGCCAATGTCCCTTATAAGCGACCGGTGCCTATAAGGAAAGATATCTCCAAGGGGGATACCACAAAATTCTGTTGTTTTCACAATGACTACGGACATGACACCAATGAGTGTAACCAGTTAAAGGATAAGATCAAGTTCCTGATTAGGCAGGGACACCTAAGGAGATACATACGGGCCGCAGGAGGGTCTCAGCGAGAGGCTCAAGGTGGCAACGAGCAAGCGCCTGCACGCCAACGCTCGCCACCTTTACATCCAGCTCCTGTGGCAGGTATGTTACTCACCATTTGTGGCGGCCCACACCTTGCAGGGGATAGTGGGAAGGAAATGGAGCGATACGCTCGGACCTTACGCCATGACCAGGACATCGAGATGATGAGTGTGGAGGATCGAGCACCATAGAAGGCTCGAACAAAGAAAGAATTGATAACCTTCTCTGAGGACGATGCCCAGCATGTACGATTCCCACACTCTGATCTGCTGGTCGTTGACGTTCAAATCGCCAACATGATGGTTAAAAGGGTGTTGGTTGACACAGGAAGCTCAGTCAACATCTTATACAAGTCTTCACTGGAAAGAATGAAATTATCCATCAAGGACCTGGAGCCATGCAACCAAACCATTTATGGTTTTTCTGGCAAAGGGCTCACCCCAATTTGGTCGATTAGGCTCCTAGTTACAGCAAGAATTGCACCTAAAAATATACATTACTCACTACTTTCATAGTAGTTGATTGTCCTTCAGCGTATAATGTTGTAATTGGAATGCCAATTTTGGTCGACCTGCGAGCCATTACCTCGATATGGCACCTCGCCATGAAATTCCCAACCGACGCAGGGGTAGGATGCATGTTGGGAAATCAGCAGGAAGCGAGAAAATGCTTCAACGCCTCGATATCTAAAGCGAAGAAATGCGTATCGAGGGAAGTTGCCAGAAATGAGTTGCAAACGGCTATTGATGTACAAGCCCAATCAGGTAATGATATCACCAAATATGGCGTTGCCCAAAGTGAGGACAGAGATTTAGATCCTCGCTTTGGGGATTTTGATGAAGAGATAGGACCAATCGAGGACCTTGAGGAGGTCCAACTCGATGAAGAAGATCTGACCAGGGTTGTGAAAGTTAGTAAAAACTTAGAGACAACAACGAAGCAAGAACTGGTGGAATTTTTGAGGAAAAACCAGGAAGTTTTTGCCTGGTCGCATAAAGACATGATTGGAATAAACCTTGTGGTTATTAGCCATGTCCTGAACGTAGACAAAAGTTTTCCACCAATACAACAGAAAAGGAGGCTGCTCGACAAAGATAGATCGAAGGCTCTAAAGGACGAAGTTGAGAAGCTAAAGGAGAATGGATTCATCATGGTAGCGTTTTATCCATCATGTGTCTTTAATTCCGTGCTTGTTCCCAAGCTGAATGGCAAGTGGTGAACATGCGTGGATTTCACAGACCTTAATAAAGCCTGCCCTAAATATTGTTTCCCACTCCCTAGAATCGACCAGTTGGTCGATGCCATTGCAGGGCACGAGATTCTCTCATTCATGGATGCATACTCCGGATACAATCAAATCAGTATGCATCCCCCTGACGAGGATCACACTAGCTTTCAGACGGATACAGGGCTCTACTGTTACAAGGTAATGCCCTTCAGTTTGAAAAACGCTGGTGTGACTAGTCAATCACATGTTCAAGGAGCTGATCGAAACAAACATGGAGGTATACGTTGACGACATGCTGGTTAAGTCAAAGAAGGCAGAAGGACACATAGGGGACTTGCAAGAGTGCTTCAACGTCTTGAACAAATACCGGATGAAGCTGAATCCCCTCAAGTGTTCCTTCGGAGTTGGATCAGGGAAATTCCTGGGATTTATAGTAAACTCACGAGGAATTGAAGCCAATCCTGAGAAGATCAAAGCCCTGGTCGATATGAAATCGCCAACAAAAATCAAAGATGTTCAAAGCCTGACCGGAAGAATTGCTACTCTCAGTAGATTTATTTCCAAATCGATAGACAAATGCATCCCATTTTTTAATCTACTCAGAGGCAACAAGAAATTCAAATGGACAGAGGAATGCGAACAGGCTTTTCAAGCCTTAAAGACTCACATGTCGCAACCACTGATTCTCTCAAAGCCGGTTGATAAAGAAACTTTTTTCATCTACTTGGCGATCACAAAATACGCTGCTAGTGCTGTCCTAGTAAGAGAAGAGGAAGGCGCGCAAAAGGCTTTTTATTATATAAGCAAGAGGCTAATAGGAGCGGAGCTGCGGTATCCACCTATTGAAAAATTAGCCTATTGCCTGATCTTGGCCTCCAGAAAATTGCGGCCATACTTCCAAGCTCACCCAATCACAGTTTTGATCGACCGACCTCTATGGCAAGTTCTGCAGACTCCAGAAGTCGCAGGCTGATTATTGAAGTGGGCGGTCGAACTTGGGCAGTTTGATATCTCTTACTTGCCACGAGCAGTGATAAAAGGACAGGCTCTAGCCGATTTCATCGTAGAACTCATTGGGCTTCCAGACAGCGAGCAGCCAGAAGGGTCTGAGTCTCAAATCCAAACTCTTTCTTGGAAGTTGTTTACAGATGGTTCTTCTAATGAGCACCACGCAGGAGCAGGAGTGGTTTTGATAACGCCTGAGGGGCATCGATTTCATCGCCCAATCAGATTTGACTTCACTGCTTCTAACAACGAAGCCGAGTATGAATCACTGCTCGTAGGATTACGGTTAGCCAGAAGCATGCACATAAAGTCACTTGATATCTACAATGACTCTCAGTTAGTGGTCAATCAAATCATTGGAGAATATAAGGCCCGGGGTTTAAAAATGGTCGCTTACTTGAATAAAACAAAGGATCTATTGGCACAGTTTGATAAGTACACTCTCCAGAAAGTACCTCGCGACCAAAATTAAAACGTTGATGCTTTGGCCAAGCTGGCGAGTGGCAAGGATGCTGACACCCTAAACATAGTGCCAGTTGAACGACTATCTACACCAAGCATCCAAGCAGAAGGGGCCTCTTTGGTGATTCAAGCGGCGAATACATGGATGGCACCTTACATAGAGAACCTGACGAAGGGCGTGTTGCCGACGGACAGAAACAAAGCCAGGACCCTTCAGCGACATGCTGCTAGGTATATCCTAGTCGATGGAATCTTGTACCGAAGGGGATACTCAATGCCACTCCTCAGGTGTCTTTTGAAAGAGAAGGCCAAAGAATTGATGAGAGAGGTCCATGAAGGCTTTTGTGGGGACCATGCTGGGGGCAGAGTTTATCAAAAAAGATCCTAAGGCAAGGATACTTCTGGGCAACAATGAATGAAGACTCGATGGAATTTGTACGAAGGTGTGACAAATGCCAAAGGTTCTCCAAAATTCCACGAGTAGCCCCTAATGAGCTAAAACAGATGCAAAGTCCGTGGCCGTTCGCAGTCTGGGGTATAGATCTAATCGGATCTCTGCCCACAGGAAAAGGTGGCGTCAAGTACGCCGTAGTGGCCGTCGATTACTTCACTAAACGGGTCGAAGCTGAACCACTTGCAACCATAACAACCAAGAAAGTGTTGGATTTTGTAGTAAAAAACATCGTGTGTCGCTATGGATTGCTAAGAAAAATTGTCTCAGACAACGACAACCAGTTTGATTAGGGGTGTACACGGTTTGGTTTGGTGCGGTTTAGCAGAATTTTGAAACCAAACCGCTCATGCGGTTTTTTCAAAATGAAAAACCAAACCAAACCATTAAAATTAAAAAAAAAACAAACAAACAAACCAAACCAAACCATAAATAAACGATTTGGTGCGGTTTGGTTTGGTTTTAACCATATAACCAAATTATTAAAATTTTAAACTTTTTTTATTATAAAATAATTAACTAAATAATTGTATTTAAATAATAATAATAATAATTTTAGCTTTACTTTTAAGACCATAAAAGTCTACAAGAAGCTTATTTTCTTTGTTGTTGTAAGTGTAAGTATTTTGAATCATTTTATAGAAGTGAGAAAAAGAAATGTTTACTTTCTAAACAAGTGGGACTTTACATCTCTCTTTTTTTTAGTTTTGGAAACTTGTGCATGTATTAAATACTACTAAAAACATATCCTAAACAATTAAATTGTTTGGCTTGGATGGTTTGGTAAATTTTATATTAACTTAAGTGTAGGGGTTCAAATCTTTGAACCATCATTTCTAAAAACTATTTTTTTTTAGAAATAATTACAGTCCGGTCCGGTTTAATTAGTTTTAAAAAATTAGAAACCGTGACCAAACCATTAAAGTTGAACGGTTCAGTTAAAACCGAACCATCAAAAATGGTTTCACTGGTTACGGTTTTTGGCGGTTTGGTGCGGTGCGGTTTGGTTCCAAACCACGGTTTGCGGTTTATATGAACACCCCTAAGTTTGATAGTGATTTGTTCACAGATTTTTGTGAGCGGCATGGAATTATCAAGAGCTTTTCTTCAGTTGCTCACCCTCAAGCAAACGAACAAGTCGAGGCAATCAATAAAATGCTAAAAGATACTCTGAAGAAAAGACTTGAAGAAGCAAAAGGGGCATGGCCAGATCAATTGCCTGAAGTCCTTTGGTCATACAGAATGTCCCATCGCACAGCAACAGGCCATACCCCATTTTCCTTAGCTTATGGATATGAGGCTATGTTGCCTGTTGAGTTAGATTCGCCATCGGATCGAAGAATAACGTATGAACAAGGATCTAATAGCCAGCTATTGATGGAATCTCTAGATTTGGTCGATGAAAACTGAGAGCAAGCCCAACTCCGAGTAGCAGCTTACCAGCAAAAGGTCACCCGGTATTTTAATTCTAAAGTATGCGAAAGGAATTCAATGTTGGAGATCTAGTACTTCGAAGGGTTTTCCTCAACACCCGCGACCAGGCTGCTGGAGTACTCAGACCTAATTGGGAAGGACCGTACCAAATTGAAGAAGTCCTCCATCCAGGCACTTACAAACTTGCTCGCTTAAATGGAGATCTCATTCCTCGCTATTGGAATGGAGAACACCTGCATAAGTACTATCAATAAACAATTCTTCTTAATGAATTGACTTGTATTAAATTTACTTTTTACAAGTTATGAAAAAAGGTTGGTCATTTTATGTGACTGATCGCTTATAAGTGTAAGATCATTTTGTTGATCACTCGTACAGACATGTTTTGTCCATTTATTACGAGAAATAAAAGGGACTGTGCGTAGCCAGTCATTCTTGCCAACTATTGTATTTATTACAAGTTTTTTCTCATTACGTGTGTTATTTTGCTGTATTATCATTTTTACAAGTCTTTATTACGAGCATAAATGTTCGAACAGGTTTTGGTCAAGGCTAGTGACCGAGGACCTAAAGCTCCTCCATCACTTGGGGGGCATAAAAGGTACTTAGTAAGGAAAGCATATCAACAGGTATGAAAACACAAGAGCAAAATAAGTGAAAGCATGCTACAGTACTTAGAGTATTTTTCAAAAAAAATTATTTTGTTAAATTAAACAAAGTACTATGGTAAGTTCGATCATGCGAACAGATGTTATAAAAAATGCAAGTATTATAATATCAAAAAGGAAACCCTTTACACCGTGAGCAGTTACTGCTCGGATGTAATTGTCTGTTAAAAGTTAAAGCTGCCCATGCAGTAATAAATATAATTGTCTTGAAGTACAGATAAAAAAATATATTATAGTCACGAGGCAGGAGGGTCTTGTGGATTCTCCTGGTTGACTGCAACTTCGACTTCATTCTCTACGCCTTCAACGCCAGTGGCCAAAGAGATCTTGAGCAAGACTGGGGTTTTCGCTCTCTCTTCTTCCTCCAAGCGAGCAACGCACTGGGCTATTTCAGTTCGCCTCATGCGCTCAGAGAGATAGCTGAAATCGACCCCTTGGTTGTGTTTCCAGAAATCATAGAAGCACTTGGACGTGGCGCCCTTGTACCTTTCCAGATTGCTGGCGTTGGTTTTTTCGAGATCGTTGATGTGAGCCTCCAACTTATCAGCCTCTTGCCTACTCTCGATCAAGTCCACCTCGAGTCTTTTGGCTTCACAAAAATTGGTGAGGTGGAACTCTTTGTACTTCTCCATTGCTTCAAGGGCCTTGTTCAAAGCAGCTTGTTGTTGCTTCATCTCCTCGGTCAAATTATTTTTCTCCTCGAGCAATGCCGCATTTGCCTTCTGAGCTGCCTCAAGCTGCTTTGTATATTTCACTTCAACGGCCTTAAGCTCCTCAGCATGTCATTGCTCGAACGCCTTGGATTGTTCAGTGATGACCCCCAAGCGGAGCCGGCCGACAGTCATGGTCAACATTGCCTGCGATCAGAACAAAACTTAAAAACACTATAATAGATAAAAAGATTGAGTCTCGACAGGAAGAGACAACTTACACTAGCAAGCTCGTTTAGTGCGCGGTTCAAGATCTGGTCGACTTCCATAGACTCTGTCCTAGCCATGGCTTCTCGGCTGCACTCGTGCCTCGGATCCTTGTCATCCTGTTTGGCCGATTTTAAAGTGTTGCTCGATAAGTCATCCCCTGTCTGAACAGGGGCAACTGGCTGTGTCTAATTGACTGGAGCCGATGGAGGAGGGGTCGACCCGACCGGTGCAGGCGGAGATTACTGCTCGAGGGGAGAAAGAGGTGGTGTTGTATTTTTCGAAGGACCAGCTGTTGGAGGGTCCTCAGTGCGGGTTTCCTTGGCCGGAGGCTCTTTGCTGCACTCCCCACTATGCCGCCTACTCACCTTTTTCTTGCTCGCAGGAGCATCAAGTGTACTGTAGAGTTCGAACATATCTTCGAATGGCATGTCTGCAAGAAGGAAAATACACGAACAGTTAGACAGTATAAATAAATGAGTGTGCTATGTCAAAAAAGGAAACAAAAGCAATTGTAAGTAAAATACCCGAGCTATAATTACTGGTCGCTACATTATATACTTTACTAGTGTTACACTCACTCTCTGGCATGAAGAAGTCTGAATCTAAAGTGGGAGTGTACTAAAAGTTTTCGTCCCCATCAAATAAGTGACAGGGAATAGGCAAACTATCTAAAAGCGAGAGATGAGTACCATTCTCGTTCGAGGATTCAGAGACAGGCTCAGAGACCTTCTTCCTGCCCTTCCCTAAAGGAGCTCGAGAAGCATCTGCTCGCGGGGTGTTGCAGGGTTCCCTGATTGTCACTCCAGTTGTACTCCTCCGTGGGGGTTGTGACACATCTGGGTGTTTCTCGGGAACTCCTTCATTAGTGGCACTCTGTAATGCCCCAAATTTCCTAATAAGGTTTATGACCTTGATTAGGAGGCCGAGAGGGCCATAATTGATTTATTATGATATTTAATGATTATATGCATGTTTATGTGAATTATATTATTATATGATGGTAAATGCATGCATATGGGTTCATTTTTAATTATAAGGGCATTTTGGTAATTTGGCCCGTTGAGGGCGTGATTGTGTATTTTCGTGCATGTGGGTGAATTATAAATAATACCACATTATATGTGGATCGGTTCGAGCCATTCCGCATGAGACGATCATGGAATGCAAGTTCTCGGTCTACTCATAACGGGATTAGGTTCGGGGCTCGGAGTGAGTCTCGGGGTAATTTGGTGATTAGAACGTTGTCAGGAATTAAAGGGTAACAGGATGTGAATTATTGGTATTTGATAATAATGGGAATTGGAGGGTGTTAATTATAATTAACGAGATAGGCGGGATAAGACGATTTTACCTTTGGGAGTCTTTAGAAGCCTTTATTTGACCTAGGGGCAAAATGGTCTTTTCACCCCTAAGATTTATATCAACTCAAGGCTGTAGAAACTGTAACGCCCTGGTTACCCCAGAACAGTTACGGTGAACAGTGAACCGAAAATTTGACCTTCTACCCAAGTCCTTTGGTTAAAAACGTGATCTAAGTGTTATTAACAGGCTAAGGTGAAAAACCAGTAAAAAGGAAAGAATGTATTCCATTAAGTATATAAACTGCTCATGAGCCATTCAAAACGTTTACAAGTTGTTTATAGTACAAAATGGTCGCTACTGTTTCAAATTTACAATCCCCGCCGACCTAAGCGGCAAAAATAGGGTAAACCCCCTAGTCCCTCTGAGAACTCCTTGGCCGTGGTGGTCAAGCGGCCGCATATGTACACAACACCACCTAAGCTCTCCACTCAAGGTTGGGTGAGCTTCTCTTTCCCTTTACCTGCACCACATAGCACCCATGAGCCAAGGCCCAACAAGAAAACACAATATACCATGATATAATATCAACAATTATCGTAACAATTATTCAAGACTTCCAGTTCAAACGAATAAGTGACAGTCGCAAAAGTCACAAGTATGGGGACAGCTCCCTTTAGCCATGTGACGATAGAATCACCAGGGCTAATCAGATAAGTGAACATTTCACTAGCTTTAACAAGATAGGTGCATGGTGATTAGTCACCAATATAACCTTCCTCATGACTCTAGAGTCATATCTATGGAACATCGTTCCCAAGCCACGTGACAACCAGTCACCTGGGCCTTATGCCCTGGCTCTCAGTAACTAGTCTTAGACTAGCCAAGTGCTTATAGGTTCATCGACCTTAGGGTCGGTCCAGCATTAATTCCATAGATTCATTCAATGCTGATATCGATTAGATCCAATCTTTATTCAGCCCTGCGTTTAGAATGCTTATGCCGTTTCTGACCTTTGGGTCAGTGTCCCTGACTAGTCAGTGCCATATACAAGTAATCAACATTCACTAGCATTTAATATGCAATCCATGTCCACATATATTAATCAACATGCCTCAATAACAATCACACATGTCTTATACATAAACAGGGTGCAACTGTATTCATACACTGTTTCCTTACCTTCGGTTCGAGTGAAAATTAATATAAGAACGACCCTTGAGAACGATCAATCTTTTAATTCCTCTGGCGGTCACCTGGTCATAACAAAAATATAGGATTCATCAATGAAAATGATAAGCAAAGGTTACCAAACCAAAACCTAGCCTCCGAGACATCGAATCCCACTAAACCGGGTAGTAGGATCGATCCCGAGGCCTAAGGCTTGAATCCCCAAACTAAAAACACATTTCTGGCCAAAAATGCCCTTATGGGCCGCGGCTCACCACATCCATGCCGCGACTCACCCTCTCTGATAGAGCCATTTTCGCCCAAGAAACCAACGTAGGCCGCGACCCTTTACCCAAACCAGCAAGCTCCAGCTTGCTTTCCCTCGAAAAAAAACCTTCAAACTAGTTCCAAACCTCTTCCAAACACTCAATCCAACCCCTAAACATCACCTATATCAAACCCTCATCAAAACCCAAGTTAAACATCAATCAAAACTTCCATTAATCCAAGTTATCCTCAACAAAATCATAGGCTGAAATCTTAAACCAAAATAGAGTAAAACCAGAAACTTATGGCTGAAACTCACCTTAAACTTGAGATTAAATCCCCTTCAATGGCTGAACCAACTCTAAGAACTCAACCCCTTGATTTCCTAGCTTGATTCCTCACTTTGACTCCAAAGATGAAATGAGAGGGAATGATGTACGGGAAGGAGAAGTAAAGCTCTATTTTTGTTCTGTTTTCTACAGCCATCTAAAGTTTCATATACATCCAAACCAAATGACCTAAATGCCCCTAGGTCACTTAAGGCTTCTAAAGTCATCTCAAGGGTAAAATCGGTACTTTCCACCTATCTTGTTAATCATAATTAACGCTCGCCAATTCCCGTTGATCTCAATATTCTCAAACACCAATAATTCATATCCCGTTACCCTATAATTCCTGGTAACGCTCTAATCATTAAAAGCACCCCGAGACTCACCCCGAGCCCTGAGCTTAAGCCTGTTATGACCTAACCAATAAATTATATTTAGAGATCGTCTCATGTCGAATAACTCAAACCAATCCACATTATAATGTGGCCCCACAATATATCATTGACATGCAAACAAATATACAATTATGCCCTCAACGGGCCAAATTACCAAAACACCCCTGTAACAAATGTGGATCCACATGCATGCATTTAACATCATATTATAATATAATTCTCATAAACATGCATAAATTCATTTAATGGCATAATTAAACAGTTATCGCCCTCCCGGCCTACTAATCTAGCCATTAAACCAAAATAGGAATTCCGGGTATTACAGAAACCTTGAGACCAAAACAGAGCATCCTCATATTCAGTTCTTCTCTTCTCCCGTACACCATTTCTTCTCTTCCATCCTTTGGAATTTTTGAAGCCAACTTGAAGAACCAAGCTAGGAGATCAAAGGTGGGAGCTTAGGAACTTAGTTCAATCATTGAAGAGGACTCAAATCCAACTTGAGGTAAGGTTTCATCCAAGAACTTAAGCTTTACCCTATTTTACAAGTTAGTTTTCAGTTGGGAATTTGAGGTGTTAATTGTGAGAATTCATGGAAGTTCTTGTGTAAGATTTCTTGGGTTTTGATGAGGGTGTGATGTAGATGAGGTTTTGGGGTTGAATTTGATATTTTGATGATGTTTGGGATTGGTTTGGAGACTTGGTTTCAGAGGGAAATCGCAGGGGAGAAGACCATAATTCTCTCTGGTTTGCTGATGGCGCCCCAGCGCTAGGCAAGGCTGATTCTGGAGCTCTCTGACTTTGGGGCAGCACCACTAGGCAGTGCCCCAGCGCTAGTGTATTTTTCAGAAACCTATTTTTAGGGCTCGGGAGGACTTTTAAGGCTCGGGGGTTGGTTCATTTACCCCGTTTGGGTAGATTAAGAGTCCCGAGAGTGCGGGATGGATCTCGGGAGTGTGGTTTTAGATTGTAAACCTTTTTATGATTTATTTTATTGATGGGATTCCATATTTGGTTGTGACTAGGTGACCGCTAAAGGATTAAAGGATTGATCGTTCTCAAGGGTCGTTCTTTTACTAGTTTTTGCTCGAACCTGAGGTAAGAAAACTGCACCCTGTGTATGTGTGGCACGCATGGTTATTTTTTATGCATGTTGGATGCTTAAATGTAATGCACGAGAAACATGTGATTAGGACATGATTTTTATATTGAGTATGACATTGTTCAGAGCTTAAGCCTTTGTGTTTATGCATGATCCTAATTGTGCTAGCAATTATTGAGTAAGCATGCTGAATGCCCCCTATTTGGATATTTGACATATGATATATGTTTGGTGGCATGGCTTACTTGTGTATGGCACTGACTTATTAGTCAGAATCGGCAATGGTGTCAGATCCATCTGTGAAGCTATGATTTACTAGTCAAGTTCACAATGGGTTGAACACTGGTCGTGTTTTAATGACCTAGGAGTCAGAAACGGCATAGCGTCATGAACGCCGAACCAAATGAAGATTAGATCTAATCGATATTAGCGTTGAATGACTCATATGGGGTATTAATGCTGGGCCAACCTGAAGGTCGATGAAAATTATAAGCGCTTGCCTAGTCTAAGACTAGTTACTAGAGCCAGGGCCTAAGGCCCAGGTGACTACTTGTCACGTGGCTAGGAGGGTATGGGACCTCCGAGATGGACTTATTAGTCATCTAATTGAGATGGACTTATCGGTCATCTGACCAAGATGGACTTATCAGTCATCTGACCGAGATGGACTTATCAGTCATCTGACCGGGATAGACTTATCAGTCATCTGACCGAGATGGAGTTATTAGTCATCTATCTTTTATCCAGGGCTATCAGCCCGATATGGTTACCAGAACCACCAGTGTTGAATCACTTATCTGATTGAGACTGACTTGATAATCGTCCACTCAGGAGGGCAGGATTCTTTATCCTGGATACCCATTGTTACGTGAATTTGTTTGCCTGCTTGATTAGGGTTATATATGCTAGGCATGTGCCTTATGATTTGATGACATGTTATTACTGTTCATGAGCATATTAATTTTTCTTGCTGGGCTTCGGCTCACGGGTGCTATGTGGTGCAGGTAAAGGCAAAAGAAAGCTGGACCATCCTTGAGTTGGAGAGCTTAGGTGGTGATGTGTACATATGCAGCTGCTCGACCACCACGGCCGAGGTTTGAAGAGGAACTAGGGTTTAACCTTGTTTTGCCGCTTAGATCGGCCTGTTGTAAATATTCTCTTGTAGTAGACTGTGAAATTATATTTTGGGATCCCAATGTATATATTAAACGTTCTAATGAAATGTTATATCTTAACCAAAATTGTTAATCCCTAAACTGCTAATCATACTTAGTTACACGATTTTGGCCAAATGACTCAATTAGCGAGTTTAGCACTGTTTACAAGGCACACCGTAACGGTCCTTGGAGTTAGGGCGTTACACACTCCCTGCAGTGGTTTCCCTCACATCCTGGTGAGGTGCCAGAAGGCCGACCAGCCTTAGATTGGCCTCTGTGACCAGCTCTTTGACGATTTTTTCCACGTCGGTCATGCTGGCCAAAAGAGCCGCTCGTAACTCCATCTATGGAGTATAAGGGTTGGTCGTAGCCATCGACCTGAACGACATAAAAGTTGTAGTAGACGTGTGGGAAAAGTTAAAATAATTTAAAGCAACAAAAGAATGAAGAATTTACCTCCCTTAGTGAAGGCCAGATTGTTAACGACCAGGTCTGGGGTTAAGAAGTACTCCTGTAAGTACTTTCCTACATTGGACTTGTAGGAGGTTTCACTCAGGAAAACGCGAGACGATTCCTGGAGGCATAAATAGAAAAACCCCGTGTTGTTCTGATTGGGGTTAGACTTGAGATCAAACAAGTAGTTGATCTCATGAGGTGTGGGGACAGGCCACTTTTTATTGCTGTAGAGGATATAAAGGGCAGAAAGTGTCCTATACCCATTTGGTGTTATTTGGAAAGGAGCGACCTCAAAATAATTGGCCACTCCTTGGAAGAATGAATGAAGAGGCAGGGTTGCCCCTACCTCAATGTGATACCTTGACCAGGCGCTGAAGGCGCCACCAGGCAAGTTTGCCCGCTGGTCGTTGGTGGGTCGGACTAAGGTTACCCTAGGAAGTCCGTACTTCCTGATATAATTGGCTATCATCCTAACCGTGATTTGGCTAGGAGGAGCAACGTACCATTCGACGTCTAGTCGAAGGACGTTTTGGAGTTGGGCTTGATTTTGGATTTCTGGATCAATGGCATTTTCATCTCGACCACTGGTCGAAGGAATTTCAGCCCGAGGAGCAGGCTGATTTAAAGGAGGGTTGGATGATTTCTTTTTCTGGGCTGTAGACTTTACTCGACCCATGTTTTGAGGTGAGGTCGAAGGATTATTTGGGGTGTTTCGAGAAAAAGGGATCTCCGGGATTAGCAGCGACGGTTGTTCTTCGTCCTCGAGCAATTGGGCCAGCAGATCGTCGTCAATTGGCCTCTCACCTCCCCACGGTTCTTGCATGAAAATCTGCGAACAGAAAAGGGGAGATGAGAATCTAATGGCCAAAAGGATCAAGATGTTTAAAAGTTGGAATAACGTTGCTCGTGTATAAAAGTTAAGCTTTTATACGACCATCAGCATTCTGACAAAAAACACTACATTTCAAGCGAACAATTTGGAAAATGGATTAAAAAGCAGAAGTGAAAAGTTTTTCAGGAAAAACTTTTCGACTCTGAAAGGGCGGGAAAAACCCAGTTTTTTCTACAAGCTTAGAAATCGAATTTTTACTTCGATTTCACGCCCTAAAGTTATAATCCTAACTACTAAACTAATTCATCATCCCAGCAAAGTGTTATTTTCCTACCAAACTTAGCGCAAATCAATATACCCGTTTACCCCGAAACCATTTTGCAAGAGCTGACAGGGATATTCAAGAACTCAAAAATAAAAAATAAAGGGGAAAACAGGCACAGCACAGCATAACAGAAAAAAAAATCGATCTAAAAGCTTACTTGGATGAAGGATTGGAGTGAAGATTTCAGAAGAATGGACAGGCGCACCTTGAATCAGCAAAGTTTTCTGGGTTTGTTTTGCTTTGTTCTTCAGAGTTCTTGAAGACAAGAAGATTGGTAAAAAGTAAAAAACGAACAAAATGGGTTATTTATATTGATCGTGGCACTGTAAAAGAGGTAATAATGGGATTAATTTTTCGAAGCATGGGGAAACGCAATAGCCATCAGACAACTTTTGGGAAACAGAAAAGACATGATTGGTTTCCTTTTTCGAGAAAGCATGGGCGGCTCTGACAGATTTGGTGGGGTATGCGAAGGGTCAGTCTCTTAAATTTACTTTATGCTGGTCGTAGTAAAATAAACTTGAGGGGCAAATGTTTACCTAAAAATGGCTCTTGATGACGTGACAAGAATTTATTACACGTGGCAGCGTCAAAATGAAGGAGTACTGTTCGAAAATCGACCAGGTGTTTCTTGCCTCATCAAATCTCGCGATTAGATGCGACCAATCTAGTCGCATGCTTTGGTTTATTTTCTTTAAAGATATGAGATATTGCAATAACTACATTTATTATTTTCTCTTTATTGCTTTGATACGCTAATATTAACGATAATTAAGGCCCATTGGCCCATGTAACCCCCTTTGGTCTATAAATATGAATGAGAAGGCTCAAGGAAGGGACTTTTGAACCCTGAACCTAAATACTCAAAGAAAGAACATAGTGTGATTATCCACCGAAAAGTTGTAATTCCCCTAAGGCTGGTGAAACTCAAGAACCCTAGTTCTTTGATCACGACATTAGGATTCAACATCAATAATAACACTAAGTGGACATAGGTTATTACCACACAGTTGGGGCCGAACCACTATAAATCATTTGTGTCACCTCTTTACCATTGGATTCCATTCTTGATTTCTTTTTGTTTCTTTGTCGTTATTTTGACTCCGTGTCGTTGGCCAAATCAATGGTCAACAAAGAATTTCTATCTCTATTGTGATAGCAGATTACAATTGTAAATTATATTCTTACTAGGACTTATAATTCTCTATAATAAGCAATCTCCTACATCTCAGTGGTAAACTAACATATTGCAGGCATTAAACACATAATCCCTAAACTATACAAATCATACAGGAACTCTCGTCCAAGACAAACCTATGATTATTCAATTATAGCATATTTATCCTTCACTCCTTAGATCTCAAGTTAAAATCATATAAATCATGTAAATGGTGATCAAGCATTAAACACAAGACAAATAATTCACAATATTGATAGGGAATTCATACAAAATTCATTAGATAATCATAAGGTTTCAAAAAGAATTCATTAACACCCTAAATAAGAAATTAGTTCATGCTAAGCATAATCAAATCCATCAGACTAAATATAAACATCACTACAAGAGAAAGTAAAAGATGAAGAAGAAAAAGAATGATAGAAACTAGTTGATCTCCAAGCTTTTGCCTCCACAGAATGTGTTCTTGAGCCTCTCCTTAGGATTCTTTTTTTCTCAAAAATCGTCATGATGTTTCTTAAATAGTAGTTTGTGCTTTGAACGTGAAATTCCACTTTTGCCCCTACTTAAAATGCCATAATTTGCACATTGACTGCCCCAGGCGCCGCGGCCCCATAGGTGTGCACCGTAGTCCGTGTCCTCGATTGCAAAAATTAGTGGTCTCTAGCTTAACTAGCGCCGCAACCCTACTATGCCCCACGACTCTAATTCCTCAAGTAATAGTGCCACGACTCCAAAAGGTTGCGTTGCGATCCTCGTTTTCCCAAAACCTTCAACTCTCTGTTTCATCGCAGCACCACACTCACATACCCAGCGCCACGACTCTAATGTCCGATTTTCGCCAATTTACTTATTTTCAGGGCCAAACACGGTATTTTCATCAATTTTTCCATAAATCCTGAAATATTAACAAACAAATGCAACAAAAGTGTCATACTACACAAACATAACTAAATAAGCTTGAAACTTCCATAAAACATCTCTATAAAACACCATAAAAACTACTCTATCATTCGTACAAGCGGCAAAGGGATGTCCCAAGACGGCGCCTGACATAGGCATATGTGCAGCTACCCCCTGGCAGTACTAGAATTTGTCTTTTTCAGTAAGGTCATGGGCTTGATAACCTTGTAATGGGCCCGTTGAATGACAAATGGGGCCCACAAGCTTATCATATGGGAAAGAAACCTTAATTTGCATGTAAATTGATCCCATTATGGGGATATTATTGTAATCAGCTCCCATTAAAGAGCTTATCCCCTTTAGCCGCCTATAAATAGGGCTATGGTATCAATTGTAAATGGATCCCAACCTTAGTACATGCAAAAACACTACCTAAATTTTTAAAGAATTTGAGTTTTGCAAGTTTGTCTTCCTTAATACAATTGACTCATGGACTAGGGCTAATTAATAGCATGGACCAAGTAAAAACATGTGTGTGATTCTTATTTTCTTTAAGCTTTTATCTGTTTATTTGTAGTTGACGAAAAAACCAGTCAACATAGAGAATTTGGACAATAATACATCTCATGTATAAGCATTGGTTTTGATTCTCCATCAACAAAGAAGATTCAAGTGGTATTCTATCTTGAATTTGACACTTTCAAGAAGATCAAATGGCTTGTTCTACAACTAAGATTTGCATTTCTCTTCTCTTATCTTTTATTGGACTCCGTCAAGCAAAATTTCAAATAGATTCACATTTTATTGGTGATGTAATTTCACTCTCCCCAACAAAGGTTACTAGCTGATTTTGTATAGTAGTTTCAATAAGTAAATCAAAGAAGAAAGGATACTGAGTAGTTTTTTTTTTTTTTTATAATTGTTTCTCAATGAAAACCAAACAAATGTTATGGGTTAATTATGTGTATTATTATCTACACTAAGTAACCTTTAACCTTTGATGTGTAATTTGTAATTTTTTAACGTGTCATCTATAACCTTTGATATATTTGTATGCTAGTCTTAACAAGTAAATTAGGCTAGAAAGTTACGTGCTTATTATTTTTATACCACTTTCATCGTCTTATTAAAACAAGGGTATATATCATTTTGGACATTTAGTTATGCAAAAGTTAACGATTATACCATCTGTTTTGTTAAATGACAATTTGGACCCTGAGTTTTGTAAAATGAATCAAAATAGTACCATCGACCTAATTTTAGTCAAACATTTTTTGAATATGACCAAAATTCCCTTAGATTTTATTAATTAATTAATTAATTAATTAATTAAAAATATATTTTATAACAAAAATTAAATTATTTTTAAATAATTATAATTAAACTAAAATGGTTATAATTTTAAAATAGTTACAATAAATAAAAACTAAAATTAAACTAAAACTTTGAATCAAACTCAAATATCAACAACAAAATCTTCAAAAACAATAAAACTAAACCCAAATTATTAAAAATTAACAATCTCATTGGTAAAAATAAAAGGGAAATTTGAGTTTTTATGCTTAGTGAGGGGTTATAAATCAAAAAAATGCTAGACACTTAAATCATTTCAAAACAATGCCAAATTTTTTGACAATACCCAAAATACCCCTCTCATAATTTTTCTCACCCCTTCCTCTTCCCTCTTCCCTCTCTCTCCCTCAACACATTCCTCTCAACTCCCTCTCTTGAAAAAAAATTCATGGGTAAGATAAAATATCATAGAAATCAATGTAATGGCAAGTATTCAACACTTAGGACACTAAAATACTACATTTCGAACAGATTTGGACATGATTTTTGGGTTTTTTTTGCGATTTTTTTCAGATCTGAAACTTTGAAATCTGCAGAAAATCGACGTGGTTCGATGGTGGTTCGATGGTGCTCGATGCCAGCTCGATGGGGCCTTCAAAATCAAGATTTTCATGAAAAAATCGATGTTGCTCGATGGTGGTTCGATGGAGGTTCGATGGTGGTTCGATGGTGTTCGATGCGATTCTTGCAAGATACGTAATTTTTCACTCGGGTATCCGTTTGGGGTGATTTTTTTTTTGATTTTGGGTATTTTTTCAATATCTACACGTTTGGGATGTGTATATACACATTTGGGAAATGTAAATCTTGAAAAAAATGACAAATGTAAAACATACCTCATGTTCAAGATATGTTTTGGTATGTTGTCAAGTTCTAAACTTTGAAAATGTGTATATGAACATATAAAACGTGTAGATCTCAAAAAAATACCAAAAAAAAAAAAAAAATCATCCCAAACGGACACCCGAGTGAAAAATTATGTCTCTTACAAGAATTGCATCGAACCACCATCGAACCACCATCGAGCAACCATCGAACCACCATCGAGCAACCATCGAACCACCATCGAGCAACCATCGAACCACCATCGAGAAATCTCGATTTTTTCATGAAAATATTGATTTTGAAGGCCCCATCGAGCTGGTATCGAGCACCATCGAGCTGGTATCGAGCACCATCGAGCAAAGTCAATTTTCTACATATTTCCGAGTTTCAAATCTGAAAAATAACTAAAAAATCATGCCCAACTCGATGGTTGCTCGATGGTGTTCGATACTACCTCGATGGGGCCTTCAAAATCAATATTTTCATGAAAAAATCGACGTTGCTCGATGGTTGTTCGATGGTTGCTCGATGGTGGTTCGATGCAATTCTTGTAAGAGACATAATTTTTCACTCGGGTGTCCGTTTGGGATGATTTTTTTTTTATTTTTGGTATTTTTTGAGATCTACACGTTTTATATGTTCATATACACATTTTCAAAGTTTAGAACTTGAAAACATACCAAAACATATCTTGAACATGAGGTATGTTTTGCATTTGTCATTTTTTTCAAGATTTACATTTCCCAAATGTGTATATACACATCCCAAACGTGTAGATCTTGAAAAAATACCCAAAATCAAAAAAAAATCACCCCAAACGGATACCCGAGTGAAAAATTACGTATCTTGCAAGAATCGCATCGAACACCATCGAACCACCATCGAACCTCCATCGAACCACCATCGAGCAACATCGATTTTTTCATGAAAATCTTGATTTTGAAGGCCCCATCGAGCACCATCGAACCACCATCGAACCACGTCGATTTTCTGCAGATTTCAAAGTTTCAGATCTGAAAAAAATCGCAAAAAAAACCCAAAAATCATGTCCAAATCTGTTCGAAATGTAGTATTTTAGTGTCCTAAGTGTTGAATACTTGCTATTACATTGATTTCTATGATATTTTATCTTACCCATGAATTTTTTTTCAAGAGAGGGAGTTGAGAGGAATGTGTTGAGGGAGAGAGAGGGAAGAGGGAAGAGGAAGGGGTGAGAAAAATTATGAGAGGGGTATTTTGGGTATTGTCAAAAAATTTGGCATTGTTTTGAAATGATTTAAGTGTCTAGCATTTTTTTGATTTAGTATATCTCATTAAGCATAGAAACTCAAATTTCCCAAATAAAATCAATAATATCAATCTTTAATATCTTTACCAAACCCAAATCAGTAAATTCTCAAACAATAAGAACATATTTTTCTTCCTCTTTGCTCTATAACCAGATCTGCAAACAAAAAAGAAAAGAAGAAAACAAATCAAACCAGACCAGAGACACACATCCACTGCTCGGAGACAATGCCAATGCCCATATCAAGCCCATGCCTGAGATCACTGCCCGGAGAGAAGTCCGTTCGCCTAGATCTGAGAAGAAGTACGTCCGCACAGATTGGAGAAGAAGATCGCGCGCCTAGTTCAGAGAAGAAGCTCGCCTCCCTTCGTTGCCTTCTTGTCAGATCTAAGTGTTGTTGAACATTTGTAGTCCTCGGTGTCCCCATTTTTCGTGTCACTCAGATCGGCGCTCCATCCTTCGTCCCAGTCCCATTAAATCTAGTGTCCCCAGTCGTTCGACCTTCCTCCCAACCCCTTTAGATTCGACGCTCATGGTCGCCATAGTCTCCGTCTCATGTCCGTCCAGCACCTAGGCAACCAAGTTTGAATAGAAGAAGAAGAAGAAGAGGGTTTTGAAAATTTTCAGTATACGTTTTAGTTTTTTTTTTTGTAATTCATTTTAGTTGTAGATAAGTTTTAGTTAAGATATTTGTTTAAGATTTATTTTAGTTTTATTTAAGATTTTAATTCGGTTTTGTTTATTTATTTTTTTCACATTAAAATGTTATATTTTTTAAATTTTAGTTTAATTATTTAATAAAATATGAGGGTATTTTGGTCATATTTAAAAAACATTTTACCAAAATTGGGCTGATGGTGTTATTTTGTTTCATTTTCTAAAATGTAGGGTCCGAATTGTTATTTAACAAAATAGAAAGTCTAATCGATAACTTTTGCACAACACAAAAGCCAAAATAAAATTTACCCTTAAAACAAAAAGGTTACTAATTGGTTCAAATCACCATGAACCATGCATAACCGAAGCTCCCACTGTGGTGCATAGCAACGGCGTTGGCTAACTTTGATGGTTGCAAGTGTGAATCATTGGATTTTGAAGCCTATATCGTGGGGAGTCTTGAAATGATGGTAGTATGGTTCACAAATGCCTAGAATAACAAGAATGAGATGGAGAAGCCTCATATTTAGAGATTTTTTAGTGACCGTGATCTTTGAAGTTGATCCAATTACAAACTACTCTCTAACCAATAGTATGAACTAACGTGTTTTCTTGTTTTTTCCAATAGACATCATCGTTGTCCGTAATTGGATGAAGCATCTTGGCTGAAAGACAAAAGTTCCACCACAGCCATGGAATTCCAACCCATGGAATTCAAGGGGTTAGGCTCACATAGGTGAGAGGAATACGACCATGGAGCACGTATCACCAGTGGTTGTTGACACAAGCAGACCCACATGGTGCTGAATCTTTTTTAAATATAAGTTTATGTTATTTTTATAATTTAGTCCTTTTTATATAAATTTTGACACTTATGCTGTCTAAATTTTACAATTCAATTATTTTTATGTAAATTTTGACATTTACATCCTTTAAATTTTATAATTTACTACTTTTTTTATATATTTTAATATTTTTGCCCCTTATAAATATTTTTAAAAAATTTCACCAATGTAAACATAATTTCTAAGTCTGTTATTGGTGGTTGAACGGTAGAGTTGCCATTGTTGGTTGAAGAGGAGAAATGAGAAAAATAATCTAATTTCCCATTTTTGACATTATATCTTACCTATTATATAAATTATTATCAAACAGAATTTTGTGCACTTAACATAATTTCGTATGTTTAACAGATTTTGTATGACTTTAACAGAATATGCTAAAAAAAAAATTAAAGTTTACATAAGTCATCCAAATTGAACAATTGCTTCTATTCCCAAAAAATACAATAATTGCTTCTTTACACAATCAAATGATTAATCTTAAAAAAAAATTATATAATACAACACTTCAGATTTAGAAGTACACATCATTTCAAGAGTACACAATCTTTCGCATTGAGTAACACATTATAAATACATAAATGTTTTCTTATATAAATATTATCTTATCAAACCTCTTCTCATCAATATAAACTCTCAAATAATAAAAACCACAACAACTCAAAACGACACAACATTTGACATTTGCAAGCACAATACACTCAAAACGACACAACCTTTGGCAATCATAGGCACAATACAAATACTAAAAAATCATCTTAGCATTCTCATCATCAATAAAAAAAACTCATAATAAGAAAATCAAAATCATCCTTCTAAAAATAATTCCACTTGCAGAAGAGGTAAACACAAAATTATGAAAATATTAAAAATATATATTATATTTATACAAATTGACAATTTAGAAAACTTATTCCACTTTTGATTTTTTTTTCTCAGGTGTTTTGTTATAATACATTGTGATTTCATCTAAGAAACTTACAAGGAACAATCCAAAGGTAGTTAAATTATTATTATTCTCATTACATTAACAAATTCCAATTTATTATTTATACATAAACTAAACTACTACATAATTCAACATTGTTTCACCAAAACCAAAGCAAACATGATTGAAAATAAAATCATAAATAAATAACCCATAGGTTCAGCATCTTCTAAACAACCAATTTAAATTAAATAATTGTTAGTTGTGCTTTTTAAAGTTTGTTACTTATAAATATTATTAAAAAATAATTTATATAAATTACTAATATCATTATTATCGAACACAGTCTAACTTTTATTTTTGGCTATTAACCAGAGTCTCATGACTATTGAAAAAAGAATGTTTAAAGATAGATAGAACTTTAAAACTGTGAGACATACATAACAGTTGAGGATTGGTTTCCATATTAGAATAATATAGAGATTGTGGATTTGATTTTTATTACTTTCATAGTTAGCGAAGGTGATGAACAGATAGGCTAGAGCTGTCCTGTTTGTTTGGAGGAATTTAAAGTGGGAACGAGCTATGCACATATGTCACAATGTTTACATTTGTTTCATGTTAACTATATTGTTAACTAACTTCATCGAAATCCTTCTTACCCAATTTGTCAAGCTCAATTATTTCATTTAATTTGGTTTTAACCAGTTATAAGTTTAATATATTATGTTATTCAGTCACTGTTTGAAAATGTACCTCAGTAATTCTTCACGTAATACGACAACAAATTTCTACTTAAATCATGTTCTACATTTTAATAATCATATTATTTATTATTTAATTAATTTTTTAAATATTACATCGTTTCTAAAAAAATAAAAAATATAATGTACATTTGCACGTATTTTATACCTAGTTTATATATATATAACTATGAATCCTATAGAAAGTTCCTGGTTCGTGATGAATATTGGCAGCATGCTTAATTGAGAAATAGTGTTTGGCGTTGCGAACGGGTGAGTAATGTGTAAGAACTTGCCATTAGGAAGGAACAACAGTTGAACCACTAAGCAAGCTGAGGAGCAAAAAAGGAAGAATTCTCCCACATTACTAATTGGTGAAGTAGTAGTTTATGATCTGTAGCTAGTCCAAAAAGGATTTAATTATGAAAAAAAGGAATAAGACCTCAAGAAATTTATAAGAAAAAGGAGACCACCGTTCAAGAAGAAATAATTTAAAAATTCTCATGAAAGTCAACAATGAAAATCTGACAAATTCATTTTACAGTTCTAAAAGTGAATATACTCATAAAGAAAATTAATATGACATTATCAAGAAATGTATATTCAAAGAGAACGGCTAGAATTTTTATCACAGGACTGATGTGGTGTTTTAGAAAATAAGTACATAAAAATTATTACATGGCTACTTATTACTTCCAGAATCCCAATAAACTTAAACCATCACCTGCTACCCGCTGATAAAAAAATTCAAGCGCCATGTTAAAGCCTTTTTCATATTCAAATTAAGAATCCAGATCAAATATTCCAAAAAAAAAAACTACTAAGATGTTTCGAATTTCAAATTTCAATATTCTCAAATATTTTTATTATAAATAATTGAATATTTATACAGTCCAAAGCAACCATTAGCTAAGCAAAACATAGATAATCCTCTCGCGAAAATGAAAGGGAAACATTACCGCATAGCTAGCTACAATCGTTTGCCCAAATTAGGCAAATAAACCCTAAACATATAAGTAAATAAATAAGAAGAATTTCAGTGGCTTCTTAACCCATTTTATAGCTGGGGATTTTTTACTTTGATGAAAGGGAAGGGTGGCAACAGCAACACTGCTTCCTCTGTTTCAATCGGATCTGACCTCAGTATCTAAAAAAGTCCAATTCAAACAAACAAACCAATAATAAAAAAAAAAGTTAGTATATAGAATCAAAATTAATGGCGAGAGGAATTAATTATGAAAATTAAATATTTAAGAGAGAAAGAGAGTACCGGGTCTTGGAGAACAGGCTTGGTGTCGTCCTTGGCTGGTCTGAAATGTGGCTTTCCACTGCTCCCAGCGCCATGACTGTTGATGGGTTTCGTCGAAGTCTCTGAGGATTTCATTTTCACAAATTCTATTCTTCCTTTCCTTCCAAGGAACTGGTAAACTTCTTTGATAACTGGGCCATTACCATTATTATATATGCTTTAGAGAAAGAGCCTTTGTTTTAAAACGATGTGGTACTTAAAATAAGCTGTACAGTAGTAAAACAAAACTAGAAGCATACGATATAAATGGTTGGGAAAATTGTGTAACTAAATAATACTAGATGGAAAAAATCCCACTTCTTATTCCGTTTTAATTAAAAAAAATAAATTATTTTCGGCTGCTAAGAATAAGATTCAACCGCGATTGCAAGCATAGGCCACACGAGTACTATTAGCTAGTTTCTTTTCGTACAAAATTCTCATACATCACTCACTATAACAATCTTTCATCGTACAACGCATACGATCAATTTTTTTCTTTTAATTTCTTTTGTTCTTTTTTAGTTAAATGATAAGAGAATCAAAATATAGAGAATAGTACTTCAGATAATCTTGAATAACGATTTAATATGCTTCAAAACAATTGTTTTGTTCAATCGAAACACATATTCAGGAATAAAAAAAACTTTTACAGCAATTAATAAAAGAAAAACAGCTCCAAGGGGAAGAGATCCGCAGCTGAACATTTCACCGTCAATATCTTGAAGTGAGACCGGAAAAGCAGTAGCTGAGCTTCAAGTAAATGTTAGCAAAGAAAAAAAAAGCATTGCAGTAATTTAGAAAATCATTATTCATGAAACAGGTTAGCACCATTCAAAGTTTCCATAAAGATAGATGCTAAATCTACTCAACCCATTTCATTTTAAATTAAGTCTATTTTCACTCATTTCCAAAACCTTCACCATTTTTGGGTGGCAAAATAACTTATTTTTAAAATCATTTTGCACGCCTAATTTTGATAATTTTTTGCAAAATAATATCTAACAAATCTAGTCGAAAATTTTAGACGGATCATTTTGTAAAAAATTATCAAAATTAAACCAGAGTACAAAATAACTTTAAAAAAGAGACAATTTTTACCAATTACTATTTTCTTTATTCCTAAAAATCTTGGAGTTTCTAAATTTTTTGGAAGGTTAAGATTTAATTTTAATTCTCTTTCTATTTTAATTTATTATCCATCCAAATCACGGAGATGGAATTTTTGAACATTTTATAGTTAGGATTCTTCATTTCTTCCCAAGCCCTAAATTAAAACAAACACATAATCTTGACCAGCAAAAAGAATTGAGAATTAAAACTATAATTAAGTAATTGTGATTTACATTTTGTCCATTCACGTTAAAAAATAACTGAACCAAATCATTCATTGTTGATTTTTTAAAGATGCTTTTATTAACTTTACGATGTAAACATTTCAGAAAGCGTGTAGAAATAAAAAAGTTACGAGGATACATGTGTCATTTTACATAAGAATATGTTTATAAAACAAATAAAAGACATCAATTAATCTAACCTTACTAATATTAGGATATGTTTATTAGTATTGGCACTCCTATTATTTTAATATTATTATTGTTTTGGTATCAACACTATTCAAGTTGCTGCTATTATTAGTTTTAATATTAGCATTATGGTTATTATAATCTTTAAAATTTGTGTAGAGTTTTTCTTTTCTTCTCAATGCACTGCTATCTTGACGCGAATACCCTAACCCAGAATGCCGCAAAACAAAGTTCCTATGCACCAACCAAAACTATAATAGCCATTGGTATTTTGGTATGGATTTTGCTGGAAATAGACATTGAAAGAGAAATTTACACTACCAATGTACAAAGAAGCTAACGACATTAGATTTCCTTTAGATTTATAATCTAAATTATATTAACAAAAATGTTAACTTCAACAATGAAATGGGCAATGACAGCCTTCAAGGTCCACAATTATACAACACACACCAATTACGTTGTCCATGCATCGTGATTATTATTATTATTATTTTTTTTTAAAAAAAGGTTAACCACGCAAATACGAAAATTGATCCAGTCAAGGATTGGACGGACCAGATGAAATGATCTTTTATATAAATAAAAATCCAAACGGCAAAAACAAAACCAAAAAACTGTGACCACAAAAACAAACCTGTTTTAAATACAAGAAAGAAGCAGGATTGGAAGTCCAGTTATTGCCATCCAACATCAAGGAAGCTGTCTCATGACCACTTCAATAAAACCCAAAGTTTATCGCAAAAAATATGGTCGGAAAATTCCACCTCATAATTCTCAAGGACATAAAAATTATTAAAACACGAAAACAAAAGCCCATCAAGTGCTAACAATTTTCGAGTTTTATGAGCTTCGAGATTATTGAACTTCCAATAATTCAATTTCAGTTCATATAATTATTATTTAACGCACATTGCCTCAAAGATTCAGAGCTTCAAAAGTTATTAAGTTATCTTTAACACAATGCACTTAAATTAATTGTCTTATTACGCTAGGTAATTTAATAATATTTTATGAGGTAAAATTATTCACAACGGAAATTAATTAATAATCCAGAGTTATTTTTGCAATTTTAGTCTAATTTGACTTCATCTCCCACGATAACTAGTCATTTGCTACGTTCCATAGGAGAGACAAAGGGCCAGTTTGGTAAAGCTGTTTTGTGGGAAAAAACAAATATAGTTGTGCTGTTGAAAAAATTGCTGATTGTTAGATAAATTATAAATTTTAAAATATTGTGAGTTGGAAATACTGTAACAAGAGTGTTTGGTAAACTATATAATTAAAATGTTATTAAATATTAAAAAGACCAAAATAGATATCATATTTATTATATTTTATTAAAATATATTTCACATACTAAATAAGTTTAATATTGTGTTTCTTTTAACATGTTACAATTAAAAAATGTTTTAATAAAGCGACCATCAACAAAAATATTATATTATATATTATACACATGTAATTATATATATATATATATTATAATTAGTTGGTGTAACTAACATTCTAATTATAATGATAGTAGTATAATAATCTCGTCATGATATAATCATAAATATATAAAATTTAAATCATGCAAAACTCTCACTTTTTATGTTTATTAATTACATATTTGATAAATTATAAATTAAAAATACTATAAGATGCAAATATAATATTATAGTGTATAACAAAATCTATATTAAACATTTAAAAAAATATTTCTACATTAATGTAATTTGTTAATATAAAATTACTAAAATAAAAAATATTTAAAAATGAAACAAAATAAAATTATTGTTTATGTTATTATTATATTAATTTAATTTAAATATTTTAATTTGGATTAATATATAATAAATAAGTAAATGTATTTAGATAAAAAATACATTTATTATAGAGTTTTTTTTTTTTAAAAAGACAGTTTTTAGAAAAAAAACTAAAAGCTAGGTTGTGCCAGATTTAGCTAAAAGCTTTCAATTGTAGCCGCATAAAGCATAAATTCTTCAATAAACTGCTCTATGACTGTTTACCAAACACTTTTATTGCACAACTTTTCTAGAAAGTTGCTTCTAGCTTTTCTAAAAGCTATATACCATACTGGCCCAAATATTGGGAGGCAAACTAAGTAGTTGGAGTGTAAGGAAGAAAGCTTTTATTTGTACAAATATTATTTTATCCATGGTTGTTATTTTTCATTATGTAAATGATGCACAAAATCCACTTGAGAAGAAAAAATTTCTTCTAAAATGCCTCCAATTTTAAAGGATGTCAAACCCATCCACTAATCAATTCCCTCCTAAAATATTTCGTACCAGAAGCCACTATACCTTAAATCCATCTAATAATCACTCTACTCCACTTACCAAACACGATCTTAATGAGATTCATCTTCAATACATATGCATATTTTATGTTTGACTTTAAAAATATCGTTCACGTGAAGCGCAAATAACAAATTAAGAGTATTCAAATTATAGAAGACCAATCCATTTTAATCAATCAATTCATGCTGAACCCACCTAATCTTCATGCATTTATTTTTTCTTGTTGCCTGGTAGTGCTTCCCATTCCCATTAATCACAAAGTAATGGCATAAGTAATAATAATAAAAATAGCAATTTCACTCCTAATTATTTTTGCTCAAGATTATTTACTTTTTTCCTCCCTAATCCATGTGTGGTACCAGAACATCAACATTAAATAGAAAAACTTTGAGAACTAGTAATTCTATAGAGCTACCAGTGTCCTTAATCAAGCTCTCCTGCCTAACACTAAAATATTTAAGATCAGAAAACTAAGTATGTAGGTGCTCAAATGTCAGACCATGTGAGAGCAAACCACTAGGCCATTCGAGCTACCCCTCTTGGATTCAACTAACTTCCATATGAATTAGCTGAACAAAAATGTGTTAGCATAACAACTAATATTATACGTCTAGTCCTCAATGCCTTAATTCCCCACACAAGAACAAAGGATAAAAACCTACAATTTTAAGTTGAGGTGTTTCAACCCAACTCAAATATAACGACAAATGGCCAACATGCCTGAAAGTTTCCAATATCTCTAAAGCCTCCTAAAAAAACTAACCTAAAGATTTGAATCCAATTAACTATAAACATCTAGCAAAATAAGAAGTAAGGTTCCAACTTATGACGTTTCTAGACAGTTTTAAACAGTATCCCAATTACTGCCTAAGGATAAATGCCAACTACGTTCATATGACAATTTAAAAAAAAAAAGGAACATAATAAACTACCTGAGATATGGAAAAATGTTCTTGAATATATAATCTATAAACATATAACTCCCCAACATACGGCCAAATCAAAATATTAATACTAATAAGCAGTTGCTGCAAAATAAATCTTTACTCTTATCTTAACACAACCTTACCATGTTACAAAAGATGATGAAGTAAACCTTTCCCCTGAACTTTCAGCCTCTATGTTGTCTGCTTCTCCGAAAAAAGACAGGTCGAATTTGAAAAGATCTATTGTAAAAGAAAATTTCACCAGAAATAAAAGTCACTATTAAGCACAGACCGCAAAAGCTCTAATATACATGGTGATAGATGCATTAGACCTCAAGGCAAGAGACAAAATTAACAACAATACACATTCTACTTCAAAACTACTCGGAAATGAGCCTTTTACTCAAGAGTGTCAAAAACCATAATTTCCAAGTCCCCACATAAGATATAAAGGAAATACTAACAGTTTTTTCTTTTTTGGTTTCATCAGGTTATGACAGGTGGGCAAAATAAACAATTAACTGAAGTCGCACAGAATAAATTATCATTTGCTAGTTTGGTAAAGCTGAGTTGTGTTCACCATTGTCAAATCTACCAATAAAGCTAAAATCAAAAGATTTATACAATTCTAACTAACATAGCTAACAGTTAATAGTTCTATTGTTACTCTCACAGTATATTCATTAGCAACCATAAGCTTTTGATGAATGTTAATTAAGAAGTTCAAAAGCACCATCACGAACTTCATCATATGCCATACAACCTTTAATGCATATACAACTCCAAAAGAAAACAAAGCAGAAACAGGAGAAAAACAGTTCCTCTACTTTCACATCTCTTAAATTTCTTTCATTGTATTGATGTAATCATGTGTTGTTTTCTGACAACAGTGCAAACTCCAAAAGTAAACTACATGGTCAAAAACTTAATCTCAACTTCTATAATTAGTTTGAGTATACAAAAATTGAGCTAAAAGTGAAAATGATAAAATAATTAAATAAATAAAGCTCCTATATATTATCAACATCACAATGAATCAACATCTTTTTCTACACATTGTCAAGTGAATTCTCATATTAAGAGATTTAAGCAAAACCTGAACCTAACTAAGAAACCCTTAAGATAATAGTCTTCTCATCATGCCCTAGAAGTTTGATTTATGCCATATAACTACCAAATTACACATAGACTAATTATATATCACATATTGAATAAAAAATTCTATTTTGCACAGGAGATAGCATATGCCTATGAGTACAAAATAAACATAAAAAAATTTCCAAAATTTGATACGGCAAGCTCAGCACCAGCATAAAAGAACAAAAGAGATGAGGGGCTTCTGCTCACTGCCATCATCAGTAAGAATTTTTTTTTAAATTTTTGTAATTAATACTTATTCATGTCATTGTTGTTCCTTATAATGTTATGATCTTATCAATGTCATAATTATAATTTCCAGTTTCACAGAGCTTGTCAGCCCTTTTTCTCTTTACTAATGCATTGATTAATATATGTTTTCATCTATTTGGCACTACAACCATATATATCATGATTACTGTTTTGATAAGTAAACATAATGTTGAAAGAGGACCAAAATCTACGCCTCCTAAACAATCATTGAACTTGAAAAGTTTGTTCATGATATAGAAAAGTCACATCCTCACATTTATTATTAACTGAGTTTCTTCTTTAATTACATAGAAAGTTTGCTATGTTAGTACTTAAAATAGTTCCACCTTCAACAGGGATAAGTATTAAAACTAGAAAGATGGACTCTCAACAAATTCATAAAAGGCACAGGATAGAGCAACAAAAAAAAAGCGGCTGTTCAACTACACAAAATTAGTGAAGATTCGTTAATTTATGAGAATGGGGGAAGAGAAGAAAGAGCAGTACAAAACCATGAGACATACGAAAACTATTAAAACACAGGATAGCCTGGAGAGAAGTTTTAAAAGCAAGGGTGGTTACACACAAAATGGCACATTTACAACAAAGCTCAAGTACTGAATCAAACACCAAATGAGAAGGGTGGGAGGATAGGACTACGTGTTGGGCAACATAAATTCTGTAAGAGCACAGAGTTTAGTATCAAATATTATGTGATCAAAATGCTAAAAGTAACTGAAAAAAAAACCCAGCAAAATGCTAAAGGTGACAAGCACCGAATGAACAAATAAAGCAATATCATAATACTACTTTCAACATGATAATGCTAATGTCACAAAATATAGATTGAAAAAAAAACTATCTAGTATCTAGGGCTAAGTTTTTTTTTTTAAAAAAAGTAAACTTAACTGCCATTGAACTTCTGTTCCAAAAACCATCTCGACTAACATGACAGCAACCTGAAATGACAACTAGCATAAACCACCCGCAGGAAGAGAAGAGTGAATTCTAGAGATCCAATTGAAGAACCATCATAAAGTAGTTTTTTTCTCCACGGCCTCTGATTTAGTATCCTTTGACTTGCTTGCATCTCCAGGTGAGGACTGATCAGCAGAAGTTCTGACAACACATGGCACAGGGTAAAATATAATAAGGTCTCTAAATCATATAATATAAATGGTAAATGATAAACATGCAAACATCCAGAATAAAGGATACTTACAATTTTTGCTTTTTAGCATTCTGCTTGATAGTTAATACCATGTCCATAGTCATTTTCTGGTGCTCTCTTGTTTGCGAATGCAAATCCAAACCTTCAACTGTTTCACAGTCAACTTTACATATCCGACACCATCCCATGCTTGGTGGTTTTCTCTTTCTTGACTTTTCAATCGCCAGGTCTCCCTATCACAAACTCATTATTTAAATATACAAATATATGCGTGTGTATTGACAAGCAATTCGTAAAAATAGATACTAGAAAGCAATTTACGCACAAGAAGAAAAACAATATAAACTAAAAGACTTTCCTAGGAAATTTAACTTAAAATAAAATAATAATACCCTAAACAGGCTAAGCTGAATAAGAAAATTTATAAGACAATGGTTGCAGGAGGAAAACACTCAACTGTATAAATGTCACCATCATTTGGAAACCCATGAAATGAAAAGCTGCTCCTAAATCCAGGCTCACCAAAGTGTGGATGATTTGACCTATCAGCCCCACCAAATGAGTCAAAACTCCCAGGTCCCCCCATTTCCCTTATCCTTGCATGACGTGGATGGGTTCCAGAACCATCTGGCTCTCCAAAGTACGAATCACCATAAAAGTTATCCATGCGTTCCCCCCTGCGAAGAGGATTTGGAAAACCACCTCGCCCAATCAAATCATGCCTTAAGGGATCATCCATTCCAATGTTACCCGGACCCTCAAACTCGCCCCTGCGCAGATGGCTAGGCAACATCGAGAACCTACTATCACGAAATGAACTTCCAAATGGCTCACCAAATCGATGTACTTCCCTGCCACGAATGTCATCAGAACCTGCACCTCTAAATCCATGCATTGAGACACCAGGATGTTCTCTACCTGGACTTCGTAAAGCCATATTGTCCATATGTCGCCAACCATACGGACCATAAAAATCAGGATGACCACGAGTGGGCTCTATTCTCCCAAAAGCATCTTCATGATGGCCACCTGGTCTCTCTCCTGCACCATTGGAACCTCCATCATGGTAGGGAGAAATAAATCTTGAGGGAACAGGGCCCACCCCAGGATCCACTTTTAATCTGGTATCAAACTTCAGATCATGGGGTGTCCTATTAAAGGGCCTAGATGATAGACTCCCAAACTTTGGCATAGTTTCAGCATCTAGAGAAGGCCTAGGGAAGTGCTTTAGATCATGCTCAAACTCCACTCGATCAGAAACACGATGTTTTGAACCTGGGGCAAAGGAATTAAACCGTTCATCTTGAACAGGTAACCTTTCATCTCTTGACCCAATAGCTGAAGAGGAATCAAAACCCACATTGCCATTTATCCTCATCATATTAGCATGTACATTGGATGGCTGAGCAAGGGTTCTCTGTTCCAATGACCCAGGAAAATGGGGATTAGGCCCCCTACCATCCATGTAATTGGACCTTTGATTTGGATACTCAGGACCATGAGGTGTTGTTCTGGCCATCACCCCACCATGTAAATCAAAAGGACGATGTGGCAATACACCAAATGACAGAACTCCAACAGGTTCACCTTGAGATGTTTTGTAAGAACCAGCATTGGCGAGGTGAGGAGAATGCCCGTGACCATATGGCCCTTGTGGAGCAACAGACTGCAGCTCAGAGCTTTGCTGGGCAGAGCCATGCAGACTGGGCCCTCTCCCAATGGATGTTGCAAAGCCCAGGTCCGTGATACTACTTGGTGGTCGGGGTTCAGGTATATGTCCAGGTTTATGAGGCCTAAAATAAGTTTGAGGGGGGCCTAGCCCAGGAGGTACTTGTAATAAAGGAGGACCACCAGGCCTTTGTGGGACAGAAGGACCAAAATGTGATGGCGGCAGCTGATTCTTTCCCTGGTCAGGTAAAGGATGAGAGGGTTCTACAAAACCACCAGCTAGCACCTGACTAGATCGCAGAAAACCCCTGTTTTCATCAACTCCAGCAACTTGTGGACGACTTAAAGTAACATTTTGAGTTGATACTCCTTGCAAGTTACTTGCCTTCTTTGGAGAGCCATCCACAGTCTCTTTGTCTTCTACAATTGAGTGATTCATATTTCCAGGCCCTACCTTAAGAACATCTTTTGTGTCCTCAGCAACCACTTCACCTGGTTTACCTTTATTCAAATGCCCTATAGTGCTTTCTAGACCATCTTCTTCCATTATTGGCTTAGCCTTAGGCTCTCCATTTTCTGATCCCAACATCTGTGTAGACTGTGAAAATTCCTTAGAAGTTGTACCTACTTGATTAGCATCCATGGACTCCATATCAGTTTCAGACTTTTCAGTCGTCATCTCACCGACTGTAGCTGCTATATCAGGTACTGAATTCAAATCATTCCCACCAATTTCTACACTTTTTTGCAAGGAAACTTCAGCTTCGATCTTGGTCGATCCTTTATCAAATGTTTGATCATCTTTCCTTTCAGTTATCGTGGATTTTGAGTTCACACCAGAATGTTGTTCAGAAGAAAGTTGCATCTGGTTATTTGCTATAAGCATATTATTATGATTTGCTCCTTGTTGATTTGCTCCAGGATACATTGGCCTAACAAGACCACCAGCATGCTGTGTATACAATTGAGATTGTACTCCCTGATTATTCATGGAAGGCCTTCCAACTGGGTTTAGAGGTTTAGCATGTTGCATGCCATGTGATAGGGCAACGTTCTGTGATAGCTGTGAATAACCATAAGTTTGAGAAGGAAAAAGATGAGATTGTCCCTGGGGACGCAACTGGGATGACACAGGTAGTTGCTGTTGATAATGTTGCTGAGGAAAAGTTGGTTGAACTGGCTGCATAACAGGGCGTTGGTGGACTGGCTGTCCTGGTTGATGAAAATGTGATTGGATTGACTGTTGTTCTGCAGAAGGAATGTTCTGGATTTGACCTGGTGAAGGTACCAAAGTTGGCTGCTGCTGGCCTGGAGTTGTAGCATGAGAAAGTGGAGGACGCATCAATGGAAGTTGTTGAGGGAACTGACTCTGTATCTGAACAGGATTTTGTGACTGAAGGCTAGATAGAACCTGGGACTGCGCATGCACTGAATATTGTTGTGATGTTCCACCCTGCACTTGTTGGTCAATGTTAGGTTGAAGATATGATTGATGACTTGTCACTGCATGGGTTAATGCAAGCTGTATCTGAGACTGCAAATTAGTATTAAGAGGCTGATTTTGCTGAGGATTATGTTGAAGCTGCCCAGGTGGCTGACTTTGTGAGAGCAAATGGGGCTGAGAAGGGGGATGATACTGAGGCTGGACCTGTGATTGGGTCTGTTGCTTACTTTGGAGCTGAGAAGGAGGCTGCAGATATTGTGGCATTTGCACATGTTGAGAATGAGCATGTGGATGTAGCAGATTTTGGGAGTACGGCTGAGGCTGAGGCTGAGGCTGGGGATTGCCATGTGCCAGTGGATAAGTCTGTAATTGAGTTTGTGAATGAGGTGGGACTGCAGGATGTACTTGCTGCGGAAGAATAATTTGGGGCTGATTTTGAGGTTGAGTAGCCACTGCAGCCGGCGGCTGGGGTTGGGGTTGGGGTTGGGGTTGCAATTGAGATTGAGGTTGCATGTACGCCTGAGATTGATTTTGACCAGAAGAATGTGGAGCTTGAGCCTGCCCGTACTGTTGCTGGTATTGTGGAGCTGCGGCTTGTTGGTATGGATAATACTGTTGATAGTGCTGTTGTTGATACAGGTCGTACCCAGGATATTGCTGATAATATTGTTGATACAGCTGCTGCTGTTGATACCATTGTTCAGTAGTAGGTGTAGCAGCTTGGGCTTGAGAAGTTGAAACGGATTGTTGATTGAGATCCTTCCCCAGAGCCGTCGCAGCTGTAGTTTGAGAAGGCTGGACCTGAGAAGTCACAGCTGCTACCTGAGTAGCGGACTGGGCCTGATCGGCAGTACCTGCTGTGCCGGTGGCTAAAGTTTCTGCAGCACCCTCAACCTGCTGTGCCTGAGGCTGCACGCCCTGTCGTTGTACAACAAATGAGTCAAGCAAACGCCAAAGTAATTCATTTCTTCGAAACAATTAATTGTTTTCTTAATCTTTCACTTTTTTTTTACAAAAAAAAACTCACCGGGCAGCTTTGTGCATGCTCCTGTACTTGACGATGCACAATCTGAATTCCACACCTATTACATACAACAGGAGAATTTCCAAAGGCACATTCAGAACAATGGGATGTACAATCAGATAAAGATCCCTGCCATGTGCAACCGCTCCTGTGATATAGGCAATGGACTGATATTTTTCCTATGGTTTCAGCAAGAGGTTTATTTGATTCAGTAAGTGGCTGCAACAAACAATTTAAGGTTAAAGTCTACGACTCTGCATACAATAAAAAGATAATTATCACAATTGAGGCAAAAATAACACAAGGAAGAAACCTTGGAATCTGCTTCTGTGACCAAGTAGCCGTCATAGGGACAAGCGTGAGTAGTTTTCACAACATAAGTTAAACAAGGCTTGCAATATAGATGGGTACATTGCGATTGCAACGCTTCATTTGGATATACAAGCAGACGACAAACGGGACAAAAGTACTCTCCAGCAAGAGATTGAATGTTCAATACACACTCGTTGTCAAATCCCATGTTGCCTTCTAATTGAAGCTTCAACTTCACATATTACTGCATCAAAGCCATCAACCTAAACACAAGCATTACATTAGAGCGACATTGCAAAACAGATGTTTCTACACTACCATGCCTATAAATATATAAAACATTGCTTGACAAGAGCATGCAACCAGTCTCGGACTAGAGCAAGACTTTTGATCAATACCCAAAAATTATCGAACATACACCAACCAAAACACTATTGACATTTGATCAATACCCAAAAAAAAAAAAAAAAAAAACCTAAATTTGCGATCGATATCAGAGAAAATCAAGAATCAGGGTTCGACATTTTCGGTTTCTTATGATGGACAAACCAACTCTTCTAGCCCAACCAAGCAATTCAAAATGTTATCAGCAAACTCCAAAGTTGAGGCTGAAAGGAGAGAATTCAAACCTTAAATTTCTATGATCGTGCCAAAATGTACAGTGTTCCAAACCCTAAACGTATACAACCTGGAAAAAAATTAAAAATTGAAAGAAAAATAATAAAGTTAAAGACTTTTGGAAACATCGAAAATGGGTTAAGGAAGAGATCATAGATTGGGGAGGAGTCGAAGCCAGAGAAGATTAATAGAAGACTTACGAGTTTAGGGGTGACACTGAGAAATGGGAGGGGTGGATGTGTTTGTAACAGGATAGCGACCGTGGCCTTATACTTGCTTGTTCTGTATTCCGCGGTGGTCTCCACTCTCAAGTGGTACAAGAAAGAGGGGTTAGTGGATTTGCGCTGGCGGCCTCGTACCAGCACCGTATCTATTGCTCTGCTAAAATGATGAGTAACATAGATGTTACACCCTCTATTGTTGCACTCAAATCTCCTCGAACAGCATATTTATTTTATTTTTTCCCCCATATGGTTGGATTTCATTTAAGTTATTATATGCTAAAAAAAATTCCAACAAATAATTTTGTAGTCCATCGTAGAAATTTTGTTGGAAAACTATTAGGAGTTTTTAGTTAGGTATTTTTTAAATACATAAATAAAATATAAAAATTGATGAATGAATTTACCAATTATTTTATGACAATAGCAAATATAACAATAAAAAAATGTATATTTTCATAGCATTTTAAAAAATATTTGATAGTTTTACCAATTAAAATAATTCTTCTTTAATATTTATAACTAAATTATTACATGATTATTAATGTTTATCATGTACATATTTATTTTTAGAAGAAATAAGTCCCTGAATTATTACCACTGTCACATCATGCCCTTTGAAATTCATGTTGTTAAAAATTAGGGGTGTGCACAGTGTGGTTTGGGCGGTTTGAACACTTTTTAATACACCACGCCACAAGTGCAGTGTAGTAGCTAGAACACACCGTGCGGTGTGATTTCGTTGCACCAAACCAAACTATTTTTTGCGGTGTGGTTTGGGTGGTTTTTCACGGTGTAAGTGTGTTAAAAAATATGTGTGAGATGGAGAGGTGATAGGAAGGAAGCGCAAATGAGATGAGAGAGGAATGAGTTGTTATCGTGTATGATGTGTTAGAGAATAAGGTTATACCCTAATTTAAGTGGACTCCTAATTTAAGTGTGTTCCTAGTTTAGATTGGGTTACTAAAAAATAGTATATATGTAAAGTTTAATTTTTTTTAACATATTTGTAAGTATACGGTGCGGTGTGGTGCAAACCAAAATTTCACATCGCCAAACTGCACACCGCACCGCACCGCGCGGTTTAGTTAAGATACAAACCATACCGAACCATTCCACTTTTGACACCGCGGTTTGTGGTGTAGTGTGGTGCGGTGCGGTCGGTCGCCGCGGTTTGTCGGTTTAGATGCTCACCCCTGTTAAAAATTATTTCCAAACTATGCACCTTACTGAATTGTGAGACTTTTGTTAGATTTTATACTATGTGGCTAACGTAGATCATATTTTGGCATTTTGTGCTGGTACATTAGTTCCACGTGTATAATTCAAATTAAATATTTAATTTAAAAATTAATAATATTAAAATAATTAGATAAAAAATTAAAATTAATTTAAAATTTTAAAAACTTAAACAAAATTATTTTAAAAGATTCAAAAACACTAATTTAATTTATAGAAAATTAATATCAGAAAAATAAAATATAAACACATTTTTTGCTTATAAAAAAATATCATATTAACTAATTAAAAACTAAAAACATAATTTTAATAAAACTATAACAAAAAAAAAAAACCAATAATAATTTTAATAACACTATAACCCAAAACAAAACAAAAAATATATATCATTTTTTGGTTTGATTGTCATTCATTCTCCTTCATCCGCGTTAAATCTAGACAACTTTAAGAACAAAAAACATTTTGCTAATGGAGTTTATGAACATGTCACTCAATAATAGCTTCTGATCCATTTATTCAAATTATGAACAAGTAGGCCACCTCTTCTCATATACCCAATTTTATTTATATAGTTTATGAACAAAACACTAAAATTTTGATTAAGATCCGAGTCTTATATTCAAATACCTCAATATATTACTCAAAATATCATCAAAATCCCAAATTTAAATCAAACTTTTATAACCTTAAACTCTATCAAAACATCTCAGGGACAAAAATAAAAAACTTCACGCAACCAATCATAGAGATTCTATAATCGTTTTGCCCAACCCAGTCGCACACAGAGCCGTCGCAAAGTCCTCTTCGTCGACCCAGTCAACCCAACGCCTTTGGAGTAGTCGCGAAGCCCCATTGCACAAAACTTTCACCGTCAACCACAACTTCGCCCCCTCTCAATCTTAGATTCAAGCCTCTGCAAGCCCCGACCCCGTAGTCCATGACCCCAATCCCCTCGTCGCCGAACCCAAACTTCAGAGATCTAGCCCGTAGTCCTCAACCCCAACCTCGCAGTCCACGACCCCAAACCTCGCAGATCCAGCCCGCAGTCCCTGACCCCAACCCCGTTGTCGCCGACCCCAAACCTTACAGATCCAACAACCACCTAAAAAATAAAACATAGAAGATGAATAAGGAGAGGTCAAAGTTGAGAAATAGTGCAAAAAGAAAAATAAAAATAAAAAAGGAAAAAATATATATTTTTAATAAGAAAATAAATTATATAATTTTTGAATTAATATTTTGTGTTTTTATATCTTTAAAATGATTTTGTTTAAATTAATTTTTTAGTTTGAATTATACATGTGGCGTCTCCATTAGCCACATAGGATGAAATCTAACATATGTCCCACAACTCAGTAACGTGCGTAGTTCGAGGGAATTTTTAATAGCACGAAATATTCAGGGGGTACGATGTGACAGTGGTAATAATTCGGGGGCAAAAAGTCTATTTATTCTTATTTTTATTTTGTAAATTTTTTCTATAATGCAACTTATAACTAATCATATATATAAATATATATGTACACATAAATAAATTTATATACACAGTTAAGTTTAAAAAAATGTATGAAATAAACAAGTATAAACATAATAAAAATTGATACTATCAAGATAATCGAGATAATATAGTTATTAATATTAATTATAAAACAAAAATGTAGGTAATAAATTTTTTTTAATGAAACATTAATTTAATTTATAAAAATATTAAATATTTTTAAAAATACCATGAAAATATTTTTTTCTCATGTCATGTTTGTTATTGTCATAAATTAAATGTCTAAGTATTTTAAAAATGATTCACCATTTATTTTGTATATATTTTTTTATGTATTTTAAAAGAAAAAATAAATAAAAATAGCATTTATAGACCTAAATGATACGATTTTATTAGGTTTGGGACCTAACTGATACATCAACTTTTTGGACATAAGTGTTACAAAGTGTAAAGAATGAGGACTATAGCTAAAAAAAATCATTTTTAGTTTGATACAGGTTGGTTGGGTATATGAGATTGGATTTTATTAAAGTTTTTTTTTTTTTAGAATATATTGTATTTCTATTCATATTAAATGGAAAAATAGTATAAATTAGACGAGGAAAATTCTCCAACTAACAAAACTATTTGTCTAGTCAAATAACATGCTTAACCAATTCATGGTCCACATTGTTAAACATATGACTATTATGAGAGAGATGTCATCAGAAAGTTATACAAAAAAAAAAAAAAAAAACAGCTCATTTTAATAGAATGCGTTATGATTTCAAGGCAAGACAAAATAAAGAGTGTTATATTATTTTAAATAATATAATGTTAGATTAAACAATGTGACAAAATGTGATTTGTCACACATTGTAACATATTATTGAGAGTCACAAAATTGGACACATGTGTGTGCCCAAATGTGACATATTTTGAAGCTACAAAATCAGTTACAAATTAGTAACTCCCAAATATTACTTAATAATGTGTAGATTTGATGTTACACATTTTGATTTAAATTTCTCAAAGTCATAAGAGATATGGGTGTGAGAGATGTGATTTTAACTCTCATAATGTGTATGGAAGTTACAAAATCAAGTGGGGATGAGTTTGGAACGTTTTGGAAAAGTTTGGAAATTTTTGGGTGGCTGAAATGCTCTGTGGCCGTGGCCTGGGGAACATAAGCCAACGACCGTGGCCAGGCATACCCCAAGTTGCAAACAGAGAGGCTGACAGACTTTTCCCAACTTCAATTTTATCCAATTTTGAACATTTCCAACAACCAAGTAACTCTCAAGTCTCTATTTTAATTCCATAAAACATCAAATTAAACATTGGTAACAACCATGGGGGTTGGTGAAATTTAAAATTCAAAGAGTGTCTCAAGACTTTATAAATAGAAGTCTGTTGCTCACTTGTAAGACACACCATTTTCTATCCACAAAGCACTTGGCTAGAAAATACACCATAAAAGCTTGATAATTTCAAAGAGTTATTTCCTTGTGAGATCCCTTAGTGCTTAGAGAATAGGGGAAATAAGCTTTTGGATAAAGGTTTTGAACCTTGTTCAAGTTGGTGATCCCCACTACTCTACACTTTGGTTGTGTGAGAGTTTGTGTTCTTCTTGTTTACTTGTATTGTTATTTTTTTGAGTTTGTGACCTTCCTCTTCTATATCTTTCTATTCACTTGTATTTTGAGTGTAACGCCCTGGTTACCCCAGAACAGTTACGGTGAACGGTGGACCGGAAATTTGACTCGCTACCCGAGTCCTATGGTAAAAAACGTGCTCTAAGTGTAATTAACAAGTTAAGGTATAAAACCAACAAAAAGGAAATGGAGATTTTCATTACAAACTGCTCTGCAGAGCTAAACAAAACATTTACAAGTGGTTCTCAGTTCAAAATGGTCATTATTGTTTTAAATTTACAATCCCGCCGACCTAAGCGGCAAAAATAGGGTAAACCCCCTATTTCCTCTGAGAACTCCTTGGCCGTGGTGGTCAAGCGGCCGCATATGTACACATCACCACATCAGCTCTCCACTCAAGGCTAGGTGAGCTTTTCTTTCCCTTTACCTGCACCACATAGCACCCATGAGCCAAAGCCCAGCAAGAAAACATAATACTTTTCATAACATTATCAATTGATTATCATTATAATCGCACTGAACATAAAGCTCTCGAACAAACGAGAGAACATCACATGATCTTAGCGGGGGAGAGTGGCTGCTAGCTAAGCCACTAGCCTGTAAGCGCTTATTTCATTCATCGACCCTCGGGGTCGGTCTGGCATTAATGCTCTTTGAGCCATTCAACGCTAATAGTTGATTAGATCTAATCTCTGTTGGCTTGCGTGATCCACGCTATGGCCGTTCTGACTAATAAATCAGCGCTATGTGACCAGTGTTCAGTATCACTGCCGAACTTGACTAGTAAGTCACAGCTTCACAGCTGATACTAACACCTTTGCCAATTCTGACTAACAAGTCAGTGCAACGTGACCAGTGCCCAGTACCACTGCCGAACCTGACTAATAAATCACGGCTTCACAATTGATACTAGCACATTTGCCAAACCTGACTAATAAGTCAGTGCCATGCACAAGTGAGCAACACATGCCCAACATTCTATATTCAATCCATGTCCATATTACACAACCACATGCCTCACGAATATCCATGCATGTCACACTTGGGGTGCAGTTTTCTTACCTCTGGTTCGAGCTAGAATGAATAAAAGAATGACCCTGAGAACGATCGACCTTTTGATCCTTTAGCGGTTACCTGGTCATAACCAATTATGGGATTCCATCAATAAAATGAATAATAAAAGGTTCCCAAACCAAAACCTAACCTCCGGGACATCAAACACTACTCAACCGGGTAGTAGGTTCAACCCCGAGGCCTTAGGCTTGAATCCCCATGCTAAAAACCACATTTGGGCAAAATTGACCTTAAGGGCCGCGGCCCTCCCCTGCTGCGCCACGGCGCGCCCTCAAACAGAGAGGGCTCCCTATCTGCCAAATGCCAAGGGCCGCGGTGCACCCCCGCTGCGCCGCGGCGCCCAGCCCAGACCAGCAAGAACGCCCTTAACGAACCAGTTTTTTCCCTTGTGCGATTTCCTCTCAAACCAGTCCTTCAAACCTTCATAAAACCCCTTCCTAACATACAATTCAACCCCCAAATAACACCCTTAGCTCACCCTCATCAAATCCCAATCAAATCAACACTAAAACTCCCTTTGATTCACACTTTCCACATCAAAATTCTAAGGCTGAAACTAACAACCAAAACAGAGCATATATAAAAACCAGTGGCTAAAAGCTTACCTCAAGTTCAGGTTATGGTACTCTTCAACAGTGGAACACTCTCCCAAAGTATCAAGGCTTAGCTCCCAAGCTCAAACCCTCAACAAGTTCATAAAATCTCACAAGGAAGATGAAGCAAGGAGAAGGTACGGGAGGAGAAGGGAATTGCCTCTGCTTTTACTCTGTTTATTCTACAGCCTTCTAAACCTCTTAAGTCACATATATCCTCCCAAAAAGACCAAAATACCCTTGTGTCATCTTAAGCCTCTAAAGCCACCTCAAGGGCAAAATTGGTACTTTCTGCCTATCCCGTTAACTATAATTAACGCTTCCCAATTCCCGCTAATCTCAATATCCTCAAACACCAATAATTCACATCCCGTTACCCTTTAATACTTGGTAACACTCTAATCATTAAAACACCCCGAGACTCACCCCGAGCCCCGAGCTTAAGCCTGTTATGACCAAACCGATAATTAACATCCCTTGATCGTCTCATGCCAAATGGCACGAACAAACCCACATCATAATGTGGTCTCAAGATATATCACCAACATGCGTACAAATAATCAATTTACCCTCAACGGTCCAAATTACCATCACACCCCCTGTAATAAGAAATATGGACTCACATGCATGCATTTCACATCATATCATAATATAATCAACATGTACATGCATTTATCAATTAATAACATAATTAAGCAAGTATGGCCCTCCCGGCCTACTGTTCACGCCGTTAAACACATCGGAGAATTCGGGGCATCACATTGAGCAATTGAGTTGTAACATTAATTTTATCAAATACCTTGTTTTTTGTATTCTTGCTTAGAGTTGTATTTTGGTTTCTCCATTTCCATTGAGTATAATATATTCTCTAACAATCAAAAACTTAAACCCTTGTTTGTTTCAATGGAAGGTGAGACCATAAAGATCATGAACCAAGACCTAGTGAGGTTGGATATGTTTGATGGATCCAATTCCACTAGGTGGCAAGACAATGTGAAATTCCTTTTGACAACACTCAAGATAGCTTAAATCCTTGGAACATCCTTGGCACCTCTAGCTGAGCCATCCGACAAAGACACTCCCGAAGTGGTGGAGAAAAGAGAGAAGAGAAAAACCTTCTTTGTCGGGGTCATATCCTTAATGCCCTATCCGATAGGCTATATGACCTCTATACCAATACCAAATCCGCGAAAGAGATTTTGGATGCCTTGGAGAGTAAGTACAAGGCCGATGAAGAAGGTACAAGAAAGTTATTAATTTCTCAATATTTTGAATTTTCTTTCATTGATAGAAAAACTCTTTTACCTCAAATTCATGAGTTGCAAGTGATCGTGAACAAGTTGAAAGTTCTCAAGATTGAGCTTCCCGAGGCCTTTCAAGTTGGTGTAATAGTGTCAAAATTATCACCAACTTGGAGAAGCTATAGGAAAATAATATTTCATAAGAATGATGATTACACGTTGGAAGAGATCTAAAAATACATTAGAATTGAAGAGGAATCGAGAATTAGAGGCAAGGGTATGAATGAGTCAAAAGATGAGACTTCCAAGGCCAATGCGATTTCACACAAGCATTCCAAGGGCAACAACAACAAAAAGAGTAGTGTGAACCCTTTAGGTCCAAAGAAAGATCATGGACAATTCAAAGACGTGAGAGGTCATTGTTTTGTTTGTGGAAAATCTGGGCACTATGCTAGAGTATGTAGGTACAGAAAATAACCCACATGAGAATGAGGTAAATGTTATTAATAAGGAAGAAGATATCCTAGCATGATTACCATGTTTGTGTGCCTTGGTGGGAAATGATTGTTTTCATGTAATGACCTATAATAAAGCTTGTACTCTTGAAAGCTATCAATAAAAATTAAAGTATTATTCTATGATAATTTTTTATTTTGCTATGAGATTAATTATTGTGATATAAGATATTTGTGTGAGATATTAACAATGTTTCAAAATGAATTTGTTAAAATAATAGGTAAGTGTAGACCTATTATTCCATAATGTGATTATTTGTTTGAGAAAATCTCACATTACATGTGTGTTCGCATTTTTATTTTGTGAAATATATTAAAGAAAACAACTAAGTGAAAGTTACTTTCAAAGAAGTGCGCCTTGCTTTAGCAAGTAAATAAATCAAAATAAACATTAAGATTTTTGTTTATCTTGATCTATTGAGAGTTTATCATGTGGCTTAAAGGACTCATGATGAACTTTGAGAATTATAAGTCTATATTTATCTTGGAGGATAAAAGACTTAAAAGAAATAAAGATACTTCTATTTAAAAGTGATAGTTTCTGTAACGACCCAAATTTCCTAATAAGGTTTAGGACCTTGATTAGGAGGCCGGGAGGGCCATAAATGATTTACTGTGCTATTATATGATTATATGCATGATTATGTGGGTCATATTACTATATGATGATAAGGGCATGCATGGGCCTATATACTCTGCTGTGAGGGTATTTTGGTAATTTGGCTCATTGAGAGCGTAATTGTGTACTTGTGTGTATATTGGTAGGCTAATGTTGAGACCACATTATTATGTGGATATATCTGTGATCTGTGACTCGAGACGTTCCTAGTGAGCAGATTAGCGAAAAAGTCATGGCGGGGATTTATACCCGGCTCGGGGTGAGCCTGGGGGTATAAATGGGAATTTAGTGAGTATATTGGGGTCTATTCTGATATCGAGGAATATTATTGGTGATTAATTAGATATTGGGTAGTAAGCGGTAAATATTAGAGACACTCGAGGAGTTAGCGGGAATTAGGGTGAAATGACTAAAATGCCCCTAAGTGGACTAAAGGGTTTAGAATTAATAGGGAGGGAATTTTGGTCAATTGGCTTTTTAAAGATAGATACTATTGAGGCTTTATGTTAGTGGAGGTGGTAGAATGTAACAGAAGTCTGAAGAGAAGGAAAAAGAAAGGAAAAGAAAGGAAGGGAAAACAGAGTAGTTCTCCTAGAGTCGGTTTGTGGTTTTTTCTCACCATTTCTCCTCATTCTTCTTGGAGCAAAAATTCAGAGGAGAGCTAGGTCAACTAAGCCATAAGGTTTCTGAGCTAAGCTTGAAGATTTGGCAAGGGTTTAGCAAGGATAGGCCATCTACTTGAGGTAAGACCTTGAAGTTTCTTCAGTTCTGGTTTTGGTTTTTAACTAAGGTATCTAAGCTAGGTTGATGGGGAATTCTAGGGAAGTTGGAGCCAAAAGTTGAGGAGGAGCAGGCTAAGGAAGTCTGGAGGCAGCTTGAGGTCGAATTTCCATCAGAGGTATAAGTTCTAAGCTTTTAACTTTGATGTTTTGACTGGTTTCTGCTGAGTTTTGAAGTCTAGAAGTGGCTATGGTGAATTTTGAGATTAGGGATGCATGTGCTTGGGTTTTGAGTATTTGGGATGTTTGGGATGAGTGGAGTGTGTTAATAAGCTTGTTTTTTAGTTTGGTGAAGGTTTGGAGAAGTTTTGGTTAAGTTTGGTTCGAGGAAATCGCAGGAGGGAAAATTGGGGTATCTGTGACTAGCGCTACAACGCTAGCCTTTGGGCGCTGTAGAGCTAGGCCAAGCTTTCTGGGGGAATTTGGTTCTGCTTGTAGCGCTGTAGCGCCCTCCCAAGAGTGCTGTAGCGCTGCCTTGTTTCCAGAAATGGATTTTAGGGTTATTTGCAAGGGTTTTTGACCAAGGGTTTGGGGTTTGGTTCCACCACCTTGTTTGGTGGAACTAGGACTTCCCGGGGGCTCGGGATTGGTCCCGAGGCTAGGTGCTGGACTCGAGATTTGGTGATGACTATGACCTATGATTGTGTTTAGGTGAGCGCTAGGGCTCGAGAGGGATCGTGCTCAAGGAGTCAAGTGATCAAAGCTAGTGAATCGAAAGGTAAGAAAGCTGCACCAAATTATGTGGCTAGGTTGGGACTAAGTGTTCCCTATGTTTGTATGCATTGTTATGTGAATGTGATTAACCATGTGGATACGATGGGACTAAGAGCTCCCTATATTTGTATATCATGTCATGAGATGGTATTACTATGCCATGGGACATGCGATAACCGGCCTAAGGTTGTCGGAATCAATATTTGCGCATAGGGCGCGGCTCGACCACTGGTAGCTGAGGCAGCTTATTTATCACTGAGCTCGGTTAAGCTGGCTGGAGTCAGTGAGTATCACACTGGGGGCGGCCCAAGAGAGCCGAAGACAGTGTGTTAAATAGAGGGTGCGTGTAACGCCCTACTTCCTTAGAGCCGTTACTAAGTGAGTTTTTAAGACAAAACAGTGTGCAATGAACTCGCTAACCGAGGTTTTTGAAACAAAAGTGTGACTAATTAAAAGTTAAGGCTGTAATCTTTAAAAATGCATCGTTTCATCAAAACTTCTATTATTAAACAGTTGGGATCCCAAAGTAAGGTTTGAAAACTAATTACATCTTGAAATAAGGTTACAGTTTGAGAAATTATAAAATTATAGATTATTACAGCCATTTTCGAATAAACCCCCAACCAAAGCAGTCGGGCAGGCCAAACATGTACACGTCGCTTCACGCTCTCCGTACTCATGGTTGGTTGACTCAGTCATTGCCCTTACCTGCAACACAGAGCACCCGTGAGCCGAAGCCCAGCAAGAAAACTCATGCAGGACATAACATATGCAATGTATACAGTTTATCATAACAGATAATCCACAATAAACAAGTCAATCATTAGACTAAGCAAACACGGCCAAGCCGCCCCAGAGCCTTACCGAAGCCTGGGGTATCGGTTCTCACCGCGAGGATAACTCATGTATCCCTTGGGTCCCACCCTGAATATAGCATCCCATGTGCTAGGTGTTACTTTCGGCCCACGGCCGCCCCGGCTTACGCCGTACTCGGCCCACGGCCGCCCATTTCATCATAATCACACATATAGTACATTCGAAATAATCATTCACACACATCATGATTCATTTAAGTTTAAACATTTGCACATAATACAATCTGGGGCCATGCCCTAACCTCGGGTGTTATAGTTTTCTTACCTGAATTCTGAGCCTCCTGATGCACTAAAGCCGCGAGCACGGTCCTCAAGCATGAGCCTCACCAACAACCTAGTCACAACACACAAGAAACATCCCTCAATACTAATCAACCCAAAACCACTTCCCGGGACCAATCCCGCACTCTCGGGACCTCTAAAACCTTAAAACAACACCCCGGAGACATCCCCCGAACCCCCGCAGCAAAGGCCTAAAATTGCCTAAAAATGATGCCCTGAATTTAGCCTTGTGCCGCGGCACCACATCCTTGTGCCGCGGCACCCAACAGCCAGAGGCTCCCTCGCCGCGGCACGAAAAACCTGTGTCGCGGCACGCCTTCGCAGACCCAGAATTCTGGGTTTTCTCCTGCGTTTTCTCCGAGCTAAAACCTTCCAAATCACACCAAACCAATACCCAAACCCCAAAACCAATTTCAAACATCAAATAGACCATATAACAACCCATAACTCAAGATTCAAGCTCAAAACATCAATATACCCAAGATTCACACCCATTGATCTTAAAATTCAGCAACTATCCCAAAACCCAACAAAGCTTAGCTTAGGCATTTAATTTCCTCAAATCAAAACCAAAACCCAAACTTAAATATGTATAAAACACTTACCTCCAATGGAGAACCCACACAAAGTCCTTGATCTCATCCTAGACTCCCACTTCTCCTTTTCTTCTTCTTCTTCTTCTTGCTTGCCCTAGCTTTTTCCTCTCTTTTCTCTTCTCTTCAAACTCTATCAATGCCTCATAAAACCAATGCCCAAACCGAACCCCATATACCCAGCTGAGAATTTTCATAATCCCCAGCCAAAAGACCAAATTACCCCTTCCTACTAATCCTCCTTAGCTAAACCTCCAAGGGCACTTAAGTCTTTACACTTTCATTTCATTTCTACCATTTTCTTTCTAAAACTTGTTACTCTCAGCAGTAACTAATGGTTACCTAGGTTACTAAATCTCCAATAACCATTACCCGCTAAATCTCAACTTAACCATAAAATTCCCGAGGTACCCCTAGGCTCCTCCCGAGCCGAGTACAAAATCCCGTTGTGACATCTAAGTTAACTAGCTCTCTAGGACCGTCTCGGCACGTGCATCACAATAATAAAACCACACACACGTGGTACAATTCACGGAATACAATTATCACATACCAACACAGTTATGCCCAACATGGCCAAAATTACAGTTATGCCCTCCTAACACGATCCGGGCCTACATGCATACTAATATACATAGTCATGCATCTCAGATAAACAAATAGTCATATAACATGATTTAAATCATAATCATGCATTTAATTCATAAAAATCACACATAATTCCCATCATGCCCTCCTGGCACGCTAATCAAGGCCCTTAAGCCTTATTAGCAAATTTGGGTCGTTACAACTATCCCCTCCTCATAGAAATTTTGTCCTCGAAATTTATCCAACACATCAGTCAGAAAACCCGCAACTCTGACCATGAATCCCAAGGTCCACCGCCTTTACTTTAGTTTCCAACAACACTCTTACTGGCACATCAATCTTGCCCCACAAGATCTTGTCTAACGGCCATACTCTCGATAGCTCCTCGTTTACACCGCAACCCTGCTGAAGCCTCAGGGTCTGCCTAGATTACAATGACCAATTCATTGTCTTATTCCTGATTCCAGAGGTACTCAAAAGTCATCACCTCTACCAGGTGGAATCAACTTGTAGGCCCCGCTGGCCTAACCCTTAGTACAACTTCGGAATTTTATGTTGAATCAAGAGTCAGAACTCTCCCTTCTTTCTCTGAACACCTTACAGATCCTCGTCTGTTATTACGCAGAGATGCAACTCTTTCCTTCCGGCGCTTTATTTCCTCATAATTTAACCATTCACAAGCTCTTTACCCTTTCAAATAGGCAGACGCTCTTGCCTTAAGAAGTTCCAACGACCTCTTTGGCTTTCTCTCTGAACTGAAACCAACCGTAGCATTCACTATCCTTCATTTCTTATCATGTCCTATGTCGTGTTACTTTAACAAGACGCCAACATTTGCCACCACGGCTAACTCACCAGGGATAACGCTTCCCTTAAAACCTCAAGTATTCGCCTACCGGGCGCTCAATTCTTTAAGATATCTGATAAACTTTCAGACTGCCATTTCACTTGCAATCAACTGATAATCCCAGATTCCCACTCTGTTCTTTTTCGTTCTTTAGATCCATTCCAAAATTTAAAATACTGTAGGGTCTTAATTTGATATCATCGACGTTTTACCCTGCTACCAGTTCACCTGAACCAACTACGTTAACTCAAACCACCGGGTTAAAACTTTTCGTGTCCAATCACTTTACTCAAGGTCCAAAGTGGCCTATTCCTGTGATACACTACCACATCATCTAACCCCTCAGGGTCCAAAGGAAAACACTAGATTCCGCCACCTGCTCGACCCTCCCGGTACAACGTACCCTAGGAGGTGGAATGATATCCATTCAGAATTCTTGTTCATAAACCAAATCTAATTGGATCCTTCATCCATTCCTGGTATCCCTACTTGTACTACCTTAGCAGGGTCCTTCCCTGCTTCAACTCAAGCCAACACTTTAAATTCCATAGATCATTGACACTCACCAGCTAATCATACCTACTAGCGTTACGCCAAACTCAGTCGTCGCCTTGTCCACTCTATCACAGTCTATGGCGCTATCCCCTGACTGACACACGCCTCACAGCTAGGAGTTTCGTCTCTAATTATAACTCCCCTCGCTCAATCGAGGATTTCAAACACTGATCATCCGTCTGTTACTTTTCACCACATCTGTGTCTCAACGTTAACCTTTCTCACTAATACCCAAGACTTAAACATCTTATGATATCCATAACTGTCAACTTAGTGCTCCAAGTGTATCAACCAGGTTCATAGTTTCGTCTCCCGCAAGGTTCGATCCAACCTCGCGCCAGGTGCGCCTGGGCGTGCCTAATCCGTGATGCACCCCTACAAGTCCACGTCCTCATCATAGATCAAGTCCTTTATGCCATCACTCTTCACTTAACCAAAACATACACAAATTCCAGATACTAAACAATCTTACCTTGTCTTCTGAATTTCTTTCTGATTTGACACCATTCAATCCGTCTAACCTCAAGTTTTACTGTTCTCCTCATCTCTGATGTAGTCGTCTCTGGAGGTGCTTGTGCAATAAATGACGCGCTTACCAGTCTTGTTATGCCTTCAATTCTTCAGACGCTCATCATTAGCTTCTTTGCGACTTCAGATCAATTCTTCTCTTACCTGTCCTTTCTTCTTGCAGCTGCAATCTGAGAACTCCTGACGACACCCAACTAACACTCCGTAGAACCTTACCTGAGACTCTGTCTTCTGGGTACTAACGTCTTCAGCATAATAATCAGTTGCTCACCATTTCTGTCTGGGAGTAGTCCACATGCACTGCTCGTGAGCTTGAAGGGGACTTGCCCACACCGTTCATGCATTCTCTGTCTAAAGAACTTACCTGTGCTGCTGTAGCTTGAACCATTCCAGAATCTTTGTTACCAACTCCTCACACTCTAGCCGGCGCAAACTAGACAATCCACGAAATGTCTCTATCCTTGGTTTCCAACTGGCAATAACCATGTCGTAGATCAACTCTTGGGGACATCGTCCCATCTTGTATCCAACATTGTACTTTTCGTCCTAACCCGACGATACTAGCAATCCTCGCAGTATAACACACTAGCTATACCAGGCTCAGATTCCTTCGATTGCTCCAATAGACTTTTCTGTCGGCCAAAACCGTCTTTTACGACATTCCTTATACCAACCCTATCTGTAGTCTGACCTTGAAGTATTCCCTAAATATTCTTTACGTACCCTCATAGCTTTCCCACTGGTCAGCTCTGTTTCCATTCAGTATCCTTTACATACTCCAGATGATATCTTCAACAATCCATCAACCAGAGTTTCTAACTCCTTCTCAGTAAGCATTACCGTCCCCAGCCTCTCAAATGGCACCTTTGAGGCAACTTTTCTATGTCCATCTCCCCCCTCGGAACATTCTCAACACCGAGCCCTTCCAGTTCGTTACATGTCCAAAGCATAAGCTCGTCAGTTAAATATTCATCCTTGAGGACTCAGCCTCGAACCTCGAATGTATCGATGCATTCCAGTTCTCCGTTTCCCGCACCATGGGAAATCCATCCTAACATCTCAAGTCATTCTACGCAGAAGTCACGCCCTCACCTGACCTCCTCTCAGGTGGCATCCTCTTCCTCATATGCATACTAATTAACCTCCTGGTTCCTGTCGCCATCTCGATATCTACCTTTTCAATCAGGCTTCTTTCAAATCTCAAATTAGGTGCCCAAGCACTGTCTGGGGTCCTTCTATCTCAACAATCGAGAATCCGACCTCGCTGCGTTCTATCAACAAAAGTACCGTCTTATCAGTCAGACTTTTCCCCTTTTTCTTGGCAATCCAAAAGCCACAACATTATCTGGGGTTCTTTCAACTTGATTATCACGAATCTATCTTCACTAATTCCATCAAAGGAAGCACCGCCCTTGCGGCTCTAGCACTCATGCTCTATACATCAACCATCAGTTCCTCAAACAATATGGCCCTCTCCGCCATCCACATGCAGACAAAAACTCTTTCCTCAAAGCAGCCCAAATGCCTTAGGCTATTTCAGATCTCATGCCCTTAAATGGGTCGCCACCAATCCCAGATACATCCATCTGTATAATTTCCGAAATGAACTATCCAAATCACCAAACCCATTGATCTTCGCTGTTGTTACCCCTAATAGTCCAAACCAGACTCACACATTTGCCCGTCTCCACGGTTCTAATCATGTCTTTAAAATCTCTTCTAACCATTCATCAACTAGGTTCTTTCCAACCCATTAAGCCAGTACCTCCGCCCGAGTACCAAATCCAGGCATCTCCCTGCCTCAATGTTTAACACAACCCTCTAATCAGGATCTCTCATCCTCTTAACCAAAGGTGGAATTAACTCTGCTCATCTATTGATAAATTCCTTGTCAACTCGAACCTTCCTCAACTCTAGAGGATAACACCCTATACGCCTTTCATATAGTACCCTTATCTGTCCATACCTCACAGTAAACCATCACCGGTAACCTTACTGTTAAAACATCTAATTCAACCATCTCCCCAGAGAATCCACTGTTCTTCTATCCCATCTCAACTAACAAACTCCACAGCCTACTCACACACTAGTGACTCACTGCTGCTGCTTCCAGGGATCACTGGAGATCTCAACTCCAACTTATGTCTAGAAGCCCCTCTTTATCACAATATCAGGACCATGAAACCCTCCTAGGAACCAACGACTCGAGTTCATCCGTCAAAACCGACCAAACTCCTGAACTCAGAGGTTCATACCCTGAACCAATCCACAACTAGATCCGAACATCTACAGGTATAATGCACACACAAGCATATACTAGGTCAAATCCACAATGATATACATTTAGCTACCAGATTCAATCATCACTAAGTATATCCATACTCATCATGCTTCATACAAGCCAATATACAGATATAACATATGAATTTCATCCAGAAAATTAATCGCATATACACAAAACGCGAACCAATATGCCAATATTCATCCATATACATCACAATGTCATTCAGCATGCATTAATCTCAACATGCAATAGTCAAGGGCCAGGCCCTATCAGTATCTCTTACATATGTTATCTCATTCCTCATGCTCCATATTAACAAGTAGGCAAACAGGGCATTCAAACATATATTCAGCATATCAATCAATCATACCAACCAACCCTGAGTCGAGCTTGTCACTGACAGCGAGCGTACATGTTTGGTCGATCTCCAGAACCAATAAACCTTGGCTCGCTCTGATACCAAGTTGTAACGCCCTACTTCCTTAGAGCCGTTACTAAGTGAGTTTTTAAGAAAAAACAGTGTGCAATGAACTCGCTAACCGAGGTTTTTGAAACAAAAGTGTGACTAATTAAAAGTTAAGGCTGTAATCTTTAAAAATGCATCGTTTCATCAAAACTTCTATTATTAAACAGTTGGGATCCCAAAATAAGGTTTGAAAACTAATTACATCTTGAAATAAGGTTACAGTTTGAGAAATTATAAAATTATAGATTATTACAGCCATTTTCGAATAAACCCCCAACCAAAGCAGTCGGGCAGGCCAAACATGTACACGTCGCTTCACGCTCTCCGTACTCATGGTTGGTTGACTCAGTCATTGCCCTTACCTGCAACACAGAGCACCCGTGAGCCGAAGCCCAGCAAGAAAACTCATGCAGGACATAACATATGCAATGTATACAGTTTATCATAACAGATAATCCACAATAAACAAGTCAATCATTAGACTAAGCAAACACGGCCAAGCCGCCCCAGAGCCTTACCGAAGCCTGGGGTATCGGTTCTCACCGCGAGGATAACTCATGTATCCCTTGGGTCCCACCCTGAATATAGCATCCCATGTGCTAGGTGTTACTTTCGGCCCACGGCCGCCCCGGCTTACGCCGTACTCGGCCCACGGCCGCCCATTTCATCATAATCACACATATAGTACATTCGAAATAATCATTCACACACATCATGATTCATTTAAGTTTAAACATTTGCACATAATACAATCTGGGGCCATGCCCTAACCTCGGGTGTTATAGTTTTCTTACCTGAATTCTGAGCCTCCTGATGCACTAAAGCCGCGAGCACGGTCCTCAAGCATGAGCCTCACCAACAACCTAGTCACAACACACAAGAAACATCCCTCAATACTAATCAACCCAAAACCACTTCCCGGGACCAATCCCGCACTCTCGGGACCTCTAAAACCTTAAAACAACACCCCGGAGACATCCCCCGAACCCCCGCAGCAAAGGCCTAAAATTGCCTAAAAATGATGCCCTGAATTTAGCCTTGTGCCGCGGCACCACATCCTTGTGCCGCGGCACCCAACAGCCAGAGGCTCCCTCGCCGCGGCACGAAAAACCTGTGTCGCGGCACGCCTTCGCAGACCCAGAATTCTGGGTTTTCTCCTGCGTTTTCTCCGAGCTAAAACCTTCCAAATCACACCAAACCAATACCCAAACCCCAAAACCAATTTCAAACATCAAATAGACCATATAACAACCCATAACTCAAGATTCAAGCTCAAAACATCAATATACCCAAGATTCACACCCATTGATCTTAAAATTCAGCAACTATCCCAAAACCCAACAAAGCTTAGCTTAGGCATTTAATTTCCTCAAATCAAAACCAAAACCCAAACTTAAATATGTATAAAACACTTACCTCCAATGGAGAACCCACACAAAGTCCTTGATCTCATCCTAGACTCCCACTTCTCCTTTTCTTCTTCTTCTTCTTCTTGCTTGCCCTAGCTTTTTCCTCTCTTTTCTCTTCTCTTCAAACTCTATCAATGCCTCATAAAACCAATGCCCAAACCGAACCCCATATACCCAGCTGAGAATTTTCATAATCCCCAGCCAAAAGACCAAATTACCCCTTCCTACTAATCCTCCTTAGCTAAACCTCCAAGGGCACTTAAGTCTTTACACTTTCATTTCATTTCTACCATTTTCTTTCTAAAACTTGTTACTCTCAGCAGTAACTAATGGTTACCTAGGTTACTAAATCTCCAATAACCATTACCCGCTAAATCTCAACTTAACCATAAAATTCCCGAGGTACCCCTAGGCTCCTCCCGAGCCGAGTACAAAATCCCGTTGTGACATCTAAGTTAACTAGCTCTCTAGGACCGTCTCGGCACGTGCATCACAATAATAAAACCACACACACGTGGTACAATTCACGGAATACAATTATCACATACCAACACAGTTATGCCCAACATGGCCAAAATTACAGTTATGCCCTCCTAACACGATCCGGGCCTACATGCATACTAATATACATAGTCATGCATCTCAGATAAACAAATAGTCATATAACATGATTTAAATCATAATCATGCATTTAATTCATAAAAATCACACATAATTCCCATCATGCCCTCCTGGCACGCTAATCAAGGCCCTTAAGCCTTATTAGCAAATTTGGGTCGTTACAGTGCGACTAAGGGCGCTGACCCTGAATATCATTTGATGATGTGATAAACTGTTGATTATGATCGTGAATATTGTGCTATGAACATGATTTGTTGGCTGTTTGGATGACAAACTGTGAATCTGTTGTGTGTTATCACTGATTGGATAAATGTTATGAAATGCTGAATTCCTGGTTGTGCATTGTGGGATATTTGATAAATGATGCTGATCTTGCTATGTTATCATGCTTTCTTGCTGGGCCTCGGCTCACGGGTGCTATGTGGTGCAAGTAAAGGCAGGGGTAGGCTGAATCAACCATGAGTTGGAGAGCTCTGGGGGCGAGGTGTACATTGTCAGCTGCTCAGCCGCCACGGTCGAGGAATTGTACAGGGACGGAAACCTAAAATGTATATTTTGCCATTAGAGTGGCTTGAATTATTTGTAACTCTTGGAATTTGTTGTAACTAAGACGTCTAAACCCTGTTTTGAGTTTCCATGTATTAAACTGTCATTTTTAATGAAAATAGCCTGTTTGTGACCAAAATCTTTTATTCCTAATCTGTTGACGACATTGAATTCACACTTTGTTTAAATGACTTGGTTAGTAAGTCTTGCACTATTCTAAACACACAGTGTAACGGTCTTGGTTATCTAGGGCGTTACAGTTTCACTTTATGTGAGAAATGTGATGGTGATGCTCCAAAGTTAATCAATTTATTTTCATAATGATTGATTAATTTTGTCATCCTATCAAATAGATGATTTGGAATTCTACATTCTAAATTACTTTGGCTATATGTGTATAAAATGGATAATTCTAGACATGTTTGGCCTCTAAAGTTATTAATATTTTGATTCAAGAAGGAATCAATTTTAAACATAAAAGAGAATTTCATAAACAAAGAGGTTTCTAGAATTAATATTCAAGAAAATGTTTATCTTGGATATTGAAATATAAAATAGTGGTGGTGCTGACTATGGTCAAACTCACTGTTTTAATGGTGCAACTATTTCAATCAAACTATAGCTAACAACAAAGTTTGAATAAAATAATAAGAGTGTTTAAGAATGCATACATGAGAAAAGAAATGACTCTAATGGAATATGTAACGCTCTTGATAACCAAGATCGTTACACTGTGTGTTTTAAATAGTATTAGACTTTCTAAACGAGTCTATTGGTCATAAACGTGTAACTAAACGTGTAACTAAAACGGTTTAGGGTTAAAAATTTGGTCAAAAGGAATAACCATTTCATTAAAATACTTACGTTCATACATGGGATCCCAAAATAACGTTTAAAAGGCTAATTACAGGTCAAAAGTTACTACCAGCCGACTTAAGCAGAAAAATAGGGCTTGACCCTAGTTCCTTTGAGAAACCCTGGCCGTGGTGGTTGAGCAGCCACATATGTACACGTCGCCACCGAAGCTCTCCAACTCATGGCTGATTCAGCTTCCCTTTTTCCTTACCTATACCACATAGCACCCGTGAGCTAAGGCTCAACTAGAAAACTTAAACATGTTCATAAGCAATTAATAACATATCATAGAATTATAATAAGTTGTATGCCTAGCAGTAATAACCATACTCATGCATGCATTCTATTTAGATAATTGACTACAGTGTCACACCGGGGCCCGTTGCCCTAAATAACTGACTAATAAGTCATACCGAGGCCCAGTGCCCTAGGATATGGGACTATGGAGTCACCTCGGGGCCCGTTGCCCTATCCTCTGTATAATCAGCCTTGGAGTTGGCCAGCATACCTGGCACTTTAATTTTCCAATGACCATTGGGTCGGTCAAGCGTATGTCACGCTCCTGATTAGGCCTAACCATATCGACCAGCGCTCAACGCGCTATTGCCCCCTTGACTTATAAGTCAATGCTTTCGACCAACGCTCAGCATGCTACTGCCGTCCTTGACTTATAAGTCAATGCTTTCGACCATTGCTCAGCGCGCTATTGCCGTCCTTGACTTATAAGTCAATGCTTTTTCAATCAGATAACGCAAACATGCATACATTATTTAACAATTATCCACATACAAAGTATTCAAGCATGCTTAATCAAGCAATCACCGACACAATCATAATCATGCTCATTCACAGAGGCCCGAGCCCTAATCATTTCTATATTTAACAACCGGGCCAAGCCCTAATCACATATATCACGTATTGGGTGCAGTTTTCTTTTCTCTGCTCCAAGCATAAGTTAGGTAACAGCGACCCTTGAGCACGATCCCGTCCCGAGCCCTAGCGGTACTCTAATCACAACCATAATAAGCGATAACCATCAATATCAATAAATAAAGACTTCTGTACCGAGTCCTAGTCTCCAAGACCTCAAACTCTACAAAATCGGGTAGTAGAATCCTTCCCAAGCCCTTAGGGCAAAGTTGTCTTTTACCACACTTCTCGCTAATCACACCTAACGCCTCATAATTCTCGTTACCTCCAATATCCTCGAATAATCACAAAATAATTTTCCATTACCCGATAAGTCCCGGTAATGTACTAAATTACCAAAATACCCCTAGGCTCACCCCGAGCCGGGTATTTTGACTCCGTTATGACTAAATCGCTAACTTGCTCCCTAGGATCGTCTCATGACGAATAACCCAATTATATCTACATAATAATGTGGTCTCAATCAATATGCACACATATATATTCAATTATGCCATCTATGGGCCAAAATTATGGAAACTCCATTCTAATAAGAAATGGGTCCACACGCATGCTTAATACACCTAAACATGCCAATATAGTCATATTATAATATAACTCACATAATTCATATAATCATGCATATAATAGATAATTATTGCCCTCCTAGCCCCCTAATCAAAACACTAAGCCTTATTAAGGAAATTGAGACCTTACAATTATCCACTCCTTACAGGAATGTCATCATCGAAATTTTACCTAAACAACTCGGGATACTGATCCCGCATGTTGGACTCTAATTCCCAGGTCGCCTCCTTAACCTTGTTGTCCCTCAATAATATCTTAACAAAATGTTTGGTTTTGTTCCTCAGGACCTTGTTCTTCCTGTCTAGTATTTGGACTGACTGTTCTTCATAGGAAAGATCTGCCTGCAGCTCCAGATCTTCGTAATTCAATGCATGAGTCACATCTGGCACATACTTCCAAAGCGTCGAAATATGAAACACATTGTTTACGGTCGACAATGCCGGAGGTAAGGCCCATCTGTAGGTCACCTGACCAATCCTCTCCAGGATCTCAAACGGTCCTACAAACCTAGGGCTCAACTTGCCCTTCTTTCCAAATCTCTTCACCACTTTTCATGGTGAAACTCTAAGTAAGACATAGTCTCCCACTTGGAACTCCACGCTCCTGCGTTTCAGATCCGCATAACTTTTCTGTCTACTCTAAAAGATGCGAGCTCTAATCTTCTCAATAGCCTCATTGGTCCTTTAAACTGCCTCAGGACCCAAGTATTTCCTTTCTCCTGTCTCATCCCAATGAATAGGCGATCTACATTTCCTACTATACAACATCTCATAAGGAGCTACTCCAATGGTTGACTGGTAGCTGTTATTGTAGGAAAACTCTATCAAAGGAAAATACTTACTCCAAGACCCTTCAAAGTCCAGGACACATGCTCGCAGCATGTCCTCTAATATTTGTATCGTCCCCTCAGATTGTCCATCTGTCTGAGGATGGTAGGCGGTACTAAACTTCAATTGTGTACCCATAGCCTTCTACAAACTTCCCCAAAACTTGGAAGTAAATGTGGGGTCCCGATTTGATACAATTGACCTCAGAGCCCCATTAAGGCGCACTATCTCTCTCACATAGAGATTTGCGTACTGATCAACTGTATAAGTTGTCCTCACTGGTAAGAAGTGAGCTGATGTGATGTATCGATCCACGATAACCCACACCGAATCATGTTGACCCACGGTCCTGGGTAACCCTACCACAAAATGCTCTGTGGGTGCGACCAGTGCTTGTTCCAGGCTGCGGCCTGGGGAACAGAAGCTAATGGCCACGACCAGGCATACCCCAGGCCGCAGCTAGAGAGGCTGACAGCCTTTTCCCAACTTCTGTATTATTTAATTTTGAATGTTTCCAAAATCCAAGTAACTTCCAAATCTCTACTTTAATTCCATAAAACATCAAATTAAATATTGGTAACAGCCATGAGGGCTGGTGGAATTTGGAATTCAAAGGGTGTCTGAAAACTCTATAAATAGGAGCCTATTGCTCACTTGTAAGACACAATTTTCTATCCATAAAGCACTTGGCTAGAAAATACACCATAGAGACTTGATAATTCCAGAGGGTCATTTCCTTGTGAGATTCCTAATTAGTGCTTAAAGAATATGGAGAAATATGCTTTTGGACAAAGGTTTTGAACATTGTTCAAGTTGGTGATCCCCATTACTCTACACTTTGGTTGTGTGAGAGTTTGTGTTCTTTATTTTGTTCTTCTTGTTCTTATTTACTTGTATTATTATTGTTTTGAGTTTGTGATCTTCCTCTTCTACATCTTTCTATTTACTTGTATTTTGAACAATTGAGTTGTAACATTACTTTTATCAAATACCTTGTTTTTGTATTCTTACTTAGAGTTGTATTTTGTTTTCTCAATTTCCATTGAGTATAATATATTATCTAACAAAGAGAATCAAAAGAAATTGCATCAAATAGCAAGTCAAGCCTATGAGCCCACAAAAGTTCAACTAATAGCATAGCTTGGAAGCTGATTATTAGTTAAAATTAGATTGAAATATTTCAAGATTATATAATGTATGTTTGGTAGACTAAATGAAATATAAAATTATTTTTATAATATAATTATAATTTTATCAAATAAATTATTATTTTAATAATAAAAAATAATGATAAATAATATTTTATTATTCATAATTAAAAATAAATTATATTGATACTTAATAGAATAAAAATAATAATTTTAGAAATAAAATAATATTTACAAAAGTTTGTGACATATAATTTATTAGTTTTAAAATTTAAAAATTAATTGAAATTCATATATATTTGTAGATGCTCTTTCTACAATAACGAAATTAGGCATTAGCATCATGTCAATATCAAAAAATAAAGGCAAAAGTTCAATTGGGAGCATTGGTGGGGTGTTAGCCAAAGAAGCTCTAACGCTCAAATCAGTCCAATTGCAATTAAATGGTGAAATGGAAATAAAGAACATAACGATAAATAATAAACAAGAAAAAATGAGTGATTCAAATGACGGCGGTGGAGGAGGTTGGGAATAAGGATGATGACGAATAGCTAGTTAGGTTCAAAGAATACAAGTAATTTGTTCGAGTATCGATTATCAGATGATCCTTAAGGACTTTCCTAGACTTCATTTTATAGAGTCTTCCCTCAGTCCTGTTGTCCCCTCTCCCAATTGTTCCACTTAACTCGTTCAAAGGAGTTGTTATGAGAATATCTTGGGAAGGGTCACGTCCCTCTTAACTCAATCTCTAGATGACTGATTCAAAACCTTTGGCTGATAGGATGGATTTAGATACAATTTTGAATATGGATTTAAACGTTGCGAGGCCCATTAACGAGTATGGGTTGTTGTGAGCCTATTTAGTTTGTTTGATTGCATTTTTAGGCCTCAAGTGTTTTTGGAAAATTAGACAATATTATTAAAAAAAATCATAATAGAAAAAGAAAAAAAATCTAGAAATAAAAAAAAATATTTCAATAAATTTTATAATAGACATAATTTATTAATTTTAAATTGAAAAAATTATTATTTTAAACTTTTAATTAAAATCTATATATATACAATACATTATATGAATAATTAGGTGAATATAGTCCCCACTAGAATGACTAATTTGGTTGTCTTGTCCGAGTATGAACCAGTTTGGCCAACATGTTTTTAAATATGACCAAAATTGAAATATAATTAAATTAAAATTTAATTTTGTTTTTGTTGAACTTGTATTTTGTAAAATGACTAAAAATAGTCCCAAGGGCCCAAATTTGGCTGATATATTTTTAAATATGAACAAAATGCCCTTAATTTTATGAATTAATTAAATAAAAATAAATAAATTAAAAACCAATAAAATAAACATTACTAATTATTTTTTTTAAAATATTAATGGATTAAAAGTTACACATAATTTTAATAATCTAAATAAATATATAAAAACAAAAACTTTCTTTTTTAACCTGAATGTGATCTAAACTACATATTCCCTCTCTTCTACCTCTTTTTCTGTGTGTGTGCGCGTGTGTGTTGTAAGTGAAGGGTGGCCAGAACTTCTAGGTGAGAAAGGGGGACTTTGATAATGGGTTTGTGGACTTTGGCCGTGGATCTTCGACGATGTTGGGTAGGTCTAGGCTTCGATGACGGGCCCCATCATTCTTCCAATCTCGCTTTTTTTCTTTTCTCACTAGTTCATGAGTTTCTTTCTTTGTGTTCTACTCTTGAAATGTCTATATGTTTGATAAGTGAAAATTTTAATTATATTTTCTTAGGTTTAGAAATTGTTAGTTTTTAGTTATTTTAAAGATTTTAATTTTATTTTTGGTATTTTGTAATTTTTGAGCTAAAAAGATTTTTAAGAGCTAAAATTTACTTTTATTACCATTAAAATAAATTGGGTACAAATTAATATTTTTATAAACTTAATTGATATATTTTTACTTTGGAAATATTTAATTTTAATTTGATTTATTTTGTTTGGAAAATAAATGTGTCATTTTTGTAGAATAAAAGTAATAAAATGGTGAGAAGCAAGAGAAGAGAAGGCCCAAACTTTATTGAAGAGTGTTGGGGGATAAGGCTAATAACTTTGGTTTTGTATTACAACTCAAAGCAATAATAACAAGTAATCTAACTCTAATGGAAGATAATCACAAAGTACATTGTTGTCCATGTTTTCAACAGTTGACACGTCGCTGTCATTAGAGAGTAATTACTTCTCGGGCCCTGAGGGTTCATGTGGGACTTGCCCGACCTACTCGGACCATAGGCTATTGATAGTGGTTATGCTCCACCCCCAAAGAATGGTGTCTTGAGGCAGACCACGCCTCAGGGATTGTTCCTGATTTACCCAGTCATTTGTTAGAAACAGTTCCTAGTGCGTTGCGAAAATCACGGTAATGGTAGTATCGTATACAACAAAAAAATTTCATATAAACAACTTTATATGAGGATTCTTTAATATGTAATATGTTAATCAATATAATATGTATATGTAAAAATAATATGAAATGATTTACCTCTTGTAGCCTATCAAGAATCCTTTAATCTTTTCGTATATATTTCGATCTTCCTATCCTCGCTAGAGTACTCACACCTAGATCTTCGAAGACGTTCTCTACACCTCAAGATGTGGGTGGGCACATAGAGAACAAGAATCAAATTTGTGAATCAAAAGTATTCTCAACACATGAGACTCTTGATTATAGGCTTGAGAGAAAGTTTAATTTTGTGAGAAAAAGATGATTAGTTTTTCTCTGATTTTGATTGTAAAACTGTAATTTTCTTATTTTCTATCATATATAATATATATGTATTATTATCATAATTATAATAATAATAAAATTGATCATCTTAATAATAATAAATAAATGATAATTAAAGACAAAGTCTTACATTTCATTTTAAAAACCTTTTTCAAAATATTTTATTAATTAATTAAATAAAAATAAAAAACCAATAAATGATCACCATCAGTAGTGGTACACGCATAAGGCGGTCCAATAAGCCCTATGCGTGTAGTACTTCCCTAAAAAATTAGATTTGCTTTTTATGCATTTTTATTTTAATTAATTAATAATTAGAAATTCAAATAAGGTATTATCATTTTAAGGAAAAGATAACAACTTAAATTTCAAAATTCAAAATTCAAAATTTGAATTTCCATTATCATTTTATTATTAATTAAATAAATATAATAATCAAAACCAATTTTGACTATAAATATTTATCATTTCACACTTAAATAAAATAATTGATTAAAATCATCTTCTTTTATTTCTACACAGCACTAATGCAATAATAAATTGTGCAACTTCAATTATCACATAATTTCATATTTCTCCCGAATAATAAATATTTTCTCAAATAGCCCATTCACAGTTTGACCCTTCTATCAACTCTTACCTTGAATAGTGTTGATAGAGCCGCCCGGGGACCTATAGACCAATAATTCCAAGCTCCAATAAATAAAAGATTATTAACCAAAACTCTTTGATTCAATAATCATATTTATTAATCTCTTCATTATTCCATTATAAATATGAGACTGCACTATTTAGAATTAAAGACATATGTTTACTGAGTACTTTATTATAACCATAAAGTGTTCATTGATATAATCATTACATACAAATTAATCCTCTATTGATGATTCATAATTAAGTGGGAATAAAATTAATGTTTCACCATTTTAATTATATCTTGATTCCTAGTATATCATTGACTTTACTAGTGAAGGTTAATTCATAATCTGATTATGAATTTGACGTTAATAACATTTTTAGTTCCAAAACCCAACCCAATAGGGAACCATCATTCAATCTATAAGAAGGTATAGATTCCATATCTGTTAAGCTATGTCCCCAGCCATATATATCATTGAGTCCACAAAACAATAGTTCTTAGCCTGATCATTTTGACAAATCGTAACGCATGGATCAAAGGATCAAGTGACATATATAGGAGTTCATAGTAACTCCAGGAATAAGATCGATTTGTATATGATCATAGTTGATGTGTTTTATAATACTATGAAATGGTATTTAAACAAGTATTATCAAATCACATCTGGTCCAATTCTACATACTCTCCGTATGCAAAGTACCTCCACAAAACTGTCCTACTATACTAGTAACCCGGATCTAGGTCACATGTATTCATAATTCTAGTGCACCGTACTAGCATTAATTAATCTAAAGATTCCATAACTTTATTTAACTGCGGACTATTTAAGTCCATTATCTCAATCTTGATCCTCTCATACCAATATGAGATTGAGACCACATAGATGAACTTGAGAATTTTATGATATTTACCTAATATTATTAACAATAATATAGTACATAAGCTGCATATATACAATAATTAAATTTATTAATTTATTTCATTAAAACCATTGTCAACTACAATTCTTTTAAGGGAACAATTCCCAATATCATATTCTTTCAAGTCCTCTAGGTCTGCGAGGAGTGTTCTCCACCCTTGGAGCATTGTGTCAGGTGTCATGCACAGCGACCCTGGACCACAAGCAGCCGTCTAACGAAGTTACTGTTCCCACTAGTAGTGGTGAAACGGTATTTAAACAAGTATTATCAAATCACATCTGGTCCGGTTCTACATACTCTCCGTATGCAAAGTACCTCCACAAAAGTGTCATACTATACAAGTAACCCGGATCTAGGTCACATGTATTCAAAATTCTAGTGGACTGTACTAGCGGTAATTAATCTAAAGATTCCATAACTTTATTTTACTGCGAACTATTTAAGTCCATTATCTCAATCTCTACCTCTCATACCAATATGAGATTGAGACCACATAGATGAACTTGAGAATTTTCTGATATTTACCTAATATTATTAACACTAATATAGTACATAAGCTACATATATACAATAATTAAATTCATTAATTTATTTCATTAAAACCATTGTGAACTACAATTCTTTTAAGGGAACAATTCCCTACATCATCTTCTCTCAAGTCCTCTAGGTCTACGAGGAGTGTTCTCCGCCCTTGGAGCATTGTGTCAGGTGTCATGCACAACGACCCTGAACCACAAGCAACCATCTAACGAAGTTACTGTTTCCACTAGTAGTGGTGAAAACAGTATTTAAACAAGTATTATCAAATCACATCTGGTCCGGTTCTACATACTCTCTGTATGCAAAGTACCTCCACAAAAGTGTCCTACTATACTAGTAACCTGGATCTAGGTCACATGTATTCATAATTCTAGTGGATCGTACTAGATGTAATTAATCTAAAGATTCCATAACTTTATTTTATTGCGAACTATTTAAGTCCATTATCTCAATCTCGATCCTCTCATACCAATATGAGATTGAGACCAAATAGATGAACTTGAGAATTTTATGATATTTACTTAATATTATTAACAATAATATAGTACATAAGCTGCATATATACAATAATTAAATTCATTAATTTATTTCATTAAAACCATTGTCAACTACAATTCTTTTAAGGGAACAATTTTCAACATCATCTTCTTTCATGTCCTCTAGGTCAGCGAGGACTGTTCTCCACCCATGGAGCATTGTGTCAGGTGTCATTCACAGCAACCCTGGACCACAAGCAACCATCTAACGAAGTTACTGTTCCCACTAGTAGGGGTGAAACGGTATTTAAACAAGTATTATCAAATCACATCTGGTGCAGTTCTACATACTCACTGTATGCAAAGTACCTCCACAAAACTGTCCTACTATACTAGTAACCCGGATCTAGGTCACATGCATTCATAATTCTAGTGAATAGTACTAGCAGTAATTAATCTAAAGATTCCATAACTTTATTTTACTGCGGACTATTTAAGTCCTTTATCTCAATCTCGACCCTCTCATACCAATATGAGATTGAGACCACATAGATGAACTTGAGAATTTTATGATATTTACTTAATATTATTAACAATAATATAGTACATAAGCTGCTTATATACAATAATTAAATTCATTAATTTATTTCTTTAAAACCATTGTCAACTACAATTCTTTTAAGGGAACAATTCCCAACATCATCTTCCTTCAAGTCCTCTAGGTCTACGAGGAGTGTTCTCCACCCTTGGAGCATTGTGTCAGGTGTCATGCACAGTGACCCTGGACCACAAGCAGCCATCTAACGAAGTTATTGTTCCCACTAGTAGTGGTGAAACGGTATTTAAACAAGTATTATCAAATCACATCTGGTTCGATTCTACATACTCTCCGTATGCAAAGTACCTCAATAAAAGGGTCCTACTATACTAGTAACCTGGATCTAGGTCACATGTATTCATAATTATAGTGGACCATACTAGCAGTAATTAATCTAAAGATTCCATAACTTTATTTTACTGCGAACTATTTAATTCCATTATCTCAATCTCGATCCTCTCATACCAATATGAGATTGAGACCACATAGATGAACTTGAGAATTTTATGATATTTACTTACTATTATTAACAATAATATAGTACATAAGCTGCATATATACAATAATTAAATTCATTAATTTATTTCATTAAAACCATTGTCAACTACAAATTCTTTTAAGGGAACAATTCCCAACATCATCTTCTTTCAAATCCTCTAGGTCTGCGAGGAGTTTTCTCCACCCTTGGAGCATTGTGTCAGGTGTCATGCACAGCGACCCTGGACCACAAGCAGCCATCTAACGAAGTTACTGTTCCCACTAGTAGTGGTGAAACGGTATTTAAACAAGTATTATCAAATCACATCTGGTCCAGTTCTACATACTCTCCATATGCAAAGTACCTCCACAAAAGTGTCATACTATACTAGTAACCTGGATCTAGGTCACATGTATTCATAATTCTAGTGGACCGTACTAGCGGTAATTAATCTAAATATTCCATAACTTTATTTTACTGCGAACTATTTAAGTCCATTATTTCAATCTCTACCTCTCATACCAATATGAGATTGAGACCACATAGATGAACTTGAGAATTTTCTGATATTTACCTAATATTATTAACAATAATATAGTACATAAGCTGCATATATACAATAATTAAATTCATTAATTTATTTCTTTAAAACCATTGTCAACTACAAATTATTTTAAGGGAACAATTCCCAACATCATCTTCTTTCAAATCCTCTAGGTCTGCGAGGAGTTTTCTCCACCCTTGGAGCATTGTGTCAGGTGTCATGCACAGCGACCCTGGACCACAAGCAGCCATCTAACGATGTTACTGTTCCCACTAGTAGTGCTGTCGAATCCGTATAGGCGATAAGCAGCGTGTCCTAATACGCCGCCTGACATGGGGAAACGTGTGGCTACCCCTTGCACTATCAAGGGGTGGGCTGATGTAAAGACCCGACTAACTAAAAGGTGTAGGTCCTTTTGTTACACCCAAATTTTGAGAATAGAAATTTTGATCTCGAAAGTCAGGTTCGTAAATTGTAAGCTCGGAATAAGCAGGGTTGTCATAATCCACTTTGATGAAAATATCAAGGACAGTCTCGCTAAGCAGTAAATGTGATAACATCAGGATTGGTGAGCTCGGAACCTACGTGGTCTCGGAAGCCACAATGACAGTAGTTCAACACTTGTATAAATCACCCAATTTACTTCCTACCATCAGACAAGGCGGTTCGAGCTCGAGGATTTTGAGCTCGAAAATGAGGATCTCGACAACGTTACTTGTTGAGAACATAGGCGAACCGAGATATTGAGCTCGTGATGGGTGAACGATCTCGAAGGCATATGAGTTTAGTGTTCAAGTTCGTAAGCTTTGTGTGAACATGTTTATTGTTATAGAATCCCTATGATTTAAGGGATCAGATGCAATCTGCTATTAAATCCCAAATATCATGGGATTTATACGTGTACATAATAACCATGCATGTTTATTTGCATTTATTTAATTGATTTGTATCATAACTCCCCGAAATCTGTGGGGAGATATTTGGTAAACCACTCTATAAATAGAGTGGAACCGCTCATTTGTAAAAAGAGAGAGAATTTTGTATTGGGAAGACTCTGTATAATTGCTTCCAGAAAGCTTTGAGAGAATTCGAAAAAGTGAATAACACAGACTTGTGGACTAGGCAGATTTTAACTGCTGAACCACGTAAAAAATCGTGTCTATATTGTTTCTTTCCTCTAGTATTTTTGTTTAATTGCTCTTCATTTCTAAGTTGATGAAAAACAACGTCAACAATTTGGTGCTTTCATTGAGACTCATTAAACAAGACGTGAGCCTGTTTAATCATAAAGCCTCCCGAATCATCAATGGCCGCTGCAAGTAACCCCAGTACTGGTGAGCGACCATTGCCCCAGATACCTGAGGAGCAGACTCCTCATGAGGACTACCCCCGACGCCCTGGAAAATAGCTCATGATGGATCCAAATCTTGAAGAGAGGAGTGATTCGTCCAACTCTCAGGGGCCACCTACTCCTAGGCTTGACGAGGATTTGTATTACAATCCTGAAAGATATGTTCCTATCGTGGAACTTGAAAATTGCCAACTGCACAAATAGTTGGTAGAGGGAACAAAACGTAATGAAGAATTAGCCAGACATGCTACTGACGCCCATGCACCTCCCCGAAGGCCTAGGGGACGTCCCCGTGGGAGCACGATCGCCAGGAAGGCGTTGCAAGCACCGTAGCCGGCGTCTCAGCCAAATCAGTCAAGGCCCCAGAGGAGTAACCGGGCTGAGGCTACTACCAACCCGACTACAGAAGTACCAATAGGAACGGGTAATAACCGAGCCCCCCGGTGGCTCGGAACCCGAATCTTGATACTACGCGAAACAACCCGGAGCCTGACTGGGCAAACTCTGGACCATCCAGGCCCAGCAATGGGAGACAGCCACCATCACCCATAAGGCATCCACCATCACCAATAAGGCACCCCTCGCCAGTTCGAGAGGTCCCACGAACTACACATCGAAGGCCATCTTGCAGCAGCAGTCGAGATGGAAACCGATAGGCTAGGCTTGGACAGGGGAACGAAAGAGAGGCTATCCGATATCGCAGGGCTTCTCAGCCTTTGGGAAGCCAAATGTCAAGATCACAATCTGCTAGAACAAGGGGGCCTGCAGGCGACCCACTTCATAATCATCGAGCCACGCATCCAGAGAGGGCTACGAGTTACGTAAGAGAAAGCTCGGACTACACTCGGTCTGTGAGCATATATAACACCGAGCCAAGGCATACAGGGAATCGAGGGAATCACCCTGATCTGTGGGATCATCTAAACCATAATCGGGGTCGAGATAATCCCCCAAACCTTGATCTGTGCGACCATCTGAATGGCCGCAAATAGCCATCGTATAACTCTATACCGAGACAGGGAGCTTGAGTTTTTATTAATGATAACTAGCCCCCTCAGGTCTAGGCTCGACCCCCAGTGGATTTAGTACAGGAAAGGATTGACCAATTAGAAAGAGCATTCAGACTCCTGCAGAACGAGCGTAGCAGGGACAAGGCTGAAGAGTCCGATGAAGAGCTCGAGCCTTTTGCCCCGCATATCTCCAGCACTCCGTTCCCTCAGGGGTTCAAGAGACCTCATGTCCCACCATTTGACAGAAACTCAGACCCGTATAGTCATTTGAGTACCTTCAACACCATCATGCGAGCCAGCAATGTTGGCTGCGAGCTCAGATGTATGTTGTTCCCAGCCACACTTAAAGGACTAGCAAAAAATTGGTTTGAGAAGTTTAAAAGGCATTCGATCTCGTCCTGGGATCAATTATCTAGAGACTTTAAGAAAAAAATTAAGGCTATGATTGGCATCATGCCCGAGGCCTCAGCCTTAACGAATGTCTAACAACAACAAAATGAGTCATTAAAGAGTTACCTCACGAGGTTTAACCTAGAAGTGGCCTGAGCTTGAGATGTCGATGATCGTGGTCACCTAATGGCTGTTAGAGTGGGTATACTGCCAGTAAGTCCCCTCTGGGAAGACTTACAAAGGAAATCTATCAGGTCACTAACCGAGTTCAATCGGAGGGCCCAGAGGTTTGTCAATGTAGAAGAGGCAAGGTTAGCATTGAATATGACCTCTCAGCCCATAACTACAATGATAAACATGAACTCTGCCGTGACCTCGGTGGCCCCATCAACTTTGAAACCCTCTGAGTATAACCCTTCTAAAAGGAAGAAGAATGAAGGGAATAACCCCGAGGCTGATGGAGGAAAGGAGAAGAAAGGGGACAAATATTTCTTCGTATACAAGGTGTATACCGAGCTCAGTGAGTTTCAGGAGAATATTTACCTAGCTAATGAAAACCAGGTCCCGTTCAGACGACCTGACCCCATGAGGAACCAAAAGGCAAAGAGGGATTCAAATAAACACTGTAGATTCCTTAGAGATATCGGACTCACAACCGATGAATGTCGACAACTGAAAGACGAGATCGAAGGTTTGATCTCGAGGGGTTATTTCAGACAGTACATCAGGAACCGAAATCCCAATCAAGCTTCGACAAGCCAAAGGGCAGCAGCTACACAACTTGCCCAGAACAATAACTCCTGAGCTCGGGAGGACAAGTGACCCCCTCCGATTGATGGAGAGGATGTAATAACCATCTCGAAGGGACCCCATATCGCAGGTTCGAGCAGGAATGCCCAAAAGAGATACGTGAATGAGCTCAAGACTGGAGATGGTTCTCCCTACGAACTCAAGCCACGAGCTCCAAAACAATAGAGGGTTGAGACTCAACCCATAACGTTTACTGAAGAGGACGCATCGCATATCCAGTTTCCCCATAATGACCCCCTGGTCATAACTCTCCAACTCGTGAACAAGAGAGTACGCCGAGTCCTGATTGATAAAGGAGCTCGGTGAATATCCTTTATAAAGCCACCCTAGAAAAGATGGGACTCGCGCTTCGCGATTTGAAAGCATGTGCAACAACATTGTACGGTTTTCAAGATAAGAGATTGCCTGTATGGGATCCATTGAACTTCCCGTGACCTTGGGAGACTATACAGTCTCAGTGACCAAGATGATGGAATTTGTAGTGGTGGACCTCCCATCGGCCTACAACGTATTGCTCGGAAGACCCGCCCTAGTTGGGCTAGGGGCAATATTGTCCGTTAGGCATTTGGCCATCAAGTTCCCAACTTTTAGTGGCATCGAGACGTTGAAGGGGGACCAGCTCGCGGGAAGAGAATGCTATAGCATCTCCATAAAGTGAAAGAATCAAACAAGTGCACACGCACTTGTAGTTATTCAGAACAAGGATGGGACGGTCTTCGAGATAGATGAAGAGATCGACCCCAGAATAGAAGAAAGGGCTGACCTCGAACCTCTAGAAGAGCTCGAGGAGGTCAAGCTCGAAGAAGTAGATGCCATGAAGATGGTAAAGGTGGGTAAGAATCTTTTTAAAGAAGCGAGATAACAATTAATCTACTTCTTAAAAGAAAACCAGGATGTGTTCGCATGGTCACACTCGAACATGGTGGGAATCAATCCGAATGTCATGAGCCATGCACTTAACATTGACAAAAGCTTCCCCTCGAAGCAGCAAAAGCGAAGAATCCTGGAAGATGATAGAAAGAAGGCCCTCAAGGAAGAAGTCAATTGGTTAAAGAAAAATCAATTCATACGAGATGCCTTCTATCCTGATTGGATTGCCAATCCAGCGTTGGTTCCAAAATCCAACGGCAAATGGCAAACCTGAATTGACTACTCAGACCTTAACAAGGCATGCCCTAAAGACTGTCTCCCCTTACCTCGGATAGATCAGCTCGTAGACGCCATTGCAGGTCATGACATCATGTCATTCATGGATGCTTATTCTGGATATAACCAGATTTCCATGCACGCGTCGGACCAAGAACATACGAGCTTTGTAACTGATAAAGGGCTGTACTACTACAATGTCATGCCTTTCAGGCTCAAAAGCACTGGAGCCATGTACCAAAGACATGTGACACATTATGTTTTCTGAGTAGATAGGAAATTACATGGAAGTTTATGTTGACGACATGCTAGTCAAGTCCAAGCATAACAATAAACATGTGGATGATCTCGCAGAATTCTTTACTATACTACGAAAGTATAACATGAAACTTAACCCACAAAAGTGCTCTTCCGGAGTGTCTTCGGGAAAGTTTATGAGATTTATAGTAAATGCACGAGGAATAGAGGTTAATCCAGATAAGATCAAGGCATTGATTGATATGCCCTCACCTTGAAAGGATAAGGATGTCTAGAGCTTAACTGGATGGATGGCGGCACTAAGTAGGTTTATTTCGAAATCTACAGATCGTTGTCTACCTTTTTTCAACCTTTTAAGAGGGGGCAAAAAGTTTGAGTGGTCAGAGGAGTGCGAGCTTGCATTCCAAAACCTAAAGAAGCACCTCGCCGAACCACCAATCTTGTCAAAACCTATCGCAGGAGAAGTCTTGTACTTATACCTCGCTACAACCGAGCACACCATTAGGGCCGTGCTCGTCCGAGAAGAGAAGAAGGTACAAAATCAGTATACTATGTCAACAAAAGGTTACTGGGGGCAGAATCGAGATACCCATTAATGGAAAAACTGGCTCTCAGCCTGATACACTCATCTCGAAAGCTTCGACCTTATTTCCAAGCGCACCCTATTCATGTGCTAACTGACCAACCACTACAACAAGTTTTATCTAAACCAGAAGCTTCTGGAAGATTGTTAAAGTGGGCTATCAAACTCGGACAATTTGAGATCAGTTACCACCAGAGAATGAACATCAAGAGACAGGCCCCGTGAGCTGTGGAAACTTTATTTCTACGGATCCTCCAACGAAAATGGATTAGGGGCATGCATTATACTGAGTACCCCAGCAGGAAATCAATTCCACTCCGCTTTAAGGTTCAACTTCGAAGCATCAAATAACGAGGCTGAATACGAAACATTACTAGTAGGACTTCGAATAGCTAAGGAACTCAAAGCAAAGGCTATACACTGCTATAATGACTCACAGCTGATGGTCAACCAAGTTTTAGGGGAATATCAAGCTTGTGGCATAAAAATGGCCATGTACCTAGAGAAAGCCAAGGCTGCGCTCGGACAGTTCGAATTCTACGCTATAGAGTAGATACCCAGAGAACAAAATTCAAATGCAGATGCGTTGGCCAGGCTCGCTACAACCATCGAGGTCGATATATTGAGCGTGGTCCCGGTAGAGTTTCTATCTACCCTGAGTTTCACCGAGCCTGAAGAAGAGGACGTATGCATGATCGACTCTCAACCTACCTGGATGACCCCAATAGTCGATTACCTCGAAACCAGAATTATCCCAACAAAACAGAACGAGGCTCGGAAACTGATGTATCAGATCATGAGGTACACTATTGTGGAAGGAAGGTTGTATCGAATAGGGTATTCTATGCCATTACTTCGATGTGTAACTCCACTCGAGGTGAAGAAAATTTTGGAATAAATTCATAAAGGATTTTGTGGAGATCACATCGGGGGGCATAGTCTATCCAAAAAGGTGATATGACATGGGTATTTCTGGCCCACAGTCAAGGCAGACGCGTTTGAATATGTCAAAAGATGTGATAAATGCCAGCGATTTGCTTCAATTCCACGAGCTCCACCTATTGAGCTTACCATGTTGACCTCCCCATGGCCATTTGCGGCATGGGGAATCGACCTTACAGGCTCGCTACCAACAGGCAAAGGTGGAGTAAAGTATGTTGTGGTCGCAGTCGATTATTTTACGAAATGGACCGAGGCCAAACCCCTGGCCACAATTACCTCGAATTTTTTTTTAGACTTTGTGGTAAAAAAATATCATTTTCCGATATGGGATGCCTAGAAAGATAGTGTCGGACAATGGTACCCAGTTTGACAGTGACTTGTTTACCCATTTTTGTGAAAAAAATGGGATAATAAAAAGCTTTTCCTCCATTGCCTATCCCCAATCACATGGCCAGGTCGAAGCAGTCAACAAAACCCTAAAAAGCTCCATAAAGAAAAGGTTAGACGAGGCTAAGGGAATGTGGCCCGAGGAGTTACCTCAGGTTTTGTGGGCCTATCGAACCACAGCTCAAACTTCAACAGGGCATACTCCCTTCTCTCTAGCATATGGATGCGAGGCCATGTTTCTGATTGAAGTCAAAACACCTACAATACGGAGCCATGCCTACAATCAGGCCTCGAACCAGTCCCAGCTCGAAGAAAGTGTAGACCTCATTTAAGAAAGACGAGAAGAAGTTCAATTGAAAATGCTGCATACCAGCAACGAGCTACCAGGTATTTCAATAAGAGGGTTTGAGATAGAAATTTCGAATGGGGAAACCTGATATTAAGACATGTATTTCTAGCTACATGAGACCCGTTTGCTGGTGTGCTCGGACCTAACTAGGAAGGACCTTACCAGATCGGTCTGTCATCCGGCCTGGGGTGTATAAATTGGCGAGATTAAATGGAGAGTTGGTTCCACGAGCTTGGAATGGTGAACATCTACGACCTTATTATCAGTAATGTAGGAATGAGGTTTTCATTAGAACCAAGCGTGTTTATTTTTTCAACTTTTTGTCAATAAAGTACTAAGTTTTGTTCAAAAGTTGTATCCTTTTTAAATATTGTATTTTTTGCAAACTCGCTTAATTCAATAACCTATAGTCACACTCATAGGATATTAAGGGGGCATCAGTGGTATACAATTATACCATAAGTTTGAAAAAATAAATAACATAAGGACAAAAATGTCTGGATCATTAACCCGACATAAAAATTACAAGTGTATGGATTAATAACCAAACACGCGAGCTAAGATGGTCTGGACATAACCAGATTATAAAACTCAAAAGTGTATGGATTAATAACCAAACACGCGAGCTAAGATGGTCTGGACATAACTAGATTATAAAAATTACAAGTGTATGGATTAATAATCAAACATGCGAGCTAAGATGGTCTGGACACAACTAGATTATAAAAATTATAAGTGAATGGATTACAAACCAGACACGAGCTAAATAAGTTTGGAACAAACCAGCTAAAACTAATCGACAGAAAGTTGGAGTGTAAATAAACCTACTTCGAATTAAGTCGAGTTCGAGGCTGGAAAATTTTGCGAAAATTAGTTTCGACCTCACGACCTCGAGGACCTACTTGAGGATGAGAAAAGTGACTAGAAAAGCAAAATATAACTAAACTACTAAAATTACATGCCATATAAGTACTTTCGAGTACATGGTAAAAGTAAGGTTCGACCTTGATAATAACGGACCGAACATGGATATATCGAGTAAATTGTGCATGAATGCATTGAAAGTCGAGCTTAAATCCAACAAATGTGTTTGTATGAATAAACAAACATAAAAGCAAGCCTTTAGTATAACATGCTTGAAATATTTTGACTCAGAAATGTAAAGCAAAAATATTAAAGCAAAAGTTGAATGTAAAATCAAATGCATAAAGGGTTTTCGAGCAAGAAAATCGTGTGCATAAATATTAAAATTATTGTCTAAATAATAATAAAATAGCCCTAAAACGAGCTATGTATTGTCTTTGCCCCAAGGGCATATATATATAAAAGTATTACAAAAATATTGATGGGATGCAACCCATGACCTCGCTCTCATGAAGCAGGCACCTCCCCCTCAGCAACACTAGAATTCTCCGCTGTCTTTTCTGCCTCATCCCTGGCATCCTCCTCATCAAGCCGAGTCTGCCACCTCTTAAGGAACTCGTCTTCAAGGTTGTCCAAAAATTTGGTGTCGAGATCACCATTGTTGACCCAGATGCGATACATGGCCATGTCAACAGCGTGATCCTTCTTTTGCTTGAACTCATCAAGAAGGTGAGCCTTCTCACCCTTAATTATATCAAAGGTGGCCTTCTTATCCTCCTCAAGCTTGGCATTCAACTCCTGAAGTTCCTTGATTTTGGAGTCTTTCTCCTTGATTTCAGAATCCTTGGCCTCCAGTTTTGACTCGAGTTCAAAAATCGTCGACTTCGCAGCTTTGAGCTCATTTGCGAGCTTTATCTGTAGGTTCTTCTCCTCCTGAGTGTAGGACTAGCTCTCGTGAACTTCGTTGTTTAGTTTATAATTAAGCTGAGCAAATACGGTGAAAACCTGTACACATAAACAAAAATGGGTTAGTAAACATACAGGATAAGTCCATATGAGCAACATGATAGAGTAAAAGGACTTACCAAGGTGAAGAGCTAGTTGCCCTTGTCAAAGATTGTGTTGGTGTCGCGACAGGAGGTGAGAAACTGCCATTGAGGAGCGCCAAGGTTGCTGAGACTTTGGCCAACTTAGGATTATACATCTGAGCCCAGACTGACTCCGTGTGTCCCTGCAGCGTTATCGATCACATACTCGGAGACTGGCAACATACGTTCCCATGTGGGAACCTGTTTCTTTAGGGCCAGAGCAGTCTGTTGGGAAACTTAAACTTTAGGAGGCAGGGGAAGTGAGACCTCGATAGATACTCTGACCTCGGGGTTTGGATCAGCAGGTAGGCTCAGGCCATGAGTATTTGAGGCAAAAGTGTCGCCTTAGATTTTTTCAAGACTTTGAGGGGCGCCCTCCTCTCTGCGATGCTCTTGATGGGGATAGTTTTTAGCTAGATCTTAGTGTTGAGACTCGGTTCTCCCCTATTGATTAGAAAATTTGTTGGAGGGCGTGATATGCCCGAATTGTTGGAAATTGTCAAGCGTTGGTCTCAAATTATATTGTGATATATTATATCTGCTTGCTCTGGGATTTTTTGAGTGTAGTGATTTATCTGTTTATATGAAATAGTTTGCCATTAGTTATCAGGCATAACAATAAGTTTGCCAAGATGCTTTTGTGTTCTTGAAATTGATTGCGTAGGGTCTGGATGGATCCGGAACCCTAATTTTGTGAGCTATTGTTATCAATGGAGAGTAACTTGGTCAGTGACCACCTGTCTTCTCTGCATGCTTTTGTTTTAAAGTTGAACTTACTAAGCGCTTTCGCTTACCTAGTTGTTTCCTGTTGTAGGTAAGAACAAGGGCAAAGCAGAGTAGTGAGCGCTGAAGTCTACTTTGTGGATGTACATGTGGATCGACCTTTTGGGAAGCTGTTTTGTTTTTGGAAATGTTGTTTTATTTTCATAAACTAGGCTCAGTTTACTCTTCATAAACTATGTTTGTATTAAATATTAAGTATGGTCATACGACTTTTAATTTTTTTTTATATACGAGTTTTTGAGACATTTAACCATTTATATTTCCGCATTATCGATCTTAAAAATCTAGGACATTACATAAAGTGTGTATTCCAATTGTTGTTTTTGCAAATAAATTTAAGAAATATTCAAGTTAGAGATTTCAAATTAATCTTTGCATGAAAAACGAGTTTTAAACTCATAAAAACAACATTTGAAGTTTTGAAAAACCTTGAAGAACCCGTTCATGGCCGAAAACAATTTTGATATTAAAATATTTATAGTTGTTTTTAAGAAAACAAATTCATCTCTTTCTACATGTATGATTATTTTGTTATTATTAATGCAAAATTTATTCTTAGTATAATTATATTTAATGTATGGCTTTATAATTTTAAATACGTTTTATATTCCATTATTGTGCTAGATACATTAAGCTTTTATTCAAACATTAAGATAAATTGAATAATATTTAGCACATTATATTCATAAAACTATTTCAAGTGAATAAAATTATGAATAATACATAAACAATTTTGTGGTTGACATAAAAAAACATGAAACTAAGACAAATGCTCAATCCAAAACAGGTTTTAATGATCTTCGGACGACCACACTAGGAGCACTACTCTCTGTGATTGTAATGACCCACTACTCTAGACTTTTGGACCATTAACGAAACTATACATACAAATCCTTAATAAAACTTACATTTGCGAAAATACCATAACTTTATTAGAAACTTGTAGAAATAAAAGTTACTTCATAAAATAAGTAGGATATGGGATCCCATTGTCTTAAAAATAAAACATAATTTAAAATAAAAGGAGTTACATAGAAAGTGCGGAAAAATACATGTAAAACCATAAAAAGTAAAACAAGACTACATCCTCGAAAATCGAACTCTCGACTCCTTGAATCCATTCATCACCGATACACATTCTCCCAAGCATCCATGAATCTTACCGCCGCTAAAGCTATTTTCCTGCACATATAAACAAAAAGGAATGAGCCTAATGCCCAGCAAGGAAAATCTAACACATAGTTCATAAACGTAAATTTCATAAGAAACATAAAAACATAACATAACACTTATTACATACACATACTATAATGGCCATTATTACTTTGGGTCCCATAGACTAAACAAGTCATATGCCCATGAGATTAGTGGGGTCCTACTAGCTAAGTAGGTCATATGCCCATAATCTTTTTGGGGTCTTGTTAGTCATATGGGTCATATGCCCAAGCCTACAAACATACATATTCATAATGTATTTTATAACATATTTCATAACATAAAACATAAGATAACACAAGCATATAACATATAGATTCTATCCTATTTTCCTTACCAAAGTTACCGGGATATGTGGACAGCGTTGGGACTTTGGAACACTCCTAATAACCATTATGAAAAAGAGTGAGTCTAATGAAGAAAAAGAGATAAAAAGGAATGGGAAGATTAAACCATTGAGAAACATACTTACCTAAACTTATGTGCTCAAGAACTTAGATTCCCTAACCAAAATAAGAATGAGGTTAGAAGACTGAGTAGAAGGCTATGAGAAAGAAAATAACATAAAACCAATGAACTAGAGTTTTGGGTTACCTTAAAGACTTGTAAGACCAATCTACACCACAAACCGAAATACTATAGAACCTTACTTCCCAAAGTGTTTGATAAGCTTATGAGGATCAAGCTTATGATTTCCCCAAACCAGGTGATTACACTCTCACACTCACTTAGCACTTGCAGCCTCTGAACTTAGAGCAAAAGATGAATAATGGCTGGGTACTAGGTCCTATTTATAGAGTTTAGGAATGAAAGGATCTTGATTTTACTTGAATAAAAATAATAGCTTTTTAGGTGAAAATAATTTGAATAATCGTTCAGCAGAGGCTGAAGACTCGTTCAAAAAGATGCTGGACTTATCAAGAGGTTGAATGGCTGAATGGAAAAAGAATTAAAAAACTTTCAAAACATATTGAAGGAGGCGATATATCGCCCCCTGTAGGCGATATATCGCCTGGGCCAGTATGCCCGAGGCAGTCGTGCATCGTCTCGTGTTTTCCGTATCTACGTGCTGCGATATATCGGCACACGCTGATTAAAAACACAAAATTACACATTTTTAGCTAAGTTTGAATGGAGTAAAGAGCCTTGACTAAGCCCTCAACGTATTCAAAGCTGCTGACTGACCTTATAGCATTCAAACTTTTACCCTTATTAAATTAAATCCTCAAAATACTTAATCCTTAATCACCCATTCATAACATGTGCTTAAAATCCTATTGGTCCTTATTTAAACCTTATAGTATAATAAATATTATCCTTAATATCAGTCATATAATCAAACCTTATGTTAACATTAATATTCTTAAACTATAGGTTAAACTTAGAAAATCTATAAGTACTACTATGAGTGTCCAAATAATTCCCGGTCTGAACCAAAAATCCACAGTTACAAAGATAATACTATACATACTATAATACTACTAAATAATTAGCTAAGTAAAGTTCTTGGACTCTACAGTGATTGCCTATTATGTTATTACGAAATTGTTCTTAGGTATTCATAGAGCCTAAAACATAATGTCTAGTTAACCATATAATTTTAAATAATTATGGAGTAGCCACAACATCTTTTATTATATAAACTTATATATTAAGCTAATTAGGTTCACATAATGGACATAAATTGTGATTGATTATATAAGTATAATAATTTTACCCCACAGGGATTATATTATATTTATATAATTAATTAGGATAATATATTAAATTAATTGACTTAATTTACCCACATGAGTTATGATAATTAATTTAATAATTTTATCATAAAGTTTAATTTAGATAGAAAATCAAACCTTAATTTTTCCAAATAATTTGTTTGAATAATCTATAATAATGTACACCAAATTTTGTTGAATTAAAAATTTGGCCCACAATCAATTTTTGTTTAATAAAATTTCATCTTTCAGCATGTTATACATTGGTAAAACATGACTTCATTCAACCTTAATCTTTAGAAATCTAAATTTGTAATCCTATTCATGCAACTTCTTCATCTTCTTCTAGTTTCGCTTAAATCCTTACCAAAATTCCTGAGCTTAGGGGTGGCAATTTCAAAATCTAGAAAGAATGAGTTCTTATTCATTTAGGTTGTGCTGACATGGACTACGCAATAAGGAAGGACGAACATGCTGCAATTACTGCTACTAGCAATGATGCTAAGATCACACTATATGAAACATGGGAGAGATCCAATCGTCTCAGCATCATGTTCATTATGTCCAAGATCCCTATGGGAATGCGTGGATCAGTTGAGCAACCTGAGAAAGTTAAAGACTTGATCAAAATGATCGATGAGCAGTTCAACACTTTGGACCAACCAATTAACAACAACCTCATCCACAATTTCTCATCAACAAAGCTCACTGGTATCAAAGGAGTTAGAGAACATATCTCAAAGATGAGGGTCATTTATGCTCAACTAAAGAAACTCGATGTAGTCACTCCTGAAACTTTCCTGGTTCATTACATCCTTAACAATCTTCCACTTTAATACGATCCTTTCAAAATTTCCTACAACACACATAAGAACAAATGGAATATCAATGAACTGATAACCATGTGTGCTCAAGAAGAAGCAAGACTCCTACAAGAAGAAAGTGAAAGTGCTCACATGGACACCCAAGGAAAGAAATGCAAACCATCCAAAAAGGAAAAGGGGGAAAATAAAGTGGCTCCCCAAGACGAAATAAACAACCATTCCATCAAGTATTTTTTCTGCAAAAAGAAGCCAAGTTCAAGAAATGGATGGACGACAAAGGTAATCTGATTTTCTTCGTATGTTATGAATCTAATATGGCTAAAGTTAATATTAACACATGGTGAATTGATTCTGGATCAACAATTCACATTTCAAATTCCTTGCAAGGTTTACAAAAACTAAGGAAGCCAGTGGGAAGTGAGCAAAACATGTTATCCTGAAACAAGATGGGCTCACATGTGGAGGCTATTGGAACATGCCATTTAGTTTTAAGTAGCAATTTTATTTTAAAGTTAGAAAAGACCTTTTATGTACCAAGTTTCTCTAGAAACTTGATTTTAGTTTCAAGACATGTACCTTTTGGATTTTCCTTTACATTTTCAGACAAATCTTTTAATTTATATAATAAACATGAATGTGTTGAAAATGGTATTTTGTCTGATGGTCTTTACTGCCTTTATTTACAAAACAATACTGCTTATGATACTGTGCATGTTCACGATGGTAATAAAAGATGTGTTATGAATAAGAATTCTTCTACATCATGGCACCAGAGATTGAGACATATTTCCATTGATAGAATTAAAAGGTTAGTGAAAGATGGGGTACTCAATACCTTAGATTTTACTGACTTTGATATTTGTGTTGATTGCATTAAGAAAAGTGGTGTCCATAGGAGTTCTGAACTATTAGAAATCATACATACTGATATATGTAGTCCAGACATGGACTCATGTGGTAAGAAATACTTCATCTCCTTCATAGATGATTACTCAGGCTACATGTATATCTATTTACTTCGTAACAAAAGTGAAGCGTTAGATGTATTTAAGATATTTAAAGCTGAAGTAGAAAAATAATGCAACAAGCAAATTAAGACAGTGAGATCAGATAGAGGTGGAGAATATTATGGTAGACACACTGAAGATGGACAAGCACCTGGCTCTTTTGCAAAGTTTCTTCAAGAAAATGGGATTGTTGCCCGATATACCATGCTCGGTACACCCGAGCAAAATGGTGTTGCAGAAAAGAGAAATTGAACATTGATGGACATGGTGCGGAGTATGCTTAGCAACAACCCTAATCTTCCTACATCCTTGTGTACTGAAGCTCTAAAGACATCCGTGTACATATTAAACTGAGTTCCAACCAAGGTAGTCTAAAAAATGCCTTTTGAATTATGAAAAGGTTGGAAACCGAATTTGCAACATGTACGCATTTTGGGATGCCCATATAAAGTTAGGATATACAATCCACATGAGAAGAAACTGGTCCCAAGAACCATAAGTGGATACTTTCTTGGATACGCTGAAAGGTCTAAATGTTACAAGTTTTATTGTCCATCTCATAGCACTAGGATTGTGGAATCAAGTAATGCAAAATTTCTTGAAAATGTCTTGATTAGTGGGACTGATCAATCAAAGGACTTAGGGTCTGAGAAAAATATTTCAGAACCCTCCACCTCAAGAGCAAGATTGATTGTGGTTCATAACACCCCTGAAGTCCAAATGGATGTTGAACCACCTCAACCAATTGTTGAAGATCCACAAGTCAATGATGAAGTTCAAATGGATCATGTTGTTCAGGAGTTGCCTATTTTTGAACAACAAGCTAAACCACCTGCTCCCCAAGAGCCTGCTAGTGTAGCCTTAAGAAGATCCACTAAGACAACATAATCGTCGATATCTAGTGACTACGTTGTGTATTTGCAAGAATCTGACTATAATATTGGAGCCGAAAATGATCCAGAAACGTTTTCACAAGCTATGAATAGCAAAGAATCAAAACTGTGGTACAATTCCATGAATGAAGAGATAAATTCTATGAAGAGCAACGAAGTTTGGGATCTTGTTGAGTTGCCTAATGGGGCGAGGGCAATTTGGTGTAAATGGGTGTTCAAAACAAAGAAAGACTCATTAGGCAACATTGGGAGGCACAAAGCAAGACTTGTCGCTAAAGGATTCACTCAAAAAGAAGGAATTGAATACACAGAGACCTTTATCTGATATCTAAGAAAGATTCCTTCATAATTATCTTGGCATTAGTTGCTCATTTCAATTTAGAGCTACATCAGATGGATGTGAAAACTACTTTCCTGAATGGTGACCTAGAGAAGGAGGTATATATGAAACAACCAGAGGATTCTCCTCTGGTGATGGTGAACATTTTGTGTGCAAGCTTAAGAAGTCCATTTATTGTTTGAAACATGTGTCCCACCAATGGTATTTAAAATTCCATGATGTCTTCTCTTCTTTTGGATTTGAAGAGAATGTCATGGATCAATGTTTATACCAGAAGGTCAGTGGGAGTAAGATTTGTTTTGTTGTTTTATATGTGGACGAAATTCTCCTTGCAACCAATGATAAGGGCATGCTACATAAGGTGAAACAATTTCTTTCAAAGAACTTCGAGAAGAATGATATGGGTGATGCGTCTTATGTCATTGGCATTAAGATCCATCAACATAGATTCAAAGGTATCTTAGGTCTATCTCAAGGAACCTACATTAACAAAGTTGTAGAGAGATTTTAGATGAAAGATTGTTCACCAAGTGTTGCTCCTATTGTTAAGGGTGATAAATTAAATTTGAGCCAGTGTCCAAAGAATGATTTTGAAAAGGAAGAAATGAAGAACATCCCATATGCTTTTGCTGTTGGATGCTTAATGTATGCTCAGGTGTGCACAAGACCCGACATTGCCTTTGCTGTCAGATTGTTAGAAAGATTTTAGAGTAACCCGGGGTTAGACCACTAGAAAGCTGGAAAGAGAGTTATGAGGTACCTTCAGGGTACTTAGGATTACAAACTCATGTTTAGACAAACTGACAACCTGGAATTAGTTGGCTCACTACAAGAAAAATTAATATTAGAGGCAGTATAATTAGAGGCAGGCTGAATCTGCCTGTAATGTTAAGGTTATAAGCAGCGGACTAGGGGGTTCGCCACTAATAATGTTTAAACTAATAAATATATATAATATTATTAGCGGCAGAGCTATAATTATTAGAGGCGGATTGTCCACCGCAAATGCTTAGGAGTAAATACCTGGGAAAATTCCCAGGCTTTATTATTTAGAATTATTAGCGGCGGATAATTAATATTATTAGAGGCAAACTATCCGGCACTAATAATATTATTAGCGGTGGGACCTGCCGCTAATACTTATGTATATGAAAATGTTTTTGCACAACCCCTCATTTGGTCAGCCTTTTTTCTCTTCTCTTCTCCGAAATACATTTTTGCAGCTTCCTTTCTCTAAACCAACGTGAACGAGACTCATCCGGTGCACGTCTTGGCAAAGGCTCGGGACTTACAACATGGGCTTAGGACTATGGGTATGTCTCTCTTAATCTCTCTTTCTCTCTTTTTGTGTTGTGAGGTTGGGGAGTCATGGGGCTTAGGGGGTTTGGGTCTGGGCTATGAGGACAGGGGTGTAACGACCCAAATTTCCTAATAATGCTTAGGGCCTTAATTAGGGGGCTAGGATGACAAATCTTGGAATTATATGATTATGAGATATTTATGTGTATCATTATGTGATTATGTGAGTAATATTATAATGTGAATTCATATGCATGTTTAGGTGTATTAAATATGCATGGGGGCCCATTTCTGTTCAATTGGGCGATTTTCATATTTTGGCCATTTCAGGTATATTTGGTATATATGTGGCATGTGTGTGGTGCTTTATTATTATTAGGTTATGCTAGGGTTACTCATTAGGTGACGATCCTAGGAGGTAAGCTAGTGGGAAAGTCACAACGGGATTTATACTTGACTCGGAGCGAGTCAATGGTATTTAGCACATTACCGGGTTATTGGGTAATGGGAATAAATATTTGATGATAAATTGGGAGTTAGTGAGATCAGGGGGAAATTATGGGAATTTTACTATTTTACCCCAGGGGCATTTTCGGGACCCCAAGCATTAGGATTTGCTTGAGGCTACTTAAGCTTGAAGTAACCTGTTAGAATTATAAAAGAACGTTCAGAACGTTCTCTCCCCCTCAAAGTTCCATTTTTGACACCGATCACATTTTTGAAGAAAACTTGAGTTCTAGGACTCGAATTCAAGCGAGGATCAAGGCATAGCGATTCTAGGGAAAATTAGAAGCTTATTAGCTGGAAGATTTAGCGAGAAACAACTTAATCGGAGGTAATTCAAGTTTTAAGTTCTAAGTTTTTAAAGTTTTTAAGCTTAGATTGGATTTTGTGTTTTGATGAGTTTTTGGATGAGTTGAAGCTTGGGTTTTATTGATTTTGGGAGATTAGAATGTTTGGGAACTTTAATTTTGAGATTTGGATAGGTTAGGGTCGGATTTCGAGCTTTGAAGCTCGAAGAACACGAAGCTGAAACCCAAAATTTCTAGTTTGGGTGTTGTAGCGCTAGGTGCTCTAATTTGGGGGAGTTGGGTCTGTTTGTAGCGTTGTAGTGCCCAAAGGTAGCGCTACAAAGTCTTCAGAATGAGGTTTCTTGGTACTTTTTGGGGTTTTGACTCGAGGGCTCGGGGGATGATTTCACCACCCTGTTTGGTGGGATTAGAGGTTCCGAGAGTGCGGGATTGGTCCTGGGATTTGGGTTTTGGAACTTGAACTCATTGAAACACCATTTATGGTTGTGACTAGGTTATCGCTAGGGGCTTGGAATTAGGATCGTGCTTGTGGCTCGTTTATTGGTAACCTGTGTTTGGACAAAAGGTAAGAAAACTACACCCAGTATGTGATGCATGAGATACATGTGATTAGGGCATGACATGAATATTGAGTATGAGATTGATCAGAGCTTGAGTCTCTATAAATGTGCACGATCATAATTATGCTAGTGATTGTTAAGTAAGCATGCTGAATGCCCTGTATTTGGATATTTTACATATGATATATGCCTGGTTGCATTGCTTACTTGTGAGTGGAACTGACTTCATAGTCAGAATCGGCAATGGTGTTAGTATTGACTGTGAAGTTGTGACTCATTAGTCAAGTTCGACAGTAGTACTGAGCACTGGTTGTATGGAATTTACCTATGAGTAACAAGAACAGTATTAGCGTGTTTAACGCAAGCCGAAAAGATTAGATCTAATCAATATAAGCATTATCATCATAAGCATGAAATGCTTGACCGACCTTAAGTTCGATGAAATCAAAAGCACTTGTCTAGTCTAAAGGCTAGTTATTTAGAGCCAGGGTCAAAAGGCTCAGGTGACTGCATCATCACATGGCTGTGGGTGCAAAACCCAAGTTTGTGACTCCATAGTCACTCATCTGATTAGGGTGCAAAGCTCAAGTTTGTGACTCTATAGTCACTCATCTGATCAGGGTGCAAACCCCAATTTCGTGACTCCATAGTCACTCATCTGATTAGCAAAATCATTTACCTGGTCTTATTTGCATGCATGAATATGGCTATTATTGCTAGGCATGCTATTATGATTTAGTGACATGTTATCACTTGTTCATGATCATATTGAGTTTTCTTGCTGAGTTTCGGCTCACGGGTGCTATGTGGTGCAGGTAAAGCCAAAAGAAAGCTAGACCATCCTTGAGTTGAAGAGCTTAGGTGACGATTTGTACATATGCGGCTGCTCGACCTCCACAGCTGAGGGTTTAAAGAGGAACTAGGGTTAAACCCTATTTTGCCGCTTAGGTCGGCTGGTTGTATATATTTTATTGTAATTAACCTTTAAAATTTATATTTTTGGGATCCCAATGTATACTAAAAACATTTTAGTGAAATGTTGTACGTTTGACCGAAATTTTTAACCCTAAATTATTAATCATACTTAGTTACACGATTATGGCCAAATGGCTCGATTAGCGAGTTTATCACTGTTTAAAATGCACACCATAACGGTCCCTGGGTAGTAGGGCGTTACAACTTGGTATCAGAGCGAGCCAAGGTTAAGGGTTCCTGAAGACAAGCTGGGCATGTACACTTGTCACTAAAGATAGCTTCACTCAGGGTATGGTAACTATTTATGTGGTTATGTGCTCAACTACTTAAATAGAATGTAAATGCTTTACTTGCACATTGTATTAGAGAGCATGAGATTCTAATAGAGCCTGGCTCTTGACTATTAATATGATTATATGATTACATGCTTCGTGAATATATATAAATGTGATATTTGCATGCTGGAGTTGGAGGCATGGTATGTATGTTGGAAGAGCAGGGATTATGAGTGATGTATGAATGCCATGGGAATGTTTTTAGCACTGCAGTGGTTTGTGATTGTAGTGTGGTATGATTGATCCCGTGGGGAAGGCTTTTGAATATGTTCATCATGTTTAATGGGCCAAGTTATTGACTGCAGATCCAATCAGCAGGTATGTATCCAAGGTAGATAATGAGACCTGGTGATGGTTATACCGGGGCTGGGGATTATAGCCAGGGTTTGAGTTCTTCACCTGCCCCTTAGAATTTCCAGCAGGTGTTTACAGATGTGCAATTAAGATTGCAGAGGCAAGAGGAAGAGATTAGGTGTTTGAAATAGTAGTAGAATCTGTTAGGGAACACCTCTTCCTTTGCTATGCCAGGAATGGCACTAGTATTGACTCAGCCTAGGGTTGAGGACAGATGGGAATATCTCTGTGGAAGATTCCAGGAATATTACCCTCCAGTCTTTGAGGGAGGCCTAGATCCATTCAGAGCTGAGCAATGGATGGGCATGATCAGTTCCATTCTCGACAATATGAGGCTGGTAGATCACGATAGGGTGATCTGTGCTACATTTGTATTGCGGGATGATGCCCGGACGTGGTGGGAAGTAGTATCCCAGACATGAGATACAGCTGTAATGGACTGGAAAGAATTTAGGCAGCTGTTCAGTGAAAGCTATTACTGTGATGCAGTCAAGATTGCTAAGATGAATGAGTTTCTAAACCTGGTTCAGGGAAATGCAACAATAATCGAGTATGTTAATAGATTCAATGGGTTGGCCAAGTTTGCTTTTGATATGGTACCCATAGATGTAGCTCGGAAGGAAAGGTTTATCCAAGGATTGAATCCCAGAATAGCTTAGGGCATCAGAGTCGCCCCAGTGCATGAAATTTCTACCTACGCTCAGGTGGTAAGGGAGGCTCTTGTTGTTGAGAGCACAAGAAACCAAATTGAGAAGGAGAGTGCTGGAGAGCATGGAGCTCAGACAGTAACACCTCCATTTATTGGAACGAGTAGGGACACAGATTGGAAAGTCTACCCGGAATGCACTCGGTGTAGGAGACGTCATTTGGGAGAATGTCGAGCAAGGGTATGTTTCTTTTATGGAATGGTTGGGCACCGTAAGAAGAATTGCCCAAGGTGAAGGAAGGATGAGGAATAGGGGAAGGGCAGCTCGACTCCAATTCGAGTGTTTGCTCTGATGTAGTTAGAGTTGGAGACTGAGACTGAGGCTGGTTCCTCAGGGGTGGCAGGTCAGCTTTCTAGTTCTGATTCTCGTATTATGCTGACTGGTTTTGGTACGATGTTGTTTCTTTGCTTATTGCATATAGAGAGGCATAGAGTTGTTATGCAGATTCCATGGTTATGTTGTGATGGGAATGTGATACTTTATTGGTGATTTTAAGAGATGAGGTAGATTATGGTGGAAATGACTCATCAGTTGTTTTGATAAAGTTGGTTATGACTGACTTCAGTATGATCCTGGATATGGATATGTTAACTAAGTGTGGGGCAATGCTAGATTGCAAGGAAATGATAATAACTCTTGGGTTTGAGAGTGGAAAACCCTTGTGGTACTTGGCACTATGCATGGATTTTGTATGCTTATGACATCTGTATTCAGAGCTAGAGATTTATTGCAGGAGGATGCATAGAACTCTTAGCTAGTGTGGTGGATACCACTTAGGTTGTGCCAGTGGGACCAGGACAGACTGGATTAGTCTGTGAGTTTCTGGATGTGTGTCCAGGGGCTTTGTCAAGATTACTTTCATATAAAGAGATAGAATGGTGATTAGATTGGTGCTAGGGATGGAATCAGGTCTATGGTACTGTATTGAACGGCTTCAGCAGAGTTGTAAGAGTTAAAGGACTCAATTATTGAGTAAGATGGTATTCTCCAAAGTGGATCTTTGATTTGGTTTGTACCAGCTAAAGATAAGGGAGAAGGATAAATAGAAGGTTGTCTTATGTATTAGATATGGGCACTGGGAGTGCTAAGTTATGTTGTGAGGATTTGATTGATGTCAAGTTGTTTTGATGAATTAGATGAACAAAATATTCAAAGATTATCTAAATTGGATTTGTGATCGTCTTGATCAACGATATTGTGATATATTCTTGGTTGGAGATTTGCCAAGGTCAAGGAACGCCTTAGGGGCAGGAGTTTCCTTGGATGGGCAGGATATTATATGTGCTTTGGGAAAGAATTCTGAGTCTTCTTACATATCAGAATCAGTTTGTAGGTTGTTATGACACCTTAGTGACAGGGAAAAGTGATTGCTTATGCATCATGTTAGTTAAAGGATATGACCAGAACTAGAGTAGAGTTGCTGGTGGGCTAGGTGGCCAACATTATGTTTGAGTTACTCCTTCAGAGAGGATCAAAGGAAAATAGTTAAGTGAACCCATAGATGGGAAGATTAAGGGGAATGTCTTAGCTGGATTAGCTAAGGACTATGCAGTGTCAGATATGAGTTTATTGTGGTAACATGAGATTGGACTTGGGACCCGAGGAACATTGAGATTAAATGGGAGATTCTGGATGAATCTTATACTACCTCTTATTCTCTTCATCCATGCATCATGGAAGATGTAACAGGATATGAAAGCTTTAAAGTGGTGGCCTGGGGATGGAGAGGGACATAATGGAATACATGACAAAGTTCTCAACCTTTTAGCAGGTCAAGACAGAGTGTCAGAAACCAGTAAGGCTATTGTCACTACTACAAATTTTTTTTTTTAGGACTAGCATTGCGAGTCCTAAAATGTAATCCAATCATATAAAAAGTAGTACACTTACTATGTTGCGAGCTATGCTTGTTGCCTTGGTACCAACCCGCTCACCCTTTTTGTTAGAATGTCCCACCAGCCATAATTGTGACCTGTCGATTTCAGACACCTCGAGTCCAAATTTTTTTTGTTGCTGCCTTTCCAGTGCCAACAAATACCCACCTCGTGACATATGATGGTCGTGTTTATTTTTTTTTCGACGATCTTGATGTATTTTTCTTTTTTTCTTCCAATCATCAGTCATGCGCGAAACACAAAACTCATCCCATTCTGTTTTAGTGATCAACTGTGAGTAACCTCTTGGAATTTTGAACGACTTGATGGTCGGATTTGCATCAAGCACATCATAGATGCATACCTTAGTCAGATAGGATTTGAATGATCTCCATCGTTTTGCCGCCCTTGACATAATTTTTCTTTTTGCTTTATAGTCTATGTCAAATGTAGCCTACAATTGAAAACAATACATATCGTTAGTCTATATTAAAAATACAAACAACTTATATTATAGTGATAGAGAAAATACCTTAATGATTTCCTAAAAAATTTCTTTGTCTGATTTAGGGACTTTATCCCAGCTCGCGTGTGTGATTGAAGCACACCTCTTTATAGTTGATCCGATCATTGATCCTAATTTTGATCTCATTGTACCGATCACTTCTCCATATTCATTGAACTCGATCGGTACCTTAACACCTTCACTTCGCATCTTGGCTATGTCGGGCATGGTACATAGTCCCCTAACAGATCTCACATGCACTATAGCATTATCATCATTCTCCTCCTGACCAACATTATTTTCAAGTCCAGGAAGTGGACAATCATCATCAAGTCCAGGAAGTGGACAATCATCATCAAAACCTCCTGGATCAACCATGGAAATATTTGAAAAGGAATCAATTATAAACAATGTTAATAGACAATCGTCAACATGATAGGAAAATTAAATATAAAATGAACAAATCCAACCTTTAGAAGAAAAAAAAAACAAGTCAACATTTATCACAGTATATGATCAACCCATACACCGTCACCATCAAAAGGGTATTCGATAAGTTGTGGTTCAGGAATTGTGACAGGTTGTTGAAGGAGTGGTAAGTCATGTACATCATTCTCTTTGTCTCTCCAATCTATCGGTTGAGTAGGAACCACGACTGACCATTACTTGTCTGATGGACCATTCACCTAAAAAACTACTCTGGCTTGTGTTGCCATTATGAAACGGTCATTTTTGTGCCTAATTCGATTTAAATCTACTGATGTAAAACCTAAATCGTCAACCTTTACTCCCTTGTCACTTTTCACCCAATCACATAAGAAGACTGACACTCTAGTTGTAGTATAATCTAATTCCCAAATTTCTTGGATTACTCCATAAAATGTCATATCACACTCTACATGATTTTTGTCCTTTGAATTAGAGATTTGCTGTTAGGAGTGTGTCCTAAAAGCATGTAAAGACATTTGTTTTTTCAATGAATAAATAAATACAATAGTTTATTATTATTGTTATATTTAGATTGTTAAATTATTGTTTGAATAATTTTGAAAATATCAGAAAAATTCCATATTCATTATTGAGGATGTGATCTTGTATTAGTACGAGAGAATTAAGATCACATGAATGAATAAAATAGTCAACAACGACAAATTAAAGTTATGGAATTCTTTAATTGGAGTTGTAAGTATGGCTTACTGAGTATCATAATGATACAAATAATCTAGATTCAGATTATTGATGTGGTAAGACATCTCGGTAAAGGTGCTTTATATAATATGATTATATATGACATGGACCGATATGAATTAGAGACTATATCCAAAAACCATTTAACAATAAAGACTTGTAATTCATATCATAACTGATGATCATTTATAGATCAACCTAAATCCTGAGTGTTCATAAACTCCTGTTCATGTTTATTAAATCTTTTGATTCATTCATTAAGGTCTCTTTAAAGAATGAGGCTAATGACTTTTGTTTTGGAGATTTAATATCATGGATGGCTGGGAACATGTATCAACAATACGGAATCTAATATTTCCTAATGGATCGTATGTTAGTTCCCTTAAGGGTTAATTATGGAACTGAATGATTTTGAGCTCAAATCTATAATTAGATTATAGAGTAATTATTCACTAGTGAATTAATGGTACTTAAGGAATAAGAAGTAAATTAGAAAGGTTAAATAGTAATTCTTCCATTCTAATTTATGAACTAATTAATTAGAGGGTTGAACTATTGTAAGATGGTTATATCAATGGATGACTTAAGAAAAATATTTCTGTAAAAGTATATCTATAACATAAAGAGTGCAATTCTGAATTTATAGTGGAGTAATATTAGAATTAATAAATTAACTATTATAATTAAAGAGTTTAATTATTTAGTTTCAATTTATTGGAGCTTAATGCTATAGGTCCATGGTCCCTGAAATGGCTCAAACAATCACTGTCAAAGGCAAATACAAAAAAAATGGGCAAAAAGGACTTATGTGATAAGTAAAATATTTTTCTATGTATCAAACATAATTATTGTTTAATTATGTGTAATTAATTAATTAAGAATTAATTAATTATTTGATTTAACAAAAATATAATTAATTTTGAATTAATTTATTTTTGGGATTTTTGGTATTTAAATAATAATAAAAATTGGGAAAAATCACATGCCATCACAGGCATGTGGTACACGTGTGGCACAGTGCACAGGCACTGTGCTACACGCATAAGAGAGTTTACTCAGTCTCTTGATTCCACAATTTTAGTTATTTAAATATTAAATAAATAATGAGATATTTTAATATGATTAAAATATTATTATTTAAACAAAAATCTGATAACTGATCAATTATTTTGAATTTGTTTAAAATAACAAATATTTTAATATATTGGATATTATTAAATATTGGATATCAGTTTTTAAAAAGAACGTAATTTTTCAGGGATAGAAAAATATCTAGGAATCTCTCTCAGAGAAAAAGAACAGTGACATAAACAAAAGTCATTGTTCTTCACAAAACCTAGGTCCGAACTTTATCAGATCTCATGTGTTGAGAACATCTGATAAATAGTTTATTGCCTATTATTTGTATAGCGAGCCCACACTCGTTCTTTGTGTGCCTGAGAACATTTTGGAAGATCTTGGTGTGAGATCTCGAGGATTTAGCCATACGAAAAGATAGCAGCAAGGAAGGACCTGAGGTAATTTTTCTGTTCATGTCCTTGATTCAATATATATATGCATGTGAAGAAGTAGATCTAGAAATCTTATGGGATTAATCTAACAATTTGATTGTTGTTCCACTGCGCATAATCTCTGATTTGATCAATAAAAACCAACATTTGCACAGTTTTTGCTACAATACAAACTCCACTATTCTGTGTGGTTCTTACATTATCTCATTCCAAAGTATTGAATTGAGTACCGTTGACGATGTATGATGGGTACTTAAACACATTTAGAGAAGGACCACGAGAAATCCACTTAACTATGTCCGACACATGACTCGATGTGTGGGTCACTTCAATTGCAACCTTTGTTAAAAACAAAAAATGAAATAATAATTAATAACATGTCATGCAATCAAAACAAAAGATTTAAAATTATTTACTCAAATCAATACCTTGTTCTCTAACCAAGTACTAAACGTACGATAGTGTTCATCTTGGATCCATTTTTTGTTCTTTGACATAGATTCATATTTTTCCGAAGCCAAACAAAATGATTCCTTCATATATGTATACAAAATTAGTATGAATCAATACAAATATCACAACAATGTTTTATGATATCATATTGTCTAAGATAACTTACTCGATGTAAGGTTGAATCTCATCAATGTTTTGCAATACAAGACAGTGTGCTTCATGTCTTTCATCTTGAGTTATTGAGCATATAACACCACCTTTTCTACCATAACCACCATTACTTTTATTTAATGTAGATTGATCGCCCACGCTTGTCACACCATGCAAGTATTCTGAACAAAATTCAATGGCTTCTTTTGCAATATAACATTCAATAATACATCCTTCGGGTCCACTTCTATTTCTAACATAACTCTTAAGAATCTTCATGTATCGCTCAAAGGGATACATCCATCTTAAATAAACAGGTCCGCATAGTTTAATCTCTCTAACCAAATGGATTGTAAGATGCACCATTATGTCAAAAAAAGGTGGGAAAAATCGCTCTAAGTAACACAAGATTATAGCAATCTCCAATTGTAAATTGTCCAACGTTGAAACATCAATCGTCTTACAACATAAATACTTGAAAAACAAACACATCCGTGTGATTATCTCTCGACCTTTCTAGGTAGCACACTACGAATAGCCACATGTAGAATGTGTTGGAATAGGACATGACAATCATGAGATTTCATGCCGACCAAATTCAAATTCTTCATATCCACCAACGTTCTTATGTTTGAAGAATACCCTTTTAGAACTTTAATATTGTATAAACAACCGCAAAGTTCTTTTTTCTCATCCTTAGTGAGTGTATAACAAGATGCCGGTAAAAATGTTCTGTTAGGGCCAGCTTTTGGATGTAGCTTTTTTCGCAAGCCCAATGCAGCCAAGTCTTTCCGAGCTTTAATACCGTCCTTAATTTTACTAGGAATATTTAACAAAGTTCCTATTAGACTATCACACACATTTTTCTCAATGCGTATAACTTCTAAATTATGTCGCAAAAGTAAGTTTTCCCAATATTCAAGCTCAAAGAAAATTGATTTTTTCTTCCAAAGACTTGTAGACTCATCCGCACTAGTCAAACTAACTTCAGTCTTATCCTTGCCAACACTCTTTCCACGACCCTTCTTCTTCTTAATTGGACAAACAATAGGTTTTCCTACCTTAAACTGAATTACAGATACTTTATTAAGTACTTGATTCCCAGTCAAAGGAACTGGAGCCAAACCAAACTCTTGTTCACAATTGAATGTATTTTTCCAAGTTCTAAAATAATGTCTCCGGGGCAAGAATTTTCTATGTCCCATATAGCACACCTTGCGGAAATGTTTCAAATATTGAGAGAAAGTCTTCTCCTCACAAATAGGACAAGCTTTGTATCCTTTTACACTGTAACCAGATAAATTTCCATAAGTGGGGAAGTCGTTGATTGTCCATAACAACACCGCTCGAAGGGTAAATTCTTCTTTTCGGTATGCATCATAAGCCCTAACTCCTTCATTCCATAAATTTTTCAAGTCATCAATTAGGGGAGCTAAGTAGACGTCAATATCGTTACCAGGTTGTTCAGGTCGAGATATCAGCAAGGTCAGTAAGGTAAACTTCCTTTTCATACAAAGCCATGGCGGTAAATTATATATGACTAGCATAACAGGCCAACAACTATACTTACTATTGAGAGAAGTATGAGGATTAATTCCATCCGTAGAAAGAGATAGACGAATATTTTTAGGTTCATTGGCAAATGAAGGCCATTCAAAATCCACTGTCTTCCACGCTGGTGAGTCACCAGAATGTCTAAGTCTATCGTCATTTATTCTCTCATTTGCATGCCAAGTCAAATTCTTAGCATGATTAACATTTCGATAAAATCGAATCAAACGAGGAATTGGAGGAATATACTACAAAACTTTTGCTGGTACTCCTTCCTTAACTTACTCTAAATTCCTTTTCTTTTGCAATCTTGACACACCACAAGTAGGACACGAATTCACATCTACAAGGCTATTCCGATATAATACGCAATCATTAGGACAAGCATGTATTTTTTCATATTGCAAGCCTAATGAGCACATAGTTTTCTTAGCCTTGTAAAATGATATGGGCATCTTGTTTACTTCAGGCAGTAAATCTTTCAAAAAAAACTAACAATTCTGTGAAACTCTTATCACTCCATCCATTTTTGGCTTTTATATTGTACAATCTAAGAAGGGCCGACAACTTTGTAAATTTAGTGCAACCAGAGTAAAGCGGCTTTTCAGCATCATTAAGAAGATTTTCAAACTTAACGGGATCTACTTCTGATTCATAATATGCATTGTCAATCATTTCATCTAATTTATCCTCATGATCCAATTGCCTATAATTCGGAACTTCATTCATCATAGGAGGGTCCGGAGTAACATGAAGCTCTTCACCATGCCAAACCATATTTTATAACTTTTGTCTATCCCGTGGAAATATAAGTGCTCTTTTATCATTGTGGCAGTCATCTTTTTCATATTTCCACACTTACTACAAGAACAACAAATATAGTTTGGATCTTTGGCATGATCCAAACTAAATTTAAGAAACTCATCGACCCCTTTTATATATTCTACTGACAACCTATTAGCTGACATCCATTCTTTTTCCATATTGCGCCTATTTGCTTCAATAAAAAATTAAAATTAAGAAAATAAAATAAAATAAACATACAAAACAAAACTAAGTACAAGAAAATCTATAGAAAATCGGACAGCATATCCCCTAATTTACTAGCCCAGCCATCTGTCATAATCAACACGAACATGTCAAGCAAATCAAACAACACACAGATTTTCATCCATATATCACCGCAGCACACAAAATTCTCAGAACCTACTTCACTAAGACATACAAGTTCTCAATCTTCCGTTATCACTACAGCACATAGAATTCCCATAACCTACTTCACTACGGATGAATATCTAAGATATTCAAACTCCACTAAAGTAGTACAATTATCATTCAAAATTGTAAAATATTGAAATTTTTTAAAACTAAATCAAAAGCAACATAACTCTTACAATTAGATACCAATCCAATACTTTAAGACCAATCAAAATATTAACCTATTCATTTTAATCAACATTATAAAAAAAGAAAAAGGTCAGATGTTGACACACTCTTTTAAAAAGGTTAAAATCAACACAACAAATATATGCATACATACTTGTATATTCTTTTACAAGTCACACTTGTATCAATAACTATTATTTGTCTAATGAACACTTTAAGAGCTTTTTTTATTTAGACATATTTTCTATGTGTGTGTGTCTAATTATATTATATATTCAAGGCATGCAAAAAGTTGCTCGTATGTTAATAATAATGGTTTGTGATTATATGCATTGTTTTCAACAATACTAGAAAGATGAATAAATGTAAGCCACATGTTACATTAGCTTCATCATTATTCCACTTAAACTAAACAAAGCAAACACTTAAAGAAATTTCCTTGTTGTGATCAAATATAGATCCTTGATCTCTCTTCTCTTGATATATATATACTAATAATGAATGATCTCATAATATTACCTAATCAAATCCAAATCCAAATCCAATTTTTTTTATTATGATTTTACCATGCAATGCATGAAATCATCCAAATTTTGTGATAAATTGGATCCAAATCAATCGCATATATACCAACTAGAATGTGATTACCAAATTTAATGTAATAGTAAAATCATAAAATAATTGTAAATTTTTTATAGGACAAAGATATAAATTTTTGGTATCATATAATTTCACTCACATATATACTTAGTATCTTATGATAAAAAATTTTGCAAAAATTAAAACAATAATTAATATATAAGTATGCAAACATATTTAATTAATCCATAAAAATTAATATATACTAAACCGTATATTAATATAGGAAACCAAACCGTAGCTTATCTAAAATAATAAACCAAATAGTATCCAAGCACTCACACTACTCACACCACTTACTCTTTTAGGAGAGAAAAGATGAGGATTTTGATTTAAATTCTAGAAAGACCTATCCTGCACTTATAATCTCGAAAGCACAATTCTATGATCACATAGTTACTCTAAATCGACTCTTTTGAGGCTTGGATTAAGCAAATTTTGTGATTAGTAGAAAAATTTAAATTCAACTTAATTATTAATTAGACGGTCAAATGTTAAAGATCCAGATCACAAATTTATCATTGTAGCAGTCATCATTTTCATATTTCCACACAAAACAAAGTACCAAAAAATCTATAGAAAATCGGACAGCATATCCCCTAATTTACTAGCCTAGCCATTTGTCACAATCAACACCAACATGTTAAACAAATCAAACAACACACATGTTTTCATCCATATATCACTGCAGCACACAAAATTATTAGAACCTACTTCACTAAGACATGCAAGTTCTCAATCTTCCGTTATCACCTCAGCACACAGAATTCCCAGAACCTACTTCACTACGGATGAATATCTAAGATATTCAAACTCCACTAAATTAATACAATTATCATTCAAAATTGTAAAATAACAAATAGTATCAATAAAATAACAAATAATTTTTTTCCAAACACCCACCCACCCGTGTACTTAGAGCGTCCAATATCTTTGATTGGGTCTAAAGAATCTATTTGGTCGAAGTTAGCTCCTTTTGAAGATTAGCAATGTTCACTGCAACAACATAAAAATCTTAGAAACTTCACAAGAATAATAGAATTTCTTTAATTTACAACACCTCAGAAACAAAGTCATGTTTCTATAAATGCATAGTGATTATAAAACAAAATACATACAATAAATATGATCAAGTAAATTCACGTTTTATATCTGAGTTCTTGAAATATATTCTGCCATGCAATGGCAAGTAATTAGCAACTTCATACTTGAATACAAGACCTTAGAGTTACAACCCAATAAAGATGAACGCATCAAGAAAGCCTTTAAGACTCTCCATATGAACTAGAATTCAATGAATGAATAAGAAAAACTACACAAAATTTGTCCCAACAACACAAGATAAATTGCTGCCAGTACTGATGTGAGTAAGTAGAGTGAACAAACACAGTCTTAGGCTCTTAAGCCCCATAAACTATTAGCAATTAATAGTCTAAATGGAGCATCAGTAAATTAGAATTTAAAAGCACTAATCACAATAATGAACTTAATATGTCTACCATCACAAACTATAAATACTATATAATGTATAAATAGTTATTGCATATCCTTATTTCATAACTTGAAGTTGATGTCATGCAACTTTGTTTATACAAGAGCATCATATAGCTCACCTTAAATCAATGATCACCCTATACCTTGAAGGAAAAGACCGAGTAATAACGTTACACAGTAGCATCACATAGACCAATTATACATATTAAGTATTTTATAATTGCCACTTTACTTAAAGTTAAAAAGCAAATGATTTATATAGATCATTAAAATGGCTTTTGCCATAAATGCATAAACACAATCAGACAAACAAAACAGAAGCAAAGTACCGTTCAATTTTTATTTTTATCCTTAATGTTATTATTAGGGTGACCCGTCCATTTTTTTTTACCTAATATCTATGACTAAAGGAGAATATGACAAACTTTTATCTTTCGAGTCTTAACATAGACACAATCTTAGTTTAAGTATTACAAGTCATAAGTTGGTTAAAGCCCCACTATTATTATCAAATAAATCATTTTCTTAAAAATAAAATAAAATTAAGAGTATTCCATTATTATTATGTATATGATTTGATGCCATGATTCTTAGCATGTGTGAAAAGAGCTAATAATGAAAAATATGTAACTATTTTTAAATGACATGGGTTTATTATTTTTAGTGTTTTAAACATTCTAGTTCCTTATATTATTTATTTGTATATTAAAACTTGAAATTATATTATTACCCTATATTATAATATGAAATTATTACCCTATATTATTTTTAGTGTTTTAAACATTCTAGTTCCCTATATTATTTATTTGTATAAGCATTCAGTTTATTATTTTTAGTGTTTTAAACATTCTAGTTCCCTATATTATTTATTTGTATATTAAAACTTGAAATTATATTATTACCCTATATTATAATATGAAATTATTACCCTATATTATTATCCTATATATAAAATATGATATTATAATATTACCGATTATAATATATATATATAAATAGCTATACATATATTTATATAAGCAAACAAATAAAAAATAAAATAAAAAAATACCTGGAAGGAAACCACCTGCTGGAATCGTGAGTAACCAGCACACCCCACGCCGAGAAGCATGCCGCCGCCGTGAGTGCTGGAGCCGAGAACTTGCACCGCCGTCGAGACTACTGGAGCCGAGAACCAACACCCTTGTCACCGTTCCTGCCAATGACGCCGAGAACATAGCTACCGTCGAGTGCCGCCGACTGTCGTCGAGTGTTGTTCACCACCGTCACTGCCGTCGAGCGTCTTCACCTACAACCGCCGTTCACCTCTACCAGCCCTAAATGGTGTGATTTTGAGTAAATCCCCAAATGTGTAGTGTTGAGTTTTCTCTATTGTTTAACCCTATAATTTTGAAAAAAAAATGATAGTTTTTTAAGTGTTTTACATTACAATTTTAAGGACTCCCAAAGCAAGTCCTTAAAATTATTAAGTAAAATGCTTATTTTTTAGCCCAGATTTTTTTAGGACTCGCATATTCTTTTAGGACACTCATTGCGAGTCCTAAAAGAGTGTTAAGGACTCCCAAAGCAAGTCCTTAAAATTATTAAGTAAAACACTTATTTTTATTGCCCAGATTTTTTTAGGACTCGCATATTCTTTTAGGACACTCATTGCGAGTCCTAAATTGTGTTTTTTCAGGACTCTCAATGAGTGTCCTAAAAACTCCATAAATATTTTTAAGGACTTGCATTTAGGTGCGTGTCCTAAAAAAGTGTCCCGTAAAGGGTATTTTGTAGTAGAGTGTAGCCTTTGAGTATTCCATAGTGGAAATAAGGAAGCATAGCGATAGGTTTCGCGGTGGGGCTGCCTAGGTTAGTGGGTTAGCATGAGTTAGTTTGGGTCATTATGGACCAGTATTTAATGTAAGTTCACTTCTATCAGTAAGGACAAGTAACACAGCTGATCAGTATTCAGATCTTTGTGTGAGAGAGGTAGTACGCCTTCATAGATTTGAGGTCTATCTTATCAGATGAAGACTCTATTATTACTTCCAGGTCTTGGGAGGGTTACAAAAGGCAATGAATATACTGTTGGAATTTAGTATGGGTTATTATCCTCAGACTAATGGTAAATCAGAGAGAGAGTTATCCAGTATTGGAGAGGCACCTTATGAAACGTTGTATGGTAATGAATGTATATCACCCATTCATTGGAATGAGATGGGTGAGATGTTGATTTTGGATCTTGAGGTAGTTCAGGGGATCATTGAGATTATTAAAAGGTTAAAGCTTGGATGCTCACTTCTCAGAGTAAATGGAAAAGTTATGATGATTTGAAATGCAGGAACATGGAGTTCTAGGTGGAAGACTGTATCCTTAGAATATCACCAAGGAAAGGGGTGAGGAATTAAGGGAAGGTTGAGCCTTAGTTGGTGGGACCATTGGAATCATGGATATGATCAGTCAGGTTGCCTTTGGATTGACCTTAGTTTTGGCACTGTCGACTGTATACGGTGTATTTTATATTTCCATGTTGAGGACATGGGTTAGAAAAGACTCATGTGTTAAGTCATGAATATCTGGAACTGGAGGATAAGCTATTCTATTAGGAATAGCTAGTTTAGATTTTGACAGAAGAAACGAGGTTCTGAGGAACAAAGCTATACATTGGGTTAAGGTATGATACAGGAACAGTGAGGTCGAGGGGGTGACCTGGGAACTGGAATCAGTTATGAGGAATTTATATTCCGGGCTACTCAGATAAAATTTTGAGGACGAAATTTCTGTAAGGAGGGGATAGTTATAACGAGCCAAATTTCCTAATAAGGCTTAGGGCCTTGATTAGGGGGCCAGGATGACAAATCTTGGAATTATATGATTATGTGATATTTATGTGTATCATCATGTGATTATGTGAATAATATTATAATGTGGCTTGATATGCATGTTTAGGTGTATTAAATATGCATGGGGCCCCATTTTTGTTCAATTGGGCCATTTTCACATTTTGGTCATTTCAGGTATATTTGGCATATATGTGGCATGTGTGTGGTGCTTTATTATTATTTGGTTATGCTAGGGTTACTCAGCACAAGACGATCCTAGGAGGTAAGCTAGTGAGAAAGTCACAGCGGGATTTATACTTGACTCGGAGTGAGTCAAGGGGTATTTAGCACATTACCTGGTTATTGGGTAATGGGAATAAATATTTGATGATAAATTGGGAGTTAGTGAGATAGGGGGAAATTCTGGGAATTTTGACTATTTTACCTCAGGGGCGTTTTTGGGAACCCGAGCATTAGGATTTGCTTGACGCTACTTAAGCTTGAAGTAACCTGTTAGAATTATAAAAGAACGTTTAGAACGTTCTCTCTCCCTCAAAGTTTCATTTTTGACACCGATCACATTTTCGAAGAAAACTTGTGTTCTAGGACTCGAATTCAAGCGAGGATCGAGGCATAACGATTCTAGGGAAGATTAGAAGCTTATTAGCGAGAATATTTAGCGAGAAACAACTTAATCGGAGGTAATTCAAGTTTTTAAGCTTGGATTGGATTTTGTGTTTTGATGAGCTTTTGGATGAATTGAAGCTTGAGTTTTATTGATTTTGGGAGATTAGGATGTTTGGGAACTTTAATTTTGAGATTTGGATAGGTTAGGGTCAGATTTGGAGCTTTGAAGCTCGAAGAACTTGAAGAACACGAAGCTGAAACCCAGAATTTCTGGTTTGGGCGCTGTAGTGCTAGGGTGGTAGCGCTACAACGCTAGGTGCTCTAATTTGGGGGAGTTAGGTCTGTTCGTAGCACTGTAGCTCCCAAAGCTAGCGTTGTAGCACTACACAGTCTTTATAATGGGGTTTTTTGGTACTTTTTGGGGGACGGCTCGAGGGATGGTTTCACCACTCTTTTTGGTGGGATTAGAGGTCCCGAGAGCGTGGGATTGGTCCCAAGATTTGGGTTTTGGAACTTGAACTCATTGAAACACCGTTTATGGTTGTGACTAGGTTATCGCTAGGGCTTGGAATCAGGATTGTGCTTGTGGCTCGTTTATTGGTAACTTGTGTTTGGACCAAATGTTAGAAAACTGCACCCAGTATTTGATGCATGTGATGCATGAGATACATGTGATTAGGGCATGACATGAATATTGAATACGAGATTGATCAGAGCTTGAGTCTCTGTAAATGTGCATGATCATAATTATGCTAGTGATTATTAAGTAAGAATGCTGAATGCCCTGTATTTGGATATTTGACATATGATATATGCCTGGTTGCATTGCTTACTTGTGAGTGGAACTGACTCCATAGTCAGAGTCGACAATGGTGTTAATATTGACTGTGAAGCTGTGACTCATTAGTCAAGTTTGCCAGTAGTACTGAGCACTGGTCGTATGGAATCGACCTATGAGTCAAGAATGGTATTAGTGTGTTTAACACAAGCCGAAAAGATTAGATCTAATCGACATAAGAATTATCATCATAAGCATGAAATGCTTGACCAACCTTAAGTTCGATGAAATCAAAAGCGCTTGTCTAGTCTAAAGTCTAGTTATTTAAAGCCAGGGCCAAAAGGCTCAGATGACTGCATCGTCACATGGCTGTGGGTGCAAAACTCAAGTTTGTGACTCCATAGTCACTCATCTAATTAGGGTGTAAAACCCAAGTTTGTGACTCCATAGTCACTCATCTAATTAGGGTGCAAAACCCAAGTTTGTGATTCCATAGTCACTCATCTGATCATGGTGCAAAGCCCAAGTTTGTGACTCCATAGTCACTCATCTGATTAGCACAATCATTTACCTGGACTTATTTGCATGCATGAATAGGGCTATTATTGCTAGGCATGCTATTTTGATTTAGTGACATGTTATTACTTGTTCATGAGCATATTGAGTTTTCTTGCTGAGCTTCGGCTTACAGCTGCTATGTGGTGCAAGTAAAGGCAAAAGAAAGCTGGACCATCCTTGAGTTGAAGAGCTTAGGTGACGATGTGTACATATGCGGCTGCTCGACCGCCATGGCCGAGGGTTTAAAGAGGAACTAGGGTTAAACCCTATTTTTCCGCTTAGGTCGACTGGTTGTAAATATTTTATTGTAATTAACCTTTAAAATATATTTTTGGGATCCCAATGTATACAGTCAACGTTTTAGTGAAACGTTGTACCTTTGACCGAAATTTTTAACCCTAAATCGTTAATCATACTTAGTTACACGATTATGGCCAAATGGCTCAGTTAGCAAGTTTATCACTGTTTAAAATGCACACCGTAACAGTCCCTGGGTAGTAGGGCGTTACAAGGGGGCTCGGGGTTGGGGTTGGGTGATGGAGCTCAGGGATTTGGGTGATGAGGCTCGAGGTTGGGGTTGGGTGATGGGGCTCGGGGTTGGGGCTGGGTGATGGGGCTTGGGGGTTTGGGTGATAAGGCTAGGGGTTATTTTTCTGTTTTTCTTTTCAATCATGTTCTTGATAGTTTTAGTATTGTTAACAAATTTTTTCCTCTGCTTGGGGTTCGTTTTGCTGGAGGTCATTGGTGGTGGTGGTGGTTCTTCAAATAACATTATTGTAATTTTGTTATGAATTTTTGTAGTGGTGGTGGTGGCTTGGACAGATTGGGTCTCAACATTATTGTAATTTTGTTCTAAACTTTTGTAGCTAAGTTTATAAAAATTTGTAAAGGAAGTTTGGTTGATTGTATAAAGTTTAATTTTTGTGTGTTAATGGCTTGTGAATTTCTGCTTTTGTTGTTAATGAAGTTTTGATAATTAATATTAAAAAGTATAATAAAAAAATCATTAGTGGCAGACCCTGCGGCTAATAACCGCTGCTAATTAAATTTATTAATCTGTTCTGGCACATACATTAGCAGCGAGCTCCGCTGCTACTACTCGCCGCTAATAATATATTAGTAGCGGCAGGTTGTCAATCTGCCGCTAATAGCTCTTATTAGCATCAACTTATTACTAGCGGGGATGTAGTGACGGATCCCCACTAGTAATTGTTAATAACGGCAGAGGGGCAGCTTAGTAGCGGCGGAGCTTACTGCCACTAATGCCATTAAATGTTGTAGTGGCTACTCAGATTCAGACTTTGCTGGCTGTACTTATTCACGTAAATCAACATCTGGTTACGTGTTTATGTTTCCTGGTGGAGTTGTATCATGGAGGAGTAACAAACAGACCTTGACTTCTACTTTTACTATGGAAGCCGAGTTCATTTCATGTTTTGAGGCTACATCGCATGGTGTATGTGTAGTGCACCAATTTTTTATTTATTTATTAAAATTTATATGTTTTATTTTATTTAAGTGTTAAGTGTGGTGAATTATTTTATTTAATTGTTGGTTTGCTTTATTTAATTGTTTGTTATTTTATTTAATTGTTAGAATTGTTTGGTAGAATTTTTGTGAATTTATTTGTTAAATGATATTTATTAGTTTATTTTAAAAATGTGATTATGAGATTTGGTTGAATGCACTAAGGTGCATGGTAGGTAGTAATGTACCCTAGAGATTTAGTGTGTGCAAGTGCATGGTAGCATGGTGCACATGTGTAGAATTTTCTACACACTTGTAGTATCCTTTATTTAGATTTATTGAATTAATTAGAAAAAAAATAAAATGAAAAGAAAAGGAATGTAGGCTTGGACGTGTGAGTGTAGTGGGAAAGGAATTGAGTTTATTCCATTTATTTTCTAAAGCAAATAAATTAAAATTAGAAGACAATGGCTATTTTGGGAAAGGAAGTGATCATATTTTATCTCCTATCAATTATGATAAAAACAAATAATGAAAGTTAAAAGAAAATAAATAGAAAATAGGAAACTTACCTTTTTCTTTTAATTGGGTCATTATGGGAGAATTAGGATAAATAGGGAATGGGAGAAGGGAAGAGCATTTTGCTCATTCAAGAGAAGGTGCCGAGTTCTAGAGAGAGAGAGAGAGAGAAGGAGAAGAAGAAGAAGAGGTCAAGCTTGGGTATGACTCTTGTGTTTATTTTATGATTCTTCCTTTTTAATTCTAGTATGATCATTAGGGTTGTTTCTAATTGTTAGTGTTCATCTTCTTCTCCATCTTGATTCTTGAAAAAGCTAGGGTATTCAAGAGAGGTTTCTTTTTGGGTGTTGGTCCTTGTGTTCTCTCAAGGAAGGTATTAGATTCCTCCCTCTACATATGTATTGGTCTTGAATTCTTGGAGATTAAGAGTTTATGAATTGTAATAAAATGTTGATAGTGTTCCTATTATTTTGTTGGTGGTATGTTATATTGTGATCATGCATGAAGGATTTTTGTGGTTTAATGCATGAAGGGAATTTAGAGTTAATTTTCGATGTATGATGATTTATGATATTTCATGATAGAGTACATGTGGGTTTCGACCTATGCATGTCTATGTGTTCCCTATGTTTTATGTTTTTGTGATCTTCAATATGTTAGATCCATGTTCTAGGACCTATGTAATTTTGGTGTAATAATAATTTGGACTCTTGATGGTTGGATCCATGAAATTTGATAAGGGTGTATATGAGATTATGTATCAATAAATTATGGTATGCATGAAAAAATGATAGGAACATGTTAGGTTTAATATAAATGCATATATGAATATTGGTGTTTATGTTATTAGTGCATGTTGTTGTTATTATTTTGTTGGCTTGCATGTATGAGCTCATTGGAAATAGAATAAGGTGTTGTAAGGTTGTAATTGAATATGTGTTAGTTATTTTCTTTGAATTATTTGTATAATAAGAGCATGTTTTAGGATTTGTGATTAATTGTGTTAATTAAACATGTATGACTTTGTATTATTTTGTGAGACATGAGGTAAAAGATTAAATTCATGATGATTTATGCTTGCTGATTTTGTGATTAATTGGTGAAAAGATTGATGAAATAATGATATGCATGCATAAGAAATGTCTCTAATGATATGTGGTATTTGTGAGAATAAAATAGTGTTTTAATTCACACTTAAAGTGATATTTTTGCACAAATAATTACCTTCAGTTTTTTTTTTTTATATTTTGATGAGAATATGAGTTTAAAAACAAATGGAATGGTGATTTTAATGATAAATTTGATTGCTGGAATTTTTGTAAAAAAAATGTGAAGTGTGTTTTAATAAGAGAAATTTGATTAGCATTTGAAATAAATTAATACCCTAAATTGTGGTAATATTAAAAGTGGTATTTTTAATATAATATGAGTGTTTAATTTAATAGTTATGATTTTTCTATATTTTGATTAGGAAAAATGTTGAATTTAATTCACTTGTGATTTTTAAATAAATTAAATGGTGGCTGAAAGTTTAGTTTAATAAGTTTAAAATAATTATTTGATTATTACATATGAATTTATGTTACATAAAACTAAGTCTTAAAATAATTCAAGCAAAATATATTTTTTCAACACCTAAAATTTATATTTTTCTCTCATCAATTATGTAATTCTATTAATTTAAATTAAATTGTCATTTTCTAAGGAAACATGATAATTATAAGTATTTTAAATAATTTCAAGCCTTTGTTATTTCTATGTAATTTGAAAATAATAAATGGATTTATTATATTTTTAATGGCTAAATAAATTATTTTATGAAATAAAAATAATGTCTTGAGAAATTTAATCAACCTTAGTAATTTTAAGAAGATAAATAATGGTAAACAAAGCATGTTACAATTTTATTATTTTGAAAATGATAGAAGTAAGGCGCGTATAATTATCGTTTAAATGCCACTTTTACACAACGTTCTCTCGTATGCATGTCACATGCAATTCCACTTTTACATTAAAAAATGTGTCTTTTATGCAACCATGTAGTTTTTATAGAAAAATCATGCCTGCAATATAAGTAGAATATGCATTATTCTTTTATGACCTTATGTGTAACTATGCATATTTGTATGTTGTGAGTAACTCTCACCATGTGTGCATGGCCCATGCACACATGAGTTATATGAGTGGGCAAAATAGTGTTTATGTGAAGCTAAGGAATGTTATTTTAGTTATGGTATAGGCTCGTTGAGAAGTTGTCGTTTTACTTAGCTGGACCTGAGGTAAGGAAGTTAGATAGAATTTTGCTTGTTATGCCATGAATGGTAAAATTGTTTGTATGAATGAAAGTGTTATGATGCCTTGCGCTATGAATTGTGAAATGCTTTGATATGATGATATGTTTGGGTTGTATGTTGTATGCTATGAATGGATGTTAGCATGATGAATGCGACACATCAAAAAGGGATTGCTAAGGATATGAAGACGTAACCCGAGTTACTAAGGATATGAAGACGTAACTCCAAGGGTGGACGCGCCGAGGTTATTCAAGGACCAGAGATCCTGTTTACCTCAAAGGGTGACATGGACAAGTTAGCGGGCCATGTTCACAAAGAAATGTTTATGCTGATGTTGTGATGTTTATGCTATGATGATGTTATGATGATGATGTTAATGTTGACTTGATTATGTTTATGTTTATATTATGGACACCATTATGGAAATGATGCTATGATGTATAAAGATGGATGAATGTCTTTGTGATATGTTATATCTTACTTGTTTGTTGTTTGTACTTCCTCACTGAGTTTTTAGCTCACCCCCTTACTTTCCCTTCTAGGTAGCAAACAGGTTTCTCTATGGCACGCGTGGTGATGTGGGGAGTTCTATCGTCGTGGTGTGTATGTCGTGGGGGCATCCTATGGACGAGAAACGATCAATTAAAAATGCCATTTTTCTTTTAATAATGTTATGTTCAATGAGACTTTTCAAACTTAGCAGTGGGACTTGAATTTTTGGTTGTTTTAAAACTTTGCATGAAAACTGATATTTTCTTTTTAAACTATTAGGCCCAACTTGCATGTTTTAAGCAACACCCCACTGAAATCTTTATAGTAAGTGGCTTTCTCTTATAAACCAATGAATATGTGAACGTTTTACAAAGCATTAGACTAGGGCGTTTTACAGTATGACTAAAGAGTTTCATATTAGACCTTAGAGTTGTAGATTCCATATTTAGGTCATTGAGAATATTCTATGACAATTCAGCTGCTGTATTCATGAGTAAGAATAACAAAAGTGGTAGTCGAAGCAAGCACATCGACATAAAGTACTTAGCCGTGAGAGAACGTGTTAAAGAAAATAAAGTGGTCATTCAAACATTAGCAATGAATTGATAATTGTTGTTCCTATGACAAAAGGCTTGTCACCTCATAAATTCAAGGATCATGTAGTGAACATGGGACTTGGTTCCCTTATGTAAATTTATTGTACAAATTGAAGTTGTTATCAATAAAACTTTTATTTTGATGTTTTCTCATATTTATGTCTTAATTTTATTTGAGAAAATCTTATCTTCATAGGACTTGAATAAACATAAGGTTTAATCGTTTAAGTACATAGCCACATAAAGTTCATTGGTATGTAGTAAATATAATGTAATACATAGAAGATAATACTCGCCATTAAAAGAGGACCTATCACTATGATTCATGTGTTTGTTATTTAACAAGGAAAATCATTGGGATTAAGTAATACATTAAATGCTGACCAAGTCGGAAAATGTTGGAATATTTTTACATACACGGTATATATCAAAATCACAAAATATTCAATATTAGATGGTACATTTATTTGTTACCCAATTTGAATTTCTTAATTAAATGGAATGAATATCTCAATTAAGTTGAGAGAATATCTCTATCTCTGTAACTGTGGCAGAGACTTTGGTTAAATGTCTTACTTTATAAATATAGAGTATCGATCCCCAAACTCACTACTCATTCTGACTTTCAGTGACTTCATCTAAAAGAATTAGTAAGCCCATGTACTCGTTCTAATTTTTGTTCTTTTTCTTTTGTAGATTTAAAGCCTATAGAGATCGAGATCGAGATTATCAATAGCAATAACTGAATGTACTTTTTTCGATCCTATTAATTTATATATAACAATCTCTTTATTGTGTATTAAGATTGTTATGCATCTAGATTACTTTTTAATCTAACAAAGTGTTCTTATTGGAAAGGAGGAGGTAAGCTACTAAGTTGCATATGCTGCTTCCTCTTCTTTTGGCTTTACCAGAACTTAATAGTCAATTTGAGATTCAAAGAAGAAGATCATATTCCGTAACATCATGAAAACACCCTTCTTCACAACATATGTTGTTAGGATTAGTTAGAATTCTGTTTAGAGTTAGTTATTTGTTCTAACTTCTCTAACTGTTTGTACAGCTCATTTCTAACTTCTCTTGTATATTTATACTCTGTATTTTATCTTTTGAGTAATGAGAATCAGTTCATTCATTTCATGTTCATTATTCTTTACATGGTTTCAGAGCCTCACTGATTCTCTTTCGATCTGTCTCGTTCTTCATTTTCGTTTCCTGGTCATAATCGTTTCCGCTTTCTCTGTGTTTCCTTGTGTTCATCTATGGCGAATCCTGCTGGTTCTTCAGCTCCGTCGTTCTCTCCGGTGGTCTTCTCCCACAATCTCTCTGTCAAACTTGATCTCCACAACTTCCTTCTATGGCGTCCACAGGTCTATGCGGCTATTCGAGGTCACCATTACATATGTGATGGCATTTTATTTTTCTGAGGTTATAGTTTTGATGAACGTGTTTTTGCTTTGTAGGCATTGCGTCTTCTTGCGGCTTCGTTTGCCACTGATTCTGCTCTTACCAATACTTTCATTGTCAAGGAACCAAAGCAAAGAGTCAAAAGCAGCATCTGGGACTGCTTTGCATGGCTTTCAGAAGGTGCTTTTTGGCTTCCTGAGCTCAAAAGCAGAAGTGAACTATAATGTTTTATTTTCTGTCGTCAGTATTCAAGACTGTTGCCATTAATTTCTACAACTCTGTGGCTTTGTAATCTTGCTGCGATTCCACGATGTTGGTTTTCTTTTCATGTATTTACTGCCTACCCCTATCCTTTTTAATTATAAAAAATTGTCATCGTGTCCGAACTATTCATTAGTATTATTATTAGAGTTTTTCTCTTCAAAGCTAAGTTATTTAAAAGAGCAATAATGACAACACTCAAACATGACATTGTCATTTAAATCTTTACATATGAGACTTGTTATTTTAAATTATGTGGCTAAAAATAGTAGTACATCAATGTGTGTGATTTGAACGCCTAATTTGAGTGTCTTAATCATTATTCTATTTTAAATAGTGTACAGTTTTCAACCATTAACAACTACCGTAGATTAGTACTTATGCTATTTTCTTTATATCCATCTTTGTTTTGCTGCAATTTCTTGTTTTGACCGCTAGTATTATATATTAATGCCTTATCCCTAGAAGTTGGCATAGGCCATGTTATGTAGTGTTGCCTTTTGATCATCGTATGGAAACGATCTAAAGAAAAAGTTCCCAGGCTTAAAATAAATGATTATGTTGTGTTTTTGCATTGGCATATTCATTCTGAGCTAAACTTGTAGCCTACTGGCTACTATTAAGATTCTTATTCTTAAGAATGATAAATTGATCTTCTAAGCTTTGCAAGGCTCGGTTCTTCAGTATACTACATTTTAATTTATATATATAACTAGTTTAATGTGCTCAATCTTTTCGGTATGTATATATATGTAGCCATGTAGGTCATCACTTGTGTTGTATTTTTTCTGTCAATATAATGACTACTATATAAAAAGAAAAAAGCACTTAAGAAGTGAGTTTATTAAGATGTGTATTTAGTAGTAACTAACGTATTATGTTGTTGCATCAGAAATGTGAACACCTGCCACACATGCATGTTATCAAATTTCTGCAAATGAAAATTGAGAGGTTGTTTGTTTTCTTAACTTTTGTTTTTAAAAGCTAAAAATTATTTTTTGAAAATAAGTATGAGTGTGTGACATTGTTTTTTAGAAAATAATTTTTAAAAATAAAGTTATAAAAAATAGAAAATTTTGAGACAACAAAAAATTATTTTCTGTTCTAAAAAAAACAATTCCTATATATTTTTTTTTTCTCATATCACTTTTTTAATTATTATTATCTCACATCACTTTCTCTATTATTAGTTTTTCTCTCCGTACTTTCTCTCACATCACTTTCTCTCTCATTAAATTATCTTTCATCACATTCTCTCTCCTTATTTTTTCACTAATAAATTTCTCTCTAGCTATTTTCTCTCTTGTCACTTTCTATCTTTTCATTTTCTCTTTCATCATTTTCTATCTCTTTATTTTCTCTCTCATCACTAATTATGTCATAATTTTCTCTTTCATCACTTACCACTATAAGAAAAATGTTTTTTTAGCAGAGATTGCAAATCGCCGCTAATAATGCCAATATTAGCAGTGACACTGCATGTTCGCCGTTGATATCACATTGGATATATATTTTTTAATTTACAATATTATTAGCGACGACATTTTTGATATTTGGGCGACGTCTCCCCTAATAAATTCAAAAATACCCAGATAAAACGTGGGAATTTTCCCACCAAATTTTTTCAGTGGACTATTAGCGGCGACATGTGTGTCGCTGCTAATAGTCCCCACGATATCCCTTGCCCAGCCGCCCATTCTTCTTCATTTTTCAAAATCCTCATTCTCTTCTCTCTCTCACCAGCCCACGCCTCCCCAGCCACCCACCTCCTCGGAGCCACCAGTCCATGCCTCCCCAACGACCCACCTCCCCCAAGCCACCCCGGAGCCCCCTCCCTCTCTCTCTCCTGCGATCTTTCTCTCTCTCTCCCCCCCAAGCTGCCAACCCCGTTGTCGCACCACCCCGGAGCCACCACCTCGTCGCTGGGTATATATATATGTTAGTTTTATTTTTTTGAAATTATATATATGTTTGTTTTTATTTATTTAATTTTTGTATTTATATTTTAATATAGTCGTGTATATGTGTGTGTATATATGTGTATATGTGTGTGTGTCTATATATATATGTTTGGAAATTCTAGGGTGCACGTCATGTTTTTCGGAGCATCGGTGGACCCTTTCCTGTTTTCGGTACTGGAATGATTTTCGGCGTAACTTTTTTTATGAACGTGTACATTGTAGTTATTTAGGATATCCTGCAAATTTTCTGAAAATTCTGAATAATTTATTGTTATACCCAAAAATTGGAGAATGCATCCTAGGAGGCTAAGGAGAATGCATCTAGGAGAGTGCCTCCTAGGAGGGCTAAGAGGGTGGTCCTAGGAGACCCCAAGGAGGGTGTGGTCCTAGGAGACCCCAAGGAGGGTGTGGTCCTAGGAGACCCCAAGGGTGTGTAGGAGGTAAGCCTCCCAAGGTTTTCTAAGTGTTGGCTCGAACGTGCCCAAGGTAAATAGCTAAGGAGGAGGAGTCTCATGCAAGAGAATGGAGACTTAGACTTTCATAAGGAAAGTCTATACACTGTTCGATCGGACATGTTTGGGAGATGCTAAAGGGGGTTGCCTCAATGTTGTCCAAGGTGGGGTTCCCTCAATGTTGTCCAAGGTGAGGTTCCCTCAATGTTGTCCAAGGTGAGGTTCCCTCAATGTTGTCCAAGGTGAGGTTCCCTCAATGTTGTCCAAGGTGAGGTTGCCTCAATGTCGTTCAAGGTGAGGTGCCAAGGAAGTTGCCTCGAACCACCTTGGTCCGAGGAGAAGCCAAGGAGATTGGTTCAAGGAGGAACATGGCATGCTAGAGGAGAGTACATGTTCGAGGAGAACCATGCACGTTCAACCCACCCAAAGCATGTCCTACCACCATGCATGTTTAACCAGCACTTGCATGGGTAGTGAGTAGGAGGTGGACCAACTAGCTAGAGGAGACTAAGTCAGACACAACTTCAACAACATGCGCGGGAATCTCTCATTCTTCCCACAAATGGGGAATTTGTTACATTTTGAATTTTGAATGTTTATTTGTAATATAAATGTAATAAATATAATAAAATATCCCTATTATAAGGGGATATCAGTTGAGGATCCCATCTCTATAAATAGAGAGATAAAATTGGGTCTGTCTATTCTAGAGAGAGAAAGTGCTGAAATTAGAGAGAATTCTTGTATTTTCACAATTTATACTGAAGAAACTCAGTTGGCATAGTCCATCTGATCTTGAGTATAGATTTATAAATCACAACTCTAAGTGGATTAGGCTATTACCGACAATCGGGGCTGAACCACTATAAAAATTCTGTGTTATTTACTTTTCTTGTTTATACCGTCTGTTGTCGTTTACATTCTCTTGAAGGTTCGTCGTATTTGACGTTCTCACGTCGTTGGCTAAAAACGCAGTCAACATTTATAACATCGAAAATATGGTTCAAACAGGTTATCTTCTACGGACCTAAGAAAAAATAGTCACGAGTACAACATACTATTTGAACATTGTTTTCACCATTGTAAACTATTTGAAATTTCCAAAAAAATTACAGGATGCTCTAAATAATTATAATATACATGGTCATAAAAAAAACATTGAAAATCATCCTGGCATCAAAAATAGATTGGGGTGCACCGGTATGCCCATTTTTAGGGGGTGCACCCTAGAAGTACCCAACATGTTTATATGTGTGTGTGTCCGTGTGTTTATATCTAAATATTTATGTATATATATATATGGAGGACTTCTCAATGGTTATTACCCATAGAAGAGTACTAACAATTATGATGATTTGATAATATAGTGACTTGGTATAGCAAGTCACCAACTGGTAAATATTTTTTTTCTACATTAATTTCAAATTTAGTTATTTTTCTTTTGCCATAATTAATGTTGTGTCCAACCAATGAGAGACACTAGTATATTTAAAAATTGACATGTATTTGAAAAATGAAAAGTTTAGAATATTATATTTTCATAATAAATACATTTTTTTCATCAGGTAAACCTTCCAAAAATTTGAAAAATCAAAATTTATTTTTAGAAATATTAATTAACAACTATAAATATGGATCATTGATCTTAATCCAATAGTTAATAATAAAGTAACTATCCATGGGTAGTAACCATTAAGAGTGCACCCATATATATATGTTTGTGTATGTATATATATATATATGTTTGTTTATTTTTATATATATGTGTGTATATATCTATATAATATTTCTGTTTTTATTTGTTTTTTATTTTTCTATTCTTAATATTTTTTTTATTTGTTGAGTATATATATGTGTGTGTCGTGTATATATATGTGTATGTATGTGTATATATATATATATATATGTATAGGTATATGTGTATATATAAGTATATAAATATATATGTGTGTGCTTGTATGTATAAATATATAAATATATATGTGTGTGTGGTGTATATGTATATGTCTGTGAGGTGTATATATGTATATGTTATATGTGTTATAATTTTTTATTTTTATTTTACTAACTTTGCTTTCTTTTTTGGAGAAAATAAATAGGAGTAAATTTTGGATCTTTTCATTTGGAACGTTTTCTTGTGGATCCTTTTATTAATTGGTATGTATCTCTTATTTCTTGTGTTTATTATTATTATTATTATTATTATTTACTATTGTTAGAGGAGTTTGAATATCCTAAATATTCATCCATAGTTAAGTAGGTTCTGAGATACATATTGTGTGTTGCGGTGATATCAGAAGGTTATGAACTTGTATATGAAATTTTTGTGTGTTGTTGATATATAAGGAAGAAGCTTATTGTGTGTTGTTTGAATTTTTTTTAATTGCTTACATATGGCTAGGTCATTGGTATAGGGGAGATGCTGTCCAATTTTTTTGTAGATCTATAGGTCCAGGATATGGTAGGGGTCAGGATTAGGACATGTAGATATATTGACTTTACGTTTCTTTCAAATTCATCCCAATACCAAATACTGATTTATTTTCAAATATCGGGGGTCGAGATAGGGTTCATATGGTCGGGATAGAGTCTTTATAGGGTTAGGGGTCGAGATGGGGTCTCTATAGGTTCTCTATAGGGCCGGGGGTAGGGATCGAGATAGGGTTTTAATTGGGTCGGGATAGGGTATTTTTATAGTCAGGGATTGAGATTGGGTCTCTATAGGTTCTCTATAGGGTCGGGGTTGGGATAGAGTTTTAATAGGTTCGGGGGTCGGGATAAGGTTTTAATAGGGTCAGGGGCCGGGATAGGGTATTTTTAGCATCGGGGGTCAGAATAGGGTCTCTATAGGATCTTTATAGGGTCGGGGGTCAAGATAGAGTTTTAATAGGTTCGGGGGTCGGGATAAGGTTTTAATTGGGTCAGGGGTCGAGATAGGTTGTTTATAGGGTCGGGGTCGGGATAGGGTATTTTTAGGGTCGGGGTTGCGATAGGGTCTCTATAGGTTCTCTATAGGTTTGGGGGTCGCGATAGAGTTTTAATAGGGTCGGGGGTCGGGATAGGGTTTTAATAGGGTCGGGGGTCGGGATATGGTGTATATAGGGACAGGGATTTGGATAGGGTATTTTTAGGGTTGGGATCGAGATACGATCTCTATATGGTCGGGATAGGGTCTTTATATGGTCGAGATAGGGTCTTATAGGGTCGTGGTCGGGATAGGCTCTTTTTAGAATATGATGGTTATTATCACATAGTGATAATTTGTAATTGGTAAGACATCTTATGTTGGTCCTAGACGATTCTTGGCTAGTAATCATCAGTGGAGGAAGGATACTCAATTCGACGGAAAAGTTGAGGGAAGACATCCTCCAATAAATTTTACTTGTCAGGATATCTCAGATCAAGTTAATGCCCTACAACCACAAGTCCCTAGGAAACATGAGAGGTTTGGAGGTTTGAACCGAAAAGAGGTGCAGAGGATAGTAACTGAAGAAAAAAAAAACATCTTTTATGAACTTGAGTACTGGAGTACGAACGAGTTAAAACACAACATATATGTTATCCATGTTGAGAAGAATGTATGTGACAGTGTCCTTGGTACTATAACGCCCTGGATAGCCAAGACCATTACACTGTGTATTTTAAATAGTGTTGGACTTGCTAATCATGTCATTTGGGCATAAATGTGTAACTAGAAGTAATTAACAATTTTAGGGTTAAAATTTTTGGTCAAAGGAATATTTACTTTCATTAAAAGTTTAAGTTCATACATGAGATCCCAAAATAAACATTTAAAAAGTCATTTACATTCCAAAATGGTGGTTACAACACAAGTCGGCCTAAGCGGAAAAATTAGGGTTTAACCCTAGTTCATCTGTGAATTCCTGGCCATGGTGGTCGAACAAGCTGCATTTGTACACGCCACCACCGAAGCTCTCCAACTCATGGCTGGTTCAACTTCCATTTTCCCTTACTTGCACCACATAGCTCCCGTTAGCCAAGGCTCAGCAAGAAAACTCAAATATGCTCATAAGCAACTAATAACATATTACATAATCATAATTAGCATGGCTAGAAGTAATTACCCTACTCATGTATGCATTCAATCCATATAAGTGACTATAGAGTCACACCGGAGCCAGTTGCCCTATGATAAGTGATTGTAGGGTCACCCTAGGGCCCATTTCCCTATCCTCTATATAACCAGCCTTAGAGCTGGCCAAGCGTACATGGCGCTTGATTTTATAAGTGACCATAGGGTCAGCCAAGCGTATACCACACTCCTGGATAGGCCTAACCATATCGGCTAGCGCTCAGGGTGCTATTGCCACCCTTGACTCATAAGTCAAGCCTTTTAATCAAGTAAAATTGATAAGCATACATTATATATTAAAAGTATGCACAACACAGTTAACATGTCTAATAAAATAGTCCAAGCATGGTCATAATCATGTTCAATAACTCGACCAAGCCCTAATCACATACTGGGTGTAATTTTCTTACCTCGGTTCCAAAGCACTAGATAAAAAAAAACGACCCTCGAGCATGATCCTGTTTTGAGCCCAGCAGTAACCTAGTCACAACCATAAATAATATCCTCATTATTGTAAATATGGAATTTTTTCCTTGTGGATTCTATTCACAAGTGAAGCTCTATGTTACGAGACATCCTGAAAGGGCATCACATGATGGTGAAGGAGTTGGGGTAAGAGAGTCACCCTCACTAGGCGAGGGACTTTGGCCACTCGCCGATCCAAACTTCACCCTCGCTATGCGCCCCATTCCAGCAGGCATCAAGCCTCGTCAACACTCGGAGGAAGAGCGTCAGCCTCGCTATGCGAAGGACCCTCGCTATGCGAGGGTGAGGGCTATGTGGAGGTGTCCGTGCTCCTAGCCTCGCGACGCCGCACCTCGGAGGAAGAACATCAGCCTCGCTATGCGAGGGACCCTCGCTATGCGAGGGTGAGGGCTGCGTTGAGGTATCCGTGTTCCTAGCCTCGCGACGCTATGCTCGGAAGGAGGAGAGGCAGCCTCGCTATGCGAGGGACCCTCGCTATGCGAGGGTGAGGGGTGTGTTGAGGTACCCGTGCTCCTAGCCTCGTGTCTATGCGATCCGCATAGGCCGGCCCTGACCCTCGGCACCTCGACTTCTCAAGAGCCTCCTTGGCACAGGCATGGGATCACTTAGGGGAATCTTGTTGATAGGCCAAACGAACGTGGAGCATTTAACGGGAATTGATGAGGACCACCGAGTACGGAACACGTGCGCTGACACGGGGTGTACGGTTATGGAGAGAACAGAGGCACGACCCTATGATCTGCATCTGAGGAGTAGTGGCGGTACGGACCTGTACGAAGAGTGGTGAGACCACTGGGACACCCTCGACCATGCGCCAGAGCCGACAATACTATGTCCAAGGCCACGACTCTGACACCATCAGGGTAGACTCCACTACGCCCTGAGCCACTACTTTATCAGAGTACCTATGTACCTCCCAGTGGTCTGGGACTCGTTTGTATCCTGGGCCAATAGAGCCTCCCCTATAAATAGGCTCCAACCCCTCAGGCTAAGGGGTTGGAAAACTGAATGTAAAAACGAGACTTATGAAATATATGCTTCTGGTTCTCATGCTTGCCTGAGTTTTCTCCTGTTGTTTAGAGTTCTTTCCATCTAACTCATAGCTTCCTATAGGATAGAGATTGTAGTTTTCTAACCATCAATCGTTGACGAGTTCTTACCGTCAACAGTTTGGCGCCGTCTGTGGGAACGTAAGCACCAAGCTACTGTTCTGCCATTACTTCTGGCAAGGAAAAATGCCGAGACGTTCGAAGCGTCTCAAGGAGCCTCGAGAGGTGGAGGTCCACCTTACCGGAGTCCAGCTGAAGGCCTCCATGAAGGATCCACCTCCACCCCGAGACATAGACCCCCCAAGGGACCCTGAGGTTCACCAGAATGACAAGGAGGCCTCGTCTCCGGCCATCCCGCCCGGTGAAAATCCTCCAAGGACAACTACTGCACCACACGGGAACGCCAACGAGTTCCCTCCTCCCAAACCACCGAAGGTACCGAACTCCGGCCGGCAAGACCCGGGCCCCTCAACGCACAGACGCGATAAACAACCCCGGGTCCATTCCGTGAGCTCATGTTCTAAATCTCGTTTCTATGAAGAGGAGATTCGTGAACTGCACCGTAAAAACCAAAGACTGGAGACTACCCTGGAGAACATGCAGGAGGTGCTGAATGGCCTGTTACAAGGTAAGTCGAACATGACCCTGCCCAAGAGGAAAGAGAAGGGTCGGGAAACCACTGTCCCAGTAGACGACGGAAGGACCAGACACTCCACCAGTAACACCCCCAGGGAAAAGCCACAAGAGCATCCTAGACCATCGAGGCCACCCCAGGAGCCAAAGCAAGGGAACAATGGTGGCTCTCGCAACGACGTCGAGGTCACCTCAAAGAGGACGCCCTCAGACCTACGAGAGGAGCTCAACAAGAAAAGGGCGAATAAGAGAACTACCCCTCCTACTGTCCCCTGGGACGGCAAAGGAAAGGAAGATGTCAACCCGTCCATGTTGAGGGACTCCCTGAAGAAGAGGAGGCAAGACCTCGATACGGAGATGAAGAGCCTGCGGAGTAAGATTGTCACCGTGTCTGGAGGGCAGAGCCTTGAGGAAGAGTTCGACTATGAATCGCCTTTCACCAAAGAGATCCAAGCCATTCGACTCCCAGCCAACTTCAAGGAGCCTCATATGACCCCGTATGAAGGAAGCACCGACCCCAAGTACCATCTAGACGCATTCAATGACTTAATGAAGCTGAGGGGGATAAGTAGCGGGGCTAGATGCCACTGTTTCGCAGTCACGTTGAAAGGGCCCGCATACAAATGGTTTAAGAGACTTCGACCGGGGTCCGTCAGGTCTTGGCAACAATTTTCAGACGAATTTCTCCAGCAGCATCATGCCGTGCGTGATTATACAATGCCAGGGACTAGCCTAGCCAATGTAAAACAGGGCGAAAATGAGAGCCTAAAAAACTATATCCATAGGTTCAATATGGAAGCAGCCAAAGTGGGGAGCCTGACCCGCAGAGAGTTAAAAATGGCCATCACCGCCGGGGTGCTTCCGGGAAGCAAGTTGTGGGATAATATGCTCAAGAGGGAAGTCACAGATCTAGATGACTTCTACGAGAGAGCACAGAAGTATATTCGTGTAGAGGACGGTCACGCGAACTTAAAGGCGGGAATGGTCGAGTCCCCTGCACAGCCCCCAACCAATGAAGGGTCGAATGGTGCGAAGAAGAAGAGGGCATACGAAGGATCGAGGGATGATCAACATAGAAAACCCAAGCGGGGAAGCGACCATAGGCAAACGGCTTATACTTTCTATACGGACCTGACGGATACAAGGGAGCATATCTACATCACCAACGAGAAGCGGGTTCCCTTCAAGAAGCCTCCACCAATGAGGAAGGATCGGTCCCAGAGGGATCCCAATAGGTACTGCCAATACCACAAGGATATTGGTCACACCACAGCAGAATGTATCCACCTGAAAGAAGAAATTGAGGAACTCATCCGCAGGGGGCACCTAGGTCGGTATGTCAGGAAGGAAAGGCTGAAAACGGAGGACGAACCAGTGCTATCTAGGACGCATAGAGAAGCTCCAGAGATACAGGGGGAAGTGAGAACTATTTTCGGAGGTCCAGGGCTTGGGGGAGATTCCTGGAAAGGACGAGATCGGTATGCTAGAGAAGCCAGGCGAAGTCCACCACCCTGCATTATGAGCTTGGAACAACGACCCCCAAAGAGCTTCAAGGGAGAAAATGACTCGATCACTTTCACCGAGGAGGACGCGCGGGGGGTACACTTCCCCCACAATGATCCGCTGGTGTTGACAGTTCAGTTGGTCAACCGGCGGGTGCATCGAGTCCTCGTAGACAATGGAAGTTCTGTGGACATCTTATATCGCCCCGCCCTGGAAAAGATGGGTTTGGGCATCAGGCACTTGAAGCCGTGTCAATCCTCCCTATACGGGTTCGCAGGGGACTCGATACAACCTCTAGGGGTGATCGAATTAGCACTCACTATGGGTGAACAACCCCGACAAACCACGATCATAGCAAACTTCGTCGTAGTAGATTGCGCCTCTGCTTTCAATGCGGTATTGGGGAGACCATCCCTAAGAGAATTGAAAACAATCACTTCAATATACCACCTCACCGTCAAGTTCCCAAATCCTGGTGGGGTAGCGAGTATGAAGGGAGAACAAAGAGAGGCAAGGGAGTGTTATAACACCTCCCTTCACAAGTCAGAGAAGCCATCAGAACCAACAGCGATGGTGATGCACGGAGGTACAGACCCATAGGGACAAGACCCCAGAATCACGAAAGGCCCAACCAGGTAATACTAGCAATGAGACTCCCGCGCCTGGTACAAGTAGTAGCTATGCTTAGTTTGTTGCAGGTTATGCTATTTTAGTAGATAAGAATCAAAGAGGTTACCTAGATAACCTCCCAAGTAGATGTAATCCTTTTACCTATCTATATATCGTTGTAATCCGACTACCATGAATGAAACTGTCTTCCACTTCGTGTGTAACTTACTTCTTTATGCGAATATCAACTAAAGTCCCCGCCGAGATAAATCTCACCAGGTACTTGTGGGGCAGGACGACAAAAGTAAACAAAAAAAAAAATTGTCTCTTATATTCACAAGGATTAGCTACCCTTATGAATATCAAGGGATTGGTTCAAAAGGATGACCCCCGACGAAAGGCCGACACCCCAAGAGGTGAGGCTGTAAGGAGGGAATCACCCAATAAGTCTAGACCGGCCATTAAGCCGGCTAGCCCAAAAAGGGTCTTACAAGGGACCCTTGGAAAAAAAATAGTACTATGTATAAGGACGAGAAGGACGCTTCTCGCAAAAAGTAACAAGCGCGCGCAAAGAATATAAAGGGACCCCAACAGCCCAACGGGTTAAAGTGTCCTTACAAGCATAACCAAGGTGCACCAGAAAGGTTATCTCCATCAAATAAATAAAAAAAAAAAAATGTAATCCACGAACAACAGTGATAAGAGGGACTCATCAGAGCCCCTTAAGCTTGACAAAAAAAAAAAAGAAAGAAGAAAGGGTACAAGGGATTACATAACAAAAGCATACATAGACAGAGTACAAGGGGATCTACGAATCTCCACCGTGATCTTTCCACTCAGAAATCTTCTCGACGGCATGGTCCCTGAAAGGAGATAGGTCAACGGTGGGGTTAGTCCTCCAAACAGCATGCAACGTTTTCCCGATTATGTGATCCTCCACGTTCACAAGCTCAGCCTCAAGCACAGCGATCCTCCCGTTCAGAGTTTGGATGGTAGCCTCCAACTGAATGTTGCTCTGAGAGGTTGAGGCAGCCCGGGCCAAGGCGGTATCCCTCTGGCATACCATCTCGGCCAGTTGGCTGGACAAGGCATCCTTCGCAGTCTGGGCCACCGAAAGGTTCCTCAGTGCCTCCTCAAGCTCGTGTTGCAACCGTTGAGCCGATGAAGAGTGGGAGGCAAGCAGCCGATGGTTCAAAATAGAGGCCTGATTGAGGACGAAGATATGAAACAAAGCCTTAGGGGTCAGATGATACACCATAAGTAATATAAAAGGTATTTATGTGGCTATCATAAATTAATAAACCAAATATCGCGACAGTTACCTGCAAGGAGGCTCGCATATAGGCATTCTCTAGCTCAGCCTCGGGAACATCGTGCAGCGTCCCCCATTCACCCTTAGGAAAGTTTCCCAAGTGATGGCTCATGGCTTCCCCATATTGGCTCGCCAGGGGATGATCTTCGGGAATAGAAACATGAGCTGAGCCGGGGGAGGCGCGAGTGCTTGTCGAGGCCCGTTTTGGCAAGGATGGGGACCAAGAAGGCCCTGACCCGTCCACAGTAGTGCGAGGAGCAGAAGAGTGCGGGGTCGCCTCCTGGGGTAAAGAGACGCCTGTGGATGCCCACCTGGAATGCCCCCTCGGGGGTGAAGGAACCCCATCAAAAGAGGGAATGACAAAATTCCTCCTAGGCATAGGGGGGCAAGGGGCAGGGGCGTCAAAGGCAAACTCACCGCCAGGCGCTAACGGCGACATCCGAGAGGTAGCACCGCTAGTATGACCGTCATCGGCTACACCCTTAGCAACAGAGTACAAGCAGGAGTAGTTCTCAGACACCACAGTCTCCTCAACATCCATATGGTCACCCGGGGAATAGACGTAATCCCTATCGGCTGCTTCATCGTAATTCCTTTCATCGTGACCATATACCCACGGACTCTCAAGTACGGGTGCCACTGGGGGTAAATCAACAGAGTCGGGTGACGTGGGGCGTGGATCCTCAGATTCAGGGGAAATGGAGCATAAGGTAACTTTCTGATCCGGGGTCAGCAGCCCACATAAGTGGAGATTGCTCTCCGTGAAAAGGGCGCTGGCTTGTTTGCGTTCCTTCGGCATAGCCAGGATTTGTATTACCCGGTCATGAGCTGCCCGTTTCAGATTAGGACCGACAACCCCTAAGAGACCTGCCATCGAACGAAAGGAAATTACCACAGTTACAAGAACTATAAAAAAAAAGAGGTCGATTAATAAGAGAAATTTCCGGTATATGGGATCAAAGTGATGATAGCCTTACGTGGGGCATTGAAGTTAGAGTATCGGGTCTGCCCACTATAAGTATAGAAGTAGTCTGACTTCCAAGCCCCCCTATTGGAAATAGATCCCTCCAAGAGGGAACTCCCTTTAAGGGCCGCGGCTTTCTGGAGCTGGTAGAACCCGGGGGCTGATGTATTCTCCCTCAGGGTGAAGAAGTAATGAACCTCACTTATGGAAGGCCCCCTGGAGTACACCTGATGGTACAACACATACAAACAGCTGAGCATCACCCAGGAATTGGGGGACAATTGTAGTGGCGCCAATTCAAAGTAGTCCAGCACTTTGATGAAGAAAGAGTGGAGTGGCAGAGCTCCACCAGATCGGATTATGGCATCGCTAAACGCCACGAATCCCTTTTGCGGTGCAGATGCGCGTTCCTTGCGCTCTGGTATAACAAACTTGAGGTTCAGGGGTAACTTATGGGCTTTCAGCATGTTGCCCAATTTCTTCAGGGTAACGGTAGACCTTCCAACTTCATCAGAAGTGTCCAAAACTCTCTTCGGCATCTCGGGTACCTGGACAAAGTAAGGAAATTTATGAGCAACCGACTTTCTAAGGGTCCTAGAAGATCCCCCACATGTCCTATGTCTACCAGCTTTTTGCTTAACCCTAGGGCGCAAGACAGGGGACAGGAGAGGGAACGCGGGCGGCACCATGGAAAGGAACTCCGGCTCAACCAATTCATGTCCACCTCCTTCAAAGGAGGAATCCACGTAATCGGGAGACTCGTCATGACAGAAGGAAAAGGGCTCGGGGGGCAAGTTTTCTTCTAGGCAGGCAATTTCGGAAAGGCAATCCTGGAGGGTGGATTGTAGCTGGGAAATGTAAGTCGCTTGCCGGGGGAAGAGATCAGAACCCGCGTCCCCGGGATGGGATTCTAGCTCCCTCTCTAGACAGTCCGCCTTATGTCTAAGGTAAGATAATCTCCTGAGGTAGAGCGCCCGCACACCCCCGCGGTTAGAAGGTTTACATGCGTCGACCTCCGATTCGGAGGAGGACAACTCAATAAATTCGACATTAGACGGACCTTCGGGACATCGCCTAGACGCCATGGACAAGCTAAGACTTGAGGGCGTGTGCGCATAAGGGCGACTCAATATCTACAACACGAGTGTGAGGGTATAAGAAAAGGGCCGGTGTATGGGTACTGGAAAGGCTATGCGAAGAAAATGCTAAACTCTGAAGGTTGAATGTCATGCAACCATCAATCTTACTCTCGTATAATCAATGCAAAACGAAAGGGAGAAGAGATGAAAGAGACATACCTGCGGGGATACGAAACTGAGGGGACGCAAGGACAGACTTACAAAGGAGCAGGAGCAAGATCGTAGGAGCGAGGTAATGCCCAGCTTTGCCACGAAGCTAAAAAGAAAAAAAAAATTTAAAACAAAAAAAAGAAAAGAAAGAAGAATGGAAATAAAAGAAGGGATACCTCAAAAATGCTTCTATTGAGAATAGAACCTTGGAGCTCTTGGAAGAGGCTTAGAGGGAATACCACTAGGCTAAGCAAGTTTTTGTGTAGAGAAGTGGTTTCAAGCCTTGGAGTATTTATAGGGAAAGTCAATGCTCCCTAGCCCTTGGATCTATTTCCCTATAAATGGTGGAGATCAAGAGTATGGGTAACCTTGGGATCCGCGATGGAGGATGATTGGTCCTTATGCAATCTTAGGATCTCTCATGGATGCCCTCAAGTGTTGGGTGACTTTTGTGTTTCTTTGAACGCTCAAAAAAAAGAAACACAACCCCAAGCCTCACCTCATGCTTCTTCAAGAGGCGTTGGAAAAATTGCCAAGGCAAAATCCCCCAAGATTGGCCGTGCATATCAAACAAGAGAAGTGGAGAGAGTCTACAAACACACTTAAAAGTGCACTTATAGACTCGGGGGGAAGTGTAAATATGGAATTTTTTCCTTGTGGATTCTATTCACAAGTGAAGCTCTATGTTACGAGACGTCCTGAAAGGGCATCACATGATGGTGAAGGAGTTGGGGTAAGAGAGTCACCCTCGCTAGGCGAGGGACTTTGGCCACTCGCCGATCCAAACTTCACCCTCGCTATGCGCCCCATTCCAGCAGGCATCAAGCCTCGTCCACACTCGGAGGAAGAGCGTCAGCCTCGCTATGCGAGGGACCCTCGCTATGCGAGGGTGAGGGCTATGTGGAGGTGTCCGTGCTCCTAGCCTCGCGACGCCGCACCTCGGAGGAAGAACATCAGCCTCGCTATCCGAGGGACCCTCGCTATGCGAGGGTGAGGGCTGCGTTGAGGTATCCGTGTTCCTAGCCTCGCGACGCTATGCTCGGAAGGAGGAGAGGGACCCTCGCTATGCGAGGGACCCTCGCTATGCGAGGGTGAGGGGTGTGTTGAGGTACCCGTGCTCCTAGCCTCGTGTCTATGCGATCCGCATAGGCCGGCCCTGACCCTCGGCACCTCGACTTCTCAAGAGCCTCCTTGGCACAGGCATGGGATCACTTAGGGGAATCTTGTTGATAGGCCAAACGAACGTGGAGCATTTAACGGGAATTGATGAGGACCACCGAGTACGGAACACGTGCGCTGACACGGGGTGTACGGTTATGGAGAGAACAGAGGCACGACCCTATGATCTGCGTCTGAGGAGTAGTGGCGGTACGGACCTGTACGAAGAGTGGTGAGACCACTGGGACACCCTCGACCATGCGCCAGAGCTGACAATACTATGTCCAAGGCCACGACTCTGACACCATCAGGGTAGACACCACTACGCCCTGAGCCACTACTTTATCAGAGTACCTATGTACGTCCCAGTGGTCTGGGACTCGTTTGTATCCTGGGCCAATAGAGCCTCCCCTATAAATAGGCTCCAACCCCTCAGGCTAAGGGGTTGGAAAACTGAATGTAAAAACGAGACTTATGAAATATATGCTTTTGGTTCTCATGCTTGCCTGAGTTTTCTCCTGTTGTTTAGAGTTCTTTCCATCTAACTCATAGCTTCCTATAGGATAGAGATTGAAGTTTTCTAACCATCAATCGTTGACGAGTTCTTACCGTCAACAATTATGATTCAATCCCATAAAAAAAACTCCGGGACCAACCTCGTGCCTTCGGGACCTCCAATCGTCCCTCGAGCCCTCAAGTTCTTCCAAAGCTCTAAAAATGAGGATTGTTGAAATTGACATAGGGCAGGGGCGCCCAAAGAAAGGGAAGGAGAGCCCAACCAAGTCAGATAGTTCCCAGGAACTCCACTGCATAGCGCAGGGGCGCCCAAGCAAGTCAGAGAGCCCCCAATCCCTTCCCTCCATAGCGCAGGGGCGCCCAAACCTAGGTCAGGGGCACTACAACGCGAATCCTGAATTCTTAGTTCCATTTTCTGTGATTCCTCCTACCTAAACTCGTCAAAATCTGACCTAAGACCCCCAAGAGTCATCAAACCACGCTTCTAACGAAACCTTGACCCCTAAGTAGGTTATCCAAGTGCTCAAGCACCCTCAAACAACCTCAAAGCACTCATAAAACCAGAAATGCCAACCTTTAAACAACACTAAGGGCACCAATTACGAATTTGAAAAAAATAAAAAAACCTACCTATACTCAAGAACATCAAGAAACCCCCAAGAACAACACTCAAGAACCATTAAAGGCTTACCTCAAAGGTGGAGTCCTAATTCCCTAAGAGTTAAGGTGGATTAGAAGTTGCTAACTCTCCCACTTGCAGCTCAATTCCTCAATTACTTCAATCTCCAAGCATTGTTTGCTACCCTCCACCAAATGGTCTTCAAGATAGTTCCAAAGGAGAAGAAAAGAAAACTTAGTGTATAGGTAATGACCCAAAAACGTGGCTGCCAAAGCGTAATCAAAATTTCCTACCATTTGCTCGAAAGACCAATTTGCCCTCACCCAAAGCCAATATCCCTTTAACCAAACCAAGGGCATTTTGGTCTTTTCCCGAGATTCCCACTAATCTCAAATATTACTCCAATTTCCCAGTTAATTCCAATATTCCCAAATGATGACCAAACAATTCCCATTACCCGATAAATCCTGGTAATGTACTAAATTATTAAAATACCCCTAGGCTCACCCCGAACTGGGTATTTAATCACATTGTGACCTTTCCGCTAATTTGCTCACTAAGATCGTCTCGTGCCGAGTAACCCAAATATATCCACAAAATAAAGTGGTCTCAATCACAAATCACATATATTTACAAATATACAATCAACTGGGTCAAAATTATGAAAATATCAATCTAATAAGAAACGGGCCCACACACATATTTAATACACTTAAACATGCATAAATAGTCATATCATAATATAACTCATATAGTTCACATAATCATACATATATAATCACAAAGTCACATAATATCCATTTATGCCCTCCTGGCACACTAATCAAGGCACTAAGCATGATTAGCAAATTCGGGATGTTACCGGTACTATCTTGGATAACGATAAGTCTAAAGACACTACTAATGGAAAACATGATCTGAAGAATATGGGAGTTAGGGACGCATTGTGGATATATCAACATCACAATAAAAAGTTAATGAAACTACATGCTTCTTACGTGTTGACTCTTGAAGATAGGAGATAATTTCCTCAATTTCTAAAAGGTGTTAAACAACCAGATAGTTTTTGTTCAAACTTGAAGATGAAAGTGACTAATAACAACTCAAGTATCATTGGGTTGAAGTCACAATACTGTTATGTGATAATGCAGTGATTACTTCCAGTGGGTATCCGCAAGTTTCTACCAGAATCTATATCAGGCGCCATAATGGAACTATGCAATTTCTTCAGACAATTATGTTCGCGAACTTTGAATGAAAATGATATGAATAAAGCTCAAAGGGAGGTCATTCACATCTTAAAAACAGGAAAAGTTGAAGTCAACTTGTAATGTCCCAAATTTGCTATTAAGGTCAGGTGCCTTGATTACTGTGCTTAGAGAGCATAATCGATATCATAGGTGGGATTACTGGAACATATGTATGATAATGCAATATAAATGATTTACATGGTAATGGAATATATATGCATGTTTAGGTGAATTAAATATGCACGTGGGCCCGTTTCTATTAATTGGGACGTGTTTGCAATCTTTGGCCCGTTGAGGGCATAAATATAATTGTTTATGTGTTGTGAGTGAGACCCCAGTGTTATGGGGATATATTTGAGATGTGTGGTCCAAGACAATCCTAGTGGGAAGATTAGCGGAATAGTCACAACGGGGTCAAATACCCGGCTCGAGGTGAGCCTAGGGGTATTTGGGGAATGTACTATGTATTTGAGGTTGAGCGGGAAATGGTTAATTATTTAACGATTATTTGGGTATGTCGGGATTAATTGAGAATTTATAGGACTACTTGAGGATTAGCGGGAAAATGGTGGCAAAAGATGATTTTTCCCTTGGTGGTGTTAGACATGCTAAGGATAAGTTAGGGGCATTTTGGTCTTTTGTATTAAGGGATATACTTAGGAAAATACATAGGAAGTGACCATAAACCACTTAGAGCAGTCTCAAACACTCAATCGCTCTTTCTCTCTCTCCATCACTCTCGTTTCTCTCTCTCTCTAGAGCTTTGGGAGATATTTGGAAACTTTGGTGAATTCTTGGGGAAATTGGCTGAAGATTTGAGGAGCTTGAAGCCTGTAATAATTGGGGTTCATCTCAGGGTTGGATCATCAACTGAGGTAAGGATTTTGGTGTTGAATTGTTAAGTTTTTCTACTGTGATTTAGAGGTTTTGTTTAGGTTCAAACTTAGAGTTTGATTTTGAGTTTTGATGAGTTTATGGGATAAGTTTTGGGGTGTTTATACTGTTGATGTTGCCTTGACATGAATTCTAGATTAAATTATGGGTTTATGGATTGATTTGGGTAGGCATTGGTGATGTTAGCTTGAGAAAATGCAAGGGATTTCTGGGTTCACAGGCCCAAGTTGCGGCCCTGTTCTTCAGGCGTCGCGACCCGTATGAACAAGGAGGCTAGGGAGCATCTAAAATCGTCCAGGCGCCGCGACACAGGCTGAGGTGCGTCGCGGCTCGTGTTCCCCAGAAGAGAGCCCCAAGGCTCTCTAACTTGTAGCGTGGTGTGGCCCTAAGGGGCTGGGCTACGACTCAAATAGAGAATAATGGGCAAAACAGGGTTTTAAGCTCGGGGACTCAAATCTAAGGGCTCGGGAAGGATTCTACTACCCGGTTTAGTAGAATTCGCGGTCGCGGAGGCTAGAATATTATTTAGAAGATTTTAAATTGGTTTAGATTTTAATGGTTATTCCTTATTGCGTTGTGACTAGGTTTTACCGCTCAGGCTCGGGTTTAGGGGATCGTGCTCGAGATCGCACTATTCGGTCAGCTCGGGACTCAGGTAAGAAAACGGTTTGTGCCCATAGAGCTATATTGTGCTTAGTGTTGTGTGTATTGTTTGTAACTATTACATCATACATGTGCATGTGACGGAATGGCAAAGGTCGGGAACGACGAAGGCTGGGAACGCCAAAGGATGGGAACGCCAAAGGCTGGGAATGGCAAAGGACGAGAGCGACAAAGGTCAGTTGCCACATTAAGCATGTTGAATTCAAGCCGTCACGGCAGGTCCCTATAAGGGTGTTGTACCCGCTCGCTTGGTTAAGACCGTAAACTTGGTGCCTGGTAGTGCACCCTGATTGGCGTAGGGCGATGTCGTGAACTTTGATAGGAACTTGTAGATTGTTTAACATATTTGATTAATTATGCATTTTTTGAAACACATTATTATATGTTGTGAAGTTTTCTTGCTGGGATTTGGCTCACAGGTGCTCTATGATGCAGGTAAGGGCAAAGGAAATGCCGACCAAGCATGAGTTAGAGGGCATGGAGCGGTGCGTACATGTTTGGCCTACTTGGCCGCCACGACTGGGGTAATTTTGAGGAACGTGTTTTAAATGTTTTATTTTGTCACCTAGGTCGGTTGTAAAGTAACTTTTGGAGTTGTAAATATGTTTTAAGAGATATTTTGGGATCCCAACGTAGCACTTTTATGATTTAGATGAATGCTCGACCTTTTATACTAAAATCTTATTTAAATAAGTCTTCATTTTAATTAATCACGCTTTTGGGCCTAAAACCTCGATTAACAAGTTAATTACACATTTTAAAATCACGTGGTAATGGCTCTAGGGTAGTAGGGCATTACAACTTAGTATTAGAGCGAGCCAAGGTTTATGGTTCTTGGAGATTGACTGAACATGTATGGTCGTTGCCAGAGACAAGCTTGTCTCAGGGTTGGTTAGTAGTAAGTGAAATACTTGTTAGCTGCTTATCTGAATTGCCTTATTTGCTTGTTAGTATAAGGACCATGAGCATTATACACTTGTGTCGTGGTACGCTTATTGTATGTGGCTATTGTGTTGTTTGGCCTTGCTAGTTGAGTAGTTTCGGATATGCGTATCATGCCTGATAGATTATGTCATTGACTAAAGAAAGATTCAGAAGCTATGTATCCAAGGCAGTCAACAGGACCATGCATTGTTAATAGTGGGGTTGTGGATGACAGTCGAGGCCAGAATCCTACATCTACCCTTGAGATTGGCAGCAGATGTTTGCTGGCATGCAAGCTAGATTGCAAAAGTAGGAGGACGAGATTAGGTGGTTGAGATAGCGAGTTCCATCAGGGAACGCTGCCTTGTGTGTTTTGGAAATAATGGCACAAATTTTGGCTCAACCTGAGGGAAGGAACATATGAGAATTACTGTATGAAAGCTTGCATGAGCATTATCCTCCAGTTTTCGAGGGAGAGTTGGACCCGTTCAGAGCTGAACGATGGATGGGCATGATTAGCTCCATCCTTGACTATATGGGAGTGGTAGACAATGATAGGGTAGCTTGTTCCACGTACATGCTGCGGGAGGATGCCTGAACATGGTGGGAAGTTGTATCCCAGACATGGAATGTTGTTATGATGGGTTGGGAGGAATTCAGAAAATTGTTCAACGAGAGGTACTACTATGACGCAGTTCGAATTGCGAAGACTAATGAGTTTATGAATTTGGTTCAAGGCAGTAAGACAGTGAAAAAATATGTCAACGAAATTGATGGGTTGGCCAAATTCACTTTTGATTTGGTACCAATGGATGTGGCTCAGAAGGAATGATTTATTCAAGGGCTGAACTCTGGGATAGCCTAGAGAGTTAGGATCGCTCCAGTCCATGAGATTTCTACCTACGCTCAGGAGGTAGGGAGGGCCCTCGCTATAGAGGACGTAGGAGGTGAGATATGGAGCGAGAGTGCTGTGGGGTAGGAAACTCAAACAATGGTACCCCCATTTGTGGGGGAAGGTAGGGGCGGAAGCCCCAATAACCAGAAAAGAAAGACCCCTGATAGTTCTACTACTCTTGGTCCTGACAGGAGGAGTCATAGTATTCAGGGTGGCCGCTAGCGCGACAACGAGGTCTAGAGAAGTTATCCAATGTGCGCCAGGTGCAGAAGAGGCAATCTCGGAGAATTCTGAGTGAAGGCATGTCTTTTGTGTGGAATAGTTGGGCACTTCAAGAGGGATTTCCCGAGATCGTGGAGGGGAGAACCAAGGAGTGCGGATAGCCCGACTCCGGTTTGAGTGTCCATCTTAACGAGGCTGGTTCCTCAGAGACGATAGGTTGGCTTTCTAGTTCTTGTTCTTTTATGCTGTGTTGATTGAGTCTGGCGCTACGTATCTCTTAGTGGAGACATAGATATGTGGTACATATTGTACAATTATACGTTATGGGGCTTGAGACCTTGTGTCTACTAGGGAAAGTTGGTAATTTCTAGGAAGTGGGCCAGAGTATTATGAGTAGGAAGTTAGCAGTGATAATTGATTGAGATGGTTATATGAGGATCTTGGTATGATCATAAGAATGGATTAGTTTTCTAATAAGGGACAACCATAGACTATAAGAGAGAATGGTGACTTCCGGGTTTAAATGGAAAGGACCCGACTGTGATTACGGGATGCCTAACCATTGTGGTAGGTACCACTAGGGTTATGTCAGATGGGTTTATAAGGATTCGCCGGGATTATTGTTGCGACTAGGAAATTTAGTGTGTTATGGGAATAAGGCATGAATAGAACTAGTATCAGAGACATCGTGAAGAATGATGCTAGCTGAGCAGACAACAATAAAGGTTCAGTCAAAGGAGTTACTTGACTTAAGGGTGATAAGACGGAGCATATTACCATGTGACATGTTGACGCCATGGGTTAAGGAGAAGGCCAAGTCTGCGAGAGTGCGTACTGTATATGGATAGCCAAATAAGGTAATCGTTAAGAATAGATATCCATTGCCAAGAATGAAGGATTTACCTGCTCGATTGCAAAGTAGGATAATGTTCTCAAGAATTGACCCTCGATCTGGTTATTACCAGCTGAGGATCAAGGAAAGAGACATCTCAAGATGTGATGTGATGGGTTATCAACAAAGGCTCTTGAACTGACCATGCTTTAGCGGCCAACGTGAATTCAACAAGTAGAGAATACAGGGATGATTTGGACAAGTGATATCTAGCTCAATCAAGAGTGTTTTGGACTACTTCAGGTTAAGAACAGAATATGAGTAATACCTGTATTGATACTACTAAGGTTGAGGAAGCGGGGATTACAGGTAAGGCTCTAGAACATATAAGTTTTGATTTCTCCATATGATTTTCAAGGTCACATTTTGGGAAGTGATTAGATTACATATGATTCAATTAAGATAGAAGCCACAAGGCAATTGTTAAATGAACACCTTAGGGGGTTAGAAACATGGTAAGACTAGTGAGACACCTCGACTTTTACTTGAAGCATCTTCGGGAATTGTTATACCACTGATTAAAGTAACATAGAAACTTAAAGTTTGTCTAAATGGATAGTTGGGTGCCTGATTCTCAGAGGTTGAAATAAGGGTTGATTCACACGCTATGGTATTATGATATTCATGTGATGGACTGGAACAAGAGGACAGTGCAATGCGCATTGTCCTTGCTTAGAACATGGGGTATTAGTGCGGTGCGTCAAGGATTAGGGTGCGCCAAGGTGGTTGTCTGTGCTTCATGATGGATAGAGAAATAAGCATAGATGCTCTGCATGGGACTTTAAGTTAACAATAATGGCTGCGGTAAAGCTAGGTGGGGTAACGACCGTGATTGGTGTGGAACCTGTGAAAGATAATTGACAACTATATCTCTATGAAGAATGAAACACAGACAAAAGATCTTGTAGGAATTGTTAAGAATCCTACCACTTTGGTATGGGTAGGTTAAGATATGCATATTGGATGAGTGATCCGATGGATCCTGGTGTCGAGGGGGAGATTCGGGGAGAGTCTTAGGTTACCCCTTATAATTGTTGTGTCCAGGAAGATTGATTGGGTGTTACAGCCAAAAATTTGTATACCGGGAGGCGCATTGCCTAACCTTTTAATAAGTGAGAAATGATAAACAAAAGCCAGAAGGGCTATTATGACTCTAAGGTATCCTAGAGTTAGTATGGACGGATATGATTATGGACCGTGGGTGGATCACCTCAGATTGCAGATGAGATGAATGGATGCGAAAAGTTGTGACTTGACATATTGGGTTAACACACTATGGTTTGTATGAGTGAGATATCAAAAGAGGGAGTGTGTACGAAAGGAGACCGTACTTCTCCACTGGACACCAAAATCAATAGTGTTTGATTGAGACCCTTAGGTTTTTGGCATCTGAAAAAGGGTCATAGAGGGCGATGAATATAAGATTGAGATTTGAAATTAATGATTACCTTCAAACAGACCGACAACTTGAAAGAACAACTCAGACTCTAAGTATTTTACCTCGAATGTGTAAGTTTTTGAGATATTGAGGTAGATACGATCCCTGGAGTGGATTGTCATGGTCATGAATACTGGTCGATGTCCAGAGTCACTCTGGATAAGATATTGTGAAATTAAAAATGAGAATTACTTATTCCGGGGAAATGATATGAGAGACAGGAAGTATCCTGGTTCAAAATCGGTTTGAAGGACCAATGAAATTATTAAGGATTGTTAAGGCATGAGTGTCAGCTTTATTGAAGGACATAAGCGTTAGCAAATTTAAGTATGAGAATGTAGGGTTCCAGGGTTGGAGACTTTGTACTTCTCCGAATATTGTGGACTAAGAAGAGTAAAAGAGTTTGGGAAAGAAAGAAGGAATATTGTACCCTAGATTTGGATAGATATGAAAGATCCTAATAACGATTAGGCCAAGGGACTATAGTTTAGCCTTACCCAAGCATGGGTAGAGGCTCATGAGGTGTTACTGATGCCAATGTTAAGGGAAGAACTGTTGAGTACTGTTGATAGTGAGAACTCGTCAACGATAGACAATAGGAAAACTTAAAGTGTGTTACAAAAACTATGTAGAAGGAAGATAGAAAGAACTTGAAGGAGAAAGATGTAGAACTGTAATGAAGTAAAAATCGTATCTTTCTTAATTGTTTGAGCATAAAAAGAATTTTCCAACCCCTTGGTTTGAGGGGTCGAAGCCTATTTATAGATGGGCTCTAATGGCCTCTGATACAAGGTGGTCCCAAGGGACAAGCTCGTACATAGGTACCTTGTTAGTATAGTGGTGCATGGTGTAGTGGAGGAGAGGGTCGTGGTGTCGATTGTTGTTACATGGTCAGAGATAGGCAGATCATGCCACCACTCCTCTTACAAATTTGTACCACTACTACTTGTCGGATATTGATGTCAGAATCACGCCTCTGCCTCCCTCAGGGTCGTACACCTCATACTTGTTCACGCGCCTAATGGTTCTTCTCACATTTCTAAAATATATCTTAGCTCATAGATTTCTAATATTTTGCTAAGTGCGGGACATCCTTTCTAATTCTCCTCGTATACTTGGGAGGCCTGGCATGGATAGTACGTGAGAGGCAATGAAGTCCTCATTAAGCGGGGCTCTCCTCAATGCCACGACACCAGGGCCACAAGGCCCTCGCATGGTCTTGTGCATAGGCGAGGTAGTTGCATTCGGAGCAACACGATGAGGTGTTGGGGCTCTGCGTGGTGCCTGGAGGTGTGTGAGCCTTCACTAAGCGAGCCTTCAATGGACTGAGCCTTCAACGTGCTGCCTAGCCTCGCTATGCGAGGCTCTCCCTCACCATGTGAGGCTCTTCCTCGCCATGCGAGGCTCTCTGCATGTTGCGACACTAAGGAATCAAGGCCCTCACATGGTCTTCCACATGGGCGTAATGTCCTCGGCACACAGCTTCGTGCATGGGCGGCGTAGCTACGTGAGGAGCTTGGACTCCGCGAGGCGCTACGCGAGGCCCTTATTCTCAGATGCTCTCCTTCTTCGGCATAAGGGATTTGACACATGGTTGGCATACGGCATGTTGGGCCTTGCTATGCAAGGCCCTTGGACTTTGCGAGGCGCTACGCGAGGCCCTCTACATAGCGAGGCCCTCTTCTCGGGTGCCTTACTTCTTTAACGATTTTCCCATATTCACAAGTGCTACCCCTGATTAGGCGAACAAGCCCTGGAATTTTCGTGGAGTTTATTATGCAAGGAAAAGCGAGTGGAATTCTGGAAAAATGAGATAAAGTCTTATGGAATAAGACTCACTCTAGTGATGGTGTTACAAATAGATAGAAAGGTAAAGGACTAGACTCTGAAGCTACAATCAGGTATGCGGGATTAGTATCCCGAGATGTTTGAATAAATTTCGATGATGAAATTTCTGTAAGGAAAGGATAGTTGTAACGTCTCGAATTTGCTATTAAGGCTGGGTGCCTTGATTACTCTGCCTGGAGGGCATAATCAGAATCATAGGTGGGATTAATGGAACATATGTGTGATTATGCGGTATAAATGATTTATACAGTAATGTGAATATATATATGCATGTTTAGGTGAGTTAAATATGCATGTGGGCCTGTTTCTGTTAATTGGGGCGTGTTTGCAATTTTGGCTCGTTGAGGGCATAAATGTAATTGTTTATGTGTTGTGAGTGAGACCCCAGTGTTATGGGGATATATTTGAGATTTTTGGTCCGAGACGATCCTAGTGGGCAGATTAGCGGAATAGTCACAACGGGGTCAAATACCAAGCTCGGGGTGAGCTTAGGGGTATGTAGTATGTATTTGAGGTTGAACGGGTAACGAGTAATTATTTAACGATTATTTGGGTATGTTGGGATTGATTGGGAATTTATAGGACTACATGAGGATTAGCGGGAAAATGGTGGCAAAAGACGATTTTGCCCTTGGTGGTGTTAGAAAGGCTAAGGATAAGTTAGGGGCATTTTGGTCTTTTGTATTAAGAGATATACTTAGGAAAATACATAGGAAGTGACCAGAAACCACTTAGATCATTCTCAAACACCCAGTTGCTCTTTCTCTCTCTCTCTCTCTCTCTCTCTCTCTCCACCACTCTCGTTTCTCTCTCTCTAGAGCTTTGGGAGATATTTTGAAACTTTGGTGAATTCTTGGGGAAATTGGCTCATGATTTGAGGAACTTGAAGCCTGTAGTAATTGGGGTTTAGCTCAGGGTTGGATCATCAACTGAGGTAAGGATTTTGGTGCTGAATTGTTAAGTTTTTCTGCTATGATTTAGAGGTTTTGTTTAAGTTCAAACTTAGGGTCTCATTTTGAGTTTTGATGAGTTTATGGGATAAGTTTTGGGGTGTTTATATTGCTGATGTTGCCTACACATGAATTCTAGATTAAATTCCAGGTTTAGGGATTGATTTAAGTAGGAATTAGTGATGTTAGCATGAGAAAATGTAGGGGATTTCTGGGTTCGCAGGCCCGAGCTGCGACCCTATTCTTCAGGCACCGCAATACCTATGAACTAGGAGGCTTGGGAGCCTCTGAAATCGTCTATGCGTCGCGGCACAGGCTGAAGTGCGTTGCGATCCATGTCCCCCAGAAGAGAGCCCCAAGACTCTCTGACTTGTAGCGCGCCGCGACCCTAAGGGGCTGGGTCACGACTGAAATAGAGAATAATGGGCAAAATAGGGTTTTAAGCTCGGGGACTCAAATCTAAGGGCTCAGGAAGGATTCTACTACCCAGTTTAGTAGAATTCGCGGTCGCGGAGGCTAGAATATTATTTAGAAGATTTTAAATTGGTTTAGATCTTAATGGTTATTCCTTATTGCGTTGTGACTAGGTTTTACCGCTCAGGCTCGGGTTTAGGGGATCGTGCTCGAGATCGCACTATTCGGTCAGCTCGGGACTCAGGTAAGAAAACGGTTTGTGCCCATAGAGCTATATTGTGCTTAGTGTTGTGTGTATTTTTTGTAACTATTACATCATACATGTGCATGTGACGGAATGGCAAAGGTCGGGAACGACGAAGGGCGAGATCGATGAAGGTAGGGAGCGACAAAGGCCAGGATCAGATTTAAGCATGTTGAATGCAGACCTTCAGGGAAGGTCCCTCTAAGGGTGTTGTACATGCCTGCTCAATTAAGACCGTAAACTTGGTGCTTTGTAGTGCACCCTGACTGGTGTAGGCAGCTGTTGTGAATTCTGATAGGAACTTGTAGATTGTTTGATGTATTTGATTAATTATGCATTTGTTGAAATACATTATTATATGCTGTGAAGTTTTCTTGTTGGGCTTTGGCTCATGGGTGCTCTATGATGCAGGTAAGTGCAAAGGAAATGTTGACCAAGCAGGAGTTAGAGGGCATGGAGCGACGCGTACATGTTTGGCCTACCTGGCCGCCATAGCTGGGGTAATTTTGAGGAACATGTTGTAAATGTTTGATTTTGTCACCTAGGTTGATTGTAAAGTAACTTTTGGAGTTGTAAATATATTTTAAACAATATTTTGGGATCCCAACGTAACATTTTTATGATTTAAATGAATGCCCGACCTTTTATACTCAAATATTATTTAAATGAGTCTTCATTTTAATTAATCATGCTTTTGGGACTAAGACCTCGATTATCGAATTAATTGCACATTTTAAAATCACGTGGTAACGACTCTATGGTAGTAGGGTGTTACACAACTCTTCAAGCACAGACTCAGCAGACAATTGAATCTGGTACCGATGATTCTTCCTCGGTAGATCAAATGAAGATACTATGTCAAGTTCTTGGTGAAAGGCAGGGCAACCAGTGAGGAGTTGGCCGCAAATTAAAGGGTAAAACGTCAACTCGTCCCTCTCAAAACACTCAGTCTCAGGCACCACCTCACCAGTCGACTGAGGATATACATGAATTGTTTGATATGGTGAAGACCATGAGTGGGAAGCTTCAGTACGTGTATCAACAACTTCCACCTAAAAAATGTCAATCAACAAACATGGAGATGCATAATACATGTCAACAATTTTACTAGAAGTATGTAGATTCGTCATCAAAACCTCAGACTCCTCACATGTCTCAAGGTTCAGCTTCTCAGCCTTCACCAGGCCATCCAGACATGCCTGCACCTGTGGCCATCTCAACCTCCGGCCCAGCCATATATGTATTAAAAGTCAATGCCTCCGTGCCCTCAGGCTTATCCTCCTCATATAAGTGGACCTTCGTCCCAACCCCCGCCTCCTCATATGAGTTGACTATCGTCTCAATATCTGCCCTATCCTTATCCATACATGTATGGACCTGGAGGATCATCGTTACATCCACAGCATCCATGGCCACCACAGACTTTGCAGGCACCGCAACCACCGCAAACACCAGAAGAAGGGGACGATACGAAGGACGCCCAGGGTTGAGATATTTTATATATTATTGTATTAAACAATAACTTTAAATTAATATACTATTGTATGCATATTTAATTTGGATAATATTGTATTAGTTGTCTAATTTGAACACATTATCAATTTATGCATATTTTATTTTGATATTATTATTTGTATGCATATTTAGTTTTGTTATTATGATATTTTTTATTTTAATAAATATTTTTTATTTTTTTAATTACATCAAACTATTAGCGACGACAAAAGAATAATATAAAGGTCGCCGCTAATATTATATATTAGGGTTGACTTTTTATTATTAGGGACAAAATTTGATCCAGGAGTCACGATTATTAGGGGCGACGTTCAATTTATTAGGGGCGAAACTATCATCGCTAATATTAATTATTAGGGATGGCTTTTTCGTCGCCGCTAATAATCAACATTAACGTCAAAATATCAGCGACGACTTTGGGTAGTCGCCCCTTAAATCCCTATATGTTGTAGTGTACTATATCCTCATTTTCTCTCTCATCACTTTCTTTCTCCTCACTTCTCTCTCTTCGCTTTATTTTTCATCACTTTCTCACTCATTTTTTCTTGCATCAGTTTCTCTCATCTCAATTTCCATTTCTTCAAATTTTATTTCCTTACTTTCTCACTTCTTATTTTTTTCATCATTTTTTCTTTCATATTACTTTATCTCATTATTTATTACAAAATCTTAAAATATTTTTCTCTTTGTAAATATATTTATTTATTTATTAAAAAAATAAAAATAAAACTAAAATATTATTTTTAGAAAACATTAACCAAACACTTCTTGTTTTTTTGAAAACTACAAAAACGAGTTAGGAAACACAACTTTGAAAAGAAAAAATAGAAAACAATGTCAAACAGACCCCAATATTTTTAAAGCCCCAATTCTTTTGATTTCATCAAGATCACAATTTTTATTTAGAGTAAATAACACTTGGAGTCCTCATACTTTACCAACTGTATCACTTAGGTCCCAACCCATTATTTTGTAGCAATTAAATCCCCAACATTTGCTTTATGGCTCACATAGGTCCCCAAAGTTATATTTTATTAAATAAATCCTAATTTATAAGGGTAAAATTAGATTTTTTTTTAAAAATAACACCTTTTTTTTTTTTTTTAATCTTTAAACCCTTCTTTATTACCAAATATTTTATTTTTTTGTAATTGACCTAAATATTCTCTTGAAATATTAAGAAATAATATAATTTTTTTTTCTATCATACCTTTAAAATATTTAATATATTACTTATATATTAATTAGTTTACTATTTTTAATAAAAACGTTTATATACTTTAAATTTTACAAACATGAAAATTATTAAGGGTGTCTCTATCTATATCTTGATTTTTTCTCACCACACACATTTCTATTTAAACTCCTCATAAATTGTTAAAAATTATTTACACCTTTATAATTTATTGTTTAATTTTTTTATTTGTGTGAAAAGATTTTTTTAACAATTTATGAGGAATTTAAATATGTATTTAGTGAGAAAAAAAGATGTTATAGATATAAGCACCTTTAATAAATTTCATGCTTCTAAATTTAAAGTATGCAAATTTTATTTATTAAAAATGATAAAATAATTAATATATAATTGATATATTATATATTTTAGAGGTATAATAGAAATTATTTTTATTATTATTTCTTAATATTTCAAAAGAATATTTAAGTCAATTACAAAAAATAATATAGTTTATAATAATTAATTAATAAAGAATGGTTTGAAGAAAAAAAATGTTTTTTTTTGTTAAAATCCTATTTTACCCTTACAAATTAAGATTTGTTTAATAAAATATAACTTTGGAGATCTAAGTGAGCCAAAAAAATAAAGGTTGGGGGATCTAATTGCTACAAAATAAATGTTAGAGACCTAAGTAATACAACTTGTAAAACTTAGAGACCCCAAGTGCCATTTACCCTTTTATTTATAATATTACTCAATCAATTTCAAAGCCTCTTTTTTCATGAAGACAATTTTTTTTAATATTACTTAATCAATTTGTTTTGTTAGGTGAGATAAGTATTCGAGATAGATACTTATTTATACATGTAATTTTGTGAAAATATGTTTTCAATGCATTTTATAACAAACATTAAAAAAGAAGGTGGAAATATATGTGTTAGATTACGAAATATAAATTGCCCACCTAATAAATTTGATGTTTTATAACTATTAGTTTTTATAATAAAAATATTAGCAAATTAATATAATTGATTGTGCAAATAATTTATAGGGTTTATACTTTTTTAGATTCTATATTTTTTTTATTACCTGTTTGGATCCTGTGTTTTGATAAATTATTTTTTGGACCCTGTGTTTTGTAAAATAGTTCAAATAAGTCCTTAAACCTGATTTTAATGAACACAAAATTAAATATAACAACACATTTTTTAGGCAGAATGACTATTTTTGTTATGAGTTGTTAGTTTAATGAATTATTTGTGATTTTAGTTCAAAAAACTTTGATCAAAATCGCATTTAGGAGTCTATTTGAACTATTTTAGAAAATATAAGGTCCAAAAAATAATTTGTCAAAACATAAAGTCCAAACAAGTAATAAAACAAAACACATGGTCTAAAAATGTATAAACCCTAATTTATATAATTTCTAATATAAATAAGTTTAATATTAGGTAACTTCATAATAAAAATAAAATCTAGATTAAAAGATTAAATTAATAACAAACATAAAAGTAGATGGTATAAGTGAACTAATTTTACTATTTTGGTGACATTTTTAATAAAAAGAAATATAAAAATTGGGAGGCAAATTTATACTAAAAAAAACTATTTAGAGGCAAAAGAAAATAATGATTCCATTTAAAAGATATTTGAAAAACAAAATAAAAATAAAAAAACAAAAACTGGAGAGGGACTAATGATTAAAATATGATAAACTCTCATTTTTTTTTCTTAAGACGGTTGCATGTAGTTTCTACTTTCCACCGTGTAATGGTAGGATAATTCTTCATAGGTAATTCATTCATTGATTTAAATAATCGATAGAAAAAGTTATTCCTTTTAAAATCTTGACAATAGTGGGATTAGTTTTGAAAATAAAATTTAAATATATTTTGTGTTCTAAAATCAAAAACAAGAAAATGAAGTTTTGTTTGATTCTAAATCATTGTATCTTAAAATACAAATCTATTATTTTTTATATTTTCAGTTTCCTATAAATTATATATTTAGTTTTTTAAAACTCAAAATTAATTTTTAAATATTAAAGTAATTAAATTTTCAAAAACATAATTTTAGAATATAAATTCAGATATTTATTTGAGAAACACACTTTTTACCATCAATAACAAATCAGATTCTAAGCATTTTGTTTTTTTAGATGCCTTGATAGTAAAAAAAAAAGTATTTTTCGTACCTCGAGGGATCCACCAGGGATAACTTGAAAAGTACTCAGATTTATGATTAGTTAACCAAAAATACTTACTAATAACATTTAGTTGAATATTACCCACTTTTTTAATCACATTTTCTATATTACCCTTAAAATACTACTAGAAGTCCAATATAAAAATCTCAATCTTTGCCTTTGTGTGCTATTTACTTCCCTCTTTAAATAATCTTCTACCAGTTCCACTAGTTCAATATGAAATGAGAGGGATATAATAGGTATGTTAATGAAATATTAGGTATTAAGGTCAAAATCTAAAATAATGTGTGAAAATGAAAGAAGTTTTTTTAAATTGGATACTACATCTAATTTCTACTTTTTTTTCGTACCTCGATGCTCTTAAATGGTGTAATGGGACTTTATAAAAAACTGGTATAATGGGATCCACCACCCACGACTCCTTGACTATCCTTTTTTTTGGGTCTTCTGCTTTTCTAAAACAGCAAGACTCAATTATTCTCTCTTTTAACTTTCCCATATTATGATTTTTTTGGGATTCTTATAAGGCAAGTTCTGAACTCGAAGGAAGGTTGTGGCTTACTTAAGTCTTATCTTTGTATGCTCAGGTAATTATATTCTTCCCATCACCACTCACTACTGGTTCTTCTAATTATGATTTGGCTTAAATTTGCGGACTTTGTTATTATACATAAAGCATTATTCAGCTAAACTTTTCTCATTTTGTCTTCAATGAAAGTATATAGGTGATTTTACTTATTCCTGTGTAGTTTGTTTATTGCGCATCTGTAGAATTTTACATGTATTCATGCGATGATTGAATTAATTCATCGTTTTCGTATCGTGTGGCTGCAACATCTTCCTATGATTTGTTTCAGAAAAAAAAATTACTGTATGCATAATTTCTATAATTTAAAAAAAAATCCATAATTTAAGTTTTTCCCACACTTAAAAATAAAATTATAACGTACCACTTATATTCGATATTCAAATAAATCCACTTTGGTTTTGAAGTAATGTTATAATAATTTATCTCATTTTGAACAATTTTTGTTTAAAAGACTAGTCACCCTTTTATCATAATTATTATAATTTGAAGTAAATTTTTATATTGTATTTGATATTGGTACTAAAACAATAATAAAAAAAATTAAACAAGTATCAAATACAAAAATTATTTAAGTTTTTTTAAAAACATATAATGAATGAATTAAATTTTTATTAATTACTTGCTACAAAAAAAATTATTAATTACTACAAAAGAAGCATAAAAATATTTTATCAAAAAGAGTTTGACTAAAATTAGGTAGACTCTAAATTTTATATGATTTTGTAAAATAAAAGCTTTTCATTAAAATTTTCTAAAACAAAAGGCGATGTCTTGTTATTTATTATATATTCATCTTTAAGTAATTGACTAAAATGAGAAATTATGGAAAATAATACTCTAGGTGGTAGTAAATAATCTTAATTTAAGTGGTCAAAAGTCACATTTTGACTTTTGTTAATAATACCCATGCCATAAATAATCCTTTAAAAATAACATAAATATATATTTTTAACACATAACATCTATAATTATAATCATTCACCATCATATATAAAGGAGCCATATCACTATAAAAATAATGATCAACATACATTTAATAATTTGCCATTCAAATAATGATATGTCTATCAAAATTATGCACAAAAATATTACATCAACTGGCGCGATATTGTTTTTTAAAATAGCGAGTCTCATATGAAATAAATTTGATTGGTTAAATGAAACTGTCACGTCAATTGGTGTAATATTTTGATACATATATCATAAGTAGTCAGTATTGAGACATCTAATTGCGTTCGGATCGGGCTACATTCTAACCCAATTTGGTGAAGATCATTTGTTAGCTACGATAAGCTACTATAGGATTGTAGAAAATATTACTCTTTGCCATTCATTTTTAAACACCAAAATTGCATAGTGGTACTAAGCTTCACAACCACCATAATCCAACTGAAGAATGACCCTAGAGTAGGAATGTTAGTGATGTAGATAACAAACCAAATGGTTAGCTGTTATAGCTAGTTGTTCGTATTGATATTTGTCTTGTAACAACTTTCAGTTGTGTTCTTTAGTTAGTTGTACTCTGTTGAAGTTAGTTAAACACTGTATTTTGTTGCTTTTATTCAATATAAAAGGAAGTCTTTCTATTATCAGAGTGTAGGCTTGATTCATTCATTCACTTTCATATTCTCTCATTGTTTCAACAAACACATTTCTTTTAGCTCTCAAGTTCTCAGTGCAAGTCTGCTTGCTCTACTCAAACAAGGAAGAAACCTTGGGGCTCATGTACACACGCGTGCATCGTCATATGGCCGCGAGACTTTAGCGGTAATGCTGTCTCTGATTGGTGGTGTTGTCTTAATACATTGCGGTTTTTGGAAGTAATGGGCATCACAGTGTAATCGATCGCTGAGAAAAGTTCACGAAAAAATCACAGAGAAAGAATTTCTTTTATTGCACTTTTTTCTAAAAAAACCGCAAAGAAAGAATTTCTTTCACTGAGCTTTTTTTTAAACCACAAAGAAAAGTATCTCGTTGTTTTAAAAAACACATCAAATCAAGTTGGATTGAATATATTTAGATAAAAAAATTGATTCATAAATGACGTCCAAAGTTCCATATAAATAAAAAATTGAACACTCATCATCATATTATTTTAGAGCAACAAATACATAGCCATAGCACAATCCAAAAAATCTGTGGAGGCCCAATCTCACGAAATTCAAAAAATTGCTCATGAGATTATCTCAGAAGGTATGGCCCTTGATGAACAGTTTCAAGTTGCTGTTTTAATTGACAAATTACCGCCTTCCTGGAAGGACTTTAAAAATGTTCTCAGGCATAAGACTAAGGAATTTTCCTTAGAAAGTTTGATCACCCGCCTTCGTATCGAGGAGGAAGCAAGGAAACAAGACCAGAAAGAAGAGGTGCTTGTTGTCTCTAACAGCATCCCTAAGAAGCCCACACCTGCGGTTCTGAAGCCAAATGGCAAAACCTTTAAGAATCAGAACCGCAACTCGAATTCAAATTCTAACCGAAACGCGAATTCAAATTCCAACCGCAACAACCAGCACAATCCTCGAAACAACAATCAGAATTGGAACCATAACAGGAACCAAAATGGAAGGCAGCAGCCTCCACCTAAACAGAATGACTCTGGACAATTCCTCTGTTACGTTTGTAACAAGCCAGGTCATATGGCACGTAAGTGTAGGAACAAGCCAAGCACTGCTCCGCAGGCTAACTTGACTGAAGAAGCTTTTATAGCTATGATTTCTGAGATCAACCTTATTGGTGGATCAGATGGGTGGTGGGTAGACACTGGCGCTTCTCACCATGTCTGCTATGATCGTGCTATGTTTAAAACATACACTGCTGCTGATGATAAGAAAGTGTTGTTGGGAGATTCCCACACCACTATTGTTGCTGGGATGGGAAATGTGGAGCTTAAGTTTACCTCAGGAAAGACTTTATTACTGAAAGATGTAATGCATACTCCTGAGATGAGAAAGAATCTGGTTTCTGGTTTTCTGCTTAATAAGGCTGGGTTTACTCAAACTATTGGGGCTGATTTGTACACCATCACTAAGAATGGTATTTTTGTTGGGAAGGGTTATGCTACTGATGGTATGTTTAAGTTAAATGTTGAATCCAATAAAGTTTCTCCTTCTGCTTATATGTTGTGTGATTTTAATGGTTGGCATGCTAGACTTTGTCATGTGAATAAGCGCATTATTAAGAACATGAGTAACATAGGACTAATTCCTAAAGTGTCAGAAAATGATTTTGAAAAATGTGATTTTTGTAGTCAAGCAAAAATAACTAAGACTCCTCATAAGTCTGTTACTAGAGAATCTGAGCCACTAGATTTAATTCATTCAGATATTTGTGAACTTGACGGAACGTTAACTAGGAATGGTAAACGTTATTTTATCACTTTTATTGATGATTGTTCTGACTTTACTTATGTGTACTTGATGAAAAATAAAAGTGATGCGCTTGACATGTTCAAATTATTTGTGACTGAAATTGAGAATCAATTCAATAAGAAAATTAAAAGGTTTCGTAGTGATAGAGGAACTGAATATGATTCAAACATGTTTGTTGAGTTTTATAATTCACATGGCATTGTACACGAAACCACTGCACCATATTCACTTGAAATGAACGGTAAAGCTGAAAGGAAGAATCGAACTTTTACTGAATCTGTTGTGGCTATTTTATTGAATTCTGGTGCTGCATCTCATTGGTGGGGTGAAATTCTTTTGACTGTTTGTTATGTGCTGAATAGAGTTCCTAAGTCTAAAGGTAAAGTTTCACCTTATGAGATCTTGAAAAATAGGCAACCTAACCTGTCTTATTTTAGAACTTGGGGTTGTCTGGCTTATGTTCGTATTCCTGATCCTAAGAGAATTAAACTAGCAAGTAGAGCCTATGAATGTGTATTTATCAGATATGCAATGAATAGTAAGGCATATAGGTTCTATGATTTAAATGCGCATGTTATTGTGGAATCAAATGATGCTGATTTTTATGAACATAGATTCCCTTTTAAATTGAGAAATAGTGGGGGCGCATCTACTAGCAACATTCCTGTGATTAGGAATAATGAACATATTGAGGATAGAGAATCAGAACCTAGGAGAAGTAAAAGAACTAGAGTTGCTAAAGATTATGGTTCTGATTTCTGTGTCTATACATTAGAGGAGGATCCTGCTAACCTCCAAGAAGCCTTGTGCTCTCTAGATGCTGACCTCTGGCAAGAAGCAATAAATGATGAGATGGAGTCTCTTGAGTCTAACAAAACGTGGCACTTAGTTGATTTACCTCCTGGTTGTAAGCCTATAGGTTGTAAGTGGATTTTGAAAAAGAAATTGAAACCCGATGGTACTGTTGAAAAATACAAGGCTCGTTTGGTAGCCAAGGGTTTTAGGCAGAGAGAAAACATAGATTTCTTTGACACCTTTTCACCTGTTACGAGAATAACATCCATTAGAGTTTTGATTTCCCTAGCTGCAATTCACAATCTAGTTGTTCACCAAATGGATGTTAAGACTGCTTTTTTGAATGGTGAATTAGAAGAAGAAATCTATATGGATCAACCGGAAGGGTTTGTGATCCATGGCCAGGAACATAAGGTTTGCAAGTTAGATAAATCTCTGTATGGTCTTAAGCAGGCACCTAAGCAATGGCATGAGAAATTTGACAATTTAGTTATCTCACATGGATTTAAAGTAAATGAAAGTGACAAATGCATCTATTATAAATCTGATAATGACATTTGCACTATTGTATGTCTATATGTGGATGACTTGCTCATATTTGGTTCGAATATCCATGCTGTGAATGTTGTGAAATCTCTGTTGTGTGCTAACTTTGATATGAAGGACCTCGGAGAAGCGAATGTAATCCTTGGTATTAAGATTACTAGGTTCGAAAAGGGAATTTCTTTGGATCAATCTCACTATATTGAGAAGATTCTAAAGAAATACAATTACTTTGATTGTAAACCTGCTTGCACACCATATGATCCAAGTGTAAAGTTATTTAAGAACACTGGTGACGGTGTAAGACAATCTGACTATGTGAGCATCATTGGCAGTCTTCGATATGCCACTGATTGTACTAGACCCGACATTGCCTATGTCGTGGGATTATTGTGCAGGTTTACTAGCAGACCTAGTATAGAGCATTGGCATGCTATTGAAAGGGTCATGAGATACCTAAAGAGAACCATGAACCTTGGATTACATTATCAGAAGTTTCCAGCTGTTCTCGAAGGTTATAGTGATGCAGACTGGAACTCTCTGTCTGATGACTCCAAAGCAACAAGTGGCTATATCTTTAGTATAGCTGGTGGAGCTGTCTCCTGGAAATCTAAGAAACAGACTATTTTGGCACAGTCCACCATGGAGTCTAAAATGATAGCACTAGCTACAGCTAGTGAAGAAGCAGGTTGGCTGAGAAGCCTGCTAGCTGAGATCCCTTTATGGGAAAAACCGATACCAGCTGTGTTGATCCACTACGATAGTACCGCGGCTATTGCAAAAATTCAGAACCGTTATTACAATGGTAAGAGACGACAGATACATCGTAAGCATAGTACTGTTAGAGAGTTTCTCTCAACAGGAGCTATTAGAGTGGATCATGTACGCACTGATGATAACCTAGCAGATCCTTTGACGAAAGGATTAGCTAGAGAGAAAGTCCTTAAAACATCGAAGGGAATGGGACTATTGCCCTTAGAATGATGAATCACTCATGATGGTAACCCAACCTAAAGACTGGAGATCCCAAGAACTAGGTTCAATGGGTAATAACAAGTTGTGAAGTGATATGAGTTGAATCATGCTATTTCCATTAAAGCAAATAGAAGCATGAATTCCTGAAGCGATGAGAGGATGAGTTAATAGAAACTCTTAATGAGATCTATACTCTATGTGGAGTGGAGTACCGAGCTACAGGAGTACTCTTGATAGACTCACCTACGTGAATGTGGAAGTGGGGCCGCTTCCTATGGAATTTGGGCAAAATTTCTAGAGCATTCACTATACTGGGATAGACGTGCATGGCCATTAACGCACGGGCTGTTTTGATTACACCCTTGAAAGGTTGGTGCGTGGTACGATGTTAGAAATAGAGTTCAAGACTACGTGTCACTCTAGTATAATCTAAATCATATTCACTACGCAAATGTTCAAATCGAAAGATACATTTGTTTATGCACAATCTTATAGATTCTGAAATTGCTCACGAAACTATTTTTAAAAATTCAAGTGGGGGATTGTTGGAACCTTTTGTTATGAATTATTAAAAATTGATACATTTGTGTGTGATATGGGAAAAGTCCCACATGGATTTGGAACACTCTTCTTGGAGTGTATATATATTGCAAATGCAATGACTTGGGGTGTGCCCCAAGGGGTACCCAGTTTTGTGCGAATGGGTGAGGACTCACACACTTGACCACCACACACGCGCGCGCGCCGCCGCCGCCGTCCGTCCGACCGAGCCGAGCTGAGCTGGCTGGCGGGTGGGTGGTGTGGTTTCGTATTAACGTTTTATTTTTTTAAAAAACAAAGGTATCTAAACGTTTATATCATTTTATTAATTAAATAAATTTTACAACGTTCATTTTAATAATACAAAAAACGGTTTTATTTTTATTAATTGAAGATAAACATTTTTTAGCCGTTTAATCCTTAATCCTCCTCTGATTTATTAAGAAAAAATGTTTTTGACCGTTTTGGGGATTTCTCTGTGTATAAATAAGATAGAACCATTTTGGAAAAATAGACAACAAACAGAGAGTTCCTTTTGGGTTCTGGATTCTGCGAGAATTTTCAGAGAGCAATTTTTTATATAGGGTGTACAAGAACGATCCTCTCGGTGTAGGGAGGATTCGTATCAGAGGCTGTTTTATCCTGGGGACGGCGTGGTTGATAGACTGCTGTGCACACTTGGGGCAGAGCCGCAAACGTCTTAAAGAGAGCGACTTTGTCCGTGACTCAGCCAGAAATTTTGTTCGGTAAATTCGTTCCATTTTATTTTTCTATTGTGGAATATCAGTTGTACTCTTATTATGAAGTTAGTTAAACACTATATTTTGTTGCTTTTATTCAATATAAAAGGAAGCCTTTCTATTATCAGAGTGTAGGCTTGATTTATACATTCACTTCCATACTCTCTGATAGTTTCAACAACACAGTTCTTTTAGCTCTCAAGTTCTCTGTGCAAGTCTCCTTGCTCTGCTCAAACAAAGGAAGAAACCTTGAGGCTCACGTACACACGCGTGCATCGTCAGATGGCCGTGAGACTTTAGTTGTAATGTTGTCTCCCATTGGTGGTGTTGCTTTGAGGGTGGCTGATCTGTGTGTTGGCCGTAATCTTTCTTGGACAGAAGAAGAGAAAGGAAGAAAGAAATAAAGGAGAAAGAAGGCTTTGTGTGGGAAGATAGAAATATTATCCAAGTTTGACCAGTCAAAACACTTTAAAATATTTAATATATAAAATTTGACTGGAATTACACGTTACACACGCTTAAAGATTAGACATATATCTTCAGTAGTATACTATGTTGTGTTTGCATGATTTATGATAATTTTCCTTTTTATTTGTTTTTTCTAAGAAAGAATAAACTTAATTATGCTTCTTGCCACTACAAAAAAAATGGCCTTTAGGGGCGACGGATGTCACCCCTAATAATATCCAAAGTCGCCGCTGACGTGTTGCCGCTAATATGTCGACGCTAATGTAGGTTATTAGCGGCGACTTTAATGTCGTCCCTAATAATTAACATTAGCGGCGATATTTTCGCCTCTAATAAATCGATCGTCGCCCCTAATAATCGTGATTTTCAGATCATATTTCGCCCCTGATAATAAAAAGTCGTCTCTAATAATTTAATATTAGCGGCGACATTGGATATTATTAGCGGTGACTTGAATATTATTAGCGGCGACATTTATATTATTAGTCGCGGCAGATGTCGCCCTTAATAATTTGATATAATAAAAAAATTTATTAAAATAAAAAATTTAAATAATATTTTTTAATATATAATATAAAAATAAATATGCAAAAAAAAATATTAAATTTAAATATGCATAAAATTAATAATTTGTTCAAATTACACAACTAATACAATATTATCCAAATTAAATATTCATGCAATAATATATTAATTAAAAGTTATTATTTAATACATCTCAACCATCAACGTCATCTGTATTGTCCCCTTCTTCTGGTGCTTGCGGTTGTGGCGGCAGTGGCTGCGGTGCTTGTGGTGTGTGCGGAGGCATCGACCATGGATACTGTGGAGGTAACGACGATCCTCCAGGTCCATATATGTATGGATAAGGATAAGGATATGGCAGTGGTTGAGACAACGATCCACTCATATGAGGAGGCGAGGGTTGGGAAGAAGGTCCACCCATATGAGGATGATAAGCCTGAGGGTACGGAGGCATCGACCATTGACACATATATGGATTAGCCAAAGGTTGAGATGGCAAATTTGGTGCAGACGTGTCAGGATGGCCTGGTGAAGGCCGAGATGCTGAAGCTTGAGACGTGTGCTGTGTCTGAGTTTCAGAAGATGAGCCGACATACTTCTCGAAAAATCGTTGATATGTATTCTGTATATCCACGTTTGTTGTTGGACGTTTTTTAGGCGGAAGCTGCTGACACACGTACTGAAGTTATTCATTCATGACCTTCACAATGTCAACCAATTCACGCATTTCCTCAGTCGGTTGTTGAGGTGGTGCCTGAGATTGAGATCTTTGAGATGGACGGGTTAACGATTTTCCCTTTAATGTGCGGCCAACTCCTCACTGGTGGCCTCGCCTTTCACCAAGAACTTGACTTAGTATCTTCATTTGATCGACCGAGGAAGAATCATCGGTACCAGATTCAACTGTCTGTTGAGTCTTAGCTTCAAGAGTTGACTTTAACTTAACCTGTTTTTAAAAAATATTATAAGACAAAAGAAAAATATAATTATTTGAATTGATAATAAAGTTAAACTTACATAATCTCGTTCAGCATCCTCGTTGACAAAACTCTTATTCTTTTTTGTCCAGTGATACTCCTTCCATTCCTCAATGAGGTTCGGGTTCAACTAATAAAGAAAATGAGAATGTTAGAAAACTTATAAATTCATACAACTTAATTAAGTCAATATTTTCACTTACTTTTTCGTGACGAGTGGCCGCTAATGATTTGATTCCTTGTGTTGTAGAGTACTTCATTTGGTCTCGATTTATTTTGTTCTTCACTGAGCGTGCAATAAACTCTGGACTCTTGAAAAACTCACAAATTTGTTTCCACTCATCGGCGTTGACATCTTTAGGTGGATTCTTTAGGACCTCATCCCAATCATCTGGTCCTTTGTAGAACTTTTTGAAGTGGGTGTGCCGCTTACTTTTCCTATCTCGGTATCTCTCAGACATCTCAGCATCGATACTGTCAATGAGAGTGGTATAATCTGGTCACCCATCTATTTGATAAATGTGCTACAATAAAGAAAAAACATGTTAGTAATGCTGGAATTATAATACAATTATTATTAAAGTAAATTCTAAAAAATTTACCTTCACTTTACTAATGACATTGTCCTTATACCGTTTTGGGATACTCGTCCAATCCTTGTAATATCCTGGAATCGCTGATGTGACTTGGGAGCCCAAAAGGCTTACTAAAGCAGCATGTTCCGTTCCCACCACCTTGTATGTGATAGGGTCAACCACTATGGGAAGTGGATGTCCAGCTTCTCGCCTTCTGTCATCTAAATTTTTCCCAGCGGCAGGCCCACAACCTTTTCTCTTTGGTGGAGCTACTGTATTTTTTTTTTTTAAATAAGTGCATCATATAACTTGGTAAGTTGTATAATAAAGTCTAATTAGAAATCAATTTTAAAATACCTGACTCGCAACTGGAGGGGATCGTAGTAGGATCCGGTAGATCTTGACCACCACCATCTCCGCCATGGTATGAAGATACATCTGCTGACATCTTTAAACTAAATATAACCAAATTTGTTTCTTAGTATGAATATCAGATATATATTATTTAGAGATATATAGTTGTAATGACCACATAAAATTCCAAAACATCATCAACATGACAAATCCATAAATCGTTCAACATTTCTGATATATAATTATTTAAATATAAAGTTTTTCTTACACAGATACAAGAACTAAGTACAATAGTCACTGTCATCACTTAACAAATTAACATCTAAAGGTGAAACAGGACAGGATTGGTGTTATCATCTTCACTAAGGCCAACAAGTAAATCATCCTCATCATTTGCTTCTTCTACGTCTTCGACTTCTTCATCATCATTAATAAAATCATCAGTATCTTGGGCAGTTGAATAAGGTCGAGCGACGTTGCCTATGAATGTTGCTGGTTGATTAGATTGTTGAACAACCAACTCCCCAAGCTCAACAGTCAATATGAAATTGGATGAGTTTGTGTCATGTACAACATCATTATCAGTAATTTGATCAGAATTGCTCAGAATATCCCAAACTTGCCTATGATTCACTTCTTCAACAACTTTCCAAGCTCGACCTCTAAGTAAATCATCGAGATAGAAAACCTGTTTAGCTTGGCTAGCAAGTATGTATGGTTCATCTTTATACCATTCTCCGCTCACATTTATACTGGTGACATTATTTTCAGTAATTGTTTTTTTTTTCGGGTCCGTGTTGAACCATTTACATCGAAACAATACCACTGAATATACACCAGTATAAGATACCTCCAATATCTCTTCAAGTTGTCCATAATAGTTAAAACCTTCTGTCCCAGCAACACACACTCCACTATTTTGTGTAATACGATTTTGATCTCGATTGTGTGTAACATATCGAACCCCATTCACTATACATGCCTGATAGGAGTACGCCAAAAGATCGGACCTAGATGCTAAAGCTAGCAACTCATCTCCATTCTCTAATGACCTGAGCTGGTGCAAGTCATATATCTAAATATAGAAAAATATATTATAATAAGAAACTTATATTTCAATCTATCAACAAAGAATGTCCTAGTTATAGATTACCTTCTCGTGAACGAAACCCTTTTTTGTGCAAAAGGTTATGATCGCCCAATGGATCCTTCTGTTTGATCTCACGAAGGTGTTCGCTGTTGATTAACATAGTGTTACCATTACAGGTGATATATGCTACATTAAAAACAACATAAAAAATAAAGATAGTTAAATTAACCTACTCCATATAGACTTTAATTTCCAAAGAATTCTCCAGTATGAATCACTCAGCTATATTCCGAGTCTTTTCATCGAGAGACACTTGAAGTCCCTTACTCAATGGACGACATTGAGATTGAAACACTGATAGGTGGCGTGGAACATAAATTATATCCGCATTTCGATTCGGACGATTAGATTTGGTTTCCACACCTTTGAAATACATGGAACAAAATGTTAAAGCCTCATCCGCCATATATCCTTCAGCTATGGACCCTTCAGGACGAGCTTTATTCCTGACATAGTTTTTTAATTTCTTCATGTATATTTCAAAAGGATACATCCATCTCATAAATACCGGCCCACCCAATAATGCCTCTTCTGGAAAATGCAAGACCAAATGTATCATTATGTCAAAAAAAGCTGGAGGAAAAATCAACTCCATTTTGCATAAGATGTGAATGACCTCCCTTTGATCTTTCTCCATATCATTTACATTCAAGGTTCGCGAACATAATTGTCTAAAGAAATTACATAGTTCCATTATGGTGCCTGATATAGATTTTGGAAGAAACTTGCGGATACCCACTGGAAGTAATCGTTGCATTATCACATGACAGTCGTGTGACTTCAACCCAATGATATTTGAGTCATTATCAGTAACTTTCTTCTTCAAGTTCGAACAAAAACCATCTGGTAGTTTAACACCTTTTAGAAATTGAAGAAATTCTTGCCTATCTTTAGGAGTCAACACATAGGGAGCATGTGGTTTCATTAACGTTTTATTATGATCTTCATATATCCACAGTGCGTCCCTAACTCCCATATTCTTTAGATCATGTCTTGCATTTGTAGTGTCTTTGGACTTATCGTTATCCAAGATAGTACCAAGGACACTGTCACAAACATTCTTCTCAACATGCATAACATCTATGTTGTGTTTTAACTCATTCGTACTCCAGTAGTCAAGTTCATAAAAAATGCTTTTTTTCCTCCAGTTACTATCCTCCACACCTCTTTTTCGTTTCAAACCTCCAAACCTCTCATGTTTCCCCGAGACTTGAGGTGGTAGAGCATTAACTTGATCTAAGATATCCTAACAAGTAAACTTTCTTGGAGGACATCTTCTCTCAACTTTTTCGTCGAATTGAGTATCCTTTCTCCACCGATGATTATTGGTCAAGAATCGTCTATGACCAACATAAGATGTCTTACCAATCACTCGGATAAAGGATGTGTCTTCGTTGCATGTAGGACAAGCCTTGTAACCCTGACCACTCCATCTAGACAAACTACTTCGAGCAGGAAAATCGTTTACAGTCCACAAAAGGGCCGCACACATCTTGAACATGCTATTGTTTCTACCATCCCTAGTTTCCACCCCGTTAATCCAAAGCTCTTTCAACTCTTCCACCAGTGGCCTAAAAAATACATCAATGTCTTTCCATGTGATTTTGGCCCAGGAATAAGAAGAGTCAGCATGAAATAATGATCCTTCATACAAAGCCAGGGTGGCAGATTATAGTTCGTCAAGACAACAGGCCACATGCTGTACGATAAACTCATGTTGCCAAATGGATTAAACCCATCGGCAGCCAAGCCCAGACGAACATTTCTAGGATCTCTTGCAAAATCTGGATGTCTGGCATCAAAATCCTTCCATGCTAACCCATAAACCAGATGACGCATCATCCTCTCTTCTTTCGATCTCCCAGTATGATGCCATAGCATCTCTTCCGCTGTATACCTTGAACTGTACAATCTTTTTAATCGGGGAATCAACGGAAAATAACGCATCACCTTATGCAGAACTTTTTTCCCTTTATTCTTCTCATTTATCCACCTGCTACTCTCGCACACTGGATATGAATCTTTAGATGCATGCTCATTAAAAAATAAACAGCAATCATATCTACACACATGTATTGATTGATATCCTAACCCTAATTTACTCAGTTTTTTTTAGCCTCATAGTGGGATGTTGGAATTTTGTTTTCCTTAGGAAATGCAAACTTTAATAACTTCAACAATTCATCAAATGTGTTGTTTGGTATCTTCCCCCTCACTTTCAAGTTCATCAACTTAGCTAAAAAGTTCAGCGATGATATCCAATCATAACCCGGATACAACTCAGCTTCAATCTTGTTGAATAACTCGTCATAGTACTGACCCATTCCACTATTAGCTTCTTCAGCATTGTTCGGTAAAAGGAAATCGTCAACGACATCTCGCATCTCATCTACGGGCTCATTCTCATCCACCCCTTCATCATCAACATCTTCCTCGACTTCCCCATGATAAATCCACTGTTCATAACTCTGTTGGAATCCCCAATCGAATATATGTGCTTGAACGACATCCAAAGTTTGCAGTCTAAGATTCATGCATCTGACACATGGACATCTTATTCTCCCGTCACAATCTTTGTGTTGTGATGCCATATTAATGAAATTTTGGAGACCAATCCAATAAGCATCACATGCACGATTTGAAGAAAGAATAAAAAATACTTACTACTTGTCCAAAAAGTTGAAGGATTCAAACTTCTCTTGTAAAGAAAGCTAGAAAATGCCAGATGGAGAGGGAAGTAGAGTGTCACCTTTGAGAGGGAAGAAAAATGGGTATGAGGGAGATCAGAGAAACTGCTTATTGTAGAATAAGCAGACTGCAGCAACTGAAACATTTTCTTTGTGTAAAGCTTTGCAAGATGTTCAGAAACCAACATTTAGGAGGACAACATGAAAAATGAAATAAAAATTATAATAATTGTTAAACTAATTCTGAAAAGCCTGTCAATTCAAGTTGCTTCCTTATGTTCAAGAGGAATACAACATAATAGTAGCAAAGACAATTTTACAAATATTTTAAAGTACAGACAAGATTGGTACGTTTCAAGATCATGCTAACATGCTATTATGCTCTTTATTTAGTACCATGATAAATATATTCTACTAAAACAATATTGGCACAATTTTCCTTGAACATGTTCATTGCCATAGTAGAGAAAATGTCATTATTAGACAGCAACATCAATAAGAATCCAAATGGCCTAATTCTCCCAGAACAAGATTAAATAATGAACTATGCTCTCTGTCCTCCAGAAAACATTAAAAAAAAGCTCTCAAGTAGAGGATCGCATGAAAAGATTAGAATTGAGCAAATATGTAAGAAACATGCTAGCAAAGAAAGGTGCCTGGCAACACAAATACTAGCTCAAAGAAAATCAAAATCATGACACACTTTGAAAACTGAAAGATTTGGTAACTTTCACTGCTTTTATTCTTTTTTAATATCATCATTTCTCATTTCTCAGTTCTTTATGTTTAATGTTTTTTATTCTTTTGAATATATTTTTGTTTTATAGTGAAAAATCAGCTTGTTTGAAGACACAAGTACAATGATCCTCATTTGTTTCATTAGTTTTACTGATACAATTTTGTTTTTGTTGTTTTAGGATGGAAATGGAGGCACTTAGCAAAGAAGCAAATCCTAGGGGGAGTTGGTGGACTTATCAAGGAAGGGGTATTGATTTGTAGTTAAATACTTATATATTTTTTCTAAACAAAACCAATAAATAATAATTATTTGTTTAAAAAAAATACAAGAGAAAGGGAACATACATAGTAAGCAACAGAAAGAGAACATACACGATGGGATTTTTTGTTTCTTACATTCCTCTCTTTTGCAACATCTCCCCTACATGTAATTACACATTTTCAAGGAGAATATTTTTTATAGACTGATTCGAAACTTAGGAATTTTTGGCTCATTTGGGATTTTTTTTAGAAACGAGGCTATGAGGTTCAACATTGAAAACATAGTTAAGAAAGAAGAAGACGAGGAAGGACAGAAGGGTAGGGAGTTCCCTTTGTTATCATATATTGAGTTTCATCTACAGAGTGTATATATATAAACAAAAAAAGAATATATATATATAAAAAAAGAATATATAAATAATAAGGAGTCTGCCGTGAGCTTACCATGACCGGTCCAAGATTGAAGCGACGAAAGCCCGTCTGAGTCTACCGTGAGCTTCGCCAGTCTCTTCTTGTGCTGCTGCGTACGTTCTTAGTGGAGAGGGAGAGATGGAAGACGTGAACGGCGGCCCAAAGATAAACAGATGAAATGGTTATGTTTTAGGGTTGGGACCTTGTAACGTGTCGACTATTAGCGGTGGCACGTGTCGACACGTGTCGTCGCTAATAGTCGCCGTAGATATTTTTTAATCAACGTGTCGAATATTAGCGGTGACACGTGTTGCCGCTATTACGTAATATGTCGTCGCTAATATCCCGTTGGAGGGAAATTTCCCACTTTTTTATAACATTTTAAAAATATTAGTGTAATAAAAATGTCGCCGCTAGTAATATTTTTAATAAAAAAATTTAACTGTCTTATATCAGCGACGACTAAGCTTTGGTCGCCGCTAATAATGTTATTATTAGCAGCGACTTTTGGTCGCCGCTATTAATGTCGCCGCTAAAGAGTGCATTTCTTGTAGTGTGCTAAGAGGATTATTCTATTTAAGTTTTGTAACACTTATTACCTGGGAATTTAATTGATCATTTGGTTAACTGTATAATTCATTTCGTCATCTTATTTGAGCTCACTAAAGCTCTAATTAATTTTCCAACAATGCTTTTACTTTTTACTCAGGAGAAGAGTGGACGTACGCCAGTATCAATAAATAAATTTCAATAGTTGCATTACCTGATTTTGATCAAGAAGAGGAGAGGAAAGGAACAATCCATTTTCATCATATACTTGTACATATTATCAATGGGTATTGGCTTGAAGGTCTTGGTAGACAAAGAGAAGAAGAGAGTTATTTTTGCTGAGTGTGATCATGATTTTGTTGATGTTCTCTTCAGTTTCTTGACAATGCCAATTGGCGCCATCTTGAGGCTCGGCTATATAAAATCATCAATTGTGGGGATAGGTTGCATGAACAATCTGTACAAAAGCGTTGAGAATGTTAAGGATTATTTTCAGGGTGGTTGTAAAGACATGCTGCTAAGTCCACGAAATGGGGTAGAAGCTCACTACACAAACCTGAAAATGAACATTAACAACAAAGATGCCAGAATAGTGCTCAAAAATGTAAATTCATTAGTTTTAAAGTGTAAAGTAAATTAAGTTTTAATTAATATTTTCATGAATTTATTGTAATATTTGTTTTAATTGAAAATATTAATTTTTGATTTAATTTATGTTTAATTTTCAGGAAATAATTTGCATTTGGACAATAATAAAAAGAGAGAAGAAAGAAATAGTTAAAATTGAAAAAAAGAGAAGAGCAAATGATATTCTTGAGATTAAAGCCCAACTAAAGGAGAAGCCCAAGCCCAATTTCCTCCCCAGCCTGGAGCCGAGCCTGCAAGCCGCCTGACGCTGCCAGCCTGCCAGCCACTCGCCTCGTGCCACCTGTCAGCTGTCCTTCAATCTCTCAGCATCTGAAGCCCAACGTGCCCAATCCGAAGCTTCAACTCTCCAATAGGCCCAATTCGGGTCTTCTCCTTCTACTCCTCTCCCATCAGCGCCAACCCCCTTCAACAAAAGCCCAACAGGCCCAGCGGCCCAATGCGCCCAGCAGCTTGCCTCCTTCAGCCGTCCATGTGTCGCCTCCCCATTGGCTGGGAGTGGGTCAAAACCCTCTTGTACCATCAGCCACCTTCAACCCATATTTTGTGGGTATTGGGCCTTGCAAAATTGCCATTTTGAGCTTTAAAGCTCATCTTTTTTGGTGTCTTTGAAAAAGAGCATATTGACCATGCCTCAAAATAACTAGGTTAATATTTATAATAAGTTTTGATTTTTTAAAATCATATTTTATTATTAATATTTCAGATTTATTTTGTAAACCCCAATTGTTGTTTAATTTCTTTTTAGTCCTTTTTTTCTCTATAAATATGGACTCTTTCTTCACACTATGTATGTAATTTTAGAGTAAAGAAACTATAACAAAATTTATACTCACTTTCTTCTTAGAATTTTGTGAGAATCATGAGCATAATGGCCTAATCTTACTAGGAAGGTTATGGATGATTCCATATGCTAGTGATGTTATTTTGCTACTTTGATTTACTATGTTCTTAATGTAAAAATTTTGAGTTATTTATGTTCTTTCATCTCCATTTTTATTTTGTTATCTTTATTTACTTATGCTAATAGTATATAGGATTAGTCATGCTCTTTCTATGTACTTCTAATTAGTAAAAGTAATATTGGTACCTAATTTTATGTCTAATCTTCTATTGCATTATTGCCTTTGGGTATTTTGTCATTTTTAGATTTTTCATAAGATTAACATTGTTGTTGACTGCATTTTTAGCCAACAACGTGAGAACGTCAAATACGACAAACCTTCAAGAGAATGTAAATGACAACAGACGGTATAAACAAGAAAAGTAAATAACACACAGTATTTTTATAGTGGTTCAGCCCCGATTGTCGGTAATAGCCTAATCCACTTAGAGTTGTGATTTATAGTTCTATACTCAAGATCAGATGGACTGAGCCAACTGAGTTTCTTCAGTACAGATTGTGAAAATACAAGGGTTCTCTCAAATATCAGCACTTTATCTCTCTAGAATACACAGACCCAATTTTCTCTCTCTAGAAAGAAGAAGCAGAAGAAGCCCCTCTCTTATCCCATAAGCTCTCTATTTATAGGCCTGGGATCCTCAATTGATATCCCCTTTCGATAGGGATATTTTATTATTCATCTTATATTTATATTACAATAAATGTTTAAAATACAACTGATTCCTCAATTTGAGTGAGGAGTGAGAGATTCCCGGGTGCCTAGACCAATTCTTGCTAGAGTCGTTCTGGGGACTTTGACGTAGTCTCACATGCATGTTGATTACTCCTTCAAGCTTTCCTTGGACCAAAGGTGGTATATGCATGGCTCTCCTCGGACCAAAGGTCATGCAAGCTTGGCTCCTCACCTTGGGTAGGTCCGAGGCAATTCTCTTGTTTCTCACCTCGGACAACTTTGAGCATACCTCCTCCATTCAAGGTCCCTTCGGACCTTGTGGCCTTCTCCTCGGACCAAGGTGGTCCGAGGCATCCTCCTCTTGCCTTCTCCTTGGACCAAGGTGGTCCAAGGCATCCTCCTTGACATCTCACCTTGGACAAGCATGAGGCATTCCCCTTTAGCATCTCCCAACTATGTCCGATCGGACATTGTGTAGGCTCTCCTGGGCAAAATCTAAGTCTCCATTCTTGGCTTGCATGGGACTCCTCCTCCTTAGCTACTTACCTTGGACACGTTCGAGCCAACACTTAGGAAACATTGGGAGGCTTACCTCAAACACACCCTTGGAGTCTCCTAGGACCACATCCTCCTTGGGGTCTCCTAGGACCACTTTCTCCTTGGGTCTCCTAAGACCACTTTCTTGAGTCTCCTAGGATGCATTCTCCTTAGCCTCCTAGGACCAAGGTGCACTTGGCTTGGTTATGACATCTTTCAAGCAGTCCGAATTCTTCGTCAGTCTACCGGGTCACTTTATCACAACTCTGAGGAGTCAATGTATTTATTGACTATTAACGTGTCTTTTACTGACCATGCACTGCTACTTGTCACATTTATTGCCACGTCCTTGATCTCCAATTTTTGGGTATAACAATTGTGCTTTTAAAGTAAAGAACTTTATAACTCAAATGAACTTTAGTTAGAAAATAATATGGACTTTAATGTTAGACTTTTCAAGTAAATGTTGGGATGTGAACTATTTACTTGTGTATTTTTGTAAATTAAGTAACCAAGTAACTAAACAAGCATATGGATGATTCTTGAAACCTTTCATTTTCTCAAACTCTTGATTACATCTTACCTTTATTTCACTTATCTCATTTTATCACTTTATCAAAAAGACAATACCAAAATCTCAAACCTCTTTTCATATACAATTTTATTTATTTCTTGTTACTAACTTTTTGTGTTATTTTCTACTAATATTTTGATTTTAGGTTACCTCCTTGTGGATCGACCGACCGATCTTACTACAACTACCGCTTATTGGTAGTCACATTTTGGGCGTTAAACAAATTTTGGTGCCGTTGCCGGGGAGGTAATTTTCAAAGGTTTAGTGAAATTTTTACAAAAATATTAGTAACTTTATTTGTGTTTTTGTTAGAATAAATATTGTGTTAGTATAATTTTTTTTAATTACTAATTTTTAATTAATTAGATTATTATTATAACAAAAATAAAAAGAAAAAAAACTAAAAAAAATATCATAAACAATTTTTTTTATTTATATATATATTTTCTTTTTTTTTTCTTCTTTTTACTCTTTTCTTTTTTCGGTAACAAAAAAAATATATATATATACATATCTATAAAATAAAACTAAATAAAAAAACCAAAAAAAAATATTTATTCTTATTTATATCTTTATTTCTTTTTTTTTTTCCAATTTCCTCTCTTTTGGTTTAAAAAAAAACCATATATATATTTATATAATTATCTTTTTTTAGCTAATTCTTACTCCATTTTTCTTTCTTAATTTCTATTCTATTTTTTAAAGTTTAATACATATGAAAGAAAAGATTAAGCTTGCTATTCTATCTCCACTTTAATTTTCTTTTCTTGATTTGATTCTTGTGTTGTTTTATTTTGTTGCTTAGTTTAGGATTTTCCTTTTTCTTTGCCTTAGTTTTCCTTAGAATTTAGGTTTTTCAAAAAAAAAAAAAACATAAAATTGTTCATAAAATTTAAATAATAAAACGCTTAGTATTGGGAACACTTGTGTAATATTACAAATGATAGAAATCGATATTGTTCTGTCTAGAAAGATTAGTTGTTAAATAAGGTTTGTGATAGCGTTACCCTCCACACTTACCTGGGAACCTCGGGGAGTTCTGTCTAGGCGAGTGTGGGTCTTAAGCGGTACCTTGGCAACCTTCCCAATCGGCCTGGGAACATTTCGAGCATCTACCTTTGCACTATTACATTGTTGAACTTATTACTATAAGAAAACCAAGTTTGTTCTGTCAAAATAAGCAATTTCACTCTGCTTAAATGTTGTTTGGTCGAAAATGTTGACTTGTGATCCACCATACTTACTCAGTAACCTCGGGGAGTTCTAGTAAGGTGTTAGAGATCACCCCAAAACCTCCAAATCTACCTGGGAACAAGTTTAACAAAAAAATCAAAAAATCAAAAAATAAAAAAAAAGCAAAGAAAGAAAAAAAAAATCTAATTCCGAATTCTGAGAGTGGATGAATCATCACGAAACTTCTAGTGACACTTCTTCCAATTCATCCACCACTCCTTCCGGAACTCCTTCCACCAATCCTGCTTCTCCACAAACTTTCGCTGATAATAATCCATTCGCAATGGCTCGCAATGATAAAATCCAACTAAGAACTCTCAATGACTACCTCCATCCTACTCGCACTTCCACGCCTTCATGCATTATATTCCCTCCTAATATGCCCGCATTAGTCTTTAAACCTGGCATGATTCAAATCTTGCCCACATTTCATGGAATGGAAAACGAAAGCCCATACGTGCATATCAAAGAATTCAAGGAGGTAGTAGCCACGTTCTATAACCGATCCAAAAATGTTGATGTTGTGCGACTGAAGTTCTTCCCTTTCTCCTTGAAGGACAAAGCCAAAAGTTGGTTGTACTCTTTGAGACCTAGGTCGATTGGAACATGGGATGAGATGACCAAATCCTTTTTTCTGAAACACTTCCCCAGCCATAAGACCAACAGTCTAAAATGACAGATTTCCATATTTTCCCAAAAGGACAATGAAACGTTCTATCAAGTCTGGGAAAGATTCAAAGATCTGTTAAATCAATGCCCGCACCATGGCTATGAGAACTGGCATTTGGTCAGTTACTTCTATGAAGGCCTCACGAGTCGTAAGCACCAGTTTGTAGAAATGCTATGCAATGGTGAATTCCTCGAAAAAGAGCCAGACGATGCTCTTGAATATCTCGAAGAAACCGCGAAAAAGTCTCACACCTGGACTGGTCCAAGTGCTACTGACAGCACCAACCGACACAAACCATCTGGGATCTATCAACTTCAAGAAGAAGATAGTGTTAAGGCCCAACTCGAAGCTTCGAAAAAGCAGTTTGAGGTCTTAATGACGAAGAATAGCCAAAAATCGCACATGATCGCTCAAGCGGAACCGCAAGAACCTTGCTTTGTTTGTGGAGGGATGGAGCACTTAGCTAAGGACTACTTAGCTTTGAATGAAATGAGGGGGGTTTACGAGGAGCAATGCAATGCCTTAGGGGCATATAACAAGCCATTCTCCCATACATACAACCCTGGTTGGAGAAACCACCCAAATTTCAGTTGGAGAGATTTCAACCAAGCTCAATTGTCTGGAGGCCAATGGAGAAATGAGCAACAAGTTCTACCATCAAAGGCGTATTCTGCACCTCAATATAATGCTCATCCACAACGAAATTCTCTCGAGAATACTCTTCATGCATTCGTGGAGGAATAATCCAAACTGAATTGCCAAATGATGGAAGAAATCAAGGAAATGAAATGTCAATTCTCAAAATTGACTGAATCCTTGGCCATTCCGGAAAAAGGCAAACTTTCTTCCCATCCGAAATTCAATGTGCAAGGCCACCACATGGCCCAATCTTCAAATTCTAATGATCAAAATGTCAAGGAAGTGAATGCCATCACGATGAGAAGCGGTAAAACTCTGCAAGACCCACCCATAAAATCCAACACTCCCAGTACTCCAAAAGTCATTTCCGAAAATCCACCACTCAATGCCACTCCAAAAGTACCATTTCCCCAGGCTTTGAAATCTGTTGGGAAACTTCCTGATAACCGAGCTGAACTCCTTGAGCACTTGACACAAGTGAAGATTAATCTTCCTTTGCTTCACATCATTAAACAAGTGCCCGTTTATGCCAAAATCATCAAGGATCTTTGCACTGCAAAAAGGAAGCACCATGTCAAGAAGACCGCCTTCTTGATCGAGCAAGTGAGTGCGGTGATTGAACAAAAGGCACCGTCGAAACACAAAGATCCCGGTTGTCCCACCATTTCTTGCCAAATTGAGACCCATGAAGTCAACCAAGCCTTACTTGATCTTGGCGCGAGTGTAAATCTCATGCCTTACTCTGTATACTCTCAACTCGGTCTTGGAGAAATGAAGCCAACATCTGTTGTGTTACAATTTGCTGACCATTCCACCAAAAAGCCTAGGGGTATTGTTGAGGACGTGTTAGTTCAGATTGAAAAATTCTATTACCTCGTGGATTTTCTTATTCTTGATACCCAAATTGTGGTAAACATGGAGTCTAAAATTCCTATTATCCTCGGAAGACCATTCCTTGCTACAGCAAATGCTTTGATCAAATGTCGGAATGGTCTAAAGATATCGTTTGGAAACATGACTCTTGAAGTCAATATCTTCTACATCGGGAAACAACCCTAAAAAGATGATGAATGCTATCAAACATTCATGATTGGCACTATAATTCTTGAGGAGGTTCAATTGCGAAGCAACTTTGATAATCTTGATGAACTCCTCCTTTTGTCTGACAACGAAAGTCCTAGTTCTATTGAGTCTACTCTTGCAATATCAGATCGCATAGACTCACGCAATAGAAGGACTCAGTTTTGGCAACCTTGCTTTGAAGAGCTACCTCACGAGAGGGCACAGCCAAAAACTTCAGCCGAAGAGGTTCCAATTGTTCAATTGACCCAACTTCCTGAGGGTTTGAAACATGCCTTCTTGGGAGACGGTGAAACCTTTCCAGTTATCATCTCGTCCAACCTTCAAAATTCTCAAGAATTGCAGTTACTCGAGCTACTGCGAACGCATAAATCCGCGATAGGTTGGACCCTTGCTGATATCAAAGGTATTAGCCCCTTAATTTGCTCCCATCGAATCAATTTGGAGGACGAGGCTATCCCTTGAAGAGACCCTCAGAGGCGACTGAATCCCACAATGAAGGAAGTTGTAAAAAATGAAGTTTTGAAATTGCTAGACGCTGGTATCATTTATCCCGTAGCTGATAGCAAGTGGGTTAGTCCAACTCAAGTTGTGCCCAAGAAATATGGTGTCACCATTATCCAAAACGAAAAATGGGTCCTTGCCCCCACAAAAATGGTGACGGGGTGGCGCATGTGCATTGATTATAGAAAATTAAATGCCGCCTCCTGCAAAGATCATTTTTCACTTCCATTCATTGATCAAATCCTTGAACGTGTAGCTGTTCATCCTTTCTATTGCTTTCTTGATGGCTATTCTGGCTATTATCAAATTGAGATTGCATTAGAGGATCAAGATAAGACCACTTTCACTTGTCCCTTTGGCACTTTTGCTTTCTGGCTAGTGGCATGATAGAAAAATCAATGGAAGTATTCATGGATGACCTAACCATTTTTGGAAACTCCTTTGAGACATGTCTTCTTCATCTTGAAGCTGTTTTAAAACCATGCATCGAGAAAAGACTTGTCCTCAATTGGGAGAAATGCCACTTCATTGTATCTTCTGGCATAGTCTTAGGCCACATTGTTTCTGAAAAAGGAATTGAGGTTGATTAATCCAAAGTCGACTTTATCTCCAATCTGCTGACTCCTAGGACTGTCAAAGACGTTAGGTCATTTCTTAGGTCATGCTGGTTTCTATAGGAGGTTCATACAAAATTTTTCAATGATTTCTCGTCCACTAAGCAACCTCCTAGCCAAATATGCCACTTTTGAATGGACACCTAAGTGTGAGGAATCATTCCGAACGCTTTTCAATTCACTCACTTCCGCTCCCATCATCCAGTCACCCGATTAGAGTCTTCCTTTCGAGATCATGTGTGATGCCAGCAACTTTGCTGTGGGAGCTGTGCTAGGACAATGAAGGGAGGGGAAACCCTTTGTTGTCTATTATGCAAGCCGAACTCTCAATAGTGCTCAAATGAACTATTCCACTACTGAAAAAGAGTTGCTTGCCGTTGTCTTTGCTCTTGACAAATTCCGCTCTTATTTGATTGGATCACCTATTACGATCTTCACAGATCACTCCACCCTTAAGTATCTCCTTTCCAAAAAGGATGCTAAGGCGTGATTAATACGGTGGATCCTTCTCCTGCAAGAATTTGACATAACGATCAAAGACAAGAAAGGTGTTGAAAATGTCGTCGCAGACCACTTGTCCTGACTTGAATTTAGCAATCCTGCTGATGGTCCACCTATTCATGATGATTTCCCCGATGAACAATTGCTTTATGTTATCAAGTTATCGTGGTATGCTCACATTGTGAACTACTTAGTAACAGGTGAACTCCCATCTGAATGGAGTACACAGGACAAACGCAAATTTCTGGCCGAGGTGCGCAATTTCCTTTTGGGATGACCCCTACTTATTCAAGTATTGCCCCGACCAAATCATGCGAAGATGCATCCACAACGATGAGGTGTCTAATGTGCTGAATTTTTTCCACAATGATGCTTGTGGTGGTCATTTCTCTGTGAGGAAAACCACTGCAAAAATCTTACAATGCAGTCTTTACTGGCCTACTCTGTTCAAAGACACCAATGATTTCTGTCGTTCTTGTGTAAGGTGCCAAAAGTTAGGATCCTTATCCCGTTGGCACATGATGCCCTTGAACCCAATTCTTGTTATCGAAATATTTGATTGTTGCGGGATAGACTTTATGGGACCATTTCCACCTTCTTTTGGCTACCTTTACATTCTCCTCGCTGTGGATTATGTTTCCAAATGGGTCGAGGCTGTACCATGTCGAACCAATGATAATGTTACAGTTGTCAAATTCTTGAAAGAAAATGTGTTATCAAGGTTCGGTACCCCTCGCGCTATCATCAGTGATCAAGGCACTCATTTTTGCAACCGATCCTTTGAGGCTCTTATGCGCAAGTACGGTGTACTTCATAAAGTTGCAAATGCCTATCATCCACAGACTAATGGTCAAGCTGAGTTAGCCAATAGGGAGATAAAAAACATTATGGAAAAGACGGTAAATCCCGACTGCAAAGATTGGTCTACACGTCTTCTAGACGCTCTTTGGGCTTACTGCACTGCTTTTAAGTCCCCTCTTGGGATGTCTCCCTATCGGTTGTCTTTGGAAAAGCCTGCCATTACCCTGTCGAGCTCGAGCATAAAGCGTATTGGGCTATCAAAGCCCTAAACTTTGATCTGAATGTCGCAGGTATCAATCGCAAACTCCAGAGGAGTTGAGAAACGATGCATATAAAAATTCCATGATTTATAAAGAAAAATTGAAAATCGCCCACGATAAACAAATCCTGCGAAAACACTTTGAGCCAAATCAGAAAGTGCATTTGTACGATTCTCGCTTGCACTTGCATCCCGGTAAACTGCGATCGTGATGGACTGGTCCATTTGTAGTGAAGCAAGTATTTCCCAACGGTTCGGTGGAGGTCGAGGACCCAACCGATGGGAGAATTTTTCACGTCAATGGCCAAAGACTGAAGCATTACATTGAGAGTGTGAGTTGTGTTGAAGAGGTCCTTCTTAAGGACCCAATTTATACACTCTGAAATTCTAAATGGTTTGTTGTTGTTCTTTTTATTTTTATTTTTCATTATCTTTATTTTTTGTCTGTCTTTTATTTTTGTATGCTTTTCGTTTTTGTATTTTGTTTTGGGGTATTGTTACCAGGCTATTTTCGCTCTCACCTCATGGACACGGTCATCATCCAGGTGTTCTCTTTCCTTATCTTTTTCATTGATTATTCATTTTGACATTGAGGACACTGTCTGATTTTTGGTTAGGGGTGGTGAGCATGCATTGGCTTTCATTTGGAAAATCATATTGTTACGTCATTAGCATTCATTTGGAAAACATTATTGTCTTGTTGATTATTTTTTAAGTCAAATTTTCTCAAAATTATCCAAGCATGAGTATAACTTGTTGGTTTGAGTCAGTTTTTACTATGTTTAGCTATTAAGAAGTGATTTTCAGAGTTCTTTTGTGCACTTTCCAAACATGTGATAAATTGGTTGTTAACACAAATAGTTGAGAGAAATTTCAAGTTTAAAGTTTTTCATTTCTTGGTGAGTTGTGAGAGTTGAGAAAATAACTTTTTGAACTTTTATTGATCATTTGAGTTGGTAAAGTCACATCTTTGGAATTTAAAACATGACATTTACTAGAGGGATGTTTTCATATAAGAGTGAGTCTTTGTAATAAATTTTAAATTTGTGTTCCATTTAGTGTATTTTATTTGTCTTTTTTTTCTTTTCATTTTTGTGTTGTCTCTTGTCAAAAAGAAGAGAAAAGAATGATGAAAAAAACAAAAGAAAAAGAAAAAAAATAATAGATAAATGAAAAAAATGAAAAAAAAAGAGAACAAGAGCAACACTTCCTTCTATTATTTTGTAGTTGTTGAAAAAAAAATATTTCTATTACTATTATTTTGTGTAATTGTATTAAAAAAACAATTTTATTATCATTACAGTTCATTTTCTTATTTATCGTTTCTAGTTAGTTGTCATTCTGTTCTTTGAGTTTTCTCATGTAAATCCCAAAGGTTGTTTGTCATTTGAATTCCAATAAGTTCATTTGCCTATCTTGTGATCAATACTTGTTCAAATTGCTTGTCCTAAAAAGTTTATATTTTCTCATTTGAGCGTACACTGCTACATTTCCAACTCCAAGAGTGTAATCCTTCCCATACAAATACTTTCAATGCCCGTGAGGAATTTGGAGTTGAGATCTTTTTACTTTTGAGATTTCTCGATACTATTTGTGTTAAGACTTGTGATAAAAATAATATGGTTTGGTGCACACACACACAGCTCTGAAATCGCAACTATAGTAGCTTAGATAGTAATTTTTGACTTCTTGCCGATACTTTGAAAAATGCTTAGATGATTTTGCTTGGTTTGACTTGATTATTCAACTTGACAATTTTCTTTTTCGCTTGAATTGCTAGGGACTAGCAATAAGCTAGTTAGGGGTTGTGATTAGTGTTCAAAAATGCAAATTCATTAATTTTAAAGTGTAAAATAAATTAAGTTTTAATTAATATTTTCATGAATTTATTGTAATATTTGTTTTAATTGAAAATATTAATTTTTGATTTAATTTATGTTTAATTTTCAGGAAATAATTTGCATTTGGACAATAATAAAAAGAGAGAAGAAAGAAATAGTTAAAATTGACAAAAAGAGAAGAGAAAATGATATTCTTGAGATTAAATCCCAACTAAAGGAGAAGCCCAAGCCCAACTTCCTCCCCAGCCTGGAGCCGAGCTTGCAAGCCGTCTGATGCTGCCAGCCTGCCAGCTACTTGCCTCGCGCCACCTGTCAGCTGCCCTTCAATCTCTTAGCATCTGAAGCCCAACGTGCCCAATCCGAAGCTTCAACTCTCCAGCAGGCCCAATTCGGGTCTTCTCCTTCCCCTCCTCTCCCATCAGCGCCAACCCCCTCCAGCAAAAGCCCAACAGGCCCAGCAACTTGCCTCCTTTAGCCGTCCACGTGTCGCCTCCCCATTGGCTGGGAGTGGGTCAAAACCCTCTTGTACCATTAGCCACCTTCAACCCATATTTTGTGGGTATTGGGCCTTGCAAAATTGCCATTTTGAGCTTTAAAGCTCATCTTTTTTGGTGTCTTTGAAAAAGAGCAGACCATGCCCCAAAATAACTAGGTTAATATTTATAATAAGATTTGATTTTTCAAAATCATATTTTATTATTAATATTTCAGATTTATTTTGTAAGCCCCATTTGTTGTTTAATTTCTTTTTACTTCTTTTTTTTTTCTCTATAAATAGAGACTCTTTCTTCATACTATGTATGTAATTTTAGAGTAAAGAAACTATAACAAAGTTTATACTCACTTTCTTCTTAGAATTTTGTGAGAATCATGAGCATAATGGCCTAATCTTCCTAGGAAGGTTAGGGATGATTCCATATGCTAGTGATGTTATTTTGCTACTTTGATTTACTATGTTCTTAATGTAAAATTTTTGAGTTATTTATGTTCTTTCATCTCCATCTTTATTTTGTTATCTTTATTTACTTATGCTAATAGTATATAGGATTAATCATGCTCTTTCTATGTACTTCTAATTAGTAAAAGTAATATTGATACATAATTTTATGTCTAATCTTCTATTGCATTATTGCCTTTGGGTATTTTGTCATTTTTAGATTTTTCATAAGATTAACATTGTGCTTTTAAAGTAAAGAACTTTATAACTCAAATGAACTTTAGTTAGAAAATAATGTGGACTTTAATATTAGATTTTCCAAGTAAATGTTGGGATGTGAACTATTTACTTGTGTATTTTTGTAAATCAAGTAACCAAGTAACTAAACAAGCATATGGATGATTCTTGAAACCTTTCCTTTTCTCAAACTCTTGATTACATCTTACATTTATTTCACTTATCTCATTTTATCACTTTATCAAAAAGACAATACCAAAATCTCAAACCTCTTTTCATTTACAATTTTATTTTTTTCTTGTTACTAACTTTTTGTGTTATTTTCTACTAATTGTTTGATTTTAGGTTACCTCCTTGTGGATGGACCGCCCGATCTTACTACAACTATCGCTTAGTGGTAGTCACATTTTGGGTGTTAAACAATGCCAGGTTGTTCTTCCGCTGCTCTATGGACTGCACGACTTCCAAGTTTAAGCTATTAAGTTCTTACTCTGGAGTCCCTTGAGATTGTGGATCTTCCATGTATAATTGGATAAGCATAAAAAAGACACAACGACAAAATGAAGTTTTTGTAGAAAGAGCAAACAGATACATTGTTAGTGATGATTTACAGGTGATGTTGTTGTGTACTGCAACAAGCTTTTCTTTATTGTCAAAGTGTGGAATCATGGATGGGAATGCAATTGAGGAGAGAGCATTCAATTTGGGAAAAGATGAGGTATGAAAAATAAAAATAAAAAGAACTATGTTGTTTTCTCTTTTCTTTAGCTACTCTTCTAGAGTATGATTGGCTTTCTAAATTATTGTGATATGTTTTCAGGTTCTGGATTTGCTCATGAACTCATTGGTATCAAGAACGCCTTTGACAGAAACTCTTCTGAAGCATAAACCAGTACCTATTGAGTTGAACAATGTCATTTCTTATCAACGTAAATCAGCAAAAGAGAGGACGAATCAGGAACAAGGTATTTATGTCAAACTTTTCGTTAGCAAATCCAAGAAGATGATTTGCTATACGGAAGCAAAGAAAGATTTTATTGATCTGCTCTTCAGCTTCTTAACTGTACCACTTGGTCATATAGTAAAACAAGAATATGATTATGGTTCCCTCAAAGGTTGCACGGACCAGTTGTACAAGAGTGTCAATGATTTTGGCGAACAAGGCTTCACCTCAAATGACCACAAGGAAATGCTAGTCAATCCGAGGGTAGCCCCTGGTTTTAGCTATGGCAATTATCTGTTGGGAATTGAGGAAGCCTCTCTTCCATCATGTCATTACTATTCTGGTGATTTGATTAGTGAGCCTTATTTTAATGAACTTAAGAACAAAGAAGAGTCAATTCCTCTTACATTAAAGTATTCCAGATCTCATGACAAGGAAGGAGAAAGCCGTGATGGATTCTTAAAAGGAATGAATTTGTTCACGGTGACGGACAATCTGATCATAAAACCAGTATCACCAATGTTAGGCCTGCCCATTCTCAATGAATTGAAGGTGCCTTTCAATGACATTGAGGAGCGAACTGTGCGTGTGAAAAAGGAAGAGGTAAATTCTTTATTTATTTTGGTTATTAACCATAGAATACAGTATTAGATTCATAACAGAAAATGCTCATAACGTACGCTATTGTCATCATAAACCCTTTTCATCTACTACTTAAACATCGCTATAGCTGCAAGAGAATTATTGCTAAATACACTTTTCTTGTCTCTTTTTCGCAGTATTTTACTTCATTGTTTGACTTGTGAACTACAATTATTTTAGTAGATTTTATATGGGAGAGTATAAAAGAATGAAAAAGGAAAAGAGTATTGCTATATATAACACTCATATTGCAAAGTTATTCTTTTTTTGCAGGCATTAAATCTTCTGATGTCTTCCTTTGTTTCGGAATCTGCACTTACCAACACATTTATCTAAGAACCAAAGCGAACACAGCGGTGAATGTGTATCTTTCACAAGAAAGTGGAGCCATATACGTTTTGCTTACTATGATTGGTGTTGTTTGTAAGAGACATATAGTTTAATGTGATACTATGGTGTTGCAATAATATTGTTTTCTTTTTTGGATTGTTGTCGTTAGACGTTGTCATTAAAATACATAGTTGTGTTCTTGTTTGTATGAAATTTATTATGTAGTTATAACTACATAATAAATTTCATACAAAAGGCTAAATTGGAATCAAGGCGTTTCCCCTAGCTCTACGAGGTATAATTAGTCTCGAGGGGCACCGAGTCATAAACCTCAACAATAACAATAAAAAACTTCATAAAATATTATAGAACTCATAAAATTCATGTAAATAACATTGTCAATGTTGAAATATTAAACTTGATTTAATTAGAATGGTTAAATCTTGAATTTTCATGTATTTAAGAGAGTTTCTATAGTCTCCATGTATTTACAAGAGTTTTTTAAGTACTTTAATATAGTCTCCATGTATTCTATAACTCTCATTTCTTAGTAAGTAGACGAGAATTATTTAGAATAATCTGCTAGCTAATTATTTAATTGTGCTTCTAGAATGATACATAGAGTCCTATATCAATAGAGATGTAGTCTTATCATTTTGTATCAAGTCAAAAATACAAGTTGAGTTCTATAATAAAAAGCATCTTCCATCATAATATTCTCTCCAAATATAGACTTTAACTTCGTTTTTTATGCATAAAATTACTGGGAAATACATAAAAAGCGAAGTTAAAGTTTTTAACAGACTTTTAACTTCGCTTTTTGGTTTAACACTCATAAAAATTAAGCTACTACTTTAGTTTTATTGTAGACAAGTAGAACAGAGCTTTTAACTTTGGTCTTTTCGTAATAACCAAAGCTAATTAAGAGTACTTTTTAACTTTGATTTTTTTTTTTAAAAAAGAAACCGAAGTTAAAGATCTTTAAAAATTTTTACACCTGCACGCCTCCTCATTCTGAAACACAAAAAAAAAACCCGAAAACCCCCATTACCACCATGAGAGAGAAAAGAGTTTTACCTATTTCCCATCATTTTTCTTGTTTTCTTCAAATTTCTTCCATCATTTTTGTTAAAAACTCATCTAGATCATATAAAACTGGTTATATTTAGTTTTGAGAGGAAAAAGTTGTTTATTTGATAATGTGTATGAGTGGTGGTCGAAAATACTCATTGTTTTGGGTTTCTAAATGGATTTTCAACATCCAAATACGTTTTTGAGCTTTGAAATTGATACGGATCATTAAATATTTGTTTGTATGCTTTTTTGTTCCTTATTATTTCAGATTTATTATATATTTTTTTATAAATATTGATAATGTATAGGTTTTAAATGTTGATAATCTTGATTTGGAATTGCATTTGACTATTTAAGAATGTATGAATCTTCCAAATATGTGTTTATGATAATTTTCTTTATTAATTCGAATTTAATATTATTATATTAATAAATTTATAATTTTTTGTAATTTTATTGTAGAGTCCAAGAACTTTACTTAGCTAAGATAGATAATAGTATGATAGTATTTATAGCATTATCTTTGTTACTGTGGATTTTTGGTTCAGACCGGGAATTATTTGGACACTCATAGTAGTACTTATAGATTTTTTAAGTTTAATCTATAGTTTAAGAATATTAAGTTTAACCTAAGGTTTGATTAATGTGACTGATATTAAGGATAATATTTATTATACTATAAGGTTTAGATATCAACCAATAGGAATTTAAGCACATGTTATTAATGGTGATTAAGGATTATGTATTTTTTAGGATTAAAAATAATAAGGAGTAAAGTTTGAATGTTATAGGGTCAGTCAGCAGCTTTGAATACGTTGAGGGCTTAGTCAAGGCTGTTTACCCCATTCAAACTTAGCTAAAAATGTGTAATTTCGTGTTTAATTAATCAGCTTATGCCGATATATCGCAGCTATAGGGGGCGATATATCGCAGCACGTAGATACGGAAAACACGAGACGATGCACGGGAGCCTCAGGCATACTGGCCCAGGCGATATATCTCCTACAGGGGGCGATATATCGCCTCCTTCAGCATATATTCAAACGTTTTTGAATTCTTTTCCTTTCAGCCATTCAAACTCCTCCATAAGTCCAGCATCTTTTGAACGAGTCTTCAGCCTCTACTGAACGATTATTCAAATGATTTTCACCTAAAAAGCCATTATTTTTATTCAAGTAAAATCAAGATACTTTCATTCCCAAACTCTATAAATAGGACCTAGTACCCAGCCATTATTCACCTTTTGCTCTAAGTTCAGAAGCTGCTAGTGTTAAGTGAGTGTGAGAGTGTAAACACCTGGTTTGGGAAAATCATAAGCTTAAACATCATAAGCTTATCAAAAACTTTGGGAAGTGACGTTCTATAGTATTTTGGTTGAGGTGTAGATTGGTCTTTCAAGTCTTTGAGGTAACCAAAACTCTAGTTCATTTCTGTATTATGTTATTTTCTTTCTCATAGTCTTCTACTCAATCTCTAACCTTAATCTTCATTTTGGTTAGGGAATCTAAGTTCTTGAGTACATAAGTTCCGGTAAGCATGTTTCTCAAATGGTTTAGTCTTCCCATTTCCTTTTCATCTCTTTCCTTCTTTCAACTCACTCTTGTTCATTATGGTTTTAGGAGTGTTCCAAAAATTCCCAACTCAATCCACATATCCCGGTAACTTTGGTAAGGAAAATAGGCTAGAATCTATATGTTTATGTTTATGTTATCTTATGTGTTATGTTTTGATATGTTATGAATGTGTATGTTTGTAGGCTTGGGCTTATGCCCTATTTGACTAACAAGACCCCAAAAAGATTGTGGGCATATGCCTATTTAGCTGGTAGGACCCCACTAATCTCATGGGCATAAGCTTGTTTAGTCTATGGGACCCCAAGTAATAATGGCCATTATAATAAGTGAATTATGTGTTATGATATGTCTTTACGTTTATTATGAAATTTATGTGTATGACTATGTGTTAGATTTTCCTTGCTGGGCATTAGGCTCATTCCTTTCTGTTTATGTGCAGGAAATAAGCTTTAGAGGCGGAAAGATTCGTGACGCTTAGAGGATGTGTATCGATGGTGAATGGAGTCAAGGGGCCGAGCGTTATTCGATTCGAGGATGTAGTCTTGTTTATGTTTTTATGGTTTTAAATGTATTTTCCGCATTTTCTATGTAACTCTTTTCACTTAAGTTATTTTTGTTATTAAGACAATGGGTACCCATATCCTACTTATTTTTATGAAAGTAACCTTTGTTTCTGCAAGTTTATAATAAATTATGGTATTTTCGCAAATGTATGTTTTAGTAAGAATTTGTATGTATAGTTTGATAATGGTCCAAGAGTCTAGATTAGTGGGTCATTACAGTTGGTATCAGAGCAACGGTTCCTTTGCATGAAGTTCTCCTCGATACACATGCTCAAAGCTCCGAATCGGACCGCCAAGTAAGTGTTTAAGTTACTAGTTATGTTACTTATGTGTATAGCTAACACCTTTAGTGTTTATGTTTTCAGTTAAGAATGAACGAAGCTTTAAGCAATGAGGATATCCGAGCCATTAAGGCTTTAAAAAGAATAAGGGAGCCAAGGAACACCATAGGAGCACTAGAAAAGATCACTCGGAGATTGATCTTGTTCCACAATGAGATAGGTCACTTTCAAGAATCTAGGCAAATCATGATGAGAGCTGCAGAATAATATGTCCTAGTAATTAGGCTTTTAAAAGATTTTCCTTCAGCAATTTTAACTTTAGAAGAAATATGGGAGAATATAAATAATGATGATGACTTACAAGCAGCCCTAAGATATTATTCTCTCATACTTAAGTTCACCTATGATTTAGAGTTTCAATTCACTAATGAGCAACAACATAGGATCTTCTTGAATCTTCCCCGAGGAAATTTTGAGTCTCAAGACAACGATGATTATAAGGAGATAGATGATGATATGCTAGATGAAGGATCGGATGTAGAAGATCCCGATTTTTAGAATAGCTAGTTTTTCATTGTTTGTTTTGTTTATTTCTTTATTTTATGATTGTAATAAGTGAAAATTATTTTTTTTCAAATTAATTTCATGTTATTTTATCATCATGTATGAGTTTGATTCTATTTTTCACAATCATAATAAGTAATAAATAAAATAAATAATGACTAAGTTCAGTGAGGGTGGATACAAATCAATGAACCAAGTTTCTTTATTGAGAGTTAGGGGGCCTTAGTAGTGGGAACGATTTTACTGATCCCAGCCCTCCCTCAATATAGTTAACTTTGGAACAAAGATAAGTTTCGAGCCTGAGAATTAAGTCATTTAGGATGATTAGAAACACACTTAGAAAATAAAGGTGACTTGTTTTTCTAAGTATAGAAACCCACTCTAATAATGAATAAAGACCTATATAATTTTTCATAAGAAGTCATAATAAATAGGTCCGAGATATGTTTGTTTTAGAATAAGTTTTTTCCTTAGAGCCTATTAGGGTAAGTTCTAACAAGTTCTCGACTGTTAGAACTTTTGGTGAAGATGTCGCTCCGAAGATCTGCACGCACCAACGGAAACGCCTCCAACGTTGTTCCAACGACCAATGATGCCCTCCAGTTCGCAGAAGAGGAGTGCGTGCTACTACTAGCCGCAACGCGCCGACACCGTCAGCTAACAACACCGCGGAAATCGCTAGACGGCGACAACAAGTCGAGGAACTCTTGCAGCAATAACGTCAACAGGCGCAGACTCAGCCTCAGCCTCCGCTGCAACCGCAGCTGCAGCTACAACAAATGGCCCTAGCACCCCAACAAGTTGGTCCATATGGGGGATGGCCAGTGACGAACTACGCGCCACATCCAGTACCGAATATGGAGTCAGTGTATGAGAGGTTCCGCAAGCAGCACGCTCCAAACTTCGAAGGGACTATAGAACCCTTTGAGGCAGAAGAGTGGCTAAGGAATGTGAAACCAATTCTTACGCACATGAACCTCAGTAATACGGACCGCATATCCTGCGTCTCGTCATTACTCAGGAAGGATGCCAGAATATGGTGGGACTTAGTTCAGCAGACTAACGATGTCGCCACCATGATATGGACAAGATTTGTGGAGCCGTTCCACAAGAAGTATTACACCTCGGCAGTCATCGCTAATGGTAGAAGAATATGCTCGTCAGTTCAACAGATTAGTCAAGTTTGCACCAGAGTTGGTCCCAACCGACTTTACGAGGTTGACCAAGTTCGTCAGAGGACTTAGACCAAAGATGGAATTAGGGGTTAAGTTAGCAAACCTGGGAACCACTACCTATGCCAATGTTCTAGAAATGACAATATAAGTAGAAAGGATTGATTTTAGTAAGGAGAAGAAGGATTAAACGATGGTTCCAGACCAAAGTCTTTGCCTTAACCCAAGGAGGAACCCATGCTAGTAACAAGCATTTACAGGTCAGATCCTATCCTCGATAGTATATGTTCTAGTATCGCTTGATTAGTAACAGTATACTAGTATATCTCGTTAGGAATGATAGAAAAACTAGACAAACCTAGTGAAAGATTTAGAACTAGGTTTGTAACCGAGTTGCCTTCAGGCAAAGTAGTTCTATCATCACGAATAGTACGAGGCGTATCGATCAAGATTGAGGACATAGAACTAGAAGGAGACCTGATAGAGCTAGTGATCAAGGACTTCGACGTAATACTAGGCATGGATCGGCTAGCACGACATGGCGCAATGATCGATAGCAAACGCAAGAAGGTGATGTTCGAGACTCCTGAACGGCCAGAGACGATGCTTCATGGGACAAGCTTCAGGATTATGCACCTCGTTAGTGTCATCTCTCAAAGCTCAACAAAGGATAGAGAAAGGATGTCAAGCGTTCTTAGTCAGCATCACGAACGTGGAAAGGGAGACGCCACTTAAGGATGGAGATGTTCGAGTTATACAAGTATTTCCAGAGGTATTTCCCGATGACTTGCCAGGATTGCCGCCAAATCGAGGAATAGACTTCACAATAGAATTAGTACTGGGCACCGAGCCTGTCTCTAAGGCACCATACCGGATGGCACCTACGGAACTCAAGGAGTTAAAGACGCAGCTACAAGAACTCCTAGACTTGGGTTCATTAGGTTAAGCCATTCACCATGGGGAGCTCCAGTACTATTCGTGAAGAAGAAGGACGGAAGTATGCGCATGTGCATAGACTATCATGAGCTGAACAAAGTAACGATTAAGAACAAGTACCCGCTACCTCAGATCGACGATTTGTTTGATCAACTCCGAGGTGCGACGGTATTCTCAAAGATCGATCTACGGTCCGGGTATCATCAGCTCAAAGTAAAGGGAGAAGATATTCCTAAGACAGCCTTTAGGACTCATTATGGACATTACGAGTTCTTGGTTATATCTTTTGGTCTTACTAACGCACCAGCCGCGTTTATGGACTTAATGAATAGGGTCTTCAAGGATTACTTAGATAAATTCGTCGTGGTATTCATCGACGATATCTTAGTATACTCCAAGGATGAAGTAGAGCACGAGGAACATTGAGGATGATTTTGACGTGTTTGAACGAGCATCAACTCTACGCCAAGTTCAAGAAATGCGAATTTTGGCTTTCGCAAGTGGCGTTCCTCGGGCACATCATATCGAAAGACAGAGTTGCAGTAGATCCATCAAAGGTAGAGGCCGTGAAGGATTGGCCTAGACCAAAGAACGCGTCGGAAGTAAGAAGCTTCTTAGGGCTAGCAGGTTATTATAGGAAGTTTGTAGAGGGCTTTTCTAAGATAGCCACTCCACTCACCAACCTGACCCGGAAGCAACAAAAGTTTAACTGGAATGATAGGTGTGAGGAAAGCTTCTAGTTGCTTAAAGATAAGCTTTGCTCAACACCAGTACTTAGTGTCCCAACACCCAACGACAAGTTCGTTGTCTACTGCGATGCAACAAAGCTAGGATTGGGATGCGTGTTGATGCAAAACGACAAGGTGATAGCCTACGCCTCACGTCAGTTGAAGGAGTATGAACAATGCTATCCAACTCACGATATGGAGTTGGTAGCGATGGTCTTTGCGTTGAAAATCTAGCGCCATTATCTTTACGGAGAACGGTGCGAGATTTATACGGACCACAAGAGTTTAAAATACTTCTTTATGCAGAAGGAGCTCAACATGAGGCAAGCGCATGTGGTTAGAGTTAGTAGAGGATTACGACTGCGAAATCCTATACCACCCAGGGAAGGCGAACGTAGTTGCCGATGCGCTTAGTAGGAAAAGCTATGGGAACTTAGCAGCCTTATCCAGAATAGAAAAGCCGCTACAGCGGGAGCTGATCAGTGCAGGAATTGAAGTGGTTGTAGGCAAGCTGGCTAACTTGTCTATCCAATCAAATCTGCTAGAAGACATACGGAATGGTCAGAGACATGATGACTCGCTAGCAGCACACACGGATGCAGTCAGAGAGGGCAAGACTACAGATTTCTCAATATCCAGTCAAGGTTTATTGAGATATAAGGATCGGGTATGCGTGCCAGACGATCAGAGTATTAAGAAGACGATCCTAGAAGAAGCGCACAACACCCCATACTCGGTTCATCCAGGGTCTACCAAGATGACTCATGACATCAAGGTCGTCTATTGGTGGCCAGGGATGAAGAAGGACATAGCGGAGTATGTATCTAAGTGCCTTGTATGCCAGCAAGTGAAGGCGGAGCATCAGCGGCCTGCAGGATTATTGCAACCGCTTAGCATACCGGAATGGAAGTGGGACGATATAGCCATGGACTTCGTGACGGGTCTGCCAAAGACGAATAAGCAGCATGATTCCGCTTGGATAGTCATAGATAGACTAACCAAGTCGGCTCATTTTCTGCCTGTTAAGACTTCATATACGGCAGACCAATATGCAGACATCTACATCCAAGAGACTGTACGATTGCATGGAATCCCCAAGACGATAGTGTCAGATAGAGGATCAGTATTTACGTCAAGATTTTGGAGAAGCTTACAGCAAGCTATGGGTACTAAGTTAAGCCTTAGTACAGCTTTCCATCCTCAGACAGATGGGCAGTCTGAGCGTACGATTCAGATCTTAGAGGATATGCTACGCGCATGTGTACTAGATTTCGAAGGATCATGGAACAAATACTTACCACTGATCGAGTTCTCGTACAACAACAGCTACCAGTCAACGATCGGAATGGCACCTTATGAGTTGCTATATGGACGAAGGTACCGATCACCGTTGCACTAGGACGAGGTAGGAGAAAGGCAGCTTCTAAGGCCCGAAGCTGTTAGACAAGCTCAAGAAGCAGTAACGCTTATTTGACAGCGTATGCTGGCTGCTCAAATCCCTCAGAAAAGATATGCGGATACCAAGCGACGCGATGTGGAATTCCAAGTTGGAGATCAAGATGTCTCCTATGAAAAGTGTCAAGCGGTTCGGAAAGAAAGGCAAGCTTAGTCCCCGATTCATAGGTCCTTTTAGATATTGGACAAAGTGGGAACAGTTGCGTATAGACTAGCCCTACCGCCAGCACTAGCCTATGGTCACAACGTCTTCCACATCTCGATGTTACGCAAATATGTGTCAGACCCATCTCACGTCCTCAAGTACGATACGATAGCGCTCCAGAAAGACTTAAGTTACGAGGAACGACCGGTTAGCATCCTAGATAGAGGGATGAAGTAGGTACGGTCTAAGAGCCTTCCTATAGTCAAAGTCCTATGGAGCAATAGTTCTGAACGCGAGGCAACGTGGGAGTTAGAGGAGGACATGCAAGGCTGGTATCCGGAGTTATGTGATAAGTAAATTTCGAGGACGAAATTCTTTTTAGTAGGGGAGAATTGTAGAGTCCAAGAACTTTACTTAGCTAAGATAGATAATAGTATGATAGTATTTATAGCATTATCTTTGTTACTGTGGATTTTTGGTTCAGACCGGGAATTATTTGGACACTCATAGTAGTACTTATAGATTTTCTAAGTTTAATCTATAGTTTAAGAATATTAAGTTTAACCTAAGGTTTGATTAATGTGACTGATATTAAGGATAATATTTATTATACTATAAGGTTTAGATATCAACCAATAGGAATTTAAGCACATGTTATGAATGGTGATTAAGGATTATGTATTTTTGAGGATTAAAAATAATGAGTAAAGTTTGAATGTTATAGGGTCAGTCAGCAGCTTTGAATACGTTGAGGGCTTAGTCAAGGCTGTTTACCCCATTCAAACTTAGCTAAAAATGTGTAATTTCGTGTTTAATTAATCAGCGTATGCCGATATATCGCAGCTATAGGGGGCGATATATCGCAGCACGTAGATACGGAAAACACGAGACGATGCACAGGAGCCTCGGGCATACTGGCCCAGGCGATATATCTCCTACAGGGGGCGATATATCGCCTCCTTCAGCATATATTCAAACGTTTTTGAATTCTTTTCCTTTCAGCCATTCAAACTCCTCCATAAGTCCAGCATCTTTTGAACGAGTCTTCAGCCTCTACTGAACGATTATTCAAATGATTTTCACCTAAAAAGCCATTATTTTTATTCAAGTAAAATCAAGATACTTTCATTCCCAAACTCTATAAATAGGACCTAGTACCCAGCCATTATTCACCTTTTGCTCTAAGTTCAGAAGCTGCTAGTGTTAAGTGAGTGTGAGAGTGTAAACACCTGGTTTGGGAAAATCATAAGCTTAAACATCATAAGCTTATCAAAAACTTTGGGAAGTGACGTTCTATAGTATTTTGGTTGAGGTGTAGATTGGTCTTTCAAGTCTTTGAGGTAACCAAAACTCTAGTTCATTTCTGTATTATGTTATTTTCTTTCTCATAGTCTTCTACTCAATCTCTAACCTTAATCTTCATTTTGGTTAGGGAATCTAAGTTCTTGAGTACATAAGTTCCGGTAAGCATGTTTCTCAAATGGTTTAGTCTTCCCATTTCCTTTTCATCTCTTTCCTTCTTTCAACTCACTCTTGTTCATTATGGTTTTAGGAGTGTTCCAAAAAGTCTCAACTCAATCCACATATCCCGGTAACTTTGGTAAGGAAAATAGGCTAGAATCTATATGTTTATGTTTATGTTATCTTATGTGTTATGTTTTGATATGTTATGAATATGTTATGAATGTGTATGTTTGTAGGCTTGGGCTTATGCCCTATTTGACTAACAAGACCCCAAAAAGATTGTGGGCATATGCCTATTTAGCTGGTAGGACCCCACTAATCTCATGGGCATAAGCTTGTTTAGTCTATGGGACCCCAAGTAATAATGGCCATTATAATAAGTGTATTATGTGTTATGGTATGTCTTTACGTTTATTATGAAATTTATGTGTATGACTATGTGTTAGATTTTCCTTGCTGGGCATTAGGCTCATTCCTTTCTGTTTATGTGCAGGAAATAAGCTTTAGAGGCGGAAAGATTCGTGACGCTTAGAGGATGTGTATCGATGGTGAATGGAGTCAAGGGGCCGAGCGTTATTCGATTCGAGGATGTAGTCTTGTTTATGTTTTTATGGTTTTAAATGTATTTTCCGCATTTTCTATGTAACTCTTTTCACTTAAGTTATTTTTGTTTTTAAGACAATGGGTACCCATATCCTACTTATTTTTATGAAAGTAACCTTTGTTTCTGCAAGTTTATAATAAATTATGGTATTTTCGCAAATGTATGTTTTAGTAAGAATTTGTATGTATAGTTTGATAATGGTCCAAGAGTCTAGATTAGTGGGTCATTACATTTATAAATTATTATTATTTATAATAATTATATGGTGTATTAATTAAGTTAATATTTTGATGTTGAAAAATAACAAATTAATATGTTGTTGTAAAAAAAATCAAGTTAATATTTTGTTCAAAGAGTCATTTGTATAAATATGTTTTAATGTTTAGTTTGTATTAAATATTAAATATGTTTGGTACTAGTTATATATAAACTCAATAGTTTTAATACTTTATTTTTGTTTAAGCTTTTTAGGAAGATTATTGTTTTGATGGTATTTTGGTTTTGAATTGGCAGTTACTAACTTAAAAATTAATTTGAAGGTGAGTAAGTATTTTAGTTTTATTTATTACTATTGCACATATTTATATAATTATAGTTAAATCATATTTAATTTAGTGGAAATTAAATTTGAAAATTAGTGAAGTAGTTTCTCGAAAATTTGTGTGTTGCGGTGCTATAATGATGGAATTATGTATGTTGATTGTTGTGTTTCTTTGTGTTGAATTAATAGGTACTTATGAAATTGAGATATGGTATAGAAATAGAGGAAACTCTGCCTATTTTTTTTTGGATTTATTAATTGAACGTGTTTTTAATATATAATATTTATTTACAAAGTTATAATTTAAACTTTGTAGGTTTTGAATAGGATGTTGGGAATTTGTCCCCTAGTTTGAAGTAACCTTATCATGCCTCTTGGCTTGATAATGTTAATTTGAACTACGGGGCTTATGGATACCGTCAATTCAAGGGAAGCATTCAAGATGGAAAATAGATTAACATGAGTTCTACTATAATTGGAGACTAAGCTTTTGCTTTTTGGTATGAGGTATCCCTTCAATTTCTTATAAACTTGACATTATTATGCTTATCTGATTTGTGAACTGTTGCAAATTTTAGTTGTAAATTGAATGTCAACATGTTTAGGTAATCCTATTTATAGGGGAAATTCTGCTAAATATTTTGAAAAATATTTAATACTTAAGAAATTTCAATATTTTAAATGACTACTTAGGTGAACTGCACATGTTTAGTTGTATGAACACTTTACATGTTTATGTGGTACTTAGTTTTTATTTATGTATGAATGTGTATATATATATGTACGTTAAGTCTATATAGTTTGTTACTTTTATTTAATTTCAAATTGATTGGAATGTTCAAATATATTTATTAATATTAAAATAATTACAAATTAGAATTGAAAAAATAATTATTAAAATATTTTATAAAAAACCAAAATAATAATACAAATAAAATAAAAATATATTTATTTAGGAAAAAATATATTTAACTTCGGTTATTATGTAATAACTGAAGTTAAAGGGTACCCTTAAACTTTAGTATAAATAACCAAACTTAAAGGGTACCCTTTAAATCCAATTTTTAAATACATTTAATTTGGATCAGATTAACTTCCGTTAATATTTCCGCGAGAGCCGAATAATAACAAGCGAAAAAACCGAAGTTGAAGCCTATTTTTGTAGTAGTGCTTTGTTTTTAACAAAGTCTTCAACTTCTCTCCCATATTCATCTTAGTTTTCCACAAAGTGGTACTAGAGCAAGGTTCTTGAAGAAAAATGACAAGTGGAGGAATGATGCCCTTCCAAGTTCCAATGTTCACCAAGAGCAACTATGAAAATTGGAGTATCAAGATGAAGGCGCTACTAGGAGCTCAAGATGTTTGAGAGATTGTTGAGAAAGGCCATAAGGAGCAAGAAGATGTTAATCTTTCTTAAGCCTAATGGGGAACCTTGAGGGATTCAAGAAAGCTCTCTACCTCATCTATCAAGCAGTGGATGAAGATGCATTCAAGAAGATCTAAAATGAAACTACAACAAAAGAGGCGTGGGAGAAGCTTCAAACTTTCAACAAAGAAGTGGAGCAAGTTGAAAAGATCCATCTTCAAACTCTTAGAGGTGAGTTTGAACTTTTTTTCATGGAAGAATTTGAATCAATTTTTTATTATTTTGCTAGAGTATTGGCAATTGTAAATCAATTAAGAAGAAATGGTGAAGACGTTAGTGAAGTGAAGGTTATTGAGAAAATTCTTCACACTGTAACTCCAACCTTTGGATATATTGAAAATAAAGATTTAGAAACTATGACTATTGAGCAACTCATGTGTTCTTTACAAGCCTATGAAAAGGAACAAAAGAGGAAAAATAAGGAAAAGGAGATTGTGGAGCAATTACTACAACTTAACTTGAAGGAAGAAATTTTTTGGAAATCATAGAGATCAAAGAGGAAGAGGACATGACCAAGGAAGAGGACGTGGGCGTGGTCGTGGACAAGGAATAGAAGGAAGGGGTTTAACAACAACAATCCCTACAATTTCAATAATGGTGAAAGAAGTCAAAATCCATAAGCAACAAGAGGGCGTGGAAGAGGCCACTCATGGTCAAGGAATGACCAATCCCACATCAAATGCTACGATTGCAAAAAGTTTGAGTTGGGTTTTATGTCCTTATAAAACCATGTCGGACATGTAATGCGATTTTATATGGTCAATATAAGTAGTAGAAATTATTTAGTTTGACAACTGTGTTGCTTGCTTGTTTTATTACATGATTATAGAAATAATACAAACATTTATAAAATCCTGAACATATAAATAGTTACAATTATAGTGACTAGGACACAATGGATTATAGTTGTAATTATATGTTCAAACGAACGTCCTAAGATTAGATTAATGCATTGGATTTTCATTGATCTCGTAATCTATGATATGATCTATTTACACATTTGGGGTGTGATGTCTTGTGCAAGACATTGACCAAGTAGATAAAATCAGATGTATTTGGTTAGATCAGACTAGGACCGATATTGATTATTGATAGATAAATAACTATCGTTGTTATCGAATCTAATCAATGTCACAAAGTTGACCATAGGTCAAGTCAATCTTAATTCTGAGTGATAATATTATGCTAATTATATTATTTAAATCTTTTAACTTGTTCGTTACCATCTTACCCTACAGTCTAGCCCATATTTACATCTTGGAGATTTAGTAGTGTAGTTGAGTTGGAGTATTATTCATAGATATGAAATCTATAACTTTTGTATGAGAAGTGAAAATATGATTTGCTTAATTGCATTGTTCAAATGGTTAAATGATTGAGATCTCATTTATGTGATTTAGTTCACAGAAATATCATTTATAAGGAACTTAGTGAGAGTTAAGGATAAAATACTGATGAGGGGTAAAACAGTAATTTGCACCAAACTCGTTAAGGAGTCATCGATAGAGTAATGGTTATAACAATGGATAACGTATTTTTTGTTTGGAAAAGACGTTCTATGAATTCAAGAGTTCAATTTTGAGTCTATAGTGGGGTCACGAAGAATTAATAAGGTAGTGAAATTCTTCATACATAAATTCACGATAACTTATTGGAGCTTAATTTCATGGATCCATGATCCCCGCATCACCTTTGAGTAAATCATATATATTGCCTCAATTAATTGATTTAATTATCAATTATGATTTTTAAAGTTGACTAGGTCAATTTTGAAAATTTTATAGAGATATGAAATTTAGAGAATAAAAGATAAACTTTAAGCAAATTTATTAATATTGATAAAAGGGTGTCAATATAAATAAATAATATAAAATAAAGTTTCAAATTATTATTAATTAATTTGAATAATCATTTAATTAATTAATTAAAAGATAAATAAATAAAAATGTTTTGAATTTAGGCCTAATTGAAATTTAAATTCGAAACAAAGAGATTGAGCCCAAGTCCATTTGTGGTGGCCCAATGCTTTTATTTTTTGTTATTATTTTTAATTAATTTAAATTTAAATATAAATAAAAACCATTAAGTTGCCTATATAAGGAATATGATATCTAGGGTTTTTAGAAGTTAGTCTCAATTGATTGGGTAAGTGAAAACCTAGACAGTCTAATCATTTCTTGGCCACTCACTCTCTTCTTCTTCTCTTCTAAATCTCTATCTCATGTGTTGAGAACGAGCTCACACTATTTCTAGGTTGATCAAAGGCTTGGTGAGGAAGACTGTGTTGTTGGCCTAGTTCAATCTCTTGATAATACTCTGCTACAGAAATGAATCAAGGGTTAGAGAGATTGATGGAATGAGTTGTTCCAATTCCGCTGCGTATATGTAAGTTTCTATACTTCACTCTATTTTGTATCAATTTCATAGGAGCATGTTCTAGGAATTTACATGTTTGTTTGATAATATGTAAATTACATGAAAATAAACAAAGATATTGTAACATGTATTTCCAACAACTGGCCTCAGTACTATAGGTTGCTAGTTTATTTTCATGAATGAACATGTATGAAATTGATTGATATGTTATGGTGTTAATTGGATGATACATATTATTGGTGCATGTTTATGTTTTGTTATGTAACTTTAGCAGTAATTTGATTGTTTTTTTTCTTCTTATTTTGGGATTGAAAAATTACACAGATTAATTTTTTTTACTGGTTGGGTAGTGTGCGTGCTAGGCATGCACAAAGTCACCACCGGGACCTCAGCCTTACGAACGTTCATATGGATCCATACGGCATCAGTGCCGGGACCCCACGATGGCACTTTTCACAAAAAAAGAAATTAAAATTTTTGTTTTTTTAAATGGATATTTTGTGCAGTTAAAACTACTAGAAATATAGGTTTTTCCTTCAGTTTTTATACTAAAAAACTGAAGTAAAAACCTTTTTAAACTCTTTTACTTCGTTTTTTAATTTGGCACTTAAAAAAAATTAGATACTATTTCGCTTTTAAAAAAAACGAAGTCAAAAATTCAATTGAAAGAGGGCCATGTTTGGTTGCATAGGCCCGTGACTTCTGTTTAGAGAGAATAAAGATGTAAAAAAATGACTAAGCCAAACGCGTCCCTTATTAGTGGCTGTGCACTTTCTACTGCGGTTTTTATGTAAAAACCGAAGTAACACTTTCTACTTCGTTTTTTACATAAAAATCACATTAGAAAGTGCACAGTCCAGCACCCTTAAAACCCTTCTACTGCAGTTTTATATAAAAACTGAAGTAGAAAGGTTATAAAATCCCCTTCTTCGACCCGAACGACCATAATCCCTCTCCTCTCCTCTGTTGAAACCCCAAAACCTCAATTAACGTAAACATGCGGCAACAACATTTTCTTCAATCAAACCCTTTTTTTTTTGTTTTTTCATTATTTCTTACAACTTTCCTTCATTATAAACCGAAATATAGCCCAAAAATCATTCTTTTCTTTTTGTATTTTAGAGGAAAAAAATATATTTGGCCATGGGTATTATTTCTCATGGTTTCTTGGTATTTCTTGCCGGATTTTGACCAGATTTTTGTCATTGCAAGGTGTTTTGAGCTTCAAAACAGGTATAGATTACTAAAACATTGTTTTTATGATAATTTTCTATTTTTCTATGTTTTTTTAATTTTTTTTATACTATTCCGAATTTTATAATTAAATTTATTAATATTTTGTTAACTTTTCTAATTATTTGTTTAGTTTGTTATTTTAAATAATGTGACAAGAATTGATTTATTATATATATATATATTAGTAAATTTTAGAAATTGTGACAAGATGAATTTGCTTTTTAAATATTTGAAAAAATAAATAGCTTGAAGATGATCAAAGTGTTGTTCATTAGTTTCTATAACTAGTTTGATTTGTTTTTTTTTATTTATTGGTTTGATAATAAATTATGTAGTTTACTAATTATGTAAGTAATGTTTTAGTAGGGTCGTCGACTGAGTAGTGACTTTGTTGTTCATTTCGGGTGAATTGAAGAGTAATATGGAAGGTTAGTTATTTTTTTATTTTTATTTGTATTACTACAATATTTATGTATAAAGATAATGCTAATTAAATCATGCATATTGGATTTAGTGAAAGTTATGTTTGAAAATTAGTGAAGTAGGCTCTCGGAAATTTGCGTGTTATGGTGATATAAGGATGGATTCATTAATGCTTGATTATTGTGTTTGTTTGTGTTGTTTTTATAGGAAATTATGAAATTGCGGTATGCTATAGAAACAGAGGATACTTTGCCGAATTTTTTAAAAAATTTATAAGACTAGAACCTAATAATGATGGATTCATCTATGCGTGATTATTGTGTTTGTTTGTATTGATTTTATAGGTAATTATGAAATTACGGTATGCTATAGAAACAGAGGAAACTTTATCGATTTTTTTTTAAAATTTCATAAGACTAGAACCTAATATAAGTTTTTTTTCTAACTTATTAGGAATTTAATATTGTTATTAGTATGGATAAATCATGATTGCTTGAGAGGAGAGAAACATCACAATTTCAAGATGGATTCAACAATTTTTTAGAGTTTTGCCTAAAGAATTGTAGTGATCCACAAAAATTCGTTGTCCTTGTATCAATTGTGGTAATGGAGTAAAGGGGAATATTACCATGATAAAGGATCATGTATTTTGTCGGGGATTTGATATAAGTTATAGTAAATGGTATTAGCATGAAGAATTATTAAATGACGACCCATATCCATTAGGTAGGCGAGGTGTAGATAATTTTGAGAGTAATGATTTTGATGATCATCCTATAGAATTTCTTGATGAAGCACAAGAAGAGTTTGTTCATAATCCAGAAAAATTTGATAGTATGGTTAGAGATGCAGATAGACAATTGTTCAGTGGTTGCAATAAACTAAGATTTCCAACAATGGTTAAATTTTATAACATAAAAGTAGAAAATGGAGTTAGTGATAAGTGTTTTAGTCAATTTTTAGCTGCTTTCAAGGAGATTTTGTCGCTAGAAATTTTTTTTCCGGAGTTTACATATGAATTAAAGAAAACATTAAGTTTGATAGGGTTGAAGTATGAGAAGATTCATGCATGTCCGAATGATTGTATTTTATATCGTAAGGAGTATGCAGACATGGACACTTTCCCGGAATGTGGTTTACCACGGTACAAACCTAACAAAAGTAAGGAGATTAGGAAAATTATTCCTCAGAAAGTGCTATGGTACTTATCTTTGATTTCACGGCTGAAGCGGTTATATCGAAGCGCAGAACACTCTAAGAACTTAATATGACACGAGACTGGACGAGTGAAAGATGGAAAACTTCGGCATCCTGCAGATTCACAGGCCTGGAAGAAGGTAAATTATATCAATCCAGAATTCAAAAATGAACCAAGACATCTTCGTCTCGGTTTAGCTGCTAATGGAATACCCGCATAGATCTCTTAGTAGTAGGCATAGTTCATGGTCTGCCTTTCTGGTTATATACAATCTTCCTCCTTGGTTGGTCATGAAAAGCAAGTTTATGATGCTTTCATTAATGATTTCAGGCCCAAAACAACCAGGACACGATATTGATGTTTATTTGGCACCATTAATTGATTATTTGAAAGAGTTGTATGACAATGGTGTTGAGACATATGACGGTTTTAAAAAAGAAGTATTTAATTTGAAAAGCAATGTTGTTATGGAATGTTAATGATTTTCCAGCATTTGGTAACCTATCAGGGTTGAGCACAAAAGGTTACCAAGCTTGTCCAATTTGTTGCACCAACACAAGGGCCCATCACTTGTCAAATGGACGCAAAATGTGTTATATGGGTCATAGACGATATTTGCATTTAAGTCATCCTGACATAAATAAAGGAAAAGCATTTGACGGTACTGTGGAATAAGACCTTGCTCCTTTGCCATTGTCAGGTGAGCAAATTCTTAAGGAAGTAGAAAAAGTTGACTTTAGGTATGGGAAGAAGAATAAAAACAAAAAATTCAATGGATGTTTTCAAAGAAAATCAATTTTCTTTCAACTTCCTTACTGGAAAGATTTACTCGTTAGACATTGCTTGGATGTCATGCACATAGAAAAAAATGTGTGTGAAAGTATAATTTGTACATTACTTGATATCCCAGGTAAAACCAAAGATGGTTTGTCTAGTCGTTTAGATCTTATTGAGATGGGTATAAGACACCACTTGACACCTGAAGAAAAAGGTAAACGCACATATTTGCCTCTTGCTTGTTTTACATTGACTAAAGAAGAGAAGCAAGACGTATGTAAATCATTGGCAGAGATGAAAGTGCCTGATGATTATTCATCGAATGTTTGAAACTTGGTGTCTATGCAAGATTTGAAGTTAATTGGAATGAAATCACATGATTGTCATATATTAATGCAACAATTACTTCCAATTGCCATTCGGTCAGTTTTACCAAAAAGAGTTCGAGATAGTGTGACAGGTGTGTGCATCTTCTTTAATTAACTATGCGGGAAAGAATTGGAAATGAAGAAGTTGAATGAATTGCATGATGAAATAGTTGAAACTTTATGCAAGCTTGAAAAATATTTTCCACCATCCTTTTTTGACATCATGATACATTTGATGGTCCATTTAGTAAGAGAAGCTAAGTTGTGTGAGCCAGTTTGGGCGAGATGGATGTATCCCTTTGAAAGGAATATGAAGGTGTTGAAAGGATATGTATGTAATCACCATCGCCCTGAAGCTTGTATGGTTGAGTGTTATTTAGCAGAAGAAGCTGTGGAATTTTGTTCCGAGTACATGGTTGGAGTCGACACAATCAGAATTAGCAAACCATGAAATAACTTGGATGGAGTTGATAGAGGATTACGAGGGAAAGGAACAGTAGTAACCATATCTCGTGAAAAATTAGATCAATCTCATTTAGTTGTGTTGAAAAACAATCATGAGGTTCAACTATATATAATGTAAGTTATAAATTTAATAAACATTATACTCATTTTTATGTATAATTGAAATTTTAATGTTGTACTTTCTATTTGCAGTGAACACATGGACTTATTACAATCAATGATTCCAAACAAAGTTAAAATAAATAGAAATGGATTAGAGATGAGCATCATAAAACATTTAGTCGATGGTTGAAAAATACTATTCTAGCAAGGTTGGGAAAAGAAAACCATGGATTGTCGACAGAGTTAAATCGCATATCATTTGGAGCAAGTGTTCATGTAATAAAGCACCATGCTTACATTTTTGGAGGAAAACGATTTCACACAAAGTCAAGAGATGATGCTCGAATGGTTCAAAATAGTGGAGTAAGTATTGTTGCAGAAGCAATGAATTTTGCTAGTACTAAAGACAATAATCCAGTAGCTGGTACTATGACATATTATGGGGTTGTTGAAGAAATATGGGAGCTTAATTATTCCTTATTTCAAATTCTCCTTCTCAAGTGTTCTTGGGTGGACAACAATGTTGGGGTTATAATTGATGAACTTGGATTCACTTTGGTTGATTTAAGTAAGAAAGGTCACAAGAATGATCCTTTCATCATGGATACCCAAGCAAAACAAGTATTTTACATAACTGATCCTGCTGATGATAAATGGTCAGTTGTTTTATGAACCCTAGAAAGGCAGTTTATAGAAGATGAAAATGACGAAGAAAATGATGATTTGTTTCATGATAATTTTATTGTTGGACAACCAATACATGAGCAAGTTGAGCAAATCCATGATTTCAATGAAGATGATGATGATGGGGAATGCATTAGAAATGATATTAGAGACGGAATATGGGTAGATTATGAATCAACCAAGAAAAGAAAAAGGAAAAGAAAATGTGTCCAGTCAGTAATGTATTAATTTTTATGTTAAATATGTATTTATTTATGTCATAATTGTAATGTTAATTCTTTTTTATGTGCAGATGACAAATTCTGAAGAGGAGAACACACAAAATAGGCGAGGCCCAACAAAGAAGAACAATATAAATAATCAAAAAGCTAAGGGAATAAGGAGAAATATTACGTTTAATGATAAGGGTCAACCTATAAGGAAAGTATATGGTGAGATGCAATCGTACCTTGAAGTTAAAACTAGGAGAACTATCTCTCTCAATTATAAGGATTGGAGACAAGTCCCACAAGAATTGAAGAATAGAATATGGGAGGATGTATATGTAAGAAAATATTTTAATTATTTTAATATATTGATCATTTTCATGAATTACTTTGTATTTCATTAATCATTTTCTTTCTATTTCAGGGTGGCTTTAACATTCCAGAAAATTGGAAACCAAAATGAATTAAATGTGTGTGAATAATGATGAGAGATTTTAAGACCAACATCACTAGTGACTACCCTTTGGAAAAATTGGGTCTAATAGATGAACTCCAATTCCTTCATAAGAAATATCCAAAACTTGACCTAGAAGATTGGAGGACCTTTGTTAGCCACTGTTTATCTCCTGAGTTTATGGTACTATTACGTATATGATTTATTAGTTTTGAAGTATTAATAATTGCTTAAAAACTTACCGTTACTTATTTTATGTAGGCTTTGCGGGAAGCACAAAGTGAAAGAGCTCTCAAATATACTTAGAGGCATCGTACATCTCGTAGAGGGCTTGCCAATGTTAGAGAGGACTTGGTAAGTAATTCACATCACTATTTTACAACTGTCAACCTGTTATGAAGAATATTGCACTCACCAACTTTAATTAATTGCTGTATGTTGTAGAAAAATGAACTAGGTGTGGAAGATGTAGAACAGTACCAAGTTTGGATAAGAGCACGAGAAAAAAAGAAGTTTCTTGTCACAGATTTGGACAAACAAATTGAAGCAAGAATTGTAAGTGGTTTGAAGCAAGTGTTTTAAAGTAATGTAGGAATGATAAAGTTCTTATAAGTTACTAATATAATCGATCACTGATTTGTTTCACAGAATGAGCTGAAAGAAAAAGTTAGTAGTGGAGAAATCATTGCAAAGGGTCGGAATGACATATTAACGCAAGCTTTAGGGACACCTAAGCACCCAGGCCGTGTTAGAGCACTTGGGTATGATATTATTTTTTATTTGTTGCATTTAACTTCATTCTACAATATTTTAGATTTTAAATAATTTGGTTGATTATTGTAGGTCATTTGCGAAGATTTCGTCCGTCTTTGGAAGAAAACCAAAAATAGCAAAAGAAATGGCTGATGTTGTTAGTAAGAAATATGCAGAAATTGCGAGGCTCATAGCAGAAATTAAAGCTTTAGAGGAGGAAAGAGCTAAACAAGAAGGTGGGATAGATGATATGGAAGAACATGACAACGATGACGAGCAGAATGACGAAGAATATCACGCACCGTTAATGCAGGATGACGTGCCTCCACAATTTACAATTGATGTGTTACTTTGTTCAAATAATATTCATAATGTGGTGGTAGAGGGTGTTATCATTGATGGGGTGGGGCCACTGAATATTCATGGTGTTCAACAGACAGACAAATACGCGAGGGTGCGAGTCACAAAAATGTTACAAGAGGTTGCTGAAATCCCATGTTCTGTTGGGGATATATGCTATGTTCAGGATACCTATTACGTATTCATTCCATGGCCAAAAGAATTAATTATTACTGATCAGGTATAAAAGAATTCTTTAATTTGTTACCTATTAAAATATTTGTTGGTTCATTATTTTATTATTCATTTTACTTTATGTTGCGTAGGGCCCTCTAAAAAAGAGACCTCCTATGTCAACAAGCCCATCCAAGGATAAGACGAACCGTAATTCTACGACTAGCCCTCATCTGTCATCAGCTGGATCTCACGTCCATCCAGAAAACACTCCGATAAAAGGCCAACCATTTGCTGATCACATCATGAATCACATCCATGTTAGCCTTCAGTTTATGGTGAGAGAATTTTGCAGAGTTAAGGGAATAAACAAAGTAGTCTCAATTCCAGTGGACCCATCATTCATGAATCGCGAGTCAATCTTTATAACTTCAGAGGATTTAGAACAAGTTGCTACTTTGCATATGATTGGAGGCTCAACAATGATATTCGGACTAAGGTATCCCTTCAACTAATTCTCTGGAATGATATGAAATTTAGAATGGTTATGAGTAATGCTCTGTGATTTGTTGCATATTTTCATAGTAAATTAAATATTTACAGGTTTGGGTAGTCCTATTTATAGGGGAAACTCTACCGAAATTTTTCAAAAATATTTAACACTTGAGAAAATTTTGCAGATGCATTTGGGATTCCCTATTTCCAAATCAGCGTGTCTTTTACAAATTTTTTGACACTGAGCGTCTTAGCATTAATAATGCTAACGATGTAGAGTGATCAACCATTGACTTGACAAATTGGTTGATGACCATGAATAGAGTTGGTCAACTATACTTTATACCTTGGAACATACGGTAAGAAATACTATAAACTTTTCTTATTTGATTATTCATATATTAAAAATTTAATTATTTTATTTAACATGCTTATTATTTTAGGGAACATTGGATGTTGGTGATTGCTATGCCAAAAGAAAAAACTGTGTTCTTGGATCCACTGAAAGCACACAAACTTCCTGAAGAAATTGATTCAATGATAATGAGGTAAGCTTTAAATTTTTAAAAATATTTCTTAATACGCAACAACTATTACATATTACTACATTTTAATAACTTTTGTAATTTTTCTTTTTAAATAGTGCATATTATAAGGCTTCTTTCAATGAATTACTCGGCAATCCTACAAAGATATTCAATGTTGCATGTCCAAAACAACCACAAAGTCTTGAATGTGGTTTTTATGTGTTGAAGTACATTAAAGATCTTGTACGGGCACCAAATGCAATAGAAACCTTAAAAGAAAAAGTAAGTTTATTTTTTATAACTCATTTTGGTATCGATAATCTATAAAATAATCAATGTTGTTATTAATTAATTTATATTTATTAATTTACAGTTTGATGGGAAGAAGCAATATTGTGAGATTGCAGACCTCTTGCCAATCCAACATGAATGGTTAGGTCGATTGATGTCATACATTTATTAGTAAGCCTATTTTGTTTATGAGTTCGTTTAGTTCTAAGTTTAGTTTTTATGTAAATGTATTAATGTTAAGGCCGTCTATCTTACTTAAGTACTTGTGTTTTATATGCTTATGTATGACATTTCTAGTTAATGAAAGTTAGCATATTTTCATTCAAAAAAAATTCATAACCAATTCCAATTGTAAAGATACATATAACTATAAATTCCTATAATTAGACTATTTAAAAAAATTAGGGCAAAAAAAATATAAAAATAAAATTAGGCCATTTAAAAATAATCAAAAATAATTATTAAAAAAAAAATAGGGGGGGGGGGTGGCTTTCTACTTCGGTTATTATGTAAAAACCGAAGTAGAAAGTGGAGATTCTACTTCGGTTTTTACATAATACCCGAAGTAGAAAGTGGGGTACACTTCCTTGCTGGGCACTTTCTACTTCGGTTATTATGTAGAATCCCCACTTTCTACTTCGGTTTTTACATAATAACCGAAGTAGAAAGTGCCCAGCAAGGAAGCGTACCCCACATTCTATTTCGGTTATTATGTAAAAACAGAAGTAGAATCCCCACTTTCTACTTCGGGTTTTACATAATAACCGAAGTAGAAAGCCTATTTTTCACTTCGGTTTTTAACTATTTTTTACTTCGCTCTGAATTACTACGGTTGCGAATTTTAGCGAAAACCGAAGTAAATCTAGCTTAAAAACCGAAGTAAAAGCCCTTTTTTCTTATTGTGTAAGTTCAAAATATTTAAATTAATTTTCTAATTATTTTAGATATTTTAGTTTTTAAAAATATTTTGAATTGATTATCTGATAATCACGATATTTTAAGATATTTTGATATTTTTGTTATAATTGAAATATCAAAATTGGTTATCTCATTATTCAAGATATTTTTATTGTTTAAAATATTTAAAATTAGTTATGTTATCCCCAAAATTTGAAAATGATGACGTGGCAGTAGAAGTGACAAATGGCAAGGAATGGCTAGCTGATCTGGCTTAGGAGTGATCCGGTGGACCGGTGAAGATTTTTGACTGACCGGTCAAGAGTCATGATCGACCAGTCATGTGCTTGACCGACTAGTCAAGTGTCATCACCGACCAATCATGTGCTTGTCCGACCAGTCATGTGCTTGTCCGGCCAGTCAGGTGCTTGTCCAACCGGTTAGGTGCTTGTCCGACCAGTCAAGTGTTTGGCCGACCAGTCAAGTGTTTTGGCCCTTCAGTTTTCCTCCTGGGTGTGATGTGGACCGACTAAACAGAAAAGTGCTACGCAAAAGATCCCAATAACGACTTCAACAAGAATCGGTCATACCTGCGCGGGAATCTCTCATTTTATCCCGAAGAAGTAGTGTATTGTTGTATTTTGAATATTTTTATTAATTAAATATAGTGAGAATAAAAAAATATCCCGATTATGGGGGACTTCATTTGTACGATCCTGAGCCTTTAAATACAAAGCTCATGGCATCACAAAAGGGATTCAGATTCTAATTTTCCAGAGAGAGTATTTGTATCTTGAGAGAAATCTTGTATTCTTTTCATCTGCACTGAAGAAACTCAGTTGACTCAGGTTCATCTGATCTTGAGTGTAGATTCATAATCATAACTCTATGTGGACTAGGCTATTACCAACACATTGGGGCTGAACCACTATAAAAATTGTTTGTGTCGTATTTTTCTCTTGAAGGTTTTTTGTCGTTTTGACGTCTACACGTCGTTGGCCAAAAACGCGGTCAACAAGTTATCTGATAATTCTGGATATTTTAAGATATTTTAAATTTGTGTAAAAGATATTTTGATATTTTAAAATTTATTAAAATATTTTATCTTGTCAGTCTTAACAACTTAACAACCTAGTTTAAATTAATTATTTAAAATTGAATTTTGTTTGATAAATTCTATTTTAATTAATTTAATATTTTGCAACTTGTTTAATTAATTATATTTAATTTATATCTGATGAATTCTATGTTGCAAAATAGTATATTATTGTGGTATATTTGCATAATTTAATAATACATGCTCATATAATTACATGATATACCCATCCAATTATTAACATATCAAGCATCATTATTAAGGTTTTTTTTTTTTTTGCATTTAGGCTTTAAATATAAGTATAATGATGGCCCAATTTTTGTTTTGAAAAAATGTGAGAAAACTCAAATAAAATTCTCATAAAATGTTATGTCTTATAATGTTTTATTTGGGCCCAATTGAACATATAAAGTTTAAATTCCTCTGTTGTGGGTGGTTCCACTTGTGAAGGTCCCTTTGCTTTGCATTACTAGATTGAGCTTAATCAGTCAAATAACAATTAATGAAACGAAGGTTCAAATTCCTATCTTTATGAGTTTTGTGTAGAAGTTAGGGAGCCTTAGTAGTGGGTCCGACATACTGAACTCAGCTTTCCTCCATACAAGCATGAATTGTTAAGGCTCATTTACCTAAGTTGGACTTAATTGTAATAGGTTATTCTTTTTTAGTTGGACCTAATAATTGGTTACAAAACAAATTAATTATATTTTTTTGGATTAATTTTCAATGGTAATTTTAGAATTAATGGAAAAATTATAAACTAATGTTTGTTGATTATTTTAATAATTTGGCAAATCTAAGTTGGTTTATTAATTATTTTAATAATTCGGCAAACCTAAGTTGGTTTATTGATTATTTTAATAATTTGGAAAACCTAAGTTGGTTTATTAATTATCTTAATAATTTGGCAAACCTAAGTTGATATTTTTGAATAAGAATAAAATACTAAAATATTTTATAATGAATTTTTAAAAATTGAATTCAATTTCCACCTTTGATTTTACAAGGTAAGAGTTCAATGGGACCTCATGGCGCTTTGATTTCGTCTCCCTACAGAAGGTGTTCACTGGATTTCTTAACATTTTTAAATTTCTTAGGATAGATGGTTATAGATGGACCTTCTATAGAATCTTCCATATGGTGGCTATAAGAATTAAATCTATAATAATCAAAACCGTGGGTCAAACTCATAAAGTAAGAAATATTTGCGACTCTCGCCTACCGGGACACATGGGTTTCGTTACTTTGATCGAATGGATAGGTAGTTAATAAAAAGTCTAGGCCGTCTTATTAATTGAGATGTTTCTCTATTTAACTAAGTGAATATTTGTGACTCTCGCCTACTGGGACACATGGGTTCATGGATAATTCAAGTACCTAAGAACTAGAAGATAAGTATTTTAGTATTTTACTTATCTCAAAACATTTTGTATGTTATGTTATTTCTAAAATTTTGATGAATATATGTTTCTCAAGCAATGCGTTAATTTCTACTTAGTTGATAATCGTAACTTTAGGCTTTCCACCCCATACTTTCTCTATTCTCTAAAAAGTTACTCTATTGTGAAAACCTCAATGAAATATTTGTCCAACATCAACATGGTGTTGATTATGGACAACATCGAGTTCGTGATAATCAAAGATGTTCCTATTTTTCCTATGCAACGATCACCAAATCCTTTAAAGAGGATTGTTGATGGTGGACCGAGCAAAAGAAAGAAGGCTTATACTACCAGACATGCTCAAGGAGAAGCTGCCTTAAGCTTCTTCTTTGAAGAGCTAATGAGGAAGAAATTCTAACAAAAAAGAATAAGAAGTCCACTGGCAAGGCACCAAATGCTGCAAAGCATCTTGGAGCAAGGCTTGATTATAAGTACAATAAAGGGGAGAGTTTCCAACTGCAAGGAGACTATGAATTGGGACAAGATTTCCCAATACTCAAGGCATATGAAACCCAAGATAATGAAATATTTATCTTTGATGCATATGATTTTAGAGGATAATTCTTCGGTTTTGGATCGCTGAATCAAGATCTACTAAACATGCATGTACTTTTTTACACCATTTTAGCATTAGGAAAGCCATGAAGAATAAAAAGCGAAAGCTTGGAATCCATCAAGGGTTGTTCGTATCAGACAAGGCAAAAGAATAAGCTTGAATGCATTTTGGAAATACATATATTTTTTTAAGACGATGTTTATTTTATTCTGATTTTCTGCAAAAATATTAATTTCAATTTTCCTTATTACACAACAACAATTTGTGGTTACTTTCACAAGTAATAAAATCCTATTTCTCTAAATGGATGTGAATTGTTGGGTGGATGTATGGAAAATGGGCTATACCTATTACGACCAAATGAACCCTATGTACTAAATAATGAGTTGTTTAAGATAGTTAAACCTAGGACCATTAAGCGACCAAATGTCAATAATGTTAGAAATGACATACCTTTGGCATCTTCGCTTTGGTCATATTTTCTATGATATGATTCAAATATTAAAAAAGGCTAGGTCTTTGAGGGAACTCACCTAGGGTGACCTACCTATTTGTAAATCTAATCTCGAGGCCAAAAATGATAAAGTGTCCATTCTCTGTTATAGGAGAAAGGGCCAAAGAACCACTAAGGCTAGTATATTCAGATGTCTGGGGACAAATGAATGTTCAAGCAAGGGGTGGTTATGAGTATTTCGTCACCTTCATTGACGATTTCTCTAGAGACTCATGTAAATACCTAAAGGATATGAATTCTAAGAATTTGTTAAGAATTTTAATGAATTCATTGTTATGGCTTTAAAAACAAATTAGGTAAAAGGTTAAAGAACTTGCAATTTGATAGGGGTGGAGGATATTTGGATAATCAGAACCAAGATCATTTAATTGAACTTGGAGAATTGTCTAAAGCAACTACCCCAGGGACTCCATAATAGAACAATGTTGCTGAGTGGCATGAATCGAGCATTTATGAAAATATGTGTTCTATGATAAGCTATTCAACTCTACCGAATTCTTACCCAGATCTATTATGGAGATATACTACCTAGATTGCATAAGAAATTTTTTAAATGTTGTGTCGTCTCAAAGTTGTCTCCAAGACATCACTAGAATTATGGAATAGTTGTGAACTTGGTTTACGTCATTATGGAATTTGGGGGTGTCCTGCTTATGAACTAAGGAAAAAGGTAGGAAATTTAGAACGATGAACTGAGGTTTGCTTGTTTGTTGGCTATCCTAAAGGTACTCAGGGTGGTTTGTTTTATAGGCTTATAGAAAAGAAAGTGTTTGGCTCTGCAAACGCTGCTTATTAAATAACGACTACATAATGAATTTCAAGCCTCGTAGCAAAATAGTATTAGATTGAAAAACGATAAACTATTCTTCCATCATCCCCGACACAAGTCGATGAAAATAAGGTAGATTTAGAAACCACTAATCCCAATCAGAAGGTTATAGTGCCTCGTCATAGTGGGAGGGTTTCTTGGAACCCAGTACCTATAAGATGGATAGTGAAATGCATAAGCTGGTTGGGGACACAAGTAACAATGATTCGTTAGCCTTTAAACAGACAATGTGTAAGTCTAAAATGAGTCTTTGACTTGAAGCCAAGTACCAGGAAATAGAGTCTAAGTACTCTAAATTTGTCTAAGATCTTGTAGATGTGCCATTGGACTTTAGGCCCATGGGGTACAAGTAGATCTATAAGAAAAAGAGAGGAGCTAATAGAAAGGTCGAGACATTTAAGGTTTGAATTGTGGCAAAGATAGAAAGTTGACTTCGAGAAAACTTTTTCTCCGGTAGCCATGTTAAAATTCAATTAGTATACTCTTATCCATATCCACAACTCTTGATTAAGAAATAAGTCAAATGGACATCAAAGAAGCATTTTTAATGGTTATCTTGATGAGACCATTAACATGGATCAATCAGAAGGATTCAAAGTCGCTGGATAAGAAAGTCGGCAAGCTGAGTAGGTCAATCTATGGACTTAAACAAGCTTCACCCTCCTGGAACTTAAGGTTAAATGGAAACATTAAGACCTATGATTTTGAACAAAATGTTGCTGACCCTTGTGTTTAACAACTTAGAGAAAAATACATTGTGGTGTTCTTAATCCTTTATGTAGATGATATCTTACTCATTGGAAACAATGTCAAGAAATTATCAGACATAAGGAACTAGCTCGAAACGAAATTCAAATTTTTTTTGTAGCAAGTCGTGTTCTTGGTATCAAGATCATCAGGGATAAAAAGAATTGAATTTTGACTCTAACTCAAGCAACTTGTTTAAGTGAGGTGCTTGGGGGTTATGCTATAACAAATTTCGAGAAAGGATGTTTAGCGAAATTTATTTTTCTAAGCAACAGTCTCCACAGACTCCTCAAAAGAAAGAAAAGATTTAACGAATTCCTTATGCATTTTCAATTATAAGTCTAATGCATGCTATGTTGTGTGCTATGATCAAAGATCTGCTATGCCGTGGGAGTGGTGAGCAACTGCCAGTACCTTGGAAATGAACAATAGATGGAGGTTGGTATTTGTTGTGCCCTAATTTTTGCATGAGTTTATTCAATCTGCTCAGGTACTGCTGCCAGATAAATACACAGAGAAATGACTAAGGGAAATAATATCTGCTCATTATCCAGGTGGACAACTCGAGATTCACAATGATCATACGTGGTGTTAAGCGTCCTGAGTTTATCCCAAACTAAGGATACGATGGCTGTGAAGCGCGAGCTCAAAATATTAAATAGCTGTTGAAGCACGAGCTTGGAGGAGATATCTAGCTCGTGGTGATTCTAGTATATTGTATACTCAGGGATCCTCAGAGACTTGGGATCCCCTTTATACGTTTATTTATGACTAGGTTGTCATATTTATTATCTGAGATAGCAGGAACCTATTTATTCCATTATCAAATCATATCCCAATATTAATGGGAAATATTTGTATTAAATATTGATATTATGTAAATGCGTGATTGACTCACACAGTGACCCAAACCTGTCCATGGAATTCCCCTATAAATACTGGGAATATTGGATAGGAAAAGGGATGATTATTCTGTAATACCAAAACTCTGCCAAAATAGAGAGAGAAACAACAATAATATTGACTCATGGACTAGGTGGATTTTAACTACTGAACCATGTAAAAGTTCTGTGTTCTTGAGTGAATTTTGTTTATTTTTCATTTCGGTTTACCATTAAGCACTAATCTGCCTTATTATTTCTTAATACAATGTTGGCAAAAAACCACGTCAACAGTTTGGTGCTTTCATTGAGAGCAAATTAGTGCTTCATCAAAATCCCAGTCGATTCCCATCATGGTGCTCACTCGCTCAACGCATGATAATGAGATAGAACAACCTGGTGGGCAGGAGGCCCATCATACCGCTGTTCTGAATGAACGTGGCCTTGAGATTCAGCAACGTCTGGGAAAACAACTGGCAAGTCATGGCGACATCAGGAGTTCGGTGTCATTCCCCCCGAATCCAAATCCAAAATACCTAACTACCGTTGAGTTGGAAAACATGAAATTGAGAAGCCTTCTCGCTAAGGAAAATAGGCAGATTGAGGAGGTTTTGGCCCGGTTACCCCCTCTTGCAATCGACGTTAATGTCGAAAAGTGGCAAAGTGGGTCTCACAATTCCCATAGGAATAATCGATCCAAACCAAGTCGATCAGTCAGAACTGCCACTCCAAGTTCTGTACCTGCGGTGCGGGATCACCAAAATGCTCAACCCTGTGACCATCATAGGGGTCGTCAGTGTGCCAGTCGGTTGGTTAGGACTGCAACCCCAAGTTCGGTGCCTTCTTCACAGGTCCCCAGGAATGCCCATGACAATCCACGAGGAGGGGATGGGACACGTTCACGAAGACAAACTACTTCAACAAACCCTCCTACGTCGCGATCAGATCGCCAGACACAAAGAGCTAGAGACATAGGAGTAGAATAGAGGCGGGATAATTTAGTCCGCCCTGATGGGACGAGGATAGCCCCACCAATAAGTCATCCCCCGTCACTTATAAGACATCTGACACCACTTCATCCTCAACAGAACATTCCAACTTATGGAGACAGTAGGAGGAATCCTCCCCCATCTGCCAATACTTACATCCCATGAACATGTGTCGAAAATCCAGATCCTCGGTCACAACTGCGAGCTTCTATCGCGGGAACTAGCTAGACCCCTGTCTAGCCTGTTGGAGCGGTAATGGATGTGGCAGCTACGACTCAAACTGTTACTTAGAATAACCAAGGGGGAAATAACAAAAGGAAGGGAAATGGTGAGGGCGATCAGAGTGGAACGAAGAAAAATAAGTATGGGGAGAAATTCAAACCTGTTTACGCTGCTTATACCGACATCATAGACACTAGGGAGCACATCTTCCTCGCAAATTCTACTCGCCTTCCATGGAAGAAGCCAGAACCATTGAAGAACCAGAGGGAGAAGAGAGATTCTTCAAAGTTCTGGCGATTCCATAATGACATCGGTCATAACACTGATGACTATCGACGTCTAAAGGATGAGATTGAAACTCTCGTAAAAGCCGGGCCATTGGCCCAGTACGCCCGAAATCGAGTGGTCCCTAATCAGCCCGCTGGACCAAACCCCCAATCAGTTGCTGAAGCCCAAGTAAGTCAAACCGGAGCTCAGGCAAATCAGGTCGACCCTCCTCTAATAGTAGGAGGATATATAACTACCATTTTGGGAGGACCTCATTTGCCAGGCACGAGCAGCGGGGCCCAGAAGAGATACATTAATGAATTGAGGTCCCATAACGGGGTGAAGCTTGTACGAGAACAGCAGTTATCAAAAAAACAACGATTGGAAAATCAACCAATCATTTTCACAGAAGAGGATGGTAGCTACGTCCAATTCCCATATAATGCTCCATTGGTCATAATCGTTCAGCTCGCCAACCGGAGGGTCCGAAGAACACTAGTAGATAACAGAAGTTCTGTGAATCTACTTTTCAGGTCCACCTTGGAAAAAATGGGGTTACTTATAACTGATTTGAAGGCGACCTCAATGACTATGTACGGGTTTTCTACTGAAGGGTCGGCAGCCATCGGGATGATCAGATTGGTGGTTACATTGGGAGAAGAATCGCAAATTGTTTCCAAGTTACTTAAGTTCATGGTAATCGATTGTCTAGCTGCATACAATGCGATTTTGGGCCGACCTGCGCTGATGGCGTTTGAAGCCATAACTTCTATCCACCACCTTGCAATAAAATTCCCCTCAGCTACGGGAATATGCACAGTTAAAGGTGATCAGCTCGCTGCCAGAGAATGCTATAGCATTTCTATGAAGGGAAAATCACAACCCGGGTAGCAAGTAATGGTCTTAAATGATGGAGGTGAGGAGTCCTAGGAAGTAGAAGTTACTTGCGGGATGGAAGAACCTCAGCAAAAAGAGGATAGTGACGTCGCCCAACGTGATGACATTGACCCACGGATAGGCAAAGATAGGTCAGAACTCCAAGCCATAGAGGAGCTCGAGGAAGTAAACATTGACCCTAAAGAAGCTTCAAGAGTCGTAAAGATTGGGAAGAATCTTAACGATAAAGGAAGAAAGAGCTGGTCGATTTCCTACAGGAGAATCTGGATGTTTTTGCTTGGTCACAAGAAGATATGGTGGGAATAAGTCTGAGTGTAATCTTGCACACCTTAACTTTGGACAAGAACATGCCTGCAAAATCCCAAAAACGGAGATGCTTGGGAATGGTTCGAACTGAAGCTCTTGAGGAAGAAGTAACCCGACTATTAAAATGTGGGTTTATCCGTGAGGCAAAATACCCGATATGGGTTGCCAATCCCGTGCTGGTCCCGAAGCCAAATGGGAAATGGAGGACCTGTATTGACTTCTTCGATCTGAATAAAGCTTGTCCCAAAGATTATTTCCCACTACCAAGGATTGATCAGTTAGTAGATGCCATGACAGGTCACGAGCTTATGTCCTTCATGGATGCATATTCTGGATATAACTAGATCATTATGAATCCTATAGATCAGGAACATACTAGCTTCATGATTGAACACAATGTATATTGTTATAAAGTTATGCCCTTCGGGCTGAAGAATGTCGGGGCTACATATCAACATTTGGTCAACAAGATGTTTGCTAATTCAGATCGGGAGAAGTATGGAAGTGTATGTTGACGACATGCTTGTCAAATCAAAGACTGCCAATAACCATATGTCCGATCTAGAAGAATGTTTTGGAATATTAAGGAGGTATGACCTGAATCTGAATCCTAAAAAATGCGCTTTTGGAGTGGCATCTAGAAAATTCCTGGGGTTCATAGTCAACACAAGGGGGATAGAGGCGAACCCTAAGAAAATCAGATCGTTGTTAGAAATGCCCTTGCCTAGGTCGCGTAAAGAAGGTCAAAGCCTGACTGGAAGGGTGGCGGCTTTAAATCGTTTCATTTCAAAATACACTGATAAGTGTCTGCCATTCTACAACTTCCTCAGAGGAAACAAAAACTTTGAGTGGACTGAGGAGTGCGAACAGGCATTCCTCGACTTAAAAATGCACCTGGCTGAGCCCCCAGTGTTATCTAAGCCTATGTCTGGAGAACCTCTATTCCTTTATTTGGCCGTGACAGAGAATGCAGTCAGTGCCGTGTTAGATCGAGAAGAATATCGTGCTAAAAAACCAATATATTATATAAGCAAGAGACTTCTCAAAGCCGAGTCATGATACGCACTGATAGAAAAACTGGCATTCTGTCTGATATTGGCTTCCAGAAAGCTCCGACCATATTTCTAGTCCCATTCTATCAACGTCATGACTGACCAACCTTTAAGGCGGGTTTTGCAAAAACATGAAACATCGGGATGTCTTTTAAAATGGGCTATCAAACTTAGCCAGTTTGAGATATTGTACGTGCCACAGACCTCAATCAAAAGTTAGGCCCTTGTTGATTTTATGGCTAAATGCACCGGATTTCAAGAGGAGCTCTTAAAGGAGCCGGTGCAAGAGTTATGGGAAATCTTCGTGGACGGATCATCAAACAAGAACGTATTAGGAACTGGGATCATCTTAATCTCACCAAAAGGGCATCGATTTCATACAGCTCTGAGATTCAGATTCGAGGCATCCAACAACGAAGCCGAATATGAGGCCTTACTAGCAGGGCTGAGAGTGGCAAGGGAGCTCAAGGCGAAAGCTATCCAATGCTATAGTGATTCTCAACTCGTGGTCAACCAGGTATTGAGAGAATATCAAGCTCGAGGTACCAAGATGGTGGCCTACCTAGCTAATGTAAAAGGAGAACTGCCTGAATTTGAGTACAGTTCTGTTGAACAGATACTGTGCGAGCAGAATTCTAATGCTGACGCTTTGGCACGACTTGCCACCACAAAAGAAGCTAAAACATTGAATGTAGTGCCAGTGAAGTTCCTGGAGAGTCTGAGTGTGACAACAGAAATGATAGAGGTCGAAATGATCGACATATGACCGACCTAGATGACTCTCATAATGGAATACCTCACAACAGGAAAGTTACCTGATGACAGAAAAGACGCAAGAAAATTACTTTACCAAGCTCCGCGGTACGTAATAATAGATGAAACCTTCTATTGACGTGGTCATTCGTTGCCTCTCCTACGATGCATTCTGCTCGAGGAAGCCAAAACCATTTTACGAGAAATACACGAAGGCTTTTGTGGAGATCATGCTGGGGGGAAAATCCTAGCACTAAAGATATTGAGGCAGGGCTATTTTTGGCCCACTTTAACGAAAGACTCAATCTTGTATGTTCAGAAGTGCAACAAATGCCAGCGTTTCGCTATGATTGCTCGAGCTACTCTGGTCATGCTAACGATGATTTCATCCCCATGGCCATTTGCAGTATGGGGAATGGACCTAATAGGGCTCCCTACCTATGGGAAAGGGGGGAGTTCATTATGCAGTGGTGGCGGTTGACTATTTAACGAAGTGGGTAGAAGCCGAGCCTCTGGAACCCATCACTTCAAAAAGAGTCCTGGACTTCGTGGTGAAGAGTATTATATGTCAGTTTGGGCTTCCTAAAAAGATCGTGTCAAACAATGGGGCACAGTTCGACAGCGATCTCTTCATTGACTTTTGTGAAAATATGGTATCACTAAGGGCTTCTCCTCAGTAGCATATCCGCAGGCCAATGGGCAGGTCAAGGATGTATGTGGATGCCAAAAATCCACCAAATAAGAAATCTCTAGTCCCTGATTAGAACAGAGGCATAAAGGCCACTTAATCATGCCATTGGACTCGAGCCTGTAGGCCCTTTTTGAATACAGGAGATTGTCTCATGAGAAGGCTCAAAATCTCACCAAGGGAAAATATGAGATCAACGCCATGAAGCCCCCATTTACACGACATAGAATCCATGGCCTCGCTCGGCCAGTCAGGCACGGACACTATTGGCCTTGCTCGGCCACGCCCCGCGCGCACCAGGTGGCCTCGCCCGGCCACGCCCGCGCGCAATTGGCGGCCTCGCTCGGCCACGCCTGCGCGCACCTGACGGTCTCGCTCGGCCACGCCCGCGCACCCCTAATGGCCTCGCTCGGCCACGCCCGCGCGTTCCTGGCGGCCTCGCTCGGCCACGCCCGCGCGTACCTGGCGGCCTCGCCCACGCCCACGGAGTGGCCTCACCATCTAGGCCCCGTGGTGGCCTCGCCATCTAGGCCCCATGGTGGCCTCGCCCATGGCCTCATGGGGGTCACATCTGTAGCACACTCGGCCTCTTGAACAGCCAACAGAGCCGCGCCATCAATAAGCCTTCTAAGGGGGCCTCGCGAAGGAATGAGAGCTACGTCACCTAGTAGCCACGTGAGTAGAGCCATGCATCGAAGGTCCCATTCCTTACACCTTGAGACCCCTATGCTTAGAGGCTCCAGTACGAGTCGAATGGGACATACTTGTACGACCTAGTACTGAGTACGGACACCAGTACCAGTGGGACTGCTGGGATAAGAGTTATGGCCCATACGTCTACGGCCAAAGGTTAGAGTCGACACCACTATCACCTGCGCCACTATGCCTTCCACCACTCAACAGACATGGGTACAGACAAGTGGTGGAGACATCCTCCCGACATATGCTCTTGTACTGGATGTACGACCACAACCTCTGAAGCCACTCCCCTGACATAGTACTTATGTACCACTTGGTCTCCTGGACCACCATGTACCTAAGGCCATTAGAGCCTACTATAAAAGGAACTCTAACACCACCTGAAGGGGGGTTGGAAAATTCATTGTAAGCAGAGGCTATTGAGAAATATACCAAGACTTGCTCCATCATTTATCTATGTTTACTTTTCCTTAAAGTTTATTCTCAGTTCTTATATAAACATCACCTGACTTACCTTTGAGTTTTCCGATCTAATTTCGTTGACGAGATTTCACCGTCAACACTGTAAACAAAACCCTTAAGGCAAGCCTGAAGAAGAGGTTAGATGAAGCCAAAGAACTATGGCGTGAACAGCTCTCGCAAGTACTTTGGGCCTACCAAACTTCTCATAGGACCTCCACGAGACATACTCCTTTTTCCCTGACTTTCGGAAGCGAGGCCATGCTTTAAATCGAAGCAATGGTAACTACTCACAGGAAAATGACGTTTGATCAAGAACAGAATAATGGACTACTTAACACATCCCTCGATCTGATCGAAGAAGAATGAGAGGAATCGCAACTACAACTTGCCCATTATCAACAAAAGATCACTCGCTATTTCAATTCAAAAGTCAAGAGTCATAGACTGGGGTTAGGCGACCTAGTTCTCCGAAGGGTCTTTTTGGCAAATAAGGACCCCAAGGACATTGTATTATGCCCGAACTGGGAGGGACCATATCAGGTCGTTGAGGTCATGCGTGAGGGAACTTTCAAGATAGCCCGGCTGAATGGGGAAGTAGTCCCGCGGACCTGGAATGCCCTACATTTGAAAAAGTATTATCAGTAGTACCACCATCAATGTAAGGCTTATTTATAAAAGCCATTTGATTAAATAATAGATGGATTAAATAATAAATGTTTTATTAGCTCATGTTCTCATATTTGTAGAAGCAACCAAGAAATTTTATACATTCTGGTTACTTGGGGGGCACATAACCCGAGGTTGGAAAAATTAAGCTTGCTCCGCCTGCTCGATAAGATAGAAAAAAACTTAGAAGCTTGGAAAAATTAATTATTCAATGGCTTTTTTGAAGCTTGAGTTTTCAATAAACCTAGCGCGAACTAAGTTTAAATCATTCAAAAACCTGGATGTAACCAGGTTCGAAACTTAGAAGCTTGGAAAAATTGATTATTCAATGACATTTTAGAAGCTCGAGTTTTCAATAAACCTAGTGCAAACTAAATTTAAATTATTTAAAATCCTGGACGAAACTAGGTCTAAAACTTAGAAATTTGGGAAAATTGATTATTCAAGGGCTTGTTAAAGCTCGAGTTACCAAAAAACCTAGCACGAACTAAGTTTAAATTATTTAAAACCCTGCATATAACTAGGTTTGAGGCCTGATTCTTAAACAAGTATGATACAAATAAGCAAACAAAACTTGGACATAACCAAGTTTGATAAAGTCTATCTTGATCTAAAAGTCGATTCCTAAAATCTCGAATGTACAAGAGTCTAAGGTTCATAAACATGAGAAATTAATAAAGGAAAGACGAATGGATCAAAAGTTAGATATACATATTAATATAAGACAAAAAAATATATTGTCGAGGAGGAAAAAACCTCGACCTAAGCCTGAAGGCAATTGTTTAATATAAAAAAATTGTTAACAATTACAAAGAAAACTAAAAAAAATCATTGGGCTCCATCATGTCTTCGCCCTGCAGAAGTAACCTCTTCGCCTCCCTCCACCATTCTGGATGCCTCACTAGTCTCTGACAATTCTTGCAAAAGCCTAGCCTTGAATTTAGAAAGGTACGGATCCCATAGCCCGAGCTCCATAAATGAGAAGTTTCCATCCTGGTTGAAGGCCCAGCAATGGTATAACATCTCCTCCGTGGCTGATGAAGACGCCACCTTTTCGTCCTTGGCTTTAGCTTCAGACTTGAGTAATTTTGTCTTGAGCTCGCCAATCTAGACCTGAAGACGTTCAACGAGATGATTTGCCTCGGTGGTTTGAGCTTGGAAAGCAGATAGCGCAGTCTTTGCGGCCTGCTCGCTTTCCTGGGAAAAGGTGAGAGCAGCCTGGGCAGCCTGCTCATTCTTTTGAGCATTTTTCAGGGAAGTTTCGGCGGCCTCCTCACTTTCCTTGGTAGCATCTAGCTCAGCCCGGAGCTCTTCATTTCTGGCCCTAACATTAGTTATGCTGCGGTATTGGGCCAGGACAGACTACAAAATAACATAACAAGTAAAAAATATGAGTAAAAAAAACAACAAAACAATTTCACCACCAAGTATGGGAAAGAACTCATAGTGAGATTCATCCCCATGGCGGACTCAAGGACGTTCTCGGGGCTGCGCTCCTCAATGGTCCTCAGGTCCCTCGAGATGGCTTTGTAAGCGTGACCCACCATGTGCGTTGCGATTTCATATATGATACCCCAGAAGGCTTCGGGGATCTTATCCAGATCTTGAGGATCGACAGCTATTCAGATGGTGGGGGCCTCTACTTGAATAACTTGGGAAGGTGGGGGCATATGTCGAAAGGGGGGAGGAGGAAGTTGCTCAGCAACGACAATAGCCACCGAAGCTGGCTCCCCGAACCGAGCTCGTGTCTTTATTCTTGGCATGGGATTTTGAAGTGTTCCCCATTGCAGGGGTGGTTTTCTTTGCCACCCTGAGCCTCTTCACGACAGGGCCCGTGCCGACTTTCTTAGCTTGGAAAGCAATCCACAGGTCGGGAGCTCCTGGTTGTTCCATCTTTTCACCTATAAAGAACAAAGGGAGTTAGTTCACAAAAGTTGTATAAAAAAACATATATGAAGAAAGAGAAAACAAAGATCATACCCTCCGAGCTAGGGGAGAAGTCTATTATCACTAGCTCAGGTGTTTTGACCTGGATAGGCACGACCTCCGACCCTCAATTTAATGGAGGATAATTGGAGTCTAAAGTTAATATCTCTTGGATCCTTGGGGGGTCAGGTTCTCCTTCGGGGCTTGATTCATCTACGTATTGTTTGAACCCAGGGGAAAATGCACCCTGGAGCAGAGAAGGTCGTGTGCTATGGTTTGTCCCGAATTCTTCAAAAAATGGCAGATCTAAAGTTTAAGGTGTTAGCAACTAATATTGTGCCCCTAGGGTAGCTATTGTCGTAACGTACCACTAGGTAGTCTATGCATTGGAGAAGGGTTACATTTAGATTCGGGTTGGAAGGCTGTCGGCTAACGAGATGATTCGGGTTATAACGAATTAACCTAAAATCAGCAACAACCCTATCTAATTCCCTAAAAGGCATGGGTTACCTTGGCCGGAAGGGCCGGCTGCTGCCCCAGAAGTAGCTCAGTCAGGATCAGGGATCTGGTCTGCTTCAGGGGCCCGCCTTTTTTGCATGAAAGGCACCTCGTCCTCTTCCTCCTCCTCCTCCCTAGTGGCTGGCAAGGCCTCAGGGATCACAGGAAGAGGAGCCAGGGTCCTCAAGGCCAGTGTTTGACCCTCACCAATCAACTTACAGTCCAGCATCATGATGTCATTCATGACATGGTGATAGTCCTTTTCACTGAGGGAAGTCTGGACAGCTTCTCATACTGACCCTCGAGGGTCGCAGACTTTTCCGTCTTTGCAAATTTGGCTGCACGAGAAACAAATTCAATTAAGACATGTACAAAAAAAAGAGGAAATATTTTAAAGGAACAAAAATTCACGAACTGGATTCAACATAAAGAATAAATCTTTATAATCGTTTGGATGGCTGGGGAGCTTGCCTTGAGGCAGAAGAAGTACAATATGTCTACCAGTGTGGGGACCTCCCACTCGTGTTTCAAGAACAGGTACTTTAGCCCCGCCATAATCCTGTAGGAGTTTGTAGGGAGCTAAAATGGAGCCAGTTTCACGTAGATCAAGAACTCCACAAAGTACTGGTCCAAAGGAAGGAAGGTGTCGGCCTTCATATGTTCGTCGCTCCAGGCTACGTAGTCATCCTGGAAGGGGGCACAACTCCGTTCCCCTCAAACACAAGTTGGGCAAGAAGAGTGTCAGATCCTACTTCTATGTTGCGACTCAACAGGACTTTGTTGACCTTCCCTTGAGTCATGATTTTCGAGACTATACGCTCAGCCTCGAAATAAGCACTGGGGTCGATAATGAGCTCCTTCTCCACCACCGGACCAAAGTGTAGGATGGGAGAATCGTAGGTGACCTTCTTCCCCTTGTTCTTGTGTTAAGAGGATGAGCTCAAGGCATTTTTCTTCGAAGCGTTCTTCTTCAGAGGAGCCATCAGATCGCCTAACAACAAACGACCTAGTTAGTAGGCGACCTATAATAATCTATAACTATGTCGCGAGAGTATGGACGAAATGGATTATTTTTGTTATAGGAGCTAAAGTTAGCCTCATCCCCATCGCGTGCTGCCACGCGATATCCTAAACTACGGGCCTCAATTTCCTAACAGTCCTTTGATATTTAGGGATCCGTGTGTCAGAAATGTCAGACCACTACTTTCCTTAGGAAGCGGTTTAGTGCAAAACCACCCAAGAAAATGTGACCCCTAAGCTATCTAGTTTTAAACCTAAAGACCCTTCAATTTCTTTACCTCGAACAGGTATTCTTTAAATCAATTCACCATTAGAGTTACCCAGATTTATCCAAATTTATGCAGATTTACCCAGAAATTTCCCCACATTTATGGACGTCTTATTTCTAAAACATGTTTGGACTCACCCATTGAACCTAAATCAAAACCTATTCCCTATGGACATTTAGATGGGTGTTGTGGATGAACATAGTTAAGAACAAAAATTCCAGTGGATAAAAAAAAAAAGAGAAAAACTTTTCAAACCAAGGATGAGATACTTACAGGAAGTGTGCTCGTCGACTATAGGATGTAGATTTGGATCACGGGAAGCTTCTAGAAAGCTTCTGAATGCCTGGGCACGATGAACAATTTTGGGGATTCTAGGAAAGAAAGGAAACATGGAAGTTTAGAAAAGGGAAATTTTTAAATGCAAAGGAGGTAAGGTTTGAAATTTGGTCAGCCTATTTATACGTAAACTATGGAAATTAATCTGGGCCATCTAATTGGGTTAGTTCAAAATCCAAGGGCCAGGATTGAATAAATGGCGGCAAAAAGTTGACAAGACAATTATTGCAGTCCTTGAAACTCAAACAGATGCCAATCGCAATAGACCACATTTCTAGTACTTGAGTAGTTGGCAGGCGTTGTTTTATGTTGCAGAAGTCTAAAAGCCCCTACTGTGTAGAACTGAAAGTGACGACATCATACACGAGCAGGAGCTTGGGGGGAAAATGTTGTACCCTAATTTTTGCACGAGTTTATTCAATCAGCTTGGGTACAGGTGGCAGATAAATACACAAAGAAATGACTAAGGGAAATAATATATGCTTATTATCCATGTGGAAAACTCGAGATTCATAATGATCATACGTGGTGTTAAGCGTCCTGAGTTTATCCCAAACTAAGGATACGATGGCTGTGAAGCGTGAGCTCGAAATATTAAATAGCTGCCGAAGCACGAGCTTGGAGGAGATATCCAGCTTGTGGTAATTCTAGTATATTGCATACTCAGGGATCCCCAAAGACTAGGGATCCCCTTTATACGTTTATGACGAGGCTGTCATATTTATTATCCGAGATAGCAGGAACCTATTTATTCCATTATCAAATCATATCCCAACATAAATGAGAATTATTTGTATTAAATGTAGATATTATGTAAATACGTGATTGGCTCACGCGGTTACCCAAACCTGTCCATGGAATTCCCCTATAAATACTAGGAATATTGGACAGGAATGGGGACGATTATTCTGTAATACCAAAACTCTGCCAAAATAGAAATGAAAACAACAATAATATTGACTCGTGGACTAGGTGGATTTTAACCACTAAACCATGTAAAAATTTTGTGTTCTTGAGTGAATTTTTATTAGTTTTCATTTCGATTTACCATTAAGCACTAATCTGCCTTATTATTTCTTAATACATTGTTGGCGAAAAATTGCGTCAACAGTATCTTTGATGGACTAGAGACTATATGTTAGTCTTTTCAGGTCAATCTTTGAACTTGTTAGGCTACACAGATTCAGATTGTAGACTGGTGTTGATGACAGGAAGTCTACTTCTGAGAAAAAAAGGTGCTTACTCTTGGGGGGTGGAGCTATGATTTGGAGAAGCGATAGATTGTCTACCATCTCAGTAGGTGTGATTTGGAGAAGAGTTAGGCTGTCTACCATTTCAGATTCCACCTTGGAGGCTGAGTACATAGCTACATTTGTGGCAGCTAAGGAAATAGTCTCGTGAAAAAGTTCTACATGGATCTCGGTGTTATTCCAGAAATGGATAAAATACTCATATTGTAGTGTGAAAATAATGGGGCTATAGCGAATTCGAAAGAACCTCGAAGCTACAATAGAGCAAAGCATAGAGAGAGAAAGTACCGCTTTATCGGGGATGTGTGATAAAGACATGATGTGAAGGTGATGAAGATAACATTGGAAGACAATCTTTCATATCCCTTTACAAAGAAATAAGCAGAGAGCATAATTGTGAAGCATGTAGAATAAGGGCAAGTGGGAGTTTGTTGGGTTTTATGCCCTTAACCATGTCGGGCATGTGACGCGATTTTGTATAGTAATTAAAAGTTGTATAAATCATTTAGTTCAATAACCATGTTGCTTTCTTGTTTTATTACATGATTATTGAAATAATATAAACATTTATAAAATCCTGAACATATAAATAGTTATAATTATAGTGACTAGGTTACAGTGGATTATAGTTGTAATTATATATTCAAACGAACGAGTCCTAAGATTAGATTAGTGCATTGGATTTTCACTGATCTGGTTATCTACAATATGATCTACTCACACATTCGGGGTGTGATGTCTTATCCAAGACATTGACCAAGTAGATAAGATCAGATCTATTTGGATACATGAGACTATGACAGATATTGATTATTGATAGATAAATAAGTATCAGTGTTATCGAATCTAATCAATGTCACAAAGTTGACCATAGGTCAAGTCGATCTTAATCCTGAGTGATAATATTCTGCTAATTATATTATTTAAATATTTTGACTTGTTCATTACCAGCTTACCCTACGGTCTAGCCCATACTTACATCTTGGAGATTTAGTAGTGTAGTTGAGTGGGAGTATTATTCATAGATATGAAATCTATAACTTCTCTATGAGAAGTGAAAATATGATTTCTTTAATTGCTTTGTTCAAAAGGTTAAATGATTGAGGTCTCATTTATGTGATTAAGTTCACAGAAATATCATCTATAAGGAACTTAGTGGGAGTTAAAGGTAAAATACTGATGAGGGGTGTTGCTTGTATTTACCACCTTGAACACGTGGCATGGTCAAACGGGCTTCATGGGCTCTCAAGAGAGGCACGGGCCCAACCAGGGTCGAGCAAACAATGAGCAACCAAACCTTATAGGGCTGAACCATGCCAATCCCAATAACTAGCAAATATCGGAAGCATAGTAAGGGGCCCGGGCATGAGATGTAGGCCCGAACCAACTTCATGAGCGCACCTAATCCCCATCCTCCAAGATTTAGATTGTGGTGTTGGACGGTCCATTCCAAAAGATAGATCCCATCGTGAGGGATCTGGATGAAGTCCCCAAGTCTATCCTCAAAATTTCAACTCGCTGTCAAGATACGCCCTTTGTTTTGTTGTCACTAACTGATGTCTGCCTTGGTGAATGAACTTGGGTCTTGGTAAATGAACCTGAACCTTCGTAAATGAACCCACACCATACATCCGGGTAGAAAAATATCACTTCTTTATGTAGTTGACGTGTCCCTGAGAAATCCGGCAGTTGGTCTCCTCAACTAACTCACAGAGAGGGTATGCATAGAACGTATAGGGATCGATTCTGCCACTACTCTGACAGATGTTGTCCCTCAAGTCCCCCTGAGGGCTCAGGCGCATCTGTTCGTACCAACTTACAACGTTTTTCATGCTTATATCCTTATTGGGCCTGGATTAGTCTGGCCCAAGCCACATGACCACCTATAAGTAGGGTCATTTGTGCACTGTAGTGAAGGATTCGATTTTTCATGTACACATAAACGCTGCTGAACTTGCAGAAAATCTCAATTGCTAAACTCTCTAAAGCTCAATACTATTGACTCGTGGACTAAGGCTCATTAACGCCCCAACCATGTAAAAATTGTTATCTTGTTCATTTCTTTGCCTTTCTTTCTAGCTATTATTTCTTTATATATTTGTAGTTTCCGAAAAACTCGGTAAACATTTTGGTGCTTTCATTGAGAGCCAGAAGAAAGCTTGAACCATTCTTTGTCATCTACGAAGATGGTGAATACCAGACACACTGTGTTTGATCCCGCTCAAAAACAGTAGCGATAGGACAATGGAGAACCATTGCAAGACCAGCAACTTCCTCAAGACCAACCAGAGGATGTACCTTATCACAGACACCTGCCTGATGACTCCCAAAATTTTGGAGAAGGGGGTGAATACGACGAAGAATATTACAAGGAAGACAGAGAGGGGTATGAAGACCATGAAGCCGAGAATCCCATCAATCTAGGCAAGAATGATGTGGAACTTGAACAGGAGGACCCAGAAGTGGTTCGTCTAAGACAACAGGTCCTCGATCAAGAAGCAAGGATGGCAGAACAATAAGAGACCACCCGCCAGATGCAAGAATCCCTCTTGCCTCATAAATCATTTATTGCTGCTCAAGGATTTATAGTTAATCCCCTAGTTGTTCCTCCCCCACAAACTTAACCACCTGTCCTGCCTACAGGGACTGGCGCTCCCAACAGCGCTACAACCTCTACTCCTCCTTTAGGACAATCCACTCATCCCGGAGCTGGTCCTTTTAACCCAACTCAAGAAAAAGGGAAAGCCAAAGCAATCGATCCCATAGAAAAAGCAAACCCCCAAAAGAATATTCATCCCACTCCAAAAACTAGGGTGTGTAACGACCCAAATTCACTAATAAGGCTTAAGGGCCTTGATTAGCGTGCCAGGAGGGCATTATGGGATTGATGTCTGATTTTAATTATTTAAATGCATGGTTATGATTTAAAGCATGTTATATGACTATTTGTTTATCTGAGATGCATGACTATGTAAGCTAGTGTGCATGTAGGCCCGGATTGTGTTAGAAGGGCATAATTGTAATTTTGGCCATGATTGGGCGTAACTGTATTGATATGTGTTGATTGTTGAGGCCACAGTGGTATGTGGATGTATCTGTGCTTTGTGACTCGAGGCGATCCCAATGAGCAGGCTAGCGGAAAGTGTTGACAGGAATTTATACCCAGCTTGGGGCGAGCCTGGGGGTATGAACAAGAATTCAGAGAATAGATTGAGATTTATTTTGATGATGGGGAATATTTATTTGGTGGTTAATCGAGTGTTGGAAAGCAACGGGAAAATATTAGGGACACTTGAGGATTAGCGGGAATTTGGTAAAATGACTAAAACGGCCCTATTTGGACAAAAAGGACTTAGAGTGAATAGGAAGGGCATTTTGGTCATTTGGCTTTTAAAGATAGGTTTTATGAGGCTTTACACTTAGTGGGATTTATAGAGAGTGTTGGCTGTGGAGAGAAAGAAAGAAAAGAAAGAGAAAGGAAAGAAAGAAAAGAGAGAAAACAGAGGGGTTTTCACAAGGGTCGGTTTGTGCATTTTTGCACCTTTCCGCTCCATTTTTCTTGGAGCAAAGCTTAGTGGAGAGCAAGGATAGGCTGAGCATCAAGGATCTTGGGTTAGACTTGAAGATTTGGCAAGAACACATCAATGTTTGAGGTAAGTTTTAGAGATTTTCGGTTTTAAGGGTTTTGATGGTTTGAGCTGTGTTTTGAGCTGGATTGATGGGAATCTCGGGGGATTTCTGGGCAAGCTTTGAGGGAGAGCAAGCTAAGGAGGCCTAGGGTTGATTCAAGGTCGAAATTTGCAGCAATGGTATGATTTCTAAGACTTTATCTTTGTGGTTTGCATGAATTTCTGGTTTAGGGTTGTTCATGGTAGATTTTGAGATTTGGGATAAATGATCTTGGGATTTGAGGATTTGGGATGCTTGGGATGAATGGAGAGTGTTCATAAGCTTGATTTTGAGTTTGATAAAGATTTGGGGAAGTTTGGTTTGAGATTGGGTGAAAGAAATCGCAGAAATGCGATTTTGGGATTTCTGGGCTGCAACTAGCGCTACAGCGCTAGTCCCTGTTTCTGGAGGGGTGTTCTGCTTGTAGTGCTACAGCGCCCTCTTTAGAGCGCTGTAGCGCTGCACTGTTCACAGAGGGGAATTTTTGAGTTTTGATGATGGATTTTGACCTAGGGTTCGGGGCTTGTTTCCGCCACTATGTTTTGGGGATTTGGGACTTCCCGGGGGCTCGGGATTGGTCCCGAGGCTAGGTATTCGGACTTGGGGTTCGGTGTTGACTTTGACCTATGTTTGTGCCTAGGTGTGCGCTAAGGCTCGAGTGGGATCGTGCTCAAGGAGTCAGGTGATCTAAGCTATTGAAGGGAAAGGTAAGAAAACTATAACACCCGTAGGATAGGGCATGGGCCCATAGTGTGATTGCGTGGCACGGCCCTATATTGCATGTTGCATGATGAAATGATTGCCGGGCATGGCCCTCTATTGCATTACATGTTAGGGCGCAGATTTAAATGAATTGATATTTGTTTGAATGTGTTTGATTTATGCTATATATGATTATAGTGAATTGCACGGCTATGGCCGAGGGCGGCAAGGCCAAGAACGGAAGCGAGGCCGGAAGTAACACCTAGCACATGGGATGCTATGGTCAGGGTAGGGCCCGGGACCCACAGGATATGTGTGAGATCCTGCGGTGAAGATCGAGACCCCAGGCTTCGGTAAGGCTTCGGGGACGGCATGGTCGTGTTTGCTTAGTCTATGGTTGACTTGTTTATGTGTGGATTATCTGTTATGATAAATTGTATAAATTGCTTATGTTATGTTCTGCATGAGTTTTCTTGCTGGGCTTCGGCTCACGGGTGCTCCGTGTTGCAGGTAGGGCAAAGTCTGAGTCAACCAACCATGAGTACGGAGAGCGTGAAGCGACGCGTACATGTTTGGCCTGCCCGACTGCTTTGGTTGGGGGTTTATTTGAAAATGGCTGTAATAATCTATGATTTTATGATTTATCAACTGTAAACTTATTTCAAGATGTAAATAGTTTTCAAACCTTATTTTGGGATCCCAAATGCTTAATACTAGCAGTTTTAAATGAAACGACGCATTTTCTAAGATTACAGCCTTAAATTTTAATTAGTCACACTTTTGTCTCAAAACCTCGTTTAGCGAGTTCATTGCACACTATTTTGTCTTAAAAATCACTTAGTAACGGCTCTAAGGAAGTAGGGCGTTACAACTTGGTATCAGAGCGAGCCAAGGTTTATTGGTTCTGGAGATCGACCGAACATGTACGCTCGCTGTCAGTGACAAGCTCGACTCAGGGTTGGTTGGTATGATTAATTGACATGTCTGAATATATGTTTGATTGCCCTGTTTGCCTGCTTATTTTATATGGAGCATGAGGAATGAGATGACATATGCATGAGATGCTGTTGGGCTGGGCCCTTGATTATTGCATGTTGAGATTGATGCATGCTGAATAATACTATTATGCATATGGATGAATATTAGCATAATGGTTCGCATATTGAGTGTATGTGGTTAATTTTCTGGATTAAATTCATATGTTATATCTGGATATTGGCTTGTATGAAGCATGTTGAGCATGGATATACTTAGTGGTGATAAATCTGGTAGCTAAATGTATATCATTGTGGATTTGAACTAGTTTATGCTTGTGTGTGCATTATACCTGTGGATATTTGGACCTAGTGGTGGTTTGGTTCAGAGTAGGAACCACAGAGTTCAGGAGTTGGTCGGTTTTGACGAATGAACTCGAGTTGTTGGTTCCTAGAAGGGTTTGGGGACCTGATATTGTGTTAAAAAGGGGGTTTCTAGATGTAAGTTGGAGTTGAGATCTCCAGTTATCCTTGAGAGCAGTAGCAAGGGTCACTAGTGTGTGAGTTAGCTGTGGAGTTTGTTAGTTGAGATGGGATAGAAGAACAGCAGATTCTCTAGGGAGATGGTTGAATTAGATGTTTTAACAGTAAGGTTACCGGTGATGGTTTACTGTGAAGTATGGACAGATAATGGTACTATATGAAAGGCGTATAGGGTGTTATCCTCTAGAGTTGAGGAAGGTACGAGTTGACAAGGAATTTATCAATAGATGAGTTGAGTTAATTCCACCCTTGGTTAAGAGGATGAGAGATCCCGATTAGAGGGCTGCGTTAAATGTTGAAGCAGAGAGATGCCTGGATTTGGTACTCGGGATGAGGTGCTGACTCAATGGGTTGGGAAGAACCTAGATGATGATAGTTAGAAGGGATTATAAGACATGATTTGAACCGTGGAGATGGGTGGACTTATAAGTTTGGCTTGGACTGTTGGGGGTAACAACAGTGTAAATCAATGGGTTTGGTGAATTGGATAATTCATTTGGGAATTTATACTGATGGATGTATCCTGAATTGATGGCGACCCATTTAAGGATTTGAGATCGGGAATGGTCTAAGGTATTTGGGCTGCGCTGAGGTATGAGGCTATCGTCTGTATGTGGATGGCGGAGAGGGCCATGATGTCGAGGAACTGATGGTTGATGATTAGAACATGAGTGCTAGAGCCGCAAGGGCAGTGCTTCCTTTGATGGAATTAGTAAAGATAGATTCGGGACAATCAAGTTAAAAGAACCCCGGATAGGGTTGTGGCTTCTGGAATTGCCAAGAAAGGGGAGAGGTCTGGGTGAAAGGATGGTACTGTTATTTGATAGAACGCAGCAAGGTTGGATTCATGATTGTTGAGGTAGAAGGACCCCAGACAGTGCTTGGGCACCTAATTTGAGATTTGAAAGAAGCTTGATTGCTAAGGTGGTTGTCGAGCTGGCGATAGGAACCAGGGAGGTTAGTTAGTATGCGCTTGAAGGAGAGGATGCCACCTGAGAGGAGGTCAGGTGAGGACATGACTTCTACGTAGAATGACTCGAGATGTTGGAATGGATTTCCATGGTGAGGGAACGGAGAACCAGAGTGCAGCGATACATTCAAAGTTCGAGGCTGAGTCCTCAAGGGTGAGTATTTAACTGACGAGCTTATGCTTTGGTCATGTAGCGAACTGGAAGGATTCGGTGTTGCGAATGCTCCGAGAGGGTGATGGACATAGAGAGGCTGCCTCAAAGGTGCCACTTGAGAGGCTGAGGACAGTAATACCTATTGAGAAGGAATTTGAAACTCTGGCAAATGGACTGTAGAGGATATCATCTAGAGTACGTAAAGGAGACAGAGCTGACCAGTGGTATGTGGGTACGAAAAGGAAGACTCAGGAGTATTTCGAGGTTAGACTACAGATAGGATTGGTATAAAGAATGTTGTAAAAGATGGTTTTGGCCGACGGAAAGTCTAGTGAAGCAATCGAAGGAATTGACCCTAGTGTAGCCAGTGTGTTATACTGCGGGGATGTTAGCATCGTTGAGTTAGAACGAGAAGTACAATGTTGGGTACAAGAAAGGACGATGTCTCCAAGAGTGATCTATGACCTAGTTATTACCAGTTAGAAACCAAGGATAGAGACATTTTGGGAATTTGTCTAGTTTGCACCAGGTAGGGTGTGAGGAGTTGGTAACAGAGACTCTAGAATGGTTCAAGCTGCAGCAGCACAGGTAAGTTCTTTAGGCAGGGAATGCGTGAACGGTATGGGCAAGTTTCCTTCAAGCTCACGAGCAGTGCACATGGATTACTCCCAGACAGAAATGGTGAGCAAGTGACTATGCGAAAGACGTTTGTACCCAGAAGGCGAAGTCACAGGTAAGGTTCTACGGAGTGTTAGTTTGGATGTCGTCAGGAGTTCTCAGATTACGGCTGCAAGAAGAAAGGACAGGTAAGAGAAGAATTGATCTGAAGCCGCAAAGAAGCTAATGATGGGCGTCTGAAGAATTGAAAGCATAACAAGATTGGTAAGCGCGTCATCTATTACACAAGCATCTCCGAGGACAACTACATCAGAGATGAGGAGAACAGTAAAACTTGAGGTTAGACGGACTGAGTGTGTCGAATCAGAAAGAAATTCAGAAGACAAGGTAAGAATTGATTAATATCTGGGAATGCTGGAATGTGTGTGTGTTATGGCTAAGTTAAGAGTGGTGGCATAAAGGACTTGGTCTATGATGAGGTACTTGAGTGTTGGGTATTAGTAAGAAGGATAACGTTGAGACCCAGATGCGGTGAAAAGTAGCAGACGGACGACCAGTGCTGGAAATCCTCGATTGAGCGAGGGGAGATATAATTGGAGGCGGAGCTCCTAGCTGTGAGGCGTGTTTCAGTCAGGGAATAACGCCATAGATTGTGATGGAGGATATAAGGCAACGACTGAGATCGGCATAATGTCAATAGGTAAGGGTTAGCTGGTGAGTGCCACTGAGCTATGGAATCCGAAGTGTTGGCTTGAGTTGAAACAGGGAAGAACCCTGTCATGGTGTTACAGTAGGGTACCAGGATCGAGTGAAGGATCCAGGCAGGATATGGTTTTGGATGAGGATTCTGAATGACATCATTCCACCTCCTAGGGTACGTGTACCGGGAGGGCTGAGCGGGTGACAGCGTTTAGGTGATGTGGTAGTGTATCATGGGGATAGACCACATTAGACCTTAAGTAAGGTATTTAGACATGAAGAGTTTTAACTCGGTTGTTTGAGTTAATGTTGATTGGGTCGAGTGAACTGGTTTCAGGATGGAGCGTCGATGATATCGAATTGAGACCCTTTAGTAGTTTAAATTTTGGAATGGGCCTAGAGGACGAAAAGAGCAGAGTAGGAATCTGGGATTACCAGTGGATTGCAAGTGGAATGGCAGTCTGAAGGTTTATCAGACATCAACTGAATCGAGCGCTGAGTATGCGAAAACTTGAGATTTTAAGGGAAACGTTATCCCTGACGAGTTAGTCGTGGTGGCAGTTATTGGTGTCTTGTTCATGTAACGCGACATAGGGCTTGGTAAGAGGTGAAGGGTAGTGAATACTGCGGTTTGGCTTTAGTTCAGAGAGAAAGCCAAAGAGGTCGTTGAAACTTCTCAAGGCAGGGGTGTCTGCCTATTTGAAAGAATAAAGAGCTGGTAAATTGTTAAATGTTGAGGAAATAAAGTTCCGGAAGGAAAGAGTTGCGTCTCTGCGTAATAACAGACGAGGATCTGTAAGGTGTTCAGAGAAAGAAGGGAGAGTTCTGACTCCTATTTCAACATGAAATTCAGAAGTTGTACTAAGGGTTAGGCCGGCGGGGCCTACAAGCTGATCCCACCTAGTAGAGGTGATGACTTTTGAGTATCTCTAGAATCAAGAATAAGACAGTGAATGGGTCATTGTAACCTAGGCAGACCCTGGGCTTCGGCAGGGTTGTGGTGTAACGAGAGGCTATCAAGAGTATGGCTATTAGACAAGATCTTGTGGGGCAAAATTGTTACTCTTGTAAGAGTGTGGTTGAAAAGTAAAGTAAAGGCGGTGGACCTTGGAAGTATGGTCAGAGTTGCGGGTATACAGACTGATAGGTTGGATAAATTTCGAGGACGAAATTTTTATGAGGAGGGGATAGTTGTAACGACCCAAATTCACTAATAAGGCTTAAGGGCCTTGATTAGCGTGCCAGGAGGGCATTATGGGATTGATGTCTGATTTTAATTATTTAAATGCATGGTTATGATTTAAAGCATGTTATATGACTATTTGTTTATCTGAGATGCATGACTATGTAAGCTAGTGTGCATGTAGGCCCGGATTGTGTTAGAAGGGCATAATTGTAATTTTGGCCATGATTGGGCGTAACTGTATTGATATGTGTTGATTTTTGAGGCCACAGTGGTATGTGGATGTATCTGTGCTTTGTGACTCGAGGCGATCCCAATGAGCAGGCTAGCGGAAAGTGTTGACAGGAATTTATACCCAGCTTGGGGCGAGCCTGGGGGTATGAACAAGAATTCAGAGAATAGATTGAGATTTATTTTGATGATGGGGAATATTTATTTGGTGGTTAATCGAGTGTTGGAAAGCAACGGGAAAATATTAGGGACACTTGAGGATTAGCGGGAATTTGGTAAAATGACTAAAACGGCCCTATTTGGACAAAAAGGACTTAGAGTGAATAGGAAGGGCATTTTGGTCATTTGGCTTTTAAAGATAGGTTTTATGAGGCTTTACACTTAGTGGGATTTATAGAGAGTGTTGGCTGTGGAGAGAAAGAAAGAAAAGAAAGAAAAAGGAAAGAAAGAAAAGAGAGAAAACAGAGGGGTTTTCACAAGGGTCGGTTTGTGCATTTTTGCACCTTTCCGCTCCATTTTTCTTGGAGCAAAGCTTAGTGGAGAGCAAGGATAGGCTGAGCATCAAGGATCTTGGGTTAGACTTGAAGATTTGGCAAGAACACATCAATGTTTGAGGTAAGTTTTAGAGATTTTCGGTTTTAAGGGTTTTGATGGTTTGAGCTGTGTTTTGAGCTGGAATGATGGGAATCTCAGGGGATTTCTGGGCAAGCTTTGAGGGAGAGCAAGCTAAGGAGGCCTAGGGTTGATTCAAGGTCGAAATTTGCAGCAATGGTATGATTTCTAAGACTTTATCTTTGTGGTTTGCATGAATTTCTGGTTTAGGGTTGTTCATGGTAGATTTTGAGATTTGGGATAAATGATCTTGGGATTTGAGGATTTGGGATGCTTGGGATGAATGGAGAGTGTTCATAAGCTTGATTTTGAGTTTGATAAAGATTTGGGGAAGTTTGGTTTGAGATTGGGTGAAAGAAATCGCAGAAATGCGATTTTGGGATTTCTGGGCTGCAACTAGCGCTACAGCGCTAGTCCCTGTTTCTGGAGGGGTGTTCTGCTTGTAGCACTACAGCGCCCTCTTTAGAGCACTGTAGCGCTGCACTGTTCACAGAGGGGAATTTTTGAGTTTTGATGATGGATTTTGACCTAGGGTTCGGGGCTTGTTTCCGCCACTTTGTTTTGGGGATTTGGGACTTCCCGGGGGCTCGGGATTGGTCCCGAGGCTAGGTATTCGGACTTGGGGTTCGGTGTTGACTTTGACCTATGTTTGTGCCTAGGTGTGCGCTAAGGCTCGAGTGGGATCGTGCTCAAGGAGTCAGGTGATCTAAGCTATTGAAGGGAAAGGTAAGAAAACTATAACACCCGTAGGATAGGGCATGGGCCCATAGTGTGATTGCGGGGCACGGCCCTATATTGCATGTTGCATGATGAAATGATTGCCGGGCATGACCCTCTATTGCATTACATGTTAGGGCGTAGATTTAAATGAATTGATATTTGTTTGAATGTGTTTGATTTATGCTATATATGATTATAGTGAATTGCACGGCTATGGCCGAGGGCGGCAAGGCCAAGAACGGAAGCGGGGCCGGAAGTAACACCTAGCACATGGGATGCTATGGTCAGGGTAGGGCCCGGGACCCACAGGATATGTGTGAGATCCTGCGGTGAAGATCGAGACCCCAGGCTTCGGTAAGGCTTCGGGGACGGCATGGCCGTGTTTGCTTAGTCTATGGTTGACTTGTTTATGTGTGGATTATCTGTTATGATAAATTGTATAAATTGCTTATGTTATGTTCTGCATGAGTTTTCTTGCTGGGCTTCGGCTCACGGGTGCTCCGTGTTGCAGGTAGGGCAAAGTCTGAGTCAACCAACCATGAGTACGGAGAGCGTGAAGCGACGCGTACATGTTTGGCCTGCCCGACTGCTTTGGTTGGGGGTTTATTTGAAAATGGCTGTAATAATCTATGATTTTATGATTTATCAACTGTAAACTTATTTCAAGATGTAAATAGTTTTCAAACCTTATTTTGGGATCCCAAATGCTTAATACTAGCAGTTTTAAATGAAACGACGCATTTTCTAAGATTACAGCCTTAAATTTTAATTAGTCACACTTTTGTCTCAAAACCTCGTTTAGCGAGTTCATTGCACACTATTTTGTCTTAAAAATCACTTAGTAACGGCTCTAAGGAAGTAGGGCGTTACAGGGTGGACCCTAGGTATATCACTAGGAAAGAGCTGGTGAATCCTGTCCCAAGACAGAATCACTCAAACAATCTGCAGGGGAAACGCCCACATGGCACTAAGCCCCAGAATGTCTAGAGACATGATGACCAGGGAAGACGTTTTTATCGCAGCACATTTGTGAACAAGGATCACAAAGGGCGTAAATGCGGAGAGGAGCCGGAAGCTGTTAGTTCGGGAGATGACACATCCCGCGTAGATTTATGAGACGGCCTCAATGCTCGAAAGGAGAAGGCCAAAAAAGAAAAGATTTGCCCTCGGGGAGGCGACTTGAGGAATAACCTCAACGACAGGAGGAACAAGAGAGTTCCCATTGATGATGGAATGGACAGACAATTTATGGAGCAGCTGACCAATTTCAAAAGGTCACGGACGACTTGGTCTGAAAGCAAAAACACAAAGGTTCCGATTCAGAAGATGAAGAAAAGGAACCATGTGCAAAACATATCCTCGATGTCGTGTTACCCAAGGGGTTCAAGATGTTGAATATACACGCCGATACTGGAAACACTGACCTTAGAGACCATTTATCCCGCTACAAGAACCTGATGATTGTAGCCCATGTCTGTGACAATGGCAAATGCCTATGCTTTTCGATCACCTTCGCCGGATCCGCTGAAGAGTGGTGGAAAAGGCTCAAGACAGGATCAATCCAATCTTTGTCTGTATTGCAGTTGACTTTCTGTAAATAATTCATAGCCGCCCAGAAATTAGACATGGAGGTCAGTGTGCTAGCCAACATTAAGCAACATCCCACTGAGACCCTTAGGGCTTACATCCAATGCTTCACAGAGGATGCTTCAAAGACTAAGGTGTATGATGGGCAATAGTCAGTAGCCCTTCCGTCCAGAATCAGAACTGGATCCCCTTTATGGGATGACATGCAACTTAGTAAGGCGGCCATTCTTGAAGAATTTATAAGAAGGACTCAAGGCTTCATAAATTAGGAAGAAGCTCAAATCCAAGCTTTGGGATGGCCTCCAGCACTGCAACCAACAACTCAGACCATTCCTTGGTACGGGGTGCAATACCCGACCAATCCCTATCTGACGCCTCATTAACATATGCTCCAACTTCTTCAGCCCTTTTTTCTGGGTACAGAGTGGCACCGACCAGATATAGTGTCGCCCCCAGAGCAGTTCAACCATCCCAGACCGAAGCGGCAGAGGCGAGCATAAACCCTTCCTGGGGAAAATGATCCAACAAGAATAGAGTCAGACTGAGCCCGCAAAGAAGGGAAAGAAGGGGTACGAGCCCCAGTACATAGAATACACGAACTTAGTGGATACCCGAGAGAATATCTACCTAGCAACGGGCAATGTAGTCCACTACCAGAAACCAAGCCCCATTTTTAAAGGGGGAAAAACCCAAGAGATGCGAGCAAAATTTGTGCTTATCACAAGGACATAGGCCATACAATTGAGGAATGTCGTCAGTTAAAGGATGAGATCGAGAATTTAATCAAGCTGGGGCACCTCCACCAATGGTCAGGATGTTGGCTGGAGTTTCGGGACAACCCACAGCTCTCGGACAACCTTTTGCCCAGGGAGCACAAGAACATTTTAGAATTCCTCAGGGAGGGTACGCTTTAGGACCGGGAGCACAGGCCCCTCAGGGGGCCCCAATAGTGCGACCTCCTCAAGGCTCTATGGCTCCTAGACCCGAGATGTTATATCCACCCGGAACTGTGCCCCCTCGAGTAAATGGACACATAGCCACCATCTCAGAAGGCCCATACATGTGAGGACCGTCCCAGAACGAACAAAAGAGGTACCTCAGTGAGCTCGACCATGACCATGAGATGTGTGCGTTGGTCTAAACTCCAGCCTAGCGCCCAAAGCTGATGAATCTACCGATAATGTTCACGAAGGAAGATGCCTGAAATGTCCACTTATTGCATCACGATACCTTGGTCATTGACGCCCAAATCGCCAACAAAAGAGTATCCTAAGTGTTGGTGGATAATGGGAGTTCTGTCAATGTCTTGTTCAATCTAACCTTCACAGCGATCGACCTAACGGAGGCAGACCTAGCATCGTGTCCAATGCAGATCTATGGCTTCAATGGGGATTCATTGCTCCCGATTGGCAAGATACAGCTCCCTGTTACATTGTGGGAATGATGTTCAAAACACATTTAAGTACTGCACATTCATGGTGGTGGAATTCCCCACTGCATACAATGTGATTTTTGAGCACCCCACTCTAGTCGATTTTGGTGCCGTGACCTCCATCCGCCACTTATGATTGAAGTTCTCGTGTGATAACGATGGAGTGGGGATAGTACGAGAAGATCAAAAGAGTGCCCGAAAGTGTTATCACGTCTCTGCCAGACGAATCTTCATGGTCCGTGAAGAGCCCCTTGATGAGGTCCCATAACCATAGCTAGCGCGGGGGGTGGTCTGGGAAGATGACGAACTGGATCCCTGGGTAGAGGTGGACATGGCATTAGATACAATGGATGAGATAGAAGAGGTGTGCATCAGTGACATCGATCCGAGCAGAGTAATCCGGGTAGGAAGAAATTTGAATCTGGAGATCAGGGCTGCCATAATTGCTCGAGTAAAAGAAAACCAGGTCATCCTAGCTTGGTCCTACTCGAATATGACCGGGATTGATCGCAACATTATATGTCATGCCTTGAACATCGAAAAAAATGAAAGTCTAGTCCGGGTGAAGGGAAGGCCATTGGGCACGGAACGGGCAGAGGCCCTCAAGCTGGAAATCAAGAAGTTATCCTCGATTAACTTCATCTGGGAAGCACTATACCCCGTTTGGCTGGCAAACTCGGTGTTGGTGCCAAAACCAATTGGGACATGGAAAACTTGCATATATTTCATGGACCTCAACAAGGTGTGTCCAAAGGACTACTTCCCTCTGCCTCGGATAGACCAGATGGTGGATGCCAGATGGTACGAGTTGCTAAGCTTCATGGATGCCTACTCCGGCTACAATCAAATTTTGATGCTCGTAGCAGGCCAAGAACACACAAGTTTCCAATTGGACAAGGGTGTATATTGGTACATTGTCATGCCTTTCGGGCTAAAGAATGCCAGAGCCACATATCAGAGGCTCATCAACAGGATGTTCCAAAACCTACTCGGGAAGAACATGAAAGTCTACATAGACTTCATGTTGGCCAAGTCCAAGATGTCAGCCCAACATGCAGACGACCTGGCGGAAGCATTTGCCATTATCCGGAAGTATGAGATGAAGCTAAATCCTAAGAAGTGAACTTTTGGCGTGGCATCCAGGAAGCTTCTAGGCTTCATAGGAAGCTCGAGAGGGATAGAAGCCAACCCAGATAAGGTCAGAGCTTTGATCAACATGCCATCGCCACGGAAACACAAAGATGTTCAGAGCCTGACGGGAAGAATAACGACTTTGAGTCATTTTGTGTCAAAGTCGACGGACAAGTGCATCCTAATTTTGACATACTTCACGGAAATCAGAGGTTCGAATGGACATCCGAGTGTGAAGAGGCTTTCCAAAAATTGAAAGAGCATTTGGCTCAAGCACCAATTTTGTTGAAGCCGGTGGATGGGGAACCAATGTGTCTGTATTTGGATGTGTCAGAACATGCCATAAGCGTCACCTTAGTGTGAGAAGAGGGAAAGGTACAACTCCCGGTCTATTGCATAAGCAAAAGGTTGCTGGGCACAGAGTCCAGATACCCTTTGATCGAGAAACTGACATTTTGCTTACTGACCACTTCCAAGAAGTTAAGACCTTACTTTCGGGCTCATGCCATCAAGGTACTAACGAACCATCCCCTATGACAAGTATTACAGAAACCAAAATCATTAGGATGCCTTTTGAAGTAGGCCATGGGGCTAAGCTAGTTTGATATCGCCTACATCCCCAGAAACTTCATCAAGGGACATGCCCTGGAAAACATCATCGTAGAATGTACCAGGATTGCTGAGGATGAAGAGCCAATTAGCCCTGTAATGCCCTTTTGGAAGGTCTTTGTTGACAGAGCCTCCAATGAGAACGGGGCCGGGGACGAGATCATCCTAATATCCCCCAAGGTTACCAATTGCAAAGCGCCCTACGCTTCCAGTTTGAAGAGTCAAACAATGAGGGTGAGCACGAGGCCATGCTGGTCGGATTACGCTTAGCTCGGGAAGTTGGGGCAGAAAACAGTGAAGTCCACACCGATTCCTAAATGGTGGTAATTGGATTTTAGGAGAATACCAAACAAAGGGGGAGAAGATGGCCACTTACGTGGTGCGAACCTGAGAGTTACTCCAATCGTTCAAAAGATACGTCATCCGCCAGATCCCTAGGACACAAAATGTGTTCTCGGACACACTGGAAAAGTTGGCCACAGATGTTGAAGCAGAATTCTCCGAGGTAGTCCGAATTGAACATCTAACCGTGCCCATTATTCAAGCCCCTAGAATTGTAAATACCATTGATTACACAATATTCTAGATGGGGCCTCTCATCTAATATCAAACCACTAGAGAATTGCCCATGGACAGGGCTGCCGCTATGAAGCTTCAGTATTAGGGCCCCAGATACGTCTTAATGGATGGAAAGCTCAATCACGGGGAGTTATCCATGCCGTATCTTTTAAGAGTATACGGGACCGAGATGAGCGCGATCATGCATGAAGTGCATGAAGACTTTTGTGGAGATCACTCAACCGGACTCAACTTGTCCAAGAGAATCCTAAGGCAAGGATATTTCTGCCCAACAATGAAGAAGGGCTCTTTAGATTACATCCACAAGTGCGAGCAATGACAAAGGTACGCGAAGATCCCACGAGCTCCTCCCATGGAGAACACCTTGATGACCATTCCCTGGCCTTTTGTAGTTTGGGAAATTGATTTGGTAGGATTCCTCCTGGCTGGGAAGGGTGGATTTAAATATGTCATTGTAGCTGTCGACTATTACAACAAGTTAGTCGAGGCAGAAGTAATGAACACCATTACCTCCAAAAAGGCCCTGGACTTTGTCATCAACAATATTGTGTGTCGATATGGCCTTCCATATAAAATCGTGTCAGAAAATGAGAAGTAATCTGATAGCATCCACTTCACTGACTTCTGTGAAAGACATGGAATCATCAAAAGCTTCTCTGCAGTTGAAGGCCTCAAGAAAATAGGCAAAAGAGGTCGTGGAATTTTTTTTAAAGGGACATTGAACAAAAAGCTACAAGCTTGCAAGAGCAAGTGGCAAGAAGAGCTGCCCATGTCTTATGGGCATACCGGACCACAGAGAACTTCAATTGGACATACTCCCTACTCGATGGTTTACGGATGCGAAGTAGTCATCCCAGTAGAAATTGTGGTCCCATCCCACGTATGATCCCTTCCAAAATAACGCCTTGCTCTAGGAATCCCTGGGTCTCATTGAAGAGATCCGGGAAGAATCACAAGTGCAACCGAGGATGTATCAGGGAAAGATCGCAAGACACTTTAACTCTAAATTTCGGGATCGGTGATTTGATCTTGAGAAGGACCGTATGAGTTCCAAAATGAAGTATGTCCGGGAACATATCGCCTAAAGCGGCTAGACGGAACAGAGGTCCCAAGGGTCTGGAACGCTGAACACCTCTGCCAGTACTACCAGTAGTTGGCAGAAAATGAGAAGTAATCTGATAGCATCCACTTCACTGACTTCTGTGAAAGACATGGAATCATCAAAAGCTTCTCTGCAGTTGAAGGCCTCAAGAAAATAGGCAAAAGAGGTCGTGGAATTTTTTTTAAAGGGACCTTGAACAAAAAGCTACAAGCTTGCAAGAGCAAGTGGCAAGAAGAGCTGCCCATGTCTTATGGGCATACCGGACCACAGAGAACTTCAATTGGACATACTCCCTACTCGATGGTTTACGGATGCGAAGTAGTCATCCCAGTAGAAATTGTGGTCCCATCCCACGTATGATCCCTTCCAAAATAACGCCTTGCTCTAGGAATCCCTGGGTCTCATTGAAGAGATCCGGGAAGAATCACAAGTGCAACCGAGGATGTATCAGGGAAAGATCGCAAGACACTTTAACTCTAAATTTCGGGATCGGTGATTTGATCTTGAGAAGGACTGTATGAGTTCCAAAATGAAGTATGTCCGGGAACATATCGCCTAAAGCGGCTAGACGGAACAGAGGTCCCAAGGGTCTGGAACGCTGAACACCTCTGCCAGTACTACCAGTAGTTGGGAGGATTTAGCCATTTCTTCTCTATTTAACATGTTAATTTTCAAGTAATGTATGCCCCAGGGGCATTTCTTATTTAATGTAAATGGTGTGAACAAAACACCATAGGAAATTTTTTAAGAAAAAAAAAGTATGTGTCCATCTTTAATTTTTACACGAACAAGTGTCCTAAGACTACACTCTTTGGTCACTTGGGGGTAGGATCATCTGTACAGTCCAGGATTAAAGCAAAAGAGGATGCAAAGCTCAGAGCTTAGTCCTAATCCAGATTCATATAGATTGTGGGTTCAAAACCCAACTCCCAAAAAATTGGTCCAGACCTAACATGGTCCGAGACAATTTAATCCTTATTTATTGTTTCCCCATAACGGTTCAAAACCGTTAGAACTTGAATCTTAGGTTTGAAATGGTTATATTTAGTCTTTTAAACGGTCCAGGCCATTGAGACCTGAACCTTAGATTCATGACAAATTAATCATATTATATTTGACAATTCCTTAACGGTCCAAGCCGTTGGAACCTGAACCTCAGGTTCAAGATAAGTTAATTAACTAATTTTTACCTAAGAACTCTTTAATGGTCCGGGCCGTTAAAACTAAGTCATATCTGAGAAGTCCATAACGGTCCAGGCCATTGGAATATGAACCATAGATTTAGGATAAAACCGTTAAATTATATTTGGTAAGTCCAAAAACGGTTCAGGTCGTTGAAACCTAAACCTTGGTTTTAGGACAAGTTAATCAACTTCCACAGTTTTTCCCCTAATGGTCCTGGCCATTAGAACCAGGATTCCACATCTAAAAAATTCATGCATAGTGGTAAAACCATAGATTTAGTGAATTTTTAAAGAAATATATTAGCAAAAATCAGGAAATAAAGATGTGCACCGACAGAAACCAATGTTATAACTAAAGAATAAGATAAATCATTGTCTTAAGCACATTCGCGCCCATAAAAAATATGTTGAAAAAAAGAGAGGAAGTCCCAAATAAAATTACAAAGGCTCAGTTCTAGGCTTCATTCTGATCCGGAACACTCAAATCGGTTTCACCCTATGGATCCTCAGCAAGGAGCTCTGCATCTTCCTTCTCCTTGGCCTCAAACTTGGCCCCTTTTGCAGTCGAATCCAGATAGACGGGAAGATTCACATTCTTGTCCTGGAGCCAGGCCATGTAAATGGCTTCGTCAAAAGTGGTCGCTAACAACTCTTCAACCTGCTCCTTCTCCTTGCGAGCCTCCGCGCTCCGCTTCAACTCCAGCTGGGCCTGGACCTCCAAAGCCTGGACTTTAGTCCCGAGAGATGCCACCTTCTCTCGCTCTTGATGAAGTTGGGCCTCAGCCACCTCCATGAGTGCCTTGATCGAAGCTTTTGAGCCACGAGCACAGGACAGTTCTACCTCCAGGTTTCCACCACCTTCTTGTGGTCACCGTCCTTCCTTGACAAAACTTCCTTGTGCTGAGCTTGAACCTGAGCAGTCTCCTTGGTGAAGGAATCCTTGGAAACTTCCCATTGGTTAACACTTCTTATAGCTCCATCTGAGCCGTCTCCAGCTTCATGTCCATCTCGGCCACCAGGTCCGCGTTCCTATGAGCTAGCAGTGCGACCTAGAACAAAGCAAAGTTATATTACCACAAAAAAATAATGGTAATAAAGAAACAAGACAAATAAGTGGCTTGCCGCCGTGGCCTGATGACGGATGACCTGAGAGATGAAGAGGATGTCTTTGCTAGCCAGGGTGGCGTAGCGCTTGAGCTGGAGGGAGGACATAGATGTCCCCACTTAAGCCAGTTGTCTGCAACGAACAGCACGACGTCCTGCCCCAACTTAGGTTGAAATCCAATCTCGGCTTCCAACCGATCCTATGGAGCGTTAAAAGCCTCAGGACATGTCCATGTCACATGTCACATCTTGAGGTAAACAATATCTCTGGTCCTTTAATAACCTCGGTGCATTCGCCCTATGAGTTACACGTTTACATCCTTAGTAACTCGGGTTACGTCTTCATATCCTTAGCAACCCCTTTGTTGTGTCGCGTTCATCACGCTAACAACCATTACATATCATACAACATTCAAACACATACATCCCAGTCATATCAACACAAAGGAAATTTCATGATTTATCAACATCATCACATCATCACAAAATATCATTTCATAATTCATATCTCAAAACGTATCATCGTACATAGCATTCTATTCATACAAACCAATCGTACCGTTCACAGCATAAATGAACAAAATTCTATCTAACTTCCTTACCTTAGGTCCAAGCAAAGAAAAAACTGACAAACTTCACAACGAGCCTATAACCATAATCAAATAGCATTTTTTAGCATCACATAATACTTTCTTGTGCCCAACTCATATACCCCATGTGTGCATGGGCCATGCACACATGGTGAAATTTACTCATAATTTCCAAATAGGCATAATAAAATCACCAAAAGAATAATGCAAATTATACCTATGTTACATGCATGGTTTTTAAATAAAAATCATATGGTTGAATATTAGACACATTTTTTAACATAAAAGTGCATTTGCATGCGACATGCATACGTGGAAACGTTGTTAAAAGCAATAATTCCTACACACTTATTTCTATTGTTTTCAAAATAATAATTTAGCAACATCCTTTTCTTACCATTATTTATCTCTTTAAAATTACTAAGTCGATTAAACATCTACAATATTATTTTTATTTCATAAAAGTAATTTATTTAGCCATTTAAAATATAATACATAATAATCTCATTTATTATTTATAAATTACATAGAAATAATAAAGGCTATAAATTATTTAAAATACTTATAATTAGCATGTTTCCTTAGGAAACAACAATTTTATCTAAATTGCAAACATGATGTGAGAAAAATAAAACTTTTAGGTGTGAGAAAAATATTTTTTTATATTATTTTAAGTAGAATAAATGCATAATTGATGATCAAATAATGCTTTTTAAATTATTAAACTAAACTTTCAGCCACCATTTAATTTATTTAAAAATCACAGGTGACTTAATCTCAACATTTTTCTTAATTAAAATAAAGAAAAATCATATCTATTAAAATGAACACTCATGGTTACATTTAAATATATCATTTTTAATATTTACATAGTTTAGGGTATTAATTTTATTTCAACATACACACAAAATTCATTTCATTTAAAAGACAACTTTTCATTTTTACTCAAAACTTTCAACAACATATTAAACACTCAAAAATCATAAACTTGAAATTAAAACTTATATTTTCTTCATAAAATATATATAAAAAAAATATGTAGGTATTAATTTAAGTAAAAACACCATTTTAATGTATATTAAAATTCCCTTTAATTTCTTAAAAAAACATCATAGCATTTGCAAAATCATTTGTGCATGCAAAATCATTAATTTCATCATATTTCTCATCACTTAAACACAAAATCAGCAAGCATATTTATCAAGAATCCATCTTTTACATCATGCTTCACAAAAATTTACATCATAACCATACATGTTTAAATCTATACAAATAATTCACAAACCCTAGCATGTTCCTAATATGCATGGGTGACACAAAAATCAAACAACTCATCATGCATTCCACCCTTTTAGCCAAAACACTCATCATCACCTCATGTGTTTCTTTTTGCATCTTACAAGATCATGAAAAAATATATATATATCACAACCCTACTCATACCCCTAGGCCGAAAGAGGATTCAACCAACAAAATATATCACAAAAATTATCATGCTTTATAAGAACTAAATCATTAGGTCTACATCAAGAACATGCAACAAGATTTATTATTTAAACTCATCATTATTTTTAAAAAAAAATTATCTCTAAAAACTAAAGGTGTGATTTTTTTCAAATTTCATGAGAAAATAAGAACCCTAGAGCATGAATCCAACATAGCACATGAAAAAAAAATAACATATGATAGAATCCTCTACACATGCTTGGCCGAACCCCTATAGGAATTCATACAACAATCAAAACTAATAAACAATCATAAATCAAGGGGAACAATACAATATATCATCATCCTCATACATTATTCTCAAATTACAAAAAAAAAAAAAACAAAGGTAAGAACGAAAAAATCATAAGACCCAAAAAGGGGTTTACCCATTACCTCTCTTGCTAGAACTCAAGGGCCAAAACAATGGCCACCACCTTTGATCAAACTCTCCTAAGGATTTCAAAAATCAAAACAAAGAGAAGGAGGGAGTTTATAGCATCAAGAAAATATAGATAAACTTTAGAGGATTCAAACCATAAACATAAGAACACTTACCCAAGACCTTCAAAATCCTCTTCTCTTTTCTTTCTTCCTCTTCTCTCTCTCTCTCTCTCTCTCTCTCTCTCTAATTTTGTGCTCTCCCTCTCTCACTCTTCTCTCTTGCACGCCAGCCCAAGGAGCATAATGCTCTCTTCCCCTTTTCCTTCCCTCTTTATTCTAACCTAGCCAAAATAGCCTAAGGAAAAAAAATTGGTAAGTTTCCTAATTGTCTCTATTTTCTTTTATTTTAATTTTATTTGATTTTATCTTATTTGGTAGGAAATAAATATGACAACATCTTTTCCTATTTTATCTAAAATTAGCCAATAAAAAATGGTAATGAAATCCCTCCTTTTCCACCATGCTACACATCACTTCTCCTTTCCTCTTATTTATTTATTTTTTTCTTTTTTTAATTAAATAAATCTAATTTAAGGAAACTATATAAAGTGTGTAGAAAATTCTACACAAGTGCACCATGCAACCATGCACATGCACACACTCAATAACTAGGGTGTATCACTATCTACCATGCACATTGGTGCATTCAACCAAATCTCAATTATTCACATATTAAAATTAATAAATAACTAAACAATTAATTATTAAATTCACAAAATTCTACCAAACAATTCTAACAATTAAATAAAATAATTCACAACACTTAACAATTAAATAATTTAAAGCACAAAATTTGAATAAAAAAAAATTGGTGCGCTACATATAACACTATTAGGAGGGCAAATACTTGCATATAACCAGGACATCAACCAGAATTAATTAGTCAAGCCATCATAAATCCATCTCGATCTAAAGATAACCCCTATGATTGCGAGTGTGCAAGGACTTAAAGTTCATAAGCATAGCAAGATAATCGATTAAAGGAAAAAAAAAATAGATCATAAAGTAATGAACATGTACTAACAAGTATATGAATATCACGAGGAGAAATAACCTCGAACTAACCTGAAGGTGATTATTTAAGCTTTTGAAAGCTTAAGGACGGGGGATTTAAAAAAACCTGAAATAAAACACACACAAAAAAAAGATGAGGGCTCCCTAAACATCACTGAGCTCTGATAACTTGCCCTTGTGATGTCACCTTATCATCACCCCCTTCTGCAGCTCCAGAAACCTTGACGGTCTTAGAGGGCTCTTGCAAGAGTCGGCTCTGAAACTTGGTAAGATAACGCTCCCAAAGCTCAGTATCCAGAAATGAGAAATCTCCTTCCTAGTTGTATGTCCAACACCGTTATAACATCTCGTCCAAGGTGTTTGTTGCCTTTGCAACATCCAGCTTTGCCTGCTCGGCATCCTCCTTTGCCTTCTCGAGATCCTCCTTAGCTTTCTCTTCGACCTCGGATAGTTTCTTTTTGAGCACATAAACTTCCTCAAGTTTCTTGTTGAGGCTGTCGACCTCGACCTGAAGCTAGTCTCGGTGCTGGCTCACCTCAATGACATGTTCCTTGGCGATTCGCTCATTGTCTTGGGATGCCCTTAGGGTGGCACTGACCTCATCTCTTTGAGCTCGGATCTGGGCGATGCCGCAGATTTGAGCTAAACAAGACTACAAAAGAAAAATACATGACAAGATTAGCTCGCGAAAATAAAAACAAAAAGGGAAATAATATAGAAGGAAGGAGGATAACTCACAGTTAGATTCATCCCCAAGGAGAACTCCAGGACATCCCTCAGGGAATGCTCCTCTATGGCCCTCAGGTCCTTGATGATCGCTTGGTTGGCATGACCCACCATGTGGTTCCCCATGTCATGGAGGGGTCCTTGAAGAACTTCCAGGTCCTTGCAACCTCAAGTGGCTTGAATGGGAGCTGCAAATCCCCGGACTGTGTATCTAGTAGCTGAACATATCAGGCCTCACCATGAGCAACTTGAGGAACTAGAGCAGGTTCGCGAGGACAAGGAGGATGAGCCTCGTGAATGGTAAAGGTAGTTACCTAAGCTAGTGGTTGTTTTTGCTGCTGCTGCTTTTGAGTAGAATTGGCACATGTATCCTTTGCAGGGGATTCGGTGGCAGCTCTGGGTTTGGAGGTGCTTTTCTTCGATATTCTCGTTGTAACATCCCAAATTCTGTAATATGGCTTAGTGCCTGGATTAGGGGGCTGAGAGGCAATAATTTTTTTAATTATGTGTTTAATATAGTATGAGCATGTTATTATGTAAATTATATTATAATATAATTATGCTTGCATGTTAGAAATGTTAAATATACGTATGTAGGCCTATTTCTTATAAGAAGGGTAATTTGACCCGTTAAGGGTATAATTGTAAATATGTGTCTGTGTGATTGAGACCACATTATTATGTGGATATATTTGGGTTATTTGACGCAAGGAAATCCTGGTGAGCAAGTTAGCTGAAAAGTCACAACGGGGTAAAATACCCGACTCAAGGTAAGCTTAGGGGTATTTTGGTAATTTAGTACATTGCCGGGATTTATCGGGTAATTGGAGACTAGATGATTATTATTTTGTGATAGTTAGGGATTTAGAGGAACACTCGGGGATTCACGGGAAGTGGAAATTGACAAAATTGCCCTTGGAGGGCTTTGAAGAGATTGGATTAGCCTAGGGGCATTTAGATCATTTGTCCTAATTAGAGGTTTAACCAGATGTTTCTTCAGCTGAGGGGAAACTAAAAATAGAGTAAACAACCAGAACTTCTTCTCTCTCCTGTAACTCTCTCTCCCTCTTCTTGGTGGTTTGAGGGTTTTGAGGAATTAGAGGAATTAAGCTTAGGAAAATGAAGGATTGAGCTTGGGAAACTTGGGGATTAGCTCAAGGGCATTATCATCTCAGAGGTAAGGGTTTAAATTCGAATTCTTCATGATGCTTCTATGATTTTGTTGAAAGCTTTGGTGTTTGCATGTGTGTGAGTTGGGAGAATGAATTTTGGGATTCTTGATGAGTTTTTAATCAACTAATTAGTTAGGTTTTGTTGCTGGAAATGAGTTTGATGACGTCGTTTTTCGTCAACTTAAATAGGATAGCAATTAAACAAGAAAATATCAGAGGAAATGAATAAAGATGAACACAAGAGGTTTTTTACGTGGTTCAGCAGTTAAATCTGCCTAGTCCACGAGTCTATGTTATTAGAACTTGGGAGTTTTCTGGAAACTTTTCAGAGAATAGTTGCCCAGAGTTTTCTCTCCAGAAATCAGAAATCGATCTTTACAAATGGTGCTTCCTTCTCTATTTATAAAGAAGGTTGCAGAATTCATTCCCACATATCTCGAGAAGATATTCTGTGAATCAATTAATATAATGCTATTTAATGCATTATTTCCCACATACACGGAAACGTCACATAAAATGTGGGATCAGATAACAGATTAAATAATATCCCTTAAACATTGGGATTGTACAATAATAAATGTGTTCACATATAACTGATTAACTCAGATACGAGATTCATCAAATCTCCAAGACTAGCAATCGATCATGAACTCGTCGAGACTATTGGTCGATCACAAGCTCGTCGCCTAACTTTGCCTATGCTCGGAACAAATAGACATTGACGATGTCGCCACATTCGAACTCAAACATTCCGAGCTAGAACCAGTCTGGAAGGCAAGAGATGGTTTAGGGATATATATAAGTGTCACACCATGCTGTTTGCGAGCTCGAAGCATTTTTGAGGCTACATACCCCTTTGCACCTTCGAGGTCGCTGTTTACAGAAACAGTTTAACTAAAAGAATGCACGACGACTGCGTCTATTTCGAGCTTACACATAACGAGCCTAGATTCCAGGATCACAATCTCATGCTCAAAATCTGGGTGTAATAGAGTTATATTGATTATGGGGATTGAATTAAAGATTTGAGTGTGATTGGGATTTTTTTAGTTGGGTTCGACTAAAGGAAAAACCCAGAATTCTGGGTTCGAAAGGGTCGGGTGGCGACCCTGTTCTTGGTGTGTCGTGGCCCTCTAGAACAAAGGAGAGCCAAGGAGGGCTTTGTTGCGAGGGCGCGCCGTGACGCATCTTAGGCTGGGCTGTGGCGCGTGTCTGGTGTTTTGGGGAGGCTGAACCTCTGTTTGGGGTGAGCCGCGACACAAGAGTATGGGGTCGCATCTCTTAAGTGGGTTTTTGGCCCCGAGAAGTTTTTGAGTGCGGGAACTCAACCTTATGATCTCGTGATCGATCCTACTACCGTGTTTAGTAGAATTCGATGTCCCGGAGGCTAGGACTCGGTCCAAAAGCCTTTATTCACTTGTTGTTTATGGAATTCTTTATCATGGTTGTGACTAAGTCAACGCTAAGGGCTCGGACCAGGAATCATACTCAAGAATCGTTCGTTGCTAGCTTGCACTCAGACTAAAGGTAAGAAAACTGCACCTAGAATATGATGTAAATGATTGAGGCTTAGCCTGAATGCTGAGTATAACCTTGATTTGGGCGTTAGGCCTGTAAATGCGCATGATTATGATTATGCCTATGTATGTTGTGTAAATTTATTATAATACTTTGTGTCTATATATGTGATAAATGGATTATGTGATTGTCTGCTTTGACTAGGGAGCTCGGTTTATAAACCAGGGAATTGTTGTGATATCTAGTTAGAGATCAACTTATTAGTCGAGGGCACATCTGATTGAGGGGCTCGACTTATAAGTCGGGGGTCTCTGAATCTCGGCTTATAAGTCGAGGGTCTTAAAGCTTCGACTTATAAGTCGGGGACATGTGAGGCTCGACTTATAAGTCGAGGATCTATAAGACTTGGCTTATGAGCTGAGATTGGCATTATGCACGTGGAGTGCAGGCCACCATGGCTGGGCCACCCTGGGAGTGCACTAAGCACTTGACTTGCTCGGATGCCATATGAACAAAAGGGAGTGCACTAAGCACTTGACTGGCTCGGATGCCATATGAACAAAAGGGAGTCCACTAAGCACTTGACTGGCTCGAATGCCATATGAATAAAAGGGAGTGCAAAACACACTTGTGTAACCCTATGGTTGTTGATTTGTATATTTGATTGGAAAAGTGCAGCTTATAAGCTAAAGATTTATCTGTGTTATCTGATGAAGGGCCTGGCTTAATGGTCAAGGTTATAACATGTTCTACAGACTCAATTTATCAGTAGAAGGTTAAAGGACTCGACTTATCAGTCGCAGGTTGAAAGATTTGATTTATCAGTCAAAAGTTGAAAGGATTTGACTTACCAGTCAAAGGTTGAAAAGACTCGACTCATCAGTCGTGGACTACAGACTCGACTTATCAATCGAAGGTTAAAGGACTCGACTTATCAGTCAAAGATTATGGACTCGACTCATTAGTCGAAGGTTACAAATTTGACTTATCAATTGAAAAACAAAGACTTGACTTATTAGTAAAAGGTAAAGCACTCGACTTATCAGTTGAGAGTTAAAGGACTCGACTTACTAGTCAAACTCTAAAGGACTTGACTTACGAGTCAAAGACTGATGGACTCGGCTTATTAGTCGAGGGTTTAAAGGCTCGAGTTAGGAGTCGAGGGCGACGGTAATGTGCCAAACGTTGACCAGTAGGGTTAAGCCAATCCAGAAGCGAGATATATGCTTGAATGCTCCTAGGGTCGCCTAAAATGTTAAGCATCAGACCCTCTTGGCCAGCTCTAGGGCTGGTTGTATGAAAGATGGAAATAGGCTCTAGTGTGACTCTATAGCCACTCATCTAGATTAATTGCATGCATGAGTATGATTATTATTACTAGGCATGTTAACTATAAATTTTTGATACGATAATGTACTGTTTATAAGTATGATTATGTTTTCTTGTTGAGCCTCGGCTCACGGGTGCTAGTTGGTGCAGGTAAAGGAAAGGAAAGGTTGGACCATCCATGAGTTGGAGAGCCTCAGAGGTGGAGTGTACATATGTGGCCTGCTCGTCCGCCACGACTGAGGTTGTCAGTTGGAACTAGGGTCGGTCCCTGATTTTTCCACCTAGGTCGACTATTGTATTCATTTTTGGGTTTGTAACCATTTTAAATTACAATTGAATTCCATGCATGGAAGTTAAATGCTTTTAATAATTTTGTTGACTTTTGACCAGAATTTTTAGTACCTAAACCTGTGGTTAGTTTAATTACACGATTTAAACTCAAATGACTCATTTAGCGAGTTAAGCACTATTTAAACTACACAGTGTAACGGTCCTTATTAGGAGGTACATTCGCCTTCTTGATGGCGGGTCCAGTTCTGGTCCCACAAAATTTGAAGGCACCCTTCAAGTCCATATCTTCGCCAGAAAAAGCACGAGCAGAAGATTCAGATCCAAGAAATGACTAGTTAAGGTAATATAAGGCAAATAATAGAGCAAGGGCCCTACTCTCCGAGCTAGAGGAGGAAATTACTATAATCAGCTCTAGATTACGAACCGGGTTGGGTAAAACCTCTAACTCTTGGATGATCGAGGGAGCGGGAGAGTCTAATATAATCACATTTTGGGACCTACAGGGTTCAGACTCCTCATCTGGACTAGACTCATGCTCGACCTGCCTAATACCCGGGGTATAAACACCATGACAAAGGGAAGGCCACGACAAAAGGTTTGTACCCTATTCCTCAAAAATAGTTTATCTAAAATGAAGGGTGTTATCTACCACTATGGTACATCGAGGATAGCTATGGTCGTAGCGTACAACCAAGTGATCCAAACACTAGAAGAGGGTCACGTTCAGGTCTGGATCAACCTGGTGTCGACTCACGAGCTGCCTTGGGTTGAATCAAACTAGCCTAAAACTGGCAGCAGCTCAGTTTAATTCTCTATATGGGTTACCTTTGTCAGAGGTACCGGCTGTTGCCCCCGATTCAGCTCGGCCTTAGTCAGGATGTTGTCTATCTTTAGAGACCTTTCTTTTGTGCACCAACTGCGTGACCTCCTCCTCTTCTTCAGTATCTTCAACAGCAGGAATGAGTTCTTAAGGAAGAGGGAGCTCGAGGGAGGACCTCGAGCTCTGTTGGCCAGTGTCTGATCTTTCTAGATTAGTTTGCAGGCCACCATGGTAGTGTCATTAACCACCATCCAAAACTCTTTCTCCTTGGTAGAAATACGAGCCAGAGTCTCATATTGACCTCCAAGGTTCTTTGGCCGCCCCGTTCTCTTACATATTGTTTAAACTTGATTAAAAAGGAATTTAAGTACAAAGTTCAAGGAGCAAAGAAACTTACGAGGACGGTTGAAATTATGATGGGTGCAGTTATTGAACCCGTTTGACATGAAGGATTAATCTTTGTAGTCATTCAGGTGGCTAGGGAGGTCGATGATTGAGGCCATATTAGGGAATTTTGTGAGATAGTAGAAGCCATCACCTCACCCCTTTGATTCTGGATTGCCTTCAAGTGCTCATCACTCCAAGCCCCGAAGTCATCCTGAAGCGGAGTGCAACTCTGCTCTCCTTCCAGTGGAGGGTGGGCAACAAGACCCTCGTACTCCAAGTTGATCCTGTGACTCATCAAAATTTTATTCACCTTGCCCCGAGTGTTTATCAGAGATTTGATGTGCTCGGCCTCAAAAAAGGCGTTGGGGTCAACTACGATTTCCCTATCCACTACTGGACCGAAGTGGGGAATAGGGGTCTAAGTTGCAATCTACTTACCCTTACTCTTAATCTGAGAAGAAGAGCTTGCCATTGACTTCTCCTGGTGGGTAATGATTTAGCTCGCTTGGCGACAAAGCGGCCTGTTAGAGGCGACCTAAGATAAAACCTTGCTACGGTAATAAAGGTATGGCAACCCAAGGGTTTGAACTCGATCTATTCAACCTACGAGATACGATTTCCCCTAGCACTAGCATGTGTGCACACACGCAATCAGTGACCACGCGCTGTAAACTCGAAAAAACCCTGATACTTTGGGATCCGTGTGTCAGACAAAATACCTTTTTGGAAAGCGGTTTGATACAAAACAACTCGAGAAATCGTAACCCTTAAGCTACCCTGAACTGAACCTAAAAACCCTCAAATTTTTATGCATATACCCAGACGATTCTCTTTCCAAAACCCAGAAAAGCATTTGTTCCTTTTTGCACATTATTTCTAATCAGACCTCGTACTAATGTTTTTGGCTTAACAAAAACCCATATTAATTTCAAACATAACCGAAGTACTTACAGTTGAATTTTAAGAACATAAAAATTATTGAAAAATAAGAAGATGAATTTTAAATCGAATATAAACATACTTACTGTTGGGTTTTTCGGTCGAGGAAGTGATGACAGCACCAAAGATAATAGCCTGAAAGCTTCTGGAAAAAGGGGGAACGCAGAAGGTTTTGAAGGTCTTTTGAGAAGGAAAAGGAAATTTTTTGAATGCAAAGGTGGTGAGGTTCAGGTCTGTTTCTCCTATTTATACATAAAGTTTGGGAACTAATCTAGGCCCCACAATTATGTCAGTTTGAGATCCAAGGGACTAGGATAAATAAACTCTACAACAAAAAAAGTTAACAAGACAGTTGTCACAATACTCGAAACCTGAACAGGCACCTATTATAGACTGTCATGTGTCTCGCACTCAAGTGAGTTGGTGGGCATGATTTCACATAACGGAAACCTAAAAGCCCCTACTGTGCATGTCAGAAGTGACGTCATGCATGAGCAGGAGCTTGGGGGCAAATATTGTACCCCAAAATAAATACAAACTAAATCACTCAGCACAGGGTACAACTAGTAGACAAGCGCATGAAGAAAGTGTACAGATAGAATATCTAGCTAACTCTGGAGTGAGAAACTTGAGCTTAACTTGACAGCTTATGACAACCAGATAATCTTCAGATCGCCTCTTGCTCCAACAACCTAGTTTGAGATGCGTGATGGTCAAATCGCCTTCTAGATACTCTGAACTTAGCTCGTGTCAGGATAGGTTAGTTTTGAGACATCAGCTCGAAGGAAGTGTCCAACTCATAAAAGTCTAGTCATGACGCACAGTGAAGGATCCCAAAAGGGTCGGAGATTCCTTATATGCTCATTAATACCCATAATTATTACACATTTATTACCCAAGATAACGTATGTAAATTATATGCTATCATATCCATATGTAAATGGGAAGTTACCCAAATTTATTATTTACCATATTTATGTACGCGGTTAACCAAAGTTGTCCAGAAAAATTCTCTATAAATACCAGGGGAATGGATAGAGAAAGGGACCGACTCTTGATCTACTAAAACTCTGTTGAAATTATCATCAACAATTTCTTCCAGAGCCCTAAACTGATCAATAAGATTGCCCTATGGACTAGGTTGATTTTAACCACTAAACCACTAAAAAGTGTGAGTAATTGTGATATTTTTCATTTGTTCAATTACGTTTTAGCAAAAGCCTAATATCTCGATTGTCAGATTTCTTAATCCATTGTTGGCAAGAAACTGCATCAACACAAGATTTCTTCATCTATTTTTTTCTTGAAACTACAACCAACAGTTTGTGGTATCAGAGCTCCAAGGCAGAGACAAAGTTAGGGCTTAAAAGAAAGAAGAAAAATAGGGATTTTGATAAGGAAATCCATGGCCAGCTCAAGTGGTGTGAATTTGAATGTCCAACAACCATACGTACCAGTTTTTATATGGTGAAAACTATGATTTGTGATGTGTGAAGATGGAAACCTCATTTGTAGCGGTTGATTTGTGGGATATGGTGGACAATGGCTACAAAGAACCTAAAATTGAATTAGGTTTGTCAGATGGAGAAAAGAAAAAGCTAAAGGAAGCTAGAAAAATATATGCAAATGTTATTTCTGTGATTTAAAAGGCAGTGACTGTAGTGTCCCAGAATATTTACTTAGCTAGCTAGATAGTATTAGTTAGTAGTATGTTAGTTACCGTGGATTTTGGTTCAAACCGGGACTTAGTTGGAAACTCATAGCAACAGTTGTAGATTTTATAAGTTTAACCTATACTTTAAGAATATTAATTATAACATAAGGATTGATTAATATTGCTGGTCATAGATATATATATATATTTATTATAACCTAAGGTTTAGATAGAGCCAATAAGAGTATGAGACTTATCATAATCATGATTATTAAGGAATTAAGTATTTTTGATGAATAGTTTTAATAAAAGAAAGATCTAGAAGCTCTAGAACCTTCCAGCAGTTGTTAGGATCGTATTATGACTCAGTCAAAGCTGTTTATCCAATTCAAATTATGCTGAAAAAGTGCGAATACGTGTTTGATATATCAACGTATGTCGATATATCGCAGCATAGGGGCCGATATATCGCCTAAAGAAGATACAGAAAACACGTCAACTTTGCATGAACATTCGAATGGGGCTCAGGAATATAGGGGAGGCAAAATATCGCCTATGGGGGGGGGGGGGGGGGGTGATATATCGGCTCCAAGATGGTTTTTTTTTTTAAATTTGGTTTTTTATTTTGAAAATTACCCTTAACCACTTAAACCTGCCTTTGAACGATTTTGACCGAGTTCTGGGCGTCAGTTGAACGAAAATTAAAAAAAAAATTCATTTTATATTCATTTATTTATTCAAATTAAAAGAGGTTAGTTTCACTCCTTGAACTCTATAAATAGTACCTAGTACTCAGCCATTTTATTCATTCTTTAAGCATTTGATCAGAGCTTCCAAGGTGCTAGTGTTACTGTAGAGAGATACACTTGGGTTCAGGATAAAAGCTTTATTATTCTAAGCCTTTCTAAACACTTGGGAAGTGAGATTTAGTGTGATTTCAGTATTGAGGTTAGACCAATCCATAAGATCATTCAAGGTATTCCTATCCCTAAGTTCAGTTCTTCATGATTCTATAGTTTTCTTTTATTCAAAACCTAACTCTTGTTTATGATTCTTGATTAGGTATTTAAGTTCTTGAAACTTAAGGTTCTTCTTGGTAAGTTTCTTCTTGGATGGTTTAGTGTTCTTTTCATCTCTTTTTCTTTAGATTCTCACCATTTTTACTGTTGGTTTATAGGAGTGTTCTAATCTCGTTCTTGCTCCCAAATAACCCGGCTTTTAGTAAGGAAAATAGGATAGATTTTATGTGCTTATATGATATGTTTATGTTATGAATGTATATGTATAATATGTCTTGTAGTCCTTGGGCATATGACTTGTTTAGCTATCAAGCCCCAAGAATTTATGGGCATATTGTTGGGGTTTTATACCCTAATTAAAACTCAAATTCTTTGCAATCTCATTTTATTATCAATATAAGAATAGAAATCATTTTTTGACTTGGTCAATCACTTTGCTCACATGTTTTATTTTCATGATTATTTGTTTAATATAAACTTCTATTAAATCCCGAGCATATAGCTAATCTTATTTATAGTGACATAATCACAGTGGAATATAAATATGATTATATGTTCAAAATAAATTAGTCCTAAGATTAGTCAGTACACCGGATTTACACTGACTTGCCAATCTACGAAATGATCTACTTACACATTACAGTGTTATGTTCTTTCCAGAACATTAGCAAAGTAGATAAGATCGGATGTATTTGTTACATCGGACAGGACCGATATTGACAGTTGATAAGATAAGTAAACATATCGTTATTATCTATTCTAGTCATATTATATAGTTGACCATAGGTCAATTCAATCTCAATTTTGAGTGGTTAGTATTCTAACTGATTGAATTATGTGAGTTCTTTGACTTGTTCGTTACCAGCTTACCCTACGGACTAGCCCATACTTACATCTTGGGAACTCGGTAGTATAATTAAGTGGGAGTGTTAATCATAGATATGAACATCTATAGCTTCTGATGAAGAAGTGAGATGATGGTTTCCTTTTAGTTTGGTTCAAGGTGTTAAATGATAGAGATCTCATTTCAGTAATAAATTAGTTTACTGAAATATCATTTACAAGGAACTAAGTGTTTTAAGGATAAAATACAATGAGGGGTAAAACGGTATTTTAGTCCTATCTCATTGTAGACCGTCTATAGAGGATTGAGTGACAATTATAGTTGTAACGATGGATAATTAATAGCGTATCTGTATTTTTTATAGAGCGTTCTATGAATTCAAGAGTGCAATTCCGAGTCTATAGTGGAGTCACGAGGAATTAATAGGTTAGTAAATTTATTTGTTAGATTTATGATAACTTATTGGATCTTGATTTCATAGGCCCATGGTCCCCATTGTACCTTGGATAAAATCATCTAGAAAGTCTCAATTAATTGATTTAACTATCAATTAGAATTATCAAAGTTGACCAGGTCAATTTTGGATAGTTTCACAGAGTTATGTAATTTTGAAAAAAAAAAAAATTAGGACAGATTTATTAATTAAGATAAATTGGTATCTAAATTAATAAATAAGTTTAAATCAAGGTTCAAATTATAAATAATTAATTTGATAAAGGATTTAAATAATTATTTAATTAATTAAATCAATAGAAAATAATACATGCCTTGATTTTAAGTCCAATGGGCTTATAATCAAATGGGAAATTTCACGGGCCTAAAGCCCATGATAATTTTTCTTTAAATGGCTATTATTTTACTGATTTTTTAATTAAATTAAATTAAATTTGTTAATTGAGTCTATAAAAGGAGTGCTTAGAGAGAAGTCACAAGTTTAAGATTTCTTAGACGACGGATAAGTTTAATCACTGATTTTCTGATAATTTTATATTCTCTCTAAACACAAGTCCTTTTCTAAGCCTCTTTGTTATTTTCTCTTATTCTCTCTATATCTATCTCATGTGTTTAGAATTGCCCACACTAGTCTAGGTGATTCTAAGGATACATTGGAAGGTTGTGAAGAAAATAGAAGAACGGTTCAGTTTCTTGATAATACTCTGCGACAGAGAGGATACAAGAGTTAAAGAAACTGAAGGAAGGACTCTTTAATTTTGCTGCATATACTGTAAGTATTCTTGTCTTTGTTTCTCTTTGAATTCAATTTCAGAAACATGTTCTAAGTTATCTCATATTAATTTATTTAATATTAGATCTACATTAAAATAAATAAAGATCATGTATAAGTTTCCCAACACATATGACTTTCTTAGCTAGCAAGCCCCACAAATTTATGGGCATATGACTTGCTTAGCTAACAAGCCCCAAGAATTTATGATGGCCATTAATATTGTATTCCTATACGATATATGTTTGTTTTTAGTCATATGTTTTATAGTGTACGTTTATGATATAGTCTTATGCTTATGATTTATGTTATATATTGTTAGTAGATTTTTTCCTTGCTGGGCATTAGGCTCATTCCTTTATTTTTAGTGTGATGCAGGAAAATGATTGGAAGGCAGAAGGATTCTTGGCTTGTGTGTTAAGGATGAATGGACTACGTGTCGATCAAGGATGACGTTATTTAGTCTTTTGAATTATGTTCTTTTGTAATTCCGCACTTAGTTTTTAAACAATTGAATTAAAATTTATGTTTTATGTTTTATAAACAATGGGATCCCATACCATAGCATATTTTATTTAATATTTTTATCTTATTTTGTATTGGTACATCGCAGCATAGGGGTCGATATATCGCCTACAGAAGATACGGAAAACACGTCGACTTTGCACGAACAATCGAACGGGGCTCAGGAATATAGGGGGAGGCTATATATCGCCTATGGGGGGGTGATATATCGGCTCCGAGATGGTTGTTTTTTTTTAAGTTTGGTTTTTAATTTTGAAAATTACCCTTAACCACTTAGACCTGCCTTTGAACGATTTTGACCTAGTTCTGGGCGTCAGTTGAACGAAAATTCAAATTTTTTTTCATTTTATATTCATTTATTTATTCAAATTAAAAGAGGTTAGTTTCACTCCTTGAACTCTATAAATAGGACCTAGTACTCAGCCATTTTCTTCATTCTTCAAGCATTTGATCAGAGCTTCCAAGGTGCTAGTTTTATTGTAGATAGATACACTTGGGTTCGGGATAAAAGCTTTATTATTCTAAGCTTTTCTAAACACTTAGGAAGTGAGATTTAGTGTGATTTCGGTATTGAGGTTAGACCAATCCATAAGATCATTCAAGGTATTCATATCCCTAAGTTCAGTTCTTCATGATTCTATAGTTTTCTTTAGTTTTCTTTTATTCAAAACCTAACTCTTGTTTATGATTCTTAATTAGGTATTTAAGTTCTTGAAACTTAAGGTTGTTCTTGGTAAGTTTCTTCTTGGATGGTTTAGTGTTCTTTTCATCTCTTTTTCTTTAGATTCTCACCATTTTTACTGTTGATTTATAGGAGTGTTCTAATCCCGTTCTTGTTCCCAAATATCCCAGCTTTTGGTAAGAAAAATAGGATAGATTTTATGTGCTTATATGATATGTTTATGTTATGGTATGTATATGTATAATATGTCTTGTAATCCTTGGGCATATGACTTGTTTAGCTAACAAGCCCCAATAATTTATGGGCATATGACTTGCTAGCAAACCCCACAAATTTATGGGCATATGACTTGCTTAGCTAACAAACCCCAAGAATTTATGATGGCCATTAATATTGTAGTCCTATACGATATATGTTTTTTTTTAGTCATATGTTTTATAGTGTACGTTTATGATATAGTCTTATGCTTATGATTTATGTTATATGTTGTTAGTAGATTTTTTTCCTTGTTGGGCATTAAGCTCATTCCTTTATTTTTAGTGTGATACAGGAAAATGATTGGAAGGCGGAAGGATTCTTGGCAGCTTGGCTTGTGTGTTAAGGATGAATGGACTACGTGTCGATCAATGATGACGTTATTTAGTCTTTTGAATTATGTTCTTTTGTAATTCCGCACTTAGTTTTTAAACAATTGAATTAAAATTTATGTTTTATGTTTTATAAACAATGGGATCCCATACCATAGCATATTTTATTTAATATTTTTATCTTATTTTGTATTGATACAATATTTTGGGTTTTTAATAAAGTTATGTTATTTGTTATATTTGTATCCAAATAGTAGTTTTAATGGTCCAAAGTCTTAAAAATAGTTGGGTCATTATAGTGACAATCAATATTCCCCAGAATCTTCAAAGAAACATCAAAAAAAGAAGCTTGGGAGAGTTTAAAGAAATAATATATACCTTGGAGATGTGAAGGTAAGAGAAGTCAAACTTCAATCTCTAAGAAGGGAATTTGAAAATACAAAAATGAGAGATAATAAAACTATTAAAGAGTTCTCTGATAGAATTACTGAGTTGGTCAATCAAATGAAAATTTATGGAGAAAAAATTTCTAACAAGAGAATTATTGAGAATGTGTTGAATAATCTGCCTGAGAAATTTGATAGTGTTGCTGGTATAATAGAGGAAACAAAGGATTTGTCAAAGTTGAGTTTAGAAGTACTCGTGGGTTCACTAAAAGTTTCTTAGCAAAGATATAATCGTCACTTTGAAAAATATATTGAGAGTGCATTTCAATCTAAGCTCAATATTGGACCCAAGAATTGTGAGAAACAATCCTCATATAGGCAAAAATCAACTAGAGGAGGAAGATTTAGTAGAGGAAGAGGAAGAAATTCAAGAGGTAGATGAAATTTTAATAGAAATTACAGTGAAGAAGAGTCATCACAAAGGTGCAAAATTTTTAATAGAATTGTAAAATCCTTTTTTGGCTAAACTTCAATTTAGACAAAATATTTTAAAATGTTTAAAGAAAATTAGTAGCATATCTCTATATTGATTTTCAGATTAATTAACAATATTTTCAGCTGATTTTGTAATGTGAAAATATCTTTAAGTGTGAATATATTTGTTGCCTTATTTATCACAAATAATCAATTTTGGGTAAAAATATATTGTGCAAATATCTTGAGATTATTTTCAGGGATTATGTGGGATTATGTCTATTCTGGAACAAAGAATGTGTCAAAAATGAACATGGTCAAAAGAAATAACCATGTTCATTCTGCCAGATAAAACTAATTACGTTGCTCACTCATCAGTTTCCTTTTCTGTTGACACAGAATTCATCTGGCAGGCTGATTTCCTAAATCAAAGGAATTCGCAAATTGATTTCAAAGATACCAGAAAATGATGGCCTTGGACGATTTCCCTGCCTGTAAATATTTTGCCAAGGCCTTTGGAATTTTCACCTCTTCCATTTTCAATATTTGTAAACATTATGTTATTTTGAAGAGTATCTTTATTTGTAGAGATTAAGTTTGTTCACCTTAATCTTTGTGAGAGTGTTGAGTGTACGTGTGGATATCAATCTAGTCCATTGTAAACAGATAGTGTCTATTGTGAACGTGTTCATAAGGATCTTCGGGAGAGGATTCTATCTAATTCTCACTTCGGGAGGAAGTGTGCACTCGCTATTCTTTGAAGGGAGTTCAAGAGAATTAGCGTTTCATCAAATCAGATTCGTAGAGAAAAGTACAACAAGATTGAGACAATAGTTTAAGAGGGAATCTTACATTGTTTAAGTCAATGCTTTTGTACACATTGTTTCTTTACTAATTGGTTTATTCTCTGGGCGTGGCCCCAAGGAGTAGGTTATCCGAAAGGGTTTCTGAATCTTGTAAAAATTCAGTGTGTTCTTTATTGTTTTGCCCTGTCTATTTATTGTGTTTAGTTTCTGTCGTGACAAATTCGGATTCTGTCCTGACAGAACTGCTATCTGTGTCAACAGTTTATTACCATTCCGCACTTTAATTAATTCACATGGTTTAATTAATTTGGTAATTACTAAAAATGGAATTTCAATTGGTATCAGGGAGGGTCACTAAACTCTTAGTGCGATCTTGTTTTTTTCCGTTTGTTTTGTGCCTTGTGAAATGTCTTTCTTTGCAGAAGGTGGATCTATAACTCATCCTCCTTTATTGAATGATTCCAACTATCCTTATTGGAAGGTTAGGATGAGAGCCTTTATTAGATCTCAAGAAGAAAAGGCGTGGAGATCAATCTTAACCGGTTGGACACCTCCATCTGAATCCGATGATGTCACAAAGGTAAAATCTGAAATTAACAGGACCGATGCTGAAGATAAATTGTCCAGTTATAACAACAAAGTCTTGCATGCTATCTTTAATGGCGTTGGCGAAGGATACATAAAATGAATATCCTCGTGTGAATCTGCCAAAGAAGCGTGGGAAATCCTTCAAACTCAATTTGAAGGAACTGTTGATGTAAAACATTCTAGGCTTGTTATGTAAACTACTAGATTTGAAAATCTTAGAATGACAGAGACTGAGTCTCTCACAGAATTCTATGAAAGATTGTCTGATATAGCTAATGAATATTTTTCCTTGGGAGAAAAATTGGAAAATAACGTGTTAGTTCAAAAAATTGTTAGAGTGCTTCCTGACAGGTTTCAAACAAAGCTCATAGCAATTGAAGAAGAAAAAGATCTCGACACAATGAAAGTAGAGGAATTGATGGGTTCATTGCGAACGTTTGAACTCAATCTACAAATTCGCCAAAAGGAAAATCCAAGTGCTCCCAAAGAAAAATCAGTTGCTCTCAAATCATCAAAAATAAAAGATTCAGATGAAAATGAAAATGATGGTGAAGACGAAATGGCTCTGCTGACCAAAAATTTTCAAAAATACATGAAAAAGATTGGTAACAAAAAATCCTCGTTCAAATCTTCCAAAGGTAATCAATTTTCTAAATCATTTGACAATAACAATAAAAGAGGCGTGTAATGCAGGGAATGTGAAGGATTTGGTCATATTCAATCTGAATGTGCCAACACGCTGAAGAAAAATAAAAAGGCAATGGCAGCTACTTGGAGTGATCAGGACTCTAAAAGTAGTGATGAGGAAGATAACTTAAATCTTGCTTTAACCTCTATTGTTTCTGGATTAACATTGAATTTGCAGGATAATAAAAGGGTTGTTTGTCTGAACAACACAATTCAGGAAGATAATTCTGAATGTGAATCCAGTGAGTCTGATCTAGACAAGGATTCCCTGAAAGAATCATACAGAGACATGTATGATCAATGGTTAAAGGTTTGTTCTGATAATCGCTTAATGGCAAGCAATAATAAATCCTTACAAGAAAAGAATGATGATCTTGTAAACACTGTGAAGAATCTTGAGGAAAAAATTATTGCAAAAGATTGTTAAATTAAGAGATTATCAAATGAAATTAACCACATGGTTAAAGGTGTTAAAATGCTTAATCTGAATTCCAGGATTTTGGATGATGTTATTGGTGCAAGACAAAAAGCTGGTAATTTTTCTGGATTAGGATCTGATGGTTTTAAATCAAAAGGCAAAACCATTTTTGTGAAAGCTGGCATACATTCTATTGCATCTGCTAACGTCTCTGCAGGTACATCTCAGACAGTTGATTCTACAAAAAGCAAATATGTTTCCACATCTGTTAAACAGACCAATTTTCTCAAAAGAACCAACACAGATCGGTTCATTCCAATATGTCCTTTTTGTGGAGTGAAAGGGCACATCCGGCCCAGATGTTTTACTATGATGAATTTTTTCAAAAACAATTATTTAAATCATTATAGTAAAACAAAACATGTTGTAAGAAAACCTTCAAAAAGTGTTTGGGTTGAAAAAGCAAGAAAAAATTGTCTTGCTGCTTTTACTTGTCATAAATCTCGTGCCTCTAACTCTTGGTATTTTGATAGTGGATGTTCTAGACATATGACAGGTGATGCAAATATACTCACCAATTTCAAATCTATGAAATGTATTGTAGTAACCTTTGGTGATGGTTTGTTAGGTAATATTGTTGGAAAATGCACTCTAAGTCTTGATGGATTACCAAAATTGAGAAATGCTTTACTTGTTGAAGGCCTTAAGGCTAATTTAATTAGTATAAGTCAAATTTGTGATCAAGGCATCACAGTAAATTTTTCTCGTGATGATTGCAATGTTATTGATCAAAATGGTGTGAGTGTATTGAAAGGATATAGATCCATTGATAATTGCTATACTCTTTCGCCAACTCTCACATGTCACTCGGCTATAGGTAATACCACTGACTTATGTCATGAGAAACTGGGTCATATAAATTTCAAAAGTTTAAAAAGATTGCAAGTGCAGGGTTAGTTCGTGGGTTACCCAAATTGGGTAGAGAATCTGCAGGTAAATGTGAACCTTGTCAGTTAGGGAAACAATTCAAAAACTCCCACACAAGTGTCACGGGAATCAATACTTCAAAAGTTCTTAAAAATTTGCACATGGATCTCATGGGTCCCATTCAAGTTGAAAGTATTAATGGAAAAAGGTATATCTTTGTGTGTGTTGATGATTTTTCTCGTTTTACTTTGGTTGACTTCTTAAGGGAAAAATCAAACACGTTTGATTCCTTCAAAAATTTGTGCATTAAATTAAGAGTTGAAAAAGATTGCAATATAGGTAAGATTGTGAGAATTAGAAGTGATCATGGTAAAGAATTTTAGAATACTGTTTATGATGATTTCTGTAAATCTCTAGGGATTTCCCATGAGTTCTCAGCTCCCAAGACTCCTGAACAAAATGGGGTTGTTGAGAGAAAAAATAGAACCTTGAAGGAGATGGCCAGAGTAATGCTAAACAGTAAGAAACTCTCCAAACGATTGTGGGCAGAAGCAATGTTCACTGCTTGCTACACAATCAATCGAGTATTTCTTAGGCCAGGTACTTTCAAAACTCCCTACGAAATTTGGAAAGGTAAAAAGCCCAATGTAAGTTATTTTCATGTTTTTGGATGTATATGCAATATTCTTAGAGATCGTGAGAATATTGGAAAATTTGATTCAAAAAGTGATATAGGAGTATTTCTTGGATATTCTATGAATAGTAGATGCAACGCCCTGGCTACCCCAGAACAGTTACGGTGAACGGTGGACCGGAAATTTGACCTGCTACCCGAGTCCTTTGGTCAAAAACGTGCTCTAAGTGTAATTATTAGGTTAAGGCGTAAAACCAATAAAAAGGAAATGGAGATTTTCATTACAAACTGCTCTGCAGAGCTAAATAAAACGTTTACAAGCTGTTCTCATTACAAAACGGTCACTACTGTTTTAAATTTACAATCCCGCCGACCTAAGCGGCAAAAATAGGGTAAACCCCCTAGTTCCTCTGAGAACTCCTTGGCCGTGGTGGTCAAGCGGCCACATATGTACACATCACCACATCAGCTCTCCACTCAAGGCTAGGTGAGATTTTCTTTCCCTTTACCTGCACCACATAGCACCCATGAGCCAAAGCCCAGCAAGAAAACATAAAACTTTTCATAAACATTATCAAATGATTATCATTATAATCACACTGAACATAAAGCTCTCAAACAAATGAGTGAACATCACATGTTTCTAGCGGGGGAGAGTGGCTGCTAGGTAAGCCACTAGCCTCCAAGCGCTTATTTCATTCATCGACCCTCGGGGTCGGTCTGGCATTAATGCTCTTTGAGTCATTCAATGCTAATAGTCGATTAAATCTAATCTCTGTTGGCTTGCGTGATCCACGCTAAGGCCGTTCTGACTAATGAGCCAGCGCTACGTGACCAGTGTCCAGTATCACTGCCGAACCTGACTAATAAGTCACAGCTTCACAGTTGATATTAACACCTTTGCCAATTCTGACTGATGAGTCAGTGCAACGTGACCAGTGCCCAGTACCACTGCCGAACCTGACTAATGAGTCATAACTTCACAGTTGATACTAACACCTTTGCCAATTCTATATTCAATCCATGTCCATATTACACAACCAACATGCCTCACAAATATCCATGCATGTCACACTTGGGGTGCAGTTTTCTTACCTTTGATTCGAGCTAAAATTAATAAAAGAACAATCCTGAGAACGATCAACCTTTTGGTCCTTTAGCGGTTACCTGTTCATAACCAATTATGGGATTCCATCAATAAAATGAACAATAAAAGGTTCCCAAACCAAAACCTAACCTCCGGGACATCAAACACTACTCAACCGGGTAGTAGGTTCAACCCCGAGGCCTTAGGTTTGAATCCCCATGCTAAAAACACTTTTCTGGCCAAAATGCCCTGTTGGACCGCGGCCCTTCCCAGCTGCGCCGCGGCGCGCCTCCAAACAGAGGCGGCCACCCTCCTGACAAGCACCATGGGCCGCGGGTCACCTATGCCATGCCGCGGCTCAATACCCCTTTCAGCCAAAAACCAGCAACGCACCAGAAATTTCCCCTGCGTTTTCCCTCTCAAACCAGCCCTCCAAACCAACTCAAAACCTCTTCCAAACACCCATTTAAACCTCCAAACATCACCCATAACTCTCCCTCATCATAACCCAAGTAAAACACCACAAAAACTCCCCTTAATTCCAACTTTCCACAACAAAATCTAGAGCTGAAATCTTAAAACGAAAACAGAGTATACATGGAAACTAGTGGCTAAAAGCTTACCTCAAGTTTAGGTTATGGTGCTCTTCCACAGTGGAACACTCTCCCAAAGTACCAAGGCCTAGCTCCTAAGCTCAAATCCTCAACAAGATCACAAAAATTCACAAGGAAGATGAAGGAAGGAGAAGGTACGGGAAGGATGAAGAAAACTCTGTTTTTGGTTCTGTTTTTACAGCCATCTAAAACCATATATATCCAAATCCCAAATGACCAATATATCCCTAGGTCTTTTAAAGCTTCTAAAACCACTTCAAGGGTAATTTTGGCACTTTCCACTAATTCTGTTAATCATAATTAACGCTTCCCAATTCCCGCTAATCTCAATATTCTCAAACACCAATAATTCACATCCCGTTACCCTTTAATGCTCGGTAACACTCTAATCATTAAAACACCCCGAGACTCACCCCGAGCCCCGAGCTTAAGCCTGTTATGACCAAACCGATAATTAACATTCCTTGATCGTCTCATGCCAAATGGCTCGAACAAACCCACATCATAATGTGGTCTCAGAATATATAACCAACATGCGTACAAATAAACAATTTACCCTCAACGGGCCAAATTACCATCACACCCCTGTGGATAGAAATATGGATTCACATGCATGCATTTCACATCATATCATAATATAATCAACATATACACGCATCTTATCAATTAATATCGTAATTAAGCAAGTATGGCCCTCCCGGCCTACTATTCACGCCGCTAAACACATCGGAGAATTCGGGGCATTACAGTAGAGCTTATCGTGTTTATAACATGAGAACTCAAACTGTTATGGAATCATCCAATGTTGTTATTGATGATTTAAAAGATTTTTCTGAATATTCCAATGAAGAAGAAATTGATAGGTTTATTGCCGAAACCTCTCAGACAGAATCTCCTGCAGTGAAAATAGGTGATGTTGTGCCCTCTAATACCGAATATGTTGCAACAGAAGCTGAATCTGTTCCAACATCATCTAATTGATCAACAAAGGAAGGGCAAGAAATCATCATAGATTCAATATAGATAGAACCTTCTGCCAGAATTAAAAAGATCTCATTCTTGGTGATATTGAAGAAAGCATGGTAACAAGAAAAAGGTATGTGAATTTGGTTCAATTCGTTTACTTTACATCCAGCTTTGAACCAAAAAATGTGAAAGAAGCCTTGAATGATGAGTCATGGATAAAAGCAATACAAGAAGAGTTGGAACAATTCACAAGAAGTGAGGTATGGACTCTTGTTCCTAGACCAAATCATACAAATGTTATTGGTACCAAATGGATCTTCAAAAATAAAACCGATGAATTTGGTACAATTATAAGAAATAAAGCTAGGCTAGTTGCTCAGGGGTATACTCAAATTGAAGGAGTTGATTTCGATGAAACTTTTGCCCCTATCGCAAGACTTGAGTCAATAATATTGCTACTAGCTGTTGCATGTGTTGTTGGATTCAAATTATTTCAAATGGATGTTAAATTTTCATTTTTAAATGGAATTTTGAATGAGGAAGCATTTGTTGAACAACCAAAAGGATTTGAAGATCCACATAATCCTAATCATGTTTTTCAACTTAAAAAAGCTCTCTATGGTCTAAAACAGGCTCCTAGAGCTTGGTATGAAAGATTGACTCAATTCCTTGTTTTGAATGGATATAAAAGAGGAGGAGTTGATAAAACTCTTTTCATAAAAAATGTTGATTCTGATATTGTTATTGCTCAAATCTATGTTGATGATATTATTTTTGGCTCTACTTCTAACACTTTAGGGCAGGAATTTGTCAAACAAATGACGGATGAGTTTGAAATGAGCATGGTAGGTGAGTTAACCTATTTTCTAGGTTTGCAAGTCAAACAGTCAGAAGATGAAACCTTCATTTCTCAAAGTAAATATGCAAAAAACCTGGTCAAGAAATTTGGGATGTAGTCTGCTAAACATGCCAAAACACCAATGGGAACCACAGTCAAACTAACCATGGATGAAAATGGTGTTAAAGTAGATCCAACTCTGTACAGAAGCATGATTGGAAGTCTTCTGTATCTCACAGCTAGTCATCCTGATATTAGCTACAATGTAGGGGTATGTGCTCGATATCAAGGGGATCCTATGGAATCACATGTGATAGCTGTAAAGCGAATCATTCGTTATGTAAATGGTACTCATGAATATGGAATTTGGTACTCAAAGGAAACAAACTCTAACCTTGTTTGTTTTAGTGATGCTGATTGGGCAGGCAATGCAGATGACCAAAAAAGTACAAGTGGTGGATGTTTTTATCTGGGAAACAATCTGGTTTCTTGGCATAGCAAGAAACAAAATTCAATCTCCCTGTCAACTGCTGAGGCCGAGTACATAGCTGCAAGAAGTTGTTGTACGCAATTATTGTGGATGAAACAAATGATGACAGATTATGGGTTTGATCTTAAAACCTTGACTATTTTCTGTGATAACACTAGTGCTATTAATATCTCAAAAAATCATGTTCAACACTCTCGCACTAAACACATTGACATTCGTCATCATTTTATTAGGGAACTCGTTGAAAATAAAACTTTGATCTTAGAATATATTGAGACTGACAAACAGATTGCAGATACTTTTACAAAAGCCCTTGATATAGTCAGGTTTGATTCCCTCAGGAAATCCTTGGGGGTATGTCCCAATTAATTTGTTTTGTTTTGTACCTTATCCCTGTGCTTGAAAAAGTTGTGTGATGTCTTCTTGTCCTTGCTCACCGAAAAAAGTCTCAATCATTATGTCAAAATATATTTTTACTTTAGGTTAGAAATTATAGTTAATATATTTCATGCTCATTTTTTTTAAATAAAACTCAAAACAAATAGTCCCTCCAATTAATATTCTTTCAAATCAATCTGTGTTTTTTGTGTATGAGCATTTGATCCTTGAAAAGTATTTCAAGCTCCATCTTAGAATAGAGCTACCTACACTGTTGTGTAAATTGCTAACTTTGAGTAAGTTGGAACTATGTAACTAATAATTATGTAGAAGATACTCTACCACTGTTAAATACAGCCTTCAGTGTAGTGTGAAAGCGTCTAATTTGGGTACTCATTGAGAAAAAGGCTAAAAATTGCCACATAGGGCAATGTCCCTAAAAAAGGCTAAAATTTCCATACAGGGCAATGATCTCTGCTTTCACAATCACACACAAATGCTTAAGATATACTGTTGCACAAAATTTGTAAGTCTCATACACACTGATTGATTTGAGTAAAATATTTTTTGTGACAGGAGTAAATGTTTTGTGATATTTTATTTTGAAAAATAAAAGCATGATTTATATTAAATATATTTTCTAACCTTATAGTAAAAATTTGTTTTGAAATAATGATTGTTTCTTTCTCCACATGCAAGGGCACGAAGACTTTGAGCACAAATAAAAAATGGGATTTTTTTTTTGGTACATTATATATATATATATATTACTTAATAAATAAATAAATTAATAAATATTTTTCTAAGGGAAATCGAATCTGAGTGTGTCAAAAAGGGTATGTTGTATCATGTTTGTTTTTGTCTTTATCTCATATTTTATTAAGATCAAAAGTTTCCTTTTTTGGCTTGTTTCCCAATTTTGTATCGTGCACAATTGTTGGAAGTTATTGTTGGGATATTAGTATGTACTTTCCAAAAGTGTTTATTCCATTAAATTCTCAAATAAAGGAATAAAAGATCAAATCCCTATCTTTCCCTTTCTTTATATTCGGATATCCTTGGGCCCAATATCTCAACCGTCTCCATCCTTCACTTTTTCCTGGTTCTTTTTTCCTTGACAGTTTTCTCTCATTCTCGTGCAATCATGGTGAGAACCAGAGGAAGTGGCTCTCGGTTTGTCAAGGCAATGGCTGGCTCATTGACTGCATCTCCATCCTCACCAAGAAAAAGGCTCGGAAGAGTACCTTGTCTCAACCCAGCCTCATTGATGGTTCCATCACCACGAGCAAAGCCGTGGTCATTCCTAACCTAGAAGCCCCCAAAGTACCGTCTGGACCTCCTTCATCGGCGGTTCCGCTCACCTCTGTCCCTAGGTCCTCTAAAAGGGACTGAGCTTCCCCATCAGATGATGTCTCTGATCATGACCGTGATACTGCCAAAACCCATTCTGATTCCTCAGAGTCTCCTGATGTGCTTGCACCCAAGAAGAAAATCAAAGGATGGTTCCAGGTCTCATCTTCTCGAAAATCTCCTCGGTCCAAATCCTTCGGATTCCACTCCAAAGGCCTCATCTCTCGTGGGTTCCACTCCAAATTCCAAGTTTCAGTTGATGGTAAAGAAAATTCCTCCTCCCTGTTCTTCTTCTAAATCTGATCCATCTACAAATTGTGTTCCCTCTGATGATGATCCCCTTGAAGAAGATCCCTCTCTTGATGAGAATGTTGCATCAGAAGCCGAGTCTGACCCATCAGAGGACCCTCCTGTTTCTCCAAAGGGCAAGAAATCTGTGCAAATTCCTGAGATTCGCACTAAGTCACCAGTGGGTCCCAAAGTCTCTCCAGGTTCTTCCTTTAAGGCTCACTCTTTGAATTTCTGTTTCAATGACAATGAGAAAAATATGAAGCATTATGTGCATCGTGATTTTATCTGTGAGAAAAAAAATTATTTTTCTGCCCATAGAGTGTTTGGGGTCATTAAGAATATTGAGGATCGGGGGTGGTTAGGTTCTTTAACTGGGTTGGATGGTTTTATTCCTCGAGTTGTTCAAGAATTCTATGCTAATCTCAATGATGATCTGTTTGATAGCAAGTCTTTTATGTTTGGTCAAGTTTATGTTCGGGGGCATTGGTATTTGTTTAGTGCTGCTGAAATTGCCAAGGTTCTCAATTTTTCCCCTACTGTTGACAATGTTTCTGTGGAATTCAACAAAGATACGGTGTTATCTGAATTGGTGGGACAGAATATGGTTTGGGAACCTTAATAGGTACTCAAAGTGACGGATCTTACTCATTACTATGCCGTGCTTCACAAATTTGCCACCAACAACTGGATTCCTACCACTCATACCTCCACCATTACTTTTGACACGGCTTTCTTTCTGTACAAAGTCGGGACTGGTCTCCAAGTTGATCTTGCCACACTCATTTTTTATCAGATCACTGCCTTAGGAAAAGCCAAAATGAAAGGCCAATATTTGGTGTTTCCTCATTTGATCTACAAGTTACTTGATTCTCAAAAGTCTCTTCGATTGGAATATGAAATCTTGACACCTCCCACTGCCGGTGCAGACTACAAACTCAAGAAGGAACCCTCATCAGTAAAGGCAACTAAAGGGATTTCTCTCAAGGTTGGCGATGCTGATTCTATCACTACTGAACTCGCTGGTGTCAAGGCCATTCTGGAATATGTTCAGACAGAAGTGTTCAGTCTCAAGAGTTGTCTCTCAACCATGATGTCTCACTTTGCTACGGGTCCTTCCAAATGAGTCCATTGGGTTTTATTTTGTTTTGCTTCTTTTTGGTTTAAATAAATTGTAAAAGAACGCTGTTTTAGTGTCTTTTCTTTTGTTTTATTTCTGTTACTCCTTTGGCTTATTGCTAGACAACAAGGGGGAGTAAGAAGGTTCATTTTGATTGTTTTATCTTGTTTTATATTTGTGATCCTTGTTACATTTGAGATGCTTTTCGCAGGGGGAGTAATTCCATTACTATTTGCTCTAACCTGTTTTGTATTTGCAGGATCTTTCAAAATAAACTCTTAAAATATTTTTGTCTATCAAGTTGCCAAAGGAGGAGATTGTAAAATCCTTTTTTGGCTAAACTTTAATTTAGACAAAATATTTTAAAATATTTAAAGAAAATTAGTAGCATATCTACATATTGATTTTCAGATTAATTAACAATATTTTCAGCTGATTTTGTAATGTGAAAATATCTTTAAGTGTGAATATATTTGTTGCCTTATTTATCACAAATAATCAATTTTTGGTAAAAATATATTGTGCAAATATCTTGAGATTATTTTCAGGAATTATGTGGGATTATGTCTATTATTTTGACCATGTTCATTCTGCCAGATAAAACTGATTACGTTGCTGACTTATCAGTTTCCTTTTCTGTCGACACAGAATTCATCTGGCTGGCTGATTTCCTAAATCAAAGGAATTCGCAAATTGATTTTAAAGATACCAGAAAATGATGGCCCTGGATGATTTCCCTGCCTATAAATATCTTGTCAAGGCCTTTGGAATTTTCACCTCTTCCATTTTCAATATTTCTAAACATTATGTTATTTTGAAGAGTGTCTTTATTTGTAGAGATTAAGTTTGTTCACCTTAATCTTTGTGAGAGTTCTGAGTGTACTTGTGGATATCTATCTAGTCCATTGTAAACAGATAGTGTCTATTGTGAAGGTGTTCCTAAGGATCTTCGGGAGAGGATTCTATCTAAGTCTCACTTCGGGAGGAAGTGTGCACTCGCTATTCTTTGAAGGGAGTTCAAGAGAATCAGTGTTTCATCAAATCAGATTCGTAGAGAAGAGTACAACAAGAATGCGGCAATAGTTTAAGAGGGAGTCTTACATTGTTTAAGTCAATGCTTTTGTACACATTGTTTCTTTTCTAATTGGTTTATTCTCTGGGCGTGGCCCCAAGGAGTAGGTTATCCAAAAGGGTTTCTGAACCTTGTAAAAATTCGGTGTGTTCTTTATTGTTTTTCCCTGTCTGTTTATTGTGTTTAGTTTCTGTCGTGACAAGTTTGGATTCTGTCCCGACAGAACTGTTATCTGTGTCAACAGTTTATTACCATTCCGCACTTTAATTAATTCACATGGTTTAATTAATTTGGTAATTACTAAAAATGGAATTTCAAGAATCAATCATGTTAAAGATGATTTTTGGTTCAAAGGGAAGTTGCGATGTTACAATTGTAAAAATTTTGGGCACTTGCAAAAATATTGTAGAGTTAAAAATACTCAACAAGCTAATTGTGCTACAGAAAAGGAATGGGATGCGACTATGTTTTATGCTAGTGTGAGGACTTCAGAAAAAGATGACAGGTTTTACTAAGGTGAAAGAATGTCAATCGTTTTTGGATAGTGGTTACACTAATTATATAACTTCGAACAAGAGTATTTTTGTCAACGTGGAAGTTGTAGATTCAAGATTGAGGCTTGGAAATGCTGCAATGGTGGATGCGTAAGGAAAATGTGTTAGAATATTTATTTAGATTTGGTATATAAAATCAATTTGTTACAACTAATTGATTTAATATATTAAAGTCAATATTTAATTTATTGACAAAATATTATAATTAATGGTCAACATTGTTTGTTACTTGATTTTGTTGTTACCTGATTTTTCATATCCCAACTGATTGAGAAAATATCTCAATCTGTGGCAGAGACTCTGATGGTAGGTCTCACTCTATAAATATAGAGTACCGGTCCCCAAGCTCACTGCTCATTCTGACTTTCAGTAACTCCATCTAAAAGAGTTAGTGAGAGCTTGGAAGCCCGTGTACTCGTTCTAATTATTTTCGTTTTCTTTTGTAGATCTAAAGCTAGTCGAGGTTATCAATTGCAATGGCTAGAGGTATACAATATTCGATCCTCTTTTTGTATATGTTCATTCTATATATTAATTCCGCCTACATGTATATAGGATTGTTCATATGCCTATATTTCATTTCATCTAACATTTGGTATCAGAGCATTAATCTACATCTCTGCCTTGCTAATTTTATCTGCATATATATTTATTTGCTTTATATATGCCTTTATATTCATATGCATCTTATATATTGTATTAGTTGGCCATATTCATTAAATTTTTTTTTTCATTTTGTTCGAGAGTTTTAATGCCTCATATATTTTTTGAATTTTTGTTTCAAAACTAATTTTCCACATAAATACCATTAGAAACCCTTCAAATTATTTTTTCTAATGATCTATGTTTCCAATCAAGATTTGAGAATCCAAAACCAGTTTTGACACCTTCATGTACCCGATAATGGCCAAAAGTTCTCTTTGATATTAAAGTTCGGTTTCTATTTGTTTTTTAAGCAATAAAACGTCATGAAATCTCTTTAGACATTGTTTTAGATTCATTATGGGCGAATATATATGAATTTGGATGTAAAAAACGTTGTTTTCATTTGGGTTTTTTTTTATTCGAACCCGTTTATGGCCAATTTTTTTTGTAATTAAAACTCCGATTTTAGCTGTTTGTTAATCAATATAAAGCCATGAATCTTTTTATCTATTCCTTTCCATGAATTATGGGCTTTGAAACTGGTATTTTGGTCGTCGGAATGCAATTTTCCGACCGGGTTTTTAACCGGGTCCGTACGACCCGCACGCAGAAACCGGGTCGATTTCGACCCGGCTGGAGGAAGAAGATAGGGGAAGCGACATGTCGTTTCCCCCCTGCTGCAGAAAAATGACCCATCGTTTGACCGGTCATACGACAATAATAAGTGGAAAACGACATGTCGTTTTCCCCATGGCAGATTTAAAAAAAATAAAAAAATTAAGAAAAATTGAAGAAAATTATGAAAATTAAAATTTTGATTTATTTTGGAATTTTGTTATTTTCTTCATTTTAATGCTTATTTAGACAATAAATTTTATTTTTTAATTCTTTTTCCCATTTAATTAAAACATATCATTTTGGTATATTATATATTATGGAAATTAATTAAAATGTGCAATTACTTAATTTTGGTGATATAATTGCATTATTCATGCAATATTAAATAATTGTGTTATTTTAAGAATGTAATTACATTTTATTTTACAATTAAGTTTGTGTAATTATTTTATTAATTCACCAAATCAGTAAATGATTTATTGCCTTATTTAGCATGATTTTTTCTGCCATTAAGTATATATATGGAATGCTTGTATTTATTTTCGTACATATATTTAATTATACTAATTTGTATGATTATTCTGTTGTTCTTCATGCAAAATTTATTCTTAGTATAATTATCTTTAATTTTATCTGTATGACTTTCTAATTTTAAATACGTTGTATATTTCATAATTTTGTTAGATATATTTAGATTATATTCAAACATTAAGATAGGTTGAATAATATTTAGCATATTAATATTCATAATTTATTCATAAAATATTCATAAAACATTTAAGGTGAATAAAATTATGAATAATTCATAAACAGTTTTGTGGTTGACATAAGAACGCATGAAACTTAGACAAATGCTCAATCTAGAACGGTTTTTAATGATCTTCAGACGACCACACTAGGAGCACTACTCTTTGTGATTGCCTATTATGTTATAACGAAATTGTTCTTAGGTTTCCTTAGAGCCTGAAACATAATGTCTAGTGAACCATATAATTTTACATAACTAAGGAGTAGTCACAACATCTTTAATTATATAAAATTATATATTAATTTGAAAGGATCACATAATGGACATAAATTGTGATTAATTATATAGATATAATAATTTTACCCCACAGGGATTTTATTATATTTATATAATTAATTATGATAATATATTAAATTAATTTTCTTAATTTACCCACAGGAGTTATGAAATTAATTTAATAGTTTTATCATAAAGTTTAATAAAGATAGAAGTATCAAACCTTACTTTATCCCAAATAATTCGTTTGAATAATCTATCATCCTTTCTATTTAATTTTATTAAATTAAAAATTTAGCCCACAGGCAATTTTTGTTTAATAAAATTTCATTCTTCAGCATGTTATACATTGGTAAAACATGACTTCATTAAGCCTCAATCTTCTAAATCTAAGTTTGTAATCCTATTCATGCAGCTTCTTCATCATCCTCTAGTTTCGCTGAAATCCTTACCGAAATTCCTGAGCTTCGGGGTGATAATTTCAAAATCTGGAAGGAACGAGTTCTTCTTCATTTAGGCTGCGCCGACATGGACTACGCAATAAGGAAGGACGAACCTACTGCAATCACTACGACTATGCTCAGATCACACTATATGAAAAATGGGAGCGGTCCAATCGCCTCAACATCATGTTCATCATGTCCAAGATCCCTTTGGGAATGCGTGGATCGATGGAGCAACTTGAGAAAGTCAAAGACTTGATCAAACTGATCGATGAGCAGTTCGACACTTCGGACAAACCACTTTACAACAACCTCATCCACCAGTTCTCATCCACCAAACTCACTGGTGTCAAAGGAGTTAGAGAACATATTTCAAAGATGAGGGACATTTCTGCTCAACTGAAGAAACTCGATGTAGTCATTCCTGAAACCTTCCTGGTCCACTACATCCTTAACTATCTTCCACCTCAATACGGGCCTTTCAAAATTTCCTACAACACACATAAGGACAAATGGAGTATCAATGAACTGATAACCATGTGTGCTCAAGAAGAAGCAAGGCTCCTGCAGGAACAAGGTGAAAGTGCTCACATGGCCATCCAAGGCAAGAAACCTAAACCATCCAAGAAGGACAAGGGGAAAAATAAAGTGCCTCCCCAAGGCAATATAAAGAAGGATTCCATCAAGTGTTTCTTCTGCAAAAGAAGGGACATGCGAAAAAGGAATGCGCCAAGTTCAAGAACTGGATGGATGACAAAGGTAATCCAATTTCATTCGTATGTTATGAATCTAATATGGCTAATGTTAATATTAACACATGGTGGATTGATTCTGGATCAACAATTCACATTTCAAATTCCTTGCAGGGTTTACAAAACCTAAGGAAGCCAATGGGAAGTGAGCAAAGCATCTTATCCAGAAACAAGATGGGCTCACATGTGGAGGCTATTGGAACGTGTCATTTAGTTTTAAGTAGCGGTTTTGTTTTAAAGTTAGAAAAGACATTTTATGTACCAAGTTTCTCTAGAAACTTGATTTCCGTTTCAAGACTTGTACCTTTTGGTTTTTCCTTTACATTTTCAGACAAATCTTTTAATTTATATAATAAATCCGAATGTGTTGGAAATGGTATTTTGTCTGATGGTCTTTACTACCTTAATTTACAAAACAATACCGCTTATAATACTGTGCATGTTCACGCTGGCAATAAAAGATGTGTTATGAATGAGAATTCCTCTACATTATGGCACCGGAGATTGGGACATATCTCCGTTGATAGAATTAGAAGGTTAGTAAAAGATGGGGTACTCAATACCTTAGATTTTACTGATTTTGATACTTGTGTGGATTGCATTAAGGGAAAGCATACCTCCAAGTCTAAGAAAAGTGGTGTCCATAGGAGTTCCGACCTATTAGAAATCATACATACTGATATATGTAGTCCAGACATGGACTCATATGGTCAGAAATACTTCATCTCTTTCATAGATGATTACTCACGCTACATGTATATCTACTTACTTCATAACAAAAGTGAAGTGTTAGATGTCTTTAAGATATTTAAAGCTGAAGTAGAGAAACAATGCAACAAGCAAATTAAGATAGTGAGATTAGATAGTGGTGGAGAATATTATGGTAGATACACTGAAGATGGACAAGCACCTGGTCCTTTTGCAAAGTTTCTTCAAGAAAATAGGATTGTTGCCCAATATACCATGCCCGGTACACCCGAGCAAAATGGTGTTGCAGAAAGGAGAAACCGAACATTGATGGACATGGTGCGAAGTATGCTTAGCAGCAACCCTAAACTTCCTAAATCCTTGTGGACTGAAGCTCTAAAGACATCCGTGTACATATTAAATCGAGTTCCAACCAAGGCAGTCTCCAAAACTCCTTTTGAATTATGGAAAGGTTGGAAACCGAGTTTGCAACATGTACGCATTTGGGGATGCCCATCTGAAGTTAGGGTATACAATCCATAATAAAAGAAACTAGACCCAAGGACCATAAGTGGATACTTTATTGGTTACGCTGAAAGGTCTAATGGTTACAAGTTTTATTGTCCATCTAATAGCACTAGGATTGTGGAATCAAGGAATGCAAAATTTCTTAAAAATGCCTTGATTAGTGGGAGTGATCAATCCAAGGACTTAGGTTCTGAGAAAGATCCATCAGAACCCTCTACCTCAAGAGCAAGATTGATTGTGGTTCATAACAGCCCTGAAGTTCAAATGGATGTTGAACCACCACAACCAATTGTTGAAGATCCACAAGTTAATGATGAAGTTCAAATGGATCAAGTTGTTCAAGAGTTGCCTATAATTGTTGAACAACAAGCTGAACCACCCGCTCCCCAAGAGCCTGCTGATGTAGCCTTAAGAAGATCCACTAAGACGATAAAATTGGCGATACCTAGTGACTACATTGTGTATTTGCAAGAATCTGACTACAATATTGGAGCCGAAAATGATCCAGAAACGTTTTCACAAGCTATGAATAGCAAAGAATCGGAACTGTGGTACAATGCCATGAATTCTATGAAGAGCAACGAAGTCTGGGATCTTGTTGAGTTGCCTAATGGGGAGAGGGATATTGGGTGTAAATGGATCTTCAAAACAAAGAAAGACTCATTAGGCAACATTGAGAGACACAAAGCGAGACTCGTTGCTAAGGGATTCACTCAAAAAGAAGGAATTGACTACACAGAAACCTTTTCTCCAGTATCTAAGAAAGATTCCCTCAGAGTTATCCTGGCATTAGTTGCTCATTTTGATTTAGAGCTGCAGCAGATGGATGTGAAAACTGCCTTCCTAAATGGTGACCTAGAGGAGGAGGTATACATGAAACAACCATAAGGATTCTCCTCTAGTGATGGTGAGCATTTGGTGTGCAAGCTTAAGAAGTCCATCTATGGTTTAAAACAAGCGTCCCGTCAATGGTATTTAAAATTCCATGATGTCATCTCTTCTTTTGGATTTGAAGAAAATGTCATGGATCAATGTATATACCAGAAGGTCAGTGGGAGTAAGATTTGTTTTCTTGTTTTATATGTGGACGATATTCTTCTTGCAACCAAAGATAAGGGCATGCTACATAAGGTGAAGCAATTTCTCTCAAAGAACTTTGAGATGAAGGATATGGGTGATGCGTCTTATGTCATTGGCATTAAGATCCATCGAGATAGATTCAAAGGTATCTTAGGTCTATCTCAAGAAACCTACATTAACAAAGTTTTAAAGAGATTTCGGATGAAAGATTGTTCACCAAGTGTTGCTCCTATCGTTAAGGGTGATAAATTAAATTTGAGCCAGTGTCCAAAGAATTATTTTGAAAAGGAAGAAATGAAGAACATCCCATATGCTTCTGCTATTGGAAGCTTGATGTATGCTCAGGTGTGCACACGACCCGACATTGCCTTTGCTGTCGGAATGCTAGAAAGATTTCAGAGTAACCCAGGATTAGACCACTGGAAAGCTGCAAAGAAAGTTATGAGGTATCTTCAGAGTACTAAGGATTACAGACTCATGTTCAGACGAACCGACAACCTAGAAGTAGTTGGCTACTCAGATTCAGACTTTTCTGGTTGTACTGATTCACGTAAATCAACCTCTGGTTACGTGTTTATGTTTGCCGGTGGAGCTATATCATGGAGGAGTAACAAACAGACCTTGACTGCTACTTCTACTATGGAAGCCGAGTTCGTTTCGTGTTTTGAGGCTACATCGCATGGTGTATGGCTAAAGAGTTTCATTTCAGGCCTTAGAGTTGTAGATTCTATATCTAGGCCATTGAGAATGTTCTGCGACAATTCAGCTGCTGTATTCATGGCTAAGAACAACAAGAGTGGTAGTCGAAGCAAGCACATCGACATCAAGTACTTAGTCGTGAGAGAACGTGTTCAAGAAAATAAAGTGGTCATTCAACACATTAGCACTAAATTGATGATTGCTGATCCTATGACGAAAGGCTTGCCACCTCATAAATTCAAGGATCATGTAGTGAACATGGGACTTGGTTCCCTTATGTAAATTTATTGTACAAACTGAAGTTATTATCAATGAAATTCTTATTTTGATGTTTTCTCATATTTATACGCATCTTAATTTTATTTGAGAAAATTTTATCTTCATAGGACTTGAATAAACATAGGGTTTATTCGTTTAAGTACATAGCCACATAAATTACATTGTTATGTAATAAATATATTGTAATACATAGAAGATAATACTCGTCATAAAAAGAGGACCTATCGCCATGATTCATGTGTTTATTATCTAACAGGGATGATCGTCGGGCTTAAGTAATACATTAATTTAAATGCTGACCAAGTGGGAGAATGTTAGAATATTTATTTAGATTTGGTATATAAATCAATTTGTTACAACTAATTGATTTAATATATTAAAGTCAATATTTAATTTATTGACAAAATATTATAATTAATGGTCTACATGTTGTTACCTGATTTTGTTGTTACCCGATTTTTCATATCCCAACTGATTGAGAAAATATCTAAATCTGTGGCAGAGACTCTGATGGTAGGCCTCACTCTATAAATATAGAGTACGAGTCCCCAAGCTCAGTGCTTATTCTGACTTTCAGTAACTCCATCTAAAAGAGTTACTCGTTCTAATTATTTTCGTTTTCTTTAGTAGATCTAAAACTAGATCGAGGTTATCAATTGCAATGGCTGGAGGTATTCAATATTCGATATCTTTTTGTATATGTTCATTCTATATATTAATTCCGCCTAAATATACATAGGATTGTTCATATAACTATATTTCATTTCATCTAACAAAATGAACAATTGGAGTCCTAACAAAGAAGGGCTCAAGATTCATTTGGGATGCGTATACGTGCCAGATTTGGATCAAAGTTTGCTTAGTGTTGGGAAACTTTTGGAAAATTGGTACTCATTGCTCATTAAAGACAATGGGTGCACAATCTTTGACAAAGGAAGAGAAAAGTTGATCTTAGCAAAGATGAAAATGGAGAGTCAAAGTTTTTCTTTGAATTTAAAGCATGAAGTTAATGCAGCCATGAGAGTTGAAGCAATTGATGATTCGTGGTTATGGCACAAGAGACATGGGCACTTAAACTTTCAATGTCTCAAGCTACTTCATCAAAAGAATATTGTGCATGGGCTTCCAAAAATTGAAGATAGAAATAAAGTTTGTGAAGGTTGTGCACTTGGAAAGCATCACCGACAACCATTCCCAAAAGGAGTAGCATGGAGAGAAAAGAAGATGCTTGAGTTGGTACATACAGATGTTTGTGGACCAATACGAACACTATCTCATGCTAAAAATAGGTATTTGATTCTCTTTATTTATGATTTTACAAGGATGACATGGGTTTATTTTATGAGACAAAAATCTCAAGTGTTCACTATTTTCAAAAAATTTAAAAAGTTTGTTGTGAAGCAAAGTGGTCACTTTATAAAAGTTTTGAAAAGTTATAGAGGCAAATGAGCACACTTCTAATGAATTCTATAAATTCTGTGAAGATGAGGGGCTTGATAGAACGTTGTCAGTTGGGTATACACCATAACAAAATGAGGTATCTAAAAGGAAAAATAAAACGGTGATGGAAATGGAAAAATCTATGTTGCATGAGAAGAAACTACCAAAGGAGTTTTGGGCTGAAGCAGATTATACTGTTGTTTGTTTAATTAATATATGCCCAACAAAAGCCATTTCAATTCGTACGCCCATTGAAGCTTGGAAATGGAAAAAAAAAAAAACCATCAGTGAAGCATTTGAAGGTATTTGGTTCGGTTTTCTATGCTCAAATTCCAAAGGAAAAACGCTACAAACTTGATGAGGCAAGTGAGAAATGTATTTTTATTGGCTATAACTCTCAATATAAAGGCTATAAACTATACAGTGTGAAAAACAAGAAGATTCTAATTAATCGAGATGTATTGTTTGATGAGAATGCAACTTGGAATTGGGAAAAAGAAGAAGTTGAAAGAGACTTTGCCCCATTAGTTGTATTAGAAAATTCAGCCAATGATGAAGAGGTTGGAGAAAGTGAAGAAGAAAAAGAAAAAGCACAACCAAGGTCACCATCATCACGAAGCTCAACTCCAAAGAAAATGAGGAGGAAAGCAATGAATGAAGAGATAGATGTCATTGAAAAGAAACAAACTTGGGAGCTTGTTGATAGGCCAAAAGAAAAAAAAGCTATTGGTGTAAAGTGGGTCTGCAAAGTGAAACGCAACACTGATGGGTCCGTGCAAAGGAACAAAGCAAGACTTGTTGCTAAAGGCTGTTCTCAACAGCCCAGTGTTGATTTTATGAGACATTTGCTCCAGTTTCTCATTTAGACACCATAAGAGCACTCATTAGTCTTGTTGCCCTGAAAGGTTGGTTGTTGTATCAAATTGATGTTAAATCAGCCTTCTTAAATGAAGAATTAAAAGAGAAGGTGTATGTAGAGAAACCTCAAGGATATGTTGTGAAAGGAGAAGAAGAAAAGGTGTGCAAGTTATAAAAAGGCTTTATATGACTCAAACAAGCTCCAAGAACTTGGTATAGTCAAATTGATGGATATTTTCTTGAAAAATAATTTTGTAAAAGCAAGAGTGAGCCAACCTTGTATGTGAAGCATCAAGGTAAGTCAAATATTCTCACTGTTGCTTTATATGTTTATGATTTGGTGTTTATAGGAAACATTGAGAATATGATTGAAGAATTTAAAGAGGAGATGATGAAGAAGTATGAAATGAGTGAAATGGGTTGCTTAATCATTTTCTTGGCATAGAGATTTATCAAGATGAAGCTGGTGTATTTATTCTCAGAAAAAATATGCTGAGAAAATCTTTAAAAAAATCATAATGTTTGGGTGCAAACCAGTGCCTACTCTTCTTGTTTGTAATGAGAACTTGGTGAAATAAGATTGAGAGAAGAAAGTAGAGGAGACTCTATAAAAGTTTAGTGGGAAACTTGCTTTATCTCACTGCAACTCGTCCATATATTATGTTTGCATCAAGTTTGCTTTCAAGATTCATGAATAGTCCAAGTCAAAAGCATTTTAGTGTTGGAAAAAGAGTCTTGAGATACATACAAGGAACAATGAGCCCTGGAATCAGATTTGAGAGAAATACAGAAGTGAAATTAGAAGGCTATTGCAATTGTGATTAGGGAGGTTGTGTTGATGATATGAAAAGCACTTCATGCTCTCAGGTGTATTTTTTTGGCTATCCAAGAAGCAACAATCCGTTGCTCAATCCTCAGCCGAAATAAATCAGCCTCAGTTGCAACCTCTCAAGTTATTTGGCTTATAAGAATTTTAAAAGATATTGGAGAAAAGCAAGAAGAAGCTACTGAGCTGTTTTGTGACAACAAATCAACAATTTTAATGGCAAAAAATCATTGTTTTCATAGTAGGACAAGGTATATTGCAATCAAGTATCACTTCCTTAGAGAAGCAATTGAAGAAGGAGAGGTGCAACTCAAATATTGTAGCTCTCAAGAACAAGTAGCAGATATTTTGACTAAAGCACTTTCACCAGCAAAGTTTCAGCAACTAAGATCAACTCTTGGAGTTCAAGAACAGTACATTAAGGGAGAGAATACTAGTTGATGTGCTACTGTCAATTATTAGTTTTATTTATATTTTGGGTTTTGTAAAAACTTTTGGATGGCTAATATTTAAACAAATGTAGGGCTGGGATTAAAAGTAAAAAAAATGAAGTGTGTTGGAGAATCTTTGTTGGTATTTTGTATTAAAAAATCAGAGATGAATGAATATAATTTATATAAAAAAAATGTTTGGCCCCTTTTTCTCTCTTTTTCATCTGCATTTCCCTTCAATTTTGCTATTAAAAGTAATGTGTTTAATAGCATAAAAATCGGGCTTGTTTGACATTGTTTTCTGTTTTTTGTTTTCAAAATTGTGTTTTCAGAAATGAGAACAGAAAACAACTTTTGTAATTTTCAAAAAACATGTGTTTGGTTATTGTTTTCTAAAATTAATTTTTTAGTTTTATTTTTTTTTAAAAAAACTTAAATAAAAAATTAATAAATATATTTACAAACAGAAAAATCTTTTAAAAATTTGCAATAATGTGAAAGAAAAAATGATGAAAAATAAGGAGAGAGAAAGTAAGAAGAGAAATTTTGAGGAAGAAAATTTGAGAATAGAGAAATTGTTGCAAGAAAAAAAAAGAGAGAAAATGGTGAGATGGAAAAAATAAGGAGAAAGAAAATGAGGATATAGCAAGTGATGAGATAAAAAATAATGAAATAATAAGTTATGAGAGAGAAAATAAGGAGATCAAACGTGATGAGAGAGAAACTGATGTTAGAGAAAGTGTGAAGAGATAAATTAATGAGAGAAAGTGATTTTAGATAATAATAATTAAAAATGTTATGTGAGAAAAATAATTGACAAAAAAAATTTAAGAACAACTAAAAACAATTTTTTGTTGTGATCAAAATTTTATGTTTTTTGTAATTTTTGTTTTTAAAATTATTTTCTGAAAACAATGTAAAACACTATTACTTGTTTTTAGAAAGCAGGTTTTAGGTTTTAAAAACAAAAAACTGTTTAGTTAAGGAGTGAAATACTCTTTCTTCATCTATTTCTTTGATGAAACTGTCAACAAACACACAATATATTTATTTTACTGTTGGAGCAGATGAGGTACTCAATTGAATTATAACAATTTATTTATGGTACATGCTTGATCAATAATCTTTTATTATTACTATTTGTTTTTTAGGTATTGAAATTGCATGTTTACTCATTAGTAACATGGAAACCATTCACCGAAATTTTACTTAATAGTGGTTATGATGTCTTTGAATAGAAAAAGTCACAATCAGAAATGTATTAAGGAAGAACTTTATGAGGGGAGTCAGAGTGATCTTGTGGAGGAAGGTATTAATGTGAAGTTAATCATTAGAAAATCCAAGAATGTGGTTTGCTATGCAGAAGTGAATTCAGACTTTGTCAACTTCCTCTTCAGTTTTCTACCTATTCCACTCGGTTAAATAGCAAGAAAACTTTCTATTACTGCTTCTCTTTATGGGATGCATTGATCAATTGTACAAAAGTGTTGATGATCTTGGCGACCAATTCTTCAAAACTCGTAACCTCAAGGGTATCCTAGTCAATCTGAGGATTGCATATGGTTTTACCTATAAAAATGATCTGTTGGGGATTGAGAAATCTTCACCCTCTTTAGTTTACCTGCAAATTGGCGTTTTATCAACACAAAACCGATTCGAGATCTGAGTTTTTCTGTGATGCTTAAGTTATTTTCTAGTGAAAATTCAAATCCAAGTCACATGAATGTCAAAGTAGCAGTTTGTTTTAAAAATGAGGACAACAATAGAAGTGATTTTGAAGGAATTCCAAGGATCTACAATAACTTTCTTGGTGACTGATGGTTTAGTTATAACTCCTATGTCCTCAAGTACTTCTTGCCTTTCAATTCTCAAACAACTTAAAGTTCCTTTCACTGACATTGAGAAGAAAGTTGTGATCATCAACAAAAGAGAAGGTAATAAGGATATCTACCTAGCTATTTACTCATAGCCAGTCCTGAACTATTGGGGCCAAGTCAAAATAAAATTTTGGGCCCCTATACAAACTTTGTTTATAGTTACTCTATATTTAATATGGTGGCTTGGTGCTATGGTAAAGGTTTGCTCTTAATGCTAAGGGGTCTAAGGTTCGAAACCCCTTTGCTTCTGTTTTAATATTTAAAAAAAAAAAATCAAAATGTAATAGCAAAGATTCAAACCAGGGACTTTGCATAAGGTAAGGTAACATGCCACTCCCCCGAGTTTTGTTTTAAGGTATTTGTGTATTATTTAATATTTTATTATATCTAACTCTATATTTTTTATCGAAATTTTGGGGATACAAGACTCAACAAAACACAAAAAAAAATCTCAGTCAAAAACTAGTAATGCAAAATAGAGAAAATAACAGAGTAAAAAATAAGAGAAAAACAACACAACAATTATACTAGTTCGGCCTGATCAAAAGGGCTTACTTCTAGTCTTCCGCTCAAGGATTCTCCACTAGATTGAGGTCAATTACAATCACCAATGTCCTTATACAACTTCCCAAAACAGAGAAGCAAACTCAGTACTAGTTCAAGAACACTAATCTTGAATCAAAACAACTAGGCTCTCAAAAACACTTCTCACAACTCTAGACTCACTTTTCTCTCAACTCTTTTCTTGCTTGCTCTTTTGTTTGTTTTTATTATATCGTAAAATTTTGAGCTGATGGATATATATAATTGATTGATAAAGCCTTGAACCCGAGCTGAATGTGGAGGGAAATAACATAAATATATGATATGTAACTTGGAGTATAGGTGGCAAGATTTGAGCGAATTACATCACCACAATAGTATTTTGGACTCTTACTTATATTGTAACGTCACAAATTTGCTAACAAGGCTTAGTACTTTGATTAGTGTGTCGGGAAGGTATAATTGGATTTATATGTGAGATTAATTGAACATATGTGTGATTATGTGGCATATGTGAATTATAGGGTAATATGAATATATGTGCATGTGTAATAAATATGCATGTGGACATGTTCTTGTTAATAAGGACATATTTGTAAATTTGACCCGTTGAGGGTATAAATGTGACTATATGTATGTTGTATGATTGAGACCACATTACTATGTGGATATATTTGCGATATTCGGCTCGTGGCGATCCTAGTGAGCGAATTAGCGGAACAGTCACAACGGGGTTAAATACTCGGCTTAGGACGAGCCTAGGGGTATTTTGGGAAACTAAGCACGTATTCGGGGTTTATCGGGTAATGAGGATTTATTTTGTGATTATTTGGTTACGTTAGGATTAATTGGGAATTTATAGGGCTAATTGAGGCTTAGCAGGAAAATTGTGGCAAAAGACGATTTTGCCCTTGGGGGCATTAAGGAGTAAGGTTTTGTTCTAGGGACGTTTAAGTCTTTTTTGGTATCAAAGGGGTAGACTTAGGAAGCCTTCAAGAAATAACCAGAAACACCAAGACTCTCTCTCTCTCTCTCTCTCTCTCTCTCTCTTGAAGCACTTAAGAGTTTCTTTTTTGGAGAAGAAATCTTGGAGTTGACGGCTTGGAAGTGCGCATAAAACTGGGAAGTGAAAGGGTGCAGCTAGGGGTTCGAATTTGTCCAGCTGAGGTAAGATTTACTTACTTTGTTTTGTTGAATTTCTGATGAGTTAAGCTTTTCTTGAGTTTGTTTAGGTTTGTGATTGAGTTATGGATTGGAGTAGAGTTTTGGCTTAGCTCTTGCTGCATTTGTGTTGTCATAAGAATATTACTGAGGTTTTGGGACTCAATTGTGGCTTGGGTTCTTGTTTAGGATGGATTTTGATAAGTTTGGCTCAGGGAAAACATTGGAATTTATGGGTTTGTGGGATCGCGCCGCGACGCTATACTTGGAGTGTCGCGACCGGCATGAAAGGCTTAGGGAGGTTCACTGAACCGCCTTAGAGTCGCGATGCTGGGTGGGTTGCACCGTGGCGTGTGCCTAGGGAATTTTGGGTTTTGCTCTCTGACTTGTTGTGTCGCTACCCATAATAGGGGGTGCCACGACCCTTAACAGGGGGCATCGCGGCGCAAATAGAGAATGTTGGCCAAATAGGGTTTTTGAGCTTGGGAACTCGAACCTAAGGGCTCGGGAAGGATTCTACTACCCAGTTTGGTAGACTTCGAGGTCCCAGAGGCTAGTATGTTACTTCGAAGCTTTTAATTGGTATAGGTTTTGATGGTTCTCCATTATTGCGTTGTGACTAGGTTATACCGCTAATGCTCGGGACTAGGGATCATGCTCAAGACCACCTTATACTTTCAGCTCGGGACTCAAGATAAGAAAACTGCACCCGAGTTGTGATCGGGGCTCGGACCCCTGTTAATAAATATGAGTATGACTATATGTGAGAATATGGCTACAACTGTATTTGAGAATATCGGGTAGGGCATGCTTGTATATGCTGCATCTGATTGGGTGTTGTGCAATATATATGTGATTATATCTATTCTGGAGGTCGGCCTAAGGGCGTTGGGGCCGACAGCAAGCGTGCAGAACGCAGCCTGGCCTAAGCGTGTCGAGGTCGGCTATAAGACCAGAGGACTCGGCCTAAGGGCGCTGGACCTGAACGTCATATAAATAAATAGAAGTGTCGATTGCACTTAATTAACTGTATTGATTGTTGGAATTGGATTATGTGTTTGATTGAGCAGATTATTACTTCTAACCTTATTGCTTATGTCCTATTTCTTATTGAATTTAGATTTACTGTTTATATATTGTTGCTCATTTGTATCTATTGATTTAAGTTTTCCTGGAAAGCCTTGGCTCACAGGTGCTATGTGGTGCTAGTAAGGGAAAGAGAAAGTTTGACCAGTCATGAGTTGGAGAGCTTTAGGGACGGTGTGTACATATGCAGCCTACTCGACCGCCACGACAGGGATAGCCTGGGAGGAACTAGGGTTGAACCTTGTTTTGCCGCTTAGGACGCCTAATTTGTATTTTATCTGTCTTTTATCGGTTTGTAACCACTTTTGGGGATCTCGTGTATATACTTAATATTTTTAATGAAAAATAATTATTTCGTTGACCAAAATTTTTAATACCTAACATTGATTTAGTCTTTAATTACACATTTAAATCCAAATGACTCGCTTAGCGAATTAAGCACAATTTTAACCATACAATGTAACGGTCTTGACTAATCAGGACGTTACATATATTTAATGTTGATGCAAACATGTTGATGCAAACTCACACATTCGATCTCACACACCAACCACGAGAACACAATCAACACACTCATTTACACAAAGGCACTCTCAAAGTTTTACGTTTTTCAGCCGTATACACAACTTACATTCACAGAGGAAACGCGAGTTATTTCTCCTATTGATTGTAAGAAAGTACAGGAAGTCTGTAATGTTACAATATGATAAGCCTCAATAAATGATTATATATAGGCATTGCAGCCAGCTACATCAGTAACGAATATAACGGTCATTTAAATACCACTACAATAATGTAGACATAAACATCGGATCTGGAAGACATCACTGTAGACATTTCGCGTCTAGACAACGGAATTAACTATCACTTCTCAACACTTAATAAATATATTTCTGTGCTGATCACCTAGCTAACACACAATTTCCTTACTGTTCTTTTTTATGTTGCAGGCTGTGCGGCTTTTATTGTGTTCATTTGCCTCTGAAAATGCTCTTACCAACGCCTTTATGAAGGAATTAGTGGTTGACTGAATTACTTTTTTCATTCCTTTATGTGGCTGTGATTGTTTAGATCGATGTTTCCTTTTGAATTTTTATAATTTTCAATTTAGCACAGTAATGTTTTTGCGCAACAAACAGAGATATTGTTCTCCCTCCCTTGCTTTCTTTACATGTTAGCTGTCTTTATTTTATTTAAAGCGTAATGATTGTGTTAATCTTATTTTAATATAATTTGCAAAAATTATCATCCTAGAGAAGACTAACAACAATAAAAATTATCATCCTATACTACAATCAAATCACTCATTTCCCCAAGCAGTGCCACTGCCACCTCTTATCTTATGTGTGTAATTTTTTACATGTTATGTGCCTTAATGTCTAGGAGGGACATAAATGTAAAAATTTGAGGAAGGTCACTGAAAAAATTAAATATGTAAATGTTTAGGAAGGACTTGCAAAAAGTTATAATTTTAAGAAAAATATCAGTAAAAAATAATTTTTATAAGCCAAAGTGGCAATCCCACACACGGGCGAGGAAACGACAACAAAAATTAGAGATGGGCATACACTGACACACATGCTAAAGTACATAGTCATCATCAAAAATCATATTATCCAAGATAGTAGATAATAAAACAATCTTATGGTACAATGTCACACAGATTAACAATCAAAAAGGAAAATGTAAACTCAGAACAATAACACTAAAGAAGAAAAACTCAGAACAATAATACCAAAGAAAAAATTAGAACAACAAACTAATAGAAAGAACACCCAAAAATAGAGAGTTTAAGAAAGATAAAATATGGAGATTTATGTAAATCTCTCATTCGTTTGGTATGAGAATCACGTTTAAAAGATGGATAGAATGTTATTTGTTAAAATTATGATATAAGTTTTAAATATATATTTATTAAATTTTTGTGGTCAATTAAGATATTTTATATATGTTGTTTTTGTTGGATTAAAAATTCTATTATGGGCACATATGTATTAATGTATAATGCTATTATAAAGTTTGATACAAAAATAAAGTGACCAATTATGTTATAAGTATCATATGTATTAAAATGTCATGGAAATAATGTGTAGATACCATAAGTTGTATTTATAATTTGATGAGGGGCCAAATTATAAATATTCAAAATTGATTTAATAATCCGTTTATTATTTAAATAGGTAGTGGTCCCCAAAAAACGCTTTCTTTCGTATTCTCTTCTTCCCCATCACAGGGAAATACACTGAAAGAGAAAGTGATTTTCTTGGAAGATCAATTGTCTTGATTCAATTTCCATCATTTTCTTGCAATCTTCATCAATGGCTTCAGGTTAGTGCTTCCGCTATTATGTTCATTTTTTTTTCTTTAATTTAGTAAAGGTTTTATAGAAACATGTTTTAGGGTTTATCATTTATTCACTTTTAGTAACACGATTAAGTTATGGGAAATTGAGTTAAATACTACTGTTGAATACTGTGTTACTGTAAGTGTAATTCTATAATCCTAACAAGTGGTACCAGAGCCACCTTTGCTAAATTATTGAAGATTTGATGTTTTTGTTCAAAAAAATTTGGAGATTTTCTGAAGAAAATTATTAAAGATTTGATTTTGTCGATCAAAATTTTGTTTACGATTAAGTTTAAGTTTTTTATTTTATATATATAGTTATATATTTATATATATAAAGACTGAATTGTATAAACAGAAACTGATTTCTGTTTAAGAGTTTTGTTTTTTTTTACATGAATATGTATATATGTATATACGAAACTTGTAAAAAAAAATGTTTATTTTTTGTTTTGTTTCTGTAATATATATATATATATATATATGTGTGTGTGTATATACGAAACTTGTAAAAAACATAAAGAATGTTTTTTTTTTGTTTTGTTTTCTGTAATATATATATATATTGAATTTTGTTTTATTATTATTATTATTTTATTATATATATAATAAAATTAATAATACAGTAACAATTAAATTTATATTTGGTTTTGGTTTTGGTTTTGGATTTGGATTTTATTAAAAATATCTATATTTTAAATTAATTAATTTAAACAAAATATCACCAAAGTGATCTCTTTTGTGTAGATTAATTTAATTAAAATATCTAGATAGTTATGTGTATGTAATTCATTCATTTATTAGTTAACCCAAAGGTAAGTTAATATTTGGCAGAGTTTCATGCATATTTGTAGTGATAAATATGTAGCGATTATAAGGTTTTTTGTGTAAATATTATGTTTATCCAAAGATTGACATATTGTTTAACATGATTTATTGTTAATATTTGATTGCTACAACAAGAGTACCGCTTACAATTAATATTACTGTCTAAAGACTTGATATTAATGTTGTGTTTGGTATCTTAAGATGGGATTAACCATTAACCATTATTTGAATTTGTTTGTTTTATATGGATTCTTATGTGGGCTTGTTTTGTTATTTTGTATATTATGTTCAGCTAATTTATCTAACCCTGCCAACATTAACTCCATTCCCATGCTTAATGGGACAAATTTCAAGGATTGGAAAGGGAAATTACTTGTAAATCTTGGTTGCATGGAATTAGATTATGCATTAAGGCAATAACAACCTTCACCTCTCACTGCAGAAAGCACTCCTGACGAAAAATTGGATTTTGAGAGGTGGGACCGTTCTAATCGCATGAGTCTAATGATCATGCAACAATGTATTCCAGAAGCCTTTAGGGGCACTGAATCTGAAGAGATCACTAAGGCCAAGGATTTCCTCGATACAATTGAGAAACGTTTCGCTAGAAACGATAAGGTTGAAATGACTTCACTTCTGGCTTCATTGATGTCCATGAAGTATAAGGGTCGAGGAAATGTGAGGGAGTACATTATGGAAATGTACCAAATTGCTTCAAAACTTAAGACATTAAAGATCGAGCTCTCTGAGGATTTGCTTGTTCTTATGGTTTTGGTATCTCTTCCTGCACATTTTAATCAGTTCAAAGTCAGTTATAACTGTCAAAGGGAGAAATGGACTCTAAACGAGCTCATTTCTCATTGTGTGCAAGAGGAAGAAAGGTTGAAGCAAGATAAAACTGAAAGTGCTCACTTGGCCAGTGCCTCTAAGGATAAGGGCAAGAAAAGAAACACATGAGAATGAAGCTGCTAAGGGTCTAGTGCAAAAGAAACAACATAAGGAGCCAACAGGTTGTTTCTTTTGTGGCAAGACTGGACATGTGAAGAAGGAATGTAAAAAATATCACGCATGGCGTGCAAAGAAAGGTATGTTTCTTATTTTGGTATGTTCTGAGGTTAATTTATCTTTAGTACCTAGAAACACTTGGTGGATAGATTCTGGTGCTACTACTCACATAAGTGTTTCTATGCAGGGTTGCCTGAGCTACCGAAAGCCAAGTGATGGTGAAAGACACATCTTTGTGGGCGATGGACAATCGGTAGAAGTTGAAGCTATTGGGCATTTTAGGTTGTTATTAGGAACTGGTTTTTATTTGGATTTAAAAGACACCTTTGTTGTACCGTCTACTACAACAAAGGTGTCTTTATGTGGTGCTACTACTCACATAAGTGTTTCTATGCAGGGTTGCTTGAGCTACCGAAAGCCAAGTGATGGTGAAAGACACATCTTTGTGGGCGATGGACAATTGGTAGAAGTTGAAGCTATTGGGCATTTTAGGTTGTTATTAGGAACTGGTTTTTATTTGGATTTAAAAGACACCTTTGTTGTACCATCTTTTAGACGGAATTTAGTTTCTGTTTCATTATTGGACAAATTTGGATATTGTTGTTCTTTTGGAAACAATCAATTTAGTTTGTCTTTAAATTCAAATGTTGTTGGAACTGGTTACTTGAATGCTTATGACAACATTTATTTGCTAGAAACAATTGCATCCTATAATGAAACCTTGCATGTGGAATCTCGTGGTACTAAACGTAAATTAAATAAGGAAAATTCAGCGTCATTATGGCATAAGCGCTTAGGTCATATCTCAAAAGGTAGAGTTGAGCGTCTTGTGGCTGATGGCATTTTAGAGTCTCTTGACTTCGCAAACTTTGATGTTTGTGTCAATTGTATCGAGGGAAAACAGATCAAAACTAAGAGATTAGGTGCCAACAGATCTACAGATGTCTTAGAATTGATTCATACAAATATTTGTGGGCCATTCCCTACAGCATCATGGAATGGTCAACAATATTTCATATCGTTCATAGACAATTACTCACGTTATGGGTATCTATATCTCATTCATGAAAAGTCACAGTCTCTGGATGTGTTCAAAGCTTATAAAGTTGAAGTTGAGAATCAACTCAACAAAAGGATTAAAAACGTCAGATCCGATCGTGGTGGTGAGTACTACGGTAGATATGATGGCTCAGGCGAACGACGTCCAGGACCGTTTGCAAAATTCCTAGAGGAATGCGGTATTGTCCCACAGTACACCATGCCAGGATCACCTAGCATGAATGGTGTAGCTGAAAGACGCAATAGGACTCTTAAGGATATGGTAAGGAGCATGATTGTTCATTCTACCTTACCTGAGTCTCTCTAGGGAGAAGCATTAAAGACAGCAACTTACATTTTGAACAGAGTACCAACTAAAGCAGTTGCAAAAACACCTTTATGAGCTTTGGACAGGCCGAAAGCCTAGTTTAAAGCACTTTCACATTTGGGGATGTCCAGCTGAGGCAAGGCCTTATAGGCCACATGAAAAGAAATTGGACTCCAAAACAGTGAGCAGCTACTTTATTGGTTATTCTGAGCGATCTAGGGGCTATAAGTTTTATGATCCCACACTTAAAAATATTTTTGAGACGGGTACTGCAACATTTTTCGAGGATGTTGAGTTTGGGGGGAGAAATAATGTTAGAGATATTTCTTTTGAAGAGGAATTGGATTCAAACCCAATTTTTGCTATCACTTTTGACAATATTCAGGTTCCTACACCTATCATTGATCAGAAAGTGAATGTGGAACCTCAACAAACCCCAAATGAAAATGAGGTAATTGCTCCAGAAGAACAAACTCAACAACCTCAAGAACTGGTGCCATTAAGGAGGTCCGTGAGAGAAAGGAGAAGTGCTATTTCAGATGATTATATTGTATTTCTCCAAGAACATGAGGATGTCAATGGATTGGTGAAAGATGACCCAATAAACTTTCATCAGGCCATAAAAAGTTCTAACTCTCAAAAGTGGATGGATGCCATGAATGAGGAGTACAAGTCCATGCAAGACAATAAAGTTTGGGAACTTGTCCCATTACCAGAAGGTGCAAAACCAATTGGTTGTAAATGGATATTTAAAACCAAGAGGGATGCAAATGGTAATGTAGAGAGGTATAATGCACGTCTTGTAGCAAAAGGCTATACTCAAAAAGAAGGCATCGATTTTACAGAGACTTTCTCTCCAGTTTCATCGAAAGACTCTTTTAGGACAATTATGCCACTTGTTGCTCATCTCGATCTTGAGTTACATCAGATGGATGTTAAGACAGCATTTCTCAATGGCGACATTGATGAGACAATTTATATGGTGCAACCAAAAAACTTTGTGTCAGGAGACCCAAAGAACATGGTTTGCAAATTGACAAAATCTATCTATGGACTCAAGCAAGCTTCTCGCCAATGGTATCACAAGTTTCATCAAGTAATTATCTCATTCGGTTTTGAGATGAATGTTGTTGATGATTGTGTATATCATAAGTTCAGTGGGAGTAAATATATATTCTTGGTTCTATATGTCGATGACATATTGCTTGCCACTAATGATATAGGCTTATTGCATGAAACCAAGAGATTTCTATCTAAGCATTTTGAGATGAAAGATCTTGGGGATGCTTCTTTTGTATTAGGAATTCAGATACATCGAGACCGTTCTCGGGGTATTCTTGGATTATCACAAAAATGCTATATCGATAAAGTGCTTAAAAGATTTGGCATGCAAGATTGTAGACCAGGTGATACCCCTGTTGCTAAAGGAGACAAATTCAGTCTTAGTCAATGCCCTAAAAGTAACCTTGAAATTCAAGAAATGCAAAAGATTATGTATGCATCAGCTGTTGGGAGTCTAATGTATGCTCAAGTATGTACGCGTCCAGATATAGCATATATTGTTGGCATGTTAGGTAGATATTTAAGCAATCCTGGTATGGACCATTGGATAGCAGCCAAAAGGATTATGAGATATCTCCATAGAACAAAACATTATATGCTCACATATAGGAAATCAGATCGTTTGGAGGTTGTAGGGTATTCTGATTCTGATTTCGTTGGGTGCCAAGACAGCAGAAAGTCTACATCAGGTTATATTTATCTATTAGCTGGAGGAGCTATATCCTGGAAAAGTGTCAAACAAACACTTGTAGCTTCTTCCACAATGGCGGCAGAATTTGTAGCATGCTATGAGGCATCAAATCATGGAATATGGCTACGTAACTTTGTTACTGGGCTGCGCATTTTGGAGAATGTAGAAAGCCCACTCAAGTTATTTTGTGACAATAATTCAGCAGTGTTGTATTCCAACAACAATAGGAGCTCATCAAAGTCAAAGCATATTGACATAAAGTTCCTAGTTGTGAAAAAGAGAGTACAGAGTGGGCAGATATCCATAGAGCACATTGGGACAAACTCCATGATAGCAGATCCGCTCACAAAGGGATTGCCACCCAAGGTCTTTCATGAGCATACTGCTCATATGGGTGTTGTATTGTTTGAGGATATCATGATTTAGTGGGAGTTTGTATTTTATTTGCTTCAGACATTTATGTATTTAGTTATTTTCTGATCAGAATGAAGTATTCAGTTTATTCACTCTGTTTTGTCATGTTTGATTCTGACCTCACTAAAGTTTAAGTAGGACCAGTTGGAAATAGGCATGTTTGGTTCACATGGCATGTAATTTCCATGCTACACATCCATGATTGATCTATGTCATTTGACTGTATTTGTATATGTGACCATTGATGGGTTTAGTTATGATTAATATGACAAAGACCGCTTTGATCCTATATGGATATGGTTGATGGACAAGATTGTTAAAGAATATCTTTATATGATAGCAAATTTTGAGCTCATAAAGTTATACATTTATAAGGAATCATATGTTGCCCAAGTGGGAGATTGTTGGATTAAAAATCCTATTATGGGCACATATGTATTAATGTATGATGCTATTATAAAGTTTGATACAAAAATAAAGTGACCAATTATGTTATAAGTATCATATGTCTTAAAATGTCATGGAAATAATGTGTAGATACCATAAGTTGTATTTATAATTTGATGAGGGGCCAAATTATAAATATCTAAAATTGATTTGATAATCAGTTTATTATTTAAATAGGTAGTAGTCCCTAAGAAACGCTTTCTTTCGTATTCTCTTCTTTCCCATCACAGAGAAATACACTGAAAGAGAAAGTGATTTTCTTGGAAGATCAATTGCCTTGATTCAATCTCCATCATTCTTCTTACAATCTCCATCAATGGCTTCAGGTTAGTGCTTCCGCTATCATGTTCATTTTTTTTTCTTTAATTTAGCAAAGGTTTTATAGAAACATGTTTTATGGTTTATCATTTATTCACTTTTAGTAACACGATTAAGTTATGGGAAATTGGGTTAAATACTACTGTTGAATATTGTGTTACTGTAAGTGTAATTCTATAATCCTAACAGTTTTATATTTGTTTTTCATCTTTAAAAAAAATAGAGGGTTTGATTTTTTTAAGTTTGAACTTTCTCTCTTTCCTTGCCAAAAGGGGATATTAGATTTGCACTCTCAATCTCTTTCTAATCCTCTCCTCTTATCTCTCTATCTATATCCACCCAAAAATCTATTATGCCAATCCAAACATAGTGTAAGTTTAAATTAGGTGTATTTTTTTCTTTTAATATGTCACTTTATTGTGCTTTGATGGAAATTAAGAGCCTTTTATAAAGCTAGTTTAATATAAGGAATTATATTTTTTTAGACTAATTGTCTAATTATTTATTTAGATCAGGTATTTTGGCAAATTAATATTTGGACCTTATCTTTCATAAAATAGTTCAAATAAACCCCTAAACTTAATTTTTGTCAATTTTTTTTAATTAAAATCACAAATAATTCATCAAACTAACAACTTATAACAAAACCACAACCATACTTCTTAATAATTTTGTTATATTCAACTTTTTTTTTTATGAAAATAGATTTATGGATCTATTTGAACAATTTTATAAAATACATGATTTAAAAAGTAATTTATCATAATACAAAATTTAAATAAATAATAAGACAAAACACAAAATCTAAAAAAAAATATAAACCATTAATATAATTTCACAAACTCATGTCAAGAGTATATTCTTATATTCTCCCAATCGAACACTCCAACTATATAATAAGCTTTCAATTGCATGCCTTAGTTAACAAGGAAAGAGCCCAAAACAATATTAAATTCTTCTCTCACAATTAAGCAAAAAGAATGCTTCATTTTTTTTATCCAAATAGACTGAGTCTTTACATTTAGGTGGTATTTGGTATCAGATTTTAGTTTGTGGAATAAAGTTAAATAGGATTTAGATTAATAAAATATAAAATTCAAGTGTTTAAAAGAGTAAAGATTAACACTAAATCAAGTTAAAAAATATGATTTACTTGGAAACACAAATGTCCAAACTATTAAATATATATTTAATATTCTTATTCCCAACAAACCAAATATCGTACCAAACACTCCTTAGATTTATATTTCTTATTATATTATCATCATGTTTTCCATACATATTTGTAATTTCATTTTTCATTTCGTGCAAATTAAAACACCACAAAAATCAATAGAAGGAAGTAACGTGAGGATCGCAACAAGATGTTGAAATGTTTAATGGGACCACCGATGCTTCAGAGATGTTTCCTAGTGACAAGCATAGATTAGGCCAGATTTGGGCTCTGTTTTGTAACTTAGCTACTACCACCTTGCTAGTTACTCGTAATAAGCCTTAAACGGAAAGCCAAACGTTTGTAACTACTTCAAGCCACGGAAAATTCGTGCACTTCAACTCAGTTAGTGAGTGAAACGTGGGAAAAAAAGAGAAGTTAGAACAGGTATGAAATGATACCCAAGAAAGATTATGGAGTTTGTGGAAATATACATCTATTTTTAGTTCGTATTGTAACCCTTGATTGGGTTGAATTTGATTGTGTTGTGTTCACTTTGGTAAATTTAATAAGCATCCATAGCCAAGTAATTGGAAAACATTGTCTTAAAAAAAAAGAGTAACATATTAGTAAGGGTTTATATTTTTGAACGGGTGTGTCAAATAAACTCCTAAATTTACACAGATAATTTATCAAACTAATTATATATACATAATAAAATTATAACTATTCTACTTAATAATTATGTTTTCATTATCTGTTTGAAGATTTTGTTTTGACTGTATATTTTATAAAATGATTTAACTCTTAAATTTAATTTTGATGAAAAAAAAATCATAACCGTAAATATTAAGCAACTTTTTTTATTTTATTTAAAAAAAAAAAAAAGTTTAAATCGCCGGGGATAATCAGAAGAAGTGACCCATCTGATCTGACTAATTCATTAATAACGATTTACATGCATCGAGCGTCCACGTCAACAGAAATCGTTTAAATTAAAATCAATAAAACCAAAAACCGCCTCAGTGTCTTTCCTTCTCCGCTACCAGGTATGCTTGTCTTTCCTTTGACTCCATTTTTGAACCGTAGGTGCTCTCCTTTCTAAACAGACTAAACCAACAACATCTTTCTCTCTCTTTAGTTCTCTGATCACTGAGGCTGAAAATGCATTAATCTGCAAGGACTTCTTCGACCATGGCTCTTTAATGGAACCGCAGCTCCTACGATTCTGACTTATAAGGTACAAAAACTTCTCTTCAATAAATTTTTGGCATGCTTCATCATTATTAGGGTTTTTTTCATTCGTTGAGCCACTTGTTACTGTTAATTGATTGTTTTCGGCCTTCTTGGATATGTAATCATATCGAATTTTGAGAAGATTTGAAAAATTATGAACCACTGAAATAGCAGGTTACAGGTTTTACAAAGTATCATTGCTAGAATCAATATATTGTACACAAATTCAAACAGTATGAAGATGTTTTTGTGTATTTGGGTGTGGAATTATGGCAGAATCGATTATTTGAATGAGTTTATTTGAATTTCAATGCTGATTTTACTTTAACTATGTTGATTTGGTGTTTATGGGAATTTTCAGGGAGTCTGAGTGATTGATTATGCCGTAAGACTCTGATTTGGTGGTGCTACGATGGAGTTGTTTTCTCTTGTTCATTTCAATATTTTGAGGGCGTGCGTTGGTAGCTGGTTTTGGATTGCACTTTTCTTGTTGCTACATAGCGGTAAAGGGGTGTATTCCAAATATTTGATTGGTCTTGGAAGCTATGACATTACGGGACCAGCTGCCGATGTCAATATGATGGGTTATGCTAACACAGGCCAGATTGCAGCTGGTGTTCACCTTAGGCTTCGAGCTCGCACATTTATTGTTGCAGAGCCTCAGGGGAAACGGGTGGTGTTTGTTAATCTTGACGCTTGTATGGCCTCACAACTTGTGACAATAAAAGTGCTTGAGAGGTTGAAAGCAAGGTAATCATTATAATATATCTTTAGATATTATTCTCTATCCGGAGGTGCACAACATTTTTTAAAAAGTGTTGCAAAATTTTGAGACTAATATGATTCGATGCACCAAAATTCTTATAAGTTCAGTATGTATAAAAAGGGAAAATTTTCCAATGTTTCATAAGTCCTGTAGCATTTTGGTATTGAGGACTTGTTGAAAGGGAACAAGAGGTTCAACTAGATTCTTATATGAATTGATTGAAATTGTTATGTGTTTACTTGGCAGGTATGGTGATTTATACAATGAAAAAAATGTAGCTATCAGTGGAATTCACACCCATGCTGGGCCTGGGGGCTATCTCCAATACGTTGTGTATATTGTAACTTCCCTTGGATTTGTGCGCCAATCATTTGACGTGCTTGTTGATGGTATTGAGAAAAGCATCATAGAGGCTCATGAAAATCTCAGTCCAGGATCAATTTTTGTAAACAAGGGTAAGAAGAGAAGATTCTAAAGCTTTTCCTTTAGAAAGATAAATTTGCGACAATAAATATTCTTATATTAGTTTTGATTCTTAACTTACAGGAGAGATCCTAGATGCTGGTGTAAATCGCAGTCCTAGTGGCTATCTTAATAATCCTGCAGCAGAACGCAGTAAATACAAGTATGATGTTGACAAAGAGATGACCCTTTTGAAGTTTGTTGATGATCAGTGGGGTCCAGTGGGTAGCTTCAATTGGTTTGCCACTCATGGAACTTCTATGAGCCGTACAAATCCATTGATCAGTGGGGATAACAAGGGTGCTGCTGCACGATTTATGGAAGACTGGTTTGAGCAGCGTAGAGTTGAGAGTATATCTACTGATGAATTTGTTTCTGAAGGAATTCCTCGAAGAGTCTCGAACATAATTTCAGACCATTCTGAACGTGAGTCTTGCATTTCTCATTTACTTGCAGCTTATTATCTTAAAGGGTTTGAGATGTATGGTCGTGTCCATACATTTATTTATTTTTTAGTTGACTCAGTTTATAATAATTGAAAAAGTGGGGAAAGATTTATCCCAATTGGAAATATATTTGAATTATTATTTGAGATCTCTCTGATGCAGACCATGAGTTACTGGAGCTTGCTGCATCCTTCCAGTCTCCTCCGGGCAAACCAGCTACCAGGACTTCAAGTGTTGCAAGACGTGTCAGGGCTGCTCTCAGGCAGCCTAACAAACCTGCATTTGTATCTGCCTTTTGCCAATCCAACTGTGGTGATGTTAGTCCAAATGTTGTTGGAGCTTTCTGTATAGACAGTGGCTTACCTTGTGACTTCAATCATAGTACCTGTGGTGGGAAGAATGAATTGTGCTATGGCAGAGGACCTGGGTATTTATTTCTCTGCATGCTATTTATTTTTGGTATGGGGCACTTACATATCTTATACCTCAATAATCACCCCTCATACTCAACATTGGCAGTTACCCAGATGAATTTGAGAGTACACGTATTATTGGTGAGAGGCAGTTCAAAACAGCTGTAGATCTATTCAACAAAGCATCCGAAACACTGAAAGGCAAGGTTGACTATCGCCACGCTTACATAGACTTCTCCAAACTGGAAGTAAAAATCCCCAAACAAGGAGGTTATGAGGTGGTAAAAACATGCCCAGCTGCGATGGGGTTTGGATTTGCTGCTGGAACAACTGATGGACCTGGAGCCTTTGATTTTAAGCAAGGTGATGATCAGGTAATTTGTCAATGAAAACATTTTAGGTTATACATTTCCCTACGCTTTCGTACTATAACATTCCTAACTGTTCTGTGTTGGTATAATTCTTAATGATCTTATATCAGGGAAATCCTTTTTGGAAGTTGGTGCGCAATTTACTGAAAACACCAGGCAAAGAACAAGTTGATTGTCAACATCCAAAGCCAATCTTGCTTGATACTGGTGAAATGAAAGAACCATATGATTGGGCGGTAGGTTTTAGACTTGCTTGTATATATTTCTTTCAAAATGATGTTAAGTTGAAAGAATCCTAAAGATGGTTGGTTTGATGATCTTAATTTCACGATCAAACTACTTAGGACTTGTTGTAGTAATTTAACAATAATTGTGATTCATTAGCATAGCTGTAAAGTTTGGTTAAACCATTATTGAAGATAATAATTATTTTTAGTTTCTAACTCTATTCTATAAGTTTTATCTAGAAAAGATACCCAAGAGTAGCAGAATTTATTGCAGCTAAGATAAACAATAGGAAACTGTACGTACTTTCAAGTTATTTTGTTAATAGAGATTTTAATTATCCTCATAGCGCCTGGTAGCTTCATCTGTCATTACATGACAAAAGGGCTTTTAAGGCATACTAACTGCTTCTCTAAACCATAGTCTGCTTAGAATGTATCAAGGCTTTTGAGAATAGACTGCGACAAAAAACAATTCAGGAATTTTTACCATTTTATTCAGACTTAAGCTACTTTAAATTGATCACATTCCCAAAATGCGTTTTATGCCTATTTCTTATATTAATGCATGTATGTTATAGTTGGGAATTGCCTAAGAGATTGATGCTCCTACTCTCAAGAAAATCATTTTTGCTGCTTTTTCTTTTTCAGCCTTCTATACTTCCAATCCAGATCCTGCGCATAGGGCAGCTAGCCATTCTCAGTGTACCTGGAGGTAGTTGCTTGTTTTGCATTTAGTGGTCTTTTTTTATAATGTTAAAAATTTGATCCTAGCTTCACTTTCATTATTAGGACCAAAAGGAGTCAATTGTATTATTAGGTTGATAAAAAGTTAAACTTGCTTTTAGAAGCATATAAATCTCTCTATCTTGATATGTTTCTTTAGGCTGTGGACTTTTCTGATATTTGTTATTTCTCCATCAATTTCACACAGAATTTACAACCATGGCTGGTAGGCGTCTTCGTGATGCTGTGAAGACTGTTCTCAGTGCTGGTAATAATGGGGAGATTCATGTTGTTATAGCAGGATTGACCAATACATATTCTCAGTACGTCACTACTTTTGAAGAGTATGAGGTGCAGAGATACGAGGTCAGTTCTAGCTAGTGGATGTCTAAATTTTTCTGGATTAAGAAATAGGGAAATGGATGAATTTATGCCAATATCACTAAGCGTGTTAAGTAAAAAAATACACGTCTTGCTGCTTTTGATAGCTCTAGTTCCTTTATTTGTCTTCTTTTGGAGTTCTCTTGATCAAAAACATGCAAATACTCATGATACACACAGATACAAAATAGATAAAAGAGGAGTTAAAATGGTCATAGCAACCGTATGTTTTGGAAACTACATAGTACTGTTTTCATTCTAGTTCTTTTATTGATCATCATTTACCCTCCAGGGTGCCTCCACTTTGTATGGACCACACACGTTGAGTGGCTACATTCAGGAATTCAAGAAGCTGGCGAGTGCACTTGTCCACAATCAAGAAGTGGAACCAGGGCCACAGCCCCCAGATCTCCTCAATAAGCAAATTAGCTTACTGACACCAGTTGTGATGGACGCTACGCCTCCTGGGGTCAATTTCGGGGATGTCAGTACTGATGTTCCTCAGAACGCCACCTTCAAGAGAGGGGACCTGGTGAAAGTGGTCTTCTGGTCAGCTTGCCCTCGGAATGACCTTATGACAGAAGGCACATTTTCACTTGTAGAGTTTCTTCAAGGAAAGGATACTTGGGTCCCTGCTTATGATGATGATGATTTCTGCCTGAGGTTCAGGTGGTCAAGACCATCCAAGTTTAGTACTCGAAGTCAGGCAACCATGGAATGGAGAATTCCCAAGTCTGCAACCCCTGGCGTGTACAGAATTAAACACTTTGGTGCTTCGAAAAGCCTTTTTGGATCAATTCACCATTTCAAGGGGTCATCTAGTGCATTTGTGGTAGCATAAGAAAAATGTAATTTTGTGCACGTATGAAAGATTTCAGCTAATATTTGATGCTCAACATATGAAGTAACGGTTGTCACTGGTCCTCGATTGTGTATCCATATGACCAGACTAATTCTTTATCATGGCTAGCCCTGAATGAAGACCATCAACCTCACTCTTTTGACGAAATGGACTATAGCGTATAATGCTTTTTATGTATATGAATCAGTTCATTCCCAGTTTATGTAGCTTTTTGTTGATATGGATTTGGGTTGGTACACAAGCAGGGATTCTGATTGATGACACTTTCGAATTATTTAAGGAATAATTTGATTAATCTACAGGTAATTCTAGAGTAATATAGGGTCGCAGTTGCTCAAGCCAAGTGAATGAATATGATTGATTGATCCGGTATCATGACAGCATTTGAAAAATTTCCATGAAAAAAATTAGAGATAATACCATCCAACAACGTATAGATAAACGGTTTTTATTTAGAATGAAGAGCATAATAATAAGGTTTATTTACTAAAAACTGACAATTATTCCAGAGGCTTTTAATTTGATTTAAAATGTTTACTTTAGTAGAATTTACATATATCACTAAAAGTTAAGAAAAAAACTATACTTTTACTTTTACTGTTACACGAAGTTTTTTTTCTTTTTTACAATTCAAAGTTTTTTCTTTCTTCAGTTTTACGACTTATTTAGTCTTAGTATGCCAGAGAAGAAGCCATAAGTTGGGAGAGGCGAGGGGTCCTACGTTTGCGCAGAGGCCTGGGTCGACTTGGATGCTGGTGGATTCACGCCTATGACTGGTCGAACGGCGACAGAATCGCGACCGCGAGGCGCAGATTGGGGCTCGCAAATCACAGGTGTGCGCAGAGCTTGGGACGGGGCTCGCGCCTGAGTGCTTGGGGATCTCGCGACATGGAGTAGAGAAGGGGAGAGGCGAGGGGTCCTGGGCTTGCGCAAAGGGCTGGGTCGGCTTGGGTGCTGGTGGAATCGTGCCTATGAGTGGTCGGATGGCGATATTGTATCACACATTGGCGACGGAGCTCGGTGCTTGGACTGGGATCGCGAATCGCAGGGGTGCTCGGAGCTTGGGACAGGGTGCAATTGGGCTCGATTTTGGGGCTTGGGTGAGGATGAGGCTAGGATTTCTGGGTTCATGGTTGATGGGGTAGTGAGGGCTGGGTGTAAGTTCTGGGTTTTTGACTGCAACATCAACTAATATGGGTTGCACTGTGTTGTTATGGGGTTGTTGTTTTTGTGTTGTTTTCACATTGATTTTAAGTTGTTTTAAGTTTATATATATTTGTTCTTGTTGTGTTGATGTCTAATTGTTGTTTAGTTGTTTCATATATATTTTGATTTTTTTTAAAAGCATGTTAGTATGCAATGGGTTGACTTCGAATAGTTGTCCTATTGTTGTTTTTTTATTGTTTTTAAATGTATGCAGCGGGTTAATGTTTACTTGTTGTCCAATTGTTGTTGTTTAGTTGTTTCATTGGTATCGTATTTTTGAAAACTTAAGGTAGTATTTTTTAAAAAAAAATAAGGGACCGTAAAAAGTAAAAAAAAAGTATGAGGGTGTTTGGCTCCTAAATTAAAAAATTGTTTTTTGAAAACCAGTTTGGGGTGTTTAGCGATGTTTTCAGAAAATAATTTTTAAAAACAAACTTACAAAAAACATAAAATTTTAAGAACAAAAAAAAAAAAAAAATTCTGTTGTTGTTAAAATTTTTTTGTCTATCTTTTTTTTTTCTTATATCACTTTTTTAATTATTATTATCTAACATTATTTATTGTCACATCATTTTCTCTCTCATTAGATTCTCTCTCTTCACTTTCTATCTCCTTGTTTTCTCTCTCATCACTTTCTATCTCCTTGTTTTCTCTCTCATCACTTTCTATCTCCTTACATTTTCTCTCTTCTCACTTTCTATCTTTTCATTTTCTCTTTCATCATTTTTTATCTCCTTATTTTCTCTTGCATCACTTATTATGTCATCATTTTCTTTTTCATCACTTACTATATCCTTACTTTCTCTCTCATCACTTAATATATCATCATTTCTCTCTCATCATTTTTTCTCTCTCGCAATTTCCTCTATCATCACTTTTTATTTACTCACTTTTCTCTCTTCACTTTCGTTCTCATCACATTCTCTCTCATTTTTTCTTGGATCAATTTCTCTCTTCTCAATTTTTATTTCTTCAAATTTTCTCTCATTACTTTCTCACTCCTTATTTTTCATCATTTTTTCTTTCAAATTATTTTATCTCATTATTTATTACAAACTTTTAAAAGATTTTTCTCTTTGTAAATATATTTGTTAATTTTTTATTTAAGATTTAAAAAAAATAAAACTAAAAAATAGTTTTTAGAAAACATTAACAAAACACATCTTGTTTTTTGAAAAATACAAAAACTATTTTCTGTTCTCAGTTCTGAGAACACAACTTTGAAAACAAAAAACAATACCAAACAGACCATATTTAAAATAGTTGCCAACTCACATAAACCGTCCATATTGCACCATGTAATTTTAAATTTTTTGTGGTGTGGTGTGGATTGTATTTTTTTTTTCCAAACTACACAGTGTGGTACTATTTGCAGTTTAAAATTTTATAATTATGGTTCAAACTACACCACATCTTTATAAATATATCAATTTTATTATTTTAAAATGTTAATTTGAGATTTATTGTTGATCATGTCGTTTAAACAATAGTTGTATTAAAAATTTTAGTATTATTAGTGTTAAACTATTTATGTTTAATAGTCATGGATATAAAAAGAATTAAAATTTTCTAATATTTAATTATAAATAGTAGCGATATAATATAAGGTCATATGTGATGTCATTGAGATTTAAATTTACTAAAATTGCACATACAATACAATTCAATAAAGTAGTCTTAAAACGCACCATAACAGATATTAGTGTTTACTTACCAATATAGATGTAAATGAGGCGGAGACTTGGCGAAGAGTCCTCCCCTAGTCCCTATTCCTGTTTATTATTTTAATCTTCATCCCCACTCCCATCCTAGCATATTCATTGATAGGGGCGGAGTGGAAAATTACCATACGAACCTATTTATTTTTATTAAAAAAATGTAGATCGCATAAAGATTAACAATTTGGTATCAGAACAGGTCACTAAACTCTTAGTGTGATCTTGTATTTTTTTTCCATTTGTTTTGTGCCTTGTGAAATGTCTTTCTTTGCAGAAGGTGATTCAATAACACGTCCTCCCCTGTCGAATGACTCTAACTATCCTTATTGGAAAGTTAGAATGAAAGCTTTCATCAAATGAAAAGGCATGGAGATTAATCTTAATAGGTTGGACACCACCTACTGAATTTGATGATCTCACAAAGGTAAAATCTGAAATCAACTAGACTAATGCTGAAGATAAATTGTCTAGTTATCAGAATCGTGCATGCTATCTTTAATGGTGTTGGTGAAGGATATATAAAATTAATTTCTTCATGTGAGTCCTCCAAAGAGGCTTGGCAAATTCTTCAAACTCAATTTGAAGGAACTGCTGATGTCAAGTGCTCTAGGCTTGTAATGTTAACTACAAGGTCTGAAAATCTTAGAATGACTGAAACTGAGTCTCTCACCGAATTTTATGAAAGATTATCTGATATTGACAATGAATATTTTGCCTTGGGTGAAAAATTTGAAAATAGTGTGTTAGTTCAAAAAATTGTTAGAGTTCTTCCTGGACAGGTTTCAAACTAAGCTCACGGCTATTGAGGAGGCAAAAAATCTTGACACAATGAAAGTAGAGGAGTTGATGGGTGCACTACGAACTTTTGAACTAAATCAACAAATCCATCAAAAGGAAAAACCGAATGCTCTCAAAGAGAAATCAGTTGCTCTCAAATCATCAAAGGAGAAAGACTCAGATGAAAATGATGGTGAAGATGAGATGGCCTTGTTAACCAAAAATTTTCAAAAGTACATTAAAAAAATTGGAAACAAGAAACCTACATTCAAATCTTCCAAAGGTAACTACTTCTCTAAACATTATGATAATAGAAATAAAAGAGGTGTGCAATGTAGGGAAAGTGAAGGATTTGGTCATATTCAATCTGAATGTGCCAATACACTTAAGAAGAACAGAAAGGTAATGGCAGCTACTTGGAGTGATCAGAACTCTGAAAGTAGTGATGAAGAAGATAACTCAAACATTTCCTTAACTTCTGTTGTTTCTGGATTAACTTTAAATTCGCAGGTTAAAAAAAGGCTTGTTTGCCTTAACAACACAATTCAAGAAGAAAATTTTGAATGTGAATCCAGTGAATTTGATCTGGATGAGGATTCTTTGAAAGAGTCATACAAAGACATGTACGATCAGTGATTAAAAGTATGTTCTGATAATCGCTTAATGGCAAGCAATAACAAATCTTTACAAAAAAGGAATGATGATCTTGAAAATACTATAAAGAATCTTGAGAATAAAGTTATTGCTAAAAACTGTGAAATTAAGCGATTATCAAATGAAATTGATCACATGGTCAAAGGTGTAAAACTGCTTCACCCAAATTCTAGGATTTTGGATGATGTAATTGTTGCAGGTCAAAAAGCAAGTAACTTTTCTAGATTAGAATCTGATGGGTCCAAATCAAAAGGCAAAACCATTTTTGTAAAATTTGGAATTTTTTCTGGCTCAACCACTAACGTTTCTACAGGAACATCTCCATTGACTGATGCTACAAAAGCACAATCTGTTCCATCAGCTGTTACACAGATCGAGGTTCTCGAAAGGAATAAAAGTGGGCATTTTGTTCCCATTTGTCATTTCTGTGGAGTAAAATGGCACATTCGGCCTAGATGTTTTACTATGATGAATTTTTTCAAAAATAATTATCTCAATCGTTATAGTAGAACAAAACAAATTGTGAAAAAAACCATCCAAAAAGGTTTGGATAGAGAAAAAGATAAATTGTCATGTTGCATGTATTTGTCATAAAACATGTGCATCTAATTCTTGGTATTTTGATAGTGGATGCTCTAGACACATGATAGGTGATATAAGTACACTCACTAATTTCAAATCTTTGAAATGTGGTGCTGTAACTTTTGGTGATGGTATGGCAAGAAATATTGTTGGAAAATGTACCCTAAATCTTAATGGGTTATCGAAATTGAGAAATGTTTTTCTTGTAGAAGGACTTAAGGCTAATTTGATTAGCATAAGTCAAATTTGTGACCAAGGCTTCACAGTAATTTTTTCTCGTGATGATTGTAATGCTGTTGATCAAAATGGTATGAGTGTTTTGAAAGGATATAGATCCATTGGTAATTGTTGTACACTCTCACCAACACTCACATGTCATTCGGCCATAGGTAATACAACAGACTTACGACACGAAAAACTGGGACATATAAATTTTAAAAGTTTGAAAAATATTGAAAGTGTAGATTTAGTTCGTGGGTTACTATAATGACCCAAATTTCCTAATAAGGCTTAGGACCTTGATTAGGAGACCAGGAGGGCCCTAATTGATTTATTATGCCATTAAATGATTATATGCATGCTTAGGTGTATTAAATATACATGTGAACCCATTTCTGATTAATTGGGTGATTTTCATATTTTGGTCATTTCAGGTATATTTGGCATCATTATTATATTTTTCATTAAACAGAGTTCGAAACTCTTCCCAATTCAAGGTATTAACATTTTTGGTCTGGGATATCACCTCCAACCAAATTTGGGCATCGTCTCGAAACATGTATGTGGCACAGGCCACCCTCATAAAGTCTAGGATGGTGGTAACCATACTCATCCACTATTCGACCTTAGCCAGATCTGCACTACCCTAAAAAACTGGAGGGTGATGTTTCCTGAACCTTTCATAAAGAGGTTCCTATCTGTTCCCAACCTCTGGAGGCTTCTCAACTATTGACACCATCACAGGTGGTGCCTATAGCGTCCCAAATTTGTTAATAAGGCTTAGCTCCGTCGTTAGTGTGTCAGGAAGACAATAATTGATTTAATTATGTTATTATGTGAGTTAAATGATTAGGTGAATTAAACATGCATGTGGGCCCCATTTGGTTATTAGGGGTATATTTGTAATTTTGGCCTGTTGAGGGCATAAATGTAATATATGTATATGTTGTGCATGATACCATAAGAGTGTGGTGATATATTTGTGATGTGCGATCCGAGACGGTCCTAGGGAGCTGAATAGTGAAATAGTCACAACGGGGTCAAATACCCAGCTCGGGAGGAGCCTAGGGGTATTTAGGAATATAGTACGTGTTCGGATATTACCGGGTAACGGTAGTGATTTAATATTTGTTTAAGTGTGTCGGGGATTAGATGGGGATTTATAAGAACACTTGAGGATTTAGCGGGTTGTGGTAAATTACGGGATTTCCCTTGGAGGTATTAAAGGATTTAGAATGGCCTTAAGGGTATTTTGGGGACTTAGGTGGCTAAGGATAAGCTTAAGCTGATCAAAAGGGACACACTTCTGGAACTAAGGAAAGACAGAAAATAGAAACTCTCTCAATCTCTCTCTCTCTCTCTCTCTCTCTCTCTCTCTCTCTTTCTCTCTCACACACACACACACGGTTCCCTCTTCCTCTCTTTGGTGCTTAGAAGCTGATGGAACTTTAAGGATTCTAGACTAAAGAATCGAAGGATTAGTGTAATGCCCCGAATTCTCCGATGTGGTTTAGTGGCGGTTTAGTTGGCTGGGAGGGCCGTAATTGTTTAATTACGCCATTAAATGAATTTATGCATGTTTATGTGAATTATATTATGATATGATGATATATGCATGCATGTGGGTCCACATTTATAATACTATGTTGTTTTGACAATTTGGCCCATTGAGGGTAATTTGTGTATTTGGGTGCATGATGTGATTTGTGAATGAGATTCCATTATTATGGAGATATATTCGAGCTATTCGACATGAGACGGTCATATTTAGCGGATTAGCGGTTTTGTCATAACGGGGTCAATTTTGGGGTAATAGGAATGTTTATTTGATGATAAATTGGGAATATTTGAGATTAGGGTGAAATTCTGGAGGTTTTGACTATAATGTCACCGGGGGTGTTTTCGGGACCCCGAGCACTAGGTTTTATTTGAGGTTACTTAAGCTTGAAGTAGCCGTCAGATAGAACGTACGATTAGAAAACCTCTCGTTCCCCTTCGTTAGTTCATTTTTGCCACCTGAAACATTTTCGAAGAAATCTTGAGTTCTAGGAGTCAGAATCAAGTGAGGATCGAGGCATAGCGATCCTAGGAAAGATTAGAAGCTTCTTGACCGAAGGATTTGACAGAAAACAACCCAATCGAAGGTAATCTAAGTTTAAAGTTTGAGTTTTTAGAGTTTCTAAGCTTTGACTTGGACTTTGTGAATTGTTGAGTTTTCGATTCGTTTGAACCTTGGGTTTTGAGGGTTTTGATGCATTGGGAAGCTTGGGAACTTCGTTTTGATGATTGGGGAATGTTTAGGTATGATTTTGGAGGCTTTGGAGTGTTAAAAACGTGTTTGGGAATGGCCCAGAATTGAGGGCCGCGACCCTGTTCTTGGGGTGCCGCGACCCTGCCTTGAAGAAGCAGGTGGGGTTTTTGTGCCTGCTGGGCGTCGCGGCCCTTGCCTCAGGGAACTCTGGGGGCCGCGGCCCAAGGTGCTAGGGCCGCAGCACTTGGCCAGTTTTAGCCCCGTTTGCTCGTTTTGACCCCGGGAACCTAGTTTTAGGCCTTGGGAGTGTCCTTACTACTTGGATTAGTTTGGATTGATCTCTTGGAGGGTAGATATTGGTTTGAGAACCCTTGATTATCATGTTATTGATGGTATCCTATAATGTGTTATGATTAGGTAACTGCTAAAGGACTAAAAGCTAAACCGTTCTCAAGGGTCGTTCTTTTGTTCATTCTAGCTCGAATCAGAGGTAAGAAAACTGCACCCCAAATGTGACATGCATGTTTATTCATGAGGCATGTTGGTTGAATGAATGTGGACATGAATTGATTATGGAATACTTAGCAAATGTTGCTCACTTGTGCATGGTACTGACTCATTAGTCAGATTTGGCAAAGGTGCTAGTATCAACTGTGAAGCTGTGACTTATTAGTCAGGTTCGGCAATGGTACTGGGCACTGGTCACATAGCGCTGACTCATTAGTCAGGACGGCCTTAGCGTGTTTAACGCAAGCCAATAAAGATTAGATCTAATCGACCTTCTGCATTGAATGACTCAAAGAGCATTAATGCCGGACCGACCTCAAGTTCGATGAATATTATAAGCGCTTGAAGGCTAGTGGCTTACCTAGCAGCCACTCTTCCACTTGAATTAGTGACTTGCTTGTCAGTCACTCAGTATGGTTTACCAGAACCTGTTGAAGGCTAGTGGCTTACCTAGCAGCCACTCTTCCATTTGAACTAGTGATCTGCTTGTCAGTCACTCAGTATGGTTTACTAGAACCTCAAAGTGATATTCACTCATTTGTTTGAAAGCTATGAGCTCTGTGTGATTATAATGATAATCATTTGATGATGTTTACATATAATGTTATGTTTTCTTGCTGGGCTTTGGCTCATGGGTGCTATGTGGTGCAGGTAAAGGAAAAGAAAAGCTCACCTAGCCTTGAGTGGAGAGCTTAGGTGGTGATGTGTACATATGCGGCCGCTTGACCACCACGGCCAATGAGTTCTCAGAGGAACTAGGGGGTTTACCCTATTTTTGCCGCTTAGGTCGGCGGGGTTTGAATTTTGGAACAGTAATGACCTTTTTGAGTTGTAAATAACTTGTAAATGTTCTTGTGGGCCCATGAACAGTTTTATGTATCAATAAAGCAAATCCTTTCCTTTTTACTGGTTTTCACCTTAACTTGTTAATAACACTTAGATCACGTTTTTAACCAAAGGACTCAGGCAATGAGTCAAATTTCCGGTTCACTGTTCAGAGGTAACCAGGGCGTTACAATTAGACTTGTTGTGCTTGGGATAATTAGTTCAAGGGAGGAGATATCACAGAGGTAAGGGTTAAACTGGATTTGTTTTTATTGAATTCTGCTATGAATTTGAAGTTTTCATGAGAGTTGAATTTTTGGCTTGGCATTGAATGTTTGTAATTCTCTGGCTAATTCTAGACCTCGTACCATTAAAAATTAATATACATAACTACTAGTTTGGGATACATACATAAGAAATAACATAACTTTATTTAAAACCCAAAATATTGTACGAAATATAAAAGACGGTATGGGTACCCATTGTTTAGTACATAAAACATAAAAATATAACTTTAATAAATTGTTAAAAAACTAAGTGCAGAAATACCTAAAACATAAATCAAAAGACTTAAAAACAATGTCATCCTCGATCTTCCAGCAGTCCATTCAATCCATTCATCCTTAACACACATGCCAAGCTGCCACGAATCCTTCCCGCCTTCCATGCTCATTTTCCTGCACCATATAAAAAGAAAGGAATGAGCCTAATGCCCATCAAGGAAAATCTACTAACAACATATATGTCATAAATCATAAAACATAAGACTATATCATAAAGCATATACTATAAAACATATGACTATAAAAACGTATATCATATAGGACTATAATATTAATGGCCATTAACTCATTAACGTGGTATGTGATAAAACCATCTAGGTCCTCAGTCTACTAATCGAGGTAGGGTAAATCATAACTCTAAACCACAAAAATGATAAAAATTCTTGGGGCTTGCTATCTAAGCAAGTCATATGCCCAAGGACTACAACATATATCATATCACATATCATATCATAACATAAACATATAAACACATATAATCTAACCTATTTTACTTAACAAAAACCGGGATATGGAGACAAGAACGGGATTGGAACACTCATAAAACCAATAGTAAAAACCATGAGTTTTCTAAAGAAATGGAGATGAATAGAGAACTAAACCATCAAAGTACAAATTTATTGAAAACCTTAAGTTTCAAAGAACTTAAACATCTAACCAAGAATCATAACAAAGAGTTAGGATCTGAATGAAAACTAAAGAACCAAGAAGAACTAAACTTATGGATAAGAATACCTTGGATGAACTATGACTTTGATCTACACCTCGATACCGAAATAACACTCTATCTTACTTCCCACGTGTTTAGAAAAGCTTAGATTGGAAAAGCTTTTATCCCAAAACCCAAGTGTTTCTCTCTATAATAATCTTAGCAACTTGGAGGCTCTGAACGATGCTTGAATGATGAGTGAAATGGCTGAGTACTAGGTCCTATTTTTAGAGTTCAAGAAGTGAAACTAACCCCTTTTAAGATGAATAAATAACTGAATATAAAATGAAAAAGATTTGAATTTTCATTCAACAGATGCCCAGAACTCAACCAAAATCGTTCAAGAGAAAGTCCAAGTGGTTAAGGCTGTTTTTAAATTTAAATCCTCAAGTTTCAAAAAATTGCTCCCCGAGCCTTCGTGCTTTCGTTCGTGCGAAGTCGACATGTTTTCCGTATCTCCCATAGGCGATATATCGGCCCCTATAGCTGCGATATATTGGCATACGTTGATATATCAAACACATATTTGCACTTTTCCAACATATTTTGAATTGATTAAACAACTTTGACTGAGTAAAAATGTGATCCTAACCGCTGCTGGAAGGTTTTAGAGCTTCTAGTTCTTTCTTTTAATTAAACTATTCATCAAAAATACTTAATTCCTTAATAAACATGCTTGTGACAAGTGTCACGCTCTTATTAATTCTATCTAAACCTTAGGTTATAATAAACAATATTTCTAGGACAAGCAATATTAATCAAACCTTATGTTATAATTAATATTCTTAAACTATAGCTAAACTTATAAAATCCATAATTTTTGCTATGAGTTTCCAACTAAGTCCCGGCTTGAACCAATATCCACGGAAACTAACATACTACAAGCTACTACTAGCTATTACTACTACTATCTAGCTAAGTAAAATTCTGAGACACGACAGTGTTTGATGAGTATATGGAATTGTTTATGGGATTGTTATGATGCCGAGGCTATGTGGATAGGGAATCTAGGCTCAATTTTGGGTTTAAGTGATGTTTGGGGTGAGAATTATTGGTTTAGGGTCGGGGAAAAACACATAGAAATGGGCAGGAATTATGGTTTTGAGGCTTGAGCCACAACCCTATTCATCAGGCGTCGCTACCCACTTGAACGCAGAGGCCTAGGGGCCTCTGAAATTTTCCTAGGCGCCGCAGCGCAGGGTATAGAGTGTCGCAGCCCATGTCCTTCAGCAGAGAGGCCTTTGCCCTCTAACTTGAGCACATCGTGACCCTTAAGGGCTTGGCTGCGACTCAAATGTGAAATAATTGTTGTTTGAGGGTTTTAAGCTCGAGAACCCAAATGTTAAGGCTCAGGAAGGATTCTACTACCCAGTCTAGTAGAATTCAAGGTCCCGAAGGCTAGATTAATATTCTAAAGTTCTTATTTGGTTTAAGGCTTGATGGATGGTTATTATGAATGTGTTGTGACTAGGTTTTCAACAAATCTCGGATTAGGGGATTGTGCTCGGGATCGCGGTAACCAATCAGCTCGAGCCACAGGTAAGAAAACTATTGTACCCGTAGAGCAGGGCATGACCCTATTGTTTTTGTTTAAGGGCACGACCCTATTTCTTATGTTTAACTTATGTGTGAATATTTATGAATGCTATGTTATGTTATACATGTTTATGAATGAATGACAAAGGCTGGGAACGGCAAAGGCCAAAAACAGCGAATGCCAAAAATGGCAAGAAGTCGGGTATGGCAAGGGGTTGGGATCGGCGTTGAGCACGCTGAGTGCAGGTCGTTAGGGCAAGACCCTCCAAGGGTGTTGGATCCACCTGCTCAGTGTAGACCACGAACCTAGGGCCTGGTAAAGCTCCTGGGTTGGCATAGGCCGCTACGTGTTTAGTATATTGATTGTTTTGATGTATATTATTGGATTGATATGTGATATGTTATATGTTGAGTTTTCTTGTTGGGCTTCGGCTCACGGGTCCTCTATGTTGCAGGTAAGGGCAAAGGAAAGGTCGACCAACCATGATTACGGAGAGCATGGAGCGACGGGTACATGTTCTGCCTACCTGGCTGCCTCGGCCAAGGTTATTTTGGGAAATGTACTATAATGAACTTCTTTGTCGCCTAGGTCAACTGTATTTATATTTTTTTGTTGTAATACATTTCCTAAACAGTATTTTGGGATCCCAACTATATAACTTTGTAAGATTTCAATGAATGTTCAAACCTTTATCGTTAATGTCGTTAAATAAGTTTTATTTCAATTTAGTAACAATTTTAACCTAAAACCTTGATATGTGAGCTAATGTCACATTATAACTCACATTGTAATGGATCTAAGGTAGTAGGGTGTTACAACCTAGTATCAAAGCGTGCCAAGGTTTATGATTCCTAGAGATCGACCGAACATGTATGCTCGCTGCCAGTGATAAGCTCGATTCAAGGTTGGTTGGTATTTAATGAACTATATGGTTAATTGCTTGCTTAAGTTGTCATGTTTTTCTTAATGTATAGATAGAGCATAATGAATGTCTTTCTATATGCATAATGTTGGGGCATGGCCCCCATGATTGTTGTATGCTATGTGTGACATGTGGACTTGCTTATTATGGTTGATTGATGAGATTGGGAGATGGTTTTGGATGTTGTTATCATGCTTGATGTCCGGCATCATTGATTGCAGGCATATTGCAATAATTCCTTGGCGATCAATCAGACTCCGCAGCATTAGGACCGAAGATGATAACCAGGGGCAGGACCCTCCACTTGCCCCACCAAATTGGCAACAATTATTTACTGAGATGGAGGCTAGACTTCATCAAACAGAGGAAGAGCTTCGACAGTTGAGGTAACAAGCCCTTCCTCGGGGAACTGGGTTACAGGTTCCACAGGCTGTGGCACCAGCGCTAGCCTAGCCTACGATGGAAAATAGGTGGGAACTCTTATATGGGAGGTTCAGGAAGTAGCATCCTCCCACTTTTGAGGGTGGCCCAGACCCATTGCGGGCATAACAATGGATAAATATGATTTCTTCCATCCTGGATTCTATGAGGGTGGAAGGGAATGAGAGAGTAGCCTGCGCCAGCTACATGTTGAGAGATGACGCCCGCATCTGGTGGGATGTTGTGTCTCAGAGGATGGATATGGCAATCATGACTTTGGAAGAATTCAGAAACATCTTTAATGAGAAATATTACAGTGTTGCAGTCCGAGCTGCAAAGGTGGACGAGTTCATTAATCTGACTCAGAACTGGATGACAGTTACAGAATATACCCTGAAGTTTGATCAGTTAGTGAAGTTCGTACCGTACTTGGTGCCTACTGATGTGGCACGGAGGGATCGATTTGTGCGAGGATTGAACGTCATGATAGCCTGTGACGTCAAGATAACTTTGGATCCGGGAACTAACACATATGCAAAGGTAATGGAGAAGGCCCTTACTGTTGAGGGGGTCGAGGATCAGATTTGGAGAGGAGGCACCGCTAGGCGCGATGCTCGGAGGACGGTACCTCATTTTACTGGATCTAGTCGGGGTAGTGGCCCTAGTGAGCAGAAGAGGAAGGTCACATATTCTTTTGTTCCTCCTGGCTTGGATAGGAGGGCACAGGGTGCTTTCAGCGACCGTCAGGGCGAGGGAGACAACTGGAGGAGTTTCCCAATGTGTCCTCGGTGCAGACGATGACATCAGGGAGTGTGCAGGATCAGGTCCTGTTGTACTTGTGGAGCATTAGTCATCTGAGGAAGGTTTGCCCACAAGCCAAGAAAGAAGAACCAAAATAGAGCGACAGCCTCACTCCTGCCAGAGTATTTACCTTGACCCAGACTGAGGCTAAGGCTAGCCCCTCGGTTGTGACATGTCAGATTTCTAGTGCCGGTACTTCATTTACTGCATTGATTGACTCAGGGGCTACTCATTAATTTGTATCTGCTAGAGTGATATATCATTTGTGTAGACCTAGTGATTTGTATGCTGGGGATTCAGGACTTTGTTGCCTGCTGGGGAACTAGTAGTCACTAGGAGATGGATTAGAGCATTGCCAGTAGAGACAGACAATAGAGAGTTGTTTGTGGATTTGATTGAGTTAGCAATGGATGACTTTGATACGATCCTAGGGATGGATTGGTTATCAAAGTATGGGGGGACAATTGACTACAAGCGTAGGATGGTGGCCTTTGAATCAGAAGAGGAGGCACCCTTTGTATTTGTGGGGACAGTGAGTGGACTGTGAGTACCTATGGTTTCGGCACTGAAGTCTAGAGACCTAATGCAAGAGGGTTGCATAGGATTCCTAGTGAACATTATTGATACTTCTAGAGTTGTTTTGGTTGGACCGGATGAGACCAGGTTGGCATATGAATATCCTAATGTGTTCCCAGCAGACTTGTGCCAAGGTTGCCACCACACTGAGAGATCGAGTTCGTCATAGAGTTGGCACCAGGAGCGGAGCCAGTATCTAGGACACCTTATAGAGTGGCTCCAGCAAAGTTGAAGGAGCTGAAGATTCAGTTGCAGGAGTTGCTGGATGTGGGATTCATCAGACCGAGTTTTTCACCGTGGAGTGCTTCAGTGTTGTGCATTGATTACAGAGAGCTGAACAAATTGACCATCAAGAACAAGTACCCATTACTTAGGATTGATGACTTGTTTGAACAGCTACATGGGAAGACAGTGTTCTCCAAGATTAACCTTTTGTCAGGCTATCACTAGTTAAGGATTAAAGAGGAGGACATACCAAAGACCGCATTTCGCACGAGGTATGGGTACTATGAATTCCTGGTCATGTCCTTTGGATTAACCAATGCCCCAGCAGCCTTTATGGACTTGATGAATACGGTCTTCAGGGATTATCTGGACAAGTTTGTGATCGTATTCATTGATGGCATACTGGTGTACTCCCAGTCAGAGGCAGAACACGAGTGACATCTTCCCTTAGTACTACAACAACTGAGAGAGCACAAGTTATATGCTAAGTTCAGCAAGTGTGAGTTCTGGTTACCCCAAGTAACATTTTTGGGCCATATTGTCAGTAAGGAGGGGATTTTGGAGGACCCAAGCAAGAATGAGGCAGTGAGAGATTGGCCCAGGCCGAGTAGTGTACCAGAGGTTAGGAGTTTATTAGGATTGGGAGGGTATTATCGGTGGTTCGTCGAGGGATTCTCCATAATAGCCACATCGTTGACCGAACTGACACGTAAGAAGACTAAGTATGTGTGGATAGACAGGTGTGAGAATAGTTTCAAGGAGCTGAAGCAGCGACTGATCACCGCTCTAGTACTAAGTTTGCTGTCAGACAATGAGAATTTTGTAGTCTACTGCGATGCTTCCAGACAAGGTTTGGGGTGTGTGTTGATGCAAGCTAGAAAGGTTATAGCCTACACATCGAGACAGTTGAAGGAGTATGAGCAGAGGTATCCCACACATGATCTGGAATTGGCAGCAGTGGTATTTGCACTAAAGGTTTGGAGGCATTATTTGTATGGCGAGAAGTGCGAAATATACACCGACCATAAGAGTTTGAAGTACTTCTTTACTCATAAGGATTTGGATATGCGCCAGAGGCGTTGGCTAGAATTGGTAAAGGATTACGACTGCGATATTCTATACCATCTTGGGAAGGCCAATGTGGTGGCCGACGCGTTGAGTCAAAAGAGCCCAGGACTGTTATTCAATTTGAGGAAGATATCAAATAGGTTAGCTGAAGAGATGACTAGAGCAGGTATTAAGTTGGTAGTTGGTCAGCTAGCCAACATCATTCTTCAATCCACGTTCCTTGAGAGGATCAAGGAGGCACGGGGGGGGGGGGGGGATCCCCAGTTGAGGGAGCACACATAAGGCATCTTAGCCGGAGCGGCAAAGGACTTTTCTATTTCAGAGATGGGTTTATTGAGGTACAAAGGTCGAATTTGCGTTCGGATGGATTCCGGTATCCGGCAAGAGATTTTAGATGAGATTCATACCACTCCATATTCCTTACATCCAGGTACGACGAAGATGTACCAAGATTTGAGAACCTTGTATTGGTGGCAAGTAATGAAGAGGGACGTGGCAGATTATGTGGCCAAGTGTTTGACTTGTCAGCAGGTAAAGGATGAACATTAGAGGCTAGCAAGGTTGCTGCCGCCTTTAGGGATTCCAGAGTGGAAATGGGAGGATATCACCATGGACTTCATGGTTGGATTACCGAAGAGTGTGGGACAGCATGATTCAGTGTGGGTGATTGTGGATAGGTACACCAAATCATCCCACTTTTTACCTGTTAGGACAACTTATATAGTGGAGCAGTATGTTGAATTCTATATGAAGGAAATTGTGCGACTACATGGGGCTCCGAGGTCGATGGTATCCGACAGGGACCCCACCTTCACCTCCAAGTTTTGGGAGAGTCTGCAGCAGGCTATGGGTACACAGTTGCGGTTTAGTACCGCTTATCATCCTCAAACGAACAGGAAATCTGAGAGGACAATTCAGATACTAGAGGATATGTTGCGAGCCTACGTGTTGGATTTCGGGGGATCTTGGAGTAAGTATCTCCCTTTCATTGAGTTTTCATATAATAACGTTATCAGGCGACTATCGAAGTGGCTCCGTATGAGATGTTATATAGGAGGAAGTGTAGATCACTCATCCATTGGGATGAGAAGGGCGAGAGGAGGTATTTAGGTCCTGAGGTCATTCAGAGGAACAATGAAGCGATTGAGAAGATTAGAGCTCGAATGCTCACCTCCCAGAGTTGACAGAAGAGTTACTCATACTTGAGACGCAGGAGTGTAGAGTTTCAAGTTGGGGATCATGTGTTTCTCAGAGTTTCTCCCTTGAGAAGGGTGAAACGATTTGGAGTGAGGGGAAAGCTGAGCCCTAGGTTTGTTGGCCCCTTTGAGATTCTGGAACGGGTTGGAGAGGTAGCCTACAGGTTGGTGATGCCTCCAGCTCTATTAAGGGTTCACAATGTATTTCATGTGTCCATGCTCCGGAAGTATGTATCAGATTCTACGCACGTGCGTAGTTATGAGAACTTGGAGCTGGATCAAGATTTATCTTATGAGGAGAAGTCGGTTCAGATTCTAGACTGAAAAGATAAAGTCTTATGGAAAAAGACCATTGCCTTAGTGAAATTGTTGTGGAGGAACAATAGAGTGGAAGAGGCGACTTGGGAGCTTGAGTCTGATATGCAGGATCAATATCCCGAGTTATTTAGGTAAATTTCAAGGAAGAAATTTCTATAAGGAGAGGATAGTTGTAGCATCCCAAATTTGTAGATAAGGCTTATGGCCTTGATTAGCGTGCCAGGAGGGCAATAATTGATTTAATTATGTTAATATGTGAGTTAAATGATTAGGTGAATTAAACATGCATGTGGACCCCATTTGGTTATTAGGGGCATATTTGTAATTTTGGCCCATTGAGAGCATAAATGTAATATATTTGTATGATGTACGAGATACCACAAGAGTGTGGTGATATATTTGTGATGTGCGATTTGAGACGGTCCTAGGGAGCGGAATAGTGAAATAGTCATAATGGGGTCAAATACCCTGCTAGGGAGGAGCCTTGGGGTATTTTGGGAATATAGTACGTGTTCAGATATTACCGGGTAACAGTTAGTGATTTAATGTTTGTTTAAGTGTGTCGGGGATTAAATGGGAATTTATAGGAACACTCGAGGATTTAGTGGGTTGTGGTAAAAGACGGGATTGCCCTTGGAGGCATTAAAGGAATTATAATGGACTTATGGGTATTTTGGGGACTTAGGTGGCTAAGGATAAGCTTAAGCTAATCAAAAGGGACACACTTCTGGAACTAAGGCAAGACAGAAAATATAAACTCTCTCAATCTCTCTCTCTCTTTCTCTCTCTCTCACGGTTCCCTCTTCATCTCTTTGGTGCTTAGAAGCTGATGGAACTTTAAGGATTCTAGACTAAAGAATTGAAGGATTAGACTTGTTGTGCTTGGGGGAATCAATTCAAGGGAGGAGATATCACAGAGGTAAGGGTTAAACTTGATTTGTTTTTATTGAATTCTGCTGTGAATTGGAAGTTTGCATGAGAGTTGAATTTTTGGCTTGGTTTTGAGTGTTTGATGACTATATGGAATTGTTTATGGGATTGTTATGATGTTAAGGCTGTGTGGATAGGGAATCTAGGCTCAATTCTGGGTTTTAGAGATGTTTGGTGTGAGAATTATTGGTTTAGGCTCAGGGAAAAACACAGAGTTATGATGTACATGGGATCCCATAATAAACGCTTACAAAGTTGTTTATAGTTCCAAGAGTTAATTACAACATCAAAAGTTACAACTCACAGACGTAAGTGGAAAAAATAGGGTTTAACCCTAGTTCCTCTGAGAAACCTTGGTCGTGGTGGTCAAGAGGTTGCATATGTACATGTCGCCACCTAAGCTCTCCAACTCACGGTTGATCTAGCTTTCCTTTCCTCTTACCTGCACCACATAGCACCCGTGAGCCAAGGCCTAACAAGAAAACTTAAACATGCTTATAGGCAGTTAATATCATGTTACCAAATCATAATAAGCATGCCCAACAGTAATAACCCTACTCATGCATGCATGACATTCATATAAATTACCACAGTGTCATATGGGGCTAGCTGCCCTAAATAAAATGATAAACTGAATCATATCGGGGCTCGTTGCCCAAGTTACATGATTAATAAATCACACTGGGGCTCAGCATCCTAGGATATGGGACTAATAAGTCACCTTGGGACCCAGTGCCCTATCCTCTGTATAACCAGCCTTGGAGTTGGCTTAGCGTACCTGGCGCTTAATTTTCCACAACCATTGGGTCGGACAAGCCTATGATTCACTCCTAATTAGATTTAACCATATCGACCAGCGCTCAGCACGCTATTATCATTGTTGACTCATAAGTCAATGCTTTTCGACCAGCACTCGGTGTTATTGCCGTCCTTGACTCATAAGTCAAGCCTTTCCCAATTATATAATGCTAACAATCTCTCATCATATAACAAATATCCATAAGCAAAGCATTCAACATGCATAATCAATCATTCACAGACATAATCATGCACATTTACAGGGGCCCACGCCTAATCAAGACTATATTCAACGTTCGGGCCAAGCCCTAATCATATGCATCACGTATTGGGTGCAGTTTTCTTTAATCATATACATCACGTATTGGGTGCAGTTTTCTTACCTCAGGTCCGAGTGTAAAGTAAAATAAGAACGACCCTCGAGCACGATCCTAATCCCAAGCCCCTAGTGATAAACTAGTCACAACCAATTGTAAAATCCTATCAATAATGAGTAAATAAAGGCTTCCGGACTAAGTTCTAGCCTCCAGGATGTCGAATCCTACTAAACCGGGTAGTAGGATCGATCTTGAGCCCTTAGGTTTGAGTTCCTGTCACTAAAAGTCTGTTTTGGCCAAATTTTCTACTTTGAGTCGCGGCCCTCTCAAGTCAGGGGCCCAAGCCCTCTCTGACTGCACCCATCACTGTAGCGCAAATAGCCCAGCAGCCCCCTTCATCTCCTTCGTCCAGCTTGAGTCGCGACGCCCAAGAAAGGGTCGTGGCTCGACTTGGAACTCAACCTTTTTCCTTCGTTTTTCTCATATCAAATCCCTCCATAAACATATCCAACCAAACATAGCCAAATCCCAAAAACAAAGTTCCCGATCAACTCAGCAGCCCAAAACCACCAAAACCCATGTTTCAAACAATTCAAAAAACTCATCAAAACCATAAAATCCAATTCAAAACTTAAGAAACTTAAGGAAACAGAAACTCATAAATTCAAAGCTTAAATTACCTCTGATTATGTCGTTTTCTGCTAAATCCTCCAGCTATCAAGCTTATAATCTTCCCTAGAATCGTTATGACTTCAACCTCACTTGAATTCGAGCCCTAAAACTCGAGTTTCCTTCTAAAATTCTAATGGTGTCAAAAAGAGAACGGGAGAGAGAGAGAGAGAGAAAGTGTTTGAACGCACTTTTTGGTTCTGCTAGGTTACTTCAAGCTTAAGTAACCTTAAGCAAATCCCAAGGCTCGGGGTGCCCCAAAAACGTCCCCTAGGGTAAAATAGTCAAAATCCCCATAATTCCCTCCTGATCTCACTAATTTTGAATATATCCTCAAATATTTATTCCCAATAACCTGGTAATGCACTAAATACCCAAAATACCCCTTGAATCACCCCGAGTCAAGTATTGGTCCCGTTGTGACTTTCCACTAACTTGCTCTCTAGAATCGCCTCGTGTCGAGCAACCCAAATATATCCACATAATAATGTGTTCTCACACATATATCACATATATGCCAAATATACCCATAACGAGCCAAATTACAAAAATTGCCCTTCTGATAAGAAATGGGCCCACATGCATATTTAATACACCTAAACATGCATATCAAGTCATATCATAATATAACTCACATAATCATGCAATCATACATATAAATATCATATAAGCGCATAACTTCCATAATTTTCCATCCATGCCCCCTAATCAAGGCCCTAAGGCTTATTAGGTAAATTGGGACGTTACAATGCCAGTTGTATGATTTGCAACGGATCATAGAGAAGTCAAAGAAAGAAACGACCAAGATTGGTATAGAATCTATGATTGATAATTGGTAGATATACCTCTACAAACAATTAAATACATAAATAAAATCTTGTAGGAATGGCTAAGAACCCTACTATTTTAACATGGATAGGTTAAGATACGAGGATCAGATACATGTTCCGATGGAAGCTGGCATCAATGTGGAGATTTTGGATGAGTCTTATACCACCCCTCATGCTCTTTGTAACTAGGAATTTTGAATGTGTGGTAAGACCTAAAATCCGTATATCGGGAGGCTCACTGCCTAACCTTTCGGTAGGTGAGGGGTGAATATCAGAGGCCAGAGAAGCTATTAGGACTTTAGGGCATCCCAGAGTTAGTATGGATGGATATAATTACAGACCTTATGGATGGATTGCCTTAGATTGTGGGTAAAATGATTTTGTATGAGAAGTTGTGACTCGACATCTTAAGTTAACACACTCTTGTTTGTGTGAGCGAGTTATCATAAGAATGAGTATATGCGAAAGGAGATTGTACGTCTCCGTGGGGCACCAGAGTCGATAGTGTCAGATTGAAACCCTTTATTTATTTCACAAATTCTGGAAAGGGTCACAAAGGGTGATGAGTATAAGATTGGGACTTGGAATTATTGGTTACCTTTAGACAAATTGACAACCTAAGAGAACAACTCAAACTTTAAGCATTGTACTTTGAATATGTAAGTTTTCGAGACATTGAGGTAAGTACAGTCCCTTGATGGTATTTTCACGGTGATGAATACCAGTCGACGGCCAGAGCAACTCTAGATAAGATATTATGAGATAAGAAATGAGGATTACCCATTCCGGGGAATGAAATGAGAGATAGTAACTATTCTGGTTCTGAAATTATCCAGAAGACCAATGAAGTTATTATGGATTGTTAGAGCAGAAATATCTACTTTACTGAGAAGACAAAAAAGTTCGCAAACTCAAATATGGGAACATGGAGTCCCAGAATAGGAGACCTTGTGCCTCTTCGAGTACTGTTGATTAAAAGATAATATAATTTGGAAAGAAAGAGAATATTTGACTCTAGCTTTGTTAGACTTTTGAGATCCTAACAAGGATTAGGCCAAAGGCCTGCAGATTTTCCTTACCCCGACATGGACGGAGGTTCATAAGGTGTTGCAGGTGCCGATGCTAAGGATAGAGGTGTTAAGTACTACCCCTATTTGGGTGAAGAGACCCTAGAATTACAATGAGACTTACTACGTAAAAAGAAGCCAAAGGAAACCCTAGATAAAAAGGATATAGTCTTAAGGAATAAAATTGTCACTTTAGTGAGGAAGTTACAAAGAGATAACAAGGAAAAGAATGTAACTCAGAAGTTAGAGCCATACATGCAGGACCAGTATCCCAAGATGTTTGAATAAATTTTGAGAGCAAAATTTCTATAAGGAGGGATGTTTCCCTAAAATATTTGCATGATGATGTGGCATGTTTAAGATGCGCATGGACAGCACATGACTGGTTATTGATGAAGACCTGGTCGACCAACGACTAGGGTATCATGAAGAAATTGAGTTGCCCGATAGGCGCAAGGAATATGGTGAGCAACAGGGAAGAAGATGCGCTGACATATGCGACCAGATGTGCTCATAGGACCAAAGCTAGCATTCAGGGACGGTTATGAGTTAGATATTTCCAGGATATTTGATTATCTTTATATGTAAATATTGTTATTTTCTGTTATTATTTAGATATGCTTGTAGCACAAGTTAAGGATGGCCCATAGGCCCATATGTACAACCTTAAGCCTATAAATATGACTCATAGGATGCATTTAAGAGATAGGTAGTTTTTTGTATTCAGAGAGTGAACAAGTGCTTTTATACATGGTTATTTGTATTCAACTTCGGAGCTTGTGAAACTTAGTCAACCCTAGTTCACTGATCATAGGTTTTGTAGTTTACATCAATAAAAACACTAAGTGGACGTAGGTTATTACCAATCTCTGGGACCGAACCACTATAAAATCATTGTGTTATTTTAGTTCTTGTGTTCAAGTTTATAATTCTTATCGTTTTTAGTGACTTCGTGTTGTTGAATAAATCAAGGGTCAACATTTTGGTGCTTTCATTGAGAGCTAAACTTAAGAACTTCAAAACAACAATGGTGAAGAACTCCAAGAGAGCGGGTCAAGATGGACAGACATATGAAAATCTGCCAAATCCACCTCCTCCACTAGGTGTAGCGGAGGACGAGCCACAGGTGGAATTAGAAGAGGATGAGATGGATGTTGAAACCTTGCGAACAACTTTAGGAGTGTTGCAAGACGAGTCATCCACTCTAAAAGCTAACCAAGAGAATGTGGCTGAAACTATAGTGATGCAGCAAATGGATATCGACCGGCAACATCGAGAGTTGAACGAGTAGTGGGCCGACATGGATCGTCGGCAGAGAGACGCTACAGTAGCTTTAAAGGTAGCTATTCAGTTGGCTCGAGGACAGTCTGTTCCACCTGCACCAACCTCTCAGCCAAATCTGCCGCCAAACTCTCACCCTCCTCAAAATCCACAATCAGAACATCCCCAGTGTCCTCAAAATCCATCACACCCAAGGAGTCCACAATGACCAGAACAACCAGCTGCTCAGCAGGAAAGGCAGACCCAGAATCCTAACAGAAATAATGAGCAGCAACCACCCTCTTATGCTAGTCGAGATAATACTCAATAGCACAAACAGAATAGGGACAAGCAGCGTTCCAGAAGCCCTAGACGTCAAACAGCTGGAGAACAGAACCCTCTTTGCAGGGGACAACGTTTCTTAGGAAGTAGGAGGCAAATGGACTCAAGCCTTACGGTTTGGGACCCCCCACGATAGAGCAATGTCAGAGGACCCAACGACCAGCGTAGGCCTCCACCTTTTTACTGGGACGAACCAGGGAGAAGAGACGCGAACAGTGCGTACAGCAGGTCGCGCACTCACAGGTCACAATTCAGAGAGGACAATGATCATAATGAAGTAGACTCCGGTAGGAGAATCAATGGTCGACAGTTGGAGGAAAGGGATGGGCAGCAAAATCCTCCCCCAATGGAAAACTGACCAACAAGACAGGATGCAGGGGGCAGCCTAAACAACCTAATGTCTTTGACTGACTAGGTACCAGCGAGCAGAGACATGGGGATGAGGATTTAAGGGATGTACTTAATGACTGAAGGGAAAGACACGATGAGTACTTCCCCCAACTTTGGCCGCTCCTGCTATACTAGATGCGGTTCAGGCTCAAATAGATGTCATGAATCAAGTTGTGCAACAGCTGGTCGGGAATAAAATGTCCCATATAGAATATGACCAGAAAAAAAGGCTCCCAATTCATTCATAGGATTGCTATGGCAGAAATCCCGAGAAAGTTCAAAATGTCAGTACTGCCCAACTTCACTAGAAGAGAAGACCCAGTATCACACGTAAACAAGTTTGAGATACAAATGGACATCTAGAAGGTGTCCAAAGATGCTCGATGCAAAATCTTTCCTACCACTTTATTTGATTCTGCCTAGGAATGGTACTTCAAGTTCCCATCGGCCAGCATAGTTTCATGGGAGATGTTCGTAAAGGAAATATACAGACAGTTTTATGCTGGTCGGATACATCCGACAGAGGCCAATCAACTGGACGATATCTGACAAAGGGAAGGAGAGTCTCTTAAGGATTATATACAAAGGTTCATGCGAGCAGCTGCTCGGGCCAAGACTATTAGAAATGAGGGAAAGATGATGACCATCACAGTTGGAGTGTAACGTCAATCTCCTTCTGGAGCAGCCTACGAAAAAATGGAGTCAAGAGCATTCAAGAATTTCTTGATCGAGCAGACAAGTACATCAAGTTGGAGGAGGCTATCGCCAATGAAAGAAAGTCTCCAAAGGTTGAACAGGGCAAGAAGGAAGAGTTGACCAAAGCCACCAATGGGTCTAGAAAATCCAACTGCAACAACAGCAAAAATAATAATAAGAATGGAGGGAAAAGAGCAAACACTGAGCAGATGACATCTGATAACAAGCACCCTAAACAGAACAGATACGAGCCGAGGTTCACCAACTATATGGTTCCCTTTAGGTGACCAGCCCCAAAGGCTGACCAGGCCAGTCATACCACAGTCCCCTTTAGGGGAGCAGCCCCGATTAGGAAAGACATATCCAAGAGGGACACAACTAAGTTTTGTCGTTTCCACAAATACTATGGCCATGATACCAACGAGTGTAACCAGCTTAAGGACGAGAATGAGTTCCTTATCCAACAGGGACATCTGAGAAGATATGTACGAGCAGGGAAAATTCCCAGCAAGGGGCCAATAGAGGCAACGAGCAGGCACATGTACGCCAACGCTGGCCTCCTTTGCAGCCAACTCCAGTCGCTGGTACTTTGCTAACCACCTGCGGGGGACCGCATATATCTGGTGATAGTGGTAAGGCAAGAAAGAGATATGTCAGAACCCTACGTCATGATCAGGACATAGAAATGCTAAACGTCAAGGAGTGAACTCTCAAAAAAGTTCGAACAGAGACAGAGTTAATAACTTTCTCTGAGCTGGACGCACAACATGTCTGATTCCCCCACTTAGATCCTTTGGTCATAGATGTGAAAATCTCCAACATGATGGTGAAATGAGTGTTGGTGGATACTGGAAGCTCGGTAAATATTAAATACAAGTCTTCACTGGAAATAATGAAACTATCAGTGCAAGATCTAGAACCATTCAACCAGATCATCTACGGTTTTTCTGGCGAGGGGCTAGCACCAACAGGGTCAATCATAATCCTGGTCACGACAGGAACGACACCCACGAATAAGACATTGCTCACTACTTTTATAGCAGTTGATTTTTCCTCTGCGTACAACGCTGTGATTGGAAGACCTATTCTCATCGATCTGCGGGCAATAACTTCGGTCTGGCATCTGGTCATGAAGTTTCCAACCGATGCAGAAGTTGGATGTGTATTGGGAATCAGTGAAAGGCAAGAGAATGTTACAACTCCTCGATCACGAAGGCAAGAAGAGGCGGATCGAGGAGCGCAGCAGAAAAAAGGTTGCTAGTGGTAAACGAATCACAAGTTCAATTAGGTGAACAAATCACCAAATAAGGTGTTTCCCAAAGGAGGATAGAGACTTAGATCCTCGCTTTGGGGATTTTGAAGAAAACATTAGACCCATGGAAGACCTCGAGGAGGTCCGAGTAGAAGAAAAAGATCTGACCAGAATTGTGAAAGTTGGTAAAAATTTAGAGACAACAATAAAAAAAGAGCTGGTGGAGTTTTTGAGGAGGAACCAGGAGGTCTTTGCCTGGTCGCATAAAGACATGGTTGGGATATACCCAGTAGTTATCAGTCATGTCTTGAATATAGACAAATACCACCCACCAATGCAACAAAAGAGAAGGCTGCTCAACAAAGACAGCTCTAAATCCTTAAAGGAAGAGTCGAGAAGCTGAAGGAAAATGGATTCATCAGGGTAGCATTTTATCCATCTTACGCCTCTAATCCCGTACTAGTTCCTAAACTGAATGGTAAGTGGAGGATGTGCGTGGATTTCACAGACCTTAATAAAGCCTGCTTGAATGATTGTTTCCCACTTCCAAGAATCGACCAGTTGGTCGATGCTACATCAGGACATGAAATTTTGTCATTCATATATGCATACTCCGGCTATAATCAAATTAGTATGCATCGACTTGATGAAGAACACACTAGCTTTCGAATAAATACGGGGCTTTACTGCTACAAAGTAATGCCCTTCGGTTTGAAAAACGTTGGTGCAACTTACCAACGACTAGTAAACCACATGTTCAAAGATCAGATCGGCAATAACATGGAGGTTTAGGTGAACGACATGCTGATTAAGTTGAGAAAATCTGGTGAACACATCGAGGACCTATAGGAATGCTTCATCATTTTGAACAAATATTAGATGAAGCTTAAGCCTTTTAAGTGTTCTTTTAGAGTCGGATGAGGAAATTTTTTGGGATTCATAGTAAACTCGCAAGGAATCGAAGCCAATCCCAAAAAGATTCGAGCATTGATTGAGATGAAATCACCAACCAAAGTTAAAGATGTACAAAGCTTGACAGGGATAATATCAGCTTTGAGTAGATTCATATCTAAGTCTATGGACAAGTGTGTCCCGTTTTTTAATCTACTCAGAGGAAACAAAAAGTTCGAGTAGATAGAAGAGTGTAAACATGCTTTCTCAAGCACTTAAAGCCCATATGTCGCAACCGCCCATTCTATCCAAGCCGGTCGAAGGAGAAACTTTGTACATCTACTTAGCCATAACAAAGTATGCTGCCAATGTTGTTTTAATCAGGGAGGAAGACAACATTCAAAAGGCAATATACTACATAAGTAAAAGGCTAGTGGGAGCAGAATTATGATATCCGACTATAGAGAAATTGGCTTACTACTTAATACTAGCATCAAGAAAGATGCGGCCCTACTTTCAGGCTCATCCCATAGTTGTTTTCACCGACTAGCCACTACGGCAAGTCTTGCAAAAACCAGAAGTCGCTGGTCGACTACTAAAATGGGCAGTTGAGCTAGGGCAGTTTGAAATTTCTTATGCACCTCGAGCAGCCATAAAGGGCCAAGCCTTAGCGGACTTCGTAGCTGAATTCATCGAACTCCCAAAAAGTGAGCCGATTATAGAACCCGAAGATCAAGACCAAACTCCCGCTTGGAGACTGTTCGTAGACGAGTCATCTAATGAGCACAACTCGGGGGCAGGGTTGATTTTAATTACCTCTGAAGGGCATCAATTTCATTGTGCAATAAGATTCAACTTTACTACCTCCAACAGCAAGGCTAAGTATGAAGCACTGCTCACAGGGTTGAGACTAGCCAAAGATGTGAATGTGAAGTCACTAGAGATATATAGCGACTCTCGGCTAATTGTTAATCATATCATCAGAGAATATCAGGCTAGGGGTCTTAAGATGGTTGCGTATCTAAACAAGGCAAAAGACTTGCTAGCACAATTCAAGAAGTATACTCTCCAGCAAGTACCTCGCGACCAAAACTCAAATGTCGATGCCTTGGCCAAATTAGCGAGTGCCAAAGATGCCGATACTTTGAGCATAGTACCGATCGAATGTTTGACAGCTCCCAACATTCAAGTAGAAGAATCCTCCCTAGTAATACAAGTGTCTGACATGTCGATGACTCCCATTATTCAATATCTCGAACGTGGATGGCTACTTGCAAATAGGAATAAGGCAAGGACAGTACAAAGTCAACCAACTCGATTTATCCTGCTCGATGGAATCCTATATCGACCAGGATATTCAATGCCTTTATTGAGATGTATTTCCAGGGAAAAAGCTAAGGAATTTATGTGAGAAGTACATGAAGGGTTTTGTGGAGATCATGCTGGGGGAAAAGTTTGTCAAAAAAGATTCTTCGAAAAAGGATATTCCTGGCCCACGATGATCGAGGATTCTATGGAATTTGTTAAGAAGTGTGATAAATGTCAAAGATTCTCCAAGATACCTCGAGCAGCCCCAAATAAGCTTAAATAGATGCAAAGCCCATGGCCATTCATGGTCTGGGGAATAGATCTGATCAGATCTTTGCCCACAAGAAAAGGAAATGTCAAGTATGTAGTAGTTATTGTTGACTACTTTACTAAGTAGGCTGAAGCTGAACCACTCGCGACAATCACGACCAAGAAGGTGCTGGATTTCGTTGTCAAAACATTGTATGTCGATATGGATTGCCGAAAAAGATTGTATTAGATAATGGCACATAATTTGACAGCGACCTGTTTACCGATTTTTGTGAACGACATGGCATAACGAAGAGTTTTTCATCAGTTGCCCATCCACAAGCCAACGGACAGGTAGAAGCTATGAACAAAACTCTAAAGGACACATTGAAGAAAAGGCTCGAAGAAGCAAAGGGAGAGTGGCCAGAACAATCACCTGAAGTACTTTGGCCGTATAGAACATCACATTGAACAGCAACAGGCCATATGCCATTTTCCCTAGCCTATGGGTATGAGGCCATGTTACCAGTTGAGTTAGATCCACACTCGCATAGAAGGATAACATATGACCAAAATATGAATAACCAGTTATTAATGGAGTCTTTAGACTTGGTTAAAAAAAGAGGCGAGCAGGCTCAATTACGAGTTGCAACTTACCAGCAAAAGGTCGCTCGATATTTTAATTCTAAAGTACTCGAAAGGAAGTTTGATGTAGGAGACTTGGTACTTAGAAGAGTTTTTTTCTCAACACTTGCGATCAAGCTGTTAGAGTACTTGGAACAAACTGGGAGGGTCCGTATCAAATTGAAGAAATTCTTCAACCAGGCACATACAAACTTGCCCACTTAAATGGAGATCTTGTTCCTTGCTATTGGAGTGGAGAACACCTGCGCAAGTATTATCAATGAACATTTCTTTTTAAAGATTTGGCTTGTACTAATTTTACTTTTTACAAGTTTTTGAACAAGGGTTGGCCAGTTAGATGGCTGGTCGCTTATAAGTGTAAGATCAATTTTTGATCACTCATACAGACACAAATTTTTGTCCATTTTTTTACGAGGAATAAAAAGGAAATGTGCACAACCAGTTATTCTTGCCAATTATTATATTTATTACAATTATTTGACCATTACGTGTGTTGTTTTGCTATATTATCATTGATTGTTTATAAGTACACAAGAAATAATGTTTGAATAAGTATCTGTCAATGGCAAGTGACTGAGAACCTTCAACTCCTCGATCACTTGGGGGGCATATATGATACTAAGAGAGCAAAGCATGTTATAAACATATGTAAACACACAAGAAAAATAAGGGAAATCATACTACGACACTTAGAGTATTTTAAAAAAATTTAGCTAATTTTATAAGATAATAAAGTGTTATGCTAGGTTCGTTCATACAAGCAGATGTTATAGTGGCAATTGTTATGTGCAACTGTTATAATATATTTACACCGCAAATAATTGCTGCTCGGATGTAATTAAAAATATTAAAAGTAAATAGAATTGCCTTAGGCAGCAAATTGTCTTAACACCACGAACAATCTGTTCGGGTGTTCAAGTTACATAAAAAAAATTATAATTATTGTGCGGTTGCAGGGTGGTCCTGTGGAGGTTGTTGATTGACGGAGGGGCTATATACTAGGGTACCTCTGCTCGTGGCCCTTCATGAGGATGGGCCTTAGATTGTATTTCTGAAGGTGCAACGTTCAAAGGTTGAGGGTCATTCGAAGAACCCTCGGCATTGGTTGCTGGCTATGAACCCCTGATAGAGCTGGAGGCATCGCCAATCTGTAAGCTACCTCTCTAACCTGTTCTAATATCTCAAAGGAGCCAACAAACCTAAGGCTCAACTTTCCCCTTACTCCAAACTGTTTCACTCCTCTCAAGGGAGAAACTCTGAGAAACACATGGTCCCCAACCTAAAACTCTACGCTCATGCGTCTCAAGTTTGAGTAACTCTTCTGCCGACTCTGGGAGGCGAGCATTCGAGCTCTAATCTTCTCAATCGCCTCATTGGTCCTCTTAACAACCTCAGGACCTAGATACCTCCTCTCACCCGTCTCATCCCAATGGATGGGTAGTCTGCACTTCCTCTCGTATAATATCTCATACGGAGCCACTCCGATAGTCGCCTGATAACTGTTATTATACAAAAACTCAATCAAAGGGAGATACTTACTCCAAGATCCCCCAAAATCCAGCATGCAGGCTTGTAACATATCCTCCAGTATCTAAATCGTCCTCTCATATTGTCCATCTGTCTGAGGATGATACGCAGTAATAGACCGCAACTGTGTACCCATAGCTTTTTCCAGTCTCTCCCAAAACTTTGAGGTGAAGGTGGGGTCCCTGTCGAATACTATCGACCTTAGAGTCCCATGTAGTCGCACAATTCCATTCACATACAATTTAACATACTGCTCCTTAGTATAAGTTGTCTTAACAGGCAAAAAGTGGGCTGACTCGGTGTATCTATCCACAATCACCCACACTAAATCATATTGTCTCATAGTCTTCGGTAATCCAACCACGAATTCCATGGTAATATCCTCCCATTTCCATTCTGGAATCGCTAGAGGCTGCAGTAACCCTGCTGGCCTCTGATGTTTAGCCTTTACTTGCTGACAAGTCAAATACCTGGCCACATAATCCACCACATCCCTCTTCATTCCCAGCCACCAATACAAAGTTCTCAAATCTTGTACATCTCCATCGTACCCAGATGTAAAGAATAAGGAGTTGTATCAGACTCATCTAAAATCTCTCGACGGATACCGGAATCCATCAGAATGCAAATACGGCCTTTGTAATTCAGTAATCCCATCTCCGAAATAGAAAAGTCTTTAGTCGCTCCAGCTAAGACACCCTCTTTATGTTCTCTCAACTAGGGATCCTCCCCCTGTGCCTCCTTGATCCTTTCAAGGAGCGTAGACTGAAGAGTGATGTTGGCTAGCTATCCAACTACCAACTCAATACTTGCTCTAGTCATCTCTTCAGTGAACTTTTCTGATATCTGCCTCGAACTAAACAACTGTCTTGGGCCCTTCTGACTCAGCGCGTCAGCCACTACATTGGCCTTCCTAGGATGGTATAGAATATCACAATCGTAATCCTTTACCAGTTCTAGCCAACACCTCTGGCGCATATTCAGATCCTTCTGAGTAAAGAAGTACTTCAAACTCTTATGGTCAGTGTATATTTCGCACTTCTCGCCATATAAATAATGTCTCCAAACCTTTAGTACAAATACCATTGCTTCCAATTCCAAATCATGTGTGGGATACCTCTGCTCATACTCCTTCAATTGTCTCGATGCGTAGTGTAACACCTTACTTCCTTAGAGCCGTTACTAAGTGAGTTTAAAAACGTGCTTACAACTCGCTAATCGAGGTTTTAAGTCAAATAGTGTAATTAAGCCACAAACAGAGGAAAAACTTTGAAATAACTCCATTTCACTGAAAATCATAAAAGTTTAACACTTGGGATCCCAAAATACAGTTTAGAAACATTTACAACATATAAATTGAACCAAGTCGACTAAACGACAAAATCTAGGTTTATTTACAAACATCTCCCAAAATCCACTGGCTGTGGCAGCCAGGCTGGCCAAACATGTACACACCGCCTCACGCTCGCCCCGCTCATGGTTGGTTGGCTTTCTCCTTGCCCTTAACTGCACCACAGAGCATCTGTGAGCCGAAGCCCAGCAAGAAAACCCATAACAGATAACATATGCAAAGACATACACAAAATAAATAAACTGGCCTTCAATAGGCTAAACACATACGGCCAAGCCGTCCCAGGCGCTTTACCAGGCCCTGGGTTCGCGGTCTACACTGTGAGGATATCCCAGGTATCCTTCAGGGTCTCACCCTGGCAACTCGCACTCCACGTGCTCAACGCTACTCCCGGCCGCTTGCCGTACTCGGCCTTGCACTCAATGTGCCCAACGCTGTTCCCGGCCCTTTGGCGTTCTTGGCCTTTTGCCGACCTCGACCTATACCGTTCCCGGCTCTTGCCGATCATTCACATATTAGCACTCATAGCATAATAAAAAAGTACAGAATACTAACAAATACAGTCAAAGGGCTACGCCCTGCAATTCAAACATATTGGGCTCAGCCCTGCATACAAGCTCTATGGGAACACGGGTTTTCTTACCTGATTCCTGAGCTTTCCGAGCACCGATGTCCAGAGCACAGTCCTCTAACTTGAGCCTCGCCTAAACCCACATGCATAACCTAAAATCACAACTGAAATTCAAGCATAATCCCCATAGTTAGAGCTTACCTTTGCTGTGTTATGCTTCTGAACTGGTTCCTCAAATGCCTAGCCCTTAGCTCCTTAACTCCAACAGCCAAAAGTCCTCAATTCTAGACTAGTTCCACCAAAGTTCTCCTTTAATATGCCTTAGAGAAGAGAAGGTGAGAGAGAGAGAGAGTAATGAGAAGCTATCCTCAGCTGGGAAGGAGAGTATATGTCGGTTCCCTAAGTTTCTAAATGATTCTTCCTTTTTTTTTTATTCACTTAAGTCTATGTGGTTACCTCAAGGCTCGGGGTACCAAAACGTCCCCGAGGGCAAAATGGTAAATTTCCCCAATATTCCCTCCTAGACATTCTATCCTCAAATATATCTCCAAATATTTATTTCCATAACCCAATAACCCCATAACACATCTAATACCCAAATTACCCCTCGACTCACCCCAAGTCGGAATCTCAACCCTGTTGTGACTTTCTGGCTAACTGCTCCCCAGGACTGTCTCGGATCGTGCTGCACAGACATATCACATATATATAACATTTATCACATTTATACCCCTAATATCCAGACGGGGCCCACATGCACATTTAACTCAACTAAACATGCGTCATTATCATATATTCACATTAATTCATATATTAACACAATAATTCATTTATTTCCCTCCAGGCACACTAATCAAAGCCATAAGCCCTATTAGCAAATTCGGGTCGTTACAACTATCCCCTCCTTACAGAAATTTCGTCCTCGAAATTACCTGAATAACTCGGGATACCGCTCCCTCATCTCTGACTCAAGTTCCCACGTCGCCTCCTCAACTTTGTTGTTTCTCCACAGCACTTTCACCAAGGTGATGGTCTTGCTCCGCAAGACTTTATCTTTCCGGTCAAGAACCTGAACCGGCTTCTCCTCATAGGACAAATCCTGATCAAGCTCTAGATTCTCAAAACTTAGAACATGCGTCGAATCTGACATATACTTCCGGAGCATAGGTACATGAAAAACATCATGAACCCCTGATAAAGCTGGAGGCATCGCTAATCTGTAAGCTACCTCTCCAACTCGTTCCAGAATCTCGAAGGGGCCAAGAAACCTAGGGCTCAACTTGCCCCGAACACCAAACCGTTTCACACCCTTCATGGGTGAAACCCTAAGGAACACGTGATCACCAACCTGAAATTCCACGCTCCTGCGTTTCAGGTCTGAATAACTTTTCTGTCGACTCTGGGAGGCGAGCATACGCGCTCTAATCTTCTCAATCGCCTCGTTGGTCCTCTGAACCATCTCTAGACCCAAATATCTCTTCTCACCTGTCTCATCCCAATGAACAGGTGATCTACACTTTCTTCCATAAAGCATCTCGTACGGAGCCACTCCGATGGTCGCCTAATAACTGTTGTTGTATGAGAACTCGATCAAAGGAAGATACTTACTCCACGATCCTCCAAAATCTAGCACACAAGCTCGCAGCATATCCTCTAATATCTTAATCGTCCTCTCAGACTGTCCATCCGTCTGAGGATGATATGCGGTACAAAACCGTAACTGTGTGCCCATAGCCTTCTGCAGACTCTCCCAAAACTTGGAAGTGAAGGTGGGGTCTCTGTCGGATACTATCGACCTCGGAGCCCCATGAAGTCGAACAATTTACTTCACATACAACTCAGCGTACTGCTCCACAGTATAAGTTGTCTTAATAGGCAAAAAGTGGGCGGACTTGGTATACCTATCCACAATCACCCACACCGAGTCATGTTGTCCCACAGTCCTCGGCAAACCAACCACAAAGTCCATAGTGATATCTTCCCACTTCCATTCTGGGATCCCCAGAGGCTGCAGCAACCCTGCTGGCCTCTAATGCTCAGCCTTAACCTGCTGGCAAGTTAAGCACTTAGCCACATAATCCACCACATCCCTCTTCATGCCCGACCACCAATACAGAGCTCTCAAGTCCTGGTACATCTTCGTCGTACCAGGGTGCAAAGAATAAGGAGTGGTATGCGATTCATCTAAGATCTCTCGCCGGATATCAGAATCCATTGGAACGCAAATCCAACGCTTGTACTTCAGTAACCCCATCTCTGAAATGGAAAAGTCCTTAGTCGCTCCGACTAAGGCACTCTCCCTATAACCTTTCAATTGGGAATCTTTCCCCTGTGCTTCCTTGATCCTCTCAAGGAGTGTAGACTGGAGAGTGATGTTGGCCAACTGACCAACCACCAACTCTATACCTGCTCTGGTCATCTCCTCAGCTAACTTGTCAGATATCTGCCTCGAACTAAACAACTGTCCTGGGCCTTTCCGACTCAATGCATCAGCCACTACATTAGCCTTCCCAGGATGGTATAGGGTATCACAATCATAATCCTTAACCAACTCCAGCCACCGCCTCTGGCGCATATTCAGGTCCTTCTGAGTAAAGAAATACTTTAGACTCTAATGGTCGGTGTATATCTCACACTTCTCACCATAAAGATAATGCCTCCAAATCTTAAGTGCAAACACCACCGGTGCCAACTCCAGATCATGTGTAGGATATCTCTGCTCATATTCCTTTAACTGTCTCGATGCATAGGCTATCACCTTACCAGCTTGCATCAACACGCACCCCAAACCCTGCCTGGATGCATCACAGTAAACCACAAACTTTTCATTCTCTGTCGGCAAGCTTAACACTGGTGCGGTGATCAGTCGTCGCTTCAACTCCTTAAAACTGTTCTCACATCTGTCCGTCCAGACATACCTTGTCTTCTTCATTGTCAGCTCTGTCAATGGCGTAGCTATTCTGGAGAACCCCTCTACAAACCGCCGATAGTACCCTGCTAAACCCAGAAAGCTTCTCACTTCAGGAACATTGCTCGGTCTAGGCCAATCTCTGACCGCCTCAATCTTACTTCGGTCAACCAGAATCCCTTCCTTACTGACAATATGGCCCAGAAATGTAACTTGTGGCAACCAAAACTCAAACTTACTAAACTTAGCATATAACTTATGCTCTCTCAACCGCTGTAGAACCAATCGTAGATGCTGCTCGTGCTCTGTCTCCGACTGTGAATACACCAGGATGTCTGTAACGCCCTGGTTACCCCAGAACAGTTACGGTGAACCGGAAATTTGACTCATTGCCTGAGTCCTTTGGTTAAAAACATGTTCTAAGTGTTATTAACAGGTTAAGGTGAAAACCAGTAAAAAGGAAAGGATATGTTTTATTGATACATAAAACTGTTCATGGGCCCACAAGAACATTTACAAGTTATTTACAACTCAAAAAGGTCAATACTGTTCCAAAATTATAAACCCCGCCGACCTAAGCGGCAAAAATAGGGTAAACCCCCTAGTTCCTCTGAGAACTCCTTGGCCGTGGTGGTCAAGCGGCCGCATATGTACACATCACCACCTAAGCTCTCCACTCAAGGCTGGGTGAGCTTTTCTTTTCCTTTACCTGCACCACATAGCATCCATGAGCCAAAGCCCAGCAAGAAAACATAACATTATATGTAAACATTATCAAATGATTATCATTATAATCACACATAGTTCATAGCTTTCAAACAGATGAGTGAATATCACTTTGAGGTTCTAGTAAACCATACTGAGTGACTGACAAACAGGTCACTAATTCAAATGGAAGAGTGGCTGCTAGGTAAGCCACTAGCCTTCAACAGGTTCTGGTAAACCATACTGAGTGACTGACAAGCACGTCACTGTGGGGCCGGTGCCCATAGCCATGTGACATAACAGTCACAGGGCTCGCTAGCCTTGGCTCTAAATGGCTAGCCCTTGGCTAGACAAGCGCTTTTAATATTGGCATTAATGCTCTTTGAGTCATCCAATGCAGAAAGTTGATTAGATCTAATCTTTATTGGCTTGCGTTGAACACGCTAAGGCCGTCCTGACTAATGAGTCAGCGCAATGTGACCAGTGCCCAGTACCACTGCCGAACCTGACTAATAAGTCACAGCTTCACAGTTGATACTAGAACCTTTGCCAAATCTGACTAATGAGTCAGTACCATGCATAAGTGAGCAACATTTGCTAAGTGTTTCACATTCAATTCATGTCCACATTTATACAACCGACATGCCTCATGAATAGCCATGCATGTCACATTTGGGGTGCAATTTTCTTACCTCTGGTTCGAGCTAGAATGAATAAAAGAACGACCCTTGAGAACGATCAACCTTTTGGTCCTTTAGCGGTTACCTGGTCATAACCAATTATGGGATTCCATCAATAAAATAGATCATAAAAGGTTCCTAAACCAAAACCTAGCCTCCAAGACATCAAACACTACTTAACCGGGTAGTAGGATCGACCCCGAGGCCTAAGGCTTGAATCCCCAAGCTAAAAACACATTTCTGGCCAAAATTGCCCTGATGGGCCGCGACTCACCCTCCTGACAGAGGCGTTTCCACCTTTGAAGCCAACATACGCCGCGGCTCACCATAGCCATGCCGCGACCCTTTACCCAATTCAGCAAACACCAGCTCGACTTCCCCTGCGTTTTCCCTCAAAACCAAACCTTCAAACCAGTTCCAAACATCGACCTAACACCCAATTTAACCCCTAAACTTCATCTACAACTTACCCTCATCAAAACCCAAGTAAAACCTCAACCTAACTCCCATTAATTCCAACTATCCACCAAAGAATTACAAGCTAAAATCTTAAACCAAAACAAAGATAAACCAGAAAGTTATGGCTGAAACTCACCTAAAATCCGAGATTAAACCCCCTTCAATGGCTGAACCAAGTCTACAAACCCAACCCCTTGATTTCCTAGCTTGAAACCTCACTTTGGGCTCAAAAACTCAGAAGAGGAAATGAGAGAAATGGATGTATGGGAAGGGAATTTCTTGCTCTGTTTTTGTTTTGTTTTCTACAGCCATCTAAAGCTTCATATACATCCAAACCAAATGACCTAAATGCCCCTAGGTCATTTAAGGCTTCTAAAGTCATCCCAAGGGTAAAATCGGTACTTTCCACCTTTCCCGTTAATCATAATTAACGCTTCCCAATTCCCGTTAATCTCAATAATCTTGAACACCAATAATTCACATCCCGTTACCCTTTAATGCCCGGTAACATTCTAATCATTAAAAGCACCCCGAGACTCACCCCGAGCCCCGAGCTTAAGCCTGTTATGACCAAACCGATAATTAACATACCATGATCGTCTCATGCCGAATGGCTCGAACAAACCCACATTATAATGTGGTCCCAAAATATATCACCAACACGCATACAAATATACAATTTACCCTCAACGGGCCAAATTACCATCACACCCTTGTAATTAGAAATATGGTCTCACATGCATGCATTTCACATCATATTATAATATAATCCACATATGCATGCATTTTATCAATTAATAACATAATTAAGCAAGTATGGCCCTCCCAGCCTGCTATTCACGCCTTTAAACACATCAGAGAATTCGGGGCATTACAACTATCCCCTCCTTACTGAAATTTCGTCCTCGAAATTTACCTGAATAGCTCGGGATACTGACTCTGCATATCAGACTCCAGCTCCCAGGTCGCTTCCTCGACCTTGCTGTTCCTACACAATACCTTAACCAAAGGTATTGTCTTATTCCTGAGGACTTTGTCTTTTCTATCAAGTATCTGAACTGGCTGCTCCTCAAAGGAGAGATCTGGTTCAAGCTCCAGATCTTCATAACTCAGAATATGGCCCACATCAGATACATACCTCCGAAGAGCTGATACATGGAATACATTATGCATGGCAGACAACGCCGGAGGCAAGGCCAATCTGTAAGCCACCTGACCAATCCTCTCCAGGATCTCAAATGGACCTACAAATCTAGGGCTCAGCTTGCCTTTCTTCCCGAACCTTCTCACCCCTTTCCAAGGCGAGACTCTGAGGAAAACATAGTCTCCTACCTGGAACTCCACGTTCCTGCGCTTGGGATCTGCATAGCTCTTCTGTCTACTCTGAGAAGCAAGCATTCTAGCTCTAATCTTCTCAATAGCTTCACTGGTCCTCTGAACTGCCTCAGGACCTAAGTATCTCCTTTCACCTGTCTTATCCCAATGAATGGGAGATCTGCATTTCTTACCATACAGCATCTCATAAGGTGCTACTCCAATGGTAGATTGGTAACTGTTGTTGTAGGAGAATTCTATCAAAGGCAGATACTTACTCCAAGATCCACCGAAATCCAGCACACATGCCCGCAGCATGTCCTCCAAAATCTGGATCGTCCTCTCAGATTGCCCATCTGTCTGAGGATGATAAGCTGTACTGAACTTCAACTGTGTCCCCATGGCTTTCTGCAAACTCCCCCAAAACTTGGAAGTAAAAGTGGGGTCCCGATCTGACACGATCGACCTAGGTGCACCATGGAGCCGCATGATATCTCTCACATAGAGATCTGCATACTGATCAACTGTATATGTAGTCCTCACTGGCAGAAAGTGAGCTGACTTGGTGTAGCGATCAACTATCACCCAAATAGAATCATGCTGACCAACGGTCCTGGGTAAGCCCACCACAAAACCCATTGTGATGTCTTCCCACTTCCACTCTGGGATATCCAGAGGCTGCAGTGACCCTGCCAGCCTCTGATGCTCAGCCTTGACCTGTTGACATGTCAAGCACTTAGCCACATATTCAACTACATCTCTCTTCATCCCTGGCCACCAATACAACGATCTCACATCCTGATACATCTTCGTGGTGCCTGGATGCAAAGAGTATGGTGTAGTATGAGATTTATCCAGAATCTCTCGCCTCAATGCAGTGTCTAACGGAACACATATCCGCCCCTTGTATCTCAACAAGCCTATCTCAGACACCGTATAATCTCTGGATGCTCCAGCCAGAACATCCTCTCTGATCTTGATCAGCTGTGGATCACTCAACTGACCTTCTTTGATTCTCTCCAACAGTGTAGACTGTAGCGTAATGTTAGCCAACTGGCCCACCAACAACTCTATACCAGCTCTGGTCATATCATCTGCTAACTCCCTGGCTATCAGCCTCATACCATGAATCTGTCCCAGACCCTTCCGGCTTAAAGCATCAGCTACCACGTTGGCTTTTCCTGGATGATACAGAATCTCACAATCATAATCTTTTACTAACTCCAGCCAACGCCTTTGTCTCATATTCAGGTCTTTCTGGGTGAAGAAGTACTTCAGGCTCTTGTGGTCTGTATAGATCTCACACTTCTCTCCATAGAGATAATGCCTCCATATCTTCAAAGCAAAAACCACAACTGCCAACTCTAAATCATGAGTGGGATACCTTTTCTCATACTCCTTCAGCTGACGAGAAGAATAAGTTATTACCTTCTCTGATTGCATCAAAACACAGCCCAAACCCTGATGAGAAGCATCACAGTAAATCACAAACTTCTCCTGGTCTGTCGGAAGGCTCAGAATCAGAACTATAATCAATCTCTGCTTCAGTTCCTGGAAGCTGTTCTCACATTTATCTGACCACACAAACTTCTGATTCTTGTGTGTCAGCTCAGTCAAAGCAGTAGCAATCTTCGAGAACCCTTCCACGAAACGCCTGTAATAACCTGCCAACCCAAGGAAACTTCTAACCTCAGAAGCATTCTTTGGCCTTGGCCAATCTCTGACCGCTTTGATCTTTGCTGGATCTACCTTAATCCCCTCCTTACTGACAATGTGTCCAAGAAAGGATACCTGAGACAACCAGAATTCACACTTCTTGAACTTTGCAAACAGTCTGTGTTCCCTCAATCTCTGTAGAACCAACCTCAGATGCTGCACATGCTCTGACTCAATTTGAGAGTATACCAGAATATCATCGATGAAGACGATCACAAACTGGTCTAAATAATCCTTGAACACTCTGTTCATGATATCCATAAAAGCAGCAGGGGCATTAGTTAATCCAAATGACATAACTAGAAACTCATAATGCCCATACCTGGTACGAAAAGCGGTCTTCGGTATGTCTCCCTCCTTGACCCTCAACTGATGATAACCAGAACGAAGGTCAATCTTAGACAATACCGTCTTACCTTGCAACTGATCAAACAAGTCATCTATCCTTGGCAAAGGATACCGGTTCTTAATTGTTAACTTATTTAGTTCTCTGTAATCTATACACATTCTCAGAGAACCATTCTTCATTTTCACAAACAGAACTGGCGCGCCCCAAGGTGAGAAACTAGGTCTAGTAAAACCCAAGTCTAACAACTCTTGCAACTGTACTTTCAATTCTTTCAACTCAGCCGGGGGCATTCTGTAAGGCGCTCTAGACATTGGCTCCGTCCCTGGTGCCAGTTCTATAACGAACTCAATTTCTCTGTGTGGTGGTAACCCTGGAAAATCTTCTGGAAACACATCCAGAAACTTACATACAAGTCTAGTATCCTCTGGTCTCACTGGCATGACCTGAGTGGTATCAACCACACTGGCTAAGAATCCAATGCAACCTCTTTGCAGTAGATCCCTGGCCCTCAACATAGAAATCATAGGAATGCGGGGTCCATGCACAACACCAACAAACACAAAAGGATCCACTGGTTGTGGCAGCCAGGCTGGCCAAACATGTACACACTGCCTCACGCTCACCCCGCTCATGGTTGGTTGGCTTTCTCCTTGCCCTTACCTGCACCACAGAGCATCTGTGAGCCGAAGCCCAGCAAGAAAACCCATAACAGATAACATATGCAAAGACATACACCAAATAAATAAACTGGCCTTCAATAGGCTAAACACATACGGCCAAGCCGTCCTAGGCGCTTTACCAGGCCCTGGGTTCGCGGTCTACACCGTGAGGATATCCCAGGTATCCTTTAGGGTCTCGCCCTGGCAACTCACACTCCACGTGCTCAACGCTGCTCCCGGCCCCTTGCCGTACTCGGCCTTGAACTCAGTGTGCCCAACGCCGTTCCCGGCCCTTTGCCGACCTCGGCCTATACCATTCTCGGCTCTTGCCGATCATTCACATATTAGCACTCATAGCATAATAAACAAGTACAAAATACTAACAAATACAGTCAAAGGGCTACGCCCTGCAATTCAAACATATTGGTCTCAGCCCTGCATACAAGCTCTATGGGAACAAGGGTTTTCTTACCTGAGTCCCGAGCTTTCCGAGCACCGATGTCCCGAGCACAGTCCTCTAACTTGAGCCTCGCCGAAACATTAGTCACAACACATTAACAATATCCAACCATCAAGTTCTAATCCATCAAATAACTTCGAGCCAAATCTCTAACCTCCGGGACCTTGAATTCTATCGATCCGGGTGATAAAATCCATCCTGAGCCTTAATCATTGAGTTCCCAAGCCTAAACACCCTTAAAAACTCAAGCTGGCACTAAGGGCCGCGGCTCTACCCTCAAGCGCCGCGACTAGCCTTGAAATAGAGGCTAGCATCTCCTAGGAGTACACACGAGCCTCAGTGCGCCCACCAAGCGCCGCGACGTGCATGAAACTTCTCGGCCTCCCATGGCCGCGCGCGCACACGGGCCGCGGCATGCCCTCCTAGGACCGCAGCCCTCTCCTCCAAACCCAGAATTCTTCACCTTTCTCCTGCATTTTCTTCAAACCAAATCATCATGTAATCAAGCTAACAGTTCCAGACAATCAACCCCAATATTCTAGCCCAGTTCCAACATCAAAGCCCATCAAAACCTGCTCCAAAACTCAACTAAAGTACCCAAGAACAGATCAAATTCTACCCACATGCATAACCTAAAATCACAACTGAAATTCAAGCATAATCCCCATAGTTAGAGCTTACCTTTGCTGTGTTATGCTTCTGAACTGGTTCCTCAAATGCCTAGCCCTTAGCTCCTTAACTCCAACAGCCAAAAGTCCTCAATTCTAGACTAGTTCCACCAAAGTTCTCCTTTAATATGCCTTAGAGAAGAGAAGGTGAGAGAGAGAGAGAGTAATGAGAAGCTATCCTCAGCTGGGAAGGAGAGTATATGTCGGTTCCCTAAGTTTCTAAATGATTCTTCCTTTTTTTTTTATTCACTTAAGTCTATGTGGTTACCTCAAGGCTCGGGGTACCAAAACGTCCCCGAGGGCAAAATGGTAAATTTCCCCAATATTCCCTCCTAGACATTCTATCCTCAAATATATCTCCAAATATTTATTTCCATAACCCGATAACCCCATAACACATCTAATACCCAAATTACCCCTCGACTCACCCCAAGTCGGAATCTCAACCCTGTTGTGACTTTCTGGCTAACTGCTCCCCAGGACTGTCTCGGATTGTGCTGCACAGACATATCACATATATATAGCATTTATCACATTTATACCCCTAATATCCAGACGGGGCCCACATGCACATTTAACTCAACTAAACATGTGTCATTATCATATATTCACATTAATTCATATATTAACACAATAATTCATTTATTGCCCTCCAGGCACACTAATCAGAGCCCTAAGCCCTATTAGTAAATTCGGGTCGTTACACGTAGGCTATTACATTTCCGGATTGCATCAGTACACACCCCAAAACCTATCTAGAAGCATCACAGTAGACTACAAACTTTTCATTGTGTGACGGCAGACTCAATACTGGAGCGGTGATCAGTCGTCGCTTCAACTCCTTGAAACTGTTCTCACACCTGTGATCGTTAAAATATGTACGCAAGTGCACATAATCGATTCAAGTAATATAGATAATAAATAAAGTATCATTCCCACAAGGATTATTAACCAATTACCAATAATCGTTCTTAAATTTCTATTTGGCAAACAAAATATAGATGAATAAATCTAATTATAAAATTTTAATTAACTATGAACAAAATAACTAATCAAAAGATGAAAATCAATAATAAAAAGACCTAGGGTATTAACTTCATCAACTTTTCATTCTACTAATTTTATTAATCAATTTTAAATTTCTTCCTTCTTTATCTAATAACAGGTTAACGTAAATCAATTCCTATTCTTTTTCAAGATATAAGATCTCATTCTAGATGCAGGTTTTCTACATCTCTGTGATAAACTTAAACATATAGCAGGCATTAAGCATAGAAACCTAATTACTACACAAACCATACAGGTACTTTCATCCAATATGTAACCTATGTTTATATAATGATAGCATATTCAATTCTCATCTTTCGAATTTGAATCAAAATCATAAATCAAGCAAATATTGATAGGTATTTACTAGCATTAAGTAAACATAATATAGATTAGAATAAAGAAGAAAAATCAATAGAACATCATAATTAAATTAAATAGAAATTCAAGTGACTACATTAAACCCTAAAATAAAATGTTTAGTTCATATTAGACATGACTAAATCAACAAAATAATAATTCAGAAACATAAGATTCAAAGACCTGAAGAAGAAAGAAAAAATATAAAAGTGCAGAAAAACTAATCTACGAATCAAAATTAGTCTCTAAAAACGTAATTAAAATTTGACCTCCTCTCTAATTAAACCCTAAAATTTGAATTTATACTAAAAATCACGAATCCGTTGTTTTTTCATAGGCAAGCCGCGACTTGGCCTTCCCTAGGTCGCGGCCCGTGTCAATTTTAAAACCCCTCCGAGTCTGCAAATGTCTTCAGGCACTGCAACTCAGGCACTATCAAGTTGCGGCCCATGTCTTTGATGTCCACCTGATTTAGCCTCTGGCTTCCCCTAGTGTTGTGACTTCTAAGAGAAAGTTACGACACTAATTCCCTTCAACAACTTTGTGTTTCTGACTTGACTAGAGTCGCGACTCTAAACTCCTAGTCGTGGCTCTAATTCCATTATTTCCCAATTTAAGCCTTTCAACCTCATTCTTTCATCAAAAACTAATTTTAAATTGTCCTTAGCACCATTTTGAGTCGAACAACCACCAAGAGCTTCGTTTTTCCACCATTTACTCTTCTTTTTACATTTTTCTCATGATTCAATGCACCAACCTACAAAAAAGACAGACAAAAACATAATCTTGCACAAAACAAACATAAAGACTCAAGATTACCACAAAAACACATTCTAAAATGACACTAAAATGAAGTTATTGACATGTCTCTCCATACATACGCAGTCTTCTTACGTGTCAGTTCGGTCAATGGTGTGGCTATTCTAGAGAATCCCTCGACGAATCGCCGATAGTACCCTGCTAATCCCAAGAAACTCCTAACCTCTGGTACACTGCTCGGCCTAGGCCAATATCTCACTACCTCAATCTTACTTGGGTCCACCAGAATCCCCTCCTTACTGACAATATGACCCAAAAATGTTACTTGGGGTAGCCAAAACTCACACTTGCTAAACTTAGCATATAACCTATGCTCTCTCAACCGTTGTAGTACCAGGCGTAGATGTTGTCCATGCTCTATCTCTGACTGAGAGTACACCAGTATGTGGTCAATGAATACGATCAAAAACTTGTCTAGATAATCCTTGAAGGCCATATTCATCAAGTCCATGAAGGCTGCTAGGGCGTTGGTTAGTCCAAAGAACATAACCAGGAATTCATAGTGTCCATACCTTGTGCAGAAAGCGGTCTTTGGTATGTCCTCCTCTTTAATCCTTAACTGGTGGTAGCCTGACCGAAGGTCAATCTTAGAGAACATTATCTTCCCCTGTAGTTTATCGAACAAGTCGTCGATCCTAGGCAGTGGGTACTTATTCTTGATAGTCAACTATTTCAACTCTTTGTAGTCAATACTTGTCCTTAAGGATCCATCCTTCTTCTTCACGAACAACATTGGAGCACCCCACGGTGAAAAACTTGGTCTGATGAATCCCAAATCCAGTAACTCCTGCAAATGAATCTTCAGTTCCTTTTACTCTAGCAGAGCCATTCTATAAGGTGTCCTAGATACTGGCTCCATCCCTTGCGCCAATTCTATGACGACCTCGATCTCTTGGTGTGGTGGAAACCCTGGAAAATCTATGGGGAATAAATCAGGAAACTCACATAGTAGTATGGTCTCATTCGGTCCAACCGAAACAACTCTAGAAGTATCCACAATGTTTGATAGGAATCCTATGCAACCCTCTTGCATTAGGTCTCTAGCCTTTAGTGTCGAAATCATAGGTACTCGCGGTCCACTCATTGTCCCCAAGAATACAAGGGGTACCTCCCATTCCGGTTCAAAGGTCACCATCATGCACTTGTAGTCAATCGTCAACCCGTACTTCGATAACTAATCCATCCCTAGGATCATATCAAAGTCATCCATTGCTAACTCAATCAGGTCCACCGACAACTCTCTACTGTCTATCTCAACTGGAAATACTCTAACCCATCTCCTAGAGACTACCAGTTCCCCGGTCGGCAACAAAGTCCTGAATTCCCTAGCATACAAATCACTAGGTCTACACAACTCATCATCAATCTAGTAGAAACAAATGCATGAGTATCCCATGAGTTAATCAATGCAATAAAAGAAGAACCAGCACTAGAAATTTGACCTGTCACAATCGAGGGGCTAGCCTCAGCCTCAGTCTTGGTCAAGGTAAATACTCTGGCTAGAGTGAGACTGTCGCTCTATTTCGACTCTTCCTTCCTGGCTTGTGGGCAGTCCTTCCTCAAATGACTAATGCACCCACAAGTAAAGTAGGCCCTAATCTTGTACTCTCCCTGATGTCATCGTCTGCATCGAGGATACACTAGGAAACATCTCTAGTTGTCTCCCCCGCCCTTACGGCCATTGAAAGCACCCTGTGCCCTCCTATCTGAGCCAGGAGGAACAAAAGTATCTGGGACCTTTCTCTTCTGTTCACTGGGGCCACTACCCCGGCTAGATCCAATAAAAGGAGGCACCGTCCTCCAACCATCGCGCCTAGCAACACCTTCTCTCCATATCTGATCCTTAGCCCCCTCAGCTGTAAGAGCCTTCTTGTAGTGTCTCAAAATTTTACTTAGCCAGATAGTAGTAGTAGTAGTAGTAGTAGTAGTAGTAGTAGTAGTAGTAGTAGCTTGTAGTATTTTAGTTTTCGTGATTATTACTTCAAGCCGGGATTTAGTTGGAAACTCGTAGAAATAGTTATAGATTTTATAAGTTTAACCTATAGTTTAGAAATAGTAATTTTAACATAAGGTTTGGTTAATATAGCTGGTCCTAGAAATGATATTTATTATAACCTAAGGTTTAGATAGAATAATTAAGAACGTGACACTTGTCACATGCATGTTTATTAAGGATTTAAGGATTTTAGATTAATAAATTAATAAAGGATAGATCTAGAAGGTCTAGAACCTTCCAGCAGCTGTTAGGATCACGTTTTATTCAATCAAAGTTGTTTAAACAAACTTCAAGTGTGTTGAAAGTGTGCAAAAACATGTTTAAAATATCAGCGTATGCTGATATATCGCAGCTATAGGGGTCGATATATCGCCTAAGGTTGATATGGAAAATACGTCGACTTCGCACGAACGAAACCACAAAGGCTAGGGACATAGGGGTAGGCAATATATCGCCAGTAGGGGGCGATATATTGCCAGTAGGGGGCGATATATCGACCATTTATGGTATTTTTTAAACTCTGTGGAAACCGAATTAGTAACAACCCTCAACAACTTGGACTTGCTCTTGAACATTTTTGATCGAGTTATGGGCATCCATTGAACAGAAAATTCAAATTTATTCAATTATTATTCATTTATTAATTCTTTTTTAAAAGGGTTTAGTTTTACTCCTTGAACTCTATAAATAGGACCTTGCAATCAGCCATTTCATTCATCATTCAAGCATTCTTCAGAGCCTCCAAGCTGCTAAGTTTATTATTGAGAGAAAACACTAGGTTTTGGGGATTAAAAGCTTTCCAATATAAGATTTTCTAAACACTTGGGAAGTAAGATAGAGTGACATTTCGGTTTTTGAGGTATAGATCAAAGTTCTAGTCTATCCAAGGTATTCTTATCCTCAGGTTTAGTTCATTATAGTTCTTTTTATTCTTTCATTTTCTTCCAGATCCTAACTTGTTATTATGGCTTTTGGTTAGGTGTTTAAATTTCTTAAAACTTAAGGTTTTCGGTAAGTTTCTATCTTGATGATTTAGATCTTCTTTTCATCTCCATTTCTTTAGAAAACTTATGGATCTTACTGTTTGGTTTTAGGAGTTTTCAATCTCGCTCTTGTCTCCAATATCCCAGTTTTTGGTAAGGAAAATAGGTTAGATTTTATGCGTTATGATTATGTTTATATGCTATGTGTATGTATGTATATATATATGTATATGTTTTATGTTGTAGTCCCTTGGAAAATATAGTTTTTTAGATAGCAAATAAGCAAATCCCAAGATTTTTATCATTATCGTATACTATAGTTATGATTTAACCTACCTAGAATAGTAGCAAGAGGACCTAGATGGTTTATCATATACTATATTGTGTTTAAATCTACATCAAATAGTAGCAAGAGGACCTAGATGTTTTACTACGGTAATGAGTTAATGGCCATTAATATTGTAGTCCTATGTTTTATGATCTACTTTTTTACGTCATATGTTTTATGATTTATGTTTATTTTAGTCTTATGTTTTATGATATGTTTTAGTAGATTTTCCTTACTGGGCATTAGGCTCATTCTTTTTTATTTTAGATGGTGCAGGAAATTAAACTTGGAAGGCGGGATGGATTCGTGGCATTTTGGCATATGTATTGAGTGAGGACAAAATGATTGGACTGCTAGGAAAGATCGAGGATGAAGTTTATATTTTTGAGTTTTTTTTAATTTATGTATTTATTTTTCCGCATTTAGTATTTGAACAATTAATTAAAGGTTTTGTTTTCCTTATGATTTTATGTAATAACAATGGGATCTCGTATTTTGGATTTTTATAATAAAGTTCTATTATTTTATGCATGTATTCCAAAATAGTAGTTATGCTTAGTTGTTTTAATGGTCCGGGGTCTTAGAGTTAGTCGGGGCATTACACTTCTCCACTACATGTGCATAGGTGGTAGTTTCCGGATCCAAGGTTATCTTAACATCACGGGCGATCATAACATTCAATCCCCGCACAAACCAATCTCTTCGTGCCATGTCAGTAGGCACCAAATCAGGCGTGAACATTGCTAACCAGTCAAACTTCAAAGCATACTCAGTAACTGTCGTCTGGTTCTGAGTCAGGTTTGTAAACTCATCAACCATCGCAGGTCAAACTACGACACTGTAATACTTCTCATTAAATATATTCCTAAACTCTTCCCAAGTCATGATTGCAACATTCCTTATCTGAGATAAAACATCCCACCAGATGCAGGCATCCTTTCTCAACATGTAGCTGGCACAGGTTACTCTCTCATTCCCTTCCACCCTCATGAAATCCAAGATGGAAGAAATCATGTTCATCCATTACTCTACCCATAGTGGGTCTGGGCCACTGTGACAGTCAGTATCCCGTGATCCGTAAGGGGAAAGACTGGGTAAAGCTGTGCAATCCCACACCACCTGGGGAAGGTTAAGTGTGATGATTCTAAGACTATGTAGGTATGGTACTACACAGTTGAAGATGGCTTAAATGGATTGATGGGTACTACCTATGCCAACAAGATGCATCTTCTTTTCAGTAGCCCATCACTTGAGAACTCCAAAGTTAAGCGTGCTTGACCAGGAGCAATCTTATGATGGGTGACCTCCAGGGAAGTTTCCCCAGGAAGCGTGCGAGTGAGGACAAAGCACGCTGGAAAGACTCGTGTAGGGTCAGTTGTTATTCCAGGAAGCAACCATAGTGACGTGGGGTGTTACAAATGGTATCAGAGCCTTGACCCAGTCGGAAGTGTGGCTGACGGGGACGTTGGGCCCGTAAGGGGGGTGATTGTGACAGTCAGTATCCCGTGATCCATAGGGGAAAGACCGAGTAAAGCTGTGCAATCTCACACCGCCTGGGGAAGGTTAAGTGTGATGATTCTAGGACTATGGAGGTATGGGACTACACAGTTGAAGAGGGCTTAAATGGATTGATGGGTACTACCTATGCCAACAGGATGCATCTTCTTTTCGGTAGCCCATCACTTGAGAACTCCAAAGTTAAGCGTGCTTGACCCTGAGCAATCTTATGATGGGTGACCTCCTGGGAAGTTTTCCCAGGAAGCATGTGAGTGAGGAAAAAGCACGCTGGAAAGACTCGTGTTGGTTTGTAGGGTCAGTCGTCATTCCAGGAAGCAACCATAGTGACGTGGGGCGTTACAGCCACCCTCAAAGGTGGGAGGATGCTGCTTCCTGAACCTCTTATACAAAGGTTCCCACCTATTTTCCATAACAGGATGGACTGGAACTGGTGCCACATCCTTTGGAACCTGTAACCCAATGCCCTGAGGAGGGGCATGTTGCCTCAACTGTTGAAGCTCCTCTTCTATTTGACAGAGTCTAGCTTCCATCTAGGCAAATAACTATTGCCAATTCAGTGGGGCAGGTGGAGGGTCCTTACCCTGGTTGCCATCCTCGACCATATTGTCGCGACATTACTATAATATGCATGCAATCAATGACGTTGCACATCAGACATAATAACAACATCCAAAACCACCTCCCAATTTCATCAACCAATCACAACCAGCAAGTCCACAAGTCACACACAACATAAAACAATCTAGGGGCCATGCCCTAATATCATGCATATAATAACACTTTCATCATGCGCTATCTAGATATTCAGGCAAACAAGGCAACTTAAACGAACAATTAAGCATATAATTCATTAATCACCAACCAACCCTGAGTCAAGCTATTCACTAGTAGCGAGCATACATGTTCAGTCGACTCCAGGAACCATAATGCTTGGCACGCTTTGATACCAAGTTGTAACACCCTACTTCCAAAACTCCAAAACCCAAAGAGAGAGGGAGTGAACCGAATGAGAGAGAGAGAGAGAGAGAGATGGAAATCTTCCTTCTGTTTCCTTCTAACCCCCTTCTAGAGTCTCAGCAGCCTAAGTGCTTAAGCCTATCCCTTAGCCAAAAGTCCAAAATACCCCTTAAGTTTATCTTAATCCTCAGGTGCCACCAAGGGAAATTTCGTCAATTTCCACATCCCGCTAAATCCTCGAGTGTTCCTATAAATCCCCGTTTAATTCTGACATGTTCAAAAAATTGCTAAATTACTACCCGTTACCCACTAAGTCTCGAACACCGACTGTGTTCCCAAAATACCTCTAGGCTCCTCCCAAGCCGGGTATTCAGCCCCGTTGTGACTATTTAACTAAACTGCTGCTTGAGACCGTCTTGGATCGTGCATCACAAATAGATCACCACTCACTCGTGGTATCAATCACAACATACACATTTATCATATTTATGCCCTTAACAGGCTAAAATTACAAATATGCCCTTGATAACCAAATGGGTCCCACATGCATATTTAATTCACCTAACACATGCATTTATAATCACATAATTATTTAATTTACTTATTAGCATAATTAAATCAATTATTGCCCTTCCGGCACGCTAATCAAGGCCCTAAGCCTTATTAGCAAATTTGGGACGCTACAGGCTAGCTAGTAGGTGAGTCTGTGGTTTTCCTTTTCCTATGGGTTGCATGTTTAACACGACCGATGTGTGGTTTTTTCTTTGGGTGTTCTTGTGGAAGGCTGGTCGTAGTAATTGAGGGTGGTGCCGGAGTCTCTGGAAAAGCCAGAGAAGGTTGTTCTTGATCCTCGAACAATAGAGCGAGAAGATTGTTGTCTATTGGTCTCTCACCTCCCCAGCGATCATTCATGAATATATGAGAAGAGTAAAGGGGAAGTGAGAATCTACGACCAATAGATAGAAGAAAAAGAAATGTAAGGATAGCACTGCTCGTGTATAAAAGTTAAGCTTTTATACGACCAGCAGCATCCTGATAAAAACACGATAAACATGCGAGCATGTTGGAAAATCAAAGAGTGAAGAAAAACTTTTCAACTCCAAAAATAGGCGGGAAAAACCAAGTTTTCTCGAAATACCCAAAATCAAATTTTCACTTCGATTTTGGACTCGAAATCAGTGTAAATATACCCCATATTCCTTCTAAACATTGTTTTGTACATTATATTGCCTAAAATTCCTATTCTAGCATAGTTATTCTATGTGTTTTTTGCCTAAACCCGATTTACCCAAAAACTCACCAAGAACAGTGTAAACCAGTTATGAAAACAGGTAAATCAAAGCCAAAATGCATGAAGATTCCTACAAAAATAAGAGTAGGGGTTGAAAACTTACTTGAATTATGGATTATGGAAGAAATCGCAAAGGTTTTGCTCGAAGTTGCTAGAGGATGCCTCAGATCGCACTGGAGTCTCTAGGTTTCTTGGAGGTTTTTTCTGAAGCGTTCTTGAAGGGAGAGAAGGTTCAGGTAAAAAATGAAAAGGGGTGAAGGGACTTATATTTTTACTACTCGGGGCATTAATGGAAAGTAATGATGGGAATAGGGTTTCGATGCATGGGGAATTGCAATAACCATCTAAACGTGTCTGGGGAACCGAAACAACAATGATTACTTACCTTTTCAAGAAAGCAAGTACTGACAGATGTGATGGTGTAACATCCTAAACTCCAGGGACCATTACGGTGTGCATTTTAAATAGTGCTAAACTCGCTAATCGAGTCATTTGGCCATGATCGTGTAACTAAGTATGATTAGCGGTTTAGGTTTACAAATTTTGGTTAAGATATAACGTTTCACTAAAACGTTTACTATCTACATTAGGATCTCAAAAATATAATTTAAAGGTTAATTACAAGAAAACATTTACAACTAGGCGACCTAAGCGGCGAAATAGGGTTTAACCCTAGTTTCTATTTCAACCCTCGACCGTGGCGGTCGAGCAGCCGCATATGTACACGTCGTCACCTAAGCTCTCCAACTCAAGGATGATCCAACTTTCTTTTGCCTTTACTTGCACCACATAGCACCCGTGAGCCGAAGCCCACCAAGAAAACTTAATTTTCTCATGAGCAGTAATAACATGTCATTAAATCATAATGTTCATGCCTAGCAATGATAGCCCTATTCATGCATGCAAATAAGTTCAGATAATGATGGGAAATCCATGATGAGGAATCTTGCCCTCCTGAATGGATGACTATCAAGTCAATCCTAATCAGATGAGTGATTTAACACTTTGAGGTTCTGTTAACCATGATGGAGCGTATATCTCTAATCAGATGAGTGATTTAACACTTGAGGTTCTGTTAACCATAATGGAGCGTATAGCTCTAATCAGATGAGTGATTTAACACTTGAGGTTCTGTTAACCATAATGAGTGACTAATGAGCAAGTCACTACTGTAAACCAGATGAGTGACTAATGAGCGAGTCACCACAGGGCTTAGCACCCACAGCCATGTGACAATGTAGTCACCTGGGCCTTCTGTCCCTGGCTCTAAGTGACTAGCCATAGGCTAGACAAGCGCTTTTAGTTTTCATCAAACTTGAAGTCGGTCCAACATTAATGCTCATGATGAGTCATTCAATGCAGATGTCGATTAGATCTAATCTTTTTCAGCTTGCGTTAAAGACGCTAAAACCGTTCTTGACTTATTAGTCAATACCATATGACCAGTGCTCAATACTACTGCCGAACTTGACTAGTGAGTCATAGCTTCACGGTTAATACTGACACCATTGCCAATTCTGACGAGTGAGTTAATGCCACACACAAGTAAGCAATGCAACCAAGCATATATCATATGTCAAATATCCAAATGTAGGGTATTCAACATGCTTACTTAACAATTGCCAGCATAATTAGGATCATGCACAAACATAGAGACTCAAACTCTAATAAATCTCATATTCAACATTCATGGCAAGCCCTAATCACATGTTTCTCGTGCATCACATGCATCACATACTGGGTGTAGTTTTCTTACCTCTGGTTCGAGCGAGAAATAATAACTAAACGACCCTTGAGAACGATCGATCCTTTGATCTCTTAGTGGTCACCTAGTCATAACCAATTATAACTTCCATTAATGAAAATCAACAATAAAAGGGTCTTGACCTAAACCTCACTCCCGAGACCCCAAATTGTACCCAACGGTGAGTAGATTCGATCCCAAGCCTTAGGAATTGAAACCCTGAGCCAAAAACCCTAAAAAATGCCTAAAACATGCATCAGGAAAAATAAGGTAGCACTACAGCGCTGCCCCCCTAGCGCCCCAGCGCTACAACAAGGGTAGATTTGCCCTGCCTAGCGCTGTAGCGCTAGGACCAGGAAGAATTTCCCTGGTTCTTCCCTCCTTCGACTCCTCCTTTCCCAACCTAAAAAACAAGCTTCCAAACTCCATTTAAACCTCCAATTGAATCCAAAAACCATCTACACATGACCTAGGCATCATAACCTAAGTAACCTTTGCCAAAAACCCCCATTGAATTCTCAACTTTCCAACTCAAGAACCAAACTAAAAATCAAATGGAAACAGAGCAAGAACAAGAGATTCTATGGTTAAAAACTTACCCCAAGCTCAAAATTACACTCTCTTCAATGGTGGAGCACAACCCTAGCTTGGTTCCTCAAAAGGAGCTTCAAAATTCAAAGGAAAATGGAAGAGAAATGGTGATCGGTTGAGGAGAAGAAGATGCTCTATTTTGGTTAACTTCCACAGCCTTTTAATGGCTAAATATAACCTTAGGGTGAAAAGACCTAAATGCCCTCATGCCTAATTAAAACCCTTAACAGCCACCAAGGGAAAAATCATCCTTTCCTGCCTATTTCGTTAATCATAATTAACACCCTCCAATTCCCGTTATTTCCAATATTCTCAAATACCAATAAATCATATCCCATTACCCTTTAATTCCTGGCAATGTTCCAATCACCAAATTACCCCGAGACTCACCCCGAGCCCCGAAACTAATCCCGTTATGACCAGACCGATAACTTGCATTCAAAGATCGTCTCATGCCGAATGGCTCGAACAAATCCACATATAATGTGGTATTATTCATAATTCATCAACATGCATGAAAATACACAATTACACCCTCAACGGGACAAATTACCAAAATACCCTTATAATTAAAAATGGACCCATATGCATGCATTTATCATCATATTATAATATAATTCACATAAACACGCATATAATCATTTAATAGCATAATAAATTAATTATGGCCCTCCTGGCCTCCTAATCAAGGTCCTAAACCTTATTAGGGATTTTGGGGCTTTACAGACGGGTCAGTTGAATTGCTGGTCGAATAAGTTAATTAAATGTTGATCGCATTAAAATAAACTTGGGGGGCAAATTTTTCCCTAAAATATTTGCATGATGATGTGGCATGTTTAAGATGTGCATGGACAACACGTGACTAGTTATTAATGAAGACCTGGTCGATCAACGACCAGGGTATCAAGAAGAAATTGAGCTGCCCAATAGGCGCAAGGAATATGATGAGCAGCAGGGAAGAAGATGTGCTGACATATGCGACCAGATTTTCTCGTAGGACCGAAGTCAGCATTCAAGGACGGTTATGAGTTAGATATTTCCAGGATATTTGATTCTCTTTATATGTAAAGATCGTTATTTCTGTTATTATTTAAATATGATTGTAGCACAAGTTAAGGATGGCCCATAGGCCCATATGTATAGCCTTGAGCCTATATATAGGACCCATGGGATTCATTTAAGAGATAGGCAGTTTTTTGTATTCAGAAAGTGAACAAGTGATTTTATACACGATTCTTTGTATTCAACTTTGGAGCTTGTGAAACTTAGTGAACCCTAGTTCACTGATCGCAGGTTTTGTAGTTTACATCAATAAAAAACACTAAGTGGACGTAGTTTATTACCAATCTCTGGGGCCGAACCACTATAAAATCATTGTGTTGTTTTAGTTCTTGTGTTCAGGTTTATAATTCTTATTGTTTTTAGTGATTCCGTGTCGTTGACTAAATCGAGGGTCAACAAGGGGATAGTTGTAACGTCCCCAATTCACTAATAAGGCTTAGTGCCTTGATTATTGTGCCAAGAGGGCCTAATTGGATTTTTATGCGTTAATTGTGGTTATACATGTGCGATTAGGTGAATTATATGAGTTATATTATGTTATGGCTGCTTATGCATGTTTAAGTGTATTAAATGTGCTTATAGGCCCAATTCCGTTAAAAGGGCATCTTCGTAATTCTTGACCCATTAAGGGTATATGTGTAATATACATGCTTTAAGAGTGAGACTGTAACGCCCTACTACCCAGAGACCGTTACAATGTGCATTTTAAACAGTGCTAAACTCGCTAATCGAGTCATTTGGCCATAATTATGTAACTAAGTATGATTAACAATTTAGGGTTAAAATTTTTGGTTAAGATACAACGTTTCAGTAAAACGTTTACTGTATACATTGGGATCCCAAAAACATAATTTAAAGGTTAATTACAACAAAAGATTTACAACCAGCCGACCTAAGCAACAAAATAAGGTTTAACCCTAGTTCCACTTTAAACCCTCGGTCGTGGCGGTCGAGCAGCCGCATATGTACACATCGTCACCTAAGCTCTCCAACTCAAGGATGGTCCAACTTTCTTTTGCCTTTACCTGCACCACATAGCACCCGTGAGCCGAAGCTCAACAAGAAAACTCAATATGCTCATGAACAGTAATAACATGTTAATAAATCATAATAGGCATGCCTAGCAATAATAGCCCTATTCATGCATGCAAATAAGTCCAAATAATGATGGTGGATCCTGCCCTCCTGTGTGGACGACTATCAAGTAAATCCTAATCAGATGAGTGATTAACACTTTGAGATTCTGATAATCATGCTGGGGCGTGTAGCCCTAATTAGATGAGTGATTAACACTTGGAGATTCTAATAATCATGTTGAGGCATGAGCCCTAATCAGATGAGTGATTAACACTTGGAGATTCTAATAATCATGTTGGGGCATGCAGCCTTAATCAGATGAGTGATTAACACTTGGAGATTATGATAATCATGTTGGGGCGTGTAGCCCTAATCAGATGACTGAATAACACTTTGAGAATATGATAATCATGCTGGGGCGTGCAGCCATAATCAGGTGACTGAATAACACTTTGAGATTCTGATAATCATGCTGGGGCGTGTAGCCCTAATCAGATGAGTGATTGATGAGTGAGTCACTAACTTAAACTAGATGAGTGACTATGGAGTCACAAACTTGAATCAGATGAGTGACTGATGAGTGAGTCACTAACTTGGGCTCCGCACCTGATTAGTGCTCAAAAATATCATTTTATTAGTCTTAAAAGTGTAAAATTAATTAAGTTTTAATTAATATTTTCACGGATTTATTGTCATATATTTTATATTTGAAAATATTAATTTTAATTTAATTTGTGTTTAATTTTCAGGAAATAAAATATATTTTTGACACAAAGAAAAAGAAATGAGAAAGAAAGAATTAAAATTGAAGAAATCATGAAGAAAATGGTATTTTTGAAGGAGAAATAAGCCCAAAATCAAGCCCAAAATGGAGCCAGCCGCCAACCAGCCGCCACTGACGCGAGCCTGACGCACTGTCCCCACGTGGCCGACCACGGCTGCCACAACCTGACGCATGCCTGCCACCTGACGCGTCTGACGCGCTTGACGCGTCTGACGCGCTTGACGCGTCTGACGCGCTTGTCCCCCACTTCACCAGCAGCCACTTCCCATTTTCATCAGCTTTTTGAGCCACTTTCCCATTATTTTGTACACGATTTTTACACGTTTTTGGTCCTATTTTCTCTATAAATAGAGAACCAAAGCCAGTGTAAATTATCAGATTGGAGAGTGGGAAAAATACACTTTGTATTGTGTCTTTTTTTTTTTTTTGGTAATTCAGATCAGTATATTGTGTCTTTTTTTTATTTCTAGTTTAGTTTTACTTGTTTTAGGTGACAAAAATGAGTGAATTATTTTAGAAATATTGGTGAGGTTAGAGTGTAGTTGTTGTACTTTTCATTCTCAATTTTGATATTGATTCTTCTTCTGATTTATTTCCATATCTCATTAATTATTTTGTTTCTCATATTCTAATTTATTTTCTAAAATTATTTAGCATCTTTTACATAAGTTCAGTCATGCTTTTCTTATGTAACTTAGATTGTTAATTTATTTAGTATATTTGTTATATTGTATGTCTTTTACTGCATTCTGCCAATGGTATTTTGTCGCTCTTGGATATATAATATGATATGCTATGAAATTAGGAGTAAGATTCAATTTAATCTAGATTATTTAATTTGTGCTTTTAACATATATATCTTCCAGTTGCAATTAATGGTGTAGAATTGCAACTGTGTTTTGAATTAATATCAATATTAGAATAGGTTTTACAACACTGCATCTCTACCTTGCCATGCACTTTATCTGATCATTTTCTCTATTCCATCATTTTAATTTCATAAAATCCATCTTTTCAATTCTACTTTATTTTTATCTTTTATTTACTAATCTAATCTTTAGTTGTGTTTGCCTCTCTGTGGATACGACATAGCCCGATTACTACTGCGACCGCTTAGGAGTTTATTGGGCGATATCAATTTTTGTCGCCGTTGCCGAGGAGGTAATTCTACAATTAAAGGTTTGCCTAGTAAATTAATTTTTTTTTCTATATAAAAAAAAAGTAGTATAATTTTTTTTATTTCTCTTTTATTTTATTTTTTTCTTAGTAATTTTTTTTTTGTATTATTCATTTTTTTTTGTAATTGTTTTATTTGTTTATTTTACTTTTAGGTTTATTTTTATTTTTAGTTTGTTTATTTGTTTTTAATTTTTGTTTTTGGGCTCATTTTTTTAGTTATTCTTTTTTGTTGTTTTATTTTATTTTTACTTTTAGGTTCAGGTTTAGGATTTTATTTTTTTGATTTAGTTTTTTTTTTTCCAAAAATAAAAATATAAATATAAATAAAATTTTGTATCAAAACAAAGTATTGAGAACATTTGTGTAATTTTGGAAATCAGTAAAAAACCAAACATGTTCTGTCTTAGAAAAATTGGTTCTTAAATAAGGTCTGTGCTAGCGTTACCCTCCAACCTTTTCTAAGAACCTCGGGGAGTTCTAGAAAAGCTCTTGGGCCTAAAGTGGTACCTTGGCAGCCTTCCCAATTGACCTGGGAACATTTTTGGTGTATACTTATTACATTATTACACATTTGCGCTTATAATACTTACAAAAAAAAAAATTGAATAAATGAATGAAGAAGATCATCAACGTTTTGAGTACTATTATCCAATATATCTCTCTTCACTTCAAAACAATCCAAAATCTAGTGCTACTGAGGGTACTAGAAATTTTAGAGGTGCCCACCAACTTAGCGAAAGAGAGTACCTTAAATCTGAAGTAGAATTCTTGACTAGAGAATTCGAAAACTTGAAAGCTAAGTATGGTCAAGAAAGTAACGAGGTCATAAGGGTAGAGTATGATGAACCATATTTTGACTGTGAAAGAGTCGACCATTTTGCTCAAGATTACTCAACTCTTAGAGAAAGGGAGGAAGCTTTTCAATACTATTCTTACTACAAGAATAGTAATCTTAGCTGGAAAAACCCTGTTGCTTCAAGTTGGAAGTCTAAGTACAACTACCGTGCACCGATTGGTTGGGAATTGGCACCATCTAGCAGGAATGTTGAGTACGATTTTTCTAACTCTTACCATGAACCTCCACATAATGTCTGGACTAATACGAATTCCTTAGAGGAAACATTATATACAATTATGGAGGAACAAATAAACTTTACTGAACACATAAGCAACATTGCTAAACACATGATGGAGGAACTTAGAGAAATTCGGACTCAATTTTCAGAATTGACCGATAAAGTTAATTCACATTATTTCAGTCAATTCCAATCAGAAGAAGAAACAATGGCACCAATCTCTAATCCTATTTCCTACAAATTTGATGAGGATGATGCCATTACGATTCGGAGTGAAAATATTCCTCATGCTGAAATTCTTCCAACAACTCCGAATGAAAACAAGTGTTATCATACTGATGTGATAAACCTTCTTGTGGAGGAAATTTGCAAACTTTTCTCAAAGAATCAATCACACAACTTCCTCCACGATACTGAAAATGAACATTTTCTTTATCGTGAGAATGTTACTAATGCTTCCATTTTTGAGACACAGGATAAAAGAAAATTCATTTTTGATACTGGATAGTCAAGAATATTGAGTTGGTGAACCTACCTGAGGAGACGTTTCTTCGGTTTACCACGGCTAATCAGGTTCTATCTTTCCTTGCTTTCTTTATTTCTGGTATGTTTTATTTTTGTTATTTGTTTTATTTTTCCTTTTATTATGATAGTTTGTCTTGTTTTTCTTTTTCTAAGAATCAATATCATATCATTTTGCATTAGCTCACTCTCTATATGTTATCATTTCACGCTTTTCATGCATATATTTTTAAACAATGAGGACATTGTCTAATTTTGGTTGGGGGTGGTAAGCATATTCATGCACGTTCATCTTGATTTTTGTCATATTAATATTTTCACGGTCAAATTTTTAAAAATTACTTATTTATTTTTGCAAAATGTTACTTTTGAGTCAATTTGTGTTATCTATATTATTAAGAGTTTCTCTAGAGTTACCTAATGCACATGCCAATTGTTGTGGTAAGATGGTTGTTAGCACATATTTGCTTAGAAATTTGCCATGTTTAAGTAATTCATTTTTTTGTGTGAGAAGTGAGACTTGAGAAAACAACTTTTAAAGTTTTATTGATTCTTAGAGATGGTTATAATTATTTGGACAATGTATTGTGGTATGAATGGATGATGTTTTAGGGATAATATTTTCTATAGACAAATCTTATTAGAGAGCCTTTTATTATGTTGTTCATAAAAAAAAATGATGAAAAAAAAAAAGAGAAGAAGAAGAAAAGAGAAAAGAAAAAAAAGGAAGAAAAAAAATATATAAAAAAAAAAAAGACACGAGCAATATTTCTATCATTTTCAATTATGTTGTCTCTTGTGTCCAAAAAAAAATGTGTGTTTATTAATTTCATGTTTTATTTTATGGCTCTTAGAATAATTGTAAAGATTGTCTATTTAACTTAAAATCCCGAAAAACTGGTTTTGTGGTACTCTTTATGGTGGTTGTCCAAATAGTTTATTTCCTATCTTCGTTTCAATAATTATTTAAGAGTTTGTCCTAAATATATACTCATTTGATGAGTGTTTACCTTTTTTCCAACTCCATGAGTGAAACCCTTAAACTTTAAATATTTTCAATTACATGAGAGGTTAAAGGAGTTGAGACTTTTACTTGGCATAATTTCAAAAGCTTTATGTGTTATGGTTTGCGGTAAGAAGGTACAAGTTTGGTGCACACACTAACAACTCTAGATTTATTCAAAGTAATTTTGACAACTCTTGTTGACTTGTTACTGACATTTTGTGTTAATACTTAAGTTCTTTTATAATTTTTGACTGGAAATATATCATGTTGACATTTATCATTTCGCTTAAATTGCTAGACACTAGCAATAAGCTGGTTGAGGGTTGTGATTAGTGCTCAAAAATATCATTTTATTAGTCTTAAAAGTGTAAAATTAATTAAGTTTTAATTAATATTTTCATGGATTTATTGTCATATATTTTATATTTGAAAATATTAATTTTAATTTAATTTGTGTTTAATTTTCAGGAAATAAAATATATTTTTGACACAAAGAAAAAGAAATGAGAAAGAAAGAATTAAAATTGAAGAAATCATGAAGAAAATAGTATTTTTGAAGGAGAAATAAGCCCAAAATGGAGCCAGCCGCCAGCCAGCCGCCACTGACGCGAGCCTGACGCACTGTCCCCACGTGGCCGACCACGGCTGCCACAACCTGACGCATGCCTGCCACCTGACGCGTCTGACGCGCTTGTCCCCCACTTCACCAGCAGCCACTTCCCATTTTCATCAGCTTTTTGAGCCACTTTCCCATTATTTTGTACACGATTTTTACACGTTTTTAGTCCTATTTTCTCTATAAATAGAGAACCAAAGCCAGTGTAAATTATCAGATTGGAGAGTGGGAAAAATACACTTTGTATTGTGTCTTTTTTTTTTTTTTTGGTAATTCAGATCAGTATATTGTGTCTTTTTTTTATTTCTAGTTTAGTTTTACTTGTTTTAGGTGACAAAAATGAGTGAATTATTTTAGAAATATTGGTGAGGTTAGAGTGTAGTTGTTGTACTTTTCATTCTCAATTTTGATATTGATTCTTCTTCTGATTTATTTCCATATCTCATTAATTATTTTGTTTCTCATATTCTAATTTATTTTCTAAAATTATTTAGCATCTTTTACATAAGTTCAGTCATGCTTTTCTTATGTAACTTAGATTGTTAATTTATTTTAGTATATTTGTTATATTGTATGTCTTTTACTGCATTCTGCCAATGGTATTTTGTCGCTCTTGGATATATAATATGATATGCTATGAAATTAGGAGTAAGATTCAATTTAATCTAGATTATTTAATTTGTGCTTTTAACATATATATCTTCCAGTTGCAATTAATGGTGTAGAATTGCAACTGTGTTTTGAATTAATATCAATATTAGAATAGGTTTTACAACACTGCATCTCTACCTTGCCATGCACTTTATCTGATCATTTTCTCTATTCCATCATTTTAATTTCATAAAATCCATCTTTTCAATTCTACTTTATTTTTATCTTTTATTTACTAATCTAATCTTTAGTTGTGTTTGCCTCTCTGTGGATACGACATAGCCCGATTACTACTGCGACCGCTTAGGAGTTTATTGGGCGATATCAGCACCCTTAGCCATGTGACGATGCAGTCACCTGGGCCTTCTAGCCCTGTCTCTAAGTAACTAGCCTTTAGACTAGAAAAGCGCTTTTAATTTTCATCGAACTTGAGGTCGGTCAGGCATTAATGCTATTATGAGTCATTCAGTGCTTATGTTGATTAGATCTAATAATTTTGGCTTGTGTTGAACACATCAATGGCATTCTTGACTCTTAAGCCTATACCATACGGCTCGTGCCGATTTCTTACTCATGGGTCAGTGCCATACACAAATAAGCAATGCAACCATGCATATATCATATGTCAAATATCCAAATGTAGGGCATTCAACATTCTTACTTAACAATCACTGGCATAATTATGATCATGCACATTTACAAAGACTTAAGCTTTGATCAATCTCATATTCAATACTTATGTCATGCCCTAATCACATGTATCTCATGCATCACATACTGGGTACAGTTTTCTTACCTTTGGTCCAAGCACAGGTTACTAATAAACGAGCCACAAGCACGATCTTGATTCCAAGCCCCTAGTGATAACCTAGCCATAACCATAAATGGTGTTTCAATGAGTTCAAGATTTAAAACCCAATCCCGGGACCAATCTCGTGCTCTCGGGACCTCCAATTCCACCAAATAGGGTGGTGGAATCATCCCCCGAGCCCTCGGGTCAAAACCCCAAAAAGTACCAAAAAAGCACATTCTGAAGGTTGTGTAGTGCTACAGCGCTACCTTTGGGCGCTACAGACAGACCCAACCGCCCCAAACAGAGCTCCTAGCACTGTAGCACTACCACCTTAGCGCTACAGCACCCAACTTAGAAATCTGGGTTCTCAGCTTCATGTTCTTCGAGCTTCAAAGCTCCAAATTCGACCCCAACCTATCCAAATCTCAAAATTAAAGTTCCCAAACATCCTAATCTCTCAAAACCAATAATACCCAAGCTTCAATTCATCCAAAAACTCATCAAAACACAAAATCCAATCCAAGCTTAAAAACTTTAAAAATTAAGAACTTAAAACTTGAATTACCTCTGATTAAGTTGTTCCTCGCTAAATCCTCCAGCTAATAAGCTTCTAATCTTCCCTAGAATTGCTATGCCTCGATCCTCGCTTGAATCCGAGTCCTAGAACTCAAGTCTCCTTCGAAAATGTGATCGAGTGTCGAAATGGATCCTTGAGGAAGAGAGAACATTCTGAACGTTCTTTTATGATTCTAACAGGTTACTTCAAGCTTAAGTAGCCTCAAACAAATCCTAATACTCGAGGTCCTGAAAACGCCGCCCGGGGTAAAATAGTCAAAACTCCCATAATTTCCCTTTAATCTTACTAACTCCCAATTTATCATCAAATATTTATTCCCATTACCCAATATCCCGGTAATGTGCTAAATACCCCTTGACTCACTCCGAGTCAAGTATAAATCCTGTTGTGACTTTCCCACTATCTTACCTCCTAGGATCTTCTTGTGCTGAGTAACCCTAGCATAACCAAATAATAACGAAACACCACACACATGCCACATATATGCCAAATATACCCGAAATTGCCAAAATATGAAAATCACCCAATTAATCAAAAATGGGTTCACATGCATATTTAATACATCTAAACATGCATATAATCATTTAATTGCATAATTAATTAATTATGGCCCTCCCGACCTCCTAATCAAGGCCCAAAGCCTTATTAGGAAATTTGGGTAATTACAACTATCCCCTCCTTACAGAAATTTCGTCCTCGAAATTTATCTGAACTGTCCCGAATATAAATTTCGCATATCTGATTCCAGTTCACAGGTCTCTCCCTTAACCTCACTGTTTCTGTATCATACCTTAACCCAAGGTATAGCTTTGCTTATCAGGACCCTGTTCTTTCTGTCTCATATCTGGACTGGCTATTCCTTATAGAGTAACCTAGCCTCAATCTCCAGATTCTCATAACTCAATTCATGAGTCTCTTCTAACCCATGTCCTCAACATGGAAGTATAAAATACACTGTATACAGCTGACAGTGCCAAAACTGATGTCAACCTAAAGGCAACCTAACTGATAATATTTAGGATTTCAAACAGTCCTCACTAATCTAGGGCTCCACTTGCCCTTAATTCTTCACCCCCTTTCCTTGGTGATATTCTAAGGAAGATACAGTCTTCCACCTGGAACTCCATGTTCCTGCATTTCAAATCATCATAACTTTTCCATTTACTCTGAGAAGTGAGCCTTCAAGCTCTAACCTTTTAATAATCTCAATAATCCCCTGAACTACTTCAAGATCCAAAATCAACATCTCACCCATCTCATTCCAATGAATGGGTGATACACATTCCTTACTATACAACGTTTCATAAGGTGCCTCTCCAATACTGGATAACTCTCTCTCTAATTTACCATCAGTCTGAGGATAATCAACTGTACTAAGTTCCAACTATATAATCATCGCCTTCCTTAACCCTCCCAAGACTTGGAAGTAATAATAGAGTCTTCATCTGATAAGATAGACCTTGAATTCCATGAAGGTGTACTATCTCTCTCACATAGAGATCTGTATACTGATCAGCTGTGTTACTTGTCCTTACTGATAGATGTGGGCTCACTTTAAATACTGGTCCATAATAACCCAAACCAACTCATGTTGACCCACCATCCTGAGTAGTACCACGAAACCTATCGCGATGTTTCCTTATTTCCATGATGGAATGCACAAAGGCTACAATAGTCTTACTGGTTTCTGATACTCTGTCTTAACCTGCTAACAGGTTAAGAACTTTGTCATGTATTCTGTCATATCCCTCTCCATCCTAGGCCACCAATAAAAAGCTTTCATATTCTAGTACATCTTTCATGATGCCTGGATGAAGAGAATAAGAGAGTAGTATGAGATTCATCCAGAATCCCTCGTTTAATCCCAATGTCCATCGGATCCCGAGTCTGATCCCTATACCACAATAAACCCATATCTGACACTGCATAGTCCTTAGCAAATCCAGCTAAGATATTCCCCTTAATCTTCCTATCTATGGTTCACTTAATTGTTTTCCTTTGATCCTCTCTGAAAGAGTAAATCAAACATAATGTTGGCCACTTGGCCCACCAAACACTCTACTCTAGTTCTAGTGAGATCCTTTAACCAACATGATGCATAGGCAATCACTTTTCTCTAGTCACTGAGGTGTCATAACAACCTACAAACTAATTCTGATATGCAAGAAGACTCAGAACTCTTTCCCAAATCACATATAATATCATGCCCGTCCAAGGAAACTCCTGCCCCTAAGGCGTTCCTTGACCTTGGTAATTCTCCAACCGAGAATATACCACAATACTATCGTTCAAGACGATCACAAATCCAATTCAGATAATCCTTAAATACTCTATTCATTTAATTCATAAAAACAACTTGGCATTAACCAAATTCTCATAACATCGCCCAGCACTCCCAATGCTCTTATCTAATATAAAAGCAGTATTTTGCATATCATTTTCCCTGATCTTCAGGTAGTACTAACCAGATCAAAGATCCAGCTTGGAGAATACCATCTTACTCAACAACTGAGCCTTTAGGTCTTACAACTTTGTTGAAGTCGTTCAATACAGTGCCCTAGACCTGATTCCATCCCTGGCACCAATCCAATCACCATTCTATCCTTTTTATGTAAACATAATCCTGGCAAATCCCCTAGAAATCCATCCAGAAACTCACAGACTAATCCAGTATGTCCTGATCCCACTGGCACAACCTAAGTGGTATCCACCACACTAGCTAAGAGTTATATGCATCCTCCTGCAATAGATCTCTAGCTCTGAATGCAGATGTCATAAGCATAAAAAATCCATGCACAGTGCTAACTACCACAAGGTTTTCCCATTCTCAAACCCAAAAGTTACTATCCTTTCCTTGCAATCTAGCATTGCCCCACACTTGGTTAACCAATCTATATCCAAGATCATACTAAAGTCAGTCATAACCAACCCTATCAAACCAACTAATGAGTCCCTTCCACAATAACCTAACCCATCTCTTAAAATTTACCAATAGAGTATCACATCATCTTTATAACATAACCATGCAATCTGCATATCATCTCTATGCCTCTCTATATGCAACAAGCAAAGAAACAGCATGGTACCAAAACCAGTCAGCGTAATACAAAAATTAGAACTAGAAAGATGACCTGCCACCCCTGAGGACCTAGTCTCAGTCTCTAGCTGCATCGGAGCGAACACTCGAGCTGGAGTCGAGTTGTCCACCCCCTTTTGCTCATCCTTCCTTCACCTTGGGAAATCCCTCTTGAAATGCCCCACCATTCTGCATAAGAAACATGCCTTTGCTCGACATTTCCCCAATTAATGCCTCTTACACCGAGTGCATTCTGGGTAGACTTTTCACTCCTTGTTCTTGCTTGATCCAATAAATGGAGGTATCACTATCTGAGTTCCATACTCTCCAACACTCTCCTTCTCAATCTCATTTCCTGTGCTCTCAACAGTAAGAGCATTCCCTACCACCTGAGCGTAGGTAGAGATTTCATGCACTGGGGCATCTTTAATGCCCTGAGCTATTCTGGAATTCAATCCTTGGATAAACCTTTCCTTCTGAGCTACATCTGTGGGTACCATAGCAAAAGCAAACTTGGCCAACCCATCAAATATGTTAACATACCCGGTTATTGTTGCATTGCCCTGAACGAGGTTCAGAAACTCATTCATCTTAGCAGTCTTGGCTACATCACGGTAATACCTTTCATTAAACAACAACCTAAATTATTTCCAGTCCATCACATCTGTATCTTGGGTCTGGGATACCACTTCCCACCATGTTCGGGCATCATCCCACAATACATATGTAGCACAGATCACCCTATCATGACCTACTAGCTCCATATTTTCAAGGATGGAACTAATCATGCCCATCCATTGCTCAGCTCTGAATGGATCTAGGCCTCCCTCAAAGATTGGAGGGTAATACTCCTGGAATTTTCCACAAAGAAATTCCCACCTACTCTCAACCCTAGGCTGAGCCAAAACTGGTGCCACTCCTGGCATAGCAAAGGAAGAAGTGTTCCCCAATAGGTTCTGTTGTTGCTTCAAACACCTAATCCCTTCCTCTTGCCTCTGCAATCTTAATTGCAAATCTGTAAATATTTGCTGGAAATTCTGAGGGGCAGATGACGAACTCAAACCCTGGCTGTAATTCCCAGCCTCTGTATAACCACCACCAGGTCTCATTATCTGCATTGGATACATACCTACTAATTGAATCTGTAGTCAATAACTTGACCCATTAAACATGATGAGCATATCAAGAGCTTTCCCCACGGGAAAAATCTTACCACACTACATTCACAAACCACTGCAGTGCTAAAAACATGCCCATAGCATTCGTTCATCAATTCATAATCCCTGCTCTTCCAACATACACCTCATGCCTCCAACTCCAGCATGCAAATATCACATTTATATAATCACGGAGCATGTAATCATAAAATCACATTCATATATGTTCACGGAGCATGTAATCATATAATCATATTAATAGTCAAGAGTCAGGCTCTATCAGAATCTCATGCTCCCTAATACAATGTGCAGGTAAAGCATTTACATTCTATTTAAGCAGTTAAGCACATAACTACAGAAATAGTTACCATACCCTGAGTGAAGCTATCTTTAGTGACGAGTGTACATGCCCAGCTTTTCTTCAGGAACCCTTAACCTTGGCTCGCTCTGATACCCAAGTTGTAATGCCCTACTACCCAGGGACCCTTATGGTGTGCATTTTAAACAGTGCTAAACTCGCTAAGTGAGTCATTTGGCCATAATTGTGTAACTAAGTATTATTAACATTTTAGGGTTAAAATTTTTGGTTAAGATACAACGTTTCACTAAAATGTTGACTGTATAAATTGGGATCCCAAAAATATAATTTAAAGGTTAATTACAACAAAAGATTTACAACCAGCTGACCTATGCGGAAAAATAGGTGTTATACCCAAAAAAATAGGAAGGTGCATTCTAGGAGAGTTAAGGGGAATGGTCCTAGGAGACCCCAAGGAGGATGTGGTCCTAGGAGACCCCAAGGGTGTGTAGGAGGTAAGCCTCCCAAGGTTTTCTAAGTGTTGGCTCGAACGTGTCCAAGGTAAATAGCTAAGGAGGAGGAGTCTCATGCAAGAGAATGGAGACTTAGATTTTGATAAGGAGAGCCTATACAATGTTCGATCGGACATGTTTGGGAGATGCTAAAGGAGGTTGCCTCAATGTTGTCCAAGGTGAGGTTGCCTCAATGTTGTCCAAGGTGAGGTTGCCTCAATGTTGTTCAAGGTGAGGTTGCCTCAATGTTGTTCAAGGTGAGGTTGCCTCAATGTTGTCCAAGGTGAGGTGCCAAGGAGGTTGCCTCGGACCACCTTGGTCCGAGGAGAAGCCAAGGAGATTGGTTCAAGGAGGAACATGGCATGCTAGAGGAGAGTGCATGTTAGAGGAGAGAAGTGCATCTCCTACCACCATGCACGTTCAACCCACCAAAAACATGTCCTACCACCATGCATATCCTACCACCATGCATGTTCAACCAGCACTTGCATGGGTAGTGAGTAGGAGGTGGACCAACTAGCTAGAGGAGACTAAGTCAGACACAACTTCAACAGCATATGCGGGAATCTCTCATTCTTCCCACAAATGGGGAGTTTGTTACATTTCGAATTTTGAACGTTTATTTGTAATATAAATGTAATAAATATAATAAAATATCCCTATTATAAGGGGATATCAGTTGAGGATCCCAGGCCTATAAATAGAGAGTGATGGGATGAGAGAAAGGGCTTCTTCTGCTTCTTCTTTCTAGAGAGAGAAAATTGGGTCTGTCTATTCTAGAGAGAGAAAGTGCTGAAATTAGAGAGAATTCTTGTATTTTCACAATCTATACTGAAGAAACTCAGTTGGCTCAGTCCATCTGATCTTGAGTATAGGTCTATAAATTACAACTCTAAGTGGATTAGGCTATTACCGACAATCGGGGCTAAACCACTATAAAAATCCTGTGTGTTATTTACTTTTCTTGTTTATACCGTCTGTTGTCATTTACATTCTCTTGAAGGCTTGTCGTAATTGACGTTCTCATGTCGTTGGCTAAAAACGCAGTCAACAATAGGGTTTAACCCTAGTTCTTCTTTAAACCCTTGGTCGTGGCGGTCGAGCAGCCGCATATGTACACATCGTCACCTAAGCTCTCCAACTCAAGGATGGCCCATCTTTCTTTTTCCTTTACCTGCACCACATAGCACCCGTGAGCCGAAGCTCAGCAAGAAAACTGAATATGCTCATGAATAGTAATAACATGTTACTAAATCATAATAGGCATGCCTAGCAATAATAGCCCTATTCATGAATGCAAATAAGTCCAGATAATGATGGTGGATCCTGCCTTCCTGTGTGGGCGACTATTAAGTCAATCCTAATTAGATGAGTGATTAAAACTTTGAGATTCTGATAATCATGCTGGGGCGTGTAAAACTAATCAGATGAATGATTAACACTTGGAGATTCTGATAATCATGCTGGGGCATGCAGCCCTAATCAGATGAGTGATTAACACTTGGAGATTCTGATAATCATGCTGGGGCATGCAGCCCTAATCAGATGAGTGATTAGCACTTGGAGATTATGATAATCATGCTGGGGCGTGCAGCCCTAATCAGATGACTGAATAACACTTTGAGATTATGATAATCATGCTGGGGCGTGTAGCCCTAATCAGATGAGTGACTGATGAGTGAGTCACTAACTTAAACCAGATGAGTGACTATGGAGTCAAAAACTTGAATCAAATGAGTGAGTCATGAACTTGGGCTCCACACCCTTAGCCATGTGACGATGCAGTCACCTGGGCCTTCTGGCCCTGTCTCTAAGTAACTAGCCTTTAGACTAGACAAGCGCTTTTAGTTTTCATCGAACTTGAGGTCGGTCAGGCATTAATGCTCATGATGAGCCATTCAATGCTTATGTTGATTAGATCTAATCATTTTGGCTTGTGTTGGACACACTAATACTGTTCTTGACTCTTAAGTCAATACCATACGGCTCGTGCCGATTTCTGACTCATGGGTCAGAGCCATACACAAGTAAGCAATGCAACCAGGCATATATCATATGTCAAATATCCAAATGTAGGACATTCAGCATGCTTACTTAACAATCACTAGCATAATTATGATCATGCGCATTTACAGAGACTCAAGCTTTGATCAATCTCATATTCAATATTCATGTCATGCCCTAATCACATGTATCTCATGCATCACATACTGGGTGCAGTTTTCTTACCTTTGGTCCAAGCACAGGTTACCCCACGGTTGGGCTTGGGCCACGTTTTCAGTAATGCCATTTTTTTTTCTCCTTTCTTCAATTTTAATTCTTTTATTTTCTCTTCTTTTCAAAGTACCAAAAATTGCCATAAATTCCCTACAAAATAAATCATAATAAAATATTTTCAACTATAAAATAAATCAATTTAATTCTTTGAAAATATTAATTATAACTTAATTTATATTTAACATTTAAGTTCAATAATATAACATTTTATACCCCAAATTAAACAGCAATAATTCAAATAATTAACTACAACATTTTACAACAAAATAACTATAAAACACACAAAAATATATAAAATCAAAATAAACCCAATAAAATCAAAATTACTTTAAAACTTAATAAATTAATTAAAAACTCAAGAATTAAGAAACAATTAGCACATAAAAAGTGGTAAAATAACTCTATTTTGTAGAGTTATCACACCCCCAAACTTAATATTTTGCTAGACCTCGAGCAAAAGAAAAATTAAACACATACATTTTATTTTTTTATTTTTTTAATTGGCGATGTCAAATGTTTTCGTAAAAAAATTACATAATGGAAATTGTTCAAAGAAAATCACAAATAAAAGTAAAGCTTATGTAATTAATTTGAAAACTTAAAATTGTTTTCAAAATAGATACTTAACATACGAACACAAAAACATCAAATCATCATGTGAACATTTAGACAAGCTTATGCAAACAAAAATAAATTAAATCTCAAGAGATAATCAAGCAAATTCTAGGATTTTTCAAAAAAAAATAGAGATTTAAAGAATTTAATGTTTAAATAAACTATATCCAAATATCACAAATTCGAATAGAATAGAAAAGTGACATATTATGAAAAATATATATTTAAACAAAACTAACTTTAAAAATTAAAAGTAAAGCTTAATAATTATTTATATTTTTCTAAAAACTAAGAATAATTTCAATCATAATTCTTATCATTAGAAAATGAAAATCACCAATATTTTTTTTTCAAACAAAACAAAGAAAATAATTTTTTTTTAACATTATATAACAAATGAAAATCTCATAAAAACAAATAATGAAATTTTTTTTTTTTGAATTTTACAACAAATGAAAAACATGCATAAACACAAAGAAAAATACATACACACTACCCCCAAACTTAAATGAAACATTGTCCTCAATGTTTAATAAAATGGAAAAAATTAAGAACTACTCCCTTTGATGAATGATTCCTTTATTTGGCTTTTTTTTTTGTTTTCTTCTCTTCTTTTCTTTTTAGGCAAGAAATTTCCTTCAAGCTTTTTGAAAAACATGAAACAAAAACACACAACAAAAGTGAAATATAAAATGAAACATAAAAAGTATGGGTTGCCTCCCACAAAGCACTTTAGTTTATAGTCTTTAGCCCGACTATAATAATTTTTTTCTTTCAACCTACACTCAATCGATGGTGTAGAATTTTATTTGTAGAGTGAGTGATGACTTTGATGCAAATGCCATAAATAATAATTAATAACATCACACCTACAAGAAAATTAGAAATATGCAATTTTAATGGAATAGCAATAAAAAAAAAGAAAATTGCATATCTATATTAGACTCATTTTCATTTTGAGTAAATATACAAATTTGTTCAATTATGGGCTCGTGAGATACAATAATATTTTTTTCATTTTCCTCATGAGCCTCGAAAATTATTTCATCCAACTCTTTTGTTTCATTAGGGGGTTGGATGCATATTACAAGTTCTTTAACAACTTCATTCTCTTTTTCACTTTTAATTTGACTATTTTGATTGGGAATGAGTTGGTTGGGATAAACTTGTTTTTCTGACTCTATAACAGTTGCAAGTTGTCCTACTATTGTCTCAATTTTTGAGATTGACTGAGACTGGGCTTGTAAGATTTGGTAGGTTGATTGCATGAACTGGTGTAAGGTATCCTCTAAAGATGGGCTCGTTTCTTGTTGAATGGGATATGATAGGTCGGATTGGGCATGACTTGGATTAAGCATGTTGAATTCATGCTCTTGATTCATTGGAGATTGGGTATGGCTCCATGAAAAATTTGGATTATGCGTGGAGGTAAAATGGATATCAAAAGATTCATGCATCATATACATATCATTAGTTTCTCCATAATTTAAATTTGATTGCTCATAATAGTTGTACTCTGAATTCCAACTATAATTAAAATGATCCATATGGTAAAAACTAAATGACAAACTATTTTTTTTTTTTTGACAATTAAAAAAAACAAAAACTAAAATTAAGAGAACAAATAGAACAATTAAGGTAAAAAGAACTAGAAATTAAAATTAAGATAACAAAAACAATGTTAAGAAATTAACAAAATTTAGGAGGCACAAGTGCCATCAACTAAAAATAAAAAGTTAGGAGGCATAAATGCCATCGACTATCACAAAATAACAATAATAAAAACACAAAAGCTAGGAGGCACAAATACCGTCAACTAACAAAGATATAAACGAAATAAAATTACAACAAAATTAGGAGGCACAAGTGCCATCAACTATAAAAATTAAAAAGATAGATAGGAGGCACAAGTGTCGTCAACTATAAAAATTAACAAGATAGACAGGAGGCACAAGTGCCGTCAACTATAAAAATTAAAAAGATAGAAAAAAAATTAGGAGGCACAAGTGTCGTCAACTAAAAATAAAAACAATAAATATAAATATATAAGTAAGTTTTTTTTATGGGTAGTAGAATCGTCCCAAATTTTCTTTTTATCTTTTTTTTTTTAGTTTTTATAGTTTTAAATATAAATATTTTTTTTATATAGTTTTTTTTCTTTTTTTTTTAAGTGCAAAAATTAAAATAACTAGTATAAGAATTTACTAACCTTGAGATAAATTGCGTTTCTTTTTTCTTGAAACTCCCTGGAAACGGCGCCAAAAACTTGATGGACCCAAAATGGGTATGTTTTAAATATTTATAAATCGCAAGCGCACGAATCGTTCATATAGAATAGTGATCGTGTAAGCAAGGATGTCGAACCCAAAGGAGTTGTCTAAAGTCAAAAAGAAAACTATTTTAAACCAAAATTAATAAATTATAACCTAGCTCCAAAGATTGATGAGATTTTTGTATAATGAAAATAAAATTAAAGATAATGATAAAGAAATTAAAGACAATATATAAAAATAAATTAATAGTAGAAATCAAGATAGTAAAAGAAAGATTATTAAGATCATAGAATCCACAAAATATAAGTTCAATAATATTTAAAAGTACATTGATTCCCAAGTTTTAGTAATAGTAGAAATTAATCAAATCATCACTTATTCAAATTAGATATTCTCTTTAAGCACAAGTTTTTATAAAAATATAGGATCTATCTTCACTTTTAAATTTATAATTTCAAAGTATTTAATATAAATCAATCTAATGAAATAACAAATAAATCAATGAACATTATTTATAAGGCAAAACATAATATTTTTGTTCTAAGCATTAGATGTGTACAATTTAATGACACATCTTACACAAAGAATATTATGTTTTTGCACTAATGAAGAACAAAGTGTAAATATGTGCTAACAATAAAAAATACATGATATTTAAGATGAAAGAAGATATTTGAAATAGAAAAATCCATAAACTTTGTTGCACAAAATGGGAAATCAACATACAAAATAAATACTATCTAGTTACATATTGTTTCATCATCACCTTAATAATCTTAAAAAGATTAGAAACTCATAACTAGAATAGAAATTATAAACCAAAAAATTACAAACATAAATAGGAAAATTTGGAGGAGGAACCCCCAAATTTTTCCTCTAAAAACTCATAGAAAAAATTACCAAAAGGAAGAAAAAGGTGAAGAGAATAGAGAGGTCTTGAAAGTGTAGAACTTGTGTAGTGTAACCTCCCAAAAATTAAGCACTCCAAATGGTCTTGAAAATTCCCTATTTATAGCCAAAATGAGAGTATTAAAATAATCAATTTAAATTAATTAAATTGATTAAATTAATTAAATTAATAATAATATGACAAATATGGGTAAATTATAGGGTGCAATGATGATGTTATGGAGTAAAATGTGTAGAAAATGGGGTAAAAAAATGGTATTTTTGGCAAAGGAGACAATTGGTGTATTTGATGGGCTCAAGAAATGGGAAAATGGCAGCTTTGTGGCAGCTGGCTGGGAGCTGGCCGGATTGGGCCGGTTTGGAGGCTGGCCCACGTTGGGAGCTTGAGGAGGCGTGGGCCTGGCTGGCTTCTGTGTTGGGCCGAAGGTTGGCTGGAGGGAGAGGCCCATGGAGCTTTGCTGAGGAGGAAGGCTTCGGTGGGCAGCTGGCTTGTGAAGGGAAATCATGGGGTGCAAAGGGCTGAAGGCTTCTGGTGGGCCTTGGGTGAGATTTGGCTGGGCAAAAGAGGAAGAAGGCAGGCCCACGGTTGGGCTTGGGCCACGTTTTCAGTAATGCCATTTTTTTTCTCCTTTCATCAATTTTAATTCTTTTCTTTTCTCTTCTTTTCAAAGTACCAAAATTGCCATAAATTCCCTACAAAATAAATCATAATAAAATATTTTCAACTATAAAATAAATCAATTTAATTCTTTGAAAATATTAATTATAACGTAATTTATATTTAACATTTAAGTTCAATAATACAACATTTTTTTACCCTAAATTAAACAACAATAATTCAAATAATTAACTACAACATTTTACAACAAAATAACTATAAACACACACAAAAATATATAAAATCAAAAGAAACCCAATAAAATCAAAATTACTTTAAAACTTAATAAATCAATTAAAAACTCAAGAATTAAGCAACAATTAGCACATAAAAAGTGGTAAAATAACTCTATTTTGTAGAGTTATCATTTGCATTACCAAATAATAATGAAGCACCACACACATGCCACATGTATGCCAAATATACCTGAAATGGCCAAAATATTAAAATCACCAAATTAATTAGAAATGGGTTCACATGCATATTTAATACACCTAAACACTGTCAAAATAGAATGTTTTACACCGCGATCATTTGCTGCTCGGATGTAACTAGTAATTAAAAGAAAGCTGCCCTACGCAGCAAAAATTATCTTGACATCACGAACCGTGGTTCGTATGTCCTAGTTACAAATTAAAATAAATAAATAAAATTATTGGGTGGCAGGAGCAGCTATAGGATCTTTGCTAGGGCTTCTGGTCGACTGTGGTCCCAACATCCTCTTCGACGCCTTCAATGCCCATCGCCAAAGAGATCTCAGGAGATTCCTGAGCTTTCTTCTCTTCCTCTAGGCGAGCAGCACACTTGGCCTGTTCAGCTTGCTTCATATGCTCTGGGAGGTAGTCAAAGTTATCCGCTGGGTTGCTCTTCCAGAACAGGTTGAAGCATTTGAACGTCATTCCCTTATAATTCTCCAGGTTGCGAGCATTGGCTTCCTCGAGCCGGTTAGCGTGCTCCTCCTACTCAGTAGTTTCTTTCATGCTGATCACCAAGCCATCCTGAAGTTTGGAGGCCTCTTTGAAATTCAGCACCAAAGCCTCCTTATACTTCTCCTTGGCCTTAGTAGTTTTAACCAATGCCTCCTGGTGGTTCTTTAGCTCCTCGCCCAGTTTAGCATTTTTCTCTTCAGCCGCTCGGCATATTTCTCCTCGATGGCTTTCAGCTGCTCGACACTTTTCTCCTTGGTCGTCTTTAGCTGCTCGGCGTATCTGGCCTCGACCGCCTTGACCTCCTCAGTAAATTTAGCCTCGAACTCCTCAGCTCGGAGATAGCCATGCCCCATTGTGAGGATACCGTGCGAATAGAATAAGAATAGTAAACCAGTCAGAGGCAATGAAAGAAAATGTTGCTTAATTAAAGAAAGAAGGAAAACTTACGCTGAGAATTTCAGATAGTCCGCGGCTGATGACTTGGCTGCGTGGGAGTGGAGGGAGGTGCGAGAAGGCCTCCTGGCTATGATGGTGTCGTGAAAGCCTTTGTATCCTCTCCTGAGTGGCGTTGGCGACACTAAGCAGGTCGTTTGTTGAAGCTTGCCTTGCCTTCTCAGAGGGAAGGCTATTGCGAGGAGGGGGAGGAGGTGTCATATTCCTAGAAGGAGTGGGCGCAACAGAAGGTGCTGGAGGATTCTCTGCTCGAGCCTTCTTCCTGGAAGGATCACTGCTGCCCTTCCCAGGATGCCTTCTGCTTGCTCTCTTTTTGCTCGGAGGAGCATCATCGTCAGCGTATAGATCAAAGGCTTCTCCAAAAGGCATGTCTGCAGTATGGAAACAAACGGTCAGACAATATAATTTGAGTTATTCAAAAAAAAAGCAAGGGAATAAGGAGAAAATAAATCCTAAGTAATATACCCGAGCTATTATTATTGGTCAACACATTATTTATAGAACTACTGCTACACTCACTCTCTGCCTCGAAGAAGTCTGAATCTAAATTACTTATCGCAAATCTAAAGCCGTCGTCCCCGTCAAATAAATGACAGTGAATGGGAAAATTATCTAAAAGTGAGAAGTCAGTACCGTTCTCGTAGGAAGACTCGAGTATAGGCTCGATGTACTCTAGGAGTTTTTGCTTGCCCTTCCCATGTTGGGCAGGGGCAGCAGCAGCCTAAGGGTTGTTGGAGGGTTCCCGGATGGTCACTCCAGTTGCCCGCCATCTCAGGGGTTGTGACATATCTTGTTGCTGCTTGGGGACTGCCTCTCCAATAGCACTCCCCGCGGTGGACTCCCTCACTTCCTGGTGAGGATCCAAGAGGCCGACCAAACTTAAATTGCTTTCTATGACCAGCTCCTTGACTCTCTTCTCGATATTCGTCAAGCTAGCCAGGGCTACAGCCCGTATCTCCATCTCTGGAGTGGGATCTAGTCGATACCATGGACCTAGATGTAACATTAAGGTTCTAAGGACGGAGAAGAAAAACAAACTAGTAGAAAACAAACGACCAGTAATTAAGAAATTTACCTACTCGAGTGAAGGCCAGGTTATCGGTGACCAGGTCCACCATAAGGAAATACTCCTGGAAGTACTTTCCTACGTTTGATTTGTAGGTGATGTATCTCAGAAAGGTACGAGCAGAATCTTGATGGTAGAAGTGGAAGAGCCCCGTGTTGTTATGGTTGGGGTTGGATTTGAGATCGAACAAGTAGTTGATCTCGTGTGGTGTAGGCACAGGCCATTTTTTGTGGTTGTAAAAGATATAGAGTTCTAATAGTACTCTATATCCGTTGGGGGTAATTTGAAAAGGAGTGACCTCAAAATAATTGGCCACCCCTTGAAAAAATCCGTGCAGGGGCAAGATTGCCCCTGCCTCAATATGGTACCTCGACCAGGCGCTGAAGGTGCCCCCATGCATGTTTTCCCTCTGGTCGAGTGAAGCTTTGACTAGGGTTATCCCAGGAAGACCGTACTTCTTGAGATAATTAGTCACCATCCTGGCCGATATGATGCTAGGAAGCGCAACGTACCAGTCAACGTCTGGCCTAAGGCCGTCGCGAGGTCTGGCTTTGGGTTGGATTTCTGGTGGTGCAGTATTTATAGGCTAAGGGTTAGTAGAATGGTCCTCGGTGTGAGGGGCAGGCTGGTTAGAAGGAGATTTGGTTGTTTTCTTTTTTCTACGGGCAGTGTATTTCACGCGACCCATGTTTGGTTGACTGGTCGGAGGGCTGGTCGCTGGGTTTTGTTAGGAAAATGGAACTTCCAAAAATGACAGTGACGATTGTTCTTGATCCTCGAACAGCAATGTGAGAAGATCGTCATCGATTGACCTCTCACCTCCCCAAGGATCGTGCATGAATATCTGAGAACAGAAAATGGGAGATGAGAATCTACGACCAACAGATAGAAGAAGATGAAACGTTGGGATAACGTTGCTCATGTATAAAATTTGCGCTTTTATTCGACTATCAGCATTCTAATGAAAACATTAAAAGCATGCGAGCAATTTGGAAAAATAGATCAAAAAGTGGAAGTGAAAAGTTTTTTCAGAAAAACTTTTTCGACTCTGAAAACAAGCAGGAAAAGCCCTGATTTTTCCGAAAGCATAAAAATCTAATTTTTACTTCAATTTTGGGCCCTAAAACAGTATTTTTCCTTCCCACATCGATTTCTAAGCCTCACTTAATGTTTCTACCACTTAAAACTCATGTCCTATCATGTTTCTGCATACGAACCCAATTACCCCGAAAATTTTTCTCAAGAACTCATACCTGAATACCAGAAAACTAGTGAAATTTATTTTGCATGGTATAACAAAGATCGAGGGATCAAGAAACTTACTTGAATGGCAGATTGCAGAGAGGGTGCAGATGTTATTGTTCAGGGCTGGTCAGGCACGTCTCAAATCACCGAAGTTTTCTAGGCTTCTCTTGAGGATTTTTTCTTCTGAGTTCTTGAGAGAGGAAGGTTTGGTCAAAAGTAAAAAATGAGGCAAGTGGTTTATTTATACTGATCGTGGCACAGTAATAGAGGTAATGATGGGGTAAATTTTTTATGTGTGGGAAATCGTGTTAGCCGTCAAGACGTCTTTGGGAAACTGCAACAGTCATTATTATTTACTTTTTCGAAAAGGCGTTGACAGACGCGACAAGTTAGACGACAAGTTGGTCAATTAAGTTTATTATATCCTAGTCGCAGTAAAATAAACTTGGGGGGCAAATGTTTAACCAAAAAAGATCTACCTGATGAAGTGGCAGAATTAACAAGCACGTAGGATACACGTGGCCATTTAAGTGAATACAATCTATTCGACCATCGACCAGAAGAGAGTTCACTCAGCAAACGGCATATATCATGGGCGACCACTCTGGTTGCAGTATTTTAGATATGTAATTTCACATTTATGTAATAATTGTGACTTCCATTATTATTTAGATACGACTGTATTAAATGTAATTAAGGCCCATCGGCCCATGTAGAACTCATTGAGCCTATAAATAAGAATCAAAGGGCTCAAGAGAGGGGACTTTTGAACTTCGGAATTCTGAGAGAGAATTATAGTGTTTTTATCAACCAAAATTGTACTTAACCCGAGGCTTGTGAAACTCGTGAACCCTAGTTCATTGATCACAGTGTTTGGGATTCTACATCAATAAGAACACTAAGTGGACGTAGGTTATTATTATTTTCTGGGGCCGAACCACTATAAATCTTTGGTGTCGTTTATCTTTTTGTCTTGATTTCATCTCGTTTTTATCGTTTTACTTGACTCCGTGTCGTTGACCAAATCAAGGGTCAACAACCATTGTAAAATATCTAAAAAATATCATATTTTAATTTGTTTGATTTTTTATAATTTTTAAATAATTATCATTGTAAAATATCTCAAAAATATCCTATTTTAATTTTTTTGATTATTTATTTTATTTAAATTTAAGTGATGTTTACAAACTACCGTTAAATATAAGAATATTCTGTTAAATATAAGAATATTTCGTTAAAGTTAACAATAAAAAAATAAAAAACCGTTAAAACCAATAATTTCCGTTATCTACACAATTTTTATATAGACGAGATATATTTAAGAGTAATGGGTGAAAATGACATTTTTTTTTTAATTTATTTTGAATTCTGGCCTAGTTTTGATAATTTTTTGCAAAATGATAGTTACGTCGGGTCTCAGCGTTGCGCTTGTCTCTTGAGGTTGGCCAAGCCTTGCGATGATAGTTTGTACGCGTATTTGACCAACATGGATGGTGATGATTGCGATGTCTACAAAGTCTTGGATTGGGATTCGCTTGTCATATTTCCCAAATCCGCCGCTTTCACGCAGGGTGCCCAAGACAAATATCTCAGCTTCCTTGGCGACAACCATCTGCAGATCGCCATGAACGATAGCGCCAACGAGAACGTAGCAAATGAGATCTTCATCTTCGGTGATGATTATGTTCGCATAAAGAACCTTTCCACCAACAAGTTCTGGAGGCGTGGCTCCAATAACTGGATCATGGCTGATTCTTCTGACACCACTGGTAGCAACTCTGACACATCATTCTGGCCCGTCAAAGTTGAGACAACATTGTGCCCCTACGCAATTTGGGGAACAACTACTTCTACAAGAGGTTTACTGATCAAGGCTATACAGAGTGTCTCAACGCTTGCGTTCCCAGCATCACCTATGAAGCAAAGATGGGAGTGGTGGAGAGCGTCATCTCAAGGAGTATTTATGGCATTGATTTTGGCCCACAGGAAGGCAGGATCTATAATGTCAAAGTCCTCAAGAAGGGTCATGCAGTGGCCGAAAATCTTGAGGATGTAGAGAACACTATAACCCTCACATTTTCCTACAAGAATTCAAGCTCGAGTACCATCGCCGGCAACATTTCCCTCAAGTTAGGCGTCACAACATCTGTCGAAGTTGATGTAGTTCCATTTGTTGCTAAAGGAAAGGTCAAAATTTCAGCTGAGGTTACTGGGACAGTTGAGTGGGCAACTACTCAGACAGTCGAAACTTTAACCGAGTCTACATACACCGTTAAAGTCCCTCCTAGGACTAGAATAATAATCACTCTTGTAGCGACACAAGGTGTGATGTTCCATTCTCTTATACTCGACGTGAAATTCTCCATGATGGGAGTGTCATCATCCCCAACCTGAATGATGGGATTTACACAAGGGTCAATACGTTCAACATGGATTTCCAAAGCCAAGAGGAAAAGCTACATGGAGATTATAATCAATCAATTAAACGTTCCATTACACAATATTGATTTATTCAAACATTGGTCAATATCCACATCAACCCTAGATTGCATTGCAAGCAATATTGATTCCAAGTGTGCCTTTTCCATTCCAATAAATAATTAAGCTCATGCATGAGTCTATCATGTGAAAGGGCTTAATTTGCATTGTGTGCAATATTTTTACTTTCATGCATGGTGGTACATACATGGGCTCTCCAAAGTTCTCTTATTTTGTATTGTTTGCTCTCTTTTTGTAGTGCTTCTTTTATATATTTATCAAAAACTAAAACTAAAAATGCAATGAGTAGTTGTCTCTGGCCTTCCTACTTTAATTACTTAAACTATATATAAAAAGAATGATAATTGTTAGAAAACCTACTTCATTAGTCTGTTAAGTTTGTTATTTTTATTATTGTGTATTAAATCTATTGTAATCTTGGTTATCTTTTGAGGGCATTCTTGTAATTATGTTTGTCTTTGTTTGTATCTTCTTCAGTATAAATAAAGAGGTCCTTTTCTCAATTCATTCGACTGAGACTTTTACCAACTTTACTTTCTTGTTTACATGGTATCAGACCTCTAATCGATCCACTTTTCTTTTACCCATACGTTCTTTTACACATACTTTCTTCCTCATCTTTCTCTTCTGTTCATCCATGGCAAACACCACTGCTGACTCTCCCACTTCCCCTCAGTCTACTGTTCCCTCAGTCACGGCTTTCGCTTCCAACATCTTTGCCCTCACAGCTCAACAACAACAGTTTTTTGCCCTCACCCAAGCCTTGAATCACACCCTTGGCATCAAGTTAGACCACACCAACTTCTTGTTATGGCACGCACAGATGGAGAATGTGATCTTTGCCAATTCCATTGATGATTTTTTTTATGGCACGAATGTTGCCTCGCCCCAACATGTAGATGGCATCTCTGGTCTGAATCCCGACTATGTTACTTGGTGACGAAAAGACAGACTCATCCTCAGTTTGATCTATTCCTCTCTTACTTCAGAAATTATTTCCCAAATCGTTGGACATAATACCAGTTCTGCTACTTGGTTGACTCTAAGCCAGATCTACTCTCCAACCTCTAATGCTCGTATCAAGCAATTGCACCTTCAACTTCAAACAATCAAGAAAGGGACCTCTTCCATCATGGACTATATTCTTAAGGTAAAATGCCTCACTGATCAACTTGTTGCTATGTCTGAAATTTTTTCTAATAGAGATCAAGTTCTTTACCTTCTTGCTAGTTTAAGAGCCGAGTACAACTCATTTGTGGTCTCCATCACTTTGAAATCCAAGGGCATCTCCTTTGAGCATGTTACGAGTCTACTATTGGCTCATGAATCTCAGCTGGAACAAAAAATTTCTATCGATGAAACAACTCCACTTGTGGCAAATGTTGCCTATCAAAACCCTTAATCCAATCGCCCTTCCTAGCATCGACCTTCACAGAACCGTGGATATCACCACAACTCGGGATCCTCCAGTACAAGCCGTGGTACTTTTTCAAGACCATCTACTGGCCTAAGACTCATTTTCCAGCTCTGTTTGCGCTTTGGTCAAAATTCCTACAACTACTATAGGCGATTTGATCCTAACTTACCTGCTGTAACATCCCCAAATTCCCTAATATGGTTTAGTGCCTGGATTGGGGGGTCGGGAGGCAATAAGTGTGTTAATTATGTGTTAATATGGAATGAGCATGTTATTATGTGAATTATATTATAATATAATTATGTTGCATGTTAGAAATATTAATGTGCGTGCGTGGGCCCGTATCTTATAAGAGGGGCATTTTAGTAATTTGACCCACTGAGGGTATAATTGTAAATTTGAGTCTGTGTGATTGAGACCACATTATTATGTGGATATATTTGGGTTACTCGACGCGAGGCGGTCCTGGTGAGCAAGTTAGCGGAAAAGTCACAACGGGGTACAATACTCGGCTCGGGGTGAGCTTTGGGGTGCTTTAGTAATTTAGCACATTGCTGAGATTTGTCAGATAATGGGAGATTAAATGATTTTTATTCTGTGAGTGATGGAGATTTAAGGAACACTCGGGGATTCATATGAAGTGGCGATTGACAGAATTTCCATTGGAAGGTTATGGAGAGTTTGGATTGGCCTAGGGGCATTTGGGTCATTTGTGCCTAAATTAGAGACTTTAGTTAAGTGTTCCTTCAGCTGAGGGTAAGCTAGAAATAGAGTAACAACATAATTTATTCTCTCTCCCGTAGTTCTCTTTATCTCTCTCTTGGTGGGTTGATAAACCTTGAGGAATTGAAAAACTAAGCTTGGAAATTGGAGGATTAAGCTTGGGGAAACTTGAGGATTAGTTCAAGGGCGTTTTCATCTCTGAGGTAAGAGTTTAATTTGATTTTTTCTTGATGTTTCTGTGGCTTTGGTTGAAGGCTTAAGTGTTTGCATGTTTGATAGTTGAGGGATGAATTCTGGACTGTTGATGAGTTTTGAATCTAGTATTCAGGTAGGTTTTTGTTGCTGGAAATAAGTTATACTATTTATGGGGATTAAATTGAAAGATTTGAGTATAATTGGATTGTGTTTAGTAGGGTTCGGCCAAGGGAAAAACCCAGAAATTTTGGGTTCGAAGGGCTGGGCCGCGGCTCTGTTGTTGGTGTGTCGCGGCCCTCTAGAGCAAAAGGGAGCCAAGTTAGGCTCTGTGGCAAGGGCGGGTCGTGGCGCATGTCTAAATTTTGGGGAGGCTGAGCCTCTGGTTGGAGGCGGGCCACGGCATAGGAGTATGGGGTCACAGCTCTTAAGGGGTTTTTGGACCCCGAGAAGGTTTTGAGCATGGGAACTCAACCTCATGGGCTCAAGATCAATTCTACTACCGTGTTTGGTGGAATTTGATGTCCCGGAGGCTAGGACTCAGTTTGGGAGCCTTTATTCACTTGTTGATGATGGAATTATTTATCATGGTTGTGACTAGGACAATGCTAAGGGCTCGGATCTGGGATCGTACTCAAGGATTGTCGTTAGTAGCTCGCATTTGGACGGAAGGTAAGAAAATTGCACCCAGTATGTGATATTGTGATTAGGGCTTGGCTCTATGGTTAAATATAGACATGATTAAGGCTTTGGCCCTGTTAATGAGCATGATTATAATTATGTTTGTGAGTGTCTGCTTAAGCACACTAAAATGTGCATGATTATGATTATGCATATGTATATTATTTGAGTGTATTATAATACATTGTATCTGTATGTATGTATGATAAATGAAATATGTGATTGTCTGTTGTGACTAGAGAGCTCAATTTATAAACCAGGGGATTATTAGGATGTTAGTTGGAGATTGACTTATTAGTCGAGGGTACATTGGATTTTGAGAGACTCGTCTTATAAGTCGAGGGTCTTAAAGCTTGGACTTATAAGTCGGGGGCTTGTGAGGCTCGACTTATGAGTCGAGGATCAGTAGGACTCAGCTTATAAGCTGAGATTGGCATTATCCACATGGAGTGCGGGCCACCATGGCTAGGCCACCCTAGGAGTGCAACACGCACTTGACTGGCTCGGATGCCAAACAAATTGAAAGAAAGTGCGACACGCACTTGTGCGACTCTATGGTTGCTGATTTTTATAATGAGTATACCAGATTCAGTTATTACTGTTTGGCTAATATATTACTCTGTGAATTGTTTAATATGTTTTCTTGCTGAGTCTTTTGGCTCACGGGTGATTTGTGGTGCAGGTAAAGGTAAAGAGAAGCTCAACCAGCCATGAGTCGAAGGGCGATAGCAGTGACATGTACATATGCAGTCCGCTCGACCACCACGGCCAAGATTCTTAAGGAAGCTAGGGTTGAACCCACCTTTTACCGCCTAGGTCGGCTTATTATGTAATTTGGATGTTGTAACCAGTTTTTTTAAACTAATGTTTTTGGAATCCCGTGTAAAGAACATGTTTTTGGGTTTAATGAAATGGTTATGACTTGACCAAAATTTTAAATACCTAAACCTTTTGTAGCTTAATCACATGTTTAATCTAATGACTTGTTTAGCAAGTCCAGCACTGGTTTTAAACACACTTGGTAACATACCCTAATTAGCAGGGCGTTACAACTTGGTATCAGAGCTGCCAAGGTTTAAGGGTTCCTGATGTTGGACTGGGCATGTACATTCACTGCTAAAGACAAGCTCAACTTAGGGTTGGGTAAATATTAATATAGTTATGTTTATATTTGCTTAAATGGATTATATATGATTTACCTGCTTGTTTAAATAAGAAGCATGAGCTATTCTGATAGGGCCTGGCCCTTAACTGCGGTATGTAGGTTGAGAATGTGCTTATTAACACGATAGACATTTGTAAATGCTGTAGAAATGCTTATTAGCATCGTTAAAATGTTATGCATGCTGGAAAATGTTTATTAGCATTCTGTTTGCTCTTGAGTATTGGAAATGTTTAATAGCATTATGTTATGTGTATGCATGCCAAGAATGTGCTTATTAGCATCTTGTTCAAGTATTATTATGAATTCCTCTGTTTATTAGCACGATTGTTAAGTGTGAATTATTGGGATGCTTATTAGCATTGTCAATGCATGTGGATGCTTATTCAATCGGTTTGAACCATGGGCTGATGTGAAATATTGTTATTACTGCCTGATAAGCTGAGTCATTGATTGCAGATAGACTTGGAAGTATGCTTCCAAGGCAATCTAATGAGCCAACTGGCACTGGGAATCAAGTTAAAAGTAATGATCAGGGTTAGAACCCTCCGCCAGTCCCTGAGAACTGGCAATAGATGCTTGCAGACATGCAAGCTGGACTGCAGAGACAGGATGAAGAGATCCGCCAGTTGAGGCAACAGCAGGTTCTGGCTAGGAACGCTGCATTAGGGGTCCCATCTGTTGTTTCAGTACTAGTCGTACAACAGCAGATAGAATTAGAGAACCATTGGCAGTTGGTATATGAGTGGTTCAGGAAACAACACCCTCCGGTTTTCGAGGGCAGCGCAGATCCACTTAAGGCAGAACAGTGGATGGCCATGATTACATCCATCCTGGAATTCATGAGGGTGGTGGGCAATGAGAGAGTGGCCTGTGCCACATACATGTTTCGGGAGGATGCCTGAATCTGGTGGGAGGTGGTGTCCCAGACTAGGGATGTAACCACAATGAGTTGGGAAGAGTTCAGAACCCTCTTTAATGAGAAGTATTACAATGAGGCCATTAAAGCTGCAAAGGTCAAGGAATTCAGTAAAATTTTACAAGGGAATATGTCGGTGACTGAATATGCCCTGAAATTTGACAGATTAGCCAAGTTCACTCCAGACTTGGTGCCCACTGATGGGACAAGGAAGGAAAGATTCCTTCAGGGGCTACAGCCTATGATAGCCCGGGATGTCAGAATTACTACAGTACCTGGAGTAACGACATATGCTCAGGTAGTGGAGAGAGCCCTTACTGCAGAGGGTGCTGAGAATAAGATCTAGTGCGAGAACGCGGCCAGGAGGGATATGAGGAGGACGGGACCTCCCTTCTCAAGATCAGGTAGGGGCAGAGGCCCCAGCGACCAGAAAAGGAAGACCCCGGATACTAGTTTGGCTCCTAGGCCTGATAGGAGGCCACATGGTGTACAGATTGGCCGCCACGGCAGCAATGAGAACTGGAAGACATATCCAGAATGTGACAGATGTAGGAGGCGTCATCTGGGAGAGTGTCAGGCGAAGGCCTGCTTTGTATGTGGAATTGTGGGCATCTTAATCATTTAATTGCATAATAAATCAATTATGGCCCTCCCGGCTTCCTAATCAAGGCCCAAAGTCTTATTAGGAAATTTGGGTTATTACAGAGACCACATTATTATGTGGATATATTTGAGATGTGTGGCCCGAAGCGAACCTAGTGAGCAAGTTGGCGGAAAATTCACATCGGGGGTTAATACACGGCTCGGGTGAGCCTAGGGGATATTTTGGTAATTTAGTACATTGACTGGGTTTATTGAGTAATGGGAATTTATAGTGATACTTGAGGTTTAGCGGGAAAAGGGTGGTAAAAGATGATTTTTCCCTTAAGGCGTCAGAGAACCAAGGTAAAGGCTAGGGGCATTTTGGTATTTTCCATAGCCTTGGATTACCTTAGTCACTTAGAGGTTGTAGGAAGTAGAACAAAGTAGAACACTCAGCTCCCACAACTCTCTCTCTCTCTCTCTCTCTCTCTCTCGTCCATCTCTTCTCTCTTGAGCACTTGGGGACTTTTGAAATTTTTTAGGAGAAAGGCTTGGAAATCTAAGGAACTTGAAGCTAGAGCTAGGATTGGGATTAAAAGGCAGCTTAGAGTCGAAATTCACAGCTGAGGTAAGGAATCGCACCCTGTTTTTTTTTTATGAAATTATGTTATAGTTTAAGTTTGGTTGAGCTTTAAACTTTGGCTTGGGTTTTTAGTTTTGGTTAGGATTTGAGTTGGTTTTGGGGGTATAAATGTTGCTTGTGTTGTGTTTGTAAGAGCTCTAGGTTCAGTTGGAAACTTTGGGGCAACTTTGGGACTGTCTTTGGAGGTTTTGGTTCAGATGAAATGGCTGAAAAGTGTTGAAATTCTTGGTTCGCGGGGTTGCGCCACAGCGATGTTCTTGGAGCGACGCGGCCCGCATGAGCTCAAGAGCTAGGGTGGTTCTCTGAATCGCCTTAGCACCACGACGCTTGGTGGGCTATGCTGCGGCACGTGTCCAAGGAAAATAAGGGTCTAGGCTCTCTGACTTGTAGAGAATCGCAATGCTTGTGTGAGGCGTCGCAGCTCAAATTGGGGACTTTGGCCAATTAGGGTTTTTAAGCACGGGAACTCAAACCTAAAGGCTCATGAAGGATTCTACTACCTAATTTAGTAGAATTTGAGGTCCTCGAGGCTAGGAATTTATCTTGAAGCTTTTAAATAGTTTAGTTCTTGATGGTTATCCGTTATTATGTTATGACTAAGTTATACCGTTAGCCTCGGGAGTAAAGATCGTGCTCGAGGTCGCCATACGCTATCTGCTCGGGACTCAAGGTAAGAAAATTGCACCCTGGTTGTAATTTGGGCTCAAGCCCATATTAATGAATATGACTATAATTATGCCTGTGATTACTTGATTAGGCATGCTTGTATATTTTGTATCTAATTGTGTGATAGGAAAACTGCATGTTTGATTATGCTAGATCTGAAAGCTCGGCTTAACAGAGCCGAGGACAGCAATAAGTGTGCGGAACGTAGACCATTTGGCTAGGGCAACCTGGGAGTGCAATATGCACTTGTCTAGCCCAAACACCACCTAAATAATTAGAAGTGTGGTCTACACTTGTCTAACTCATTGACTGTTTAAATTGGATTACGTGTTTGTTTGAGCAGGGTTGTTACTGTTATGCTTGTTGTTTATTTGAATCTATCAATTTAGTTTTCTTGCTGAGCCTTGACTCACGGGTGCTTTGTGGTGCAGATAAGGGCAAGAGTATGCTGGACCAGCCATGAGTTGGAGAGCTTCAGGGGCGGTGTGTACATATGCAACCTGCTCGACCGCCACGGCCAGGATTGCTTGGGAGAAACTAGGGTTGAACCCTGTTTTGCCACTTAGGACGGTTAGTTCATATTTTATTTGTCTTTTATCAGTCTGTAAACACTTTTTGGGATCCCATGTATAAACTAAACACTTTTAATGAAAAATGTTTACTTCATTGACCAAAAGTTTTTAATACCTAACCTTGGTTTAGTTGTTAATTACACATTTAAGTCCAAATGACTCACTTAGCAGGTTAATCACCATTTTAAACACACGAGGTAACGGTCTTGGCTAACTAGGGCGTTACAAGTATCCAGAGAAAAGATTTAAAACTTGCAAGAAGTTTCGGGTAAGTGATCATATCCATTGGGTTTTGAATTTCTTATGTAATTTTTTTATGAGTTTCATTGGTGTGTCATTAATTTGACATTTTCTGTGTTTTTTGGTTCAAAGTTTTGAGATCCAAGTTTCTGCTGCAAATGGTCCAGAGTTTCTTACTAGAGAAGGAGATATGCATATGAGTTACACATCTGCTAGAAATGAAGGTGTTTATGGTGTCACTGGCAGTGGCTTTGCTGAACTTGGGGAAAGTGAGAGTTATGTAGGTGGATCATATGCATAGAAATCAAAGAATAAATGGAAGAATAGATTCTTCTTTGTGGCTTCTTTGGTTATCTTAATTTGGGTGATTAAAAGAATTTAACTCATGGTTTTTTTGTATCTGAAAGAAGAATTGTTATTATATCAACTCATGGCTTTTAGAGTTGTTTTGTGTATCAAATTGCTTCCAAAAATCTGTTAAATGGAAGAATTGCTTCAAATAATTTGTTATATGTTGGGGGAGAGTTAGATAATGTTGTGATTTGTTAAATAGATTCTTCAAGCAAATGTTTACAGATTTGCAATTAAGATTGCAGAGGCAAGAGGAGGGGATTAGGTGTTTGAAGCAATAGCAGAACCTATCGGGGAACACCTTTTCCTTTTCTATGCCAGGAGTGGCACCAGTTTTGGCTCAGCCTAGGGTTGAGAGTAGGTGGGAATTTCTTTGTGGAAGATTCCAGGAGTTTTACCCTCCAATCTTCAAGGGAGGCCTAGATCCATTGAGAGCTGAACAATGGATGGGCAAGATCAGTTCCATTCTTGACAGTATGGGGCTGGTAGGTCACGATAGGGTGATATGTGCTACTTATGTGTTGCGAGATGATGCCCGGACGTGGTGGGAAGTAGTATCCCAGACACCAGATACAGTTGTGATGGACTGGAAATAATTTAGGCAGTTGTTCAATGAAAGGTATTACTGTGATGCGGCCCAGACTGCTAAGATGAATGAGTCTCTGAATCTCGTTCAGGGAAATGCAACGGTAACCAAGTATATTAAGAGATTTTATGGGTTGTCCGAGTTTGCATTTGACATGGTACCCACAGATGTAGCTCGAAAGAAAAAGTTTATTCAGGGGTTGAATCTCGGAATAGCTCAAGGCATTAGAGTTGCCCCAGTGCATGAAATCTCTACCTATGCTCAGGTGGTAGGAAAGGCTCTTGTTGTTGAGAGCGCAGGAAATCTGATTGAGCAAGAAAGTGCTGGAGAGCACGGAGCTTAGATAGTGGCACCTCCATTTATTGGATCAAGTAAGAAGAAAGAGTGGAGGACTTACCCAGAATGCACTCGATGTAAGGGGCGTCATCTGGGAGAATGCCGAGCAAATGCATGTTTCTTATGTGACATGATTGAGCATTTAGAGAAAGATTGCCCAAAGCAAAGGAAAGATGAGCAAAAGGGGATGGACAGCTCGACTCCAGCTCGAGTGTTCATTCCAAGGTAGTCAGAGTCGGAGACTGAGACTGAGACTAGTTCCTCAGGGATGGCAGGTCAGCTTTCTAGTTCTGATTTTGTATTATGCTGACTGGTTTTGGTGCCATGTTGTTTCTTATTTTGTTGCATATAGAGAAGCATAAAGATGATATGCAGATCACATGGTTATGTTGTGGTGGGAATGTGATACTGTATTGGTGATTTAAGAGATGAGTTGGGTTATCATAAAAAGGACTCATCAGTGGATTTTATAAGGCTGGTTATGATTGGCTTCAATTTAATCCTGGATATGGATTGGTTAGCTAAGTGTGAGGCAATGTTAGATTGCAAGGAAAGGATATGAACTCTTGAGCTTGAGAGTGGGAAGCCATGTGGTAGCTAGCACTGAGTATGGATTTTGTATGCTTATGACATCTGTATTTAGAGCTAGAGATCTATTGCAGGGGGATGCATAGAACTCCTAACTAGTGTGATGGATACTACTTAGGCCGTGCCAGTGGGATCAGGACAGACTGGATTAGTCTGTGAGTTTCTGAATGTGCTTCCAGGGGATTTTTCAGAATTGCGTTTACACAAAGAGATAGAATGGTGAATGGATTGGTGCCGGGAATGGAATCAGGTTTTAGGCACTGTGTTAAACAGCTTCAGCAAAGTTGTAAGAACTTAAGGCTCAGTTATTGGATAAGGTGGTATTCTCCAAGGTGGATCTTTGATCTGGTTAGTATCAGTTAGAGATTAGGGAAAAGGATAAACAGAAGACTGATAAGAGCACTGGGAGTGCTGAGTATGTTTTGAGAATTTGGTTAATGATAAGTGGTTTTATGAATCAGATTAACAGAGTATTCAAGGATTATTTGAATTGGATTTGTGAACGTCTTGATTGACAGTATTATAGTATTTTCTCTGTGGAGATTTGCCAAGGTCAAGGATCGCATTAGGGGCAGGGGTTTCCTTGGACGGGCAGAATATTATATGTACTTTGTGGATGAGTTCTAAATCTTTTTACAGATCAGAATCAATTAGTAGGTTGTTATGACACCTCAGTGACAGGGAAAAGTGATTGCTTATGCAACATGTTGGTTAAAGGATCTGACCAGAACTAGAGTAGAGTTTCTGGTGGGACGGATGGCCAATTTTATGCTTGAGATTATCATTTCGAAAAGGATCAAAAGGAAAACGATTAAGTGAACCACAGATAGGAAAGATTGAGTGGAAAGTCTTAGCTGGATTAGCTAAGGATTAAACAGTGTCAGGTATGAATTTATTAAGGTATAAGGATCGGATTTGGAATCTGATGGACACTTGGATTAATTAGGAGATTATGGATGAATCTCATGCAACTCTCTTATTCTCTTCATTCAGGCATCATGACAGTGTACCAGAGTTTGAAAACTTTATATTGATGGCCTGGGATGGAGAGGGACATAATGGTATATGTAATGACCCAACTAATTCTAGACCTTGGACCATTAAAACTACTTATACATAGACACTATTTTTAATAAAACATACATACGAAATAGTCATAGCTTTATTAAAAACTGTAAAGCAAAGGTTAAATACATAAAAATTCGGGGTATGATATGGGATCCCATTGTTTGAAATAAAACATGACTTAAATCTTAAACAAATTCGTTACAAAATCAGGTGTGGAAAATACATATAAAGCATAATTGAAATGACAAAAAAAAAACAACTTCGTCCTCAAATCATTCATGCAGTCCACCGAATCCATCCTTCCTCAATACACAATCCCAAGCCGCCAAGAATCTTCCCGCCACCATAACTATTTTCATGCACATATAAAACAAAGGAATGAGCCTAATGCCCAGCAAGGAAAATCTACTACAAGCATGAAACATATACATAAACATAAGCTATAAACATATTCTATAAACATATATCATAATTCTAACCCATGTACATGGTAACTATTTGGGGTTTGCTAACTAAGCAATTATAAGCCTCAAAATACAATGAGGTTTGCTAGCTAAGCAACTATAATCCCCAAAAACATAAAAGTGTTGGGGTTTGCTATTTAAGCATCTATAAGCCCCAAAACATATATATCGTAACGTATAAAAACATATCATAACATATAAAAACATACTATATCATAATCATATAAGCATATAATACTATCCTATTTTCCTTACCAAATACCGGGATGTGAGAACAAGGACGGGATTTTGGAACACTCCTAAAAACCATTAATAGAAATGTGAGTATTCTAAAAGAAAGAGATGAAAAGGAATGAACTAAACCATCGAGAAGGTACTTACCGACAAGAACGTCAAGTGCAAAGAACTTAGATGCCTAACCACGAATGAAAACAGCGAGTTAGGAATTGAGTAGAGAAAAACTATAAAAACTAATGAAATAATACAGAAAGGAACTAGAAATAGGAATATCTTGAATGCACTATAACCGAACTACACCTCGATATCGGAATGCACACTATTATCCTTACTTTCCAAGTGTTTAATAAGCTTAGAATGATAAAGCTTATAACCCCAACCACAGTTTTTAACACTCTCAAGTAAACCTAGCAGCTTGAAGGCTCTGAACTCAGCTTGATGAATGAAGAAATGGCTGGGTACTAGGTCCTATTTGTAGAGTTCAAGAATGAAAAGATCTTCATTTAGCTTGAATAAAAATAATGACTTTTTAATTGAAAATCATTTGAATATTCGTTCAGCAGAGGCTTAAGACTCGGTCAAAAAGATTTTGGACTTATCAAGAGGTTATGGAATAAAATGAGCTCGGTTTCAAAATTATTCAAAAATTATGCCCTAGAGCTGATATATCGCCTGGGCTCATATTCCCGAGGCTCATCAAAGTGTTCGTGCGAAGTTCACTTGTTTTCGTATTCCCCGAGTGGCGATATATTGCCCCCTAGAGCTGCGATATATCGGCATACGCTGAAATATTATACACGTAATTGCACTTTTTCAGTATAATTTGAATTGAGTAAACAACTTTGACTGAGTCCTATAACGATTTCAAAGCTATTGGCAGACTCTGAGATTTTCAAATATTACTCTTAATAAACTATTCCTCAAAAATACTTAATTTCTCAATAAACATGCACACAACAAGTGTCATTCTTTTTTTGGGTCTATCTAAACCTTATAGTATAATAATTATCATCTTCATAATCAGTTATATTAATCATACCTTATGTTATAATTAATATTCTTAAACTATAGGTTAAACTTATAAAATCTACAAGTGTTGCTACGAGTGTCCAACTAAGTCCTGATTTGAACCAAAATCCACAGTAATAAACATACTATAACTACTACTAGCTATTATTATTACTACTACTATCTAACTAGCTAAGTAAAGTTCTTGGACTCTACAGTATATGTGGCAAAGTTCCTAACCTGTTAGCAGGTCAAGACAGAGTATCAAAGACCAGTAAGGCTATTGTAGCCTTTGAGTATTTTATAATGGAAATAAGAAAGCATCGCGATGGGTTTCACGGTGGGATTGCCCAGATTAGTGGGTCAGCGTGATTTAGATTAGGTCATTATGGACCAATATATTAAGTCAACTCGTTTCTATCAGTGAGGACAAGTAACACAGCTGATCAGTATTCAGGTCTCTATGTGAGAGAGATAATGTGCCTTCTTGAGAATTCAAGGTTTATCTTATCAGATGAAGACTCAGTTTTACTTCCAGGTCTTGGAAGGGTTAAGGAAGGCGATGAGTATATGGATGGAATTCAGTACAGTACATTATCCTCAGACTGATGGTAAATCAGAGAGAGAAAGAGAGTTATCCAGTATTCGAAATGTACCTTATGAGATGAGGTATGTATGAGAATGTTTATCACCCGTTCATTGGAATGAGATGGGTGAGGTGTTGATTTTGGATCCTTAAGTAGTTCAGGGGACCATTGAGATTATTGGAGGTTAGAGCTTGGATGCTCACTTCTCAGAGTAAATGGAAAAGTTTTACTGAATTGAAAAGCAGGAACATGGAGTTCAAAGTAGAAGATTATATCTTCTTTCAAGTATCACCATGGAAATGGGTGAGGAGATAGGGACAAGTTGAACCCTTGAGTTCTGGATAGGACTGTTCAGGTTGACTTTGGATTGGCCTTATCTTTGACACTGTCAGCTGTACACAGTGTATTTTAGATTTCCATGCAGAGGACATGGGTTAGAACAAAAATCATGAGTTGATTTATGAGAATTTGAATATTGAGGCTAAGTTATCCTTTAAGGAGTAGCCAGTCCAGATATGGGACAAAAATAATAAGGTTCTGAGGAACAAAGTTATACCTTGGATTAAGGTATGTTACAGAGACAGTGAGGTCTAGGGAGCGACCTAGGAAATTGGAATCAGTTGTGCAGAATTTATGTTCCGGGCGGTTCAGATAAATTTCGAGGGCGTTAGTTATGATTAATGAGATAGGTGGGAAAGGACGATTTTGCCCTTGGTGGCTGTTAAGGATTTTATTTAAGTTTGAAGGCATTTAGGTCTTTTGACCCTAAAGGATTTATATCAACCATAAAGCTGTAGAAATCTTAAGAAAACAGAGTCTCCTTCACCTTCTCTCCCGTACACCATTTCTCTCTAAATTTTGAAGCTCTTTTTGAAGAACCAAGCCTTGAGGGTTTTGGGTTGTGCTCTACCATTGAAGAGGATGCTAAGCTAAGATTGATGTGAGTTTTTAGCCATTAAAACCTTATTTCTTGCTATGTTTTCTCATTGAGTTTCAATTGGGTTTTTGGTTTGAAAGATGAGTTTTAATGGGAGTTTTTGGCAAGGGTTTCTTAGGTTGTGATGCCTAGGACATGTGTAGATGGTTTCTGGGTTCATTAGGACTTAAAATGAGGTTTGGAAGGTTTTGGTTCAGGTTAGAAATGGTGGAATCGAAAGGGAGAAGAATCGGGGCATTTCTGCCTGGTTGTAGCTCTACAGCGCCCACAAGGGGGCGCTACAACGCTAGTTGAGGGGTTTGGTGTCTGCTTAGGGCGCTGGGATGCTAGGGGGGTAGTGTTACCCTGTTTCTTCATAATCCTGTTTCGGGTGTTTTTAAGGGTTTTTGGCTCGGGGTTCCAATTCCTAAGGCTCGGGATCGAATCTACTCACCGTTTGGGTACAATTCGGGGTCCCGGGAGTGAGGTTTAGGTCAAGACCCTATTATTGTTGATTTCATTAATTGGAGGTCATATTTGGTTATGACTAGGTGACCGCTAAGGGATTAAAGGATTGATCGTTCTCAAGGGTCGTTCATTTGTTATTTCTCGCTCGAACCAGAGGTAAGAAAACTGCACCCCGTATGTGATGCATGTGATGCACGAGAAAGATGTGGTTAGGGCATGCCATGGATGTTGAATATGAGGTTGATCAGAGCTTGAGTCTCTGTGTTTGTGCATGATCCTAATTATGCTAGCAATTGTTAAGTAAGCATGTTGAATGCCCTATATTCGGATAATTGACATATGATATATGATTGGTAGCATTGCTTACTTGTGCGTGGCACTAACTTACTAGTCAGAATCGGCAATGGTGTCAGAACTAGCTGTGAAGCTGTGACTTACTAGTCAAGTTCGACAGTAGTTTTAAGCACTGGTCGTATGTTACTAACCTAAGAGTCAGGAGCGGCATAAGCGTCATGAACGCAAAGCCAATGAAAGATTAGATCCAATCGACATCTGCATTGAATGACTCATCATGAGCATTAATGTCGGACCAACCCCAAGTTTGATGAAAACTAAAAGCGCTTGTCTAGTCTATGACTAGTTACTCAGAGCCAGGGCCAGAAGGCCCAAGTGACTGTATCGTCACATGGCTAAGGGTGCAGATCCCATGTTAGTGACTTGTTTATCAATCATTCATCTAAGGGTGCAGATCCCATGCTGGTGACTTGTCTATCAGTCACTCATCTAAGGGTGTAGATCCCATTTAATTAGGTCTATAAGCCCTAGCACAGTTATCAGAACCTCAAGTGTTAATCACTCATCTATTTAGGTTTGACTAGATAGTCGTCCATACAGGAGGGCAGGGCCCACAATCATCATTATTTGAACTTATTTGCAAGTGTGATTAAGGCTATTATTACTAGGCATGCACATTATGATTTGATGACATGTTATTACTGTTCATGAGCATATTGAGTTTTCTTGCTGGGCTTCGGCTCATGGGTGCTATGTGGTGCAGGTAAAGGCAAAAGAAAGCTGGACCATCCTTGAGTTGGAGAGCTTAGGTGACGATGTGTACATATGCGGCTGCTCAACTACCACGACCGAGGGTTGAAAGAGGAACTAGGGTTAAACCCTATTTTGCCGCTTAGATCGGCTGGTTGTAAATATTTTGTTGTTATTAACCTTTAAATTATATTTTTGGGATCCCAATGTATACAGTAAACGTTATAATGAAACATTGTATCTTAACCAAAAAATTTAACCCTAAATCGCTACTCATACTTAGTTACACGATTATGGCCAAATTACTCGATTAGCGAGTTTAGCACTATTTAAAATGCACACCGTAACGGTCCCTGGAGTTTAGGGTGTTACATTGAAAGTCTTCTATGTCTTGGATAAAGACCTAAACACCTTGGAAGAGCCCAAGGAAGATGATACTCAAGAAGTTGTCAAAGAAAGGAAGAAGTACGAAGAAGATGAATTGATATGTAGGTGTCACATCCTCAATGCCCTCTCAGATAGGCTCTATGATCTCTACAGCAACACCAAGACCGCCAAGGTGATTTAGGAGGCCTTGGAAAAGAAGTACAAAGCAGAAGAAGAAGGTACTAAGAAATTTCTTATCACTCAATATATGGAATTTAAATTTCATGATGATAAACCATTTCTCCCTCAAATTCATGAGTTGCAAATTATTATGAATAAATTGTCTAGACTTAAGACTATATTGCCTAAACAATTCATTGTTGGTGCCATTATAGCCAACTTACCTCCTTCTTGGAGAGGCTATAGAAAGAAAATTCTCCATATAAATGAAGAGATTTCTTTCGAGGAAATTCTTAAACACTTGAGAATTGAGGAGGAATCTCACTCTAGAGATATGAATGAAGAAAAGTCCAATGGAGAGACTTCTAAGGCCAATGTGGTGGTCAACCCTCCTAACAAGGGCAAAGGAATTGGTAAGAACAATGGCAAGGGTCAAAAATCCTTGGGGCCCAAGAAGAATGAGGGACAATTCAAAAGTTCCAAGGGACCTTGCTTTGTGTGTGGTGAGAATGGTCACTTTGCTAGAGATTGTAGGTTCAAGAGGAGCCAAAACAATGAGGCATGATTCAATTCAACCCAAGAGGAGCTAGTGGCAACACTAAGCGAAGTTAATGACATTCATGGAAAGGTGAGTGGATGGTGGTTAATACTTGTGCCTTCATTCATGTTACCTAGATAAAACTCTTTTCAAGACCTTTGAATTTTCAAAGGAAGGGCATGAGATACAAATGGGCAATGAGAAAAGGTCCAAGGTTGAAGGAAGGGGAACTATTGATTTGTTCTTCACATCCAACAAGAAGGTTTTACTCACCAATGTCTTGTATGTACTGGAAATGATAGAAACCTTGTGAGTGGCAATTTACTTGGCAAACCGGGAATCAAGGTTGTGATAGATTTCAGCAAGCTCATTTTATCTAAAGACGATGTTTTTGTGGGAAAATTATATGCTTGTGATGACATGTTCAAACTTTGTACATCTATTGATCATGTGAACAATAAAGTTTATTCTTGTTGTTGTTATATGCTTGACTCAAATTCTATTACTTTGTGGCATATTAGACTTGCACATATAGGATTTAGCACAATTAAAGGGTTGTCAAATGTGGATTAATTTATTGTGATGATGTTGAGCATGAAAAATGTGAATTATGTGTTAAATCTAAAATGGTAAAGAAACATTTTCCTAGTGTTGAAAGGAACTGTAAGTTATTAGATTTGATACTTAGTGATTTATGTGAACTTAATGTAATGTTGACTAAAGGAGGAAATAGATTATGATTGCTCTAGGTTCACATATGTATATTTGCTTAAAAGATAAAGATGAATAATTTGATGTATTTAAGGTTTATAAAGCAGAAGTTGAAAATCAACTTGAAAGGAAAATTAAAGTGATAAAGGTGGTGAATATTTTTCAAATGAATTTAACTTGTTTTGTAAAGAGCATGAAATACTTCATGAATGTACAGCTACTTATACTCCACAACAAAATGGTAAAGTGGAAAGAAAAAATAGAACATTTATTGAGATGATTAATGCTATGCCATTGCAGTCTAAATTGAATTTTATATTGTGGGGGGAAGCCTTGCTATCCGCTTGTCATATTTTGAATCGTATTCCCATGAAGAAAAATAATATATCTCTGTTGACGGTAAGAACTCGTCAACAAAATATGGATGGAAAACTCAGAAACTTAGATCAATATCTAATGAACACAAATGAACTTATAGAAACTTGAAGGAAAATTGCAAGTAGAAAATAGGAAATAGAAAGAAAACTCGTATATTTCCCTTAGATCAATCTGATTTTACAAGAATTTTCCAACCCCCTTCAATGATGAAGTGAGGTTCCCTTTATAGTGGGCTCTAATGGCCCCTAATACATTGTGGTCCTAGGGGACCAAATTGTTCACAAGTACGTTGTCAGTGTGGTGGCACAGGTAGTAGTGGTGCAGAAGGTCGTGGTGTCGGCTCTAGTACGTAGTCAAGGTCCGTGGGAACGCCTCCACTACTTATTTAGTACGAGTGTCAGAGAAGTGGCACCAGATGTAGTGGCACAGGTGGTCGTGGTGTCGACCATGATACATGGTCAGAGACGTGCAGGTAGTGCCTCCACCATTGTAACTAACTTGTACCATCACTGCCTTTCTAGTACAGACGTCATAGTCACGCCTCTATGCTCCTCATGGTCGTATAGCCTGTTCCCGTACGCGTGCCTTGTACCTGAAGGTTGCTCTCGTATATCCAAGATACACCCTTCCTCCAAACCCCTTTTTATTTTGTTAAGTATAAGAGGACTTGTAGCCTTGAGTGTGATAAGTATGTGGGAGTGGCGCCCCGCTAGTGACACCTTCCTTAGAAAATAGAGAAGGGCCTCATCAGTGGGGCATATGCTTATACCATAGAGGTGCGTCTCGCGAGATAGTGCGAGGGACCTAGGCACCTAGGCGCGGCTGAGGCGTAGCCTCGCGAGACAGGATGGGGGCCTAGGCACCTAGGCGCGGCCGAGGCATAGCCTCGCAAGACGGGATGGGGGCCTGGGCAACTAGGCGCAGCCGAGGCGTGGCCTCGTGAGATGGGGCCTCGCACCTGGGTGCAGTAGAGGCGTGGCCTCGCGTGGCCTTGCGAGATGTGATGGTGCCTCGCACCTGGACGCGACAGAGGTGTGGCCTCGCATGGCCTCACGAGATGGGATGGTACCTCGCGAGATGGGACCTCGCACCTGGGCGCGGAAAAGGCATGGCCTCGCGGGATGTGATGGTGCCTCGCGAGAAAGGGCCTCGTACCTGGGCGCGGTAGAGGCATGGCCTCACGAGATGGGGCCTAGCACTTTGGCCCGGCAGAGGTGTGGCCTCGCGTGGCCTCGCAGGATGTGATGGTGCCTCGCGAGATGAGGCCTCGCACCTGGGCGCAGCAGAGGCGCGGCCTCGCGAGATGTGGCCTCGCGAGATGGGGCCTCGCACCTAGGCGCAGCAGAGGCACGGCCTCACGAGATGTGGCCTCGCGATATGGGATGGTTCATAGGCCTGGGCACCTAGGCGCAGCCGAGGCGCCTGGGTGCGTGGCACCTAGGCACAGGTCCATAGGACCTTCAGCGAGGTAAGCAAGGTGAAGTGAGCTTGGGCCTCGCATGGGATGAGATAGGTCAATCTCGCGAAGGCCTTGCGTGAAGCCTGGGTCTTTCAGGATCATGTCCAATCTGCGGTGTTCACACTTGCCCCCCAGTCTACGAGAGAGTCTTCAGGCTCTTTGGTAGATTTCAAGGTACGATGCATTAGGGTTGTCCGCGAGATTTTGATGGTGTATGTGAGCCTATCATTATGCTTTGCCGATCCTAAGGCAAGTGCCAAGGCCCCTCCTTGACCATTGATCAGGCCTTGGGTTCGATGGCTAAGATGAGCCTATGGTTCCTATAAATAGGCCTTCATATCTAGCCTATTATTTACACTTTATCTCTTTAGCTTAGTGGTTTTGGAATCCTTACTCCTTTCAAGAGGTAAGGGGTTTGAACCCCCACAACCTCACTTTTGTTGTCCTTTTCTTTTATTATTTGTGTTAATTTCTTTTATGCCCATATCCATGCAAGTACTTGGGGACTAAAACACCATTTTCATTTGTTTTTGCAGACGCATACTTTCGACCCTTTGCTTCTCGTCGACCGCAATGGTGTTGTTAACCCTTGGCTTTCTTTTGACCGTGACGGTGCTTTCGACCCTTGGCCTTCTCTTGACCACAACAGTGCTCGATTTTACTTACTTGAGGTATACTTTCTTTCTCTCTTATGCTCAATGGGTCTAAAATAGCACTACTCAGGATGGGTTGCCTTGGCCGGAGCTTGTTGTGAGTTGATCCACTTACATGCCCTTGTTTGTGTCTCGTAGTTGGCCATTTAGAACGCTCGTGTCTAGAGGTTTTGAGCCCATTCCTTTGTGTTTTGTAGCAATCCTCTCATTTACACGTGCACCCTTATTACCTACGAGACCTGGTTTCATGGCATGTGAGGGATCATCTGGTGCTCCTCCGGGGGTCAAGTTTGTAGACTTATCTTCAGACTCAGAGTCCCCTGAAAACAACCCTCACCAAGACTACGACACTTTGAGGCAAGCCCGTATACGTCACCTTGAGCATATGGCTGAACTTAGGCATAAAATATGGGTGGTGGAGAGCAAAATAGACTCAGTTCTGAGGGGTGATGGAGTTTCTTTCCCATTTGACCTTAGCGACCACATAGCAAACCTTAGGGTGACCCTTTTAGATCTACAGATGGAGTTGGAGTTCATGGAGGGAAATCTCCCGCTCGAACCTCTTGCCCTTTTTCCCCTTATGGTTGTCATGGGGTCATCCCGAGTTCCCCTCAACCCTTGTTTTTGATTCACCCTTGCTTAGCGCTCTCACACTCAGCGCATCGGTGGAAGACCCTTGATAGGAAGAAAAAATGGAGGGTAAAGTGCCCTGTTTCTACCTCACCTTTTTCTTTTGGTTTTGAAGATGTGGCAAAGAGAGTACATTGGCAGGTGGCTTCCGAGGCGCAAGATTCTGGTCTTTTACTGGCGTCCTCCATTGTGTCCAAAGTGTCAGAGAATCGGTTGTTGGAGCTATCCGCGAAATATCGCATTGGCAAGGAATACAAGTTGTTATTTCCTTCCAATACTTGTTGGGCAGATAATCCCCCCCCCCCCCAAGGGGTGCGTGGCCATGAGCAAGCATATCATGAAAGTGGGTGGGACCATTCCTTTGCACCTGTTTTTCGTCATGATACTTAATCACTTCGACCTTGCTCCGCTCCAACTGGCGCCTAACAGTTGGTTAACCTTAAGTTGCCTATACATGGCATTCATTGAGCTCAACCAACACGCTCCTACGGCTCGAGAGGTGCATTTCTTGTATAATCTCATGCCAACCCCCAAATCCAAAGGGTTATATTTCTTACAGAAGGCCAATTCCTAGGTTTCCCTCATAGAGGGTTCTGTATCAAACCCGGGATCTTGGAAGCAAGACTTTTTCTTCGTAAAAGGTCCCCTTTACGTACGTGAACACTTTCGCTCGTCCCTAAGTAAGTACTCCAAGCTTGTCTTCCTTTTACTTTGAATTAGTTATTTTGGTGCTTATGCTTATATTGGTAATTATGTTGATTGTGCAAAGGAGTTTGGTGACCTTGACATTCCCCGGTCAGAGTCAGCGCCAGTGGACAAAATCCTCAATGCCAACCCTGCCCAGAAAATGGCCGCCCACCTCTTCACTGTAGCAAACCTGAACCGCCACAACTTATCCACGGTTTCGGATCCTGATACATTGTGGCACATTTCCGAGCGAAGGAAGAAGGCGCCTCTAGTTGAGCATCACTCTAACGGGGGCAACGCGGAGTGGGTGCCCGAGGAGGTTTCCCCAGAACCCAGACGACCTTGCTGATCATCTCTATCTCCTAGGGGGTGCCCTCCTTTGGCCCCTATGGACCATGACATGGTCTCTCACTCCCACGGTCATCAGGTAATGCCGGGGGGCTTTGTCTGTCCCTTTTCTGAGGACTACAATACCCTTCCTCCTGCTCCCCTCAATCCTGGTTCATCGGGGGTTCATTTTCCTGATATTCCCGCGCCCCCTCCTCCTTCGGTGAGCAGGTCATCTGTCCCTACCCAGCTAGGTGCCCCTGACTTAGAGGGGGCACCTTGGGTGGGTCGTATGGCGACCTCTTATGGGCAACGGTATACCCGGGTCGTCGAGGGTCTTCCTGAGACTGATTGGAGAAGTCTCGAGAATTTTTCCATGTCAGAGCTTGGGGAGACTCTTGTGCGCTCCGCCACTTGGGTGAGTTCATACATCTTACATTGGCCTTACCCCTTTTTTTTTAATTCTTTGTTTGCTCATCATCATTATTATTTTTCTTGTGCAGACTTCTCTAGTGGCCCAACGCTTCGTCGACTCGGCGCAGGACCTTTCCTCGTCGAATGCCAAAAGGGACCGTATAACGGTCAAGGTTCAGGGGCTCGAGAGGGAACTTAATAACACCAAGCTTAAACTTGAGAAGGCCCTGTCAAAGGCCTCTTCATCATCAAAAAAGAAGAGGAGGGCGAATGCCAAGGCCGTGATGTTGTAGGAGAAGGTTGCTCGCCTAGAGGCCGATCTTGGTGGAGCAGAAGCTAAGGTCACAATGTTGTAGGAGAGGGTCACTCTCTTAGAGGCGAATTTGGCTGAAATCGAGTACAAATCCATAGAGCGCGCCCTCTATGGAATGTGGAGGCAAAATCCTAACTTTGATTTCTCCTCCTTTGGTGAGCACGTCGTTGCCAGGGTGGCTGAGTAGAATTCTCGCGGCAGAAGGCCCTGAGATTCTGCTTCTGCGATCTTATCATTTAATTCGATTTGGCTGTATGCTCACTTGAGCTTATCATTAAAAAGAAAAGTATTTTGTTGGAACTTTTATAAGTCCTGTTACATTATCGCGACTCCTTTTTTCTGTATATATATATGTGCGATTATTTTCTTTTGTTCCTCTATGTTTGAGGTCCTTTTGAGCCTGCAAAAAAGGGTTCGATAGGTTTTTTTATATATATACTTTTTTATTTATCATGCTTGGGGTCCTTTGGAGCCCATACGAAAGGGTTCGATAAGTCTCTCTTTGGTGCATCTTGATTGTATCTATAAGGATATGTTGACCATTTGGGTTCTAGTTATCCTTTTATATACTTTTGCGCACGCTTATTATTCATTGCGAGAAGTGTCGTTCTCGTCATTATTCATAGTACTATTTTTGCAAGGGTCTCTTTTAGGACCTTTTTTGGCTAGATGGCTTAGTGGCCGCTCTAGGCTTATTGGTAGGTGCTTTTCCTGAGGCATTTCCTCTCGTGGAAGCATCTGCCTTTATTAGGAGGTTTTTCTTGTAGGACCTTTTGACCTCCGTGATGTTCATAAGGGTAGCTAATCCTCGTGAACTCAAGTGATGTCTTTCCAGGTCTTCTTCTTTATTTATAAGGGGTCTTTTTATATATATATATAAGGGTCTCGTTTAGGACCCTTTTTTTTGCTATATACTCTGCCCCCCAAGTGGTTGGTGAGATTTATCTCGGCAGGCAGTTTGATCATTCCATTCACGAATTTTGATAATCATTTTGCTTAAACAAGAATCTTCACTACATATTCATTTAATGTCACAACATATTCATTGGAAACAGGTGAAGTACATGGTAACTTAATGTGACTTCGTTCTTACTACATATTAAGGAGTCCAAGTTGAACTTATAGCTATTACATTTAACTTGCACGTTAGACAGATCAATAACATTCTTGCCTCAACATGGAGGTCTTATTGATAATATTTCTTTAGATGTTCTGCTTTCCATGCTCCAGGTACCATGGTATCATCAAAATGTGAAAGCTTGTAGGTGTTAGGGGGCACCACCTAGGCAACTTGGCAGGGCCCTTCCCAGTTTGCCCCTAACACACCCGCGCTCGGGTCTCGATTGTTGGGCAGGACTTTCCTTAACACGAGGTCTCCAACCCTGAACGCCTTCTCTCGCACCCTTGAATTATAGTATCTTGCAGCTCGTTGCTGATATGTTGCCAACCTCAGTTGTGCGCTTTCTCTCCTTACTTCCAACATGTCCAAATTTTTTGCTAATGCTGCGATGTTAGCCTGGTCATTATACGCTTGTATGCAGATGGAGTTGATCTTCATTTCTATCGGAAGGACATCCTCGCAGCCATAGGCTAAGGCAAAAGGCGTATCTCCAGTGGTGGAACGAGGTGTAGTCATGTAGGCCCAAAGCACATTGGGCAGATCTTCGACCCAGGCCCCTTTCAACTTTTCCAACTTTGTTTTCAGGTTCCTTTTTAGGATCTTTTTTATGGCCTCCACTTGTCCATTGGCTTGTGGGTGTACTACAGCGGAGAAACTCCTCTTGATTCCTTTTTCCCTGCAATATTCTTCGAATACACCTCCTTCAAATTGCGTCCCATTGTCGAAGATTATCTTATAGGGTACTCCAAACCTGCAGACGATAAATTTGTTGACAAAGGTGGTGATTTGCTTAGCCGTTATGTTGACTAGAGGATCTGCTTCCACCCACTTAGTAAAGTAATCGACTGCTACAACCGCGTATTTCGCTCCTCCTCTTCCTGCCGGTACCAATCAAGTCAATTCCCCACACAGTGAAAGGCCACGGACTGGTCATGCTCACCAGCTCATTTGGTGACTGTCTGGGGTAATTTGCATGTCTTTGGCACTTGTCACACCTTTTCGCAAAATCACTCGCATTCTTCTCCATGGTAGGCCAATAATACCCCTGGCGTATGGCCTTTTTTGCCGTGGATTGCCCCCCAGCATGATTTCCACATTCTCCTTCGTGTATCTCTTGTAGAACTTTTAAATCCTCCCCCTTATCTATGCACCGTAGGAGCGGGGTAGAGAAACCTCTCTTATATAAAACTCCATCTACTAGGGTGTATTGGGCGGCTTTGTAAGTCAGCTTATGGGAATCTTTTTTGTCCAAAGGCAAGGTCCCGTCACTTAAGTACCTCAAGATGGGTGCAAACCATGACTCCTCAGGGTTATTGACCATGTGGATCTCTTCTTCAGCTATGCTCGGCTTGGAGAGGTATTCGACAGGGATGGACTCAAGCGTGTCTTCATCTCGGGTAGAGGCAAGTTTCGCGAGAGCATCAGCGTTTGTGTTTTGCTCCCTTGGGATCTATTCTATGGTGTATTTTTTTTGAACTGATCCAAATACCCCTTCACTTTGGCGAGATATGCAGCCAGTTTTGGGCCTCTAGCTTAATATTCGCCTTTCACCTAAAATACTACCAGCTATGAGTCGCTAAAGACATGCAAATGGGTTACCTTCAACTCCTTAGCTAGCCGCAGGCCAGCCAATAGTACCTCGTATTCTGCTTTGTTGTTGGAAGCTTCGAATCTGAATCTTAAGGAACAATACATCTTGTGCCCCTCAGGTCCCGTCATTACTATGCCAGCGCCGGCTCCTCCCTCGTTAGATGCCCCGTCTACATGGAGGCTCCATTCTTCAGGCTACTTTTCCCTTTCACCCACTAGTTCATTCTCTTCTACTTCTCCCTCCTCATGGGGTCGGTGTGCAAATTCAACTATAAAATCTACAAGTACCTGCCCGTTGACTGAGGTCCTTGGGGTGGAAGTGATGTCAAACTGACTTAATTCAATTGACCACTTTAACAACCTTCCTGAAGTTTCCAATTTGTGCAAGACTTGACGCAAAGGGGTGTTGGTGAGCACTTCAATAGCATAAGCGTGAAAATAGGGCCTCAGCTTTTGTGAAGCCACTATCAAGGCATATGCTAACTTTTCTATTTCTGGGTATCGAGTTTCTGCGTCTACCAACCGCTTGCTCACATAGTACACGGGCTGCTGATGCTTCTTTTCTCCTTTGACCAGGGCAGCACTTATAGCATGCTCTGATATAGCTAAATACAAGTACAACTTTTCCCCTTTTCTGGCTTAGCCAAAAGGGGTAGTTTCCCAAGGTTGTAATGACCCAACTAACTACTAGACATAGCCATTATTTTTTAGAAAACATACATAACAATTAATCATAATTTTATTAAAAACTCCAAAGTAAATATTGAAATACATAATGAGCGATATGGGATCCCATTGTTTTAAAATAAAAACATAACTTTAAACTAAAGGAAATTGTTTACAAATCTAAATGCGGAAAATACATATGCCCATAGATTTGTGGGGCTTGCTAACTAAGCAAGTCATATGCCCATAAATTTTTGGGGCTTGCGAGCTAGACAAGTCATATGCCCAAGGATTATATACTATACATAATGTGAACATAAGATAACATAACATAAGCATAACATATCATATAAACATAAAAATTCTATCCTATTTTCCTTACCAACACCAGGATTTTTGAGAACAAGGACGGGATTTGGAACACTCCTAAAACCAACAACAAGAATAGTGAGTATTTCTAAAGAAAAGAGATGGAAAGAAGAGAACTAAACCACCAAGAGGAGACTTACTGAAAAGAAACCTTAAGTTCAAAGAACTTGAATACCTAACCAAGAATTTAAACAACGAGTTAGGATCTGAATGAAACTAAAGAAAACTACAGAACCATATAGAAATAAACTTAAGAATAAGAATACCTTTGGATGTACTAGAACCGATCTACACCTCGATATTGAAAACCCGCTCTAAATCTCACTTCCCAAGTGTTTATAAAGCTTAAGATGATAAATCTTTTATCCCAACCCAAGTGTTTATCACTCTATAGCAACCCTAGCAGCTTGAAGGCTCTGAACATAGCTTGAAGAATGAGAAAATCGGCTGGGTACTAGGTCCTATTTATAGAGTTCAAGGAGCGAACTATCTCCTTTTAGCTTGAATAAAAAATAATGAGTATTAATTGAAAAATATTTGAATATTCGTTCAACAGGTGCTGAAGACTCGGTCAAAACGTTCAGAGGCTAGTCAAGAGGTTAAGGAATGAATCAAGCTTGGTTTCAACAACGTTTGAAATTATGGCCCTAGGGCCGATATATCGCCTGGCTCTATGTCCCAAGTGCTCGTCGTTTCGTTTGTGCGAAGTTGACGTGTTTTTCGTATTCCCCATGTGGCGATACATCGGCTCCTAGGCTGCGATATATCGGCATACGTGAATATATTGAACACATAATTGCACTTTTTCAGCATAATTTGAATTGATTAATCAGGTTTGACTGAGTAATACGAGATTCCAGCAAGTTTTGGAAGGGTCTAGAGCTTCTAGAAACTTCTATTTTTTAATTATCCACTTAAAATGCTTAAATCCCCAAATAAACAAGATTGTGACAAATGTCATGCTCTCAATGGTCTTGGAAGATTCTAGAGCTTTCTTGAACTTTCTTTTATTTAAACTATAATTAAATCCTTAAATAAACATGCACACGACAAGTGTCATGATCTTATTAATTCTATCTAAACCTTATAGTATAATAAATGACATCTTTATAATCGGCTATATTAATCAAACCTTATGTTATAATTAATATTCTTAAACTATAGGTTAATCTTATAAAATCTATAAGTGTTGCTACGAGTGTCTAACTAAGTCCCGGTTTGAACCAAAATCCACTACAACTAAAATACTATAAGCTACTACAAGCTACTACTACTACGACTACGACTACTACTACTACTACTACTACTACTACTACTACTACTACTACTACTACTACTACTACTACTACTACTACTACTACTACTACTACTACTACTACTACTATCTAGCTTGCTAAGTAAAGTTCTTGGACTCTACAAAGGTGTTCCTTTAGCTTAGTGAAAGCTTCCTGACAATCTTCATCCCAAGCAAACTTTTTGCTCCCTTTTAGGATGTTGAAGAATGGAAGGCATTTGTCAGTGGACCTAGAGATGAACCTATTGAGGGTCGTTACTCTCCCAGTAAAGCACTGCACCTCCTTCTTGCTCCGTGGTGGGCTCATTTCCAGCAATGCCTTGATTTTGTCAAGATTGGCCTCGATACCTCGGGAATTCACCATAAAACCCAGGAACTTCCCTGACGAAACTCTGAAGGTGCACTTGAGCGGGTTTAGCTTCATTCTGAATTTTTGGAGGGTGCCGAACATCTCACTGAGGTCGTTTGTGAACTCTTCTGCCTTCTTTGTCTTTACCAGCATATTGTCTACGTATACTTCCATATTCCTCCCTATTTGATTTGCAAACATTCTGTTCACCAGCCTTTGATAAGTAGCATCTACGTTCGTTAAACCGAAAGGCATCACTTTGTAGCAATAAAGCCCCTTGTCTGTTATAAACGAAGTGTGCTCTTCATCGGTCGGGTTCATGGGTATTTGGTTGTACGCGGAATATGCATCCATGAAGCTAAGTAGCTCATGCCCCGCCGTGGCGTCTACTAACAGGTCTATCCTAGGAAGCGGGAAGCTGTCCTTAGGGCGGGCTTTATTGAGGTTAGTAAACTCCACACAAGTCCTCCACTTTCCATTGGGCTTTGGGACTAAAACTGGGTTTGATACCCATATTGGGTAGAATGCTTCTCGGATAAACCAAATTACCTTCAACTTGTCAACCTCTTTTTTTAGGGCCGCGTATCTTTCTGGGTCTAGCGCTCTCCTTTTCTGCCTCACAGGCCTTATTTTTGGGTCGATGTTTAAGTGATGACACATGATTGATGGGTCTATTCCTACCATGTCCTCATGACTCCAGGCGACTACGTCGAGGTTGGCTTTCAGAAATTCTACCAGCTTCTCCTTCACGATACCCGGAAGGTTTCTTCCTACCTTCAACTTCCTCAATGGCTCATTCATGACCGTGACTTCTTCCAACTCCTCTAGTGGCTCAGCTCTGGGTTCTTCCGTGACTCATGGGTCCAACTCATGCGGGTTTGCGCCTTCATGCACAACCATTGTCATAGGCACTGATGGCTTTATGGTCGTGCGGATGGATGTGTTATAACATTCCCTCGCTTCCTTCTGCTCTCCTTTCATGCTTGCTATTCCCCCAGGAGTTGGGAATTTCATAACTAAGTGGTACACAGAAGTTATCGCCTTCAATTCTCTTAGGGAGGGTCTCCCTAATACCGCATTGAAGGCTGAGGCGTAATCCACCGCGACAAAGTTTGCCATTATGGTGGTTTGTCTGGGTTGTTCCCCCATGGTGAGGGCTAACTCAATTGCACCTAGGGGCTATATTGAATCCCCTGTAAATCCATACAGGGAGGTATTGCAAGGCTTTAGGTGCCGGATGTTTAGTCCCATATTCTCCAAAGCTGGGTGATACAGGATGTCTATAGAGCTTCCATTATCCACCAAGACCTGATGTACTCTCATGTTTGCAAGGTGGACAGTCAACACCAAGGGATCATTATGAGGGAAATGCACGCCCCGTGCGTCTTCTTCTGTGAAGGTTATCGAGTCGTTCTCCCCCTTAAAACTCTTTGGGGGGCGTTGCTCCAAACTTAAGGCGCACGGCGATGGACTTCGCCTGGCCTCCCTAGCATATTTGTCTCAACCCTTCCTTGATTCGCCTCCGAATCCTGGCCCTCCGAAGATGGTCCTGACTTCTCCTTGTACCTCTGGGGCTACCTCTCGTGCCCGTGGCGAGGATACTCCTTCTTCTGGCCTTTGGTTCTCTTTGCGGATGTATATGCCCAAATGTCCCCTGCGTATAAGCTCTTCGATTTCTATTTTCAAATGGGTGCATTCTGCGGTGGTGTGGCCGATATCTTTATGATACTAGCAGTATTTACTAGGGTCTCTTTTTTATCGGTCTTTTTTCATTGGCGGTGGCCTTCTAAAAGGGACTTGGTTTTCATTCGTGATGAAGATATGTTCCCTAGCATGGGTGAGGTCAGTATAAAAGGTGTAGGGGCCATGTTTGCGCTCATCAATGCATTGGGGCTTTCGAGGCCGATCATCTCTTGACCCTTCATAGACCCTCTTCTTCTTTGCACCGCTTTGGCCTTCCCGGATTGAGAGCTTTGATGGGCACCGGTCTTTTCCGACCTTAAGGCTCTCGTGACCATCCTCAACACGAATATATTTCTGTGCCCGCTCGTAGAAATCGTCCAAATGTGTGACCTCTCTCTTAAGCATGTTATCCCATAACTTACTTCCCAGGCGTACTCCGGCCGTGATGGCCATTTTTAACTCCCTACAGGTCAAACTCCCTACTTTGGCTACCTCCATATTGAACATGTCGATATAGATCTTTAGATTCTCATTTTCTCCTTGTTTCATGTTAGTGAGGCTGGTGCCCGGCATTGTGTAATCACGCACGGCGTGATGTTGCTGGAGAAATTCATCAGAAAATTGTTGCCAAGACCTGATGGACCCTGGTCGGAGTTTTTTGAACCATTTGTATGCAGGTCCTTTCAACGTGACAGCAAAGCAATGGCATCTGGCCCCGCTACTAATTCCCCTTAATTTCATTAGATCGTTAAATGCGTCTAGATGGTACTTGGGATCCGTGTTTCCTTGATATGGGGTCATATGAGGCTCCTTGAAGTTGGCTAGGAGCCGGATGGCTTGGATTTCCTTAGTGAAGGGCAATTCATGGTCGAACTCGTCATCGACGACTTGTCCTCCAAATGCGGTGATTATCTTGCTCCAGAGGCTCCTCATTTCTGTGTCTAGGTCTTGTCTCCTCTTGTTCAAGGAGTCTCTCAACATGGACGGGTTAGCGTTTCTCTGTCTTTTGTCTTCCCAGGGCGCCATAGGAGGTGTAGTCCTTTTATCTGCCCTTTTCTTGTTGAGCTATTCTCGTAAGTCTGAGGGTGTTTTCCTTGAAGTGACTTCGACTTTGTTACGAAGGTCAGTGTTGTTCTTCTGCTCTGGCCTCTGGGGCTACTTCGATGGTCCGGGACATTCGCGCTGCTTTGTTCGGGGGGTATTACTGGTGAAGAGTCGAGTCCTCCCATTTTCCACTGGGACCGTGGTATTTACCCCCTCTCGTCCTTTCTCTTTTCGCCTAGGAAGAGATATGTTTGATTTTCCTTGTAGCAGGCCATTCAACATCTCTTGCATGTTCTCTAAGGTGGTTTCTAGCCTTTGGTTCTTCCGGTGCAATTTGCGTATCTCCTCCTCGTAAAATCGGGACCTAGAACTCGAGCTCACAGAATGGACTTGAGGATTCTTGTCGGGCCTGCATGCCGATGGCCCAGATCTTGCCGGCCGGAGTTTGGCACCTGTGGCGGCTTTGGGGGCGGGAACTCGCCGCCGTCTCTCGCGGGGGCAGCTGCTGACCTCGGACGATGCTCATCAGGTGGGACGGCCGGGGACGAGGCCTCCCTTTCACCTTCGGGAACTCCTAGCTCCTTTGATAATGTGTGGCAAAGGATTCTTCATGGAGGCCTTCAGTTGATCTCCATCGAGGTGTACCTCAACCTCCCGTGGTTCTCTCATCCACTTAGAGCGTCTCGGCATCTTTGCTACCGGAATCGATGGAAGAACAGTGGCTTAGCACTTATCCTTCCCACAGACGGTGCCAAACTATTGACGGTAAGAACTCGTCAACGAAATATGGATGGAAAACTCAGAAACTTAGATCAATATCTAATGAACACAAATGAACTTATAGAAACTTGAAGGAAAATTGCAAGTAGAAAATAGAAAATAGAAAGAAAACTCGTATATTGCCCTTAGATCAATCTGATTTTACAAGAATTTTCCAACCCCCTTCAATGATGAAGTGAGGTTCCCTTTATAGTGGGCTCTAATGGCCCCTAATACACTGTGGTCCCAGGGGACCAGATTGTTCACAAGTACGTTACCAGTGTGGTGGTACAGGTAGTAGTGGTGCAGAAGGTCGTGGTGTCGGCACTGGTACGTAGTCAGGGTCCATGGGAATGCCTCCACTACTTATTTAGTATGAGTGTCAGAGAAGTGGCACCAGACGTAGTGGCACAGGTGGTTGTGGTGTCGACCCCGATACATGGTCAGAGACGTGCAGGTAGTGCCTCCACCATTGGTACTAACTTGTACCATCACTGCCTGTCTAGTACGGACGTCAGAGTCACACCTCTGTGCTCCTCATGGTCGTACAGCCTGTTCCCATACGCGTGCCCTATACCTAAAGGTTGCTCTCGTATATCCAAGATACACCCTTGCTCCAAACCCCTTTTTATTTTGTTAAGTATAAGAGGACTTGTAGCCTTGAGTGTGATAAGCATGTGGGAGTCGCGCCCCGCTGGTGACAGCATCCTTAGAAAATAGAGAAGGGACTCATCAATGGATCATATGCTTATACCATAGAGGCGCGTCTTGCAAGACGGTGCAGGGGACCTGGGCACCTAGGCGCGGCCAAGGCGTAGCCTCTCGAGACGTGGCTGGCGAGACAGGATAGGGGCCTAGGCACCTAGGCGCGGCCGAGGCGTAGCCTCGTGAGATATGGCTGGCAAGACGGGATGGGGTCTTGGGCACCTAGGTGCGGCCGAGGCATGGCCTCGCGAGATGGGGCCTCACACCTGGGCGCGGTAGAGGCGTTGCCTCGCGTGGCCTCGCGGGATGTGATGGTGCCTCGCGAGATGGGGCCTCGCATCTGGGCGTGGCAGAGGCGTGGCCTCACGAGATGGGATGGTGCCTCGCAAGATGGGGCCTCGCACCTAGGCGTGGCAGAGGTGTGGCCTCGCGTGGCCTTGCGGGATGTGATGGTGCCTCGCGAGATGGGGCTTCGCACCTAGGCGTGGAAGAGGTGTGGCCTCGCGAGATGGGGCCTCATACTTGGGCACGGTAGAGGCGTGACCTCGCGTGGCCTTGCGGGATGTGATGGTGCCTCGCGAGATGGGTCCTCGCACCTGGGAGCGGCAGAGGCGTGGCCTCGTGAGATGTGATCTAACGAGATGGGGCCTCGTACCTGGGCACGGCAGAGGCACGACCTCGCGAGATGGGATGGTGCATGGGCCTGGGCACCTAGGTGCGACCGCGGTGCCTGGGTGCATGGCACCTAGGCACGGGTCCATAGGACCTTCAGCGAGGTAAGCAAGGTGAAGTGAGCTTGGGCCTTGCGTGGGGTGAGACAGGTCAATCTCGAAAAGGCCTTGCGTGAAGCTTGGGTCTTTCAGGATCATGTCCAATCTGCGATGTTCACAATCTCCATATGAGTTATGGAAAGGAAAGAAACCAAACATTGGTTATCTTAAAGTGTGGGGGTGTCTTGCTTATTGCAAGAGCATCGATCCCAAAAGGACCAAGTTGGGTCTAAGGGCTATAAGATGTGCATTTGTGGGTTATGCCCAAAATAGCAAAGCTTATAGATTATTAGACTTGGAGTCTAATGTAATAATTGAATCTAGAGAGGTTGAGTTCTTTGAGAACATGTCATGCGATGACAACAAGTTATAACCAACTCAAACTAGAGAGCCTCAAGAGAAGACTCCTAGAATAGTTGGTGAGCAACCTCAATTGCCTAGAAGGAGCCAAAGGCTCAAAGATTTGGGATCAAGCGAGAAGTGTTCTCCAATAGAGATATTATACCTTGTTGAAGGTGATAATGAGGAAGTTACTTGGAAACATCCACAAATAGAAGTTGATCCCAAAACTTTCAAAGAAGCAATTTCCTCAAGAGACTCTGTGTTTTGGAAGGAGGCAATTAAAGATGAAATGGATTCAATTATTTCAAACCACACTTGGGAATTGATTGACCTTCTAAAGGGGTCCAAACCAATTGGGTGCAAATGGGTATTTATAAAGAAATACCATACTGATGGCACCATACAAACCTTCAAGGCTAGGCTAGTAGCCAAAGGATTCAAACAAAGAGAGGAAATGAATTACTTTATGTTCACCAAATGGATGTCAAAATAGCATTCCTAAATGGGGATCTTGAGGAGAAGATCTATATGGAACAATTTGAAGGTTTTGTTCTTCAAGGAAATGAACATAAAGTGTGTAGACTTGTCAAATCATTATATGGTTTAAAACAAGCTTCAAAACATTGGCATGAGAAGTTTGATAAAGTCATTGTTTCTAATGGATTTATACTATAAGACTTATGGTGACTTCTTCATACTTGTGTGTCTATATGTAAATGATATATTGATTTTGAGTAATGACGTGAAAGGAATAATATAAATGAAGAGGTTTCTATCTTCTAACTTTAAAATGAAAGACCTTGGAAATGTGGATACCATTCTAGGTATCAAAGTTAAAAGGAATAGTGGGGGTTTTGTGTTGAGTCAAACCCACTATGTTGAGAAAGTGCTCGACAAATTCAATCATCTCAAAATCAAAGAGGCACATACACCATTTGATTCAAATGTGAAGTTTGAAAAGAATGAAGGAAGAGCGGTGGCTCAATTGGAATATGCAAGTTCAATAGGAAGCCTAATGTATGCCGCTCATTGCACAAGAGCGGATATTGCATATGCGGTTAGTAAACTTAGGAGGTTTACTAGCAATCCAAGTAAGCATTGGAAAGCTATTGAGAGAATTCTTGGTTATCTTAAGGGCACCAAAGAGTATAGTCTTCACTATACAAATTTTCCAAAGATACGTGAAGGATATTCCAATGCAAATTGGATATTGGGAGTTTGAGATAATCTCTCCACCACGGGTTGGGTGTTTACTCTTGGAGGATGTGCAATCTCATGGGGCTCCAAGAAGCAAACTTGTATATCACACTCAACCATGGAAGAAGAGTTTATAGCTTTAGCGGCAACTGGAAAAGAGGTTGAGTGGCTTAGGAATCTCATGATGGATATTCCTTTGACCACAGATATGGTATCAATAATTTCAATACATTGTGATAGCCAATCCACACTTGCTAGAGCATCTAATAGTGTGTATAATGGAAAGTCTAGACACATTATTCTAAGACATGAATATGTGAGACAATTGATTCAAGGTGGAATCACATCAATCTCATATGTTAAGACAAGTGAGAACTTAGGGGATCCATTTACAAAACCTCTTGTGAGAAGGTTAGTAAGTTCTACTTCAAAAGGGGTCGGATTGAAACTCCTAGAATAATAGATTCGCCAATGATGGAAACCCAACTCTCAACTTGTACAAATCAAGGGAAAGAGTTCAATGGGTAAGAACAAGTCATTGATAAGTGAATAGTTTCAACACTAAAATTTATGATGAGTTCCGTCTGAGATGATTAGTGTTGGTTGCTACCGAGTTAGGGATAAGCCTAGGGTTTTTAATGAAGTTCAATTGAGTGTAACAAGCATCTATAAAGGTAGCAAATATGTTGCAAGAACTTCACCTATGTGGACTTAAAGGTGGTGCTGCCTCTCATGGAAGTTGGAGTTTCTCCCCGGAAAGTTCATGAAGAAATGAGCACATGGCCATGATAGTGCTAAGCGAGAAAGTGGGAAAAAAAATGTGGTGGAGGTGTGTGAGGTATCACCGATTTTATCATATGGAATACTTGGTTCAAGCTTTAAGCAATGATTTTGATAAGACTTTGTGATATTTTCACTAAGATAAAGTTCAAACCGAAAGGCACTTTATTTTATGCGCTAAAATTGTTTTAAGCTGGAGAATGAGCCTTGTATTTAACCAGGTGGGGGATTGTTAAGATTGGTTAAATACAAAATATAAGTGTTAAATTACAAGCAAGCTATAAACACTTAGTAAATTTCACATAGTGAAGATGTGAAATTTGAGCTTCAATTGTAGGTACTTTTAAAATGCAATTTTTGGTCCAAAGTGATACATGAAAGTATCTAAGGGTTCCCAAAAAGTTTGGTAGCATTTAGATCATTTTTAGGACCTTTAGAAGTGTCAAAAAATAGAGAGGGTGGTGATACATCGCCACCCAAATGGCATAGCATCGCCTGATGCTTAGGGTTTCAAGAAACCCTAATAGGCGATGCAAGGTCCTAAAATTGCTCCAAATTCTACCATACTTTTTGGGGACCCCTAGATACCTCCATGCATCACTTTGGACCCAAAAACACAATTTTAAAGTGCCTACAATTGAAATTCAAATTTCACATCTTCACTATGTGAAATTCACTAAATGTTTATACCTTGTTTGTATTATAACACTTATCTTTTTGTATTTAACCAATCATAACAATCACCCACTTGGTTAAATACAAGTCTCATTCTCTAACTTAAAACAGTTTTGGTGCATAAAATAAAGTAACTTTCGGTTTGAACTTTACCTTAGTAAAAATACCACAAAATCCTATTGAAATCATTAGTTGCTTAAAAGTTTGAACCAAGTATTCCATATGATAAAACCGTTGATTCCTCACACACCTCCACCACATCTTTTATTTTCCCACTTTCTCGCTTAGCACTATCATGGCCATGTGCTCATCTCTTCGTGAACTTTCTAGTGACAAAACTCCAACTCCCATGAGAGGCGGCACCACCTCTAAGTTTACGTAGGTGAAGTTCTTACATCATATTCGCTACCTTAATAGATGTTTGTTACACTCAACTAAACTTCATTAAAAGCCCTAGGCTTAACCCTAACTCGGTAGCAACCAATACTAACCATCTCAGATGGAACTCACCATAAGTTTTAGTGTTGAAACTATCCACTTATCAATGACGTGTTCTTACTTATTGAACTTTTTCCCTTGATTTGTACAAGTTGGTGTTGGGGTTTTATGCCCTAATTAAAACTCAATTTCTTGTAATCTCATTTTATTATCAATAAAAGAATAGAAATCATTTTTTACTTGTTCAATCACTTTGCTTGCATGTGTTTATTTTCATGATTATTTGTTTAATATAAACTTCTATTAAATCCCGAGCATATATAGTGACGTAATGACAATAGAATATAAATATGATTATATGTTCAAAATAAGTTAGTCCTAAGATTAGTCAGTGCACAAGATTTACACTAACTTGTCAATCTTCGATATGATCTACTTACACATTGTAGTGTTATGTTCTTTCCAAAACATTAGCAATGTAGATAAGATCGGGTGTATTTCTTATATCGGACAGGAATGATATTGACTTTAGATAGATAAGTAAACATATCGTTATTATCTAATATAGTCATATCATAAAGTTGACCATAGGTCAATTCAATCTCAATTTTGAGTGGTTAGTATTCTAATTGATTGTATTATTTAAGTCATTTGATTTGTTCGTTACTAGCTTACCTTATGAACTAGCCCATACTTACATCTTGGGGACTTGGTAGTATAATGCAGTAGGAGTGTTAATCATAAATATGAACATCTATAGCTTCTATCAATAAGTGAAATGATGATCACCTTATAGCTTGGTTCAATGAGTTAAATGATTGAGTACTCATTTGTGTGATTAAAGTTCACGGAAATATCATTTACAAGGAACTTAGTGGTATTTAAGGATAAAAGACAACGAGGGGTAAAATTGTAATTTGTACCCAACTCAGTTGTAGATCATCTATAGAGGATTGAATGAAAAATTATGGTAGTAACAATGGATAACGTATTTACTTTAAGTGTAAAGTGTTCTATGATTTCAAGAGTGTAATTCCGAGTCTTTAGTGGAGTCACGAAGAATTAATAAGGTAGTGAAATTATTCGATAATAATTTTACGGTAACTTATTGGAGCTTGAATTCATGGGTCCATGGCCCCCACAATGCCCTTGATTAAATCATCTAGATAGTCTCGATTAATTGATTTAATTCTCAATTAGGATTGTCAAAATTGTTTTGTGTCAATTTTGGACAATTTTACTAAGATGTGGAATTTAGAGAATAAAAGAGAATTTTGGGCAAATTTATTAATTATGACAAATTGGTGTCAAATTGATAAATTATATTAAATTAAGGTTCAAATTATAATTAGCTAATTTTAATAAATGATTTAATTAATTAAGTAATTAATTTTTAAATATAATTATATATATTAAGTTTTAATAAAATATATTATATTATATTTAATTAATTAATTAATAAGGGTTTTGTTTTATTATATAATTATAGAAAATAATAGTATTTGAATCTAAAAGGCTTTTATACTTTGAATTTAAAAATGGAAAAATCTCAATGCTTGGCAAAATATCTAATTTTCAGCCATATAGGGATTTTAAGCTATTATTTTAATTATTTAATTAAATTAACCATAAAATGTTCTATAAATAGGGATTTAAGTCTAGGGTTGTTAAGTAAGTGTGAAAAAGCAAAAACCTAGACTTAAAAGAGACCTATTGTCGCCGCCCATCACTACTGTCTTCTTTTCCATAATTTTCTCATCTCATGTGTTGAGAATTTCCCACCCTAGTCTAGGTAGTCAAAGGAAATTGTGGAATATTGTGTAGTTTGAAGATCCAATTCACTCTCTTGTTATTACTCTGCGACAACAAGAAACAAGAGTTAGAGAGAATGAAGGAAGGAGTCTCAATATCCGAGGAATGAAAGTAAGATTCTTAAACTCTATTATTTTATTTACTTTATGAAATTCATTAGAAACATGTTTCTAGGTTGTTTTATATGTTAATTTGTTTAATATATAAAACATACATGAAAATATTTATGATCCTGTAAAATATATTCCTAACAGTTGGGAGTTGGGTTGCCATCATTGGTGAATCTATTATTCTAGGAGTTTCAATCCCATCCATTTTGAAGTGGAACTTACTAACCTTCTCACAAGAGATTTTGTAAATGGATCCGCTAAGTTCTCACTTGTCTTAACATATGAGATCGATATGAATCCACCTTGATTCAATTGTCTCACATATTCATGTCTTAAACTAATATGTCTAGACTTTCCATTATACACACTATTATATGCTCTAGCAAGTGCAGTTTGGCTATCACAGTGTATTAAAATTATTGATACCATATCCGGTTAAAGAAATATCCATCATGAGATTCCTAAGTCACTCGGCCTCTTTGTCGGTTGCCGCTAAAGTTATAAACTATGCTTCTATGGTTGAGTGTGATATACAAGTTTGCTTCTTGGAGCCCCGTGAGATTGCACCTCCTCCAAGAGTAAACACCCAACCGGTGGTGGAGAGATTATCTCCAACTCCCGATATCCAATTAGCATCAGAATATCCTTCAAGTATCTTTGGAAAGTTTGTATAGTGAAGACTATACTCTTTGGTACCCTTAAGGTAACCATGAACTCTCTCAATAGCTTTTCAATGCTTGATACTTGGATTGCTAGTAAACCTACTAAGTTTACTAACCGCATATGCAATATCCACGCTTGGCAATGAGCAGCGTACATTAAGCTTCCTATTGCACTTGCATATTCCAATTTAGCCATCGTTATTACTTCATTCTTTTCAAACTTCATGTTTGAATGAAATGGTGTATGTGCCTCTTTGATTTTGAGATGACTAAATTTGTCGAGCACTTTCTCAACGTAGTGGGTTTGACTCAACATAATACCCCCACTATTCCTTCTAAATTTGATACCTAGAATGGTATCCACCTCTCCAAGGTCTTTCATTTTAAAGTTAGAAGATAGAAACCTCTTTATTTCTATTATTCCTTTCATGTCATTACTCAAAATCAACATATCATCTACATATAGACACACTAGTATGACATAGTCACCACAAGTCTTAGAGTATAAGCACTTGTCCGCATTGTTGTGTCTAAATCCACTAGAAACAATAACTTTATCAAACTTATCATGTCATTGTTTTGGAGCTTGTTTCAAACCATATAATGATTTGACAAGTCTACATACTTTATGTTCATTTCCTTGAAGAATGAAACCCTCTGATTGTTCCATATAGACCTCCTCCTCGAGATCCCCATTTAGAAATGTCGTTTTGACATCCATTTACTTGACAATGAAACCTTGTGATTGTTCCAAATTGTCGTTTTGAGGGAGAAGTGGTTTATTATCATGAAACTTAATTCCATATATTGAGTAATAAGGAATTTTTTTGTATCTTCTTCTTCCTCTTTGTATTTCTTTTCCAAGGCCTCCCAAATCTCCTTGGCAGTCTTGGTGTTGGTGTAGAGATCATAGAGTCTATCTGAAAGAGCATTAAGGATGTGACCCCTACATATCAATTAATCTTCTTTGTGCTTCTTCCTTTCTTTGACAACTTCTTGAGTATCATCTTCCTTGGGCTCTCCCAAGGCTCTTAGGTCTTTGTCCAAGATGTATAAAACCTTCAAAGTAGTGAGCAAGAATCTAATCTTGCCCTTCCAATGAACAAAGTTAGTCTCATCAAACCTATCCAATCTTACAAAGTCTTGAGTCATGAATTTCAATGCTGAAAAAGAGTTACATTCTTCCATGATATGCGAGAGTGAGATAACACCACCTCTAATTTTAGAATCTACACAAAAATTGGATTGACAGAGACTAAAAAATATTAAGAAAGATTATGCAAACCCAATTTGGTGAATGATCTTCTTCAACCTTGATGAACCTTGAAAACCCTTGTAGAGCCACCACTTTGAGCAAATCCTTAGAACAAAAGCAAAACACAATTCCAAGGCTTATACACATTTCTTAACGCTGTATTAATACTCTAATTCCTAGCCACCATTGATGCTTGAGGCCTTTTCTAGGAGGAAATGAAGATTGAGATTGAACAAGTCTTAAACTCAAAAAGTCAAGCACTTTCTTTATGAGTTCTTGGAGAAAACTTGAGATTCTTATAACTAGAGAGAAAGGTTAGAGAGAGATTTGAGAGAGTGATCAAGTCTTCCAAAACTCTATTTTGACCCTTATATAGAGTAGGCACTGTCATTAGGTCTAACCAATAGGATTAGACTTGTAAAATACGTCATTTAGAGCAATTTACATAACTTGTACGGACTCTAGTAGGTGACACGTCGCCTTCATGTAGGTGATACGCTACCTACATGCAGGTGATGCATTGCCTGCTAGAGTTTCAAAAACCCCTAAGCATCAGGCGATGCCATGCCACTTGGGTGGCAACGCATCGCCACCCTCTCTATTTTTGGACCCCTCCAAAGGTCCTAAAATTTCTCCAAATGCTACCAAAATTTTTGGGGACCCTTGGATACCTCCATGCATCACTTTGGACCAAAAAAACACAATTTTAAAGTGCTTACAATTGAAATTCAAATTTCACATCTTCACTAAGTGTTTATATATTGCTTGTATTTTAACACTTATCTTTTGGTATTTAACCAATCATAACATTATATGCATCAATAACTTGTATAACATTATCATTTAAGGAAAAAAATAAGCAGTAATAACTTGCACACATGACTAGTATAAATAACTTGTTCATTATAATGGCATGTTCAATAAACAAACATGTCCAAACTACCCAACATATTTAGCAGATGTACAATGGATATACACCATTTACATGTAATGACATGACCCAAAAGCACCTGCTATACAACATCTACAATTAGAAATATACAAATCTAACCAAGAGTTACACATTTCCAAAAAAAAAAAAAAGACCCCCTGAACTATGTAATTGACATTCTGCAACTACATTTGACTAATACTTAACAGTTTTCTAAATCAGCAAATGTCCCAAAAAAAAGGAACAAAAGACATCATCTTTAGAGAATCTATCCATTGCTTCTTCCACCTAGTTCTGGGAGCTTGTGGGCTACTACCTCTTTCTCTTGCAGCTAGCCTAGTTGCAGGTCTGGAACATGTGTTAGCATCTTTAGTTTTCTGCTTTCTAAATCTCTCCTTCCTCTTGATAGTTTCTTGAGTTGGATTGACCAGTGGTAGACGACTTCTCTTCTTAACAAGACGGGGCTACATTCACATAAACGCTTTAAGTTAGACATTTACCAGTTCTATTGAAGTGTTTATTTAAATATTACAAATGAGTAAATATGTGACATACCTCATTAATAGTAAAGTTTGTGCAAGTAGGTTGAATATGGCCAGGTTGCTTGCAATTTGATCAAGTCTTTATCTGACCAAACCTTCTACCTTTTGTTGCATTTGGGGCTGGTTCATCCTTGTCTCTCCTCCTCTGCTTCTTTGGTCTACCAGGTAAATTGGTTGGTGTTGGTGGGAAGATTGGATTGTTCCATTTTTCTGGCCACAAATCAAGGCTTGGCATAGGTTGTATCATTCCTTCATAGGCTGCCATAAATGCTTCCTTTTTGTAATAGTCATGGACAAAGTCCATAACATCTAACCTCCTACCCCATATACAAGCCAATGCATGGCCACATGGGATTCCAGTAAGTTGGTATCTCCTACAGCTGCAAGTTTTCTTCACCAAGTCAACAACAAAGTTTTGAAGGTTTAAAAAGTGCACCTAAAAAAGAGTTACATCAGCTCTAGTTGTGTAATAGTTTTAGGCAACCTCTTTATTCTTCTCAATGATTTTCAATATCCTTGTATCAACTAGGTGAACCCATTTTATCACACTCTCTCGCTTCTTGAATAACCTACTCATCAACAAAAAAAAAACAGATCTTCTCAAGTAGGGTAATTATAGGCTTCTCCCTAGCATCCAAGATTGTTGCATTAAAACTTTCACATAGGTTGTTGAACAAAATATCACACTTCACATTTTCAGTAAATTGTGTTCTAGTCCACTCAGATTTCTTCTTTTGAGCAAGCCAATTGTAAGCCATTTCACTAACTACCTTAATATCTTCCATTCGTTTTTCAAATTCCACTTTAGTTGTAGCCTTTGCTACTAACCATAGAAGTTGCTTCAATAACAGCCTTGGGTGTTCCTTCTTGAAGTTAGAATGGAGATGTCTAACACAGAATCTAATAGCTGCATCACCCACAACAGATACAAGGCTTATCACTTATCATACACAGCCTACTTGGGTCCTCAATCTCCAAGTCGTCAATGACCAACTTCAAAAACCAAGTCCAAGAATCTATATTCTCCTTCTCCACAACTACATAAGCGATCGGAAACATATAATTAGACTCATCAATCCCAATGGTCGCAAGCAACATACCCTTACAATAACCCTTCAAAAAACAATCATCAAGGCCTATAAATGGCCTACAACCATTCCTAAATCCATCATTGCATGCCTTTAGATAGACATAAACTCTTTCAAAGATTCTCTTGTTATCAACTAGGTTGGTCTTGATTATTATTGTACTACAAGGATTAGTATGCAGCAGTTGCTTACAATAATCTTCTAGAATGGCATATTGCTCCTCAATTGACCCTTCCAAAATCTTTTTTGTCTTCTCTTGAGATTTATAGAATTTCACTTTATGATATGTGAGTGTTTTGTCTTTGACACTTGAAAGTAGGGTAAGACATATCTGGATGCAATCTAAACTGTTCTAGAATTTTTTTTGGCCAACCAAGTTCAGGTAACAAGGTTATTGTCCAACACCAACCCACATGTGTGTACATCAACCAATGTGTTGACTCTAAAGGTCCTATTGTCAGTTTTTAAAACATGAGCACAAATCAGCCATTTACAACCTACTTCAACTCTGAAACTCTTTGTGTCATTGCTAATGATTTTGTATCTTCTTTCAGTAGGAATAAAATGCTCTTTCAAAGCATTCCTCAATAACTCTACACTACCAAACTCCATCCCTAACACAAACTTGAATTGATTAAACTTTGTTTTCGGATTGAATTCTTTGTTGGATTTTTTTTGGTATGGCATTCTCATGTTCACTGGCCAAGTCATCTTCTTAGGCCATCAAATTCATTATTGCCTGCATCTACACAAAATGAAGTGACTAATCCCCACCATGTAGATGGATCAGTTTGCCTATTCATCTTCCTTTCTATGGTCATTGGCCAAGTCATCTTCTGAGGCAATTCCATCATATTCATTAATCTCTATCTATTTATCGTACAAAGGTGGTGCAGATGGAATCCCAACCTCATATGCAACTGCATCAATACCATTTGGGAGCTCCTCAATGATACAAGCTTTCAATGGAGGTTGTGGGGCAGGTTCAGGCACATGTTTCAAAACCCCATCATCCTCCTTCCAGTCTAAAGCACGAGCCTTCTCAGGCAATATCAGTACACATCTATTTCCCAAATTTTTAGCTTCATCATCTCCTCAACTATTTCAATAGTCTCCTTATCATCAATGATCATCTTCCCCTGATTCAGAATCTTTCCCAGTGGCTAGTAAAAAAACCCAAATGGCAGTTTGTACCCCTCCATTAGTCCAATATCTTCCAAAATCATTCTACAAAGTCCGCCAACCTCATTCATGTTCTGGTATGAGATTTCACCATCATGGTAGTTTCTATTGCCAAAAGGAAAGAACCACATGCCTCCATGGCGAAACTTGACAGTGAAATACTCACTATCCTCACCTGCACAAACATAAGGTTCCAAGCAGTACAAGGGAAGTCCCAAGTCAGACCCATTTTCCATTTTCAATGCAAACATAATGTTAGAACAGTAAAGGGTAACGAAAAAAAAACAAGAACAATGAAGAATTTCGAACCATTTAATTAAGCAAATCTAAAAAAAAATTGAACATCCCTTGACCAAATGTTCAAACCTATTTCTATATCTGATTTGAACAAGAAATCAAATACCAATACATACCATACATGGGTGGTGCTTCATCGGGCTTCTGTTTCTTCATCTCCATTCCGTCTCCTCCGTTTCCTCTAATTGGGTCCACCGGTCTAGGTATTACAGCTAGTTTTTCTATCACAAAAACTATATAACAAATTAAAATAGACTAGAAGGAGTGAAGAGAAAACAATTCTCAATGATGTCCCTCAGTATTATACACACATAGTCTCTCTTTAAAATGGTGATATTTCTTAGGAAGAGAGAATGGAGCATTGACCTGAATTTGGGTAATGGAGTAATGGGTATGTTGGTATAAGTTCGGTTTGTTGTTTCTTCGTCTCTTCCGGCGTCGGTCTGGGTCAACTATCGCGCCTGAGGAAAGATATCCTCAGGGTCAGTAATCGCCTGAACTCGACTTTTGGTTCTTCTGTAGAACGGTGAGGAGGGCTGGGAATTAAGGATTTCAACGTTTTAGGATTTAGGGTTTTCTTTGTTTAGATTTTATTTATCTTCTAAAATAGTATATTTTAATTAGTTTTTGTTTAATAGTTTATTTTAGTTATTATCATTTTAAAAAAGAAAATAAAATTATTTTTTTTTAAAAAAACAAAAGTATAGTATTAAGTGACATTATTTAAATGATATGAACGAATGAATGCGAGTCACCTGTACTCATGTTCCTCCGTTAATAGCGTGTACCAACAGTTACACTGATTTCAGAAAGGAATATACTATTACCAAAAAAAATTTGAGTATTAAATTTTTTTTTTTTTAAATTGGGGTATTATCGCATCTATATACCTATTTATTTTCATAACAACGGTAAAAGATTACATGAATTTATTCTCACACGACAACAAACTTCAAATAAACACACGATTGGGGACTGGCCAAGACATTTGGCTTTAGCAGTATTATTCAGCTCAGCTCACTCGCAAATAGAGGAAAACCCGGGACCTGACTGGACTGGAGAACGCTCTGAGCGTCACGAAGAAGACGACACACAGCTCGAGAAATCGCCTCTTCGTCGATTTCAAATCTAGAAGAAGAGAACCGATAAAGGCAGCGACGAAATGTCGGTGCAGGAGTATCTGGACAAGCACCTGCTTTCTAGGAAAATTGAGGACGCCGTCAATGCCGCCGTTAGGGCCAAGACTTCTGATCCGGTCCTCTTCATCGTAATGTTCCTCTTTCACCTCTTTATGTTTCATTCCCTAGAAAATGGGAGAAAATTTTGTTTAAGGAACTACAATTTTGAATTTCCTGCGTAATTAAGCCCCTTTTAACGTATTCTGGCTAAGTTTTGCAAGGTTTGTCTTCTTTTGATTTGGTTTTGTTCTTGGCGTCGTCATGATGTATTTACAGTCGAACCATATGAAGAAAGCGGTTCCTTCAGCGATCACGAAGGTAAAAGCTAGACAGATCCTCGATAGCAGAGGAATTCCAACTGTTGAAGTGGACCTTTTCACTAACAAAGGAATGTTTCGTGCTTCAGCTCCCAGCGGAGATTCTTCTGGAATGTATGAGATATTGCTATTTATATCTATTATATAGTTCCCTCTTATTGTCTATGTTCACAGTTTAATTGCCAGAGGAAACAAAATCAATAAACGAAAATGGGAATCATAAATTGAATCTTTAGTTTTATCTATATGTATTTTCTAATACTGATTGGTAGTGCCATTGTCTTTTCTATATGTTTTGGGTGCATAACTATATCACTAAAATACCTAGCAAAGTTTATATATAACTTGACTATGCCATTTAGACTGGTTATCATTCAAATACAAATTTCATTGAGCTTCGAAAGTTGTAATCCTGAATAGATAATTGATCTCAGGTATGAGGCTGTTGAATTGCGTGATGGTGACAAGGGATTGTATCTGGGAAATAGTGTGAATAGAGCTGTTAAGAATGTCAATGAAAAAATATCCGAAGCACTAATTGGCATGGACCCAACACTTCAATCCCAGATTGATCAAGCCATGATAGACCTTGATAAGACAGAAAAAAAGGTATTACATTGTATTTCACTATAGTGGGATGCTCTCTTTAATTCAATACTTTTGGATAATATATTCCCAAAATTTTAGTACTTTTAGTAAGTCTCACACCTAGAGGCCTGATTATGTGGGGATAACAGTATCAATGTTCTTTATTGTCCCTCTATTTATTATCTACGTCTATTAACGTGGCTTCAAGATTATTATAGCTAGTTATACTTGAAAGAAAGGAGATTTGGTGCTGATTCCTATATGATCTGGACTATATGAATAGGATGTGTTTTTTAACATGCATAACCACCTGGGTATTATCAAATGCACATTATATGCATCTGATTCAACAGAAAATATCTTCACTTCATTTAGCGAGTTAATTTTGCTTTTCTTTTGAATGGGGAGATGTTTCTTAGTTCATGTCATTTTTCAGGGTGAACTTGGAGCAAATGCCATACTGGCTGTGTCAATTGCTGCATGCAAAGCCGGCGCAGCAGAAAAGGAGGCATGCCCTTTTCTTTATTAGCTTTCCTTTTTCTTTCTCTCTCTCTCTCTCTCTCTCTCTCTCTCTCTCTTTTCTTTGCGAATGGTTTTAGAGTTTGTTGTCTACAAGTTGTATACCTTGCTTAGAACATTCTAAGAAATGACAAATATCAGGTTCCACTCTACAAACACATTGCTGATCTTTCTGGAAAAACCAATTTGACTCTTCCTGTCCCTGCTTTCACTGTTATAAGTGGAGGGAAACATGCTGGGAACAGTTTAGCCATTCAGGTATGCTGTTTTTGAGCTTTAAAAGCTAACGTGTTCTCTACAATACTCATGATTTTTATTTTCAGTTATTATAAATTCAAAGATTGTGAATGCTTTGCTACATTTGAATTATAATCTATGTTTTACTTTATATCCGCATGAGTTTCAGAATTTAAAAAAGAAATCATCCTTCTATGACGATGAGTATGTTTCATTCTTGCTGCAGCAGTTTTCTCTATTTATTTTTTAAAAGTGAAATTCTATTTTACTATGAGACTCATCAATTTTATTAAACTTCACTGTTTATCAGGAAATCATGATTCTCCCAATTGGAGCAATCAGGTTTGAAGAGGCATTGCAGATGGGCTCTGAGACTTATCTTCACTTGAAGGTGATTTTATCCACCTGAACTCTCAAAAAAGTTTATGTTACTCTCAATGCTTTTGCTTACAGTATAAAAGAAGGTTATATTTCAGCAGTTTTAACATATTTATGTTGATTTTAGTTTATTTTTAACTGGAAAAAATGCCAATTTCTTCATTTCAACATTCTTTGAGAATATTCGAAGAAAAAGGTCATGATAATTAAATGATCATGATATCAATAATTGATGACTTTAGGCCAAGCAATTTACATGATTAGCATTTTCTTTAATTGAGACATTATTCAGCTTTAATTGGTTGGGTTTCTTACATAACTTTCTTGATTAATATGATAATTTTTTAAATGGAAATTTGAAAAAAATACACATATATATAGGGAGCAATTATAGTGCATCCACTTTTTTGACAACACCAGTGTAGCCAGATTGTGTTTTCTACATCTTGATAAAAAAATTTATATGACAGTGTACATTGTAATCATTTAAAACACCTTGCAAATTTTCAAGAAATTCTGAATAATTTACTGTGCCGAAAATAAGGTTCAAACAATTGACTTTTACACGAGTATACAAAAAAATAAGCACGCGTGCAACAAACTGTTTGAACTTTGTTTTCGTTAATATAATTTATTCAGAATTTTTTGAAAATTTTCTAGATAGCTACAATGTATACCGTCATATAAATTTTTTTTTGAATTACATGTATCCAGATGCCAAAAATAGAAAGCGAACGCACCGGTGTTGTCAAAAAAAGTGGATGTGTTATAGTCGCTTCCTATATATATATATATAAATATTGATAAGGAGATATCACTATTGTTCACTTAATCATTGACTTTATTGTTAATAAAAAGAGCAGGCTGTTATTACAGAAAAATATGGTGCACATGGATGTAACGTTGGTGAAAATGGTGGTTTTGCTCCAAACATCTCCAGGCAAGTGTTTTTTTTTTTGGTTACCCAAAAGTCCTGTTCTTCTATGTATAATGGAATCTTTCCTTTAGTACTACCTTACTGAAGAAAGAAAGAGAGAGAGAGAAGGAAGGAAGTCATCTTTGAGCGTAAAACTATTGTAAATAAAAAATATATATAATTATATAATAAGAAAATTCTAGATACGAGCACTGTAATCTATAAACAGAGGTTTACTGTTACATTCAGCGTTGTGATAATCTGCAGAAAGGTTAGAAACTTGTTCGGAAATGTCACATGTCTTTGTTTATTACATATATTTGCAGTGTTAAAGAAGGCTTGAATCTTGTAAAGGAGGCTATCAGCAGAACAGGGTATAATGAGAGAATAAAGATAGCAATTGATGTTGCTGCCACTGATTTTTGCATAGGTGAAGTATTCTTCACTGAAACATCCTATGTAAGCGTATTGGAAGAATAAGAACTAAAATCTAACCTTGATTTGACCATGTTCAAATGAGTAAAGAAATTTCATTTGGTTGATGCATATTGAAATTGCTTCATTCAATCATGAATTGGTATACAAACTCTTGTTCAATAGGATGTCTTTCCATGCATTGAAGTCCTTTTTTTGGTTCTTTCTGAAAAGCTAAAGTTTTGTTTTGTATTTCCCTATAGGAACGAAGTATGACCTGGACTTCAAATCTCCGAATAAGTCGGTACAAAATTTTAAGTCAGGAGAACATATGATTGATATGTACAAGGAACTCTGTGCTGGTACATGATTCAATTTTTCATATCATAATCTTTTTTTTTTTTTTACCTTTACCGAGACATCTTTGTAGCTTAATTCCTTCTTTGGGATCTTATTAGAGTACACAATTGTCTCAATTGAGGATCCATTTGACAAGGAGGATTGGGAAAACATCAAGCACTTTTCGAGCCTTGGACTTTGTCAGGTATGTATGATTTCCTTGCTGGTGATACTTGTCTGTCGTCCTTGTTTGCAGTCTCTCTTCACATCAAGTTGTAATCCATAACATGGTTTAGGCTATCATTTAAAGGCTGATACAGAAATTTGCAACCCAATTTCGAAAGGAAAAGAAAATTAAAAAAAAAATTGTTTCATGCATGTGTGTGTGAATTTATTACTTATTTGTTTTTATGTAGAATATAACTATTAACATTTTCATTGGATACTTTGTTGTGGCTAAGGAATTTAAAGAGGATTCTGTCAGTGCAACTTTATATATTCGCATGTGGAATACTTGATATTTTTTTTGTTTTGACTCAAGACATAGCTAGATTTCATTGAAGGTTTGATGGTTTTGCAGGTTGTAGGGGATGACTTGTTAATGTCAAATTCAAAACGTATTGAGCGGGCAGTAAATGAATCAACATGTAATGCTCTTCTTCTCAAGGTATCTAGCTAATCTTTTATGAAGGTGTGAGAATAGTGTACTTTTATTACTAATTCTGATATTATGCTGCTTACCTCTTTGCATAGTTGAATGAAATTACCTATACTATGGTGAAAACATTTAATGCAGACCCAAACTTAATATGAATCGTGACCTTATCTATGTAACAACAGTAGTGAGCCTTGTTCTACTGGACAGTTCTTCTGAATCTGAGTTTTGTAGTTGATATAAACATGTACTACTATTAGTTATGAGAATTTTTTGTTCAAATCAGATCAATCAGATTGGGACTGTTACAGAAACTATTGAAGTGGTAAAGCTTGCAAAGGATGCCCACTGGGGAGTTGTTACGTCTCATAGATGTGGTGAAACTGAAGACTCTTTCATTGCTGATTTATCTGTCGGCCTTGCCACTGGTCAGATCAAATCAGGTGCTCCTTGCAGAGGAGAGCAGCTGGCAAAGTACAATCAGGTCCTCATTCATCATGTTATCTAGTCTTCTGTATTATACTTTCAGCTACTCTATTTTTTCACATCAGAAAATGAAGAGCAATTATTTTCATCTAGTACCAGCTTTTATGCTTTATTTTTTGGTCTCAACATTGAAAAAATTTCAACTACATTTGCAATTTTAAAACATAATAATAAGGTTGTTTGTCATCATTCTGTCTATGGGAACAATTTGTTGGTTTCTATGCTCCATTAGTGACATTTCTATTATTCCGTGCATTACTAAAAAAAACATTTAGCAATCTAAGCACAAGATTTCTAATAATGGTTTTATAGCGTATGAGGAATTGTAGTTATGCAAACAGAATAATGTGTCCCTCATTGAATCTCCTTTTGTTTTTGAAACAACGCTTTTGGTCATTGCTAGTTTCCTTATTACTTGCACCCATGTTCGAGTTTTATTTTGTATACAACAAGTTGTCTGCGTAGAGGTTTTCTGTTTAGGACTTCTAGTTCTCCTTTACCTCCACTTATTCTTGATTGTTCATCTGTTTTGTGGATTCAGCTAGTTTGAGAAACCATGGACTTGTTTATCTATCCATAATCCATGTATCTATGTACAGATAATTTTACTTATTATATTAAACTTGATTTATAATGACTGACAAGCCAAAATTTCTTGCAGTTGCTTCGCATTGAAGAAGAGCTTGGTGATCGTGCAATTTATGCTGGTGAAGATTGGAGGCAATGATCCTAATTGGTATCCTCAGGTTTCATCTCCACAAATCTTTAAAATTACATGATATCGACAAAATCATAAACCCTCACAGTTTTGCATTTCTGCTGCTTCCTTTTATTTGTTAGGTGCTTCTTTTATTTGTTCAAGTGTTTCCATTTTGGTTCGAAGAGTAGACAGCATTTAGGAATGTGTAATCAATATTGGAAGTTGTAAACGTGGATTTGAAATTATTAGATAACACAGAATTTTTTTGTTCAAATGGTTTCAGGCTGTACTTTGCTAGTGAGATTGCACGCACTTTTGAATGTCAAGAAGTTAATAAGAAAAAACTGTTTTTATTTCATTATGTACAAGGAATTCACATGCAATGGAGTCATCAATCCAAGCCAGTGTCTGCGGATACTTTTGTTTCTAAAATGCTTGTAACAAGAGAATATTATCACAATGAAAAGTACTTCACGTACTCCGCCTTATAACACAACTATGATGCCTACTCTGCTTAATAACACACAAATAAAGTTGAAAATCCTTACAAGTTTCAACTGCCTTCAAATGCACGTTTCTTGTTTCCCTGACCGAAAGACCAATCTTGTTGAGACTATTTTTCTACGTGAAAATGTTAAAAGGTGAAAAAAATAACGTCCAGACTCAAATATTTGAAGTTTTGCAAGTTTTCTTGACCCTTGGTTTTGGCGGCAGTGTTAATTTCGAGAGCATATAAACAAACAATGAACATTAAAATAACATTGTTTTACACAACAAAAGAAAAATACTGATAAATTTGGGAAATCATCTAAAACTACAGATTTGACTAGTTAAAGAAGTGAATAACCCTGGACGAATTGTACAAGAAAAACTTCTAATTAACTTTAAACAGAGCAACCAGGGTTAATAGCAAAACTAGCTGTTCTAAACTCAAGCCTTCGTCTCTTCTTCGTCCTCTTCTATCTTAGGAGCCAAGTAGAACCTAACATAACCCATCTCTGCGATCTTGTACTCAACCACAACAGGCAATTCAGAGGACAAGCTGATCGTAACAGTGTTTGACAATGGAGTTGCCTTTGTAAAGGAATTCATATACCTCAGAGCAAACGTCAAAGAAACTGGCTCATTCATCTCTATAACTGTTGCTTCTTCTGGCTGCAATTTCATCAAATCACATAAATATACATGAGTTGCTGGAAGCATAATGAAACATGGATGAATCTCTAAACATATCCTATTAAGAAAAAAAATAACGTGACAAGACCATTCAACTGCATCAACAATACCTTATCTACTGTTGAATTTTGCCTGCAAACTATGTTAGCAGTCCCAATATCTCCTCTTGTGGAGAACTTAACACCCTCCTTGGTCACAGAAATGACAACTGCAGGTGCAAAAAAACCAATTCAAATTCAAGACAAGCCCGCAAATGAAATAACCAGCAAAACTTGGATAAGGAATGGATTTTGTTGTTTGAAAGAATTTAGACTGTACCAGTATCACCAATGCTGCTAAGATCTTTACAAATTCTAGCAAACTCAGATGAAGGCATCCTAACAATAGCATGGTATTCGGCTTCTGGAATACCGAGATGTTCACTATCAATGTCCATTAGCTTCATCTCAAAGTCAGCAATTTTGTCTTGCGCTGTAATCCCGTATCCATAGGTCAGAAACAAAACAGTAAACAAGCTAGCAAAATAAAAATCAGTATGCGTAACCAAAATTGCTCTTTTTTAACAAAAATTAATAGTAGACAACCCAAAATCCAGATCATCCAAATTATCTTTCCAAAAACTCAATAAAAAGCAAATGAATCATATATCTTCCCATTTTTCCTTCTAAATTCACTCCTAGTGTTTTCAGCAGAAAACAGTATATTCTTATCCAATAACAACACCAATTAAATCGAAGTTACAGTGATTTAATTACTAACTACATGCGAGAATCTTAAAATAAATTTTCTAACTTACGAATGCAAGTCTATAAATAAAAAGATAAAAAAAAACAAAAAAAAAAAACTGTAACACGACCAAACTATCGAAAAAATACATCACGAAGAACTAAACAAGATATAGAAGTAGAGGAAGAATTAACATACTGGGACTTTCAAACATGAAGGTGACAGTGTCACTGCCATCGTCGGCCTTGATAGTAATGATATCATCATTTCCGGCACACTTGAGCATCTTGGACATGTTGTTGAGGTTCATACCCATAGAAAGATTCCTATCACATCGGTAGTGCTCAAAGCCCTCCGATCTGAGCAGCAGCGCCACCAGGGCCACATGGCTCGAATCCATGGCCTGGAGAGAGAACCCAGTCGCCGAACAATCGAAGTTGGCATCAGTGACGAGGTCCTTGAGCGCCTCAAGGACCTTCTTCAATAGCGAACCCTGAACCAACCGCAACTCCAACATTCTCAGATCTCGCTGATTTCTTCGATTTGAGAAAGTTTCTCAAGTTTTAGGGTTAGGGTTTTGAAATGAAAAAAAAAATGGGGGGAAATGATGATCGGGTTGGTTCGGTTCGGTTCGGTTTTTATAATGGATTTTAAGAGCGGTTTCTAAAAAGCGTCTTTGAAAAGATTGGCGGGATTTGGCGCAATTTAGTTCCCGCCACGCGTTTGGGAATGGGCCAGGATTTCCTACTGCGCTTCCATCCTGCACCTTCACTATTGATGGTGTGCACGTGCGACGTGTGTCACGTGTGAGCACATTCATTTACCCTAAAATTACATGTCGTTTGTCAAGGCGACAAAATGTCGTAACCAACTCAACAGTTCAGTAATTTTTATGTACAGACGTGGCATATTGGTTTCAGTAAAGTAATTATTAATAAGAAAATTTTAATTCAAAAAACAAATAAACTAGAAAAGAGTGAGAGTTAAATCAAGTAAATGGTCTTTAGCTTAGCTTTTTTTTTTCCTTTTAAGAGAAGATTGTTTATATTTAATTAGCCAAATTTACAGTAACATAACCAATAAAGAAAATTACAATTGCATAATCAATCTTAATATTTCATTTTTAATGGAATATTTGCGTCAAAAGTACCCAAAGTTTGTGATTTGTAACCGGCATAGAACCAATTTTTTTTTAGCAGGTAAAGTACCTCTTTACCCAAAAAACTGCTCCTGATGATGTGGCAGGATCGACCTACACGTGGCAACTTTAAGAGAAAGAATCATGTTCGACCATCGACCAAAGAGTTATTGATTTATCAAGCCTCACACTTAGGTGCGACCAATCTGGTCGCACACTTTCATTTACTTCCTTTTGGATATGCAATCTTGTAATATTTGCATTAATTATATTTTCTTTTATTACCATGATACGCAAGTCTTAATTGTAATTAAGGCACAACGACTCATGTAACCTTCTTGAGCCTATAAATAAGACTCAAAAGGCTCAAGGGATGGGACTTTTGGAACGTTTGATCTTGGTATCCTGAGAGAAGAATATAGTGTGATTTTCCCCGAAGTTGTAATCTTCCCAAGGCTTGTGAAACTCGTGAACTCTAATTCATTGATCACAGTGTTGTGATTCAATATCAATAAGAACACTAAGTAGACGTAGGTCATTACCATCCAATTGAGGCCGAACCACTATAAATCGTTTGTGTCGTTTGCTTTCCATTTAATTTATCTTCTTGTTTTCATCTAATTTTTTATCGTTTATCTGACTCTGTGTCGTTGACGAATTTGAGGGTCAACATTTTGGTGCTTTATTGAGAGTTGAACTCAAGACTTCAAGAAGGTAAAATGGCTAAGACATCCAAGAAGACATGGTAGACTGCCAGCATAGTATCATGGGAAATGTTCGTGAGGGAATTCTACGGGTAATTCTACGCTGGTCGTGTGCACCCAACTGAAGCCAACCAGCTGGTCGAGATACGTCAGAAGGAGGGAGAATCCTTAAAGGAATATGTCTAGCGTTTCATGCGAGCAGCTTCTAGGACTAAAACGGTTGGCGATGAAGGGAAAATGATGGCCCTTACTACTGGAGTAAGACGCCATTCTCCCCTCTGGAACAGCTTAAGAAAGAATGGGGTGAAGAGTACCCAAGAGTTTCTTGATCGAGCATATCGATACATTAAGCTCGAAGATGTGATTGCCAACGAGGGGAAATCGCCTGCGAAAGACAAGGGACCAAAAAAAGATCCCACCAAAGCCGCCAATGAGTCAGATAAACCCAATGGCAACGGCAAAGGCAACGGGAACGGTAAAAACGGTGGAAAAAGGACAGACATTGAACCATTGGCGTCCAAAAATAAGTGCCCTAAGGGCAGTAGGTATGCGCCAAGGTTTACCAACTACACGGCCCTTGTCAAGAGCAGAGCAGTGGTGTACCAGGCGACCAGCTCCAATGTCCCTTACAAGCGACCAGCACCAATAAGGAAGGATATCTCCAAGAGAGATACAACAAAGTTTTGTCGTTTCCACAACGACTATAGTCATGACACTAATGAGTGTAACCAGCTGAAAGATGAGATTGAGTTCCTTATCAGACAGGGACACCTGAGAAGATACGTACGAGCCACTGGAGGTTCTCAGCGAGAGGCTCAAGGAGGCAACGAGCAGGCGCCTGTACGCCAACGCTCGCCACCTTTACAGCCAGCTCCTGTGGCAGGTACGTTGCTAATAATCTGTGGCGGCCCACACCTTGCAGGAGATAGTGGGAAGGCGAGAGTGATACGCTAGGACCTTACGCCACGACCATGACATCAAGATGCTAAATGTGGAGGAGCGAACTCCCAAGAAGGCTTGAACAGAGGAAGAACTAATAACTTTCTCTGAGATTGATGCTCAGCATGTCCGATTTCCTCACTCAGACCCCCTGGTCGTGGACGTCCAGATAGCCAACATGATGGTCAAGAGGGTGTTAGTTGACACAGGGAGCTCAGTAAATATCTTATACAAGTCTTCATTAGAGAAAATGAAGTTATCCGTGAAGGACCTAGAACCATGCAACCAAACCATTTATGGTTGTTCTGGCAAAGGGCTCACGCCAACAGGATCGATTAGGCTTACAGTGATAGCAGGAGCTGCGCCCGCAAACCGGACGTCACTCACTACTTTTATAGTAGTTGATTGTCCTTCTGCGTACAATGCTGTAATTGGAAGACCTATTCTGGTCGATCTGTGAGCTGTAACCTCGGTTTGGCACCTTGCCATGAAATTCCCAACTGACGCAGGGGTAGGATGTGTATTGGGAAACCAGCGAGAAGCGAGGGAATGCTATAATTCCTCGATATCTAAGGCAAGGAGAGGTGGATCAAGGGAGAACGCCAGGTAAGAGTTGCAGTTGGCCAATGAAACACAAGCCCAATCAAGTGAGCACGTCACCAAATAGGTTGTTGCCCAAAGCGAGGATAGGGATTTTGATCCTCGCTTTGGGGATTTTGATGAGGAAGTAGGACCGATCGAGGATCTTAAAGAGGTCCAACTCGATGAGGCAGATCCGACCAGGGTTGTGAAAGTCAGTAAAAACTTAGAGACAACAATAAAGCAAAAGCTGGTGGACTTTTTGAAGAAAAACCAGGAAGTCTTTGTCTGGTCGCATAAAGACATGGTTGGGATTGACCTAGTAGTTATCAGCCATGTCCTGAATATAGATTAAACCTTTCCACCGGTGCAACAGAAAAGAAGGCTACTCGACAAAGACAGATCAAAGGCTCTAAAGGAAGAAGTCGAGAAGCTAAAGGAGAACGGATTCATCAGGATAGCGTTTTATCCATCGTGGGTCTCTAATCCCGTACTAGTACCCAAGTCGAATGGCAAGTGGAGAACATGCATGGATTTCACAGATCTTAATAAAGTCTGCCCAAAAGATTGTTTCCCTCTCCCAAGGATCGATCAGCTGGTCGATGCCACTTCAGGGCATGAGATCCTATCATTTATGGATGCATACTCTGGGTACAATCAGATCAGTATGCACCCACCTGACGAGGATCACACTAGCTTTCGGACCGATACAGGGCTTTACTGTTACAAAGTAATGCCCTTCGATTTGAAAAACGCTGGTGCAACTTACCAGCGACTAGTCAATCAGATGTTTAAAGAGCTGATCGGAACAAACATGGAAGTATATGTTGATGACATGCTGGTTAAGTCAAAAAAGGCAGAAGAACACGTAGGGGACTTGCAAGAATGCTTCAACGTCTTGAATAAATATCAGATGAAGCTGAATCCCCTCAAGTGTTCTTTCGGAGTTGGATCAGGGAAATTCTTGGGATTTATAGTGAACTCACGGGGAATTGAAGATAATCCTGAAAAAATCAAGGCCCTGGTCGACATGAAATCGCCAACAAAGATAAAAGATGTTCAAAGTTTAACCGGAAGGATTGCCGCTCTAAGTAGATTTATCTCCAAATCAACGAACAAGTGTGTCCCATTTTTTAATCTACTTAGGGGGAATAAGAAATTCGAGTGGACGGAGGAATGCGAGCAGGCTTTCCAAGCTTTAAAGTCTCATATATCGCAACCACCGATCCTATCAAAGCCGGTTGAAAAAGAAACTTTGTTCATCTATTTGGCGGTCACAGAATATGCTGCTAGTGTTGTCTTGGTAAGAGAAGAGGAAAATGTGCAAAAAGTCGTGTATTATGTAAGCAAAAGGCTAATAGGAGCAGAGTTGCGGTATCCGCCCATCGAAAAATTAGCATATTGCTTTATCTTAGCCTCCAGAAAGTTGCGGCCATACTTTCAAGCTCACCCCATCACAATACTAACCGACCAGCCCCTACGACAAGTCCTGCAGAAACCAGAGGCTGCTGGTCGATTATTGAAATGGGTAGTCGAACTTGGGCAGTTTAAAATTTCGTACTTACCACGAGCAGCAATAAAAGGACAAGCTCTAGCCAACTTTGTCGCAGAGCTCACTGGGCTTCCAGACAGTGAACAGACAGAAAAGCCTGAGCCTCAAAGTCAAAGTCAAACTCCCTCTTGGAAGTTGTTTACAAACGGTTCTTCTAATGAACGTCACGTTGGAGACAGAGTGATTTTGGTAACGCCTAAAGGACATCGATTCCACTGCGTAATCAGATTCGACTTATTGGAATGGAGAACACATGCGCAAGTACTATCAATAAACAATTCTTCTGAAAGAATTGGCTTGTATTAATTTTACTTTTTACAAGTTTATGAACAAGAGTTAGTCAATCTTGTGACTGATCGCTTATAAGTGTAAGATCATATTTTTTATCACTCGTACAGACACGATTGTCCATTTATTACGAGAAATAAAAGGGGCGGTGCGCAGCCAGTCAATCTTTCCAACTATTGTATTTATTACAAGTATTTTCTCATTACGTGTGTTGTTTTGCTATATTATCATTCTAAAATCTATATTACGAGCAGTGATGTTCGAACAGGTCCTGGTCAAGGCAAGTGACCGAGGACCTAAAGCTCCTCAATCATTTAGGGGGCATATAAGGTATCTAGGAAGCAAAGCATATCACCAGGTATGTAAACACACGAGCAAAATAAGTGAAAGCATACTACGGTACTTAGAGTATTTTTCAAAATTTTGTTTAAATTTTGTTAAATCAAACCAAAGTGTTATGCTAAGTTTGGTCATGCGAACAAATGTTATAATAAAATGAAAATATTATAATGTCAAAAGAGAAAACCTTTTACACTGCGAGCAGTTACTGCTTGGATGTAATTGTCTATCAAAAGGAAAAGCTGCCCGTGCAGCAATAAAAATTTCAATTGTCTCAACACTACGAACCAAGGTCCGTGTGTCCCGAATTACAAAGATAAATAAAAACAACAAAAATTATGAAGCAGGAGGGTCCTAAGGAGTTTGCTGGTTGACGGAGGCCCCAACTTCCTCTTCAATGCCATCAATGCCCGTAGCCAAGGAGATTTTGGGGGAGGCTGGGACTTTCGATCTCTCCTCTTCTTCAAAGCGAGCAAGGCACCTGTTTATTTGAGATTGCCTCATGCATTCGGAGAGATAGCTGAAGTCTGCCTCGCGGTTATGCTTCCAGAACGCGTAGAAGCAATTGAAGGTGGCACCCTTATACCTCTCCAAGTTACTGGCATTGGTCTCCTCGAGCTCTTTGACGCACTCCTCCAACCCCTTGATCTCTTTTCTAATGATGACCAGGTCATCTTGAAGTTTAGATGCTTTATTGAAATTAAGCAAATAAGCCTCCTTGTACTTTTCTTTGGTCTCGATGGCTTTGAGCAAAGTAGCCTGGTGTTGTCTCAGCTCTTCAGCCAGTTTAGCCTTCTGTTCGAGCAGCTCAGTGTTTTTCTTCTCAGTTGCCTCAAGCTGCTCGGAGTATTTCACCTTGGTCGCCTCAAGTTGCTCGTTATATTTTCCCTCAACCGCCCTGAGCTCCTCAGCGTGTCTTTCCTCGGACACCTTAAGTTGTTCGCCAAGCTTTTTCTCATACTGAGTAGTTTGGGCTCCCGAGCGACGCCAGCTGGCGGTCATAGTCAGCATTCCCTGCGATAAAAAAAAAAAGTTAAACTGATGGCAGAAAATGACAAGATAAACAAATGGACCTCAGCAAGAAATGGCAACTTACACTGGCTATTTCATTTAGCCCACGGTTAATTATCTAGTCAACCTCCATGGAGTCAGTACCAATGATGGCCTCTCGGTTGCGTCGATGCCTCGATATTTTAGCCCTCTCCTTGGCCGAGCTAAGCACGATACTTGTCAAGGCGTCTCCTGTTTGATCAGGAGGTGTTTGGTCGACAAGTGCGGGAGGAGGTATCTGGTCGGCAGGTGCTGCAGGAGGAGTCTGATTGACAGGAGCTAGGAGAGACATCTAGTCGAGGGGGGCCGGAGGAGGTGTGGTTTCCCGAGAAGGAACTGGCACTGGAGGATCCCTGGTCCGAGCTTTTTTCTTCGGGGGGTTTTTGCTCCTTTCGCCTCAATGTGGCCTACTCCCTTTTTTCTTGCTCGAAGGAGCAGTAGGTACAACTTCACTGTAAAGCTCGAACAGATCTTCAGATGACATGGCTGCAAAATAGAAGCGAGCAATCAGATAATGTGGATGGAGGTATCTACTAAATCAAGAAAATAAGTTCAAGGAAATTATAAGTAAGATACTCAAGCTACAACTACTGGTCGCTACACTATTTACTGTACTACTGCTACACTCATTCTCTGGCTTGAAGAAGTCTGAATTTAAATTAGGAGTGTATTTAAAGTTGTCATCCCCGTCAAATAAATGACAGGGAATAGGAAAACTATCTACGAGTGAAAGGTCAGTACCGTTCTCATCTGATGATTCAAGAATAGGTTCGGGGTATTTAGAAACCTTCTGTTTGCCCTTTCCTGAAGGAGCAGGGGCAGCAGCTGCTCCCGAGGTGTTGGAGGGTTCCCTGATAGTCACTCCCATTGTCCTCCTCCTCGGAGGTTGTGACACATCGTGGTGCTGCTCGGGAACTTCTCCACCAGTAGCACTCCCCGTAGTTGTTTCCCTCACATCCTGGTGATGAGCCAAAAGGCCAACCAGCCTTAGATTATTCTCTGTGACCAGCTTTTTGACGCTTTTTTCAATGTCGGTCATGGTGGCCAATGATGCTGCTCGTATCTCCATCTATGGAGTGGGAGCTGGCTGGTGCCATGGACTTGAAGAATACTAAAATTCTAAGGAATGTGCGGAAAAGTTAAAGGAAATCAAACGACCAGTAAATGAAGAATTTACCTCCTTCAGTGAAGGCCAGATTGCTAGCGACCAGATCTGGAGTTAAAAAGTACTCCTGGAAGTACTTTCCCACATTGGACTTGTGGGTGATCTCACTCAGGAAGGTGCAAGCAAACTCCTGGTGGTAAAAATGGAAGAACCCCGTGTTGTTGTGATTGGGGTTGGACTTGAGATCGAACAGATAGTTGATCTCATGTGGTGTCGGGACGGGCCACTTCTTATGACTGTACAGGATATAGAAAGCAGAAAGCACTCTATACCCGTTTGGTGTTATTTGAAAGAGAGCGACCTCAAAGTAGTTGGCCACCCCCTGGAAAAACGGATGAAGAGGCAAGGTTGCCCCTGCCTCGATATGATATCTCAACCAGGTGCTATAGGCGCCCCCAGGCAAGTTTGCCGGCTGGTCGATGGTGGGCTTGGCTAGGGTTATCCCAGGAAGTTCGTACTTCTTGAGATAATTCCCTACCATCCTATATGTGATGTTGCTAGGAGGTACCACGTACAATTCTACCTCTGGTCGAAGGACGTCCCTAGGTTGGGCCTTTGTTTGGATTTCTAGCTGGGAAATGTTTTCAGACTAGGGTCTAGGCGATGGATTTTCAGCCCGAGGAGCAGGTTGTTTGGCAGGAGGAGAGGTTGTTTTCCTTTTCTTTTGGGCGGTGGATTTGACTCGACCCATGTTCGATGGACTGGTTGAAGGTCTATTAGAAGGGATATGAGAAAAAGGAATCTTCGGGATAAGTAACGACGACTGTTCCTGATCTTCGAGCGACTAGGCGAGCAAGTCATCATCGATCGGCCTCTCCTCCCCATGGATCGTGCATGAAAATCAGCGAACAGAGAAGGGGAGATGAGAATCTACAGCCAAAAGACCAAGAAAGCGTAAAAGTTGGAATAACGTTGCTCATGTATAAAAGTTAAGATTCTATACGACCAGCAACATTCTAACAAAAATACTAAATTTTATGCAAGCGGTTTGGAAAATGGATTAAAAAGCAGAAGTGAAAAGTTTTTCAAGAAAAACTTTTCGACTCTGAAAGGGTGGGAAAAACCCAGTTTTTCCTACATGCTTAAAAATTGAATTTTTACTTCGATTTTACGCCCTAAATTAATAGTCCTAACTCCCGAACTAATTCCTAAGCCTTATGAAGTGTTATTTCTTTATCATATTATACTCAAACTTACGTACCCATTTACCCCAAAACAATTTCTTTCAAGAAAATTCAAGAAATCAAGGTCCGAAACAGATATAGAATAGATATTGCATGGAATCTTGATGACTGAAAAATTCGAGAAACTTACTTGGATAAAGATTGGAGTAAATCTCTGAGACACTAAGTCAAGTGGCAGGGCAAAAGCTTCGCGGATCGTCAAGATCATCTGAGTTTCTGGGTTTTCTATGCCTTGTTCTTCGGTGTTCTTAAGGAGAGAGTGAAATGTAAAAAGTAAAAAGTTATTTTGAAGGGTTATTTATATTGGTCGAGGTGCAGTTACCTAGGTAATCATAAGGGGTAACTTTCCAAGGCATGGGTAAGTGTAATAGCTGTCAAACCATTTTTGGGAAACTGCAATGATATGATTGGTTGCCTTTTTCGAGAAGGCATGGACGGCTCTGAAAGATTTGACAAGGCATACGAAAGGTTGGTTGTCTAAGTTTACTTTATGCTAGTCGTAGTAAAATAAACTTGGGGGGCAAATGTTTACCCAAAAAACGGCTCCTGATGACATGGCAGGATCGACCTACACGTGGCAGGCACGTGGCAACTTTAAGAGAAAGAATCCAGTTCAACCATCAACCAGAGAGTTATTGATGTATCAAGCCTCACGCTTAGGTGCGACCAGTCTGGTTGCATACTTTCATTTACTTCCTTTTGAATATGCAATCTTGTAATATTTGCATTAATTGTATTTTCTTTTATTACCATGATACGCAAGTCTTAATTGTAATTAAGGCCATCGGCCCCATGTAACCTTCTTGAGCCTATAAATAAGACTCAAAGGGCTCAAGGGAGGAGACTTTTGGAACCTTTGATCTTGGTATCTTGAGAGAAGAATATAGTGTGATTTTCACCGAAGTTGTAATCTTCCCAAGGCTTGTGAAACTCGTGAACTCTAGTTCATTGATCACAGTGTTGGGATTCAATATCAATAAGAACACTAAGTGGATGTAGGTCATTACCATCCAATTGGGGCCGAACCACTATAAATCGTTTGTGTCATTTGCTTTCCATTTGATTTATCTTCTTGTTTTCATCTCATTTTTATCGTTTATCTGACTCTGTGTCGTTGACCAATTTGAGGGTCAACAATACCCAAAGTTAGTAAAATAGTAATTTCGTCAGTCACCGTCTCTTACACTCCGTTAGGTGATGGCTGGGACAACACTTGTCACCACCTGATTAGGCCTTCTCATAATTAAAAAAATAAATTCATTTAATTGATTTTAAATTAGAAAAATCAATTTAAAATAATAATAATAACAATAACTAATTTAAAAGTAAATAAAATAATAATAAAAGAAATATCTAATTCCTATATCTCTCCTAATGCTCTCCACTAAAACCAAAAACCTAATCAAATATGCCTCCATCGTTTTTTCTTCTTCTTCTTATTGATGCCGACAGCGATGGGAAGGCAAGGACAACGTCGACGGGCTCCAAGCATGGCAGCGGCATGGGTCTGGTTTTGGATTAGGGAAGATGCAAGGTAGTGGCATGGGTATGTGCAACACCCTGGATAGCCAAGACCGTTACATTGTGTATTTCAAATAGTGTTAGACTCTCTAAACAAGTCTTTTGGCCTTAAACGTGTAACTAAACGTGATTAACAATTTAGGGTTAAAGATTTCAGTCAAAATGAATAAACATTTCATTAAAACATTTAATTTCATACATGGGATCCCAAAATAACGTTTAAAAGGTTAATTACAATTCAAAAGTTACAACTAGCTAACCTAAGTGGAAAAATAGGGTTTGACCCTAGTTCCTCTGGAAAATCCTGGCTGTGGTGGTCGAGCAGCCGCTATTGTACACGTCGCCACCGGAGCTCTTAAACTCATGGCTGGTCTAGCTTCCCTTTCCCCTTACCTGCACCACAAAGCACCTGTGAGTCGAGGCTCAGCAAGAAAACTTAAACATGTTCATAAGCAGTTAATAACATATCATAGAATCATAATAAGCATGTATAGCAGTAATAACCCTACTCATGCATGCATTATATTTAGATAAGTGACTACAGTGTCACACTGGGGCCCGTTGCCCTAAATACGTGACCATAGAGTCACCCCAGGGCCGCTGCCCTAAATAATTGACTAATAAGTCATATCAGGGCATGTTGCCCTAGGATATGGGACTATAGAGTCACCTCGAGGCCCACTGCCTTATCCTCTGTATAACCAGCCTTAGAGCTGGCTCAGTGTACCTGGCGCTTTAATTTTCCAATGACCATAGGGTCAATCAAGCGTATATCACGCCCTCATTAGGCCTAACCATATCGACCATCGCTCAGCGCGCTATTGCCGCCCTTAACTTATAAGTCAATACTTTTGACCAGCGCACTATTGCCACCCTTGACTTATAAGTCAATGCTTTTCAATCAGATAATGCAAACAGACTGTAATGACCCACTACTCTAGACTATTTGGACCATTAACGAAACTATACATAAAACTTACATTTTTACGAAAATACCATAATTTATTGAGTAACTTGCAAAATAAGAGTTATTTACAAATAAACAGAATACTAAGAAGGATTATGGGATCCCATTGTTTTTTAAAAACAAAAGATGATTTAAAATAAAAGACATTACATAATTGGTGCGGAAAATACACATAAAATCATAAAAAACATAAAATGAGACTACATCCTCGAATCGAATAACGCTCGGCCCCTTGACTCCATTCACCATCGATACACATCCTCTAAGCGTCACGAATCTTACCGCCTCTAAAGCTTATTTTCCTGCACATAAAACAGAAAGGAATGAGCCTAATGCCCAGCAAGGAAAATCTAACACATAGTCATACACATAATTTCATAAGAAACATAAAGACTTAACATAATACATATAACATACACTTATTATAATGGCCATTATTACTTGGGGTCCCATAGACTAAACAAGCATATGCCCATGGAATTAGTGGGGTCCTACTAGCTAAGTAGGTCATATGCCCATAACCCATTTGGGGTCTTGTTAGCCATATGGGTCATATGCCCAAGCCTACAAACATACATACATATCATAACACATTTAATAACATAAAACATATAGATAACATAAGCACATAACATATTGATTCTAGCCTATTTTCCTTACCAAAGTTACCGGGATATAATGGACTGAGTTAGGACTTTTGGAACACTCCTAAAACCATATGAGAAAGAGTGAGTTTAAGAAGAAGAAGAAATGAAAATGAATAGGAAGACTAAACCATTAAAATAATATATGCTTACCACAACTTAAGTGCTTAAGAACTTGGATTCCCTAACCAAAATAAGAACGAGGTTAGGAAATTGAGTAGAAGACTAAGAGAAAGGAAACATAATACAGAAAGGAACTAGAGTTTTGGTTACCTCAAAGACTTGAAAGACCAATCTATACCTCCTCCGAAATACTATAGAACTCACTTCCCAAAGTGTTTGATAAGCTTATGATGTTTAAGCTTATAGTTTTTCCCAAACCAGGTGTTTATACTCTCACACTCACTTAACACTAGCAGCTTCTGAACTTAGAGCAAATGGTGAATAATGGCTGGGTACTAGGTCCTATTTATAGAGTTTGGGAATGAAAATATCTTGATTTTACTTGAATAAAAATAATGGCTTTTTAGGTGAAAATCATTTGAATAATCGTTCAGCAGAGGCTGAAGACTCGTTCAAAAGATGCTGGACTGTTGAAGGAGTTTGAATGGCTGAAAGGAAATGAATTCAAAAACATTTGAAAACATACTGGAGGAGGCGATATATCGCCCCCTGTAGGCGATATATCGCCTGGGCCAGTATGCCCGAGGCGACCGTGCATCGTTTCGTGTTTTCCGTATTTACGTGCTGCGATATATCGCCCCCTATAGCTGCGATATATCGGCACACGCTGAATAATTAAACACGAAATTACACATTTTTAGCTAAGTTTGAATGGAGTAAACAGCCTTGACTAAGCCCTCAACGTATTCAAAGCTGCTAACTGACCCTATAACATTCAAACTTTACCCTTATTTAATTTAATCCTCCAAAATACTTAATCCTTAATTACCATTCATAACATGTGCTTAAAGTCCTATTGGTTGATGTCTAAAACTTATAATATAATAAATATAATCCTTAATATCAGTCACATTAATCAAACCTTAGGTTATACTTAATATTCTTAAACTATAGATTAAACTTAGAAAATCTATAAGTACTACTATGAGTGTCCAAATAATTCCCGGCCTGAACCAAAAATCCACAGTTACAAAGATAATACTAAACATACTATAATACTACTAAACAATTAGCTAAGTAAAGTTCTTGGACTCTACACAGACATACATCATTAACAGAGTTTTTGATGAAAGAGTTTCTTAAGAGAATTTGGAGAAAAGCTTAGTCTCAAAATGAGAGGTTAAGAATTTATTTATAGAGTAGCTGTTACAAGAGAGAGTTGTTACAAGATAAAGTTGTTACAACAAAAATGTTTAACTGAAAATAAAGAACACCTATCTCTAACTAATCTTGTTTATAAAAGTAAACAATATAGCTACAAAATACAACAGAACTAACCAATATGGTTATCATCCCCCTCAAACGAAATGGGGTATTGACCACTTTCAGTTTGGACTTCAAGTAATGAAATCGATCAATGGGAAGAGGCTTTGTCAGTATATCAACAACTTGGTCCACCGATGGTACATAATGAACATGAAGTTTCTTGGCCAAAATACGATCACGCACATAATGCATATCAATCTCGATATGCTTGCACCTAGCATGAAACACTGGATTTACAGCTAGAGCTGCTGCTCCTTGATTATCGACCCACAGAATAGGAGCATCATGAAGAGAGAACTTGAGTACAGTCAATAGAGAGGTAAGCCATTGAAGCTCAGCTGCTGCATTAGCAAGTGATCTGAACTCACTTTCAGTGCTTGAGCGTGCCACCACCTGCTGTTTCTTAGCCGACCAAGAAATTAGATTTTCACCAAGGAGCACTACATAACCACCTGTTGATTTCCTATCATCAGGGCAATTGGCCCAGTCAACATCTGAGTATGCAAAGAGAGACATGGTGAGAGCAGACTTGAGAAGAAGACCTTCATGTATTGTACCCTTAAGATATCTCCGCAATCTCTTACAGGCCTCCCAATGAATGACAGTAGGTGCATAAATAAATTGGCTCAAATTGTTGATTATGAAAGCCACATCCGGTCTGGTCAATGTCAAATATTGTAAGGCACCAAGTGTGCTGTTGTATAAGGTAATGTCTTCAAATGGTGCACCTTCAGCAAGAGACAGCCTATGAGCAGAACTTGTGGGACTTGAGCATGATTTGGCACCTTCCATATGTAATCGAACCAACAAATCAGTGATGTATTTTGTTTGGGAGAGATACATGCTAATATAATTTTGAACTATCTCCACACCTAAGAAATAATGAACTAACCTCAGATCTTTAAGAGAGAAATTTGAGTTCAAATAAGCTATAAGCTGCTGAATAACATCTTTATTTGGTCCTGTGATGAGAAAATCATCAACATAAACAAGAAGAAGAACCAAAGTGTCACCTGAACTGAAGACAAAAATAGAGTTGTCTGATTTAGAAGCTTGAAATCCCCACTGAAATAAAGCCTGCTTGAGTCTCTCATTCCAAGCCCGAGAAGCCTATTTTAATCCATACAAAGCTTTGTTCAATTGGCACACATGATTAGGTTCGATAGGATCCACAAAGCCACTTAGCTACTGCATATAGACAAGCTTAGTTAGAGTCCCATTCAGAAATGCATTGCTCACATCGAGCTGCTTGACATCCCAGTTAAAAGAGACTACTAATGTAAGGACAATCCTCACTGTTGCAGGTTTAACAACAAGATAAATGTGTCCTCATAATCTATCCCCGGAGTCTGAAGATACCCTTTAGCAACAAGCCGAGATTTAAACTTGTCTAGACTCCCATCCGCTTTCAATTTTACTCTAAAGACCCACTTATTCCCAGTGACATTCATGTTAGGAGAAAAGGGAACCAAGGTCCAGGTTTGTTGTCTTTGTAAAGCATCAAACTCCTACTTCATCAATGCAAACCATCTCGGATCCTTCAAGGCAGCACAAGTAGAAGAGGGTTCCGAAGGAAGTAAGGACTCCACCAATGGATATTTAGTAGCCAAAAATGCTCTAGGCTTATAAATCCCTCTCTGAGATCTTGTTGTCATCGCATGAGTCCTTGTATGTTCAGATAAGGATGGAACATTAGTTGTTGGTGCAACTACAGTTGGGACATCTGATGGAAGAGCGGGTGGAGCTAATTTAGAAGATGTTGCTGAAGCAGGGACCACCTGTGGAAGAGGATCAATGAGAATTTGCTGAAGAGGCTCAACTGTAGTCGGGGTCAAGTCTGAACCTGCTGTGTTTGATGCATGAGTCTCAGTAGCAGCAGGCACTGAAACAATAGAAGGATAAGGAATTGAAATTGTTGGTGTTGTACTAAATTAAGTTGAAGGTAAAACATGAGAGAGAGAATCATGTACCAGTTTATGTTCTTCTTTTGAGTGATAGTAGAACTGGAACTCATTGAACAACACATTTCTGGCTATAAAAATTTGACCAACAGAGTTCTCACAAAGATATCCCTTATGTTGAGGAGAGTATCCCAGAAAGATACATTTCTCATATCTAAACCCGAGCTTATGATTATTGTAGGGTCGCAAATGGGGATATCAAACACACTGAAATGGCTTTAAAAAATTATAATTAGGCAGTGTACCAAATAGAGATTGATAAGGGCTAATATTATTAAGAACTCTATTTGGAAGCCGATTAATTGTCTAAACCCCACTTTGAAATGCATGCCACCAATAAGACAAGTCAAGACCAGATTGTGCAAGAAGGGTAAGCTCGATTTCCGTTATATGTCAATGCTGTCTTTCAGCTTGTCCATGTTGCTCATGTGTATGAGGACAAGGATGCTGAAACTTGATTCCTTGGTCCTTGAGAAATCTGTCAAACACTTTGTATTCTCCTCCCCAGTCAGCTTGAACACTCTTTATTGGTAACGAAAAATGTTTGTCAACTAAATTTTTGAACTAAAGAAAAGTGTCAAATGCTTGAGATTTAAGTGTTAATGGAAAGATCCAAGTATATCTACTAAAATCATCAATAAAATGAATGTAGTATCGAAACCCATCTTTGGAAGGAGTGTGAGAGGGACCCCATACATCGATATGAATAAGTGCTAAGGGTTGATTAGTCTATTTGGGGATAAGGGAAAGGGTTGTTTATGGCTTTTACCATTTTGACAAGCATCACAAATTTTAGATTCTTTAAAGAGGTAGGGTAAGATAATTGAGAAAGAACTTGAGCTAATGCCCTAGGGGATGAATGACCTAATATCGAATGCCAAAGATTTACATCATTGTGTAAAGAAACAGTATGTAATTGAGGTTGAGATGAATCAGAGATAACGAAAGACTGATCTTTATTGATGTGAGAATCGTTACAATGAGAATTTCGATGAACAGAGTTACAAGAATTAGTACAATTGAAAGAATTACAAGACAAATTGGCATTAGGACATTCTGACATATTTTTATTATGGTCGATTTTGGAAACAGTAGCTAGATGACACTGAAGTGTAGGCTGAGTAGAGGTGGTAGATTCATCCACAAGCATGTATAAACCATTCCTAACGCTCCCTTTGAGCAAGACATTCCTCGTTTGCTTGTCCTTGACAAAACACAATTTTTTATGGAATTCAAGAAAAACGTCATTGTCTTTGGCGAGTTTAGAAACACTAACAAGATTCTTAGTGATTGAAGGACTTGTAAGACAAATTTTAACTGTAAAGAAGAGTGAGGAAGAGAGGCTTCACTAATGTGAGAAATAATGAGTTTCTTACCATTGCCAACAGTTAGACTTTCTGATCCATGATAAGGTTGAACAGATGCAAGATGTTCCATACCAAACGCAACATGATTCGTTGCACCTGTGTCAGCATACCAAGAGGAGTCATCACCAAAGTCAGGTACAAAGGCGGACATATATTGCTTGAGCTTCTCCAATTTCACCAGTGTGACATTCTTGCTCTGTGAGATAGGCTCGCGGTTGAGCACTTGTGTTCTTTAGGGTGACAAAGTTCTTGTCAAAACGATAATGACATATAGCTGCGGTGTGACCAAGCTTTAGACAAACTTGACAGAGAGGGTATGTGGAAGGGGGAGGACCACAATAGTAGTTTCTACCAGTTGGTTTGGACCCCATATCAGTAGAAGATCCTTTGCCAGAGCCATAGTTGGGTCTATACGTGTGTGAGGGCATGTTTCTTGAGGAGCCAAAGGTCAAATTTGCAGCCATCTTCCCCGAGATATCAGCAATGGAATGATGGCGTTCCAGGCGACATTCATGAGCCATCAGAAGTGCTTGAATCTCTTCAAGACTTTTTGATTTAGAACTTGAGGTAATGGCAGAAACGACAGGATCATATTCCGGACCAAGACCATTGAGTAGTTGTAACTCAAGATCTTGATCACTAATGTAGCAACTAGCTATAGCAAGACTGTCACACAAACACTTAATTTTGTCAATATAATCAGAAATTGACAAGGTACCTTTCTGAATGTTTGATAATTGTCCCTTGAGTTGCAAGAGTCGAGCCTTGGATTGACTGGAAAATCGTTGCTCGAGAGCTTTCCAAACATCATACGAGGTGGAATAGGTATCGACTGAGGCAAGAAATCCTTCGGACATAGACGACTGGAGCCAAGAAAGTAGAAGCTGATATCTATGTTTCCATGTCGCATAAGCAGGGTTAGAATCTCCAGACACCAATTTCTTTGGAGGAGAAACATTGCTGAAAATAATTTCATCTAGGTCATGACCAATGACCGTGGGTACAACTTGGGATTTCCAGGCAAGGAAATTAACCCGATCACGTTTTACAGTGAGGGAAGAAGTTAATGAATTGGAAAAAGGATTCCATGGCTGAGTAGAAGTTAACACCGGAGCTGCTGGAGCAGTGGTCGCTAGAGCAATAATTTCATCAGAGTCTGACGAAGTCATGGACGTTAGTCAGAGGCACTGATACCATAACAGAGTTTTTGACGAAAGAGTTTCTTGAGAGAATTTGGAGAAAAGATTCATCTCAAAATGAGAGATTAAGAATTTATTTATAGAGTAGTTGTTACAACAGAAATGTTTAACCGAAAATAAAGCACACCTATCTCTAACTATTCTTATTTATACAAGTAAACAATACAACTACAAAATACAACAAAATTAACCAATATGGTTATCAATCATTTAACAATTATCCAGATATAGAGTATTCAAGCATGATTAATCAAGCAATCACATGCACAATCATAATCATGCTCATTCACAAGGACCCAAGCCCTAATCATATCTATATTTAACAACCGGTCCAAGCCCTGATCACATATATCACGAATTAGGTGTAGTTTTTGTTGGGGTTTTATGCCCTAATTAAAACCCAAATTCTTTGTAATCTCATTTTATTATCAATAAAAGAATAGAAATCATTTTTTGACTTGGTTAATCACTTTTCTCACATGTTTTATTTTCATGATTATTTGTTTAATATAAACTTCTATTAAATCCCGAGCATATAGCTAATCTTATTTATAGTGACGTAATCACAGTGGAATATAAATATGATTATATGTTCAAAATAAGTCAGTCCTAAGGTTAGTCAGTGCACCGGATTTACACTGACTTGCCAATCTACGATATGATCTACTTACACATTACAGTGTTATGTTCTTTCCAGAACATTAGCAAACTAGATAAGATCAGATGTATTTGTTACATCGGACTGGACCGATATTGACAGTTGATAAGATAAGTAAACATACCGTTATTATCTATTCTAGTCATATCATATAGTTGGCCATAGGTCAATTCAATCTCAATTCTGAGTGCTTAGTATTCTAACTGATTGTATTATTTGAGTTCTTTGACTTGTTCGTTACCAGCTTGCCTTACGGACTAGCCCATACTTACATCTTGGGAACTCGGTAGTATAATTGAGTGGGAGTGTTAATCATAGATATGAACATCTATAGCTTCTGATGAAGAAGTGAAACGATAGTTTCCTTTTAGTTTGGTTCAAGGTGTTAAATGATAGAGATCTCATTTTAGTAATTAAATTAGTTTACTGAAATATCATTTACAAGGAACTAAGTGTTTTAAGGATAAATTACAATGAGGGGTACAACGGTATTTTAGTCCTATCTCATTGTAGACCGTCTATAGAGGATTGAGTAACAATTATGGTTGTAACAATGGATAATTAATACCGTATCTATATTTGTTATAGAGCGTTCTATGAATTCAAGAGTGCAATTCCGAGTCTATAGTGGAGTCACGATGAATTCATAAGTTAGTAAATTTATTTGTTAGATTTATGATAACTTATTGGAGCTTGATTTCATAGCCCCATGGTCCCCATTGTACCTTGGATAAAATCATCTAGATAGTCTCAATTAATTGATTTAATCATCAATTAGAATTATCAAATTGACCAGGTCAATTTTGGATAGTTTTACAGAGTTGTGTAATTTTGAGAAGAAAAGAGAAATTATGGCAGATTTATTAATTAAGATAAATTGGTATCTAAATTAATAAATAAATTTAAATCAAGGTTCAAATTATAAATAATTAATTTGATAAATGATTTAAATAATTATTTAATTAATTAAATCAGTAGAAAATAATACAGACCTTGATTTTAAGTCCAATGGGCTTATAATCAAATGGGAAATTTCACGGGCCTATAGCCCATGATAATTTCGACCTAGGGATTCAAAATGGCTATTATTTTATTGATTTTTTAATTAAATTAAATGGCCTAATTAAGTCTATAAAAGGAGTGCTTAGAGAGAAGTCAAAACATAAGTCACAAGTCAGATTTTCTGATAGTTTTAGATTCTCTCTAAACACAAGTCTTTTTCTAAGCCTCTTTGTTATTTTCTCTTCTTCTCTCTATATCTATCTCATGTGTTGAGAATTGCCCACACTAGTCTAGGTGGTTCTAAGGATACATTGGAAGATTGTGAAGAAAATAGAAGATCGGTTCAGTTTCTTGATAATACTCTGCGACAGAGAGGATACAAGAGTTAGAGAAACTGAAGGAAGGACTGTTTCATTCCGCTGCGTATACTGTAAGTATTCTATTCTTTGTTTCTCTTTGAATTTAATTTTAGAAACATGTTTTAGGGTATCTTGTATTAATTTGTTTAATATTAGATATACATGAAAATAAATAAAGATCTTGTATAAGCTAATCCAACAGTTTTCATACCTCTGGTCCAAACACAAGTTAATTAACAACAACCCTGAGCATGACCCCATCTTGAGCCCTAGCGGTACCCTAGTCACAACCATAATAAATGATATCCATCAATATCGAGTAAATAAAGACTTCCGGACCAAGTCCTAGTCTTTGGGACCTTGAATTTTATTAAACCGGGTAGTAGAATCTTTCCCGAGCCCTTAGGTTTGAATTCCCGCCACCCAAAACCTAATTTGGCCAAAGTCTCCAATTTGAGTCGTGGCGCCTCTCACAAGCATCGTGGCTGTAACAACCTGGATAACCAAGACTGTTACACTGTGTATTTAAAATAGTGCGATACCTGCTAATCAGGTCGTTTGAACATAAATGTGTTATCTAAAGACAATTGACAGGTTAGAGTTAAAATATTTTGATCGTAAACGGTTAATTTTTATTAAAACATGTGTTTGATACATGGGATCCCAAAAATAGTATTTACATGGCGGAAAACAACCCTCAAAGTCTGATACAACAAAAGCCAGTCTAACGACAAAACACAGTTTAGCGCTCTAATTCTTGTAAATTCCCTCGGCCGTGGCGGTCGAGCAGCTAACGATGTACACTCCGCCCCTAGAGCTCTCCAACTCATGGTTGGTCTAGTTTCCCTTTGCCTTTACCTGCACCACATAGCACCCGTGAGCCAAGGTCCAGCAAGAAAACCATAAACGAAAAGCATAAATAGCAACAAGAGCATGTAATCATCTTTAATCCAATCAGTTCAACTAATCAACATATACAGATATAAAGCTAGATAGCGATAAACATACTTTCAACATACATCTCGATCAGTAATAAAAATAATTATGTGTCGATGCCCTTAGGCCGAGCCCTCTGGTTATATAGCTGATCCCGGCTTGCTTAGGCCGAGCTGCGTTCAGTACGCTCATCATCAGCCTCGGCACCCTTAGGCCATACTTTCTTATTGCATATAACAACCATACAATTACATAATACATACGTTCAATTACAGGGAATCTCAGTCCCAAACACAACCACATGGTTGTAGTTTTCTTACTTCGAGTCTCAAGCGATAGATAAAGAGCGGTCCCGAGCACGATCCTCAGTCCTGAGCCTTAACGATAATCCTAGTCACAAGCAATAGTGAATAACTATCAAATTCCAATCCAATAAATAACCTAAGAATATTAATCTAGCCTTCGGGACCTTGGATTCTACCAAACTTGGTAGTAGGATTCTTACCGAGCCTTAACAGTTGGGTTCCCAAGCTAAAACCCTCAAACAACCTGGGTTTTGTATTAGAGCTATGGCTAGCCCCTTAAGGGTCGCGACGCACTCAAGTCAGAGGCGAAATGTCTCCCTGCTGAAGGACATGGGCTGCGGCGCACTACACCTTGCGCCGCAACACGCCTAGATAGAACAAAGGCCTTCCAGCCTCCTCGAGCACATGGGCCGCGGCGCCTGAAGAACAGGGCCGTGACCTGAGTCCCCCAAACCCAGAAAACCAGCATTTTCCTGTGTTTTTCCTCGAGCCTAAACCCAAAATTCAACCCCAATCACCAGCCAAACTCAGAACTAAGCTCAGAATCCTTAACCTTATAACCTAAACGTCATGTCTAGCCTATAAACAATTCTCTTACACCCATCAAACATCCATAACCAATCATAACCTAGAATTCATGCAAACTCTAAACTCTAATAGAAATACAGTAGAATTCAGTGATTAGAACTTTGAAACCTTACCTCAGTTTGCAGCTTAGATCCTTAGCAAACCCTTTGATTAATCCTAGCTTTAATTCCCCCTGGTTTCCAGCCCAAAGACCTTGAGTTTTTCTTCTTCAAAGCTTCAAGCTTAAGAAAGGGAGAGAGAGAGTGAACGTGAGTGAGTGAGAGGGAGAGAATGTTTAAGTGTTCTAAGAGTATTCTGGTTATGTCTAGAATTTCATTGAGTTTATCCTTATCTCCAAAAAGACCAAATTGCCCCAATCTTTCCCAGCCCCCTAATTGCCTCTAGGGGTAAAATGGTCATTTCCCGATTCCCGCTAATTCCTCGAGTATTCCTACCATTTTCCAATTAATCCCATCATGCTCAACTAATTACCAACTAATTACTCAATAAACCCCAAAATATCCTCCAAGTTCCCAAAATACCTCTAGGCTCACCCCGAGCCGGGTATTAAACCCTATTGTGACTATTTCGCTAATCCACTCACTAGGATCGCCTCGAGCCGTGTACTACAAATATATCCACATAATAATGTGGTCTCTACCAGTTATCACATAATATCGCATTTATGCCCTAACATGCCAAAATTATAGATATGCCCTTATAAATAATAAAGGGCCCACATGCATATCTAATACCCATAAACATGCATATAATATATTCACATCATCATATATATCATGCATGCCACATAGTCACACATTAAATCACATAATCACAAACATATCCAATTGTGCCCTCCCGACACGCTAATCAAGGCACTAAACCCTATTAGCATTTTGGTTCGTTACAATTATCCCCTCATACTGAGAATTTCGTCCTCAAAATTTACCTGAATAAATCGGGATACTGATCTCGTATAGCTGACTCAAGCTCCCAGATCGCTTCCTTGACCTTGTTATTCCTCCATAATACTTTGACTAGAGGAATCGTCTTGTTCCTCAAAACCTTATCCTTCTTATCTAGGATTTGGACTGGTCGCTCCTCATACGATAAATCTGTCTGTAGCTCCAGATCCTCATATCTCAGTACACGAGTCGTATCTGAGACGTATTTCTGAAGCATAGAGATGTGGAATACGTCGTGAACTCCTGATAATTATGGTGGCAGAGCCAATCTATAGGGTACCTGCCTGATCCTTACCAGGATCTCAAAAGGTCCTATGAATCTAGGGCTCAACTTGCCCTTTTTCCCAAACCTCTTCACACCTCGCAATGGTGAAACTCGCAGAAACACGTGGTCCCCTACCTAGAACTCCACATCCCTACGCTTAGGATCAGTGTAGCTTTTCTATCTGCTCTGGAAAGCAAGCATTCGAGGTCGGATCTTCTCAATAGCTTCATTAGTCTTCTGAACCATCTCTGGTCCCAAATACTTTATTTCTCCCATCTCATCCCAATGAATGGGCAATCTACATTTCCTTCCATATAACATCTCGTATGGAGCTACTCCAATCGTTGATTGATAACTGTTGTTGTACAAAAACTCAATCAACGAAGGATACTTACTCCAAGACCCCTCAAAGTCTAGCACACACGCTCTAAGCATGTCCTCCAATATCTGAATTGTCCTCTCAGACTGTCCGTCGGTCTGAGGATGAAAGGTTGTACTGAACTTCAACTAAGTCCCCATAGCCTTTTGCAAACCACCCCAAAACTTGGAGGCAAATATGGGATCCCGGTTCGATACTATAGATTTAGGAACCCCATGGAGACGCACAATCTCCCTGACATATAACTCCACGTACTAATCCACAGTATAGGTCGTCCTCACTGGTAGAAAGTGAGCTGACTTAGTGTATCTGTCTACTATCACCCACACCGAGTCATGTAACCCCACTGTCTTGGGTAAACCTCCCACAAAATCCATGGCAATGTCTTCCCATTTTCACTCGGGAATATCTATTGGCTATAGCAACCCCGCTGGTCGCTGATGCTCAGCCTTCACCTGTTGACAGGTTAAACACTTGGCCACGTACTCAACTATGTCCTTCTTCATCCCAGGCCACCAATATAAAGTCCGTAGATCCTGGTACATCTTCGTGGTGCCTGGATGGAGTGAGTATGGTGTGGTATGGGATTCATCAAGTATCTCTCGTCTAATCCTCATATCCATTGGAATACAAATCCGATCCTTATATCGTAGTAAACACGTCTCTGAAATAGAATAATCCTTAGCCACTCCATCTAGGACATTCCCTTTAACCTCCTGCAACTGCGTGCCATCCAATTGAGCCTCTCTTATCCTCTCTAGGAGGGTAGACTATAAAGTAATATTGGCCAACCAGCCCATAACCAACTCTATCCTCGCTCTAGCCATCTCCTCTACCAATTCCCTTGATATCTGCTTCGAACTATACAACTACCCTAGGTCCCTCCGGCTCAACGCATCTGCCACTACATTGGCTTTTCCTGAGTGGTAAAGGATGTCATAGTCACAATCCTTCACCAATTCTAACCAACGTCCCTGTCTCATGTTCAAGTCCTTCTGGGTGAAGAAATACTTCAAACTCTTATGATCGGTGTATATCTCGCACTTCTCCCCATATAGATAATGTCGCCACATCTTCAGTGCAAACACCACTGCTGCTAACTCCAAATTAGGGGTGAGCACGGTGTGGTTTGGGTGGTTTGAACACTTTTTAATACACCACGCCACAAGTGCGGTTTAGTAACTAGAACACACCATGCGGTGTGATTTGGTTGCACCAAACCGACCAAACCAAACCATTTTTTGTGGTGTGGTTTGGGCGGTTTTCCACGGTTTGTGTTAAAAAATGTCATAGCAAAATTTAAAATTTAAAAAAAATACTAAATCCTTAGTTCATAACAAATCCTTAATAAGTTCTAAACAACATCACAAGTTATCAATTAAGTTCAGTGAAACACAAAAAAAATATACAAGTCTCCCATATTGGGTAACTATAAAAAATGGTATATATGTAAAGTTTATTTATTTTTAATATATTTGTAAGTATGCGATGTGGTGCGGTGCAAACCAAAATTTCACACCGCCAAACCACGCACCGCACGGTTTAGCTCAAATACAAACCATACCGAACCATTACACTTGTGACACCGCGGTTTGCGGTGTAGTATGGTGCGGTGCGGTCGGTCACCACGGTTTGTCAGTCTAGATGCTCACCCCTACTCCAAACCATGGGTAGGATATCGCTGCTCATACTCCTTCAGCTGTCGTGATGCATAAGCAATAGCTTTCTCATTCTGCATCAACACGCACCCCAATCCTAGTCTCGATGCGTCACAATACACCACAAACTTCCCTCCCTCCAAAGGGAGACTCAACACAAGAGCAGTAATCATTCGTCGCTTCAGTTTCTGGAAGCTACCCTCACACTTGTCTGACCAGATGAACTTCATACTCTTCTGTGTCAATTTAGTCAACGGTGCGGCAATCTTTGAAAACCCTTCCATGAACCGTCTGTAATAACCCGCTAGTCCAATGAAGCTCCTAACCTCTGAGGCGTTCCTTTGCCTTGGCCAATCCCTAACTGCCTCAACCTTGGCCGGATCTACCTTAATCCCATCTCCACTAACAATGTGTCCAAGGATTGTCACTTCTGGTAGCCAGAACTCACACTTCTTAAACTTAGCATATAACCAATGCTCTCTCAATCTCTATAATACCTGTCGGAGATGCTGCTCATGCTCTGCCTCTGAACTGGAGTAAACTAAGATGTCATCGATGAAGACAATCATAAACTGATCCAAGAAATCCTTGAACACCCTGTTCATCAGATCCATAAATGTTGCTGGGGCATTGGTCAAATCGAACGACATGACCAGGAACTCATAATGCCCATACCTCGTATGGAAGGCCATCTTCAGAATATCCTCGTCCTTGATCCTCAGTTGGTGATAACTAGATTGAAGATCAATCTTCGAGAATACCGTCTTTCCCTACAGCTGATCAAACAAGTCATCGATCCTTAGTAAGGGATACTTGTTCTTGATGGTCAACTTGTTCAACTACTTGTAGTCTATACATATTCTCAGAGTCCCATCCTTCTTCTTCAAAAATAAAATCGGAGCACCCCATGGTGAGAAGCTAGGTATAATAAATCCCAAGTCTAGAAGCTCTTGCAACTGCATCTTCAACTCCTTCAGCTCTGTCAGAGCCATCCTATATGGTGCCCTCGACACCAACTCAATGATGAACTGAATCTCCTTATGTGGTGGAAATCCCAGCAAGTCCTTAGGAAACACGTCCAAGAACTCGCATACCAGTCTAGTCTCTCTTGGCCCCAGTGGCGTAACCCTAGTGGTATCCACCACACTAGCTAGAAGGCCTATACAACCTCATTGTAATAGGTCCCTAGCCCTCAACGTTGATATCATAGGAATACAGGGTCCATGCATAGCACCCACAAAAACAAAGGGATCCTCACCCTCAGGCTCAAAGGTCACAACCTTCTTCTTGCAATCTATAGTGGCCCCATATCTAACTAGCCAATCCATCCCCAAAATCATATAGAAATCATCCATACACAACTCAATCAAATCTCCTGATAGTTCCCTACTACCCACCATCACTGGCAGTGCTCTAATCCATCTCCTAGAAACTAACAGCTCCTCTGTAGGCAGTATAGTCCCAAACCCTGCAGTATAGTACTCACTAGGCCTACACAGTCTATCAATCACCTTACTAGAAGCAAATGAATGTGTAGCACCAGAGTCAATCAATACAGTGTATGAAGAGACAGCACTAGAAAGCTGACTTGTCACTACCGAGGGACTAGCCTCAGCCTCTGCCTGTGTGAAGGTGAACAATCGAGCTAGAGTCCAACTATCCATCTTCCCTGGTTCCTCCTTCTTTAGTGTCAGGAAATCCTTCTTGAGGTGTCCAACCACCCTGCACAAGTAACAAGCCTTTGCCCGACATTCGTCCAAATGGCGCTTCCTGCATCTAGTGCACTCTAGATAGCTCCTCCATGACTCACCGCCTCCCTGGTAGCCACCCTAAACACCCCGACCCTTCCTATCAGGACCAGTTGTGGTCAAGGTGTCAGGGGTCTTCCTCTTCTAATCATTGGGGCCTCTACCCCTACTAGACCCTGTATATGGAGGCACTGCCCTGCGAACATCCCGTCTCACAACGTTCTCCCTGCAAATCTTGTTCTTTGCCTCCTCAGCAGTGAGGGCCTTCTCAACCACCTGTGCATAAGTTGTCTCCCCAGGTACTGATGTGATCCTCACATCTTGGGCTATCATAGCATTAAGCCCTTGAATAAACCTCTCCTGTCTGACCGCATCTGTAGGCATTAAATCTGGTGCAAACTTTGCTAGCCTATCAAACTTCAGGGCATATTCAGTAACTGCCATACTGCCCTGTACCAATCCAATAAACTCATTCACCTTTGCTGCCCTGACGACAACGTTGTAATACTTTTGGTTGAATAGATCTCTGAACCCATCCCAACTCATAGCAGAAACATCTCGAGATTGTGATGCTACCTCCCACCAAATATGTGCATCCTCTCTAAGCATATAGGTAGCACAAGTCACCCTGTCTTTACCTTCCACCCTCATAAAGTCCAGGATGGAGGTGATCATACTCATCCACTATTCAGCCTTCAGTGGATCTGGTCCTCCCTCAAAGGTTGGAGGGTGCTGTCTCCTGAATCTTTAATAGAATGGCTCCCACCTGTTTCCAATCTTAGGTGGATGTACAGCTGGTGCCAAAACAGGTGGCACATTAGGTGCGACACTCCCTAACGGAGCCTGTTGCCTCAGAAGGCGAATATGTTCTTCCTGACTCTGAAGTCTGGCTTGCATATCAGCAAGCAACTACTGCCAGTTCTCAGGGACTAGCGGAGGGTTTTGGCCCTCCTCTTCATCTCTAGCCTAGACCCTAGTGCTGGCTAGTCGTATTGATCACCTCAGACACATAACTATCCAAGTCTATCTGCAATCAATGACTCGGCGGTCAGGCAATGATGGCAGGTTAACATTCTTTCCATGGTCCAACATTAATACTCAACAAATGTTATGAAATAAGGATACAAACAAGCATTTAAACAATTATTCACATACAATAGCAATGCTAATAAGCACGCCTTATTATAATCACATAGCAGTCAAGGGCCAGGCCATATCAGTATATCTCATTCTCCCTATTAATCATGCAAATAAAGTATTTATATTTCATTTAAACATTTAAGCATATAATCACATATATGGCTACCAAATCCTGAGTCGGGCTTGTCTTTAGCGACGAGTGTACATGCCCAGCCAGTCTTCAAGAACCCTTAAACCTAGACCGCTCTGATACCAAGTTGTAATGCCCTGATAACTAAGCCCGTTACACTGTGTATTTAAAATAGTGCGATACCTGATAATCAGGTCGTTTGAACATAAATGTGTTATCTAGAGACAACTGACAGGTTAGGGTAAAAGATTTTGATCGTAAATAGTTATTTTTTATTAAAACATGTGTTTAATACATGGGATCCCAAAAATAGTATTTACATGGCGGAAACACAACCCTCAAAGTCTGATACAACAAAAGCCAGTCTAACGGCAAAACACAGTTTAATGCTCTAATTTCTATAACTTCCCTCGGTCATGGCGGTCGAGCAGCTAACGATGTACACTCCGCCCCCAGAGCTCTCCAACTTATGGTTGGTCTAGTTTCCCTTTGCCTTTACCTGCACCACGTAGCACCTGTGAGCAAAGACCCAACAAGAAAATCATAAACAACAAGCATAAATAGCAACAAGAGCATGTAATCATCTTTAACCCGATCAGTTCAACTAATCAGTAGAATACAGATATAAAGCTAGACAATGATAAACATATACTTTCAACATATATCTTAATCAATAATTAAAACAATTAGGTGTCGACGCCCTTAGGCTGAGCCCTCTGGTTATATAGTTGATCCCCAGCTCACTTAGGCCGAGCTGCGTTCAGTACGCTTATCATCAGCCTCGGCACCCTTAGGTCATACTTTCTTATTGCATATAACAGCCATACAATTACAGAATACATACGTTCAATTACAAGGAATCTCAGTCCCAAACACAACCATATGGGTGTAGTTTTCTTACCTCGAGTCCTGAGCGATAGATAAAGAGCGGTCCCGAGCACGATCCTCAGTCCTGAGCCTTAACGGTAATCCTAGTCACAAGCAATAGTGGATAACTATCAAATTCCAATCCAATAGATAACCTCAGAATATTAATCTAGCCTTCAGGACCTTCGATTCTACCAAACTGGGTAGTAGGATCCTTCTCGAGCCTTAACATTTGGGTTCCCGAGCTAAAACCCTCAAACAACCTTGGTTTTGTATTAGAGTCGCAGCCAGCCCCTTAAGGGCCGCGATGCGCTCAAGTCAGAAGCAAAATACCTCCCTGCTAAAGGACATGGGCTGCAATACGCTACACCTTGCGCCGTGGCATGCCTAGACAGAACAGAGGCCTTCCAACCTCCTCGAGCACACGGGCCGTGACGCCTGAAGAACAGGGCCGCGGTCTGAGCCCCCAAACCCAGAAAGCCAGCATTTTTCTGCGTTTTTCCACAAGCCTAAACCCAAAATTCAACCCCAATCACCAGCCAAACTTAGAACTAAGCTCATAATCCTTAAACTTATAACCTAAATGTCATGTCTAGCCTATAAACAATTCTCTTACACCCAATCAAACACCCATAACCAATCACAACCTAGAACTCATGCAAACTCTAAACTCAAATAGAAATACAGCATAATTCAGTGATTAGAACTTTGAAACCTCACCTCAGTTTGGAGCTTAGTTCCTCAACAAACACTCTGACTAATCCTAACTTTAGTTCCCCCTGGTTTCCAGCCCAAAGACCTTGAGTTTTTCTCCTTCAAAGCTTCAAGCTTAAGAAAGGGAGAGAGAGAGAGAGAGTGAACGTGAGTGAGTGAGAGGGAGAGAGTGTTTAAGTGTTCTAAGGGTATTCTAGTTATGTCTAGAATTTCATTGAGTTTATCCTTATCTCCCAAAAAACCAAATTGCCACCAAGCTTTCCTAGCCCCCTAATTGCCTTTAGGGGTAGAATGGTCATTTCTCGATTCTCGCTAATTCCTCGAGTATTCCTGTAATGCCCTACTTCCTTAGAGTCGTTACTAAGTGAGTTATAAACATGCATTTAACTCGTTAATCGAGGTTTTAGGTTAAAAGTGTAGCTAAACTGTAATAAAAATCATATAATTTGAAAATGTAACCATTCATTGAAATTACAAATCGTTATACATTTGGGATCCCAAAATACTGTTTAGAAATATTTATAACTCAAAATATGATTAAAGTCGACTAAACGACAAAATTCGGACTAGTACAAAACATCTCCCAAAAATACCCCTGGATGTGGCAGCCAGGTAGGCCGAACATGTACACGCCGCTTCATGCTCCCCGTACTCATGGTTGATCGACCTTTCCCTTGCCCTTACCTGCACCATAGAGCACCCGTGAGCTGAAGCCCAGCAAGAAAACCCCACACAAGCAATCAACATATGCATAACTATCAATCATCATATAACAAAGCTGCCTACAGGCTAAACACATAATGACCATGCCGTCCTAGGTGCTTTACCAGGCCCTGGGTTCGCGGTCTACACCGTGAGGATATCCTAGGTATCCAATAGGGGTCTCACCCTGGAAACTTGCACTCTGCGTGCTTAACGCTGCTTCCGGCACCTTGCCGTACTCGGCTTTCGCTATTCCTGGCCCTTGCCGTACATTTACAGATATACAACATGTAGCATAAACTTAACAAATACTTAAGCAAATACAAACATAATTAATAGGGCTACGCCCTACAACACAATCACATAGGGTTGTGCCCTGCAATACAAACTATAGGGCCACGCCCTGCTCTACGGGTACAACAATTTTCTTACCTGTGTCCCGAGCTTTCCAAGCACCAGTATCCTGAGCACAGTCCCCTAGTCCGAGCCTCGCTAGAAACCTAGTCACAACATATCAACAACATCCATCCATAAAGTTCTAATCCATTAAATAACTTTGGGTTATAACTCTAATCTCGGGGACCTTGAATTCTATCAATCCGAGTGATAGAATCCATCCCAAACCTTAACTTTTAGATTCCCGAGCCTAAAACCTTCTCGGGGCCCAAAAACCCACTAAGTGCTGCGGCCCCAAAGTCTTATGTCGTGGCCCAACCTATAGGGCGCCGCGACCTGCCCCTCTTCCTGGCCTCCCATCTGTTCTAGAGGGCCGCGGCTCACCAAGAACAATGTCGCGGCCTGACCCTTTGAACCCAGAAAAATCCCCCATTTTCACAACTAAAACCAAGCCAATTTACCCCAAAATCAATCTAACATCTCAATTTAATCACCACAGAAGTTCTAGAATAGTCCCATCAACAAAACCTAACAAAAAGCTAGCTTAAAACCTCATCAAATCCAAAATTCAATCTTCAATTTCCAAGACTCAAGAAAGCTAAAACTCAACCAAGAAATATAGAATTTAATGGCTAAAATCACAATTCAAAGCTTACCTTATCCTCTGCTTGAATTTACAAGTTGAAACTGAGCTAATCCCCAAGTTTAGAGCCCAAATTCCTTACTTAATCTTCAATGTTTCCCTTGGTAAGGTTTAGAGAAACTAAGAGAGAGAGAAAATGGTGTTTGGGTGGGTTTACCAAGTTCTGAGTGTTTCCTAAGTTTTGTTTTACTTATCCTAGGCCACTTAAGTTACCTTCAAGGCTCGGGGTACCAAAAACGTCCCCGAGGACAAAATGGTAAATCTCCCCGATATTCTCTCCTAAACGTTCTAACTTCAAATATATTTCCATATATTTGTTTTCATAACCCAATAACTCAGTAAAATGTCTAATGCTTGAAATACCCCTTGACTCGCCCCAAGTCGGGTATTGGGTCCCGTTGTGACTTCCTAGCTAAACCGCTCCCTAGGACTGTCTCAGATCGTGCGTCACAAATATATCACCACTCACACGTGGTAAAGATCATAATATTCACAAGTATTACATTTATGCCCTCAACAGGTTAAAATTACAAACATTCCCCTAATAACCAAATGGGGCCCACATGCATATTTAATTCACCTAACACATGCATTTCTAATCACATACTCATCAAATTCACATATTAATATAATAAATCACTTATTGCCCTCCAGACACGCTAATCAAGGCCTTAATCCTTATTAGCAAATCTGGGACGCTACAACTATCCTCTCCTTACAGAAATTTCATCCTCGAAATTACCTGAATAACTCTGGATACCACTCCCGCATATCTGATTCGAGTTCCCACGTCGCCTCCGCAACCCTGCTGTTCCTCCACATCACTTTCACCAAGGCGATGGTCTTGCTCTGCAAGACTTTATATTTCCGGTCGAGAATCTGTACCGGCTTCTCCTCATACGATAAATCCTGGTCTACCTCCAAGTTCTCATAACTCAATACATGTGTAGAATTTGATACATACTTCCAGAGCATGGACACGTGAAAGACATCATGAAGCCCTGATAGAGCTGGAGGCATCGCCAATCTGTAAGCTACCTCTCCAACCCATTCTAGAATCTCAAAGGGGCCAAAAAACCTAGGACTCATCTTGCCCCGAACACCAAACCGTTTTACTCCTCTCAAGGGTGAAACCCTAAGGAACACATGTTCATCGACTTGAAACTCTACGCCCCTGCATTTCAAGTCCGAGTAACTCTTCTGGTGACTCTGGGAGGCGAGCATTCGAGCTCTAATATTTTCAATTGCCTCATTGGTCATCTGAACCATCTTAGGACCTAAGTATCTCCTCTCAGCCATCTCATCCAAATGGATAGGTGATCTGCACTTCTTCCCATATAGCATCTCATACGGAGCCACTCTAATAGTCGCCTGGTAACTGTTGTTGTATGAAAACTCAATCAATGGGAGATACTTACTCCAAGATCCCCCAAAATCCAATACACCGGCTCGTAACATATCCTCCAATATCTAAATCGTCCACTCAAACTGTCCATCCGTCTGAGGATGATAAGCGATACTAAACCGCAACTGAGTGCCCATAGCCTTCTGCAGACTCTCCCAAAACTTGGAGGTGAAGGTGGGGTCCCCATCGGATACTATCGACCTCGGAGCCCCATTAAGTTGAACAATTTCCTTCACATACAACTCAGCATACTGCTCCACAGTATAAGTAGTCCTGATAGGTAAAAAGTGGGCGGACTTGGTATACCTATCCACAATCACCCACACTGAATCATGTTGTCCCACGGTCTTTGGCAAACCAACCACGAAGTCCATGGTGATATCCTCCCACTTCCACTCTGGAATCCCTAGAGGCTGCAATAACCCCGCTAGCCTCTGGTGTTCAACCTTTACTTGCTGACAAGTTAAACACTTGGCCACATAATTCACCACGCCCTTCTTCATTCCCGACCACCAATACAAAGCTCTCAAATCTTGGTACATCTTTGTCGTACCTGGATGTAAATAATAGGGAGTGGTATGAGATTCATCCAAGATCTCTCGCCGGATATCAGAATCCATCGGAACACAGATCCAACCCTTGTACTTCAGTAATTCCATCTCTGAGACAGAGAAGTCCTTAGCCGCCTTGATTAAGACACTCTCTCTGTGCCCTCTCAATTGGGGATCCTTCCCCTACCCTTCCTTGATCCTCTCAAGGAGTGTAGACTGAAGAGTGATGTTGGCTAGCTGACCAACCACTAACTCTATACCCGCTCTAGTCATCTCCTTGACTAACTTATCAGATATTTATCTCAAACTGAACAATTGTCCTGGGCCCTTTCGACTCAATGCATCAACCACTACATTAGCCTTCCCAGGATGATATAGGATATCACAATCATAATCCTTTACCAATTCCAGTCACCGTCTCTGGCGCATATTCAGATCCTTCTGAGTAAAGAAGTATTTCAAACTCTTATGGTCGGTGTATATTTCACACTTCTCACCATACAGATAATGTCTCCAAACCTTAAGTACAAATACCACCGCTACCAACTCCAGATCATGCGCGGGGTATCTTTGCTCATACTCCTTTAGTTGTCTCGATGCATAGGCTATCACCTTTCCGGCCTGCATCAACACACACCCTAAACCCTGTCTGGAAGCGTCACAATAAACCACAAACCTCTCATTGTCTGTCAGCAGACTCAACACTGGAGCGGTGATCAGTCGCCACTTCAATTCCTTGAAATTGTTCTCACACTTGTCTGTCCACACATACTTAGTCTTCTTCCTTGTCAATTCAGTCAACAGTGTGGCTATCCTGGAGAACCCCTCAACGAACCACCGATAATACCCTGCCAATCCCAGAAAACTCCTAACTTCCGGAACATTGCTCGGTCTAGGCCAATCTCTCACTGCCTCAATCTTACTTGGTTCAACCAGAATCCCTTCCTTATTGACAATATGGCCCAGAAACGTGACTTGCGGTAGCCAAAACTCGCACTTGCTGAACTTAGCATATAACCTATGCTCTCTCAACCGCTGCAATACCAAACGTAAATGCTACTCATGCTCTGTCTCTGACTGAGAGTACACCAGTATGTCGTCAATAAACACAATCACGAACTTGTCAAAATAGTCCTTGAAAACTCTATTATCATATCCATAAAAGCTGGTGGGGTGTTGGTCAATCCAAAGGACATAACCAGAAATTCATAATGTCCATATCTCGTGCAGAAAGCGGTCTTTGGTATGTCCTCCTCTTTAATCCTTAACTGATGGTAACCTGACCGAAGATCAATCTTAGAAAACACGGTCTTTGCCTGTAGCTGGTCAAATAAATCATCGATCCTAGGTAATGGGTACTTATTCTTAATGGTTAACTTGTTTAGCTCTCTGTAGTCAATACACATCCTAAGAGATCCATCATTCTTCTTAACGAACAACACTGGAGTACCCCATGGCGAGAAACTCGGTCAGATGAACCCCAAATCCAGTAACTCCTGCAACTGAATCTTTAATTCTTTCAACTCTGCCGGAGCCATTCTATAAGGTGTCCTGGATACTGGCTCCGCCCCTGGCGCCAACTCTATAACAAACTCGATCTCCCGCTGTGGCGACAATCCTGGCAAATCTGTTGGAAACAAATCTGGAAACTCACATACCAATCTTGTCTCACTCGGTCCAACTAACACAACCCTAGAGGTATCCACAATGTTTGCTAGGAATCCTATGCAACCTTCCTGCATCAGGTCTCTAGCCTTCAGTGCTGAAATCATAGGTACTCGCGGTCCACTAACTGTCCCCACAAATACAAAGGGTACCTCCCATTCTGGTTCAAAAGTGACCATCCTGCGCTTGCAGTCAATTGTCGCCCCATACCTTGATAGCCAATCCATCCATAGAATCATATCAAAGTCATCCATCACCAACTCAATCAGATCAACAGATAACTTTCTACTGTCTATCTCTACTGGCAATGCTCTAATCCATCTCCTAGTGACTACCAGTTCCCCAGTCGGCAACATAGTCTGAAAACCCCCAGCATACAAATCACTAGGTCTACACAGCTGATCTATCATTCTAGCAGACACAAATTAATGAGTAGCTCCTGAATCAATCAATGTAGTATAAGAAGAACCAGCACTAGAAATATGACCTGTCACAACCGAGGGGCTAGCCTCAGCCTCAGCCTCAGCCTCAGTTTGAGTCGAGGTGAATACTCTAGTAGGAGCAAGACTGTCGCCTTGCTTCAGCTCCTCTTTCCTAGCTTGTGGGTAGTCCTTCTTCAGATGATTGATACTCCCATAGATAAAGCAGGCCCTGATCCTGCATCCTCCCTGATGTCATCGTCTGCACCGAGAACACAGTAGGAAACTCCTTCAGTTGTCACTTTTGCCCTGACGGCTTCTAAAAGCACCCCGTGCCCTCCTATCCGAGCTAGGAGGAGCAAAAGAATCTAGGGCCTTTCTCTTCTGTTCACTAGGGCCACTACCCCGACTAGATCCGGTAAAAGGAGGCACCATCCTCCTGGCATCGCGCCTAGCAGCACCTTCTCTCCAAATTTGATCCTCGACCCCCTCAGCTGTAAGGGCCTTGTCCACTACCTGAGCATATGTAGTATTCCCCAGATCCAAAGTTATCTTAAAATCATGGGCGATCATGACATTCAACCCCCAAAAAAACCGATCCCTTCTTGCCGCATTAGTCAGCACCAAATTCGGTGTGAACTTCGCCAACTAGTCAAATCTCAAAGCATAAGCAGTAACTGTCAACCGATTCTGAGTTAGGTTGATAAACTCGTCAACCTTTGCAGCTCGGACTGCAACACTATAGTACTTCTCATTAAAAATATTTATGAACTCTTCCCAGGTCATAACTACAACATTTCTTCTCTGAGCCACTACACCCCACCAGATACGGGCATCCTCTCTGAACATGTAGCTGGCACAAGCTACCCTCTCATTCCCTTCCACCCTCATGAAATCCAGGATGGAGGAAGTCATATTAATCCACTGCTCTGCCCGCAGTGGGTCTGGTCCACCCTCAAAGGTGGGAGGATGCTGCTTCCTAAATCTCTCATACAAAGGTTCCCACCTATTCTCCATAACAGGCTGAACTGGCACTGGCGCCACAGCCTGCTGGACCTGCAACCCAATGCCTTGACGAGGGGCCTGTTGCCTCAGCTGTCGAAGTTCCTCCTCTGTTCGATGCAGTCTAGCTTCCATTTCGACAAACATTTGTTGCCAATTCTGTGGGGCAGGTGGAGGGTCCTAACCCTGGTTGTCATCCTCGGCCCTACTATCGCGGAGTCTAGATGATTTTCGAGGTATGTCAACAATATGCCTGCAATCAACGATGCCACTCATCAGGCATGATAACAACATCCAAAACCACCTCCCAATTCACCACAACCAACCTTAAATAGTAGTCCACAAAACACAAACATCATACAACACTCAAGGGGGCCATGCCCTAGCATCATGCATATGTTAACTCATTCATCATGCTCTATATAAAATAATCAGGCAAACAGAGCATTTAAACACATAATCAAGCATATAATTCAATCATTACCAACCAACCCTGAGTCGAGCTTGTCACTAACAGTGAGCGTACATGTTCGGTCAATCTCCAGGAACCATAAACCTTGGCTTGCTCTGATACCAAGTTGTAACACCCTACTTCCTTAGAGTCGTTACTAAGTGAGTTATAAACATGCATTTAACTCGCTAATCGAGGTTTTAGGTTAAAAGTGTAGCTAAACTGTAATAAAAATCATATAATTTGAAAATGTAATCATTCATTGAAATTACAAAGCGTTATACATTTAGGATCCCAAAATACTATTTAGAAATATTTACAACTCAAAATATGATTAAAGTCGACTAAACGACAAAATTCGGACTAGTACAAAACATCTCCCAAAAATACCCTTGGTCGTGGCAGCCAGGCAGGCTGAACATGTACACGCCACTTCACGCTCTCCGTACTCATGGTTGATCGACCTTTCCCTTTCCCTTTCCTACACCATAGAGCACCTGTGAGCTGAAGCCCAGCAAGAAAACCCCACACAAGCAATCAACATATGCATAACTATCAATCTTCATATAACAAAGCTGCCTACAGGCTAAACACATAATGACCATGCCGTCCCAGGTGCTTTACCAGGCCCTGGGTTCGCGGTCTACACCGTGAGGATATCCCAGGTATCCAATAGGGGTCTCACCCTGGCAACTTGCACTCCGCGTGCTTAACGTTGCTCCCGGCACCTTGCCATACTCGGCCTTCGCCGTTCTCAGCCCTTGCCGTACATTTACAAATATGCAACACGTAGCATAAACTTAACAAATACTTAAGCAAATACAAACATAATTAATAGGGCTACGCCCTGCAACACAATCACATAGGGCCATGCCCTGCAATATAAACTATAGGGCCACGCCCTGCTCTACGGGTACAATAGTTTTCTTACCTGTGTCCCGAGCTTTCCGAGCACTGGTATCCTGAGCACAGTCCCCTAGTCCGAGCCTCGCTAAAAACCTAGTCACAACATATCAACAACATCCATCCATCAAGTTCTAATCCATTAAATAACTTTGGGTTATAATTCTAATCTCCGTGACCTTGAATTCTATCAATCTGGGTGATAAAATCCATCCCGAACCTTAACTTTTAGATTCCCGAGCCTAAAACCTTCTCTGGGTCCAAAAACCCACGAAGCGCCATAGCCCAAAAGTCCTATGCCGCGGCTCGCCTCAACTATAAACCCAGCCTCCACTTTTGCCTATGTGCGTCGCAGCCCAACCTATAGGGCGCCGCGGTCCGCCCCTCTTCCTGGCCTCCCATCCGTTCTAGAGGGCCGCGACTCACCAAGAACAATGTCGCGGCCCGACCCTTTGAACCCAAAAAAATCCCCCATTTTCACAACTAAAACCAAGCCAATTTACCCCAAAATCAATCTAACATCTCAATTTAATCACCACAGAAGTTCTAGAATAGTCCCAACAACAAAACCTAACAAAAAGCTAGTTTAAAACCTCTTCAAATCCAAAATTCAATCTTCAACTTCCAAGACTCAAGAAAGCTAAAACTCAGCCAAGAACTACATAATTTAATGGCTAAAATCACAATTCAAAGCTTACCTTATCCCCTGCTTGAATCCACAAGTTGAAAATGAGCTAATCCCCAAGTTTAGAGCCCAAATTCCTTGCTTAATCTTTAATGTTTCCCTTGGTAAGGTTTAGAGAAAATAAGAGAGAGAGAAAAGGGTGTTTGGGTGGGTTTACCAAGTTCTGAGTGTTTCCTAAGTTTTGTTTTACTTATCCTAGGTCACTTAAGTTACCTTCAAGGCTCAGGGTACCAAAAACGTCCCCGAGGAAAAATTGGTAAATCTCCCTGATATTCTCTCCTAAACGTTCTAACTTCAAACATATCTCCAAATATTTATTTTCATAACCCGATAACCCAGTAAAATGTCTAATGCTCGAAATACCCCTTGACTCACCTTGAGTCAGGTATTGGGCCCCGTTGTGACTTTCTAGCTAAACCGCTCCCTAGGACTGGCTCGGATCGTGCATCACAAATATATCACCACTCACACGTGGTAAAGATCACAATATTCATAAGTATTGCATTTATGCTCTCAACGGGTTAAAATTACAAACATGCCCCTAATAACCAAATGGGGCCCACATGCATATTTAATTCACCTAAACATGCATTTCTAATCACATACTCATTAAATTCACATATTAATATAATAAATCACTTATTGCCCTCCAGGCACGCTAATCATGGCCTTAAGCCTTATTAGCAAATCTAGGACGCTACAATTCCTACCATTTGCCAATTAATCTCGTCATGCCCAACTAATTACCAAATACTTTCACATTACTCAATAAACCCCAAAATATCCTCCAAATTCCCAAAATACCCCTAGGCTCACCCCAAGCTGGGTATTAAACCATGTTGTGACTATTTCGCTAATCCGCTCACTAGGATCGCCTCGACCCATGTACTCCAAATATATCCACATAATAATGTTGTCTCTACCATTTATCACATATAATCGCATTTATGCCCTAATAGGCCAAAATTACAGATATGCCCTTATAAACAATAAAGGGCCCACATGCATATCTATTCCCATAAACATGCATATAATATATTCCTTCATCATATATATCATGCATGTCACATAGTCACGCATTAAATCACATAGTTGTGCCCTCTCGACATGCTAATCAAGGCACTAAACCCTATTAGAATTTTGGGTCGTTACAGTGGCTCTCCTCAAGTCAGAGAGCCCAACCCTCATTTTTCCTGGACACGAGCCGTGGCGCAGCTCACCAAGCACCACGACGCAATGGCGGTTCAGGGAACTACCCCCACCTCTGAGTTCTTGAGGGTTGTGGCACCCCAAGAAAAAAGCTGCGTTGCGACCTTGCAAACCAAGTTTTTCAAACACTTTCTCCGAGCCAATTCCCTCAAAATTCACCCCAAAGCAGTACCAAACCCATAATTGAGTTCCAAAACATCATCAATACATCACAGGGAGAAAAACCCAACTCAAAATCGAATCATAATACCCTCAAAGTCACAAAATTCAAGCAAAGCTGAAGAAGCTTAAAAACCAAAACTTAGAAACTTGAAAGTTTTAATTACCTCTGATAAAGCTATTTTCCAGCTAAATCCCCCGGCTATAAAGTTTCTAATCTTCCCTAGAATCGCTATGATTCTAATCTCGCTTGAATCTGAGCTCTAAAACTCGAGTTTCCTTCAAAAACGCTAATGAGCTTCGAGAGAGAACGGGAGAGAGAATGAGAGAGAGAGAGAGAGAGAGAGGTTTGTGTTTTCTGAGTTAATGAACTCAGCCTTAACATTATATTTTTAACGGTCCCGAATGACCAAAATGCCCCCACCCAACCCGCTTCTCTCTCAACACCCCATAATGGCAAACATGTCATTTTCACTCCCTAATCCCGCTCTATACCCAAATCTCCCCAAATAATTCCGCTAAACCCGGAATATTTCTATTTCTCCCAAAATACGATTCACGCTACAATGAGTCCCGCTGACTCTCCAGATCACCCAAAATACCCCTTGGCTCGCCTCGAGCCGTGTATTTCTCCCTGTTGTGACTAAGCTACTAACTTGCTCCCTAGGATCACCTCGTGCTGAATAACTCAAATATATCCACATAATAATGTGGTCTCAGTCAGTATGCACATATATATTCAAATATGCGCTCAACGGGCCAAAATTACGAAAATTATCTTCTAATAAGAAACGAGCCCGCATGCATGCTTAATACACCTAAACATGCCAATATTATCATATTATAATATAACTCACATAATTCATATAATCACAAACATGCACATAATATTAAATTATTGCCCTCCTGTCTCCATAATCAAGGCATTAAGCCTTATTAGGAAAATTGAGACATTACAATATGGTTCTGGTTAGGGTAAATCAAGCTGGTGTCGTCGAGTTGGGGAAAATGAGATTATGCTCCAAAATCTGCAATTTCTTCTCCACCTTATCGTCGACCATGGAGGACTGTTTAGGGGGAACTATCGGAGAGGCTGGGCACGGGGCAAGCCACTTGTCGAATACATCAACTAGCCAAAGATGATGATTTGGGTAATGGGTATTTGGATCTATGTTTTTGTTTTCTGGTTTGAATCTAATGGTTTGATAAGATATAGGTTTGAATGATTTGAAATAGCCTAGTTCTTGAGGTGTTTGATGTATAAATTTTTTTATGGGTTCGAGATTGAAGTTGGGAAGACAGAAGATGAGGGCTTGGGGCTTCTGCTTGGTTGCCGACGAGCTGAAGAGAGCACTGAATGGGTAAATTGGCTGAAATCTGGGGTTTTTTTGTGTGTCTTAGACTTTGAATGGGTAAAAATTTGGGTGATTGTAATGTTAAAGTTTGAATTTGAGTTTAATTGGATATTGAAATTGTAAAGATTTGTATATGTTGTTGGGTTTTAGATCTTTGTTGATAGAATGGAAGTTTGGTGAGATTTTGAAGTTTTTGTTGATTATGAATAGAACATGATCAATTTAGAATTAGTTAAGTTTTAGTTTTTAATTTATGTTTCTCTTTTTTATTTAGTTTTTTTATGTTTAAAATTTTAATTAATTAATTTTTCTTTTCAAATTGATTTTAATTATTTTTTTTAATTTAATATTGATTAAAATGATTTTTAAAAAATATCTATGAAATAGACCAATCACGAGAAGACATGAGTTGGTACAATCAACACTAACAAAATGTAGCAGACACAACGTGACAAAATTACTATTTTACTAATTTTGGGTACTTTACCCACTAAAAAAAAAAGATTGAGTCTCTGCCGGTTACAAACTCTAAACTTTTGGTACTTATGCTACAATATCCCTTTTTATTATATTTGTGTTAATTTTTTCTTAAGTTAACATTTCTTGATGAAAACACAAATTTAATTACTACATACCAGCACTAGAATATTAAACCAAATAAATATAAACCAAAAATTGTGACGATAAAATAAAATTAAGGATAAGTTATTTTATCTTCTATAAATTACTAGACAAAAGTCATCATAGTTCAGGACTCAAGAGCAAAAGTGATAATTTTACCTTGACTTTGAAGTGTTTTGATGAACCTAATAGTAATCCATCTATTTTTTTTTATTATTATGTTTAAAATTTTAATGCTATTTATTTTTATTAAAAAAAAAAAAGAAATCGGACAACTAGATTATGCATGATAAACTTAACTCAATCATTTTGACAAACTTCTTCTCTGACTTTTGAAAAATGTGTTTTTTTCTTTTCTGATTGTTTGCTTATTTACACAACACATTATTTCTAAATGTGTATTATATATAAATGAATCAGCAGCAAAAATACTAAATGTTTTAAAAATTTTGTGAATTAGTACCCAATTTTTTTATGTAAAAAAAGTACCAAATATTCACTTTCGTTTGGTTCTATTAATACTTACTTAGTTAGTCGTGTTAAAAGCTTACTAAAGTACATGCAGCGTATTGTAATTGGTCCATTTCATAATATTTAATAAAACAATTAAAGAAACATATGAATGGGTAAAAAAAAAAAAATCAAAACAACAAAAAAAAATTAAAATATATTACTTATATTTTTTTCCTAGTCTTCTTCCATTTCCCCCCTCTCTTCTCGACACTCCATCTCCTCTCTCTTGACTCTGCATCTCTTTCTTTCTTCTTATTTTTATTGCTCAGCGAATTGAAACTATGGAGCTTGGTTGGGGGTCTAGGGTCTTTGCAAGTGGCGACAAAAGTGGAGTCGGAGAAGGAATCATCTCGCTTCAAGCTCGTAGAAGGCGTCTGGGTTCCAGATAGGAGGAGGGGTCTTCGAGAAGGTGGCTTTAGTGTTCGTAGTCTGGGTTCGAGATCTGAGGAGGCATCTTCGAGAAGGTGGCATCTAGGTCCGTAGCCTGGGTTCGAGATTGGATGAAGCCTCTTCGAGTGCACTACAAGAAAAAGACTCTACATCAACGACATCTGTTGTGATGACTCTAAAGTCGTCACTGTATGTAGTCGAAATCCACGAAAAATTCATTTTTTTAATTTATTAAAATAAATAAGCTATAGCGACGACATGTCGTCGCTGTAGGGTCGTTAACAACACATGACCAAACTCTCCAAATTCCTGGTACTCTACAACGACGACATATCGTCGTTGTAGGGTACCAGAAATTTGGAGGGAATAAGAGGAGCGACAACATGTCGTCGCTATAGTGTAAAAAAAAACTAAGGAAAAGTGGACAGCCAAAAATTCCAGTCAAAATTTCACTTCCTATTGCGACGACATGTTGTTGCTATAGGCTGGACACATAGTAAACAAACTCTTCGTGTAATATTTTCTTATCGCTATAGGTTAAATTAAACGGTGTGTGCCCTATTCAGGGAAGACGTTCTTATTTCTTATAGCGACGACAATCAGGGCATAAATCCCTCAACTCGAGCTTTCTTCTTCTTCTTCAGTTTTTTCTCTTTTCTCTTTGCAAAACCAAAGACGGTACGCTGCCCCTTGTCGATCCAACGCCCCCCAGTCCGATTTGGGCCCATTTATTCCAAGTTTAGGTAATCTAAACCCAATTTCTATCTATTTTAGCCTTTCAAATGAATTTTTTGTTAATATATTTATGTATTTAGTATTTGGTAGAAATGTGTTTTTGAAATGTTTTTTTGTTTTCTTTTTAGATTGGAGTAGTGAAGCATCATCCTTAGCCAAAGACACCTTTGGATAACCCCCGAGCCTTGGGTATTGTTTTTATATACATATTTTTTGTGTTTGATTAATGTTTAAATTATGTTTTTAATTGTGTGATTGGTTTGTTTATATAGTGTTGAATTTTGTTTTTCATTTTAGATTTGTATATTTTAGACAATGTTAAATATGTTAATTTAATTAAATGTTATTATGTTAATTGTGTAATTGATTAATATGTTAATTGTGTAATTGGGTATTGTAGATAATATTGAATATGTTAATATGTTAATGTAATTAAATGTTAATATGTCAGTTGTGTAATTGGTTATTTTAGATATATAGTGTTGAATATGTTATTTTAATTTAATTTAATGTTAGATATTAGTTGAATATGTTTATTTATATAAATGTGAATGTGAATTGTATTTTTAAATTGTATGGTAGGTTATATTAATATAATTAGATGTTTATAATTAGTACATGTATGTACTGGAACTGGTTTTGTAATTTTTATGCAGATTTTAAATGTCGGGATATGTTAGATTACAGCCGTTATGCTGTCGAAATTTTAGTAAACATTACAAAATAATTTTAAAGTTAGTGTGATTAAAATTTGTAATTAATTTTAAAGAAATTAATAAAAATTTATAAAAAATCATAAAGTGGAAATTAAGAAAATAATTTTACAATTATAAAACTTTATTGTTATTTAAAAAAAAAGTGAAAATTAAAATAATAATTTGATAATTATCAAAGAAATTAATAATAATCATTAATAAATATATAATTAAATATTTATTTATATAATGAAACTTTATAATACATTCATAAAATTTGATGATATATATTCATAAAATTATAAAATGGAAATTAAAATAATAATTTTACAAGTATAAAACTCTATTGTTATTTTTAAAAATTAAAAAGTGGAAATTAATAATAATAATCATTAAAAGTAAATTAATAAATTTATAATTAAATATTTTCATATTTAATTAATTTTATAATATATTCATAAAATTTGATAATATATATTCATAAAATTATAAAGTAAAAATTAAAATAATAATTTGATAATTATCAAAGAAATTAATAATAATCATTAATAAATTTATAATTAAATATTTATTTGTATAATGAAACTTTATAATACAGTCATAAAATTTGATGATATATATTCATAAAATTATAAAGTGAAAATTAAAATAATAATTTTACAAGTATAAAACTCTATTGTTATTTTTAAAAATTAAAAAGTAGAAATTAATAATAATCATTAAAAGTAAATTAATAAATTTAGAATTAAATATTTATATATTTAATTGATTTTATAATATATTCATAAAATTTGATAATATATATTCATAAAATTATTAAGTGAAAATTAAAATAATAATTTTTCAATTATAAAATTCTATTGTTATTTTTAAAAATTAAAAAGCAGAAATTAATAATAATCATTAATAGTAAGTTTATAAATTTATAATTAAATATTTGTATATTTAATTAATTTTATAATATATATTCATAAAATTTTATAATTTATTCAAAAGATTCAATAAGATTTCATAATTTACTTAAAAAAATTAGTGTTTTGGTAATAAAAAAATTATTAGCAAATAAAGGTAGTTTTTTATGATTATCACATTGTGATAATTTATTTTCCACTTGAATGAGTTATGACGATTCACAAGAGTTGGATAACTAATAGACGACGTAACTTTGATGAGTTTTGGAATGGTCTTCAAGCATTTATACAAATGGCTAAGAATAATGTGAATGCTTCCGGAGAAGTTAGGTGCTCGTGCCTTCAGTGTGTCAATATGTTGAGTCAGAAAGTGGATGCGGTGGAGGCTCACATACATAGATATGGGTTTCTGCAGGGATATGTGAAGTGGACCTACCACGGTGAAGTTGATATGCCTCCAGTAGTGGACGACGAGACTCTAGTGACTTATGAGATGATTGGCATCATCTATGATGTTATTGGTGAACAAGACACTAACGAAGAAGGCGTAAATGAAGGAATTTCTAATGGTGGAGGCAATAGTGCGGAGAATCAATATGATGACCTGTTTCAAGAGGTCGAAGCTGAGTTATACCCTAATTTTACTTGGTTGTCTTGTTGGGAAAACTTATACATGATCTTTATTTATTTTCATGTATATCTAATATTAAACAAATTAATACGAGATAGCCTAAAACATGTTTCTAAAATTGAATTCAAAGAGAAACAATGAATAGAATACTTACTGTATACGCAACGGAATTAAAGAGTCCTTCCTTCAGTTTCTCTAACTCTTGTATTCTCTCTGTCGTAGAGTATTATCAAGAAACTGAACCGATCTTCTATTTTCTTCACAGTCTTCCAATGTATCCTTAGAATCACCTAGACTAGTGTGGGCAATTCTCAACACATGAGATAGATATAGAGAGAAGAAGAGAAAATAACAAAAAGGCTTAGAAAATGACTTGTGTTTAGAGAGAATCTAAAACTATCAGAAAACCAGTAATTAAACTTATCTGTCATCTGATTTGACTTCTCTCTAAGCACTCCTTTTTATAGAATCAATTAGACCATTTAATTTAATTAAAAAATCAATAAAATAATAGTCATTTTAGAGCCCTAGGTCGAATTATCATGGGCTTTAGGCCGGTGAAATTTCTCATTTGATTATAAGCCCATTGGACTTAAAATCAATGCCTGTATTATTTTCTATTGATTTAATTAATTAAATAATTATTTAAACCCTTTATCGAATTAATTATTTATAATTTGAACCTTGATTTAAACTTATTTATTAATTTAGATACCAATTTATCTTAATTAATAAATCTGCTATAATTTATCTTTTCTTCTCTAAATTACATAACTCTGTGAAAATATCTAAAATTGACCTGGTCAACTTTGATAATTCTAATTGATGATTAAATCAATTAAATGAGACTATTTAGATGATTTTATCCAAGGTACAATGGGGACCATGGGCCTATGAAATCAAGCTCCAATAAGTTATCATAAATCTAACAAATAAATTTACTAACTTATTAATTCCCCGTGACTCCACTATAGACTCGGAATTGCACTATTGAATTCATAGAACGCTCTATAACAAATATAGATACGCTATTAATTATCCATTGTTACAACCATAATTGTCACTCAATTCTCTATAGATGGTCTACAATGAGATAGGACTAAAATACTGTTTTACCCCTCATTGTATTTTATCCTTAAAACACTTAGTTCCTTGTAAATGATATTTCAGTAAAATAATTTAATTACTCAAATGAGATCTCTATCATTTAACACCTTGAACAAAACTAAAAGGAAATCATCGTTTCACTTCTTCATCAGAAGCTATAGATGTTCATATCTATGATTAACACTCCCACTCAATTATACTAACGAGTTCCCAAGATGCAAGTATGGGCTAGTCCATAGGGTAAGCTGGTCACGAACAAATCAAAGAACTCAAATAATACAACTAGTTAGAATACTAACTACTCATAATTGAGATTGAATTGACCTATGGCCAACTATATGATATGACAAGAATAGATAATAACTGTATGTTTACTTATCTTATCAACTATCAATATCGGTCCAGTCCGATGTAACAAATACATCCGATCTTATCTACTTAGCTAATGTTCTGGAAAGAACATAACACTGTAATGTGTAAGTAGATCATATCGTAGATTGGCAAGTCAGTGTAAATCCTGTGCATTGACTAATCTTAGGACTAACTTATTTTGAACATATAATCATATTTATATTCCACTGTGATTACGTCGCTATAAATAAGATTAGCTATATTCTCGGGATTTAATAGAGGTTTATATTAAAGAAATAATCATGAAAATAAAACATGTGAGCAAAGTGATTGACCAAGTTAAAAAATGATTTCTATTCTTTTATTGGTAATAAAATGAGATTACAAAGAATTTTGTTTTAATTAGGGCATAAAACCCCAACAAACTCCACTTGCACTAATTGAAACTAATGCCTTAATTCTACTAATCCCATTTCCTTGATATGCTTATCAAATGTAGCTTCTGGTAGTGTCTTTGTAAACGGATCTGCAAGATTGTCTTCAGTTGCAATCTTCATAACCTTCACATTTCCCCTAGCCACATTCTCGAATAATGTGATACTTCCTTTCTATATGCTTACTCCTCTCGTGACTTCGAGGTTCTTTCGAGTTGGATATCGCTCCTGTATTGTTACAAAACAACACAAGCGGTTTATCCATCTGGAATAACACCAAGATCCGAATAGAACTTCTTTAGCCAGACTATTTCCTTAGCTGTTTCTGATGCGGCTATGTACTCAGCCTCCATGGTGGAATCTGAGATTGCAGACTGCTTTACGCTTCTCCAAATCACAGCTCCACCCCCAAGAGTAAACACCATTCCAGAAGTAGACTTCCTGTCATTGACATCATTCTGAAAATCTGAATCGGTGTAGCCTACAGGGTTCAGAACACCACCCTTGTAGACTAACATATAATCCCTAGTCTATCTCAAATACTTCAGGATATGCTTAACTGCTATCCAATGTTCCGGTCCTGGGTTTGACTGATACCTGCTCACTACCACTGCATAGCAGATGTCTGGTCTGGTACACAACATGGCATACATCAGACTTCCAACTGCAGATGTGTAAGGAACTTTTCTCATTGCATCTTCCTCTTCAGGAGTCTAGGGAGACTGCTTCTTTGAAATATGAATTTCATGGCGGGATGTAGACGCCCTTTCTTGGAATTTGTCATTGAGAAACGTTCTAGCACTTTATCTATGTAAGCTGCTTGAGATAGAGCTAAGAGTCTGTTCTTTCTATCCCTGATGATCTGGATACCTAGAACATAACTTGCTTCACCCAAATCCTTCATCTGGAATTGAGTGCTCAGCCAATTCTTCACATCTGATAATTTCTTAACATTGTTTCCAATGAGTAAGACATCATCTACACAAAGAACCAGGAATACCACTATTTGATTTGCCTTCAGTTGGTAAACACAGGGCTCATCAATATTTTGTTCAAAGCCATTGGTTTTGATTATTTCATCAAACCTAAGATTCCAGGAACGAGAAGCTTGCTTAAGTCCATAGATGGACCTATTCAACTTGCAAACTTTTCCTTCTTGTCCAGCTACTTTAAATCCTTCTGGCTGATCCATATAAATGACTTCGTCAAGCTTTCCATTAAGAAAACCTATCTTGACATCCATTTTCCAAATATCATAGTCGAGAGCGGCTGTTATGGATAGAAGGATGCGAATGGATTTGAGCATGGCTACCGGACTAAAAGTTTCCTCATAGTCCATGCCTTCTCTTTGGGTATAATCCTTTGCCACTAATCGAGCTTTATACGTCTCGATATTTCCATCAACACCTCATTTCTTCTTGTAGATCCACTTGCACCCAATGGCCCTAAAGTCACTAGGTGCTTCCACAAGATCCCAAACTGAATTTGAGTACATGGACTCCATTTCCTGTTTCATGGCTTCGAGCCATAGTTATTTTTCAGGGCTAGCCATTGCCTATTTGAAAGACAACAGATCATCATCACTAGTGACCAACAACCATATTGGTTTCACCATCCAAATCCTAGTGAACTGGGTTCCTAGAAACCCTCCCACTACGACGAGGCTCCATGACTGTTTGCTCAGGAAAAGTGGTACTTTCTTCATTTAAATCGACTTGCGTAGATTGGAAATGAAGAGTGGGAATTTCATTATCAACTCCCGTTGATGACGATGGAACATTGGTTGGAGTCAATTCTTTAACCATCTCCTCTAAAACTACTTTGCTGCGAGGTTTAAAGTTCTAGACATAGTCATTTTCCAGAAAAGTAGCATTTGTAGAAGTAAACACTTTCTTTTCTGAATGACTATAGAAAATTCCACCCTGAGTACCTTTAGGATAGCCAACAAACATGCAAACTTCAGTTCGCGGTTCTAGCTTTCCATCCTTTTTCCTCATGACATGAGCGGGACACCCCCAGATTCTATAATGGCATAAACTAGGTTCACGACCATTCCAGCATTCTAAAGGTATTTTGGGGATTGATTTAGACGGCACGACATTGAGAATGTCATTCACGGTTTCAATTGCATGTCCCCAGAACGAAGTTGGTAGAGTTGAGTAACTAAGCACGCATCTAACCATTTCCAATAAAGTTCTGTTCCGGCGTTCTGCTACACCATTTTGTTGCGGAGTACCTGGGGCAGTAAGTTGAGATAAAATCCCAAGTTCAGTTAAATGATCTTGGAACTGCATATCCAAATATTCTCCACCCCTATCAGATCGCAAGATCTTAAACGTTTTACCTAATTGGTTCTGAGCCATTGCTAGGAATTCCTGAAACTTTGAAAATGTTTCAGATTTCCTATGCATTAGGTAAAGACATGAGTATCTAAAGTAATCGTCAATGAAAGTGACGAAATACTCAAAACCACCCCTGGCTTGTACATTCAAAGGTCCACAAACATCTGAATGCACAAGACCAAGTGATTCTTTGGCCCTATCACCCTTTGCAGAGAATGGACGCTTGGTCAGTTTGCCTTTTAGACAAGATTCACAGACAGGTAATTCACCTAAGGTGAGTTCCCTCAAAGGTCCATCCTTTGTAAGTTTTTGAATCCTATCATAGCCAATGTGGCTTAGTCTCAAGTGCCATAAATACGTCATATTATAGTTATCGGTCTTTTGACGTTTATTGGTCCTAGGTTTAACTACTTTGAATAAATCATTATTAAGAGCGAGGGGTTCGTTAGGTCGCAGAATAAAGCCCATTTTCCAAACATGCAATACACAATTATGATCCATTGAAATAAATAGATATATTAGAACTTGTGAAAGTCATAACAAATCGTTCTAATTGCAACATGGAAACTAAAATTAAATTTCTAATAAAATCCAGAATAAAAAATACATCATTTAAAATTAAAAATTTATTTCCGAACTTCAGACGAGCTCTTCCTCTAGCTTGGACCGCAACGAACGCTCTGTTCCCAACTCTAAGATTTAAGCCACCTTCGTTCGCTTCCTCCCACGATTCAAGAAGTTGTAAAGAGTTACAAACATGGTTAGTAGATTCAGAATCAATAATCCAAACAGATTTATCATTCTCTATAACACATGTTTCCAAGATAAATGAACTATAATCATTACCTTTGTTTTTAGCTGCTAGAAACTTGGGGCAATCTCGTTTCCAATGTCCCTTCTCTTTGTAGTGAAAACATTTACCTTTACCTTTCTTGTTTTTATTGTTCTTCCCCTTAGGCGTTTGTGCACTTGGTTGTGCACTCGCCTTTGCAAGCTTGGGGCTATTGTTTTGTCCACCTTTCCTCTTGTTTCCAGCTTTTGAAGACGAAGCTAGGTTAGCTTCAGCCTTAGCTAGATCAACAACAACATCAATAGTCTTATTTTCACCTCCTTTACTAGGTCCACCCACGATAGCTTCAATAATTTGAAGCTTGTTCATGAGATGCGTCAGACCATAGTTGAGTTGATCATGAACGTACAGACACGATGCCATTCGAGCATTTACGGTGTCTTCACGTATGTGCGGAGACGGTGCTATCCAAGCATTTACGGTGCCATCACGAGCACTGACGGTGCCGTCACGAACGTGCAGACACAGTGCTCGTTCTGGGGATTCTTCAATCATGACGAACTCGGAGTTGTCACCAATCAACTCTATGTTGATATTCTGCTTCCAATTAAGGAAGTTTTCTCCAATGAGTTTCTCCATCGAAGGTTGAGAAAGGATGGAAGTAGACACATACACTACTTAACTTAAAACTACAAATTACCAATAAAATAGAAATCAATCACATTTGCTCAATAAAACTTCTATTCACACATATTTCAAGAAATAGCAAAACATATACCAAAATTATGTAAGATATGAGAAAAAAAATACCAAAAACAATCATATCTCTATTTCTTTAGGTTTTTAACTAATCTATGATATCCTTGTCCCGGTTGGCGAGAGTAAAATATACCACTAGTTAAATAGAGTTGTAAATACATTTAATAATGGACACCACTATTAACAACCTACTATTCGATCAAAATAAGAAAACAAAATATTTTATTTTATGAGCTAGACCCACGGTTTCAATAATCATAGATTTAGTCCTAGTAGTCACCGTAGGGGTGAGTCTAGTAGAATTTGACCTATAATTATCTATCTTTCGAAATCTAACCTTGTCAAAATAACTAATGAACACCTTCCATAAGGGGACGAATCAAAGCACCTCGAGGCCCCATTAAGCTATTGACTATGTTAAACCAACGGTGGAGATCGAATATAATTCTTAAAATAAGCTCATTATAAAATTTAAAAATAGTATTTTTATTATTTATTTTAGAAAATTAATGACTATGATTTTTCCGAAAAAAATTAAACAGATTAAATTTTTTAAAACCAAAGTCCTATAATTTCCTATTAATTCTAAAGTGTCACATTGAAACAAATCCAATTAATTTAGAATTAATTTGTTGCTAATCAATGTTTAGGTTTAACTAATATAATGAACCTATACAATTAAGTCCAACTCAAGTAAATGTGCCTTAACAATTGGGCTTGTATGGATGAGGGCTGGGTCCAGTATATCGTTCCCACTACAAAGGCCCCCTATCTTCCATACAAAGTCCAAAAGACAGGAATTTAAACTTTCGTTTTATTAATTGTTATTAATTGGTTAGGCCCACTATAGTCATGCAAAGCAAATGAGCATTCACAAGTGGAATCACCCACAAGAGATGAATTTAAACTTTATATTTTCTAATGGGCCCAAATAAAACCTATCATTTTATGAATATTTTATTTGGCAAAATACCACATTATCTAACAAACATATAGGCCACTATATGCATCTAAGTCCAATTGCAAAAATGCCACATATAGTGCAAACATACATGTTATAATTGGATGGGCCTAATCATGTTACTATATGAGCAATTCTATGAATTTATGCAAAAAATACCACAATTTATTTCATTTGCAAAAATACCACAATTAATTATCTAGAATTTATCAAAAAAATCCAAATTAATTAAATTTTTACAAAAAATAAGTCAATTTAAATGAAATTTATCAACAATTAACAATAGTTAATTTAAATTTCATTTATCAACAATCAACTTGGTTTTTGGTTAATTTGAAAAAAAATATTAATTTAATTTAAATAGGATTTATCAACAATTAACCAAAGTTAATTTAAATCCCATTTATTATCTAATTTTAAATGATATTTTTCAAAATTTAACTAATTTTAAATTTTAAAATCAATATCTTAACTATTTTCTAAAATATCTTGTGTTGTTATAACTATTAGCTAATATTTTAACCATTAAAAATAAAATAAAATATAAATAGTTATAGCAATCCTAAAATATCTCAAAACAGTTAATCAAATTCAAATATCCATAAAAATATCGAACTAACAATATTCAAATTTCAAATAATTTAAATATTAAAAACTATAGAATAAAAATATATTTATATTTTCAAATAAAGATTTTATAAAAATATCAAGAATTTAAAAGAAAATATCTTAAATATCTCATATCTTAATTCTAATAATTTATTATATTAAAATATTCAAAATTAAGTTGTTAGTCTATTTTTAAATTTGAATTTGAATCTTTGTAGAAAATATCTAATTATTTAAATCTCAACTAACAAAAATTGTTATTTTTAGAAAATAATTTTAAATACAAACAAATATGATATTTTTAGCTTTGATTATAAATAATAAATTTTCACAATTTTAATTTTCTTTATTTTTCAAAAAATAAAATTAAAAAAAAATTTCTGGATGAACAGTACCCGATACGGGTACTGTTCACTGGTTGCAGGAGGTGCACCCGCGCAAGAGGAACATGCCGAGGGACGCGCGTGCGCATGGCAGGTGCGTGCGTTGGTGCGCACAGTGTGCGCGCGCGCATGGCAGCCAGAAGAAAAAAATTTCGGAAATTTTTTGTGTGCAATTTTTCAAACCAAAAACATTTTCTAATTAATTTTTAACATGTTTTACACAAAATAAAGTATATATAAAATTTATATCATAGAAAACACGACAAAATAACCTAAAAAATTGTTAAAATTCACATAAAATCAATATGCTTCATAAAAACATGAAAACCATCCAATTATTCAAACACATTAAACAATCCAATTTTAAACATGTTCATGCATGGAAATAAAGATTACCAAATGCTCTGAGGCCAGTTGTTGGGAAAACTTATACATGATCTTTATTTATTTTCATGTATATCTAATATTAAACAAATTAATACGAGATAGCCTAAAACATGTTTCTAAAATTGAATTCAAAGAAAAACAATGAATAGAATACTTACAGTATACACAACGAAATTAAAGAGTCATTCCTTCAGTTTCTCTAACTCTTGTATCCTCTCTGTCACAGAGTATTATCGAGAAATTGAACTGATCTTCTATTTTCTTCACAGTCTTCCAATGTATCCTTAGAATTACCTAGACTAGTGTGGGCAATTCTCAACACATGAGATAGATATAGAGAGAAGAAGAGAAAATAACAAAGAGGCTTAGAAAATGACTTGTGTTTAGAGAGAATCTAAAACTATCAGAAAACCAGTAATTAAACTTATATGTCGTCTGTTTTGACTTCTCTCTAAGCACTCATTTTATAGACTCAATTAGGCTATTTAATTTAATTAAAAAATCAATAAAATAATAGCCATTTTAAAGCCCTAGGTCGAAATTATCATGGGCTTTAGGCCCGTGAAATTTCCCATTTGATTATAAACCCATTGGACTTAAAATCAAGGCCTGTATTATTTTCTATTGATTTAATTAATTAAATAATTATTTAAATCCTTTATCAAATTAATTATTTATAATTTGAACCTTGATTTAAACTTATTTATTAATTTAGATACCAAATTATTTTAATTAATAAATCTGCCCTAATTTCTCTTTTCTTCTCTAAATTATATAACTTTGTGAAACTATCCAAAATTGACTTGGTCAACTTTGATAATTCTAATTGATGATTAAATAAATTAAATGAGACTATCTAGATGATTTTATCCAAGGTACAATGGGGACCATGGGCCTATGAAATCAAGCTCCAATAAGTTATCATAAATCTAACAAATAAATTTACTAACTTATTAATTCCCCGTGACTCCATTATAAACTCGGAATCGCACTCTTGAATTCATAGAATGCTCTATAACAAATATAGATACGCTATTAATTATCCATTGTTACAACCATAATTGTCACTCAATCCTCTGTAGATGGTCTACCATGAGATAGGACTAAAATACTGTTTTACCCCTCATTGTATTTTATCCTTAAAACACTTAGTTCCTTGTAAATGATATTTCAGTAAAATAATTTAATTACTCAAATGAGATCTCTATCATTTAACACCTTGAACCAAACTAAAAGGAAACCATTGTTTCACTTCTTCATCAAAAGCTATAGATGTTCATATCTATGATTAACACTCCCACTCAATTATACTAACGAGTTCCCAAGATGTAAGTATGGGCTAGTCCATAGGGTAAGCTAGTAACGAACAAGTCAAAGAACTCAAATAATACAATCAGTTAGAATACTAACCACTCAGAATTGAGATTGAATTGACCTATGGCCAACTATATGATATGAAAAGAATAGATAATAACAGTATGTTTACTTATCTTATCAACTATCAATATCGGTCCAGTCCGATGTAACAAATACATCCAATCTTATCTACTTTGCTAATGTTTTGGAAAGAACATAACACTGTAATGTGTAAGTAGATCATATCGTAGATTGGCAAATCAGTGTAAATCCTGTGCACTGACTAATCATATCGAAGATGATGCAGATGAAAGTTATGAATAAATGGACAAATAGTTCATTTGATGAACTTTTGAAGTTTATGAAATTTTCATTCCCGAAGGAGAATAAGATTCTAGTTTCATTCTATGAGTCTAAGAAAAAAATGAGGAAGTTAGGGTATTGACGGTGAGAACTCGTCAACGAATAAAGGTCAGAAAATTCAAAGACTTAACCAGCAACTTATAAACTGAGGAAAACTTATGGAGACTCAGAGAACAATGGCAGGAGAGTAATGAAAGAAAACATGTATATTGCTCTTTGAATAGCCTGGCATTACAAGAAGTTTCCAACCCCTTAGTTTGAGAGGTGGAGGTCTATTTAAAGCTTGGCTCTAATGGCCTTTGATACAAGGTGGTCCTAGGGGGCAAGAAGACACTTGGGTACACTGTCATGGTAGTGGCACAGGTCGTGGTGTCGATGCTTGTCCGTGGTCAGAGGCATGCAGGTCATGCCATCACTCCTCGTACTTCCACTACTTGCCAGGCATGGATGTCAGAGTCACGCCTCTGTCCTTCTCAGGGTCGTACATCCCGTACTCATGGGCATGCCTTGTACCTGATGGTACTTCTTTTATTTACAAGATATAAACTCTCTCCAAGCTTATTTACATTTTGCTAAGTAATGAAGAAAATTATGAGTTCTTCATTAATATGAAGCGGATTTCCTGCACACAGCCTCCCGTTGAGGCATTTGTGGGAGATAGGCCTTGCGTAATGAGGCCCTGCTACGTATCAGCCCCGTGGCGTGGGGTTTGGAGAACTGAGCCTTCCTGATGGACGATGTGCTCTTTGGCGTCAAGGCATGCGCTGTCATGTGGCTGAGTGGGGCTCGAAGTGCTTCTGTGTGGCCGAGGAGGTGTCCGCGAGGCCCTGGTGCGAGGCGCAGGGGCATGTCCGCGAGGCCCTTGTGCGAGGAGCAGGGGCATGTCTGCGAGACCTTGGAGGAGGCACAAGGGCGTGTCTACTAGTCCCTGGTGCGAGGCGTAGGGGCATGTCCGCGAGGCCTTGGCACGAGGCGCAGGGGCATGTCCGCGAGGCCTTGGCATGAGACGCAAGGGTGTGTCCACGAGGCCCTGGCGCGAGGCGCAAGGGCATGTCCGTGAGGCCTTGGCACAAGACACAGGGGTGTGTCCGCGAGGCCCTTGGCGCGAGGTGTAGGGGTGTGTCTGTGAGGCCCTGGCGTGAGGCGCAAGGGCATGTCTACGAGGCCCTGGCATGAGGCGCAGGGGCGTGTCTGTGAGGCCCTGGCGTGAGGCGCAGGGGCGTGTCCGCAAGGCCCTAGTGCGAGACGCAGGGGAGTGTTCACGAGGCCCTTGGTGCGAGGTGTGTGCGCTAGGCCCTTGGCGCGAGACGCAGGGGCATGTTCACGAGGCTATTTCCACCCCAAACCTATGTTTTGAGGGTCACAAGGCGGGGGGCCTCGTTCAAGCTGAATTTTGGTATTCACATAGGGTTAGGTTATCAATCAATTCATGTTTGCAAGTACGACTGTTGTTTATTCTGGAAGGAGAATTCCCTAAAATAGAGTTGTCTTGTATGTGGTGAGAGCCGTTGGGTTGACAAAGACACAAAGGGGAAAAAAGTCGCCCACAACGTGTTGCGGTACTTCCCTTTGACTCCTAGGCTGAAGCATCTTTATGGTTCAAGGCATACAACAAATGATATGACCTGGCATAGTACGGTACCATCAAAAGAAGATGGTGTGATGCTCCATCCTGTTGATGGGGGTGCTTGGAAACAATTTGATTCTAGATATCCAGATTTTGCCAAAGAACCCAGAAATATTCTGCACGTACAATATGCCTCATTAGTTGTGCATGAAAGAGTCATCATTCATGCTGACCTTATCGATTCCCAGTCTGAAATCACCCGGGAAGGATATGGTTGTCTTTTTGAGGCTTGTGGTAGACGAATTGAAGGAGTTGTGGGATGAAGGAGTTCAAACCAGAGATGCTGCAATGAACAGTGTATTTAGAATGCGTGCAACAATATTATGAGCTATCAATAATTTTCCGGTGCGTAGTAATTTGTCTGGTTGGAGTGGCCAATGATATATGGCATGGAAGGTAGTAGAAGAAATCAATCATCGAAAGATCTGGGATCATACAAGTATCGATGATGATAATGAGGTTGATGTCGTGCATGATAGTACTTTTTCAAATTTTGTACTTACTGTGGAATTATGAGAGTTGGAAGTTATGCATTTGGATCGACCTGGTCACACCAACATAATCAGGGAACCGTCTCGATCTGTTCCGGATGTGGATGATGATTTCATCAATGAAGATGATGATGACAAAATTAGTGAAGATGATTTAGAAAGTACAGAGAAGGGGGAACCTACAAAGAAGTTTTTGATTTTGGGACATTATTCACGATACTTATTGGTAACCTTATTGGTCACCGTGTCCCATTATATTATGACTCGGGGTAGAGTGTTTCGGATGAGCACAAGATAGGATTGATGCAAAAGATTGAGGTAATTTTATCAACTTATTCACATGTAATGTTTTTTTTTGTAATTTCAAAATTCTAACCAATTTAATTTTTTTTTTAGGAATTTCTCATTCTTCCCCGAGCTCTTCCTGAGTAGTGACTAATAGAGACTGGGATTGAGCGAGAGTTTTAGGATCGCTACAAGAATAGAAAAGGTCGCAAGAAAAAATACTTCGATGAACATGGAGGGTATGATGACATCGAGACAACTAGAAAGAATCCATCAGAGGACATGGACAACGAGAGTTGGCAGAAGTTGGTTGACCTTTTCACCACTCCACAGTTCCTGGCACGCTCAAAGGCAAATGCTGCCAACAGAGAAAAACTGAAGTATCCAAGTCTCTATGGATCAAACACTTATGCTTCTGCTTGATTTAAGAAGGTAAATAAAAATATATAAATAATTTGAAATATTTTTAGTTATCTTAATAATAATTTCAATATTTAACTGATATTTTGTTTTCTAAAGATGAATCTTCAAACTAAGGAACTACCTAACATTATTGATACGTTCCATGACATGCGCAATCATCCAGCACGTGGATGGGTGAACATGAATGCTAAGGATGCATATGTAAGTAACTTTCTAAGTTTTGTATATATGTTTATTATTCAATTATATTATGTATTAATTTTCTTGTTTCTAAACTGCATGATGCCTTACAGCAAGAAGTCCAGACACAATCTCAATCCCAATCCCAATCTAAATCTGAATCTTTAGGAGGAAGTGCCTCTATCGATGAGACACAAGTCATCTCAAAGGTATTTGGTCAACGCCGTGGCCACAACCAAGGTATTGGATGCAAGTTGAAGGGAACTAGTACCTTTGCCTCAGGCGCCACCAGATCCTCTTCACAATCAGAGGCATCACCATTTCTGTCCACCATAGTCGACTCTCCAATGGTACCAGCTTAGGTTTTCCAGTCCATGGTTCGACACTTCAGTCAAGCCATTATGACTTAGAACAATAACTTCTAGCAAATGCAACAATTTATGCAAAAAACAAATCCGAACATCCAAGTTCCACAATTTCATCTTGTCAACTTGGACATGAATATGATATAGTCCATGATGGAAAACTTTCCATGCTCGGGCCAATTTCCACCCCAGCAGCCACAACAACCACAACCACCACAATAGCCTGACGATGATGATGACTTTGGGATTAATTTAGATGACATTTTGTTTGGTTATATTATTCTTTTGAACTTATTAATATTTTGTGTTTTTTATTTTATTTTGGAGACTATACTACTTATGTTTTGTTTTTTACATTTTGGAGACTATACTAATTTTAAATTGGTTTTATTATTTAATTAATAAATCTGTTTTCTTATTTAATTAAATAAATTGGTTTTATTTATTTGTTTAGTTAATATTTAAAATTTTATTAAATAAATTTTAATTAATATAATTAATTATTTAAAAAAAAAAATTATATACCTACAGCGACGACCTGTCGTTCGCAGTAGGGTGGTTGCTGAACACGAAAATATGAGATTTCGTGACTCTACGGCGACAAAATGTCGTCGCTGAAGGCATATAAACCTACACACTTTACAGCGACAACATATCGTCGCTGTAGATGTTGGCGGTTGACGGACCTACAGCGACGACATGTGGTCGCTGTAGGAGTTTTTGAAATTCAAATTTTGTACCACCTACAGTGACGACATGTCATCGCAATATCCCAGTCCAACCAAAAAAAGGGATTTCCTACTGCAACCGGCATGTTGTCGCTATAGTAAAATACTACTGTGACGACTGCGTTTTGTCATCGTTGTAGGTCGCTACACATACGAACCTACATCGATGTCATTTTGGTGACAATATGTCGTCATAGTAGATCTACAACAGTGACTTCTTGATCCACAACGACGATAAAAGTTGTCGTTGTAGAGTCTTTTTCTTGTAGTGGTGGCTTTTGGGTTTGTAGATGGTCGGACTAGGTTATAGAGCAAGAATTTATGCATTTGGATAGTGAATTAGTAAATTAAATATGAGATTGAATGTTTGTTGTTACAAGATAGTTAGAACAGGAGATTAAAAGTTTGGATATTGAATTTTTTTTAATAGATTTTTAGTTTATTTTTGGATAAATTTCATCTTAGGTTGTTGTGTCGTGAAATGCTTTGTATATGATGGTGTTGTTCAAATCTGGGTTATGGTGATGAAGAACACAATGGGCAGAGAAGGAGAAGAAGAAAAGAAAAAAATGTTTTTATTTTAACTTTTTTATTATTTTTATTTTTAACTGATTTAAATATTTGTTTTTGTTATTTTTTAAAAGTTAAATGTATTTTAGTTAATTTTTTCTATTTTAAATTCAATTTAAATTATTTAAAAAAATGATAAGGTGGATCAATCATAATACACCACTTGTGCACCCAGTTAGCGTTTAACAAAACTGATATAGTGGGTACCAACAGAACCCGACAAAAGTAGACATTGGGTACTTTTTCTACAAAAAAAAAGGTGGTTACTAATTCACAGGTTTTTAAAAATATTTGGCACTTTTGTTGCTAATTTCCCTTATATATATAAATTTATACTAAATATTATTCATAATACAAAATTTGCTAAGTATATCATTCATTATGTTTATTAAGAGCACTCACAATAAATGATATAAAATAAATATAGTTTCAAAGTATAAAACAAAATGGTAAAAAAAAAAGCACTCGAATGGATATTCTATTTTTTTTTTTTTACCTTTAGCTATAGTGTCTTCTCTATACTTAAATATTCTTATTTATAATTCAAACATTTTTTAATAATATATTTCCCATTTCTTATTCTCTTATTCTCTAATCTCTTCTCATTATTTTATTTTTTAATTAATAAAAAATATAATATTTAAATAATTTAGAAAAAAAACAAGTCAATGTAAAAAAATGAGATTTTTGTGATGTATTTTGAAAAATAAAGTAGAAAAACTATTAAAAGTGCTATAAAAAAATTAATTTTGGTGAGCTAATATAATCCTTAATCAAAATTAAGAATTTTTTTCCAAAATCATCCATCTCACACTTTATATTTTTCTCTACCTATCATTGTTTGTCACGAACAAAAAGGAGTATCTGTTAGGCCCGAAAAATAGTTGACCTGGGCAAGAACTCAATTAAACGTAGTTATTGGGCCTAAAGCTTTTGGCTTGGCCCAAATAACATTTTTATAGACGATCAATACGGAGTGTTTAAGTAAATGAATTCATGTAAGTTCAGAAGCCAAGGTTCGGGGCGGAAAGTAATAGATAGTCTGCCAGCGAAAGTTGTAAAGAGTATCGTTAATAATTAAATATATTTGACCTATGCGAGAAGAGGAGGAAGTAGAGGCGGGAAAGTTGGTTACATTTTAACCAATCAAATACTCCCACTCACTTCGAACCTTTTCTCAGAATATCTATAAATAGTCGATGATTTGAACAACAAAGGCATCTGATTTTTCTGGCAACATTACTTTGCTTGAATAAACACTCATCTGATTTAAGCATCAAGAGTTTTCTTGTAGGTAACCACAAGACACTTTGTTCACTTTGGAGATTCAAGATCCAAATCAGAGAAGAGAGCCAAAGTGACCAGAGAAGAAAGATCAATTTACCAGATTACCTCGACAAAATTTTTGACATCAACAATTGACACCGTTTGTGGGAACGAAAAGTTTCAAGAAACAGTTACCAACAGTTCCCAGCTAATAACCGTGTGACTTAACGAAGAAGAAGAAGTCATCACTTTAATAACCACCACCTTAGCGTTGACTAACACAACAGACATCAACAAACAACTGAAGCGGATGTGCAAACTGATGGAAGCATCGCACCAACGTTCTGAATGAGCGATCAAAACTTTGAAGGAAACCCAAGAAAAGTTGGAAGTTAAAATGATGACACTTCGGAAATAAAACACAGAATTGAAAAACATAATCCCTTCTCCGTCAAAAGAACCAGTACCTGTCCAAGTTCTGGAAAATGACGATGATGATCTTGATCTGAATACACTTCCCAACGGCCATGCCGCCGACGAACGTGTACATGCAGGAGCACAACCTGTTCGCCAAACTGAAACTCACGCTACTATGAACCAGGATTACCGCTAACAAGGTTCTCAATGCCAAAATCAAGATCGTGAAACTTCCCACCACCAGATGGGCCTGACTGAATGTGCCGAGAATGAAACCCGAGATGTTCTCAAGAACCAGTAAAAGTTTAAATACTATGCCTCACAAGGAAATCCTCTACCGGAAGGTTGGAAAGAAGAGATGATGAAAGAAGTCTTGCAGAAGTTCTCAGAAGGAAGGTCCTCCTACCAAATGGAAGTCGCAGATTTGTCCATGAGAAGAGCTGACAAGACTCTGTTTACAGATTGGATTGTGCAAGAGCCAAAGCCAAAAGACTTTGTCATACCAACCCTGCCAGCTTTCAACGGAAGAGGCGATCCCTTGGATCATATCTTTCAATTTCAACAAAAGATGTCCCTAGTATTAAATAATGAGGCCATTCACTGCAAAGTCTTCTCCACCACATTCACTGTTCCTTCGCTTCTATGGTTCAGGCAACTTCAACCATGTTTTATCAATAGCTTCAACGATTTTAGAAGGCAATTCTTGCAACAGTACAGGGCTAATCGAGAAGCACCTAAAACTATGGGAGATCTCTATCACATTGAACAAGGTGAAAATGAACACCCCCAAGCATACCTTCAACGGTTTATGGATTTGGTACACCAAATCCATAATGTTGACACTGTCATTGCTGCAAACTTGTTTATCAAAAACCTGCAAGTTGGTACACTATTGTATGAAAACCTCACTTTAACCCCACTATATGATCTAGCCGATATAAAAATCAGAGCAGAAGGTGGCTTCCATGTCCTAGAAGCAAGAGACCACACACAAAAGAAGTTGGCATTGATTTTAGTCCTAGTTGTCAATAACCCACCTTTGCCAACCACAAAGGACAAGCGAAAGTCCACCAATTTTAACCAAGAAAAAGGCTCAAAGAGATCCAAGAACAGGGGGGAGCGCTACGTTACTCGTATTTCGATTTCAATACCCCTCGAGAAAAGATCTGTGAAGAGAACAAAGACTGCCAAATTTGGTGAACCCATTCAAGATGTAGTCTCCAACCGACCGAAAAGACAAGAACATATATTGCATATTTCACAAAGATCATGGCCATACAATATCTGAGTGTAAGAGTTTGTACGGACAGATCCAAATGCTCATGAGAAATGGGAAACTTACCCAGTACATTAAGGGATCATCTCTTACCAATCCACTTCCTCCAGCAACCCCGATAACCACACAACCCGCTGCACCCATACGACCCGTAGAGGCAGCACCCACTGAAACAAGTCCTCATGATTCATGGGATAGTTAAGCTAACTCATGAAGATGAATGAAAAGCCAAAAATTTGAAACGTATGGAAGAGCATGTCAAAAGCTACAAATCATTGGGACACACCATCAACTTTATATCACCTGAGGATCGCTTCTACCCCTTATCTCCAATTACTTTCACTGAAGTGGATCTGCGTTGCTTACAGCTTCCACACGATGACCCGCTAGTGATTAAGCTCCAGGTTGAAAAGTGCATACTAGGATAGGTCCTGGTAGACGGCAGAAGTGGCGTGGACATCATATTTTGGGAAGCCTTCCAAATGATGGGCCTCGATGAATCCCATATTTGACCCTCAACATTTCTTGTTCTAGGCTTCAACATTTTCAAAGTATACCCAAAAGGCGCAATTAAAATTTGGGTCTACGTAGCAGAATGCACGTTAGAAGTCAATTTCGTTGTCATAGATTCTCAAACAAGTTACAACGCTATCATGGGTAGAAGTTGGATCCACAAAATGCAAGGAGTCGTATCCACTTTACACCAAGTAATGTGCTGCCAATCCCTTGATGGAAGCTACACCATTGATATTAAGGGATGCCAGAAACAAGCGAGGAAATGTTTTATAACTATGAAATAAGCTATTGACACACCTTCAACAAGCACTTTTTCCCAAAACTATCAATATCAATTAATGGGAAAATTACCAACATTTCTTCAGGCCATCAAAAATGAGGATTCTTTAGAGCATAATCTCACTACAGTAGATGAACTTGAAGAAATTTATCTAGACGCCCGTGACAAAAGCAAAACACTGCCGGTAAGTGCCCGCTTACCCAAAGAAGAGAAAATATTGCTCATCAACTTTCAAAGAAACACAACAATACTTTCGCATGGACTCCACAAGACATGCCAGGTATCGACCCTTCGGTTATGACACATTGCCTTAACATTTCCAAAGACTTCCCAGCAGTAAAATAGAAGCAACGACTGTTCGCATCTGAAGTCAACCAAACAATCCAAGAGGAAGTCGACCGATTGCTACAAATTGGGCTATAGAAGAATGCTTGTATCCAAATTGGATAGACGATTTAGTGATGGTTCCAAAGAAGAATGATAAGAAGAGAGTATGCATCGATTACATAAACCTCAACAAGGCTTGCCCAAAAGATAACTACCCTTTGCCAAAGATCGATCAGATGATTGATGCAACGACCGGATATGAACGCATAAGCTTCCTTAACACATATTCATAATATAATAAAATCCCCATGTACAAAGATGACCGCATCCACACAACGTTTACCACAGAAAAGTGACTCTACTGCCATAAATTCATACCCTTTGGACTAAAAAATGTAGGAGCTGCCTATCAGAGGTTCATGAACAAAATCTTCACCAATCAACTAGGTCAAATAATGGAAGTACACATTGACGCTATGGTCATGAAATATAAGCATCTCTCATATCACATCCAAAATTTGACAGAGTATTTTTGTAACGTCCCCAATTCCCTAATAAGACTTAGTGTCTTGATTAGGGGGCCAGGTGATTAGGAGGCCAGGAGGGCAATAACTGGATTAATTATGTGTTTATATGATTATATGCATGTTATAAGAATTATGCGAGTTATAATATGATATGACTACTATAGCATGTTTAGGTGTATTAAGCATGCGTGTGGGCCTGTTTCTTATAAGAAGGGTATTTTTGTAATTTTGACCCGTTGAGGGTATATTTGTAAATATATGTGTTTTAGGATTGAGACCGCATTATTATGTGGATATATTTGAGTTATTCGGCCTGAGGCGATCCTAGTGAGCTAGTTAGTGGTTCAATCACAACAAGGTCAAATACCCGACTCGGGGTGAGCCTAGGGGTATTTTGATAATTTAGTACATTATCGAGATTTATCGGGTAATGGGAAGTTATTTGGTGATTACTTGGGGATATTGGAATTAATTGAGAAATATGGTGTTAATTAAGATTGGCAGGAAATGGCGGCAAAAGACCATTTTGCCCTTGAGGGCATTAAGGAACTAAGTAAAAGCTAGGGGTGTTTTGGTCTTTTCCCTAACCTTGGATAGACTTAAGCTAGTAGAAGCCTTCAAAAATCAGCAAAAACACTCAGTAATCCTCCCATTTTCTCTCTCTTGTTTTCTCTCCCTCCCTCTTAGTGTGTTAAGTTCTTTGAGTTTTTGAGGAAAATTGGCCTGGGAAATTGAAGGTTTGGAGCTAGGAATTGGATTAGGAGAAACTTAGGATTGTAATTACACAACTGAGGAAAGGTTTAATCTATGTTTTATTGTGATTTTCTGGTTAGTTTCTTTGTGTTCTTGAGCGTAGAAGCTGAAGATGGGATTTTAGGTTTCAATAAAGTTTTAATGAAGTTAGAGCTGTTATATTGTTGCCTATGATGTGTTTTTGAGAGTCCTAGTCTTGGAGCATCACGGTGTGTATGAACTCAAGGGCGTTTGGGGTTCTTTTGAACCACCATAGTGCCGCGACGCATGTCCAATGAAAATAGGGCTAGGGCTCTCTGCTTTGGGGCGCACTGCTACCCTTAAGGGGTTTGCCGTGGCTCTAATGGGAAAGCATGACCAAGTAAGGTTTTGAATTGTGGGGACTGAAACCTAAGGGCTCAAGAAGGATTCTACTATCTGCTTTAGTAGAATTTGAGGTCCCGGAGGCTAGGACTCGGTCCGAAAGCCTTTATTTACTTGATATTGATGGATATCCTTAATTATGGTTATGACTAGGGTACCGCTAGGGCTCGGAAGGGGATCGTGCTCGAGGGTCATTTTTATTTAGCCAGTGCTTGGACTAGAGGTAAGAAAATTGCACCCTGGGTTATGATTAGGACTCGGGCCCTTGTGAATGAGCATGATTATGATTATGCCTTTGATTGTTTGATTAAGCATGCTTGAATGCTCTGTATCTGGATAATTGTTAAATGATTTATGCTTGTCTGTATTATTTGATTAAAAGGCTTGACTTATAAGTTAAGGGCGACAATAGCGCGTTGAGAGCTAGCCGAAAGGGTAGACTTATAAGTCAAGGGTGGTAATAGCGCGTTAAATACTGGTCAATATGGTTAGGCCTATCCAGGAGCGTGGTATATGCTTGACCCTATGGTTGTTTGGAAAATAATGCACCGGGTACGCTTGGTCAACCCCAAGGCTAATTATATAGAGGATATGGAAATGGGCCCTAGGGTGACTCTACAGTCACTTAGCCTAGGGCAATGGGCCCTGGGGTGACTCTACAGTTACTTATATAGGGCAACAGGCCTTGGTGTGACTCTATAGTCACTTATCTGGATTGAATGCATGCATGAATATAATTATTATTGCTAGGCATGCTAATTATGATTCTATAGTATGTTATTAACTATTTATGAGCATGTTTAAGTTTTCTTGCTGAGCCTCGGCTCACGGGTGCTATGTGGTGCAAGTAAGGGAAAATGGAAGCTAGACTAGCCATGCATTGTAGAGCTTCAATGGTGGTGTGTACATATGCAGCTTGCTCGACCACCACGACCGAGGATTCACAAAGGAACTAGGGTTAAGCCCTAATTTTTCTGCTTAGGCCTACTTGTGTGTAACCACCCTTTTTGGTTGTAAATGACTTTGTAAATGTTTATTTTGGGATCCCATGTACGAACTTAAGCTTTTAATGAAAGTAAATATTCCTTTGGCTGAAATTTTACACCCTAATCCGTTAATTACTTCTAGTAACACATTTATGTCCAAATGACTTGATTAGCAAGTCCAGCACTATTTATAGTACACAATGTAATGGTCTTGGCTATCCAGGGCGTTACCATTTTGTTGTTTTAGATCGCTTTCAAATGAAGTTAAACCCGACAAAATGTGCCTTCGACATTTCTGCGGGTCAATTCTTGGGGTACGTCATTAGAAGAAGAGGAGTTGAAGCTAATTCCACTCAGATTGCATCTTTTTCAGAAGTTCAAGAACCACAAACAGCTCGGGACGTACAAAACATTACTGGGAAGATTGTAGCATTAAGTTTCTTCATCTCTAGAATGTCAAATAGGTGCCAACCCTTCTTTCAAAGCATCAAAATATCAACAAGCACACTTTGGGGGGATGAACTGATAAACGAGTTTTAGGCTAGTTTATGGTCTAGTTTTAGGATGGTTTTCATAAGTTTAGGATTATTTTATTGCAGAATTATGTTTGTTTGTTCATGTTTCAGGTTTTCCATGATAAGTTGGTGAAAAGGAGTGGAAGTGGAAGAAAATATAGATAAGTTGGAGAAAATCTTGTTTTTCGGGGTCGATATGTGCGGGTTTTGACGCTGTCAATAGTGCTACGACATTATCAAAGGAGCGCCATAGTGCTAGGAAGGATATGAAGGAGTTGATCGATTCTGGAAGTGGCGCCCCAGCGCTACAAAGACAGTGCCCCAGCGCTATCAAGAACTGAAAGGCAGCGCTACAGTGCTACATGGAGGGCGCTACAACGCTAGTGAATTTTTTTTAGGCGTTTTGGCTCTGACTTTAGCGCTACAACGCTCCAGACACTGCGCTGTATACGCGTTTTGCTGATTTTAAACCACTTTTTGAAGGGAAAAATGGTCTATTCACTTGGGAATCTTGGAAGACTATTTAAGGAACATTATTATGCGATTTTGGAGAAGAGTCTCAGTTTTTAAAAACCATAGATTAGAAGAGGCTGCTGTAATTAGTTTTCTATTTCATCTGAATTATTTAGGTTGATTTTATGAACAATTATTTGCAGTTTATTTCCATCATGTTATTTATGAACTAATTTCTTTTATCTAGGAATTAATATAGTCACTGGGATTTCTATTTAATTTTATTATGATTTTCTATTGATACTTATTTTCTATTCTAATCTATATGATGTTTGTTTAATGTTAGTAAATACTTGATCACTATTTACTTGATTTAATGGTTTTGATTCAAAATTCGAAAGATGAGAATTGAATATGCTATCATTGTATAGACATAGGTTGCATATTGGACGAAAGTACCTATATGACTTGTGTAGTAATTAGGTTTCCATGTTTAATGCCTTCTATATGTTCAAGTTTATCATAGAAATGTAGAAAACCTGCATATAGATTGAGATCTTATATCTTGAAAAAGAATAGGAATCGACTATATTAACCTGCTATTAGAATAGAAAGAAGAGATTTAGAATTGATTATTAAAATTAATAGAATGAACAGTTGATGAAATTAATTCCTAGGTTTTTTTTATTGATTTTTAATTAAGTGTTTCATTGTTTTGTTTCCAGTTCTTTAATTTTTGTTTATAGTTTATTGTATTTCTTTTACCTTTAATTATTCACTTAAATTTTAATTCACCAAATATAATTTGAAAATCAATTAGTGATAATTGGAAGATAGTCTCTGTGGGACGATATCCATTTACTACTTGACACGACTACGTATACTTGCGTATAGATTTTCACGATCAAGTTTTTGGCGCCGTTGCTGGGGACTTATATTCCAATATCATCGTTAATTGTTATTTGTTCTAATTTGGTTATTTTATTTCTGTTAACATTTATTTGGATCAAGATTCTATTGTGTCTCAGGACTTGTTGGTATATGCGAAGCAATAGATACAAGGAGATTATACCAATCGATCTAGAAATTGAAAGAACGTGTAGACAAAACAGGAAAACAAAGAGGAGATTGGAGTTTACCATGGTTGACAATTTGGGAAATGGTGCTAATAATGGCCAAGGGGTTGCAGAGGTTCAAAGGGAGCAAGGACCAAGAACTTTGAGAGATTATGTACTTCCTACTGTTACAGGAGTGCATTCATGCATTAGACCTCCAACCATTGCTGCAAAAATTTTTGAGATTAAGCCAGCAATCCTCCAAATGGTCCAAACAACTATTCAGTTTGGAGGCATGCCAATGGAGGACCCCAATTTACACATAGCAAATTTTTTGGAGTTATGTGCTACGTTTAAGATGAATGGGGTGAGCGATGATGCTATAAGATTAAGGTCATTCCCATTTTCACTGAGGGATAGGGCAAAGAGTTGGCTAATATCCTTACAAGCGAATTCTATCACTACATGGGAGGAGTTAGCTCAGAAGTTCCTTGCCAAGTTCTTTCCTCTAGCAAAGGCTGCAAAACTAAGGGGAGAAATTAATAATTTTTATCAGATGGATGGAGAGTCACTGTATGATTCTTGGAGCGCTTTAAGGAGTTGTTAAGGAAGTGTCCACACCATGGAATAGAAAAGTGGATGTTGGTGCATAATTTTTACAATGGGTTGAATGGAACAACGAGAACAATCATAGATGCTCTGGCGGGAGGTGCTTTTATGAGTAAGAGTGCTAATGAGGCGTATGAGCTATTAGAGGAGATGGCGATGAATAATTACCAATGGCCAACTAAAAGGGGACAACCAAAGAAGGTGGCTGGAATGATGGAATTGGATGCCATATCAATGCTTATAGCTCAAGTAGCAGCTTTGACAAAACAATTACAAAAGACTACACTCCCATCTCAAGCTATGCAAGTTCAAAACCCATGTGAATTGTGTGGAAATACCCATCCACCCAACCAATGCCCTGCTCTAGATATGAATAACATGCCCATGGAAGAAGTACAAGCTATAGGGAAATACCTAAGACAACCCAGTAATCCAAATTCCATGACCTACACCCCAGCTTGGAAGAATCATCCTAATTTTTCTTGGTCCAATACTCAAAATATCCAACAACCTTACCCTCCACCTCAGCCACAATATCAACCTCCACAAAATAGAACACCATATCAACAACATGCACACCAACACCCTCCACCTGGATATTATCAACCTTAAAATATACCACAACAAATGCCAATGAAACCAGCTGAACCTCAACCTGATGTACTTAACCAATTCATGAATGAAACCAGGGCGTCCATAAGGAGTTTAGAGACTCAAATAGGGCAGTTGGCTACTTTAATGTCAAATAGAGCTCAAGGAAATTTGCCTAGCACTACAGAAGTTAATCCTAAAGAACAGTGCCAAGCTATTACATTGAGGAGTGGAACGAGGTATGAAGGACCAAAGAAGAATCAGTCAGAAGAAGAAGAAGGTCAGAAGGGAAATGCACAAGGTAAAGAAGAAAAGAAGTTTAATGATGAAAAGGTTACTGAAGACCGTAAGAAAGAAGAGGAGACACCACCTGTGAGTATTGAGCATCATGTTAAAATTCCATATCCACAAAGACTTCGTAAGCATAATTTAGATAAATAGTTTGCAAAGTTTTTAGAGGTGTTCAAGAAGCTACATATAAATATACCGTTCGCAGAAGCATTAGAACAAATGCCCAGCTATGTAAAGTTTATGAAGGAGATTCTGTCTAATAAGAGAAAGATGGGTGATTATGAAACAGTGGCGTTAACGGAAGACTGTAGTGCGATTTTGCAAAGGAAACTTCCTCAAAAGTTACGAGATCCTGGGAGTTTTACTATTCCATGCACGATTGGGGAGTTTGAATGTAAGCATGCACTTTGCGATTTGGGGGCCAATATTAATTTAATGCCTTTGTCAGTATTTCGTAAACTTGGTTTTAGGTGAAGCTAGGCCAACTACAGTAACATTGCAGCTGGCTGATAGATCTGTGAAGCATCCACGTGGTATTATAGAAGATGTATTGGTAAAGGTGGATAAGTTTATATTTCTAGCTGATTTTATAGTTCTTGATATGGAGGAGGATGAGAATGTTCCTATTATTTTGGGGAGACCATTTTTAGCAACTGGGCGAGCATTGATAGATGTGAAAAAAGGAGAGTTAAAGCTGAGACTTCAAGGGGAAGAATTAGTATTTAATGTGTTTAAGGCTATGACTTATCCTAAAGCAAGTGATAATTGTTTCTCAGTTGATGTGGTAGAAGAAGTAGTAGGAAGAAAAAAAATTAATTGAGGATCCTCTTGAATTAATTCTTATAGTTGATGATGTAGATGAGGAGGACAATGAAGAAGCGATGAGTTATTTGAAGTGGTTAAAATCATCTGAGCCGTGGAAGCATAAAAAGTTGGAAGAATTGGGTGAGGGACCGGAAAGACCTTTACCATCGATTCTGAAGCCACTTGTTTTAGAATTGAAAGTTTTACCAGACCATCTCCGATATGCTTATCTTGGGGAAAAAGAGACTCTTCCGGTTATAGTTTCATAATTTATTTCAGAAGTAGAGGAGGAGAAGTTGTTGAGGGTGTTAAGGGCTCATAAAACTGCTATAGGGTGGACTCTGGCCGATATAAGAGGAATTAGCCCATCGAAAATTATGCATAGAATTCTCATGGAAGACGATGCGAGACCGATTATTGATGCTCAACGAAGACTTAATCCGAAAATGAAAGAAGTAGTGAGGAAAGAGATTTTGAAATGGTTAGATGCTGGAGCGCTTTACCCTATTTCTGATAGTGCTTGGGTAAGTCCAGTACAAGTAGTACCTAAAAAAGGTGGTATGACTATGGTGAAGAATGAAAGTAATGAACTGATTCCAACTAGGACGGTGATGGGTTGGAGGATATGTATCGATTATCGAAAGTTGAATAAGGTAACTAGAAAAGATCATTTTCCTTTGCCTTTTATTGATCAGATGTTGGATAGGTTGGCAGGGCATAATTACTATTGTTTTCTAGATGGGTACTCGGGCTATCATCAGATTGTAATTGCACCAGAGGATCAAGAGAAGACAACGTTTACATGTCCTTATGGGACTTTTGCTTTTAGAAGGATGCCATTCAGGCTATGTAATGCACCAGCCACATTTCAACGGTGTATGATGGCAATATTTTCTGACATGGTTGAGAAGGGGATTGAGATTTTTATGGATGATTTTTCGGTTTATGGGCCCTCTTTTGACACGTGTTTGACTAATTTGGAGCTGGTTTTGAGGAAGTGTGAAGAGTCACATTTGGTGCTTAATTGGGAAAAGTGCCACTTTATGGTAAATGAAGGAATTGTATTAGGGCACAAGATTTCTAAGAAAGGCATTGAAGTGGATAGGGCTAAGATTTCTACGATAGATAATTTGCCACCTCCGGTTTCAGTAAAAGGAGTAAGGAGTTTCTTAGGCCATGTAGGATTTTATAGGAGGTTTATTAAAGATTTCTCCAAGGACTCGAAGCCACTGTCCACTTTGTTAATGAATGGGGTTACGTTCGATTTTGATGAGAAGTGTTAACAAGATTTCAGGATACTTAAGGAAAAATTGATTTCAACACCTATTGTTGTTGCACCTCAATGGGATTTTCCATTTGAATTGATGTGTGATGCCAGTGATTTTGCAGTTGGGGCAGTGTTGGGACAAAGAGTTGACAAGGTATTCAGAATGATTTATTATGCAAGTCATACCTTGAATGATGCTCAAATAAATTCCGCAACTACAGAAAATGAGTTGTTGGCCATAATGTTTGCTTTTGATAAATTTAGGCCATACTTGATTGGGAATAAGGTGGTTGTTTACACAGATCATTCTACGATAAAGTATCTTATGACCAAGAAAGATTCCAAGCCTCTTCTTATTCGGTGGATTTTGTTGTTACAAGAATTTGATGTGGAAATTAAAGATAAGAAATGTACTGAGAATTTGGTGGCTGATCACTTGTCTAGATTGGAGGTTGATGAAGATTCTCTTGACAAAGAAATTCAGATCAATGATGCTTTTCCTGATGAGCAGTTGTTTGAATTGAGTGTTTGTAAAGATGTTCCATGGTTTGCAGACTATGTTAATTATTTGGCTGCAAAGGTTATACCTCCTGAGATGACAAGGCAACAATTTAAGAAATTCTATTTGGAGGTAAAGCACTATTACTGGGATGAGCCTATTCAGTATAAACATTGCCCTAATCAAGTTATCAGAAGATGTGTGTCCGAAGAGGAGATGTCAATCTTGACTCACTGTCATACTTTGCATTGCGGCGGTCATTTCGGAGGAACAAGAACAGCAGCAAAAATTTTGCAGAGTGGGTTTTACTGGCCTACATTATTTAAAGATGCTAATGTCTTTGTTAAAAGTTGTGATCGTTGTCAACGGACTGAGAATATATCAAGAAGAGATCAAATGCCAATGATTGGTATTTTGGAAGTTGAGTTGTTTGACGTATGGGGAATAGACTTTATGGGACCTTTCCCATCATTGTATAATAATAAGTATATTTTACTTGCGGTGGATTATGTTTCTAAATGGGTAGAAGCTGCAGCAAATCCTACTTGTGATGGGAAATAGGTACTTAGATTCCTTCATAAAAATATCTTTACTCGATTCGGCACCCCCAGAGCAATTATTAGTGATCGGGGAAGTCATTTTTGCAATAAGTGGTTCACTGCTCTTTGTGCTCGCTATGGTGTTCATCATCGAAAGGCGTTATTTTATCATCCAATGGAAAATGGCCAAGCTGAAGTGTCAAACAGGGAAATAAAAGGAATTTTAGAAAAGACAGTAAATACATCAAGGAAGGATTGGTTGAAGAAGCTCGATGATTCATTCTGGGCTTATCGCACTGCATTCAAAACTTCGATTAGGATGTCACCATATCGATTGGTGTTCGGTAAGGCATGCCATTTACTGGTGGAACTGGAGCATAGAGCTTATTGGGCTGTGAAAAAGTTAAATCTTGATCTCTTTATGGCGGGGCAAAATAGACTTATGGAGTTAAATGAGCTTGAAGAATTCCGAAATGAAGCTTATGAGAATGCGAGGATCTATAAAGAGAAGTCTAAAGCTTTTCATGATAAGCGAATACTGAGGAAGGATTTTCAACCAAGAGATAAAGTGTTTCTATTTAATTCCAGACATAAGCTTTTTCCTGGTAAATTTAAGTCGAGATGGTCAGAACCATACACAGTAATTACGTCACTTCCTTATTGCGCAGTGCAAGTTCATAGTGAGAATACGTGACATTTTAAGGTAAATGGTCAGAGGTTGAAGCATTATTTGGAGGGTCCTGTGGAAAAATACAAGTCCGTGGTGATTTTGGAACTACTTTGATCTGAATACAAACAAGGGTCCGGCTAAAAGACGTTAAAGACAGCGCTCTAAGGAGGCATTCCTAAGTTTATTTTTATTTCATTTGTATTTTGCATTTCTGATTTTTTTTTATTTGGTTTGGAACAATGTTTAGGGAATTTTTTTAGTGATTATTTTAGTTTTAATTAGAAAAATTTTGATGTATAGAATGAACCGTGAAAAACGTGAAAAAAATGCAAGGGTTTGCAAGAAAAAAGGTTAGAAAATGTTCATTTATCAGGAAGTAGCGCTACAACGCTTGTAGGGAGGCACTATGGCGCTTGTTACAGAGAAGATTGGGGATTTTATTCGAGCACCAGCGCTATTAATAGGGCGCTATGGTGCTAATCTCAGAGCCAAAAGGGTTTTTTTTTGAACGTTTATTAGTGCTACGACGCTGTATTGCTAGCGCTACAATGCTCTTTCCAGAGACAAATAGCCCAGCAACCTTATGTAGTGCTACAGCATTGGACATGTAGCGCTATAGCGCTCTATAACATAATTTTTTTTTTAAAAACCAGGGAGTTTCGAATTTCATCTCCTTCAAACCCTCATTTTTCATTCTCCTCCCGTGTTCTCTCTATCCCAACACCCCAAAGCCTCCATAGATCTTCCATTATAGCCTCTTACCCGAAAATTTCACCATATATTCCAATATTTTTTCTTCATTTTTCTCTTCTATCTTAGCCCTTTTGTCCTTTGCTCAATTTTTTCTTTTAAAACCAATTCCTCAATCACCTTTTCGAACCCTAAAAATTAAGAGTTTTAATTTCTTGAAGAAGATTAACATTTTCAAGGGGTTTTATTCACTCAAACACAAGGGAATCCATTTCAAGGGTTAGTAGTAAGTGTTTTCAATCCCTCTTATTCTAAAATTTTTGTTGCATTTGGGATTGGGTTTCATTGTTGATTGTTTTTGGTGGATTGATTTTTGTGTTGTGTTGTGCTGTGGAGAATTTGGATATTGTGTTTGTGAGATTGAATATATAGGGTGGTTTTGAAGAGGAAAAGTGTTTAATGTAAGGGGAGGTGCTGTCAATTTTTTTTCTGGGTTGGTGAGAGTGTGGATAATGGCTCCTAAGAGTAGAGCGGGTAGGAATAAGGATAAGGGGAAAGGTCAAGCGTCTGCTTCCCAACCAAGGGATGATAGTTCAGAGCAAGAGTATGATGAAACTAGGTTTATAAATTTCCAGGCTCAAGAACGTTATGAGAAATTTGTTAGAAAGCCCTTGATTCCTGAGTGTGAGGTGGAATATCAGTCTGACCCTTTTAATCATCAGACTTTTGAGTTAGTTAGAGAAAATCTTGCGGCTAGGAAGTGGGAAAATTTTGTGACAAAATTGGCGCAGTCCAACGTATTATTGGTGTATGAGTTTTATGCCAATTTAAGAAATAAACACAATGATACAGTTTTTGTTCAAGGTAAGCGAGTGCCTTTTATTGCATAGTCCATTAATAAGGTTTTCAAGGTCCCGCACATAAAAGAGCAGGAGGAGGAATACAATAAATTTTTGAAGGGATATATAGATTATACTGCTGTGGATGACAAATTATGTTTTGAAGGTGCTCCTTGGACCTTATCTGTCTCTTTACCTAAAAGTATAGCGTCTTGTCAACTGAATATTGAAGCTAGATTTTGGGCTTTCTTTGTTTGTGCTTGATTCATGCCAGTAAGTCATGTGTTTGACATGACTAAGGATCGAGTACTTCTGATGTATGCCTTGATGACAGGGGTGACTATTAATATGGGTTCATGGCTTAAGGAAAACATTGAGTTCATTGAAAAGGGCCATACCACTGGAGGTTTGGGCCATGGATCTGTCATCACCATGTTATGTTATAAGGCTGGAGTTCCGGAGTTTGTGACCGATATTTATCATTCGTTGCAACAGCCTTTATCGATTATTCTGATGAAAGATTATCCCAAGCCTGCTTTATATGTGCCGCAAGCTTGGAAAAAGGGTAAGCGCCGTGTCGAAGCAGAGGTGGAAGAAGAGGCTGATCCAGTGCTGCAGGGAGGTAGTAGTGATCAGAGCATGCAACATGTCAGTGATAAGTTGGATTATCTTATCCAACAAAATCAATATATGGTTCAACAATAGCACATGATGAATCAGTATATGGGCCAACGGTACGAATATGAGGTGAACCATGTGGCTCTTTTAAACAATCTAGTGAGTCGGTGGTCTTTAAATGAATCAGATCAAACTTATTTTGCTCCACCACCACCATATCCGCCGTATTCTCCATTCTACTCTCCACCTCCGCCTCCGTCATTTGCTGGTTTTCCAGGGCCTTAGCCTTCGCAGTCTCAACAGTTTGAGGGACCTTCGTCTCAGCCACCATAACCGCCATACTGACGTGGCTGGTCAGGTAAGTCTCTGTTCTCATTCTTTGAGTACTTAACATTGGAGACAATGTTTGGTGTTAAGTTTGGGGGAGAGATTTATTTCTTATGAATTTTTGTTTGTTTTACGGTTTGTTTGTTTTTAATTTTCATTAGTTGTTCATTTTGAGTCATATTTTAGATTATAAATTATGATGATAATTATGGCCATTTGAATATGATTGACTGTTGTGTAATATAATCCAAAGGAAAAATTGGTGTGCTTCTAAAAACAATCTGTGTGCTTGGTTAGATTACTTTATTTTTCACTGTGATTTGTTGACATTAGAGATCTATTGCTCATACATTGCAAATGTTATATGTAACGCCCTACTGCCTTAGAGCCGTTACTGAGTGAGTTTTAAAATGTGCTTTCAACTCGCTAATCGAGGTTTTAGGTTAAACAGTGTAATTAAGCCGTAAACAGAGGAAAAACATTAGAATTAGTAATCTTTCATAGTAAATCATAAAAGTTTGACACCTGGGATCCCAAAATACAGTTTAGAAATATTTACAACATGAAAACTGTACTAAGTCAGCCAAACGACAAAATTCAAGTTCATTTACAAGCATCTCCCAAAACCACTGGCCGTGGCAGCCAGGCTGGCCGAACATGTACACGCTGCCTCACGCCTGCTATACTCATGGTTGGTTGATCTTCTCTTTACCCTTACCTGCACCACAGAGCATATGTGAGTCGAAGCCCAGCAAGAAAACCCACAAGCAAATAACATATGCAACACATAAGTTAAGCATAAATACAGGCCACCAATGGCTAAACACATACGGCCTAGCCGTCCCAGGCGTCTACCAAGCCTTGGGTTCGCGGACCATACCGTGAGGATATCCCAGGTATCCTTTTATGGACTCGCCCTGGCAACTCGCACCCCACGTGCTCAACGCTGCTCCCGGCCCCTTGCCGTTCTCGGCCTTGCACTCAACGTGCCTGACGCTGTTCCCAGCCCCTCGCCATTCTTGGTCTACACCGTTCCCAGCTCTTGCCGATCACTCACATAATATCATACATGATATAACAACAAGTACAGAATTCAAGCATAAGCAGATAAAGAGCTACACTCTGCAGTTCTAGCATATTGGGCTTGGCCCTGCATATCATTTCCATTCAACACATTGGGCTCAGCCCTGCACACAATCTCTATGGAAACAGGGGTTTTCTTACTTGAGTTTCGAGCTTTTTGAGCACTGATGCCCCGAGCACAAAGTGGTTCAATTATTTTATTTGCGAGTTATGAGTAAATGAGCTTTGGTGTTGATAGATTGCAGTGAAAGGGTGAAGTGATTTAGACTGAAAATCTGGATTAATGTTTTACATAGTATGATTGTTTTTTCCTGCGGATTATATATTCATAGCAGTATTGAGTGTTTGAATTGGTTAGATATGTCAACTTGATTTATTTAGGTTTGAGTTTAGTTAGATTCTTTACTCGAGGTCGAGTAAAGGTTTAGTTTGGGGGAGTTTGATAAACGAGTTTTAGGCTCGTTTATGATCTAGTTTTAGGATGGTTTTCATAAGTTTAGGATTATTTTATTGCAGAATTATGTTCGTTTGTTCACGTTTTAGGTTTTCCATGATAAGTTGGTGAAAAGAGTGAAAAGGAGTGGAAGTGGAAGAAAATATAGTTAAGTTGGAGAAAATCTTGTTTTTCGGGGTCGATATGTGCGGGTTTTGACGCTGTCAATAGCGCTGCATCGCTATCAAAGGAGCGCCATAGCGCCAGGAAGGATATGAAGGAGTTGATCGATTCTGGAAGTGGCGCCCCAGCGCTACAAAGACAGCACCCCAGCGCTATCAAGAACTGAATCAGATGAAGCTAGAGGCTCTCCACCTATTCGAATCAGATGAAGCTAAATGGATTTGGATGCTGAGCATTGATGGAGCTTCTAATACCAAAGGCTCGGGGATTGGAGTCATTCTGGAAGCACCATCAGGGTTGAAACTGGAAGAGGCCATCAGACTTGACTACCAAGCTACCAATAAAAAAGTCGAGTATGAAGCCTTCCTGTACAGGTTGGAACTAGCCAAAAGTTTAGGGGTGAAACACATTCGCATCCGAGTTGATTCCATGTTGATGATAGAACAAGTCCACGACAACTACGAAGACATAGCCCCAAAACTGTCACTATTACTTAAGAATATTGATGATTTGTGAAACCAATTTCTTTCTTTTGAAATGACTCAATCCTCGTAACTCAATACATGAGTCTCATCTGATACATACTTCCTCAACATGGAAATATGAAATACATTGTGCATACTAGACAGTTCTGGGGGTAAGGCCAACCTATAGGCCATCTGACCGATCCTCTCTAGAATCTTAAATGGTCCAATAAACCTAGGGCTCATCTTGCCATTCTTCCCAAATCTCTTCATCCCTCTCAGTGGTGAAACCCTAAGGAAGACATAGTCTCCCACTTGGAACTCCACGTTCCTCCGCTTTGGGTTTGAATAACTCTTCTGTCTACTTTAAGACGCGAGCATCTGGGCTTTAATGTTTTCAATAGCCTCATTGGTCCTCTGAATTGCCTCAAGATCCAAATATTTCCTCTCACCCATCTTATCTCAATGAATAGGCGATCTACACTTCCTACCATACAACATCTCATAAGGTGTCACTCCAATAGTCGACTGGTAGCTATTATTATAGGAAAAATCTATCAGAGGCAAATATTTACTCCAAGACCCTTCAAAGTCCAATACATATGCTCTCAGCATGTCCTCCAGTATCTAGACAGTCCTCTCAGATTGACCGTTAGTCTGAGGATGATAACCTGTACTGAACTTCAGCTGTGTACACATCGCCTTCTGTAAACTTCCCCAAAACTTGGAAGTAAAGATAGGGTCTTTATCTGACACAATAGACCTTCGAGTCCCATGAAGGCGTACTATCTCTCTCACATAGATATCTGGATACTGGTCAACTGTGTAGTTCATCCTCACTGGTAGAAAGTAATTTTGTATACCGGTCCACGATGACTTAGATTGAATTGTGCTGGTCCACTGTCCTGGGCAACCCCACCATGAAATCCATCGTGATGTCCTCCCACTTCCACTTTGGGATATCTAGAGGCTGTAGTAGTTTTGCTGGTCTTTGATGCTCTGCCTTGACCTGCTGACAGGTCAGACACTTTGCCACGTACTCAGTCACATCCTTCTTCATCCCATGCCACAAATATAAAACTTTTAGATCCTGTTACTTCTTCATGGTGCCTGGATGTAGAGAATAAGGGGTAGTATGAGATTCATCCTGAATCACCTGTCTGATCCCAGTGTCCATCGGAACACAAATTCGATCCTTGTATCTCAATAAACCCAAGTCTGACACTGTATAGTCCTTAGCCACTCCAGCTAGGACATCCTCTCTAATCCTTCCCAATTGTGGGTCACTCAACTGTTTCTCCTTGATACTTTCTAAAAGAGTAGACTGTAGGGTGATGTTGGCTAACTGGCCCACCACTAACTCAATACCTGCTCTAGTCATATCCCTTGCCAACTCCTTAGATATCTGTCTCGCACTGTACAACTGTCATGGACCCTTCCAGCTTAAGGCATCTGCAACCACGTTGGCTTTCCCTGGGTGATAGAGGATCTCACAATCATAATCCTTCACCAGCTCTAACCAACGTCTTTGCCTCATGTTCAAGTTCTTCTAGGTGAAGAAATATTTCAAACTCTTGTGATTTGTATATATCTCACACTTCTCACCATACAAGTAGTGTCGCCACACCTTCAGTGCAAAAACTACTGCTACAAGCTCTAAATCATGTGTGGGGTACCTCTACTCATACTCCTTTAGCTGACATGATGCATAGGCGATCTCCTTTCCTGTATGCATAAGGACACAACCTAAACCCTGTCTCAAGGTGTCACAATAAACCAAAAACTTGGTCTTGATCTGTAGGAAGACTCAGAACCGGAGCGGTGATCAAATTCTTCTTCAGTCTCTAGAAACTGTTGTCACACTTGTCTGACCATATGAACCTCTGATTCTTGCATGTCAACTATGTTAGTGGTGACATAATCTTGGAAAACCCCTCCACAAAGTGTTTGTAATAGCCTGCCAATCCCAAGCAACTTCTGATCTCTAAAGCATTCTTCGGCCTTGGCCAATCTCTTATCGACTCAATCTTTGCTGGATACACCATAGTTCCATCCTTACTGACTATGTAACCTAAGAAAGTCATCTGTGGCAAACAGAACTTGCACTTCTTGAATTTCACATATAGCTTGTGCTCTCTCAGCCTCTGTAGTACTAATTTGAGATACTGCTCGTGCTCCATCTCTGTCTGAGAGTATACCAATATATCGTCAATAAAGATGATCACGAACTGATCTAGGTAATCTTTGAACACTCTATTCATCAGATCCATAAATGCTGCAGGGGCATTAGTCAGTCCAAATGACATCACCAGAAACTCATAATGCCAAAACCTGGTGCGAAAGGTTGTCTTCAGTATATCTTCCTCCATGATCCTCAGCTGGTGATAACTAGACCGAAGATCTATCTTGGAGAATACCGTCATACCCTGTAATTGAACAAACAGATCATCAATCCTTGGCAGAGGATACATGTTCTTGATAGTTAACTTGTTCAGTTCTCTATAATCGATACACATCCTCAGAGAACCATCTTTCTTCTTCACGAAGAGAACTAGTGTGCCCTATGACAAGAGTCTGGCCTAATAAAACCCAACTCTAGTAACTCCTGTAACTGAACCTTTAGTTCCTTCAGCTCTGCTAGAGCCATTCTGTACAGTGCCCTTGTCACTGGCTCTATCCCTGGCGCCAGTTCAATCACAAACTCTATCTCCTTGTGTGGAGGTAACCCTGGAAGATCCTCTAGAAACACATCCAGATACTCACAGACTAATCTGGTTCGTCCTGGTCCCACTAGCACGACCCGAGTGGTATCCACCACACTAGCTAAGAATCCTATGCATCCCCCCTGCAATAGGTCTCTAGCTATGAGTACAGATATCATAGTTATACGTGGTCCATGCACAATACCAAAAAATACAAAGGGATCCTCACCCTCAGGCACAAAGGTTACCATCTTCTTCTTGCAATCTATCGTTGCCCCATACTTCTCTAACTAATCCATTTCTAAGATCATATCAAAGTCGGTCATAACGAACTCTACCATCCACTGTCACTGGTAGTCATCTGACCCAACTCCTGGAAACCACTAACTCCCCAGTAGGAAGCAAAGTACCAAACCCCATAGGATAAAAGTCACAAGGTCTACACAATCCATCAATAATCCCACTAGCAACAAAAGAGTGCGTAGCACCCAAATCAATCTAAATAGTATAAAGGGTCCATGGTTAGCCGAGACCATTACACTGTGTATTTTAAATAGTGCTTAACTCGTTTTAACTCGCTAAACGAGTAACTAGGCCATAAACATGCATCTAAGTGTGATTATTAGTCTAGGGTTAAAAATTTTGGTTTAAAGGAATGGATGTTTCATTAAAAAACATTAAACTGTACATGGGATCCCATAATAACATTTACAAGGTTGTTTACAGTTCCAAAATGGTCATTACAACTCAAAAGTTACAGCCCACCAACCTGAGCGACAAAAATAGGGTTACACACTAGTTCCTCTGAGAAACCTTGGCTATGGTGGTCAAGCAGCTGCATATGTACACATAGCCACCTAAGCTCTCCAATTCATGCCTGGTCCAGCTTTCCTTTCCCTTTACTTGCACCACGTAGCACCCATGAGCCAAGGTCCAGCAAGAAAACTTAATGCAAGTGCATGAACAATATATACAGATTCAGATGCATATCTAGCATGCCCAGCAGTAATAACACTACTCATGTATGCATACCATTCATATAAATGACTACAACGTCATTGTTTACCCAAAAATGGCTGCTTATGATGTGGCAGGTATTTCTTACACGTGGATGACACGTGTCAGAGTTGAAATAAGGCGGTGTTGTTCGGTTATCGACCAACTACACATTGCTTCATCAAGCCTGATTATTAGGTACGACCAGACTGGTCGTATGATTCGGTTTATTCCCTTATAAGATTGTGATCTTGTAATAATTACATTTATTATTTCATATTTATTACCTTGATACATGGATATTAAGGAGAGTTAAGGCCCAATGGCCCATGTAACCCCCCTTGAGCCTATAAATATGCATGAAATAGCTCAAGGAGGGGACTTTTTGTAACGCCCTGGCTACCCCAGAACCGTTACGGTGAACGGTGGACCGGAAATTTGACTCACTACCTGAGTCCTTTGGTCAAAGATGTGCTCTAAGTGTAATTAACAGGTTAAGGTATAAAACCAGTAAGAAGGAAATGGAGATCTTATTACAACTGCTCTGCAGAGCTAAACAAAACGTTTACAAGCTATTCTCAGTACAAAAGGTCACTACTGTTGTAAAGTTACAAACCCGCCGACCTAAGCGGCAAAAATAGGGTAAACCCCCTAGTTCCTCTGAGAACACCTTGACTGTGGTGGTCAAGCGGCTGCATATGTACACACCACCACATCAGCTCTCCACTCAAGGCTAGGTGAGCTTCTCTTTCCCTTTACCTGCACCACATAGCACCCATGAGCCAAGGCCCAGCAAGAAAACATAACACTTTATATAAACATTATCAAATGATTATCATTATAATCACACTGAGCATAAAGCTTTCAAACAAATGAGTGAACACCACATGAGGTCCTGATAAACCACACTGAGTGACTGACAAGCGAGTCACTAATTCAGATGGAAGAGTGGCTGATGGGTAAGCCACTAGCCTTCAACGGGTTCTGGTAAACCGCACTGAGTGACTGCCATGCATGTCACTTATTCAAGTGGGAGAGTGGCTGCTGAGTAAGCCACTAGCCTCCAAGCGCTTATTTCATTCATCGACCCTCGGGGTCAGTCTGGCATTAATGCTCTTTGAGTCATTCAATGCTAATAATCGATTAGATCCAATCTTACTGGCCTGCGTGACACACGCCAAGGCCGTCCTGACTAATAAGTCAGTTCATCGTGATCAATGCCCAATACCACTGCCGAACCTGACTAATAAGTCACAGCTTCACAGTGATACTAGCACCCTTTCCAAACCTGACTAATAAGTCAGTGCCATGCACAAATGAGCAACATATGCTAAGCATTCTATGTTCAATCCATGTCCATATTCTCACATTCAACATGCCTCAGGAATATCCATGCATGTTACACTTGGGGTGCAGTTTTCTTACCTCTGGTTCGAGCAAGAACGAACAAAAGAACAACCCTGAGAACGATCGACTTTTTGGTCCTTTAGCGGTTACCTGGTCATAACCAAAATGTAGGATTCATCAATAAAAAGTGATAACTGAGGATTCCCAAACCAAAACCCAGCCCCCGAGACCTCAAATACTACCCAACCGGGTACTAGGTCCAACCCCGAGGCCCATGGTTTGAATCCCTAAGCTAAAAACCATTTTTAACAAAATTTGGCCTATGGGCCGTGGCCCCAAAAAGCCGTGCCGCGGCACGCCTCTAAGCTCCATCTGCCAGACGCGCGTGGGCCGCGGCACGCAAAAGCTGTGCCGCGGCACCCAGCCCAGTTCAGCCCAAAACCAGCACGCGAACTCAGAATTGCCCCTGCATTTTATCCTTAAAACCAGCCTCTCAAACCAACTTTAAACCTCTTCCAAACACCCAATTCAACCCCCTATCAACACCCTTAACTCACTCTCATCAAACCCCAATCAAGCTAACACAAAAAACTCCTTTGATTCATGCTTCCCACATCAAAAACATGAATTGAAAACTATAAACAAAAACAGAGTATAACCTGAAATTCAAAGACAATTCCTTACCTCCAACTGGTTTTGAACCCTCTTAAGATGATGAACTAAGACCACAACCTCCAAGCTTTGATTCCCTAACTTGCCACCTCAACTTGGGACCAAAAACCTCAAAGAATGATAGAGAGGAAATGATGTACGGGAAGGAAGAAGAAGACTCTCTGTTTTGCTCTGTTTTGAACGGTTTCCACAGCCTTCTAAAACCACATATATCCTAGTCAAATGACCTAAATGCCCCTAGGTCATTTAAGGCTCTAAAACCAACTTAAGGGCAATTTTGACATTTTCCACCTACACCGTTAATCATAATTAACGCTTCCCTTTTCCCGCTAATCTCAATATTCTCAAACTCCAATATTTCACATCCCGTTACCCTTTAATACCCGGTAACACTCTAACCATTAAAACACCCCGAGACTCACCCCGAGCCCCGAGCTTAAGCATGTTATGACCAAACCGACGTTTAACATTTCTTTGATCGTCTCATACCAAATGGCTCGAACAAACCCACATCATAATGTGGTCTCAAATTATATCACCAACATGCGAACAAATAATCAATTTACCCTCAACGGGCCAAATTACCATCACACCCCTGTATAAAGAAGTATGGACTCACATGCATGCATTTCACATCATATCATAATATAATCAACATATACATGCATTTAATCAATTAATAATACAATTAAGCAAGTAGGGCCCTCCCGGCCTACTGTTCACACCGTTAAATGCATCGGAGAATTTGGGGCTTTACACTTTTGATCTCTTGATCTTTTTCCTAAATATTGAGAGAGAGAGAGCCTATAGTGCGATTATCCATAGTCTTGTTGTACTTCTCCCAAGGTTTGTGAAACTCAAAGAACCCTAGTTCTTTTATCACAGCATTGGAATTCAATATTAATAATAGCACTAAGTGGACGTAGGTCATTACCATTCATTGGGGCCGAACCACTATAAATTGTTGGTGTTTCTTCTTTACCATTAGATTAAACTCTTAATTGTCATCTCATTTCCTGTCGTATTTTGGACTCTGTGTCGTTGGCCAAATTGAGGGTCAACATTTTGGTTCTTTCATTGAGAGATTGAAAAAAAAACTGTAAGAAAATCTAATGGCGAAGACATCCAAGAGAGTTGGACAGACCGCTGGCGCTGCATCATCCCAACCTCCTCCCCCAAATGTGGCTGAGAATGAACCACATTTAGAGTTTGAAGAGGAGGAGTTAGATTCGGATACGCTGAGGGCAACACTGGGGGTGTTGCAGGACGAGTTGGCTAATCTGAGGACTAATTAGGAGAATGCTGTGGAGAAAATGGCGCTGCAGCAGAGAGAAATTGAACGCCAGCGCCAGGAGTTGAGTGAGCGGCAAGCAGACATGGATCGTCGGCAGAGGGATGCCATGGCCACTCTCGAAGCAGCTATCCAATTGGCTCGGAGTCAGGCTGTGCCAGCCTCTCAATCAGATCAGCCACCGAATGTGCCGCCTCAGAGAGCTCCCAATCCTAGCCCTCTGCTCCAGCCAGCAAGCCCTCAAAGGCCAAAGCAACCACCTGTGGCTTAGGATGATGTCCCAACTAGGGATCCTGAGCAGCAGCCTCCATCTCAGGCTGGTCGAGGCAATCCACAGCGCCCGAGGCAGAATAGGGCCGGGCAGCCACCCCGCAGCCCTAGACACCCAGGGGATGAAGAGCCGAATCCACCGAGCAGGGGACAGCGTCCTTCTGCCAACAGAAGGAACGTCGAGTCAAGCTCTGTGGTCAGGGGCCCCCCATGGCATAACAATGCATAGGGACCCAATGACCAGTGCAGGCCTCCCCCTGACGCTCGGGAAATTCCAACCCGAGGAGGAAATAGCATGAACAGTCGGTCGCGCCGTAGTCGACCCCAGTTTAGAGATGGCTACGATTATAATGAAGCTGACTCTGGTAGAGGAAATGCTGGTCGGAGGAATGAGGAAAGAGGCGGAGGTAGAAGCCCCCCACCTAGAGAAAATAGGCCAGCCAGCCATAATGCTGGGGGGCAACCCAAACAGTAGAACGTCTTTGATCGGCTAGGAGCTAGCGAGCATAGGCGTAGGGATGACGATTTAAGGGACGTACTCAACGACCATCGTGAAAGGCATGATGAGTACGCTTCCCCAACACCGGTCGCCCCTGCAGTCCCGGAAACGGTTCAGGCTCATATTGGTGCTCTGAACCAGGCAATACAACAGCTGGTCGGGGGACGAACGTCCCACATAGAGTACGATAGGAGGAGGGGCACTCCCTTTGTACAGAGAATTGTTGCGGCTGAAACCCCCAGTAAATTCAAGATGCCAACACTGCCGAACTTTGATGGGTATGGAGACCCAGTATCTCACGTTAACAAGTTTGAGATACAAATGGATATACAGAAAGTGTCAAAAGATGCCCGCTGCAGGATCTTCCCCGCGACACTATCTGACACCGCCCAGGAGTGGTTCTTTAAGTTCCCTCCTGCTAGTATAGTATCTTGGGAGATGTTCGTGAAGGAATTTTACGGACAATTCTATGTGGGTTGCGTACATCCCACAGAGGCTAACCAGCTGGTCGAGATACGCCAGAAGGAGGGAGAGCCCTTAAAGGAATATGTCCAGCGCTTCATGCGAGCAACAGCTGGAGCCAAGACAGTGGGTGATGAAGGCAAGATGATGGCCCTAACTGCTGGGGTTAGGTGCCATTCACCCCTCTGGAGTAGCCTAAGAAAGAATGGGGTAAGGAGTACCCAGGAGTTTTTGGATCGGGATGATCGATATATCAAGCTCGAGGACGCGATTGCCAATGAGGGGAAATCGACAACAAAAGACAAGGGGCCAAAGGAAGAATCCGCCAAGGCCGCCAACGGGTCGGAGAAACCCAATGGCAATGACAAGGGCAACGGGAATGGCAATGGTAAGAATGGTGGAAAATGGGCAAACAATGAGCCGTCAGCCTCTAACAATAAACGTCCCAAAGGCAATCGATATGAGCCAAGATTCACCAACTACATGAACTTTATCAAAAGTCGAGCGGAAGTCTACCAGGCAACCAGCTCTAACGTGCCATATAAACGACCCGCGCCCATAAGGAAGGATATCTTTAAGAGAGATACGATGAAATTCTGTCATTTTCACAACGACTACGGGCATGACACTAACGAATGCAACCAGTTGAAAGACGAGATTGAGTTCCTGATTAGGTAGGGACATCTAAGGAGATATGTGCGAGCCGCAGGAGGGTCTCAGTGAGAGGCTCAAGGTGGCAACGAGCAGGCGCCTGGACGCCAGCGCTCACCACCTTTACAGCCAGCTCCTGTGGCAGGCACTTTACTCACCATCTGTGGCAGCCCACACCTTACAGGGGACAGTGGGAAGGCAAGGGAACGATACGCTGAAACCCTACGCCACGACCAGGACATTGAGATGATGAGTGTGGAGGGTCGAGCAACAAAGAAGGCTCGAACAGAGGAGGAATTGATAACCTTCTATGAAGATGATGCCCAGCACGTACGATTCCCACACTTCGATCCGCTACTCATGGACGTGCAAGTTGCCAACATGATGGTGAAGAGGGTGTTGGTTGACACAGGAAGTTTGGTCAACATCCTATACAAGTCTTCACTGGAGAAAATGAAGTTGTCCGTCAAGGACCTGGAGCCATGCAACCAAACCATCTATGGTTTTTCTGGTGAAGGGCTCACCCCAACGGGGTCGATCAGGCTTCTAGTTACAGCAGGTACTGCACCTGCTAATAGGACATTACTCACTACTTTCATAGTAGTTGATTGTCCTTCGACATATAATGCTATAATTGGGAGGCCAATTCTGGTCGACCTACGAGTCGTCACTGCAATATGGCACCTTGCCATGAAATTCCCAACAGACGCGGGGGTAGGATGCGTATTGGGAAATCATCGAGAAGCAAGGGAATGCTACAATGCCTCGATAACCAAAGCAAAGAAAGGTATGTCGAGAGATGCTCCTGGAAAGGAGTTGCAAACGACAGTTGATGTTCAGGCCAAGTTAGGTGATAATGTCACCAAATAGGGCATTGCCCAAAGGGAGGATAGAGACTTGGATCCTCGCTTTGGGGATTTTGAGGAAGAAATAGGACCCATCAAGGACCTTGAAGAGGTCGAACTCGATGAAGAAAATTTGACCAGGGTTGTGAAAGTCGGTAAAAACTTAGAGACAACAACAAAATAAGCATTGGTGGAGTTTTTGAGGGAGAACCAGGAAGTCTTTGCCTGGTCGCACAAAGACATGGTTAAAATAGACCCTGCAGTCATCAGCCATGTCCTGAACATCGACAAGAGTTTTCCATCGGTGCAACAGAAAAGAAGGCTGCTCGACAAAGATAGATCAAAGGCCCTAAAAGAAGAAGTCGAGAAGCTGAAGGAGAATGGGTTCATCAGGGTGGTGTTTTATCCATCATGGGTCTCTAATCCCGTACTAGTTCCCAAGCCGAATGGAAAATGGCGAACATGCGTGGATTTCACAGACCTTAATAAAGTCGGCCCTAAAGATTGTTTCCCACTCCCTAGAATCGACAAACTGGTTGATGCCACTGCAGGGCACGAGATTCTCTCATTTATGGATGCATACTTCGAATATAATAATATTAGTATGCACCCACCTGATGAGGATCACACTAGCTTTCGGACTGACACCGAGCTTTACTGTTACAAAGTAATGCCCTTCAGTTTGAAAAATGCTGGTGTGACTTACCAGCGACTAGTCAACCACATGTTTAGGGAGCTGATCGGCATAAACATGGAGGTCTATGTCGACGACATGCTGGTTAAGTCAAAGAAGGCAGAAGGGCATATAGAGGATTTGTAAGAGTGCTTCAACGTCTTGAACAAATATCAGATGAAGCTGAATCCCCTCAAATGCTCCTTCGGGGTAGGATTAGGGAAGTTCTTGGGATTTATAGTTAACTCGACAGGAATTGAAGCCAATCCCGAGAAGATCAAAGCTCTGATCGATATGAAATCTCCAACAAAGATTAAGGATGTTCAAAGTTTGACCTGAAGAATTGCCGCTCTCAGTAGATTTATTTCGAAATCAGCGGACAAGTGCGTTCCATTTTTTAATCTACTTAGAGGCAACAAGAAATTTGAATGGACGGAGGAGTGCGAGCAGGCTTTCCAAGCATTGAAGACTCACATGGCGCAACCACCCATTCTATCGAAGCCGGTCGATTAGGAAACTTTGTTTGTCTATTTGGCGATTACATAATATGCTGCTAGTGCTATTTTAGTAAGAGAAGAAGAAGAAGGCGTCCAGAAGGTTGTTTATTATGTGAGAAAAATGCTAACTGGAGCGGAGCTGCGGTACCCACCTATTGAAAAGTTAGCCTATTGCTTAATTTTGGCCTCTAGGAAGCTGCGACCTTACTTTCAAGCTCACCCAATCATGGTTTTGACCGACCAGCCTCTACGGCAAGTTCTGCAAAAGTCAGAGGCTGTAGGCAGATTGTTGAAATGGGCGGTCGAACTTGGGCAGTTCGATATCTCTTACTTGCCACGAGCAGCGATAAAAGGGCAAGCCCTGACTGACTTCATTGTAGAGTTCACTGAACTTCCAGATAGTGAGCAGACTGAAGAGCCTGAGTTTCAAAACTAACCTCCCCCATGGAAGTTATTTACAGATGACTCCTCCAATGAACATCACGCAGAGGCGAGGGTGATCCTGATTACGCATGAAGGGCATCAATTTCACTGCGCAATCAGGTTTGACTTCACTGCTTCCAACAACAAGGCTGAGTATGAAGCATTGCTCTGCTGGGTTACGATTAGCCAGGGACATGAATATAAAGGTACTTGACATCTACAATGACTCTCAGCTGGTGGTAAATCAAGTCATAGGAGAGTACCAGGATCGAGGTTTAAAGATGGTTGCTTATTTAAACAAAACAAAGGATCTATTGACGCAGTTTGACAAGTACACCCTTTAGTAAGTACCTCGCGATTAGAATTCAAATGCTGATGCTTTGGCCAAGTTAGCAAGTGCGAAGGATGTTGATACGCTGAACATAGTGCCAGTTGAACGACTATCTATGCCAAGCATCCAAGCAGAGGAGACCACTCTGGTGATCTAGGTGGCAGATACATGGATGGCACCATACATAGAGTATCTGACGCAAGGCGTGTTACCAACGGACAAAAACAAAGCTAGGACCCTTTAGCGGTAGGCTGCTAGGTATATCCTGGTCGATGGAATCTTGTACCGAAGGGGATACTCAATGCCACTCCTCAGATGTATTTCGAAAGAGAAGGCCAAGGAATTGATGAAAGAGGTACACGAAGGCTTTTGCGGGGACCACGCTGGGGGCAAAGCTTATCAAAAAAGATCCTGAGGCAAGGGTATTTTTAGCCAACAATGAATGAAGACTCAATGGAATCTGTACGGAGGTGTGACAAGTGCCAGAGGTTCTCCAAAATCCCGCGAGCAACCCCTAATGAACTGAAATAGATGCAAAGCCGTGGCCGTTTGCAGTGTGGGGTATAGATTTAATCGGATCTTTGCCCACAGGAAAGGGCGGCATCAAGTATGCTGTGGTTTCCGTCAATTGCTTCACTAAATGGGCTGAAGCCGAGCCACTCGCAACCATAAGGACCAAGAAGGTGCTGGATTTTGTGGTTAAAAACATCGTTTGTCACTATGGATTTCCAAGGAAAGTCATCTCAGATAACGACACACAGTTTGATAGTGATTTATTCATGGAATTTTGCGAACGACATGGGATTATCAAGAGCTTTTCTTTAGTTGCTCATCCCCAAGCAAATGGACAAGTCGAAGCAGTCAATAAAATGCTAAAGGATACTCTGAAGAAAAGACTAGAAGAAGCTAAGGGGGCATGGCCAGAACAATTGCCTGAAGTCCTTTGGTCGTACAGAACTTCCCATCGAACAGCAACATGCCATACTCCATTATCTTTGGCTTATGGGTATGAGGCTATGTTTCCTGTCGAGTTAGATCCACCCTCGCATCGCAGAAGAACGTACGATTAAGGCTCTAATAGCCAACTATTGATGGAATCCCTGGACTTGATCGATGAGAAGCGTAAGCAAGCCTAACTCCGAGTAGCTGCATACCAAAAAAATTCGCCAGGTATTTCAATTCTAAAGTGCGTGAAAGAAAATTCAACGTTGGAGATCTAGTACTTCGAAGAGTTTTCCTAAACACCCGCGACCAGGCTGCTGGAGTACTCGGACCTAATTGGGAAGGGCCTTACCAAATTGAAGAAGTCCTCCATCCAGGCACCTACAAACTTGCTCGCTTAAATGTAGATCTTGTTCCTTGCTATTGGAATGGAGAACACCTGCACAAGTAATTTCAATGAACAATTCTTCTTAAAGAATTGGCTTGTATTAATTTTACTTTTTACAAGTTATGAAAAAGGGTTGGTCATTTTATGTGACTAATCGCTTATAAGTGTAAGATCTTATTGATCACTCGTACATACATGTTTTATCCATTTATTACGAGAAATATAAGGGACTGTGCGCAGCCAGTCATTCTTGCCAATTATTATATTTATTACAAGTATTTGCTCATTACATGTGTTGTTTTGATGTTTTATCATTTTAATTACTTTACTTCGAGCAGTAATGTTCGAACAAGTTTTCGTCAAGGCAAGTGACTAAGGACCTAAAGCTCCTCAATCACTTGGGGGGGCATAAAAGGCATCTAGTAAGCAAGGCATATCGAAAGATATGTAAACACATGAGCAAAACAAGTGAAAGCATGCTAAGGTACTTAGAGTATTTTTTAAAAATTTGTATTTTGTTAAATCAAACCAAAGTACTATGCTAAGTTCGGTCATGCGAACATATGTTATAATAAAATGCAAATATTATAATATCTTAAGGAAACCTTTTACACCGCGAGCAGTTACTGCTCAGATGTAATTGTTTAATTAAAAGTAAAAGCTGCCCATGCAGGCATAAAATTTTAACTAGAAAATTAAAGTGTCTTTACATCACGACCCATAAGTCTTGTAATCAAAAGATAAAAGATAGAAAGGAAAAAGACTAAGAGGCTGGAGGGTCTTGAGGAGCATCCTAGTCAACAGCTGTGCCAGCTTCATTGTCTGCACCATCTATCCCTGTTGCTAGGAAGATCTCTGGGGAAGCAGGAACTTTAGCCCTCTCTTCTTCCTCCAGGCGAATGGCACACTGGGACATTAGAGTCCACCTCAAGTGATCTGACGGGTAGCTGAAGTTGGCCTCCGGTTGTGCTTCCAAAACTCGTAGAAGCAAGGATGGGTGGCTTCCTTATACTTCTCCAAGTTATTGGCTTCAAGTTCCTCCAGCTCCTTCATGCGCTTTTCCAGCTCCTCCGTCTCCTGCCTGCTCGCAGTCAAATCGAGCTCGAGCTGTTTGGATCGTTGGTAGTTGAGTTTGGCGCTTTCCCTAGATTTTTCTTTGTCTTCAATTGATTTCTTCAGGGCGCCCCGACTCTCCAGCAACTCCTCGGTCAAAGTGGCTTTTTGCTCGAGCAGTTCCTCATTCTGCTTGGATAGCTCCGCACTTTTCTCAAGCAGCTCGCCGTTCTGCTTGGTCAGCACATTGTTCTTCTCGAGTAGGTCGGCATTTTTCCCTTCACGCGCTTTCATAGCCTTAGTAAACCTGGTGTCAAAGTTTTTGGTCTGGGACACCAATGCACCTGCACGGCGCCAGCCAGCAGTCATGGTCAGCAATCCCTGCAATCAGATGAAAAGAGTAAGGCAATGCAGAAAATCAAAAGCAAAATATTCAGCATCAGAAAGTAACTTACGCTGACTATCTCATACAGCCCTTGATTGAGTATCTGGTCAGTCTCCATGGACATGATGCCGTCAATAGCCTCTTGACTGCGTTTGTGTTTGGAGAGCTTGTATATTCTCTCCCTGGCTGAGCTAACCATGGAGCTGGATAGGGAGCCTTCGGGCTGTGTGGGCTGAGTGCGGTGTGTTCGACTGGTAGGGTCCTGAGGTGTGGGATGCTGGCCGACACGTGTTGGAGGAGTGGAATTCAGGTCGACCGGAGGTGTTGAAACCGGCTGCTCGAGTGGAGATGGAGGTGGCATGTTTTCCTTTGAAGGAACAGTGGCTGGAGGATCCTCAGTTCGAGCCTTCTTTGAGGCAGTTTTACTGCTCTCCCCCCGAGTCCTCTTGCTGTCTTTCTTTCGGCCTAAAGAAGCAGCGACAGCCTTGTAATTTTCGAATACGTCTTTAGATGACATATCTACATAAAAGGAAACAATACGAGCAGTGAGACAAGATATATAGATGGAACTAAAAATGAAAGTAAAGAGATTATAAGTAAAGTACCCGTGCTACAACTACTGGTCGCTACATTACTTACTGAACTACTTACTGCCTGGAAGAACTCTGCACTTAAGTTTGGAGTATACTTAAAGTTGCCATCCTCGTCAAATAAGTGACAGGGAATTGGCAAACTATCTAAGAGCGAGAGATCAATACCGTTCTCATCTGAAGATTCGTCGATGGGAGCGGGAGGTTCGGTGGCTTTCTTTTTTCCCTTTCCCAGTGGGGCAGGAGGAGCGGCAACTCGCAGGATGCTGGAGGGTTCCCTGATTGTCACTTCACCCGTCCTCCTCCTTTGAGGTTGTGACAGGTCTGGGTGCTGCTCAGGAATCTACTCACCAGTGGCACTTCCCGCTGTTGACTCCCTCACATCTTGGTGAGGTGCCAAAAGCTCGACCAGCCTAAGGTTAGCTTCTGTGACCAGATGCTTGACGTTCTTCTCCATGTCAATCATACTGGCCAAGAGGGCTGATCGGATTTCCATGTCTGGTGTGGGAGCTGGTCGCAGCCATGGGCCTGAAAGGCGCTAAAAATCTAAGGAAAATGCAGGAAAAATTAAAGAAAAATAAACAACCAGGGGTGTTAAAGTATTACCTCCTTGGGTGAAGGCCAGATTGTGGGCAACCATGTACGTAGTCAGGAAGTACTCAAGGTGGTACCTCCCCACATTGGAAATAAAAGTTGTGTCACTCAGGAAAGTACAGGACGTTTCCTGGTGACAGAAGTGGAAGAACCCTGTGTTTTCCTGGTTGGGGTTGGATTTTAGGTCGAACAGATATTTGACCTCGTGTGGTGTGGGGACAGGCCATTTCTTATGGATATAAAGGATATAGAGTGCCGAAAGCATTCTATATCCATTAGGGGTTATTTGAAAAGGAGCGACCCCGAAATAGTTGGCCACTCCTTGGAAGAAAGGATGGAGAGGCAGGATTGCCCCTGCCTCGATGTGATACCTCGACTAGGCGCTGAAGGCGCCTCCAGGAAAATTTGCCCGTTGGTCTTTGGTGGGTTGGACTAGGGTTACCCCAGGAAGTCCGTATTTTTTAATATAATTTGCAATCATCCTAACCGTTACTCGGCTAGAAGGGGTGACGTACCATTCAACATCTGGTTGAATGGCGTTTCTAAGTTGAGCGTGGGTTTGGATGCTAGGGTCGGGGATATTTCTTTCTTGATCGCTGGTCGAGGGAATTTCAGCCCGAGGAGTAGGCTGATTTGAAGGATTGGAAGGTTTCTTTTTCTGGGCTTTAGTTTTTGCTCGACCCATATTTTGAAGGAGGGTCGATGGAGTGTTTGAAGTGGCGCGAGAAAAGGGAATTTCAGGTATTAGTAACGACGGTTGCTCCTCGTCCTCGAGCAATTGGGCTAGCAAGTCATCGTCGATGGGTCTCTCACCTCCCCACGGATCTTGCATGAAAAGCTGCGAACAGAAAAATGGGGAGATGAGAACTTAAAGCCTAAAAGCTTGTGTTGAGAGTTGGAATAACGTTGCTCGCGTATAAAAATTAAGTTTTTATACGGCTAGCAGCATTCTAGAAAAAACACTAAGTCTCTTAAAAATAGTTTGAGAAATAGATTAAAAAGCATAAGTAAAAAGTTTTTCAGAGAAAATTTTTTCGACTCCGAGAAGGCAGGAAAAACCCAGTTTTTCAACTAGCTTAAAAATCAAATTTTTACTTCTATTTTACGCCTTAAATCTATAGTATCGACTACCAAACTGACTCCTAATTCCTATACTACATTATTTCACTTCCTTATCAAGCATCGATCAATATTTGCGTTTACCCCAAAACAGTTTCAGCCAAGAACATTCAAAAGTTCAGAGATAAAAAAAGATAAAAGACAGTTTTGCATGGCATCTCAAATAGCAAAAAGATTCTGGAAACTTACTTGGATGAAAGTTAGAGTATGAGCATGAATGTTTCAAGCGTCTGAGCAAAAAATCCTAGAATCGGCAGTGAACATTTCAAGGTTTTATGAGTTTCTTGGGCTCTGAAGGTTGAGGTTCTTTAAATTTCTTGAAGAAGAGAAGGCGAGTGAAAGGTAAAAAGTAAAAATATGATCTGGGGGTATTATTTATAGTGATCGTAGCGCTGTAAAAGAGATAATCATGGAATTACTTTTTTCAAAGCATGGGGAAGTGAAATAGCCGTCAGAATTTTTTTTGGGAAACCGAAAATACTTGATTAGACATGATTGATCACTTTTTTTGAGAAAGCATGGGCGGCTCTGATAGATTTGGTGGGGTAAGCGAAGAGTTAGTTTCCAAAGTTTACTTTATGCTGGTCGCAGTAAAGTAAACTTGGGGGGCAAATGTGTACCCAAAAATGACTGCTTATGACGTGGCAGGTATTTCTTACACATGGATGACACGTGGAAGAATTGAAATAAGGCGGTGCTGTTCGGTTATCGACCAGCTACACATTGCTTCATCAAGCCTGATTATTAGGTACGACCAGGCTAGTCGTATGATTCGGTTTATTCCCTTATAAGATTGTGATCTTGTAATAATTACATTTATTATTTCATCTTTATTACCTTGATACACGAATATTAAGGAGAGTTAAGGCCCAATGGCCCATGTAACCCCCCTTGAGCCTATAAATATGCATGAAATAACTCAAGGAGGGGACTTTTGATCTTTTGATCTTTTTCCTAAATATTGAGAGAGAGAGAGAGCCTATAGTGCGATAATCCATAGTCTTGTTGTAATTCTCCCAAGGTTTGTGAAACTTAAAGAACCCTAGTTCTTTGATCACAGCATTGGAATTCAATATTAAAAATAGCACTAAGTGGACGTAGGTCATTACCATTCATTGGGGCTGAACTACTATAAATTGTTGGTGTTTCTTCTTTACCATTAGATTAAACTCTTAATTGTCATCTCATTTCCTGTCGTATTTTTGACTCTGTGTTGTTGGCCAAATCGAGGGTCAACAGTCATATGGGACCAAATGCCCTAAACAAATGATTAACAGAATTATATCAGGGCCCATTGCCTAAACACATGACTAATAAGTCACACCGAGGTCTCAGCGCCCTAGGATCTGGGACTAATAAGTCACCCTAGGGCTCATTGCCATATCCTTTGCATAACAAGCCTTGGAGCTGACCTAGTGTACCTGACACTTTAGTTTTCTACGACCATTGGCTCGAACAAGCGTGTAATGCGCTCCTGATTAGATCCAATCATATTGACCAGCGCTCAGCATGCTATTGCCACCCTTAAATCATAAGCCAATGCTTTACGACCAGTGCTCAGTGCTATTGTTGTCCTTGACTAATAAGTCAATGCTTTTCTCAAGTATATAATGCACAACAGACATACATCATATAACAAACATCCATAAATAGAGCACTCAACATGCTTCATCAATAATCATAGGCATATTCATAATCGTGCGCATTTACAGGGGCCAATGCCCAGTCAAAACCATATTCAGTATTCGTTCCAAGCCCTAATCACGTATGTCACATAATGGGTGCAGTTTTCTTACCTCAGGTCCGAGTATAATGTAAAATAAGAATGACCCTCAAGCATGATCTTGATCCTGATCCCCTAGCGATAACCTAGTAACAACCAAGTATAGAATCTCATCAAAATGAGTACATAAAGGCTTCCGAACTGAGTCCTAGCCTCCAGGACATTGAATCCTACTAAACCGGGTAGTAAAATTGACCCTGAGCCCTTAGGTTTGAGTTCCCACACTCAAAACCTCCCTAAGGCCAACTTTACCCTTAAGCGCTGCGACCCCACACCCCCAAGCTGCGACCTGCCTCCAAACAGAGGCCCTTGCCCTTTTCTGCTTGCGCCTCGCGTCACGGCCCGCCTACCAGGCATCGCAGCCCTAATGCCCATTAGCTATGTTCTCTTTTTCGTTAAACTTGGGTTGCGGTTCCCAAGAACAGGGCCGCAGCCCGACCTGAAACTCAGCCAAAAACCTTCATTTTTCCCATTTCAAAACACTCCATAAACCTATCCAAATCCCAAAAACAAAGTTTCCAATCATCTCAATTGCCCAAAACCATCAAAACCCAAGCTTCAAACCACTCAAAACTCATCAAAACATAGAATCCAATTCAAAACTTAAGAAACTTTAGAAAACAGAAACTCAGAAATTCAAAGCTTAGATTACCTTTGATTATATCGTTTCTTTCTAAATCCTTTGGTTAATAAGCTTCCAATCTTTCTTGGAATTACTATGACTCAATCCTTGCTTGAATCCGAGTCCTAAAACTCGAGTTTCCTTCGAAAATGCGACGAATGATAAAAAGGAATAACAGAAGAGAGAGAAAAAGTATTTTGAACGTGTTTTCTTGCTGACAATTTACTTCAAGCTTAAGTAACCTCAAGTAAATCCCAATGCTCAGGGTCCCAAAAATGCCCCCGAGGGTAAAATAGTCAAAATTCCAAGAATTTCATCCTGATCTCACTAACCCCCAATATCATCAAATAATCACTCCCATTACCCAATATCCCGGTAATGTACTAAATACCCAATATACCCCTTGACTCACACCGAGTAAAAAATTGATCTCGTTGTGACTTTCCCACTAGCTTGCTCCCTAGGATCACCTCGTGCTGAGTAACCCAAATATATCCACATAATAGTGTGGTCTCACACATATGCCAAATATACCCATAAAGGGCCAAATTACGAAAATTTCCCTTTTAATAAGAAACAGGCCCACATGTTTAATTAATACACCTAAACATGCATATCAAGTCATATAATAATATAACTCACATAATCACATATTTACACGCATATAAACACATAAACATGTAATTTCCATAATTTTCCATCTTGGCCCCCTAATAAAGGCCACAAGCCTTATTATGTAATTTGGGACGTTACAAGAACCATTCTTGGGACTTCAAATACACCTTTTTCTTCACGAACGATTTTCTGACTCGGAACAACCCGGCCCTGATCCTCGACTTCTCCAGGGTTGGTGAGTATCTACCCATTCATTTTATTTTTCATGTTTTCTGGGTTCTTTTGTGTTCTGCACTTAGCCATTTTTTTGAATAGGCCCATTCCGCTGAACTCATTACATCCAACTCTTCGAGGATCATCTTCAGGCAATGAAATCCCTCCCAGACCAAGATATGGACCTTAGCCTCCTAGCGACGTAAACCAATCTCATTGGGTCGAGGCTCCTTATCAAGGGACAAAGAATCAACAACCTTGAGTTGACTAAGTACCGCCCATCTAAGAAGTCTCGGGAGTTGGTGTCCCGTCACATTAACTACATTGATGGGCAAGCTCGGGCGATTTTGCACCAGCAGCTTGCAGAGGAATGGCTGGAAAACATGCGCGCCACTGAAGAAGCCTGAGAAGCCCAGGAGGATCGGGAGCTCGAGGAAGAGCTTTAGGCGGGTATAGAGGTCTTTCATCTTGCTCCAGGCAAACTACCCCTCACTCTAAACTATGCTCCCCGTGTAGGGGATAGGATAAGTCCTGAGCAAGTTTGGGTTTCCCCTGTTCTCCTTCACTGTGGCCAGATTTCACATCAGTGTTGGACTAGGGAAGAGTTTCAGGACTATTTAAATGTGACAGACATGTACCTCCACTGCTTGAGGAGGCAGTTGCCTCCTCGAGGCTTTGTACCCTTAGATCGAGTGACATCTTTCAACTCTAATTGGTTATGCCAATTTGGAACTAACATGAGTTATGAGATCGGATACAGGATAAGACACCCTCAATGCCTACACCGAGGCTCGACTCATGGTGGGCCTTCGAGGAGCCTATGTTACTGCATTACACTATTGTGGAATATACACTAACTATTTACTTGTTCTTGCAGATCATATGGGACTAGTTGATATTGCTCGGTCCACCTTGAAACTAGGAGCACCCCCAAGCTCTTCATGGCAGGGGGTTTTCATGTCCTCGGGAGCATCCAAAACTTTCTTCACCAGCTAAGAGGCATAGAGTTCCCACTCCCCCTGCAAATATTCCTGCGACGAACTTGCCCCCGATCTTGGAGACCCTTTCCTCACCCGCGCCACACGAGGTGGTCCAAGGATCGGACCAAGAGGTGGCACCACCCCGTGCCAGAGAGGTACAAAGGGGCCCTGCTGAAGCAATATGAGTGGATGCTTCAACATTTTGAAGCGAGGATGGAGGAAGGCAATTAAACTCTCCACGAGACCGCAAAGGCCCTTCACCAACTGAAGCCACCCAGAGAGAGACCAATCATTTTTCTGATAGGTCAGACCGAGTTGGAGACCTTATTCTCTACCAAGCTAGGGGAGATTGTCGCCACTCTCGCCGTCGAGCTCCTTCAGGGGGTTAGTTCCACTATGTGTGAGCTGACCACCCGTAGTTTCGCCCAACTAGGCGACGACAATGAGGCTTCTCTCATGGCCTCGAGTTGATATGCCTCTATCTAGGTAAGTCATTAATTCTCTACATTCCTTTTTAATTCAGCACTGCTTGAGCTAATCTTTTCCTTTCCTATAGTCTGCCTTGGCTTGCCAATGCTTGGTATGCATCATGATGGAGAAATCTTATCAACTCCAATGATCCCAGGACAAGGTAGCCTCCCTTAAGGAAAAGCTCTAAGGCCCTCAAGAAAAGCTTGCTCGAATTCAGGTTGCCCTGGAAGCCGAGCAAAAACACTCTTAAGAGCATGAAGAAGCTATCCAAAAGGCCACCGAGGGCATGTGACGGGCCCAAGAGGAGGCAAAGAGGGCCACAGCCGAGGTCGGCTAGGGGTCCTTGAAAACTCCCAGCTTTAGGCTTAGATTAAGGAGGTCATCGACCGGGCTGAACTTGGTGAGAGGAAATCCCTTCAAGCCATGGAGATGAATAGGTCCTCTCAGCGTCAGTGGACATTCTTAAGAAGGAAGTCGAGACTATCGCTGAGGACTCCTTCTACGTGGCATGGTACCACAACCAAGGTATGAGTTTGGACTTAACTGGAGAGCCCGAGAAGTATAGTCTCCTCTTCGAAGAACGTCTCCAAGCGACCCAGGCTGCGGAAGCTGCTCTAGTTGCCGAGGTAGCCCAAAAGGCTCAGGCAACCGAGGCGATCCAGTCTACCGAGGTGATCCAGTCTACCGAGGTGACCACCTCTGCTGAGGTAGCTTAAGTGGCTGAGGAAAATCTAACTGCCAAGGCGGTCCAAGCTGCGGTTCACCAGGCAGGGAGTGCTTCGAGGACAGACCCGACCACGGACCTAGTGGAGGAGGTTCCCTAGGACTGCTGAAGTTCAGGGCCCCGAGTAGTTGTCACCATTTATGTTTTTATTAATGTATGTTTATATTTTGTACAGACGATACAATGCATTTCCTTAAAATGGGTTTTTTATCCCCCTGATGCAATCGACCATTTAGTGTTGCTCTAAAGGCACGCAATCCTCGAGTGTAATTTTAACGCTTTGTCAAATGGTCACTTGACGTGGCCCTACATCTTCAAGTTCCAACGACTCAGAACGGGACTTGCCTGTGGTACTTAGAGCATGAGGATTTTCCTTTAGTTCATCGTAACATTACATTCACGAGAACAAGAACGCTAGGTCTTGTTTAGTTTGATTTGGTTCTATAAATTCAACGTAGCATGATTGCCACGAGAACAAGAACTCAAACCATTTTAAATATTTTATTTGGTTCTATAAATTCAATGAACATGATTACCACAAGAACAAGAACTCAAGTTGTTTTAACTATTTGATTTGGTTCTATAAATTCAACGTAACATGATTGCCACGAGAACAAGAACTTAAACCGTTTTAAATATTTGATTTGGTCCTATAAATTCAACGTAACATGATTTTCATGAGAACAATAACTTAAACCATTTATAGGTGATTTCCAGCATTTATTGTCTCTTGTAGGCTTGTAGTCCTAGAAGTAACTTTAATGCGAAATTTAGCATTAATCTAACACAGCTCAGCGTCCTCAAGTTCCTACGACTCAAGATGGAGCCAACTTGTTGTACTCGAACCTTTAGATGTTTAGTGTTTTCCCAGGCTCAGAATCCTTGAATTAACTTATCGTCCTCCTGTGTCTTCGTAGTCCAAAGACTCAGGTTTTCAATTCTTGCACACCATCTACCTGTCCCCCGAGTAGGCAATACCCAGAAGGTCAGTCAGGGGCTTTAACTTTGCCCCCTGAGTTTATATCTCGGGGCTCCCATTCATCTTTCAAGACAACCCCCGGGCTTGATATCCTCGAGAGGTGATGTTAATCCGTACTAGCGCTACTAAGGATTACTTTTAGGGTTTACTCCTTCAAGTATTTAGCTCAGATCGCGACAACGGGTCAAGACTATGACTCGGTCAGGGGTTCCCAGGCGCGATGTCCACGGGAGGTGTCTGAGTACAAATGACTCGGGCACCCGTTCACATCTCGAAGATTAGGATCTGGTTATTACTCCTCGAGCGCGCACTATCCTTGGGAGGTAAGCTAAATCTCTAAGTTCGTGTTACTGGATGTTTTACGATGGGTTTTCTCTAGGAGTTTTAGCTATGGGATCCCGCGACACTAGGGATGCTTCACTCATTGACTAGCTAAGCTCCCCATGTCATGGAATTCTCGACGTTATAATATTCAAGGCATTCTGAGGACTTGGGCATAACTCCTCGGACGCAGTGTCCACGGGAGGCATCCCAAGTCTGCCCCGGGACCAAGCACTGAGTACTCGGTCTTTCATTCACATCTTGAGATCAAGGACTTGGTCAGAGCTCCTTGGGCTCGATTTCCACGGGAGATACCAAAAGTCTATTCTTGTGCTACTAAGATTGTATAATTTCTAGGTGCTAAGCCCTATTCTGCTTGGAACAAGCTTAGTCTCCTAGGCTAGACTCGATTAGCTTCCTAGGTTTTTATATACTTGGGGGTGGCGACACTAGGCTTACTTCGCTTGACAAGCTTAGTTTCCTCGGTCGTTCCTCGCAAGTTGTGACGCTGTCCTAACTCCATGCCCCTAAGTGATCGGAGACTAGTCTCCGTTCACTTGTTCAGGCCAGTGAGCGGGTGTTCTTATACATAGCATTAATAGAATAAAGGAAACCAAAAAAATATAAGCAGACGATCAATTTCTTACCGTGTTTTATATACATGGTTTTCATTAAATGTGCCCGAAGGCTACAAGGGATACTACAGAAATTAAAAAGGTTCATTGCTCATATTACTAGTAATACCAGTGAAGATGCTTGACATTCCAGGCATGGGGGATCAATTCCCCACTTATTCGGGCCAACTTGCATGTTCTCGGGCATACAACACTCTCGACTTGTTACGGGCCTTACCAATTAGGTCCTAATACTCCTACACCGGGGTCTCGGGTGGCTAAGAAAACTCTTCGCAACACTAAATCTCCGATCCCAAACTTCACATCCTTCACTTTAGAATTGAAATACCTAGCTACCTTCTGTTGGTAGGATGCTACTCGAAGCTGAGAAGCTTCGCGTAGCTCCTCCATGAGGTCTAGGGATTCCCATAGTAAAGGTCGGGTCGTACGTATCTTGTCAATGCGTGGAGATTGCTGCCTCAACTGGGAGCATAACCTCATATTCACAGGCCATTGAGAAGGGCGAATGGCCGATGGAGGTCTTGGCAGTAGTGCGGTAGCTCCACAATTCCCTAGGCAACTCCTCGAGCCAAGCTCCTTTGGCCTGTTCTAGTCTTTTCTTCAAAGTGTACTTGAGTGTCTTGGCCGTTTGCCTGTGGATGGGCCACATAGGAGAAGCTCTTGATAACTCCATGCCATTGACAGAAGTTCCTGAATACTTCACTGTCAAACTATAATCCATTGTCGAAGACTATCTTCCTCGGGAGCCTGTATCGGCAAACTATATTCTTAATGACAAAGTACAAGGCATTTTTATAGGTGATCATAGTGAGTGGCTTGTCCTTGACCCACTTCATGAAGTAGTCAACGACCACTATGGCATACTTCACTCCTCCCTTTCCAGTGGGCAGGGACCCAATAAGGTCTATACCCCAGACAGCGAAAGGCCATGGACTAGTCATCTGCGTAAGCTCATTTGGAGGTGCTTGGGGGATGTTCGCGAAGCGCTAACACTTGTCGCATTTCTGGACATAATCCATCGCATCTCCATTCATGGTGGGCCAAAAGTATCCTTGCCTCAAGATCTTTTTGGAAAGGCTTTGCCCCTCAGCGTGGTCTTCGCAAAAGCCCTCGTGTACCTCTCGGAGTATCAGATTGGCTTCTTGCTTGGAGACACATCAGAGCAAAGGTAAAGAATAACCTCGTTGATATAGTTTACTGTCCATGATTATGTATCGAGGTGTCTGATAGAGCAGCTTTTGAGTTGCCTTCTTATCTTGGGGCACCTCCCCGGATACAAGATACCTTATTATTGGCTCCATCCACCCATCTTGCGGTTGTATAGCTTCCACCTCGTCGAGAGCTGAGATGCTCGAAGCATCCAAGTAGTCAATGGGGACTACGTTGATTAACTCAGCATCTTTGGTGGTGGCTAGCTTGGCTAAGGCGTCAACATTGGAATTTCGCTCTCGTAGCACCTGCTGAATAGTGAATCTTTTGAAGTTATGTAGCATTTCTTGAGACTTTTCCAGATACGTTGCCATTTGTTTCCCTGAGCCTAGTACTCTCCGAGTACTTAGTTTACCACGAGTTGAGAATCGCTGAAAAATCTCGAGGCCCTTGGCCTTGAGCTCGAGTGCCACTTGGAGCCCAGCAATTAAGGTTTCGTACGTCACTTCTATGCCCCTCGGGGGAAACCAAAATGAGCCCAGCTCCGACACCATTTCTGTTTGAATACCCGTCTGCATACAACTTCCAGGCTGGTCTGACCACTGGGACACCTTCGGGCTTCTCATGATTCCCTGTACACTCGGTGATGAAGTCGGCTAGTGCCTAACCTTTTATAGAAGTACTCGGATGGTAGGTGATGTCGAACTGACTCAGCTCCATCGACCACCTCAAGAGTCTTCCCAATTACTTTGGCTTTTGAAGGAATTGCATAAGGGGATGGTTTGTGAGGACTTTAATTGGATGCGCCTGGAAGTAGAGTCTTAGCTTTTGAGAAGCCACCATTAGGCAAAAAGTTAAATTCTCCATCAATGGGTACCTAGACTCTGCATCGAGGAGTCTTTTGCAAACGTAGTAGATGGGGTGCTGAACACGACCTTCCTCCCGCACCAATGAAGCACTGATAGCATTCTTTGAGATAGCCATATAGAGCAGGAGAGATATTTCGTCTACTGGCTTGGACAAGAATGAGGGAATTGCCATGTGCGCCTTGAGCTGTTGGAATGCCTGTTCGCACTCTTTCGACCATTCAAATCTCTGACTTCCTCGAAGAACATTAAAGAAAGGGATACACTTGTCCATTGCCTTGGAGACAAAACAGCTCAAAGCTGCGATCCTCCCTGTCAGGCTCTAAACGTCTTTATGTTCCAAGGAGGCGACATGTCGATTGGGGCCTTGATCTTCTTGGAATTTGCCTCAATTCCCCGAGCACTGATGATAAAGCCTAGGAACTTTTCGGAGGCAACCCTAAATGTGCACTTTTAGGGATTTAATTTCATTCTGAATCGATGGAGCACCGAGAAAACCTCCGATAAGTCGCTCACATGGTCGGGATGTTGGGAATAGTACCCTTAAAGAAATTGTAGTTGACAAATGTTTTAAATGAAGTAAATAATTGAATTGAATTATTATATATATAGACTATGTCCGATATTATATGATAATATTAAGTGAATACCAGAAAATTCCAAAGTTTATCTATGTGGTCTTAATCTCATATTGGTATGAGAGGATCGAGATTAAGATAATAAACTTAAAATAGTTCGCAGTAAAATAAAGTTAAGGAATCTTTAGTTTAATTACTGCTAGTACGGTCCACTAGTGTTATGAATCCATGTGACCTAGATTCGAGTTACTAGTGTAGTAGGACACTTTAGTGGAGGTACTTTGCATGCTGAGAGTATGTAGAACTGGACCAGATGTGCTTTGTCAATACTTGTTTAAACACCGTTTCATAGTATTAATCAAACAAATCAAACGATGATCATATACACGACGGTCTTAATCCTGAGGTTGCTATGAAATCCTATATGTGTTATCTGATCCTTTGATTCATGTGTTAAGGTTTGTTAGAATGATTTGACTAAGAACAATTGTTTTGGGGACCCAATGATGTATATGGTTGGGGACGTAGTTTAACAGATATGAAATCTATACCTTCTTATAGATTGAATAATGGTTCCCTATACCTTCTTATGAAATCAATGCCCCTACCGCGAGCCTTCTACGCCCAGCCGAGCCTCATCGTCGGACCACCTGCTACCACCGCACCATTGGTACACACCTAGTGTGTTGTTACCATAAATATATTTTTAATTATTCATTTAATTAAAAATTAGAAATGGAATTAAAATGGTTTCAATTTGGAAATTTCTTTAATTGAAATAATGTTTATTATTTATCTTAATTAAAAATTTATTAAAATTAAATTATTTAATTTTATTTTTTGAATTAAATTACCCAAATTCAAATTGGGCCTAAGAAACTTTTGGGTGTTAAAACCCAAAGTTTAATTATTTTAAAAGTTTGTTTAAAATAATTAAAAGTTGTATAATTCAAAATGGATATGGTAAATGGTGGTATTGGCTCAACAAGAATACATCTCAAGGTTCAAGATCAAAGTGTTCTTAATCAAGCCTTAGTTAGTCTAGGTTCCATTTTCATGTATATTTTTGCAAGTGTTGTAATTTTTCTAGAAATACCCAAAAGTTATTGTTATTCCCATTTCCTGCATGGACTCGGGACCTTCGTCTAGGCCCATTGTCAGGGGCTGTGTAAGCATATGGGCCCGGCCCAAGGCCTCTTGGTACGGAAATGTCCGAGAGGGGTATGGGCCGGGAGTGCATGTTTGGGCCCATTAGAGGAGTCCGGCATGGCCCTCCGGTTTCTATCCTCCGGGACGGTCGTCCGGGGGATGTATAGATCATTCGAACCCCCCACGATGTACGCGCTCTGGTCCTGGACCCTGGTACGGTCCGGGCCTGTGGTAAATGAAGAGGGACAAAGGTAAACGAACCCGGATCACCTCATCCCTGGTTGGAGGGGTCAGGCGTCCAGGATCCTGAAGCCGCCCCCCTCCCGTGGGCGTTGTCCCCACTTTTCACCTGCAGAAAAGGCCACCTCGGGATTGCACGTCATTGTTTCAGGTCTACGCAGCCAAGTACTCTGACTGGTCTTGTCTCCTGAATCTACCTCGTAACTCAAGGTGTCCAGACCAAAAGCACCGTTTTGTCGGGCAAGATATAGCTCTTGAGTCAACTTGTTGGGCCTTAGCTGATCTGGGTTTCATATATGTTGTATCTTTTGTATTGGGCTTCCACTAGAAAGGCCAAGAATACCCGTGTCTTCAATGGGCCCGGGTCATACCCGGCCCAAATCCAGTATTCCCATAAGCCTATAAATACAAGCTACAGAACACTGTGAAAGGGATCTCTCTTCACCTAAGATACAGTAACTCAGTCAAAATATAGAGGAAAACTCCATTGTAAAAGGTTTTTCAAGCTCTAATACTATAGACTTGTGGACTAAGGCTAGTTAACGCCCCAACCACGTAAAAACCCCGTGTTAATCTTCTGCTTTCACTACAATCATCCTTAAGTTATGTTTATTAATATAGTTACCGAAAATCTCGGTTAACAGTTTGGTGCTTTCATTGAGAGTAGAAGGAAGCTAGTGCTAATGACATACCTTTGCTACAATGGTGAACACACGACACACAACCTTCGACCCTAGCAATCCAGAGCAGGGCAACAGAGACCCGCTGCCTTCACAGCATATCCCTTAGGATCTGCCTGAGAACGCGCCTCCTTAAACATCTCACCAAGACGAGTCACAAGACTACGAGGGTGGGACAGAATCCGAAGAGGAAAACGAGGAGGAATATTATGAAGAGGAAAATGAAGGGGAGTACCACGACGAAGCTGCGGATCCCAAGACCCCCGAAAGAAAGCCCGATCAGCAGGACTTGGAGGTGACCAGACTAAGGCGGCAAATCCTGGATCGCTGAACAAGCAGAGGCGCATCGACGGATGCAAGAGTCTCTCCAAGCCCTGCAGGCACTCATGGCCGCGTAGGGTCCGGCAGCCAATCCCACAACTGGCCCACTTCTAGAGGCGCAACAGCCTACTCCACGAAAGCGAGCCAGAGTCCCCGGAGGAGCCAGCCCGGCCCCTCCCCTGGAGCCTTTTCCTGAGCCAGCTCCAGGAAACCCGGACAGGGAGCGACAGAAGGCCGGTGGAAAGACCCGGGAAAAGACCACCCCGTCGTGAAAGTCGGGACCCATTCCCGGCCACTCCCTAGGAAAGAAAAGGTGCGCCCCGTCCCAGGACGAGGCCACCCAATCGATCCGCAAAGGACGCGGCCCCGGCACACCCCAAAGCGAGACGGGCGGGAAGGGTCTCTACACCCGAGTGCCTCGGTTAACAAGAACCGTCGGGAACGACCTCCCCGCGATGAACGTCATGCCCTCAGTTCAGGAGACGACACTTCCCGGATAGACTTACGCGATGGGCTGAACGCTCGGAAGGAGCGGGCCCGCAAGGAAAAGATCCTCCCCCGTGGTGGTGACCTCAGGAACAACATCAATGACGGGAGGAACGAGAGAATCCCCCTAGAAGACGGCACGGCCAGGCAGCTCATGGAACAGATGGCCGCGTTGAAAAAGGTCACGGATCGCCTGGTCTGCAAGCAAGAAGGCGCGGACACCGACTCCGATGAAGAAGATAAAGAGCCCTGCGCAAGGCACATCCTGGACGCCGTACTCCCCAAGGGGTTCAAGATGCCAAGCCTCACCGCCTATACTGGAAACACCGACCCCAGGGACCATCTGTCCCGATACAACTGACTCATGACAGTGGCCCATGTCAGCGACGACTGCAAGTGCCTCTGCTTCTCAATCACTTTGGGCGGTCCCGCTGAAGAGTGGTGGAAGAGACTTAAGTCGGGGTCCATCCAATCCTGGTCCGGGCTACAGTCAGCATTTCGAAAGCAGTTCGTGGCCGCCATGAGGATGGATATGCAGATCAGCGCTCTCGCAAATATCAAGCAGCTCCCCGCGGAGACACTGAGGGCCTACATCCAACGCTTTACTGAAAAGGCCTCCAAGATGAAAGTAGACGACGTATAGCGCCTGGTGGCATTGCAGTCCAGAATCTGGGCCGGGTCCCCCCTATGGGATGACATGCAGCGTAGCAAGGCCGCTACCCTGGAAGAGTTCATCAGGAGGGCCCAAGGATTCATCAACTGGGAAGATGCCTAGATCCAGGCCTTCGGGTGGCCCCCTGCTCCACATCCCGTCCCCCAGACGCTCCCGGGGTATGGGGGACTGTTCCCGACGCAGTCCTACACCGCATCCCCCGTTGCCCCGGGACCGGCCGTTGCTCCCGGATTCAGCTACACACCTACGGTGTACGGCCTTGCCACTTCAGGGTACGCCCCGGCCCAATCCACCCACTTCTCCGGTTATGGCGTCGTGCCGGCGGGGCAGAGCATGGCCCCTGTCGTGGCCCAGCAGTCACAAACAGGAGTGACTGAGGCGAGCGTGAACCCCTCCCAAGGGAAGCGATCGGGCAAAGGCTAGAACCAGCCCGAGCCGGTCAAGAAGGGGAAGAGGGGCTACAAACCCCAATATTCAGAATACACCAACCTAGTGGACACCAGGGAAAACATCTATCTGGCGACAGAAAGGGCGGTTCACTACCGGAAGCCTAACCCCATGTTCAAAGGGGGAAGGAATCCGAGAGACACCAGCAAAAGGTGCGCCTATCACAAGGATGTGGGCCACACCACTGATGAATGCAGGCAGCTCAAGGATGAGATTGAAAATCTCATCAAGCTGGGGCACCCCCTCGAGTTGACGGATATGTGACAACCATCTCGGGCGGACCTCACCTGGGAGGGCCATCCAGAAATGACCAAAAGCGCTACCTAAGCGAGCTGGACCATGACCAGGAGGTGTGCGCCCTTGTCCAGGCTCCAGCTCAGCGCCCTAAGTTGATAAACCTCCCCATCACCTTCACGGAGGACGACGCCCGCAACGTCCACTTTCCGCACCACGACCCGCTGGTTATAGACGCTCAAATCGCCAACAAGTTGGTGTCCCGCCTGTTGGTGGACGACGGAAGCTCCATCAACCTGTTGTTCAAGCCCGCTTTCACCACCATTGGCTTGACGGAAGCGGATCTGGCCTCGTGCCCGACCCAGATTTATGGCTTCAATGGAGATGCACTCCTCCCCATGGGAAAGATCCAGTTGCCGGTTACGCTAGGTAGTGAATTGCAGCACTCGTTCAAGTTCTGCACCTTCGTAGTGGTGGACTGCCCCACCGCTTACAATGTCATCTTTGGCCGACCTGCATTGGTCGAGTTCGGGGCCATCACCTCCATCCGCCATCTGTGCATGAAGTTCCCATGTGACAGCGGAGGGGTAGGGACCGTTCGGGGAGACCAGAAGAGCGCCTGGAAGAGTTACCATGTGTCAGCCCGGCCCATATACATGGTCTGGGAAGAGCCCGTCGAACCAATTCCCCTCCCGCCTGCTGAGAGGATGGTCCAGGAAAAGGACGACTTGGACCTGCGGATAGGGGACGACCGCGTTCTAGAGCCAATGGACGAAATGGAAGAGGTGTGCATCAGCGAAACCGATCCGACCCGGATCATCCAAGTCAGAAAAAGTCTGCCAGTAGACATTTGGGCCGCCATCATTGCCTTAGTTAAGGGAAACCAAGATATCCTGGCCTGGTCCCACTCAGACATGACTGGGATCGACCGCAATGTCATTTTCCACGCGTTAAGTATTGACCCAAACGCGACCCCGGTCCGCCAGAAACGCAGGCCTTTGGGGACAGAGAGGGCCGAGGCCCTTAAGCTGGATGTTGAGAAGTTGTCTTCCATCAACTTCATATGCGAAGCTGTGTACCCCGTGTGGCTAGCCAATCCCGTCTTGGTGCCGAAGCCGAACGGGACATGGAGAACATGCATTGACTTCACGGACCTCAACAAAGCCTGTCCGAAGGACTGCTTCCCACTCCCCCGGATCGACCAAATGGTGGATGCTACGTCCGGGTACGAGATCTTGAGCTTCATGGACGCTTACTCCGGCTACAATCAGATCTCTATGCACATGGCAGATCAGGAGCACACCAGTTTCCAAACCGACAAGGGAATCTACTGTTACATAGTCATGCCGTTCGGACTGAAGAATGCCGGAGCAACTTACCAAAGGCTCGTCAATCGAATGTTTCGGGCCCAGTTAGGGCGAAACATGGAGGTATACATCGATGATATGCTGGTCAAGTCCAAGACATCCCGGAAACATTCGAACGACCTGGCGGAAGCTTTCGCAGTCATCCGGAAGTACGGGATGAAGCTGAATTCCAAAAAGTGCACTTTCGGCGTGGCCTCCGGGAAGTTCCTGGGCTTCATAGTGAGTTTGCGGGGAATAGAAGCCAATCCAGATAAGATCAAGGCACTGATTGACATGGCCTCTCCCCAGAAACACAAGGACGTGCAAAGCCTGATGGGGCGAGTAGCCGCTTCGTTTCCAAAGCCACGGACAAGTGCGTCCCGTTCTTCAACGTCCTTCGGGGAAGCCAGCGCTTCGAATGGTCGCCCGAATGTGAAGAGGCCTTTCGAAAGCTGAAAGAACACTTGGCCTAAGCCCCAATCTTGGCGAAACCGGTAGAAGGGGAGCCCCTGTATCTGTACCTAGCCGTGACTAAGCACGCAATCAGCGCCGCGTTGGTACGAGAAGAAGAAAGGACACAACTCCCGGAGTACTATGTGAGCAAGCGGTTGCTAGACACTGAGTCTCGGTACCCATGGATCGAAAAGCTGACTTTCTGCCTACTGATGGCGTCCCAAAAGCTTCGACCATACTTTCAGGCCCATGCCATAAAGGTCTTAACCAACCATCCCCTGCGGCAGGTTTTACAGAAGCCCGAGTCATCGGGAAGACTTCTGAAGTGGGCCATGGAGCTGAGCCAGTTCGATATATCCTACATCCCCAGGGTGTCCATCAAGGGACAGGCCCTGGCCGATTTTATCGTTGAATGTTCTGGGATTTCTCCGGAAGACAATATTCCAGAAGCCCCCGCGACGCCCGTGTGGAAAGTCTTCGTGGACAGAGCCTCAAACGAGAATGGGGCTGGGGCCGGGATCATCTTGGTGTCACCGCAGGGGCACCAGTTACAAAATGCCCTCCGTTTCCAGTTCAAAGCGTCAAACAATGAAGCAGAGCATGAAGCTGTCCTAGCCGGCCTGCGCTTGGCCCGGGAGGTAGGGGCAGCGAACCTGGAAATTTACAGCGATTCCCAGCTAGTCGTTAGACAAATCTCAGGGGAATATCAGACTAAAGGAGCGATAGGATGGCAACATACGTGACTCAAACGAGGGAAATGCTACAGGCGTTCACAAAGCACACCATCCGCCAGATCCCCCGGGAACAGAATGTCTTCGCGGACACACTAGCAAAGCTGGCCACCGACGCCGAGTCAGAGCTTGCCGGATTTGTCCCCGTCAACCATCTCCCCGTCCCAAGCATCCGGGCCCCCGCGGTCCACGCCGTCGATCACTCCACTTCCTGGATGGGACCACTCATCCATTATCTATCTGCCGGGGAGGTTCCAAGCGACCGGGCCGCTGCCAGGAAACTCCAGTACAAAGTCCACCGATACGTCATGATGGACGGAAAACTCTATCGCCGGGGTTTATCCATGCCTTACCTCAGGTGTGTATCTGGGACTGAGCTGGGCGCCATCATGCATGAGGTGCATGAAGGATTTTGCGGAGATCACACTATCGGGCCCAGCCTGTCCAAAAAGATCCTGCGCCAAGGGTACTTCTGGCCAACCATGAAGAAGGACTATATTGAATACGTCCACAAGTGCGAACAGTGCCAGAGGTACGTGAAGGTCCCACGGGCCCCCCCGACAGAGATAACCTTGATGCACAGCCCCTGGCCCTTCGCAGTGTGGGGGATCGATCTCGTCGGGTCTCTCCCGACTGGGAAAGAAGGGGTAAAGTAAGCCATCGTGGCCGTGGACTACTACACGAAGTGGGTTGAGGCGGAGCCCATGAGCACAATCACTTCCAAAAAGGCCTTAGACTTCGTCATCAACAACATAGTGTGTCGGTATGGCCTCCCCTACAAAATCGTGTCTGACAACGGGAAGCAGTTCGACAGCGCCCACTTCACGGATTTTTACGAAAGGCACGGTATAGCGAAGAGCTTCTCCGCGGTTGCCAGGCCCCAGGCAAACGGGCAGGCAGAAGCCGTGAAAAAAATCCTAAAGGGGACGCTGAAGAAAAAACTCCAGGCCTGTAAGAGCAAATGGCCCGAGGAACTGCCCCGCGTACTATGGGCTTACCGGACGACCGAGAGGATGTCAACCGGACACACCCCTACTCTATGGTCTATGGATGCGAAGCCGTCATCCCAATCAAAATGACTGTCCCGTCCCACCGATGCGAGACGTACGATCCCACCCAGAACCACGCCTTACTCCAAGAATCACTAGATCTCATCGAAGAGATCCGGGAAGAGTCGCAGGTACAGCTGAAGATGTACCAAGGCAAGATCGCGCGACACTTCAACTCCAAAGTCAAGAGCCATAAGTTTGGAACTAGCGACTTGGTCTTGCGAAGAGTCTTCCCTGCTACTCAAGATCTGGGAGTGGGGGTTCTGGGCCCAAATTGGGAGGGGCCATATGAGATCCAACACGAGGTGTGCCCCGGAACCTACCGCTTAAAGCGGCTCGATGGCTCGGAAGTCCCGCGAGCCTGGAACGCGGAGCACCTCCGTAAATACTATCAATAGTCAGGGAGCCTTTCCCAGTTTAATATTTTCATTGTAAATAATGTACGCCTCAGGGTGAACCTTTTTCAAACAATGAAAATGACGTGTGGAAAACGTCATAAAGAAATATTGTGAAACCATGCTAATCTTTCTCAAGTGACCCCAGACCCGTCTCCGCTCACTTGCGGGGGGTATCCCGGGTGTAAGCAAACACCTGGCGGGGTGCAAGCTTAGGCTAGTCCTGGCTCGGACCACCAAGGTCCGGGTGACTCAAACCCCAAGGTCCCACCCTGGACGAATGATGTCCGGGGGTATAAAATAAAAAGGACCGAGCCGGAGGCCGGTCCCACCCCGGACGAACAACGTCCAGGGGTATAAAACAGAGGACCGAGCCCAAGGCCGGTCCCACCCCGGACGAACGATGTCCGGGGGTATAAAATAAAGAGGACCGAGCTGGAGGCCGGTCCCACCCCGGATGAACAACGTCCAGGGGTATAAAACAGAGGACCGAGCCCAAGGCCAGTCCCACCCCGGACGAACGATGTCTGGGGGTATAAAATAAAGAGGACCGAGCCGGAGGCCGGTCCCAACCCGGACAAACAACGTCCGGGGGTATAAAATAGAGGACCGATCCGAAGGCTGGTCCCACCCCGGACGAACGATGTCCGAGGGTATAAAATAAAGAGGACCGAGCCGGAGGTCGGTCCCACCCCGGGCGAACGACGTCCGGGGGTATGAAGTGAAGGAGCAAGCCGGAGGCTGGTCCCACCGCGGACGAACGATGTCTGGGGATATAAAAAAGAGGACCGAGCCGGAGGCCGGTCCCACCCCGGAAAAACGACGTTCGGGGGTATAAAACAGAGGACTGAGCCCCAGGCTGGTCCCACCCCGGACGAACGATGTCCAGGGATATAAAATAAAGAGGACCGAGCCGGAGGCCGATCCCACCCCGGACGAACGATGTCCGGGCGTATAAAATAAAGAGGACAGAGCCGAAGGCCGGTCCCACCCCGGATGAACGATGTCCGGGGAAAAAAATAAAAAGGACCGAGCCCAAGACCGGTCCCACCCCGGACAAGCGATGTCCGGGGGTATAAAACGAAGGACCGAGCCCAAGGCTCGTCCAGTTCGGACAATTGATGTCTGGGAAATAGAAGTATCCGGTTTGCCCCAGGGGAAAGCCATGGCCTAAAACTGATAAAAGGAGAACAAAGCTCCAAGTTAAACTAAGCCCCGAGGGCCCTGGACTTGGTGCCAGGATTAAAAACTTGGAGAGTTAAGTCGTTGGGTCTAGTCCAGGCCGTTGGAACCGGAACTAAACCCTCACAATCAATTAATCGCGGCAACAGAATGAAATTTCTACTCGGAATAACGAAAGGAAGCCTACATAAAAACCAGAGAAGGTAGCAGTGTTCTAAATTTAATTACAAGCCAAAAACACTAATAAAATTACAAGGCCAGGGTTCGGGCCTACAACTCATCTGCCCGGAGGTCCGCATCCTCCTTCTCCTTGGCCTCGATCTCGGCCCGCTTTGACTCCGGATCAGGGAAGACAAGGAGGTTCATACTCTTGTCCTTGCACCAGGCCATGTAGATGGCCTCGTCAAAAGGGACATCCAGCAGGCCCTCGGCCTCCTCCTTTTCACGACGGGTTGTTTCGTGCGCCGCCTTCTCCTGAAGCAGAGAATCGCCCAGTTCGCTGACTCAGACCTTCAAGGCCTGGATCTCCTCCTTATCCAAGACGGACTGAGCCGCGACTGTCTCCAAAAGTGTCGCTCGTTCATCGGCCTCCTTCGATTTCCGGGACAACTCCTCTTCCAACCCGGCCTTGGCACGGTCGAGCTCCTCGCGCTCTGTCTGGGCACGGGCCACCTCCCGGCCAAGAGCCTCCTTGGCGGCCTCCCTTTGATTCACGGCTGCCTCCAACTCCAGCTTGGCCGTCTCCATCTTTATGGCCAGCTCGGCCACCAGATCGGCACTCCTTTGGGACAACAGGTCAACCTGGAGCAAAGAAAAGTTAGAAAATAAAACCCTCGTCAACAAGTAAGGGAAGGAAGGTAAGAGAAGTGAAAATTACCGCGGTGGCCTGATGGCGGAGAGCCTGGGAGATGAAAAGTACGTCCAGGTTGGCTATCGTGGCGTACCTCTTGAGCTGGAGGTTGGACATGGTGCTCCCAATCTGGTTTAGCAGGTCAGTCGCCAGGGGGCAGTGTCCTGGTCGAGTTTAGGGCGGAAGCCGCTTCGGCGGCTGGCCGATCCACGATCGGCTGAGGAGCGCTGAACTCGGCAGGACACTCCGCGAATTCAACCTGACGTCGGATCGTCAAGGCCTTGTAAGTTTCATACCTCCAGCACCGGCCGTTTTCCCAGGTCCGGTTGATCAGCCGGGACTACTCATCCCGCAAGGTTGACTCCCCCTCCTCGAGAAGAGTCAGGCGTATGGGGAGAACAGGCAGCGCAAGGATTTCCTTCGCGGCCAGCCGACTCTCACCATGTGACTCTTCAGCCGAGCCAGCTCGCCTCGTCCGGGGCCTCTTCTCGGTGTCGCCCTCTACGACGCTAGCATCCGGGCCCCTCTTCCCCGAGCTCCGGCTGACCGCCGCGCCCGCCTCCAAGTCAATCACGGGGGGATGGGCGGAGGCGAAGATTGCAGCAGGCTCCACGGCCTGGAGAGGGACCGCGGCCAGGACTCCTTCACCGGGATGGAGCTCTGTCCCGGACAGTTCCTTGGTAAGGTGGGGCTCCGGGCCCGTCACCTCACTCTTCTTCCTGGCTGCCTTCTTGGCCGCCCTGTCCTTGATGAGCCGCCTCATTTCGCTGGCAGGGGTTGACATATCGGAGTCCCCTGCAAAAGTACAGAAAAAGGAGTTAGGAAGATAAACCAATCAGATAAAAACACATAAATCAAAGCTAGAAATGACCCGGGACGAACCCTCATCTATGCCCCGGGCGTGACTTGATTCCTCTAAAGCAAATGAGTGGACCCGATCCCCTATGTCGTCCGGGTTCAGGATACCCCCGTCCTGGAGGAACCCGGATAAGAGCATGAGGACCTTCGAGCCTACGGGGACGGGAATTGAAGGTCTCATCTCCCCATCGGCCCCAAACGCGGGGCCCGGGGGTACTAGCCTATCCCTAGCTAAGTCCCCGACTCGGGGAGCATAAGTTAAGATTGAAGGGGAGTTACCTCGCCCCGATACGCTAGCCCCGGGAGTCCCAATGTTTGGTAGGGCATCTTCGAAGAGCTCTTCCAGCTCCTCTGAGGTGGCCGCCTCTTTCGGGGCCTGGTCCTTCTTGCGCCGAGCCGCGTCAGCTCGCGCCACTCTTTCCACAGTGGCAATGTGATCCAGGGCCAACTGCTCCCGGACGTCAACATTTTTCTCGCAGGGGATGCCCCGAAGGTTCGGGATAATAATGGTCTGGGTGGCCGCGAGCATCCCAACCAGTCGGAGATTGTCGTCCGTGACATAGCCCCCTACGTCCAGATCCTTTGCGCTTAACTCGGAATAAAACCTCCTCCTTTCCAGAATGAACTCGGTAAGGGGAGTTTGAGCGAAAGGCCCTGCCACCCGGAAGATATGATAAGAGACGACTAAAAGGGATAAGGAGTAAAAGAGAGGATCAGGGAAATACTTACACACTCGCTGGAAGTCCAGCAGTAGTGCGGGGTTCTTGTCCATGAGGAACCCGGACGTCAGGAACCAGTAATGCCTGACGTCCGAGGGATGCCTCCAGGAGCTGGTAGGAGCAGGATAACCACTTCGCGGCTTCAGTCTATAAAAGCCATCCAGGGTCTTGTCCTTGACGTTGACCCGCGGCTTCAGCTTGTAGAAGTACAGGACCTCCGTAGGGGTGGGCTCCGCGACGTCCTTCACGATGCAAAACACCCGCCATCTGGCAAGTAGCCGGTACGCTTGAGGTAGAAGCTGGAACGGTGTGATTCCCACGTACGTCAAGAACCGCACTAAATAGTCGTGAAGCGGGAGCGTTGCTCTCGCGCTAATGTGGCTAGCGCTCCAGGCTCCGAATCCTTCCACGGACGTATGCGCCTGCTCTTCGATCCTGGCCAGGTGGTTGTGAAAGAGTCCTGGAGTTGATTCAATGCCCAGACGCTGCTCTAGGAGCAGCATCATCCGATAGTTCCAGAACAGGTTGGGCGTCACGTCCATTTCCCACCTGTTGCCCTTGGGCGTCCGGGATCCAGCAACGGCGACGGGGGCCCTATTGACCTCTTCTTCAGAATGGAGCGTAACGCCCGTTGCCATAGCTGACGATTTGGGAACAAAGAAAGAAAAGCCAAGCAGTCAGTACCTAAACCCAAGAAAGTCGGTCAAGGTAAGGGGGGTCTCCTAAGGACTGCTTGGAGCCCCTTCAGATCTGGTCCAGGACTCCGAAGAGCCACAGGACCCTGATCGGGAAAGAAGGAAACTACTAAGACTAGCCCTCTGTCCGGGAAGCATCTGGATACAGAGCAACTCGAACCAGGCGGCCTTCCTAACAACTCCTAAATATAAAGCCTAAACGCATGCATTAAAAGAACATCATAAGTTCACAAAGTCATCAAGAGAGTCAGGAGGACTTACTGTGAGTTGTCGGCCGTAGAAGATGGTGGTGGTCCGACTGTAAGGACGGCAGAACCTCGTTCTTGAAGTGGTGTATCCGGTCTAGCAGTTCGTCGATAGGACATGCCCGAGATGCGTCTTCAGGTAGAAGCGCAGAAGTTGGGGTTCTGGGGAACAGGCAGCGGCGCAGAGTCAATAGGTGGTGATATATGCCTTCGAAAATGTCGGACATGCGAGGCTCGAGCAAAGCTTATCGGTTCTTAGACTGGTTCGAAGGTGTAAAAGTGCCAAATTGGCTTTCGTGGGGTATTTATAATGGCCCCAAGTCCTGGCCTCCGATCCAACGGATAGGTGTCTCCTCATCGGACGGTCAGGAGTCGCACAGGGACATTTATGAGTCCTCTCAGGTCGGATCCTCACCATCTCAGATCTGACGGCCCAGGAGGGGCGGATGCCAAAGGTCGCCCCATCCTACGGTCCACCTCATCCCAGGGACATTAATGATGGCCCCCCGTGCGGATGGGAGGCTTCGTAACGTGCGCTGACACACTAGCCTAGGGCTAGCGACCCTTGGGAGGGCTAGGCGACCTTTCAGGACCTGCGCAGCAATCGCCTGGTGACATGTGTACCCTTGCCACGAAGCGGGACAAAGGTAAACGTCCCCGGATATTGGTAAACGGTCCGGCCCAGGCATACGGCCAATGCCACGGCTCGTGGTCACGAACCCTTGATCCCGGGCAGGAACTGGGAACGCAACCATGCGAGCGTCCTGGGAACGATGCAACCCTCCTCCTGGTAGGCCTAGCCGAAGGCTTGGGGGGTAAATGTTATCCCCATTTCCTGCATGGACTCGGGACCTTCGTCCAGGCTCATTGTCAGGGGCTGTGTAAGCATACGGACCTGGCCCAAGGCCTCTTGGTACGGAAATTTCCGAGAGGGGTATGGGCCGGGAGTGCATGTCTGGGCCCATTAGAGGGGTCCGGCATGGCCCTTCGGTTTCTATCCTCCAGAACGGTCGTCCGGGGGATGTGTAGATCATTCGAACCCCCCATGACATACGCGCCCTGGTCCCGGACACTGGTACGGTCCAGGCCTATGGTAAATGAAGAGGGACAAAGGTAAACGAACCCGGATCACCTCATCCCCGGTTGGAGGGGTCAGGCGTCCAGGATCCTGAAGCCGCCCCCCTCCGCGTGGGTGTTGTCCCCACTTTTCACCTGCAGAAAAGGCCACCTCGGGATTGCATGCCGTTGTTTGAGGTCTGCGCAGCCAAGTACTCTGACTGGTCTTGTCTCCTGAATCTGCCTCGTAACTCGAGGTGTCCAGACCAAAAGCACCGTTTTGTCGGGCAAGATATAGCTCTTGAGTCAACTTGTTGGGCCTTAGCTGATCTGGGTTTCATATATGTTGTATCTTTTGTATTGGGCTTCCACTAGAAAGGCCAAGAATACCCGTTTCTTTAATGGGCCCGGGTCATACCCGGCCCAAACCCAGTGTTCCCATAAGTCTATAAATACAGGCTACAGAACACTGTGAAAGGGATCTCTCTTCACCTAAGATACAATAACTCTGTCAAAATACAGAGGGAAACTCCATTGTAAAAGGTTTTTCAAGCTCTAATACTATAGACTCGTGGACTAAGGCTAGTTAGCGCCCCAACCACGTAAAAACCCCGTGTTAATCTTCTGCTTTCACTACAATTATCCTTAAGTTGTGTTTATTAATATAGTTACCGAAAATCTCGGTTAACAATTATCATACCCGCTTTTATTTTATTTACTTATTATAGATTTTTGAATGTGATTAAAAATTTAATATTTTGTCATGCATTATAACATGCCATTCATATACCCACACAATATGCAATTAGCATGCATTCCATTCGTGTAGAAACATGCTATTAGGAACGCCTTATAATTTTTTGTTATATGTCTATTCTGGATAATTCATATAATAACAAATTTAGTCTTAATTAGTTAAGATGGTAAATCAAAATTAACGTTGTTTAATTTGTTGTTTTAATGAATTTTTTTTATTAAAATAAAAATGATATTCTCTTAGTTAAAGCACAATTAGAATTAGAATTAAGGGCACAATTTTGTTTTGTTTTGCTTAATTGGATTAGTAATTATTAGAATATCATTTGGTAAAAATAATTAAATTTATTTTTACAACTAAATTAAAAATATTGATTTTGTGTGAAACAGACTTTTCCAAAATAGTGAGTGGGAGAGGGAGTTATGACAATAAGTCCCATGGTCTCCATTATTTGTTCAACACCGAGTGGCATAGGAAGGGCCTTGTGTTGCCTCCGTTTGTGGCCTCCCTAAGGAAATGCTTCCGAATATGTTAATTTTATCTCAAGGTTGACTTCTCTTATGAGAATATAATTAGTGATGTATTTCAAGTTTGACTGACCCTAAGACATACTCTTGAATTAAGTCATTGATTGAAAATAATAGGTTGAACTCCAAAGGTGTATCTAGACTTTCGAGCACGACTAGCGCATCTTGACCAAACTAGCGGTAGTTCATAAGTCAAAAAAAAAAAAAAAAAGATGTTTTTAAGTTTTCACTTATGAAATTGAGATTTGTCTCAAAATTAATTTGGAGTTAGTCTGACCTACCCTAAAGCGGTCTATTGACTTTTCAAATTAATTTATCGTGGATTAGTATATAATTTTATGTGTTTTTATATGTTGCAGTAATGCATCATATTTAATTTTCCAAATAAAATATGATATTTATTATATGTTTTAATTCATTATATTTTATTTATTTATTTTCAGCAACAATGGTTAATTCTTTTAATCTTGATCAAGAACCTCAAAATGTGAAAGAACCAGTAAATCCTCGTGATGGCCACCTTAGTACTTTTCATTTAGACTTCAACAATCTAGATGATTGGTACAGAAACATACACATAATTCTGAGTGAGCTAAAAGTATATGATGCAATCATTGATGTGCCTCCAGATGAGCCATCAACCTTATCTGATTATGATAGTCATAAAAAATATGCGGATTGGATGAGATCTGATTATTTGGCTCGTCATTGCATACTAAAGACTGTGCCTGACAATATTAAATTGAGATATGTGAACCTTAGATCAACATACGAGATATGAGAAAGGATCAAAAGAGACTTTTTTGATCACTTAAGAAAATTTGCAAGAAGAAAGGGTAAATATGATTTGCTCATCCCCTTTTAATATATTTGAATAGCTGATTCAAATTTTTTATGCCACCATATTTATGTCCTGTTTTTCAGGAATGCATAATTCAAGAAAAGAAAAGAATGCGAAAGAAAAAACAAGAAAATGATTGCAAATTGGTAGACCAAGAGATAATTGACATATAAATTAGTTTTTTTTCATTTTCAAATTTGTATTAAGTTATTTTTCTTTAAAAAGTAGTTCTTGAAACTATGTTTTTAGATTCATTTACTTGATGAATGAACAAATTTAGTATTTATTTTGAATAATAAATTCAGTTGTTATTTTTTGAAATATACTTGTTCCACCTATTTCATCAATGAGTATAAATGATAATTATGAATTATTGTACAAATCATAGATTTAATAAGACATCTTATTCCAACCATAATAAAGTGAATTATTTTTAAGATTGACTTCTAATGAATCAGACACATAAAACAAATAAAAGACAGTCTTTTATTGCAATCATTCAATGGTTCCCTTCCTGTTTATATAGTCTGTTAATTAAAGTTAACCAAAAGACCTTTCTCTAATAAAGGCTCAAAAATCACATAATCGTTTAGCTAATACATAGAGATGTATGTTGAACAATGTTCAAAGCTAAAAGGGATAATAAATAGTAAGTCAATATTGGTTGACATTTATATAAGATATGTTTAATGTTGATCAAATGCAAAGAAAATTTCTAGAAATTTTCATGCAACATTCAAAGTAAAGTCACTTAGAGACTTGTTTGATCTGATCAAAAGGAATTCTAAACTCGAATTTGGAATTCAAGTAATTTGCATGTGAACTTGGAATTCAAACCCAACTCACATACAACTAGAATGCTAAGCAAAATTAGTATTTTGGAAATGGAATATAATCATATTAGATAAGATTAAATAGATAATGAGCAATCATTATCGTCTTTATTATTTCTATAATTTTAACATTTGTTATACTCTGTACATATTTGATTATACAATATCAAAGACTTAGAAGTTGAGATCCCCAAGTGATTATGTGAATAAATTAAATTTTTTCCATGAAGTTATTTAGTGAAATAGTTTAATAATCACAAAAGATTACAAAAGAGTTTGTATCTCTTTAATGTTACTTTATTGAAGCATGATTGTTATAATCACTATATTTTCTAGTTAAGTTATACTAGAAATAATGACTGCAAGTCAAGTAAGCAAGTTACTGATAATTAACAATGATAAAACCAAAGAATATCACAAATTTTGTAAAGCATTGTTGTAGAGGGAGCATTAGTTAGTAACTACTCCATTACAAATGTAAAGATAGTTAAATTGTGTGTAACACAATCTAACTATACTTCATTCACATACTAGTATATGAAATGAAAAAGGTTTTTACGGAAAACAATGGTTGAAACGCCATGAATCTAGAAATGGAATTTGGAATTTTATGACATCGGGATTCTTGAACATCCAACTAATGTTCATTGAAATTAAGTTTGAAACAGAATATTCAAGATGAAGAGGAGAACAGAGGAAAATACAGACTTTTCAAAGTTAGGTTAATAGCCTAAGGCTATGAACAGAAAGAAGAATTTATTACTTGAATAAATATCTTCCACTGTAAGCAAACTTGAATCTGTTTACATAATTTTATCCACTGCTTTATGCATGGATCATGAAATTAATTTAAATGGATGTCTAAGTAGTCTTTACTGAATGGCTGACATGACAAAATCATTTGAAAATCTTGACCAGAAAGATTCTGTTGTGATTCTTATTCTTAATATCGATAACGTTCTAATCATTGTGAATGATGTAGAGAAATCATCAATTGAAAAGAAATGGTTAGATGACATTTATAAATATTAGATTTAGAAAAGCCAAGAATGTTCTATACATTCAATTCTATAGAGATTGAAAGAACAATCCTTAGGCTCTGTCTCAAGCAACTTATATAGATAAGAAGCTTCAATACTTTAGTTTACAAAATCCAAGAAATGCGTTTTGCCTTCCTGGAAAGGAGGATGTATTATCTAAATAATAGATGTCCATTTATTCTTTAACTAGAAAAGAGGACATGAGACAGTATTCCTACAACTCAGTGATAGACTGTTTAATGTATCGAATGTTATATTTTCGAATTAACATTTGCTAAACGGTGGGGATAGTCATCAATTGTCAATCCATTATGGATTGAGTCATTGAATATTATAAGGAATTAATTTTGAGTATCTTAAATATAATAGAGATTATATGTATGTGCATTTAGGCAGAGACCTAAAATCCCAAAGGATGAATTGATTTTAAACTAGATATTAAATCTTCAGAGATTGATACTAGACATTTCAGATTTGTATGTTTCACCACAAAATCCGAAATGTAACAGCTACCAGCAGTTAAATAAGCTATTTGATTTAGTTGAGTTCTTTGTCATTCTGGAAAGGGTTTCAGACTAGAATAAACAACTAGTATCTCATTGCGAAAACAATGAAGATACAACTGTTCTAGAAGAACTAGAGATCATGATAGGGTAAAGCACATGAAATGAAGTGTCATTTAATAGAAGAAAGTTTTACATAATAGATGTAATAATCTTGAAGATAACTTCAAAAACAGTTTCTTACAAAACTGTTTACAAAGACTTTGTTAGACAAATTCGGTCAGGAGAATATGATTGACATATTGTAAGAGATGCCTCAATTTTCTTTAGGGCAGGTGGGAGATTGTTGGGAATACTGCCCTTAAAGCAATTGTAGTTGACAAATGTTTTAAATGAAATAAATAATTGAATTGAATTATTATATATATAGACTATGTCCGATATTATATGATAATATTAAGTGAATATCAGAAAATTCCAAAGTTTATCTATGTGGTCTTAATCTCATATTGGTATGAGAGGATCGAGATTAAGATAATAAACTTAAAACAGTTTACAGTAAAATAAAGTTAAGGAATCTTTAGATTAATTACTGCTAGTATGGTCCACTAGTATTATGAATACATGCGACCTAGATCCGGGTTACTAGTGTGGTAGGAAACTTTAGTGGAGGTACTTTGCATGCTGAAAGTATGTAGAACTGGACCAGATGTGATTTCTTAATACTTGTTTGAACACCATTTCATAGTATTAATCAAACACATCAAACGATGATCATATACACGATGATCTTAATCCTGGGGTTGCTATGAACTCCTATATATGTCATTTGATCCTTTAATTTATGCGTTAAGGTTTATCAGAATGATCAGGCTAAAAACAATTATTTTGGGGACTCAATGATGTGTATGGCTAGGGACGTAGTTTAACAAATATGTAATCTATACCTTCTTATAGATTGAATAATGGTTCCCTATTGGGTCGACTTTTGGAACTGAAAAGGTTATGAGCGCTCACGTCGCAAACTTGTTGTGACATAACCCTCACTAGTAAAGTCAATGGTACACTAGGAGAAAAATATAGTTAAAAGGGTAAAACAATAATTTTATTCCATTTTAATCATGAACCATTAATAGAGGATTAACGTGGTATGTAATGATTATATCAATGGACAATTTATTCTTTAATAAAGTACATAGTAAATATATGTCTGTAATTATCAAGAGTTCAATCTCATATTTATAATGGAGCAATTATGAGATTAATAAATATGATTATTTAATCAAAGAGTTTTGATTAATAATCTAATATTTATTGGAGCTTGATAATATAGGTCCATAGGTCTCCAGGGTGGCTCTATCAACACCATATCAAGGTAAGAGTTGATACAAGGGTATAACTATAATTTGAGAATTTGAGAAGAATTTTATTCTTCAGGTCAAGTATGCAATTATATGATAATTGAGGTTGAATAATTAATTTGGAATTAATTATTAATTTTTGAAAGTATATTTATTAATTTAAATATGTAAATTTCAAATTTCATATATATAAATAATTTTTTTTTTGAAATTAATTATTTTATTTGAGTGGGAGAAAATAAAATTGTTAAGTAAAAAAAATAGTTTTTGATTTATTGAATTTTAGAAAGATGATGATAATGATGATCATCAATTCAAATTTTGAATTTAAAATTTAAATTTTGAAAAAATGGTTGTCATCTTTTCCTTAAAAAAATTAACACCTTATTTTGTGGGAGATTGATTTTAATTAAATAATTAAATAAAATAAAAATACAAAATCCCTGAAAAGGGAATAGTGGGTCACGCATGACACAGTCCAGAGACTGTGCCATGCGTGTACCGCATATATTGATATTGTATTAGTGTAGTTTTTATTTTATTTATTTAATAATTTGAAGATGATTTTTCAAATTTGGTAAGTTAGATATTTACCTAAAATAAAATCCTATCATCATTATTATAATATATTTATATTACTATTATTATTATTAGGAATAAAAAGGTCATATAAAGCTCTATATATATGATATAGAAGTAGAAGAGAAAGAAAAGAGAGACACAAAAATACACAACAATACATATGCAATTCAGAATAGTTCTCACAGTTTTTGTCAGACAAAACTCTTTCTTCTTCTTCTTCTTTATTCTAGTAATTCTAAGACCATAATCTAAGTTCTCATGTGTTGAGAAATACTTGTGATTCCTAAAATTGCAAACCCATGTTCTCTAAGTGCCCACACACATCTTGAGGTGTAGAGAACACTCTGGAAGATCGTGGTTTGAGTACTCAAAGCTTTGGATATGAAGATCGATAAAAATACAAAAAGACTCAATGACACTTGATAGGCTTCAACAGGTAATGGTTTATGTTCTTGAATTTTTTGTGTTTATATTTTACATATAAATATATTTTATATTTTTTGCAGGATTAATAATATAGTATGATAATGTTTCTGGATTGTTTTATTGATCATATAAACTGTTTATATGATTAATGAATATTTTTTTATTGTTGTTGTCCCTATAAACAATGGGCACACCACGCCGATTCCACTGCGTGCTCTGAGTGTTTTTCTAATATGGGAGTTGTCCTAGACTTGACTAGCATGTCGTCCACGTAGACCTCCATGTTTCGCCCCAACTGGTTCTTGAGCATCCTGTTAACCAGCCTCTAGTAGGTGGCACCAGCATTCTTCAGTCCGAAACGCATCACGATGTAATAGTAGACACCCTTATTGATCCAAAATCTAGTATACTCCTGGTCCGCAACATGCATGGATATCTGGTTATATCCTGAGTACGCGTCCATGAATGACAACAAATTGTAGCCAGAGGTTGTATCGACCATCTGATCTATCTTGGGGAGCGGAAAACAATCTTTCGGAAAAGCCTTGTTAAGGTCTGAGAAATTGATGTATGTCATCCATGTGCCATTTGGCTTTCTCACAAGAACAAGGTTAGATAGCCACCTGGGGTATTGGGCTTCTCGGAAGAATCTATTGGTGAGGAGTTTGTTTACCTCGGCCTTGAGAACCTCTTTCTGAGTTTGATCAAACGTCCTTTGCTTCTTCTGGTTGGGAGCAAAGTGAGGATCGACATTCAAGGCATGGCATATGATGTCTGGATCATGCCAGTCATGTCGGAATGCGACCATGCCACACGTCCTGGTTTTCTAGGAGGAAGTCCACTAGTGTTTCTTGGACTTCTGTCTTCAAGCTTCCCCCAACTTTTATTTTTCTGTCGGGGGTGGAGGTATTAAGAACTAACTCCTCCACCTCCTCTATTGGTTCAATGGCCCGCTCCTCTTGAACCCTCGGGTCCAAATCATCGGGCACCGTCTCCTAGACTGCCTGTACTTCCAAAGCCTCAAACTGCTCGGGGATTGCTGTCTCCACCATCATGACAGGGGTCCTGAGAGACACATTGTAACACTGTCTCACTTCTTTCTGGTCTCCACGAATGATACCAATCCCCGCCTCCATGTGGAACTTCATGCACAGGTGGCAGATGGAAGTGACGGCTCCAAACTCTATCAGGGAAGGCCGTCCCAGGATGGGGTTATATGCCGATGAGCAATCCACCACGACAAAGGTGCAGTATTTGAAGGCCTGGCGAGGAACTTCTCCAAGTGTTATAGGAAGCTTTATCTACCCCACGGGATGAGGGCTTCTCTTGAGAATCCGTAAAGGGTTTAGGCGCACGAGGACAAATCCGCGGTGGTGTAAAACGCCCTATACTACTACTTTGCAAAACGTCTCCATACTCATAAAATTATAGAAGAAAACCACTTAACATATGAAATCCAGTGGGGCCTTGATAAAACATACAAGTTAGGCCCAATAGTTTAAAATAAAAATAAGAGTACTTATGTAACGTTTAAAATAAATAAAGTTTAAGTCCCACTGATAGTTTTAAAATTTAAGTCTACAACATCATTCTTTAAAATCTCGTGTTTAAGTTGATCGTTTATTCGTCCATAGGATACCCCCAAGCCATACACACTCTGACGTCAAAACTCCTCACATCACAATGTGTGCCAAAGAGAACCCCTATTTATTACCTGAAAGGGGGAAGTAAGGGGGTGAGCTAAAAGCCTAGTAAGGAAGTACAAGCAACATACAAGAAAAAGATAATAAGAACATATTCATATCGTAAAGCTCATAACATACATCATATCCATACATCATCATACATCATAATTAAACGTCATCATCATACATCATAATTTAACGTCATCATCAAAATCAAACATCATCATCACATTTAAACATCATCATCATATTCTTTGTGAACATGGCGCCTCTATTGTCCATGTCACATCTTGAGGTAAACAGGAGGCTCTGGTCCTTAAATAACCTTGGCGTGTCCGCCCTATGAGTTATGTAATATCCTTAGTAACTTGGGTTACATCTTATATCCTTATTAACCCCTTTATTGTGTCGCATTCAACATGCTAACAACCATTTTCTTTTTCATACAACACATAAACACATGAAATCCATTTCAAACAACACAACGGAAAACACATGTTGCACACACATTCATCATAACATTTCATGATAGATTTCAATACTTCATATTTCATGGTCCTTCATCATACATAACATATCATTATTCTCATAACATACCACCTGTTTATCCAAAAATCAGTTGCTGATGACGTGGCAAGAATTTTCGACACGTGGCGGACACGTAGCAGAGATGCGGCTCGCTTATCGACCAGCATTATTTCTACACGAAGAGATCAAGTTCTATATACGACTAGCCTGGTCGTATATTCGCTCATTTAAGTAAAGATCTGTATAGTTTTGATGGTATCCGAGAATATCTCTTCATTATGACCTGCAGATCCGATCATTAAGGATAGATATTATTTCCTAATTCATGTAACTCTCCCTGAGCCTATAAATACACGAGAGATAGCTCAAGGAAGGGGATTGATCTTTTTTGCTTAGATAATTATATTACTATTATCCATCGTTGTATTGTATTCTTCTTCGAAGGTCTGTAAAACTCAGGAACCCTAGTTCCTTGATCACACCTTGGGAGCTCAATATTAATAATAGTATCAAGTGGACGTAGGTCATTGCCAATTACTGGGACCGAACCACTATAAAACCATGTGTTCTTTATCTTTCCATTAGATTATTTTCAAGCTCTATATCATTTTCTTGTCGCTTCCTAGACTCCGTGTCGTTGACCAAAATCAGGGTCAACATTCTAGTGCTTTCATTGAGAGACTTGAATCTGAGAAAGTCTAATGGCAAAAAATACCAAGAAACTAGACAAGCTGCTGCTGCACCATCCCAGCCTCCTCCACCAAACATGGCTGAAGGCGAACCTCATTTGGAGTTCGATGAGGAGGAAGTGGACTCTGAGGTCCTCAAGACAACGTTGGGGTGTTGCAAGATGAATTGGCCGCTCTGAGGGCCAATCAAGAGAGTGTCACCGAGATAATGGCGTCACAGCAGAGGGAGACAAAGTGCCAGCGCCAAGAGCTGAGCGAGAGACAGGTGGAGATGGACCGTCGTCAGAGGGACGCCATGGCAGCCCTTGAAGCAACCCTCCAGTTGGCTAGGAATCAGGCTGCACCTGCCTCGCAGCCTGATCAACCCCCGAGTGGGCCACCTCAAAGGGGTCCCAATCCTAGCCCTCCGCTCCAGCCAACAAGCCCTCAAAGGCTGGAGCAGCCACCGATGCCTCAGGATGATGTCCCACCTAGGGACCCTGAGACGCAGCCTCCATCCCAGCCTGGTCAAGGGAATCCCCCGAGTCCAAGGTAGAATAGGGCCGGGCAACAGCCCCGCAGCCCTAGACGCACAGGGGGTGAAGAGCCGCACCCACCGAGCAGGGGGTAGTGTCCTTCTACCAACAGAAGGAATTCAGAGATAGGCTCTGCGGTCAGGGGCCCTCCACGGCATGACAATGCACGGGGACCCACCGACCAGCGCAGGCCTCCCCCTAACGCTCGGGAAGTTCCAGCCCAAGGAGGCAACAGAGGAAACAGTCGGTCCCACCATAGCCAGTCAAGGTTCAGAGATGGCCACGGCTACAATGAGGCCGACTTAGGCAGAGGGAATGCTGGTCGGAGAAACGAGGAGAGAGGTGGAGGCAGAAGCCCACCACCTAGAGAAGACCGACAAGCAGGACATAATGCTGGGGAGCAGCCCAGAAAAAATAATGTCTTTAGCCGGCTCGGAGCCAGGGAGCAGCGGCAAAGAGACGATGACTTGAGGGATGTACTCAACGACCACCGAGAAAGGCACGATGAGTACATTCCCCTGGAACCAGAGGTCCTAGCAATTCCTAAAGCCGTTCAAGCTCAAATTGATGCCCTGAACCAGGCTGTGCAGCAGCTGGTCGGGGGGCGGACATCACATATCGAGTACGATTGGAGGAGAAGCACCCCTTTCATACAAAGGATTCCTGTGGCAGAAGCCCCCAACAAGTTCAAGATGCCGACTCTGGCAAACTTTTATGGGTACGGAGACCCGGTGTCTCATGTAAACAAATTTGAGATACAAATGGACATTCAGAAAGTCTCTGAAGATGCTCGCTACAGGATCTTCCCAGCGATCCTTTCTGATGCCGCTCAAGAGTGGTTATTTAAGTTCCCTCCTGCAAGTATAATATCCTGGGAAATGTTCGTGAACGAGTTTTATGGGCAGTTTTATGCGGGTCGTGTGCACCCCACTGAGGCAAACCAACTGGTTGAGATATGCCAGAAAGAAGGGGAGCCTTTGAAGGAGTATGTTCAGTGCTTCATGTGAGCTGCAGCAGGAGCCAAGACTGTGGACGATGAAGGCAAGATGATGGCCCTAACCACTGGGGTTAGGCGCCATTCTCCCCTCTGGAGTAGCCTTAGGAAGCAGGGAGATAACACTACCCAGGAGTTTTTAGATCGAGCTGATCGGTACATCAAGCTCGAGATGCGATTGCCAACGAAGGAAAATTGCCAGGAAAGGAGAAGGGGCCCAAAGAAGAACCCGCCAAAGTCGCCAAAGGGTCTAAGCCCAATGGCAACGACAAAGGCAACGGGAATGACAGCGGTAAAAATGGTGGAAAGCGGGCGAATGATGAACCCTCGACCTCTGAGAGTAAACGCCCTAAAAATAATCGGTATGAACCGAAATTCACCAATTACACTGCCCTTGTCGAAAGCCGAGCCGAGGTGTTCCAAGCAACCAGCTCGAGCGTGCCCTACAGACGACTCGCGCCTATAAGAAAGGATATCTCCAAGAGAGATTCGACAAAGGTCTGTCGTTATCACAACGACTATGGGCACGACACCAATGAGTGTAACCAGCTGAAGGACGAGATTGAGTTTCTGATAAGACATGGACACTTAAGAAGATATGTATGGGTCATGGGAGGTTCTCAGCGAGAGGCTCAAGGTGGCAATGAGTCGGCGCCTGCACGCCAGCGAGAGGTTCATGGTGAAAAGGGTGTTGGTCGATACAGGAAGTTCGGTCAACATCCCGTATAAGTCATCGCTGGAAAGAATGAAACTGTCCATTAAGGACCTAGAGCCATGCAACCAAACCATTTATGGTTTTTCAGGAGAAGGGCTCGCCCCAGTAGGGTCAATTAGACTCCCAGTCACAGCAGGTACTGCGCCTGCTAATAGGACATTACTCACCACTTTTATAGTGGTTGATTGTCCTTCGGCATATAATGCCGTGATAGGGAGACCTATTCTGGTTGACCTCCGAGCCGTCACATCTGTATGGCACCTCACCATGAAATTCCCAACAGACGCAGGAGTAGGATGCGTACTGGGAAACCAGCGAGAGGCGAGAGAATTCTACAACGCCTCGATCACCAAGGCAAAGAAGGGTGTATCGAGGGATGTCACCGGAAAAGAGTTGCAAATGGCATATGATGTTCAAGCCCGCTTAGGTGATAATCTCACCAAATAGGGCGTTGCCCAAAGTGAGGATAGAGACTTAGATCCTCGCTTTGGGGATTTTGAAGAAGCAGTAGGCCCCATCGAGGACCTTGAAGAAGTCCAACTCGATGAGGAAAATCCGACCAGAGTTGTGAAAGTCGGTAAAAACTTAGAGACAACAACAAAACAAGCACTGGTGGAGTTCTTAAAAAGGAACCAGGACGTCTTTTCCTGGTCGCATAAAAACATGGTTGGGATAGATCCTGTAATCATCAGCCATGTCCTGAACATTGACAAAAGCTTTCCACTTGTGCAGCAGAAAAGAAGGCTGCTCGACAAAGACCGATCGAAAGCTTTGAAGGAAGAAGTCGAGAAGCTGAAGGAGAATGGGTTCATCAGGGTGGCGTTTTATCCATCATGGGTCTCCAATCCCGTACTCGTGCCCAAGCCGAATGGCAAGTGGCGTACGTGCGTGGATTTTACAGACCTCAATAAAGCCTGCCCTATAGACTGATTCCCACTCCCGAGGATCGACCAGCTGGTCGATGCCACTGCAGGACATGAGTTCCTCTAATTTATGGATGCATACTCTAGGTACAACTAGATTAGTATGCATCCCCTGATGAGGATCACACTAGCTTTCGAACCGATACAGGGCTCTAGTGTTACAAGGTGATGCCCTTTGGTTTTAAAAATGCTGGTGCGACTTACCAGAGACTCGTCAACCACATGTTTAAGGAGCTGATCGGGGCAAACATGGAGGTTTACGTCGACGACATGCTGGTTAAGTCGAAGAAGGCAGAAGGACATGTAAGGGATTTGCAGGAATGCTTCAACGTCCTTAATAAATATAGGATGAAGCTGAGTCCCCCAAAATGTTCTTTTGGAGTTGGATCAGGGAAGTTCTTGGGATTCATAGTTAACTCAAGAGGAATTGAAGCTAATCCCGAGAAGATAAAAGCCCTGATCGAGATGAAGTCGTCAGTAAAGATTAAGGATGTCCAAAGTCTGACTGGGAGAATTGCTGCCCTTAGTAGATTTATTTCAAAATCGACGGACAAGTGTGTCCCATTTTTCAATCTACTCAGAGGTAGCAAGAAATTTGAATGGACAGATGAGTACGAGCAGGCCTTTCAAGCACTGAAAGTGCATATGGCGCAGCCACCCATCCTGTCAAAGCCAGTCGATAAAGAGACTTTGTTCGTCTACTTGGCAATCACATATTACACTGCTAGTGCTGTTCTGGTGAGAGAAGAAGAAGGTGTGCAGAAAGCTGTCTACTACATAAGCAAAAGGCTGATCGGAGCAGAATTAAGATATCCCCCCATTGAAAGGTTAGCCTACTGCTTAGTATTGGCCTCTAGGAAGTTGCGACCTTATTTCCAAGCCCATCTGATTACGGTATTGACCGACCAGCCTCTTCGGCAAGTCCTGCAAAAGGCAGAGGCTGCCGGAAGATTACTTAAGTGGGCAGTCGAACTCGAGCAGTTCGACATATCTTACCTGTCGCGAGCAACAATAAAGGGACAAGCCTTAGCTGACTTCATCGCCGAGTTTACAGAGACCGCGGGTGGCGAGCAGATCGAGGAGCCTAGCGAGCCTGAATGTCAAACCCAAGCACCCTCGTGGAAATTATTCACCAACGGATCATCTAATGAATCCCACGCAGGAGCAAGAGTGATATTGATAACGCCGGAAGGGCATCGATTTCACTGTGCAATAAGATTTGACTTCACTGCCTCTAACAATGAGGCTGAATATGAAGCACTGCTCGCTGGACTGCGGTTAGCCAAGGACATGAACATAAAAGCGCTTGACATTTATAGTGATTCTCAGCTAGTCGTGAATCAAATCTTTGGAGAGTATCAAGCGCGGGGATTAAAGATGGTCGATTATTTGAACAAAGCAAAGGATCTGTTAGCCCAGTTCGGCAGATACACTCTACAGCAAGTACCTTGTGATCATAATTCCAATGCAGACGCTTTGGCAAAGTTGGCAAGTGCAAAAGATGCTGATACTTTGAACATAGTGCCAGTCAAGCGACTACCCGCACCCAGCATCCAAACAGCAGAAACCACTTTAGTCATCCAGACGGCAGATACATGGATGGCGTCATATGTAGAGTATCTATCAAGCGGCGTGCTACCAGTGGACAGAAACAAAGCTAGGACCCTTCAGCGGTAGGCTGCTAGGTATATCCTGGTCGATGGAATTCTGTACCGAAGGGGATACTCACTGCCACTTCTCAGGTGTATTACAAAGGAGAAAGCCAAAGAGTTGATGAAGGAGGTACACGAAGGTTTTTGCGGAGACCACGCTAGGGGGCAAAGCCTGTCGAAAAAGATCCTAAGGCAGGGATATTTCTGGCCAACAATGAATGAAGACTCCATGGAGTTCGTGCGAAAATGTGACAAGTGTCAAAGGTTTTCTAAGATCCCGAGAGTGGCTCCCAATGAGTTAAAGCAGATACATAGTCCATGGTCCTTTGCGGTTTGGGGAATAGATCTAATCGGATCTTTGCCTACAGGGAAAGGTGGTGTAAAGTACGCAGTGGTTGCCGTCGACTACTTCACCAAATGGGACGAAGCTGAGCCACTTGCGACCATAACGACGAAGAAAGTGCTTGACTTCGTGGTCAAAAACATCATTTGTCGCTATGGATTGCCAAAAAAGATAGTCTCAGATAACGGCACCCAGTTCGACAGTGATCTATTCACAGATTTCTGCAAACGTCACGACATTATTAAAAGCTTTTCTTCAGTCGCTCATCCCCAAGCGAATGGACAGGTCGAGGCAGTCAACAAAACGCTAAATGATACACTGAAGAAAAGACTTGAAGAAGCAAAGGGAGCATGGCCAGAGTAGTTGCCTGAAGTCCTCTGGTCATACAGAACTTCCCACCGAACAGCTACAGGTCATACCCCGTTTTCCTTGGCATACGGGTTTGAAGCCATGTTGCCTGTTGTGTTGGATCCGCCCTCTCACCGCAGATTAACATACGACCAGGATTCTAACAGCCAGCTACTCATGGAATCCTTGGACTCGATTGATGAAAGGTGAGAACAAGCACAACTCCGAGTAGCTGCATACCAGTAGAAGGTCGCTCGATATTTCAACCCCAAAGTTCGAGAAAGAAAATTCATTGTTGGAGATCTTGTGCTCTGAAGAATTTTTCTTAACACCCGCGACCAAGCTGCTGGAGTCCTCGGGCCAAATTGGGAAGGACCTTACTAGATTGATGAAGTCCTTCACCCAGGCACTTATAAACTTGCCTGCTTAAACGGAGATCTCGTTCCTCGATATTGGAATGGAGAACACCTGCGCAAGTATTATCAATGAACAATTCTTCTTAAAGAATTGGCTTGTATAAATTTTACTTTTTACAAGTTTTGTGTAAGATCTTATTAATCACTCGTAAATACATGTTTAGTCCATTTACTACGAGAATAAAAGGGACTGTGCTTAGCCAGTCATTTCTTGCCAACTATTGTATTTATTACAAGTATTTGCTCATTACGTGTGTTGTTTTGCTGTATTATAATTCTAATCGCATTGCTACGAGCAGTAACGTTCGAGCGGGTTCTAGTCAAGGCAAGTGACCAAGGACCTAAAGCTCCCTGATCACTTGGGGGGCATACAAGGTACAAGTAAGCAAAACATATCGTTAAAAGGTATGTAAACACATGAGCAAAATAAGTGAAAGCATGCTAGGGCACTTAGAGTATTTTTCAAAATTTTGATATTTTGTTGAATCAAACCAAAGTGCTATGCTAAGTTCGGTCATGCGAACAATTAGATGTTATAATAATATGCATATATATTGTAATATCAAAGTGATCCTTTTACACCGTAAGCAGTAACTGCTTGGATGTAATTGTTTAAAATAAAAGTAAAAGCTGCCCTTGCAGCAAACCAAAAAATTATATTGTCTTTACATTACGACCCGTAGGTCGTGTAATTAGAAAAAGAAATATAAAAGAAAAAAAAAAACTAAGGACCTGGAGGATCCTAGGGAAGGTTCTGGTCGATGACTTCATTATCTGCACCCTCCATCTCGGTGGCCAGCGAGATTTCGGGGGAGGCAGGGACCCTCGACCCTTCTTCTTATTCTTCAGCAAGTTGAGCCGCGCAGTGAGCCAGCTCAGCTTCCCTCGCGTTCTCAAGAAGATAATCAAAATTGGCACCCTGATTGTGCTTCCAGAAGTCATAGAAGCACCTCAAGGTGGAATTTTTGTACCTCTCTAAGTTGGCAGCATTAGTCTTCTCTAAGTCCTTAACTCAGTCCTCCATGTCTCTGTTTCTAGCCTGCTCGCGATCAATTCCAGCTCGAGCTACTTAGCCACCTTATAGTTAGAGCGGTTGGACTCCTTGTATTGGTCTCTCAGCTCGCGGGCTTTTTCCAGAGACTTCAGCGTCTCCTCCAACTCCTTGGCCAGTTGGGCCTTCTCCGCAGTCACCACTGCTAGCTGATCAGCATGCCTGGCCTCGATAGCTTTGAGTTCATCCTTGTGCCGTTGATCCGAGGTCCTGGCCTCCTCGGTGACAGAACCCAGGCGGATGCGCCCGGAAGTAAGGGTTAGCATGGCCTGCATACAGAACAAAAATTAGACAAACAGTAAATTACCAAAAGCCTAATTTCACAAAAGGAGACAACTTACACTAGTGAACTCATTCAGGGCTCGGTTCAGAATTGGGTCAACGCCCATCGTCTCCATAGCCACCATTGCCGCCCGGCAGCGGTCATGCTCGACGATTTTGGTAAACCTCTCCTTGATCAGTTTAAAGGAACAACCAACCATAAGGTTCCCAGTTGAGGCAGGAGCTTCCTGCTGGGTTTGGTCAGATGGGGCAGCAGGAGAAGGAGTTGACGTGGTCGCAGCAGATGGAGTCTGCTGCTCGCGGGGGGAAGGCAGAGTCGCGATGGCCGAAGGCCCGTCCTCCGAAGGGCTTGTATTCTGGCCCTTCTTCGCCTGAGGCTCTGTGCTGCTCTCCCCAGCATGTCTCTTGCTGGTTTTCTTTTTGCTCGGAGGGGCAGCAGAAGCCTCTGGGGTGCTGTAAAGGTCGAACACGTTGGTGGAGTCCATGCCTGAAAAATTATAACAAAGTCAAACAACGAGATAGCATGAACAGCCAAACACATCACATCAGAAGAAGAAAACAAAAAAGGATTACAAAGTCCAATACCCGAGCTATTACTACTGGTCGCTACACTACAGATTCTACTAGTCTTACACTCATTCTTTGACACGAAGAAGTCTGGCCCTAAGTGTGGAGCATATTTAAAATTTCCGTCCCCATCAAATAGATGACAGGGAATTGGAAAGTTGTTTAAAAGCGAAATTACTATAACGTTGTCATCCAACGAGTCGTCAGAGAGGCCAGCAGGCTCGGTGGCCTTCTGCTTTCCTTTTCCTAAGGGGGCCGAGGGCCTCTCTGCTCGAGGAGTGCTAACAGGTTCCCTGATTGTGACCCCAGTCGGTCTCCTCCACGGAGGAGATGCTTGAGGTTGCTGCTCGGGTTCCTCTTTGGCGCGAGCACTCCCTGCCAAAGGCCCCCTCGTATCCGATTGAGGGACCCAGAGGCCAACCAACCTAAGGTTAGCCTCTTTAACTAGATTATTGACACTCTTCTCAACATCTGACATGCTGGCTAAGAGTGCCGATCTTGACTCCATTCCCAGAGTTGGGTTTGGTCATAGCCACGGGCCTGGAAGACATCAAAAGTTTAAGACATTGTGGAAGAAAATACTAAGTGAAGAAGTCCGCCAGCAATACGAAAGTTTTACCTCCTTGTGCGAAAGCTACGTTGTCCGCGACCAGGTCCGCCGTAAGGAAGTACTCTTGATAGTACCTCCCCACGTTTGAGATGTGGGTTGTGTCAGTCAGGAAAGTGCGTCCATTTTCCTGATGACAAAGGTGGAAGAACCCCGTGTCTTCATGGTTGGGGTTAGATTTAAGGTCGAACAGATAGTTGACTTCATGAGGCGATGGCACGAGCCATTTTTTCTGGCTGTACAGGATATAGAGTGCAACAAGCATCCTATATCCATTTGGGGTAATTTAAAAGGGGGCAACTCCAAAATAGTTGGCTACCCCCTGAAAGAATGGGTGAAGAGGCAAGGTGGCCCCTGCCTCAATATGAAACCGCGACTAGGCGCTATAGGTGCCTCCAGGCAGATTATCCCTTTGGTCTGGGTTGGGCTTGACTAGGGTCACCCCTGGCAGACTATATTTCTTTAAGTAGTTGGCGATCATTCTAACCGTCACCCTACTTTCAGAAACTACATGCCACTCTACATCGGGCTGAATAGCCCGTTGAGGGCAGGCATGTCTTTGGATGTTAGGGTCGGGAGCATTTTCATCTCGGCCACTGGTCGAGGGAGCATCAGCCGTAGCAGCAGGTTGATGGGAGGTATCGGAGGTTTTTCTTTTCTGGGCCTTGGTTTTGGTGCGAGCCATGTTTCGGGTTAGGACTGAGGAAGTGTTTGGATTAATGCGAGAAAAGGGAATATCGGGTATCAATGTCGAGGGTTGTTCTTCGTCCTCGAACAGTTGAGCTAGCAGATTGTCATCGATGGGTCTTTCTCCTCCCCATGGGTCTTGCATATAAACTGCAAACAGACAAAGGAGGAGATAAGACGTACAACCTGGGAGCTTATGTGGAAAGGTAGAATAACGTTGCTCGCGTTTATCGACCAGTAGCATTCTAACCGAAATACTAAGTTTTATGTGAGCAGTTTGAAAAACAGATCAAAAAGTGAAAGTAAATTTTTTTTTGAAAAAAGATTTTTCAACTCCAAAGGGGCGGGAAAAACCCAGTTTTTCAGCTAGCCTAAAAATCGAATTTTTACTTCGATTTTATGCCCTTAACCCATGATCCTGACTATCAAACTGATTCCTAACTTATATAGAGCAAAAGTACACTACCCTATCAAGCATCAAACGGTATATGCAAAATCTTCACAAATTTCTACTCAAGAACACAAAAAGTTTCAGAGCACAGAACAACATGCATGGCATCTCAAAGGGTTAAATGTTGAAGAAAGTTTACCTGAGTGGAGATTGAAGATCTTGAAAAGAAGGGACTTTGAGTTTGCAGGCGAGAGATCCTCGATGAAGCGTCTGAAAACTTGAAAGTCCTGGGCTCTGGGATATATTTCTTGAGAGTTCTTGGCAAAAGGATAGCGTGTAAAGAGTTAAAAGGAGAATGTGGGGATTATTTATAGAAATGAGGCGTGCCGAAAAGGGGTAATCACGGGTTACCTTTTTCAAGGCATGGGGGAGTGTAACAGCCGTCAGAATGATTTCTTGAAAACTGAAAAGGCATGATTGGACGTGATTATGTCACTATTTTCAAGAACGCACGAGAGTTCTGACAGATTTCGTGAGGCATACGAAAAGTTGTTTTCCTAAGTTTACTTATTTTTGGTCGCGATAAATAAACTTGGGGGGCAGATGTTTATCCAAAAATCAGTTGCTGATGATGTGGCAAGAATTTTCGACAGTGGCGGACACGTAGCAGAGATGCGGCTCGCCTATCGACCAACATTATTTCTACACGAAGAGATCAAGTTCTATATACGACCAGCCTGGTCGTATATTCGCTCATTTATGTAAAGATCTGTACATTTATGATGGTATCCAAGAATATCTCTTCATTATGACCTGCAGATCCGATATTAATGATAGATATTATTTCCTAATTCATGTAACTCTCCCTGAGCCTATAAATACACGAGAGACAGCTCAAGGAAGGGGATTGATCTTTTTTTCTTAGAGAATTATATTACTATTATCCATCGTTGTATTGTATTCTTCTTCAAAGGTCTGTGAAACTCAGGAACCCTAGTTCCTTGATCACACCTTGGGAGCTCAATATTAATAATAGTATCAAGTGGACGTAGGTCATTACCAATTACTGGGACCGAACCACTATAAAACCCTGTGTTCTTTATCTTTCCATTAGATTATTTTCAAGCTCTATATCATTTTCTTGTCGCTTCCTAGACTCCGTGTTGTTGACCAAAATCAGGGTCAACACCATCCTTATCATTTCATAACATAAACATAGAAATTCTGTCTAACTTCCTTACCTTAAGTCCGAGTAAAGCAAAATGAGAAAAACTTCACAACGAGCCTATAATCATAATCAAATATTTCTCTTTAGAATCACATGAGATTTCTCGTGCCCAACACATATACCCCATGTGTGCATGGGCCATGCACACATAGTGCAAATTTGTTCATAAATTTTAAGCATGCACATTTCCACATAAAATCACAAAAGAATAATGCCAAATCTACATAATATCCATTCATGGTTACAAAGTGAAAATTATATGTTTGAATATACGACATGCATACGTGGGAGCGTTGTTAAAAAGTGACACTTAAAATGATAATTTCTACATGCTCATTTCTAACATCTTCAATTAAAAATTCAGCAACATATTCTTTTTACCATTATTTATTTAATTCTCAAAGTTGTTTAAACTAATTCATTTAACCTCTTTAAATTTCTCATAAAATAATGTCTTCATTTATTATTTTAAATTGCTTAGAAACAACAAAACTTGAAATTATTTCAAAATACTTATAAAATTTCAAGTTTCCTTTAGAAAATAACATTTTCTTCTACATTAACAAAATTACAAGATTAAGTGTATGAAGATATAATTTTAAGTGTAGGAAAAATATATTTTCACTTGTATTATTTAAGACTTAAATTATGTAGTGTAAAAACATTACTTTTAAACAAAATAATTATTTTTAACTTAATAAGATAAACTTTCAGCAACTATTTATTTTGTCTAAAAATCACAAGTGAATTTAAACCCAAACATTCTTTCATTAAAAGTAAGGAAAAAACTGCACTTAATAATAATGTGAAAATTCATGGTTACATTTTTGTTGACGCGGTTCTTCGCCAACAGGAAATTAAGAAAAGAAGAGAAAGGGATTAGTGCTGATGTTGAACCGAAATAGATGAATGATCTTAGAAATGAGTTGGTGACACAATAATGCGTTTTTTGAGTGGTTCAAAGGTTAAAATCCTTCTACTCCACTAGTCAGTATTATTTCTATATACTGGATATTTGATTACAGGGTATTTCTTACAATAGAGAATCCAACCCCTATTAACTCCCAGGGTCTCCATATTTATAGGAGAAGGCACCTGGGAGTTGGTAAGAAGGTCATCCCGTGACCTTCTTACCTATCGTATCAACTCTGTGACATTTATGATTAATTCCTAAACCTGACACATAAGTGTGGTCAAATCAATAAGAAAGGGGATAATGGGCCGCACGGCCCCACCCAGTTGTGGGTGTCTGAATACGCACGTTCACACTGCGTGTCCGAGAAGTCAGGGATATATCAGACACATGATGTCTGATATATGCACGTTTACCTTGCGTGGTTGACTTTATAATGGGTCATAGCCTCCAACTCCAGCTCGTACCACGAGCTGGACACTTAACTCGACCTGTGGTCTTCAGAGTCCAGGATAAGTCCTTAAGTATATCTTGGCGAACCCTTAGGTTACCTCGAGCTAAGGAGGTAGGATCTTACGATGGCAGCTCCGGTTTTGGGGATGTCCACGAGGTAATCAGGAATAGGCGGTAGCTCAGCTCGCTAATCAGCCCGTGGGAAAATCAGGGCGTACAATTTTAAAAATATCAATTTAACATATACATAATTTAGGAAATAATTTATTCAATATACTCACATTATTTATTTCATTTAAAAAATATATTTTTTTTATTTTTAATCAAAACTTCCAGCAACTATCAAAAATCATAAACTTGGATTAAAAAATATATTTTCTTCATAAAATATATAAAAAAAATTGTAGGTATTAATTGAGTGAAAATATCATTTTAAATGTAAAATAAAATACCCGTTTATTTACATAAAATCAACATATCATTTGAGACATCACTTATGCATGCAAATCATTGTTTTGTCAAAATTACTCACAAAATATACACAAAATCAGCAAGCATAACTCTTCATAAAATTCATATTTTTTTAATTCATGCTTTTTCAAAACTCAAATATAATCTTCATGTATCACCAATATATCAATTTATAAAGGATTCAAGACAATCCTTTCATCGAACCAATTAACCTAGCATGTTCTTAATATGCATAATTGACACAAAAATAAAAGGCTATTTAGGTTTTTTACCCCTCCAACTATTACATATGCATATCGTGCCCCCTGAATTTTTCAGGCAGTTAAAAAATCCCCTCGATCTATTCACAGTCATGTAAATTAGGACTTCCGTCCAATTCCGTTCATTTTTTGTAACGGGAGGATGATGTGGCTTTTTTTTTTACATAATTTGGGATGACACGTGGGACTCTAAAGTGTACAAAAAGAATTAAATAATTAATTAACAATCCCTCTCTACATATAAATTTTTATATATATATTTTTGGAAGCAAGTACTTCCTTCCATTGCCGCCGTGAGCATTGCCAACGTGTCATCCCAAATTATGTAAAAAAAAGGCCACATCATCCTCCTGTTACAAAAAATGAACGGAATTGGACGGAAGTCCTAATTTACATGACTGTGAATAGATCGGGGGGATTTTTTAACTGCCTGAAAAATTTGGGGGGCACGATATGCATATGTAATAGTTCGGGGGGTAAAAAACCTAAATAGCCAAAATAAAAACAACACATCATGCATCATACCTATGGCCGAAACCTCATCATTCACATTTCATGTGTTCTTTTTGCATGTTTACAAAATATTGGGGAGAATCACATTAACATAAAATAGATCAAGACAACACTTAAGCCGTAGCATGCATCTATTAACATCTTTAAAGGAACCCCTTTAAAATCTTACAAAACTATCATGTTTCTAAGATTACATTGGCATTAAAACATAAGATGAAACTAAGCATGTTTGAGCATCACCCCTAGGCCGAAACTCCCCTAGCCAAAAACAACCAAATCCCTTCATGCTTTTACATAACACTTTTAAACCAAACAAAACATAGCATCAAATCATAGGGAAAAACCCTAAGTGTCATAACATCAATATTACCAAATCAAACAAACAAAAAGAATAGAAGTGGATCCATTACCTCTCTTGATTGTAAAATCAAGAACCCAAAATAATCACCACCTTTAACCAATCCCCAAGTATTCGAAATCCACAAAAAGAAAAACAAGAACATTAACATGAATACTAGAGATAAAAAATGAGAATATAGATGAGAGGATTAAACCACCAAGAATCGCAGACACTCACCTAAGACCTTCAAAATCCTCCTCTTCTCTTCTCCTTCTCTCTCTCTAGTTCTCGTGCTCTCCCTCTCTCTCTCTTCCCTCTTGCACGCCAGCTTAAGGAGCAAAAATGCTCTTCTCTTTTCTTTCTTTCCCTTTTATCTAACTTAGAGAAAATAGCCTAGCCTAGTGGGAAATAGGTAAGTTTCCTCTTTTCTTTATTTATTTTATCTGATTGCTAAAATAAATAAATATGATAAAGATGACAACCATCCTCCTTCGCATTTTTGCTATGGTCATCAATTCAAATCATCAAATTTCCAAATAAAATAGGAAAACATATTCTTCCCTTTCTCACTATGCCACTCGCCTATATCCCTTTATTTCCCTTTTTTTATTTTTTATTTATTTTTAATTCCTTTGATTAAATAATACTGAACCAATAATAGGAAAATAATGTGTAGAAAATCTATTGCATGCACACTATGCAACCATGCACATGCACACACCCAATTGCTAAGGGCATCTCTATTTACCATGCACCTTGGTGCATTCAATCAAAACTCATTTTATTCAAAAATTAATTAATTAATAAATAATACAATTAACAATTAAATACACACAATTTCTACCAAACAATTCAAACAATAAAAAAAAAATTCATAACACTCAACAATTTAGAATAAAACAAAGCACAAAATTAATAAAATAATAAAAAAAATTGGTGCGCTACAATATACCCTCCTCAAAAGGAATTTCATCCTGAATTTCTTTCTTACCAAATAACTCAGGGTATCTTTCTCTCATGTCTTCATCCAACTCCCATGTTGCTTCTCGTTCCGTACTATTATTCCACAGGACCTTAACTAATGGAATCATTTTGGATCTCAGTTCCTTGATTCCCTTTTTGATAACACGCTCGACTTGTTCATCGTAACTCAAGTCTTGCTTCAGCTGTAACGACTCATAACTCAAAGCATGAGAGGGATCTGACACGTACTTACGCAACATCGAGATATGAAAGACATTACGCGTTTTGGCTAGTGCAAGGGACAGTTCTAAACGGTACGTAACTTGACCTACTCTGTCCAAAATCTCAAATGGATCTATATATCTCGGGTTCAACTTCCCTTTCTTCCCAAAACGCATAACACCATTGGCGAGACTCCTAAGAACACAAACTTGCCCACCGAAAACTTGTTGTCCCTTCTCTTAAGGTCCGCGTAACTCTTTTGCCTAGTTTGAGCGGTAAGCATCCTTTGGAAAATTTTCTCGATCGCCTCGCTGGCTTCCCTAACTGCCTCAAGGCCTAATATCTGCTTCTCCCCAACTTCATCCCAGTGCAAGGGAGATCTACACTTGCACCCATAAAGCATCTCATAGGGAGTCATCCCAATAGTGGATTGATAAATATTATTATAGGAGAACTCCATTAGGGGTAGGTATCGGCTCCAAGACTCTGAAAAGTCCAAGGCACAACATCTCAACATATCCTCTAGAATATGTATAGTCCTCTCAAACTGCCCGTCGGTCTGAGGATGGAACGCGGTACTAAACTCTAACCTTGTTCCCATAGCTTTCTGTAATCCCTTCCAAAATTTCAATGTGAACACTGACCCTTGATCAGAAATTATCAACTTTGGAACCCCAAGAAGTCTCACTATCTCACTCACATACAATTCTGCGTATTGGTCCGCCGAGTAGGTAGTCTTAACTGGTAGAAAATAGGCGGATTTAGTGAGCCTATCCACTATTACCCAAGCATAATCATGTTGCTTTGTGGTCTTGGGTAGTCCTACCACAAAATCCATTGCTATATCTTCCCATTTCCATTTTGGAATGTAAAGCGGTTGTAACCCCGCTGGCCTTTGGTTTTCTGCCTTGACTTGCTGGCATGTTAAACATCTGGCAACAAACTCGACAATATCCTTCTTCATTCCAAGCCACCAATAAAATGCCTTAAGGTCTTGGTACATCTTTGTCGACCCTGGATGTAAGGAATAAGTGTTGTATGCGCCTCTTTCTTAATAATTTCCTTAATCTCATCATTATTAGGCACACAAACCCTATCCTTATATCGCAGCAATCCACTGTTGGACATAGTGAAATCACCGCTACCACTTTCCTGTACCAAAGCCTCTTGCTTCATTAGGGCTTCAATTACTTTCTGTCCTTCTCTAATTTATTCCAGTAGGGAGGATCGTAACGTGAGGTTTGCTAGGCCTCCTATCACGAACTCAATGCCTATGTTTATAATCTCATTCTGGAGAGGTACCTCTATTGTGCTCAGAGCTAAGACACTCCCATATCCCCGCCTACTTAATGCATCCGTAACCACACTGGCCTTGCCTAGGTGGTATAAGATTTCACAATCGTAGTCTTTCACTAGTTCCAACCACCTTCGCTGTCTCATATTCAGTTCTTTCTAAGTGAAGAAGTATTTCAGACTTTTGTGGTTGGTGTAGATTTCACACTTATCCCCATAAAGGTGATGTCTCCATATTTTTAGTGCGAACACCACTACTACCAACTCAAGATCATGAGTGGGATATCGTTGCTCATAGTCCTTGAGTTGCCTAGAAGAATAAGCTACCACTTTCCCATCCTGCATCAACACACACCCTAAGCCATTCTTCAATGTGTCACTATGCACCACAAATTTCCTGCCCTCTATGGGAACACAAAGGATAGGCACAGAGATCAACTTATCCTTCATGGTCTAAAAGCTTTCTTCACATTTCTCAGTCCAAGAAAACTTCTGATGTTTGCGGGTCAAGTTGGTCAAGGGTGTGGCAATCTTTGAAAAACCCTTGAAAAACTTCAAATAATAACCCGATAACCCTAAGAAACTTTGAACCTCTGAGACATTCTATGGCTGGGGCTAGTCTTTAATGGCCTCGATCTTTGACGGATCCACTGCTATCCCATTCTTGGACACTATATGCCTAAGGAAAGTCACTTGTTCCAGCCAAAACTCACACTTAGAAAACTTAGCGTATAGTTGATGTTCTCGTAGTCTTTTTAGGGTCAACCTCAAGTGCTCCTCCTTGAACTTTGAGTAGATAAGGATATCGTCTATAAACACTACCACAAACTTGTCCAAATAGCCTTAAATACTCTGTTCATCATGTCCACAAATGCTGCTGGGGCATTAGTGAGTCCAAAAGACATCACTAGGAACTCATAGTGCCCATAGCGAGTTCTGAAAGACGTCTTAGGAATGTCTCCCTCCTTTACTTTCAACTGATGATACCTGGATCACAGATAAACCTTTGAGAATACTGTTGCCCCTTGAAGTTGATCAAAAATTTCATCTATCCCAGGAAAAGGATATTTGTTCTTATTGAGTTCTCGATAATTGATGCACATTCTCATGCTCCCGTCCTTCTTTTTCACAAACAGGACTGGTGCCACCCATGGCGAATGACTAGGTATTATGAACCCCTTATCCAACAATTCCTATAGCTGGATCTTGAGTTCCTTCAACTCTGCAGGTGCCATTCGATAGGGTGCTTTAGATATTAGTACTATTTCTGGTGCAAGTTTGATCACGAATTTGATTTCTCTATCGGGGGTAAACCTGGTAATTCCTCGAGAAACACTTCTGGAAATTCACAGGCGATATGAAAATTTTCTAGTTTCAACTTTTTCTCCTTGGATTTATCCACCACACTAGCTAGAAATGACGAACACCCATGCTGCATCATATTCCGTGCTTCCAGTACCGATATTATGGGTGTACGAAAACCCGCCACCTCTCCATTAAAAGAAAAGAGTTCTCCTTCTTTTGGTCTGAACTCCACGGTCTTTTTCCGACAATCAATCGTCGCTCCATGTTTGGATAACTAATCCATGCCAAGTATGGCATTATAGTTTGGTATGTCTAATTCTATAAGATCTGCCGGGCACTCCTTGCCCTCTATCATTATAGGTGCTGACTGTAATCACCTAGTTGACAACATTATGTCTCCCAACGGTAACATTGTACTAAAATTATGCTCAAACAGTTTATAAGGCATACCCAACTTATCAATCATATTCATGGAAATATAAGAGTGAGTCGCTCTAGAATCAATAAGAACTCTACACATCATACCACAAATAAGGAGCTGACCCATGACTACGGTGTTGCTGTTGGCTACTTCATTATGGGTTAAAGCAAAAACCCGTGCTGACACTAGGTTGTTGTTACTATTATGTCCCACTTTCCATTGTGGGAAATCCTTTCTCAGATGTCCTACCTGACTACTTGAAACATTTGTTGGTGTCGGCCTGACATTCTCCCATATGTCATTTCAAGCATTTAGGACAACTGTGGTGCTCTACTTTGTTTCTTTGGGGATTTCCATAGTTTCGATCATTATTACGATTGTTGTGGTTGTTATGGTGGTTATGGAAACCCTTGTTTCGGTGGGCCTCCCTTCTAGCAGCATTGTCCTTCCATATTCAATCCTCCAAGTATTCTGCTTTGAGTGCCTTATCTAGTACTTCAGCATAATTGACCACCTTAGCACTAGTCTTCTTAACGTCCTTAGCAATCATTGGCTTGAGTCCTCTCATAAACCTTTGGACTTGCAGAACTTCAGTTGGTATAACTTCAGGAGTAAATTTAGCCAATCTATCAAACTTCTCCACATAGTCAGTGACACAGAGGTTTCCCTGAACCAAAGTCACGAACTCATCTACTTTGGTTGCTAATACGACCGCACTATAATAATTCTTGCTAAATGCCTGAACAAAGTCTGCCCAAGTCCACAAGTCTGTTTAACCACATCCCACCATATCATTGCATCCAACTTGAGCAAGTGGGCTGCACATGAAATTCTCTGGTGATCATTCAACTCCATATGATCGAAGATGGCCTCAACTGATCTCAAACAATCCTCTGCCCACATAGGATCAACTTTCCTTTAGAAGGTAGTTGGGGCTTGCTTTCTGAAACGCTCATAAACCGGCTCAAATCTGTAAGCCATAAGCAGTGGTGCAGTGGGTGGTACTGGCAGCTCAGGCTGTGCCACTGGTACTCGAGGCACTTGGGGCACTTGCTTGGCGTGAGCCAACTCCTCATCTCTCAGCCTTAATTGCTCCCTCAACCTTGCTACTTTTGTGGCCAGATCCACAGTTGGTGCAGCTGGGGCTGCTGGTTGGACTGATGGCATTCCTACATCAGGAGTTGCATAGCCTTAGATCTTGTGGAGACACCCTTTCCTCGGCTTCCTCCTCTTCCCTTGGCTCCTCTTCCTCTTGTTGACAGTATGAGATTCTAAGGCACTAAAAGAAAATCATAAGAGAGGATAATTTGCATAACAGTTTGATAGATATTTGTGAAAATTATCATACATTCCACATCCACACCATTTAGAGTTTGCAAGAGAAAATTATTAAGCCATAACAATCAAAGTTTGTTAAAAAATTATTCCAAAATTCAAACAACTCATAAAGTGTTCAATAACCAAACATAAATTCTTAAGGATTCTTTTAAAAAAATCCATCTTATTCGTTAACATTTCATTGAAGGGTCTACGTGACAAACTCTAATCCTCAATGTGGACTCATCCCCTGAGCTGTAGTCGAAGATGTCCTCTGAAATGTGGAAGTAGTCAAGAGCGCTCACCAATGCCCTCATCCTAGGGCTTACTTTTGGTATGACATGCACTGTCTCATATTGCTCCTCCATCTCTCTGTCATCCTTCTTTACCATAACCGGTTCCAAACGGCTAAAATCGTAATTCTCCATGAGATCGTAGTTCGTGTACTTGATGGTGCTAAAGTCTAGGTCTTCCTGAATGACGTCGTGCCATGACATGGCCAACTGGAGAAGGGCCTCGGGATATATCGACAACGCTTCCCTTAACACCCAGTATTGTTCTAAGGGCCATAACAACGCCCTTCTTTTTTTCATAATTCCTTGAATACGATCGCAAACCACTGCCGTCTTTTTTCAGCACAGCAATCCTCCAATCATTGGGGTCCTCATTGAGTTGGACCTTAGGTATCGTGCTGATCTCCTTAAGCAATTGTTTTTTAGTGGTTCTACTAATAGGAGGCATCTTACTATACTGCATTTACAAAATTTAAAAGTAGAAAGAAAACGATAACATATAGAACAAATACTTACGACGTGGTGAGGTGAGATTTTCCCATCTATAACGTGTATGGGGAGGGTCCTTGGAAACATGGACAACCTAGCTCTGTACCATTGGTAAAATGCCCTAAACTACTACTTTGCAAAACATCTCCATACTCAAAAAATTATAGAAGAAAACCACTTAACATATGAAATCCAGTGGGGCCTTGATAAAACAAGTTGGGCTGAATAGTTTAAAATAAAAATAAGAGTACTTATGCAACATTTAAAATAAATAAAGTTTAAGTCCCACTGATAGTTTTAAAATTTAACTCCATAACATCATTCTTTAAAATTCGGTGTTTAAGTTGATCGTTTATTCGTCCATAAGATACTCCCACGCCATACACACTATGACGTCAAAAATTCTCACATCACAGCGCGTGCCAAAGAGAAACCCTATTTATTACCTGAAAGGGGGAAGTAAGGGGGTGAGCTAAAGGCCCAGTAAGGAAGTACAAGCAACATACAAGGAAAACACAATAAGAACATATTCTTATCGTAAAGCTCATAAAATACATCATATCCATACAACATCATACATCGTAATTAAACGTCATCATCATACATCACAATTTAACGTCATCATCAAAATCAAACATCATCATCACATTTAAACATCATCATCATATTCTTTGTGAACATGGCGCCTCTATTGTCCATGTCACATCTTGAGGTAAACAGGAGGCTCAGGTTCTTGAATAACCTCGGCGTGTCCGCCCTATGAGTTATGTAATATCCTTAGTAACCCGGGTTACGTCTTATATCCTTAGTAACCCCTTTGTTGTGTCGCGTTCAACATGCTAACAACCATTTGCTTTTTCATACAACACATAAACACATGAAATCCATTTTAAACAACACAAAGGAAAACACATGTTGCACACACATTCATCGTAGCATTTGATGATAGATTTCAATACTTCATATTTCATGGTCCTTCATCATACATAACATATCATTATTCTCATAACATACCATTCTTACCATTTCATAACATAGACATGCAAATTCTGTCTAACTTCCTTACCTCAAGTCCGAGCAAAACAAAATGAGAAAAACTTCACAACGAGCCTATAATCATAATCGAATATTTCTCTTTAGAATCACATGAGATTTATCGTGCCCAACACATATACCCCATGTGTGCATGGGCCATGCACACATGGAGAAAATTTGTTCATAAATTCTAAGCATGCACATTTCCACATAAAATCACAAAAGAATAATGCCAAATCTACCTATTATCCATTCATGGTTACAAAGTGAAAATTATATGTTTGAATAATAGGCATATATTTGAATGTAAAAGTGTATTTGCATGCGATATGCATACGTGAGAGCGTTGTTAAAAAGTGACGGTTAAAACGATAATTTCTACATGCTCATTTCTAACATCTTCAAGTAAAAATTCAGCAACATATTAATTTTACCATTATTTATTTAATTCTCAAAGTTGTTTAAACTAATTCATTTAACCTTTTTAAATTTCTCATAAAATAATAAATGAAGATATATTGCTTAGAAACAATAAAACTTGAAATTATTTAGAAGTACTTATAAAATTTCATGTTTCCTTCATAAAATAACATTTTCTTCTACATTAACAAAATTACAAGATTAAGTGTAAGAAGATATAATTTTAAGTGTGGGAAAAATATATTTTCACTTGTATTATTTAAGACTTAAATTATGCAGTGTAAACCCATTACTTTTAAACAAAATAATTATTTTTAACTTAATAAGATAAACTTTCAGCAAGTATTTATTTTATTTAAAAATCACAAGTGAATTTAAACCCGAACATTTTCTCATTAAAAATAAAGAAAAAACTGCACCTAATAATAATGTGGAAATTCATTGTTACATTTTAAAATATCAATTTAACTTATACATAATTTAGGAAATAATTTATTCAATATACTCACATTATTTGTTTCAAATAAAAATAAAAATATTTTTATTTATAATCAAAAGTTCCAGCAACTATTTAATCACTCAAAAATCATAAACTTGGATTAAAAACTATATTTTATTCATAAAATATATAAAAAAACCGTAGGTATTAATTGAGTAAAAATATCATTTTAAATGTGAAATAAAATACCATTTTAATTACATAAAATCAACATATCATTTGAGACATCACTTATGCATGCAAATCATTGTTTCACCAAAATTACTCACAAAATATACACAAAATCAGCAAGCATAACTCTTCATAAAATTCATTTTTTTTTAATTCATGCTTCTTCAAAACTCAAATATAATATTAATGTATCACTAATATATCAATTTATAATATTGGGGAGAATCCTTTCATTGAACCAATTCACCTATCATGTTCTTAATATGCATAAGAGACACAAAAATAAAAACAACACATCATGCATCATACCTATGGCCGAAACCTCATCATTCACATTTCATGTTTCTTTTTGCATGTTTACAAAATATTGGGGAGAATCACATTAACATAAAATAGATCAAGACAACACTTAAGCCCTAGCATGCATCTATTAACATCTTTAAAGGAACCCCTTTAAAATCATACAAACCTTTCATGTTTCTAAGATTACATTGGCATTAAAACATAAGATGAAACTAAGCATGTTTGGGCATCACCCCTAGGCCGAAACTCCCCTAGAAAAAAACAACCAAATCCCTTCATGCTTTTACATAAAACTTTTAAACCAAACAAAACATAGCATCAAATCATAGGGAAAAACCCTAAGTATCATAGCATCAATATTACCAAATCAAACACACAAAAAGAATAGAAGTGGGTCCATTACCTCTCTTGATTGTAAAATCAAGAACCCAAAATAATCATTACCTTTAACCAAGTGTTGACGCGGTTTTTCGCCAACAGTATATTAAGAAATAAAATGGGTAGATTAGTGCTAGATTATAAATCGCAATGAAATATCAGGCATTCACTCAAAAGCACAGAACTTTTACGTGGTTCAGTGGTTAAAATCCACCTAGTCCATGAGTCAATATTATTATTGTTTCTCTCTCTATTTCTGCAGAGTTTCGGTAATACAAAAATTGATCCCCCTTCCCTGTCAAACATTCCTAGTATTTATAGGGGAATTCCATTGACAGGTTTGGGTCACTATGCAAATAATCCGCGTAATTATATATATGGTATATAATTAATACAGATTATTCCCATTTACATTGGGATATGATTCGATAACAGAATAAATATGGTCCTACTATCTCGGATAATAAGTGACAAATATATGATACCACCTGGCTATTAATGAGCGCACAAAGAATTCCCAAATCTCTTGAGATCCTTCAGGTTGTGTTATAAATGGGTCCTCACGTGTTGAATATCTCACCTGAGCTCGTGCTTGACGACTACCTTACTTCGAGATCGGAGTAGGTTCAGAACGCCTAAAGTTGGGTCTGACCATTATGAGTCTCGAACTCAATTATTACCTTAAGTGTTGGTCAAATAATGACTTATATACCGTGTACGAACTGGATTGAACCTCGAGCTGCTCACATGGTTAATAACCAGATATTCTACTTGGTTATTTTTCCACATATTCACCTGCCATTTGTACCCGAGCTGAGTAATTGAACTTGTGCTAACTTTAGGGTACAACATTTTCTCCAAGATCCTGCTCGTGTTTGATGTCGTCACTTTCTAACATACACAGTAGGAAATTTTATACTTCTGTCATATAAAATCGTGTCTACCCACTACTCAAGTATTGGACACGTGGCTTCCTACAATTGGTGTACGTTTGGGTTTCGAGGACTGAAACAACTGTCCTGTCAAATTTTTGCCGCCGTATGGTTTATTTAATCTTGACCCTTGAATCTCGAACTAATCCAATTGGATGGTCCGGATTAATTTCCTTAGTTTACGTATAAATAGGGTGATCAGTCCTGAGACCTCACCACCTTGTATTAAAAAAATTCCCCTTTCAAACACTCAAGCTTTCCTTCTTCTTCTCCAGAATCCCCAAAAACTTTCATTGCCTAGATCTTTAGAAGCTTTCAAGGAGCTACCTATGGATGTATCAACATCTTCTCTGAATCTAACTTATTTTTTGTAAGTATTTCATCACCTGGTTTGATTTTTTATTATTCTTCAATTTCCAGTGAGTTTTTTACTTTGAAAATTGCTCGTTGTTCAGTATCGTTAGGCTATTCTGAGTGCAAATAAGAAAAGGGCTTCGGTTTAGGTCACACAAATGAAACCAAACTTGTTTAGAAATAAGATATTCACAAATCTGGGTAATTCTCTGGGTTAATCTGGGAAAACCCTAATGGAAAACCGATTTGAATACCTGTTTGGGGTGTAGAAACTGAAAAGGTTTTAGGTTTAATCCTAGGTAGCTTAGGGGTTACGATTCCTTAGGAGGTTTTGCATTAAACCGCTTTCAAAAGGAAAGTAATTGGTCTGACGACTCTGACACGCGAATCCCAAAGTATCTGGGGATTTTAAGAAATCAAGGTGCGTGGACTAGGATACTGCGTGGGACCACGCGTTGAAGCTAGGGAAAAATTTAGCTCGTATGAGTTTTCAAAATTTGAAAGTAGTCCAATTAGGATTTTTCGTTTCCCGTACCTCCACGATCATAGCTATAGACCATCTTAGGTCGCCTACTAATTAGGCCGCTTTGTTGTTGTAATGACCCAACTATTCTAGACTTATGGACCATTAACGAAAACTATACATAAATACTAATCCTTGAATAGACCATAACTTTATTAAGAAACTTGTAAAATAAAGGGTAAACTTACATAAAATTCAAGTTAGGATATGGGATCCCATTTTTTTAAAATCAAAACATGACATAATTAAAAAGAGATTTACATAGCAAAATGCGGAAAAATACATGTAAAAACCATAAGAAACAAAACTACATCCTTGAATTGAAACGCTCCGCTCTTGAATCCATTCTGCCTCAATACACATTCTCCAAGCTTCCAAGAACCTTTCCCGCCACTAAGACTATTTTCCTGCACATATAAACAAAAAGGAGTGAGCCTAATGCCCAGCAAGGAAAAATATAACACATAGTCCATATACATAAATTTCGTAAAAAAAACATAAAACATTACATAACACTTATATCACATACATACTATAATGACCATTATTACTTGGGGTCCCATAAACTAAACAAGTCATATGCCCAATAGATTAGTAGGGTCTTGCTAGCTAAGCAAGTCATATTCCCATAATCTATTTGGGGCTTGTTAGTCATATAGGTCATATGCCCAAGTCTACAATCATACTTAACATAACATATTTCATAACATAAAATCATAAGATAACATATAAAAGCATATAACATATAAATTCTATCCTATTTTCCTTACCAAAATATCAGGATATGAGGACAGAGTTGGGACTTTGGAACACTCCTAAAAACCATTTATGAAAGGGTGAGTCTATTGAAGAAAAAGAGATGAAGGAACTATACTATTAAAATATACTTACCAAAACCTTGTGCTCAAGAACTTAGATTTCCTAACCAAAATAAAGAATAAGGTTAGAAGGCTGAGTAGAAGACTATGAGAACTTAAATAAAATAATATCAATTGAACTAGAGTGTGGAAATACCTTGAAGACTTATAAGACCAATCTAAACCTTGAACCGAAATGCTATAAAACCTTACTTCCCAAGTGTTTGATAAGCTTGTGATGATCAAGCTTATGATTCCCAACCCAAGTGTTTACACTCTCACACTCACCTAGCAACTTGCAGCCACTGAACTTAGAGTAATAGATGAATAAATGGCTGGGTACTAGGTCCTATTTATAGAGTTTAGGAATGAAAAGATCTCATTTAACTTGAATAAAATAATGGATTTTTAAGTGAAAAACATTTGAATTATCGTTTAGCAGAGGCTGAAGACTCGTTCAAAAAGATACTGGACTTATCAAGAGGTTGAAGGTTTGAATGGGAAATGATTTTGAAAACTTTCAAAATGTGCTGAGAGGGGCGATATATTGCCCCCTGTAGGCGATATATCGCCTGGGCCAGTATGCCCGAGGTAATCGTGCATCGTTTCAGGTTTTTTGTATCTTCGTGCTGCGATATATCGCCCCCTATAGCTGCGATATATCGGCATACGCTGATTATTTAAACACAAAATTACACATTTTTAGCTTAACTTGAATTGAGTAAACAGTCTTGACTAAGCCCTCAAACGTTTTCAAAGCTGCTGACTGACCTTAGAGCATTCAAATTTTACCCTTAATAAATTTAATCCTCAAAATACTTAATCATTAATAACCCATACATAACATGTGCTACAATCCTATTGGTTCTTATCTAAACCTTATAGTATAATAAATATTATCCTCAATATTAGTCATATTAATCAAACCTTAGGTTAAAATTAATATTCTTAAACTATAGGTTAAACTTAGAAAATCTACAAGTACTATTATGAGTGTCCAAATAAATCCCGGTCTGAACCAAAAATCCACAGTTATAACAATAATACTACTATTACTATCATATTACTATCTAACTTAGCTAAAGAAAGTTCTTGGAATCTACAGTCGTCAGGCGATCTGAATCATGGCGCCTCCCAAGAAGAATGCCACGAGCTCATCTACCCAAAACAAAGGCAAAGGAAAGCAGGTTGCCTCTAATTTTCCCATTCCACACTAGGTCCTGTGGTGGCGAGAGAGGTTTTCGTCGACCCCAACGCATTTTTCAAGGCTGAGCATATAGTCTTGAGGATAACAACTCAGGGGAAGGTAAAGATCCTGTTGAGTCACAATATTGAGATGGGAGCTGATGGTCTCATCATCCGACCTGCACTTGAGGGGGAACAGAGCTGTGCCCCCTTCCAAGAGGACTACGATGCTTGGAGTGATGAACACCTGAAGGCCGGTACCTTCCTCCCATTGGACCAATATTTTGTAGATTTTCTTAGCTACATTAGATTGGCTCCTTTTCAGCTCCCCCCAAATTCCTACAAGCTTTTGGTGGGATTAAAATATCTTTTTCTGAGGCACGAGTGGGAGGTCCCCACTCTAGCAGATATCCTATACTTCTTCTACCTCAAGGCTAGTCCTGACCAGAAAGGGCGAGGTGAAAGATTTTATTACCTTACTCTGTTTCCGAACTCCACTTTTGTCATCGACCTTCCCAACCACCCAAATGACTATAAAGATTTATTCTTTATGTCGAATGGGTTCAAGAATTGTGATCATCGATACTTCAACTGTCCTCGTAAGTCTTCTATCTTTGTGAATTCAGCACGTGAACTTTTATCACCATCATGAATTTTTTTAATATATGTTATGATTAAGTTTACTCCTTGTGCAGCTATATTCGCGAGGACGGAACGATCTGAGACCCTCGAGGGTTAGTACGAGACTTTGTCTAGCCTTCATCCCCGGGAAAAAGACTATCGCCAAATCGTGAACGACGCCACCATGGTGGAGTGAAAATTAATTACCAAGGGTCAAATTTTAGCTCTGAGGACCCGAGCTCCACTTCCGGTCATCCCCGAGCTCCCCTCTTCTCAAGGGGCCTCGCCAGCCACAGAGGAGGAAGAAGATATGGCACTATTGGTGCGAGAAATACGAGCTCTTGAAGATAATCAGGGGTCCGATCCTGAACGAGTTGCGTCCGTGGTAGCAGCTGGCCCCTTCGGCCAAGGTAACCCATACATTTTCAGAGAATTAGATTGGGCTGCTGCCAGCTATAAGATGATCAGTTTTAACCCTAACCAGCTCGTTAACCATAACCCTACCGATCCAGACCTAAATGTAACCCTTCTCCAATGTGTGGATCATTTGGTGGTACGCTATGATCATAGCTATCCCAAAGGCATCGTTGTAGTCGACAACACATTAAACTTTAGATCCACCATCTTTGAAGATTATGAGACCAATCGTAGGACCTGGCCTTCTCTGCTCCAGGGTGCGTTTGCTCCTGGGTTCAGGAAGTAAGTAGATGAGTCTAGCCCCAAGGAAGGACTCGAACCCCCTAGGATCTAGGGTTATGCCTAGCCCGATCAATACATTCGAGTTGATCGTAATAGATTCCTCCCCTAGCCCGTAGGGTAGGACCCTTGTTCTTTTTTCCTTGCCTTTATAATACCTTTGAAGCATTACTCCTGTGAATTAAATCCTTTATTCATTCTTTTTTCAGGTGAAGAAATGGAATTGTTAGGAGCTCCAGATTTAAGGAGTGCCTTCAGGGCTGGAGGGTCCAGAGCTGGGCCCGTGGTAAAAAGGCCCAGGGTGGCAAAGAAGACCACCCCTAAGATTGGGGGTATTACAAAGTCACCTCCCAAGGATAAAGGTACAAGAACAGCTAGGGAGCAGCCAGTAAGAGAGCTTCCCCTAGCTCTGGTAACAAGTGTCACTGTCCAGCAAGCTCCTCCTCCCCTTTCTCGACATATGCCTTCCTCACATCTCCAAGTGATTCAAACTGAGGCCCCCGTTCGAAGTGAGATTCCCCACGTCCGGATACCGGTCGAGCCACATGATCTGGACAAGATCCCTGAGGCTTTTCGGGGCATCGTGTACGAGACGACGAGTCACATGGTGGGCCATGCATAAAAAGCTAGTGCTAGGGATCTAAGGGCCATATAAGAGCGCATCTCGGATGATGTCCTCAAATCTGCCATGGAAATGAACCTCACCGTGAGCCTTGTCCCACTTTTAACCTTTCCTATTCTTTTTCTTTATTGCATGTTTTTTATGTTCAATTGCTTCGTTATTCTGCAGTCTGTCTTGACTCAATACCAAAGCATAGCTCGTGTTAAAGCCAGGAGTGAGGAACTATGAGCTGCCTTAACTACTGCCCAAGAGAATGAGTAGGTCGCCAGAGCCGCCCTGAGTGTTGCTCAAGAGAGTGAGCATGCTGCAAAAGCTGCTCTCATTTCTTCTCAAGAAGGCGAGCAGTCCACAACGGCTGCATTGTCCACCTCTCAGGCTCAGGTCGTGGAGGCGAGTCACCATGCTGATCAGCTTCAGGCCGAGAACGACGAACTCAAAGCAAAGCTGATCGAGGTCGAGGCTAAGGCTAAGGTCAAGGAGGAAGCTACAATGTCCTCATCGACAATGGAGGAGATGCTCTATTGTTGCTGGGTTTTTAACTAGTACGGTAACTTCTCGTTCATGTAGCCCGATCTGTGGGATCCGTATCTTGCTAAATTCAAGATACAGTTTTTGCCCTCGGAGACTGGTGAGGCTTTCGGAGCTGCAGAGGGAGATGCTGAGGAAATGACTTCGGTGGAGCATACTAACGGAGCTTAATGAATTATTCAAGATTTTTGTTATTTTTTTTTTAAATTTCTGTAACAATCCCGTGGGATTAAAATGATTGCCTTCGGGTGTTAGCTCGAGGTTTCTTTTCCTCAATGTGACAATATTTTTTTTTATTTGAATATACATCTAAATTTTGATCTATTTGTCTTTCCTTTATTATTTTCTCATGTTTATAAATCCTTAGAATCTTATACATTCGAAATCTTAGGAATCTAATTTTAGATTGAGATATATTTTATCAACCTTGGTTGTATCCAAGATTTTGCTCGCTTATTTGCGTCATACCTATTAAGAATCAGGCCTCAGACCTGGTTATATCCAAGGTTTTTAATAAATTATACCTATTAGGACTCAGGCCTTGGACCTGGTTATATCCAAGGCTTTCAATAAACTTAATAGCATTATACTTGTTAAGACTCAGGCCTCGGACCTGGTTATATCCAGGGTTTCAATAAACCTTTTTTTTTAGGCTTTGTTCGCGCTAAGTTTATTAAAAATTTGAGCTTTTAATAAGCCATTGAATAATCAATTTCTCCAAGCTTCTAAGCGTCAGACCTGGTTATATACATGGTTTTAAATGATTTTTCAAACTTAGCTCGTGCTAGGTTTATTGAAAACTCGAGCTTTAAAATGCATTTGAATAATCAATTTCTCCAAGATTCTAAGTTTTTAATCTTATTTGAGTAAGCTTAATTTTCTCAAAAACTCACCTCGGTTATGTTCCCCCAAGTAACTAGAACGTATAAACTTTCCTGGTTGCTTTTACAATGTGAGAGCATGAGCTTGCAATAATAAAACTAAGAAATGGTTATTCAATAATATATGTTATTTATTTGAAATGGCTTTTATAAATAAGCCTTACATTGATAATAATACTATTGATAATACTTTTTTAAATGAAGAGCATTCCAGGTCCATGGGACTATTTCTCCATTTAGTCGGGCTAGCTTAAAAGTTCCTTCGCGTAAGACCTCTACGAATTGGTACGGTCACTCCCAGTCCAGGCCCAACAAACCATCTTTGGGGTCTTTATTCACCAAAAAGACCCTTCGGAGCACCAGATCGCCTAATCCAAGTCTGCGTCCCTTGAGTTTTGAATTGAAATAACGAGTGATCTTTTGTTGATAATGGGCGAACTATAATTGCGATTCCTCTCGTTCTTCTTCGATCAGATCGAGAGATGCACTAAGTAGCTCGTTATTCTATTCTTGATCAAATGTCCTTTGCCTATGAGTAGCCACCATTGCTTCAATTAGAAGCATGGCCTCACTTCCGAAGGTTAGGGAAAAATGAGTATGCCCTGTGGAGGTTCTATGAGAAGTTCGGTAGGCCTAAAGTACTTGCGGGAGCTGCTCAGGCCATAATCCTTTAGCTTCGTCCAATCATTTTCTTCAGGCTCACCTTGAGGGTCTTATTTACAGCCTCGACCTGCCCATTGGCTTGTGGGTATGCTACCGATGAGAAAATCTTCGTTATGTCGTTTCTTTCACAAAAGTCTGTGAAGAGATCACTATTGAACTGCGTCCCATTGTCTAATATAATCTTTTTAGGGAGTCCAAATCAACAAATGATATTCTTTACCACAAAATCCAAGACTCTCTTCGAGGTGATGGTTTCCAAAGGTTCGGCTTCTACCCACTTCGTGAAGTAATTGATTGCCAGCACCGCATATCGAACTCCTCCTTTCCCCATAGGCAGGGAACCTATTAGGTCAATTCCCCATGCTGCAAATGGCCACGGGGATGAAATCATTGTTAGCTTGACTGGAGTAGCTCGGGCAACTATGGAAAAACATTGGCATTTGTCACATTTCTGAACATACGAGATCGAATCGTTCGTTAAAGTGGGCCACAAATAGCCTTGTCTCAGTACCTTCAATGCTCAGTTTTGCCCCCCCAGCGTGATCTCCGCAAAAAAACTTCGTGTATTTCTTGCAAAATGGTTCTGGCTTCCTCGGGCAGAACACACCGTAGGAGGGGCAATGAATGACCTTGCCGATATAGGATTCCATCAACTATTACATACCGTGGAGCTTGATAAAGTAGTTTTCTTGCGTCTTTTCTATCATTAGGTAAATTCCCAGTTTCGAGATATTCCATTATAGGGGTCATCCATGTCGGTCTTATGTCAATCATTCCAACCTCCATCGTTTCTCCCATTACACTTGGGCTTTCCAAGAACTCCACTGGTACTACATTAAATGTTTTAGGCTCTTTGGTGGTAGCAAGTTGTGCCAAAGTGTCAGTGTTAGAGTTCTGTTTGCGAGGTATCTGTTCAATAGAGCTAAACTCAAATTCAGACAGTTCCCCCTTTACCTTAGCCAGGTAGGCCGCCATCTTGATGCCTTCGAGCTTGATACTCTCCCAATATCTGATTTACAATGAGTTGGGATCCATTATAGCATTGGATGGCTTTCGCCTTTAGCTTTTTTGCCACCCCAAGCCCTGCCAGTAAGGCCTCATATTTTGCTTCATTGTTGGATGCCTCAAATCTGAATCTAAGAGTTGTATGGAACCGATGTCCTTCAGGAGAGATTAAGATTATCCCAGCTCCTGATCCGTTTTCATTTAACGATCCATCAATGAAGATTTTCCATAATTCTTGCACCGGCTCCTTTATGAGCTCGTCCTGAAAACCAGTGCATTCAACCATAAAATCAGCAAGGGCTTGACTCTTGATTGAAGTTTGTGGCATGTATAATATCTTGAACTGGCTAAGTTCGATAGCCCATTTTAAGAGATGTCCCGATGTTTCAGGTTTTTGCAATACCTGCCTTAAAGGTTGGTCGGTTAAGACGTTGATAGAATGGGACTGGAAATTTGGCTGGAGCTTTCTGGAAGCCAAAATTAGACAGAATGCCAACTTCTCTATTAATGGGTACCGCGATTCAGCTCCGAGAAGCCTCTTGCTTACATAATACACTAGTTTCTGAGCACAGTCTTCTTCTCAAACTAACACGGCACTGACTGCATTCTCTGTCATGGCCAGATAAAGAAACAGAGACTCTCCAGATGTCGGTTTGGATAATACTGGGGACTCAGCTATATGTGTTTTCAGATCGTGGAATGCATGTTCGCATTCTTTGGTCCACTCAAATTTCTTGTTTCCCCTCAGCAAGTTGTAGAATGGCAGACACTTGTTAGTGGATTTCAAAATGAAGCGATTTAAAGCCGCTACCCTTCCAGTTAGGCTTTTAAATTCCTTATGTGACTTGAGAGAAGGCATGTCTAACAATGATCTGATTTTTTCAGGATTCACCTCTATTCCCCTTGTGTTGACTATGAACCCCAAAAATTTTCCAGATGCCACCCCGAAAGTGCATTTGTGGGGATTCAGCTTTATGTCATATCTCTTTAAGATTCCAAAACATTCTTCCAAGTTGGATACATTGTTATTGGCAGTCTTTAACTTGACAAGCATGTCATCAACATACACCTCCATGTTTCTCCTGATCTAGTTAGCGAACATTTTGTTGACCAAGCGTTGGTATGTAGCCCCGACATTTTTCAATCCGAACGGCATAACTTTGTAACAATATACGTTATGCTTCGTCATGAAATTGGTATGCTCTTGGTACGCAGGGTTCATCGCGATCTAGTTATATCCAGAGTATGTGTCCATGAAGGACATTAGCTCATGACCTGCCGTGGCATCTACCAACTGGTCAATCCTTGGCAGTGGGAAACAGTCCTTGGGACAAGTCTTGTTTAAGTCGGAGAAGTCGATACAGGTTCTCCACTTCCCATTTAGCTTTGGGACCGGCACGGGATTGGCCACCCAGATCGAGTATTTTGCCTCCCGGATAAACCCGCATTTTAGTAACCGAGCTACTTCTTCCTCTAGTGCTTCAGCTCAGATTGCTCCCAAAAGCCTCTATGTTTGGGATTTTGCAGGCACGTTCTTGTCCAAATTTAATGTGTGCAATATTATATTCAGACTGATTCCCACCATATCCTTATGCGACCAGGCGAAAACATCTAGGTTCTTCCGTAAGAAATTGACCAGCTTCTTCTTTCTTTTGTCTTCAAGATTCTTTCCAATTTTTACGATTCTTGAAGCTTCTTTGGGGTCGATGTTCACTTCCTCGAGCTCTTCTATGGCTTTGAGCTCTGACCTGTCTTCGTCTATCCGTAGATCAATGTTGTCACATTGGGCGACCTCACTATCCTCTTCTTGTTGAGGTTCTTCCATCCCACAAGTGACTTCTACTTCCTGAGACTCCTCACCTCCGCCATTTATGACCATTGCCTGCTGCCCGGGTTGTGACTTTCCCATCATAGAGATGCTATAGCATTCTCTGGCAGCGAGCTGATCGCCTCTGATTGTGCATATCCCCGAAGCTGAGGGAAATTTCATTGCCAGGTGGATCGATGTTATGACTTCAAATGCCATCAGCGCGGGTCGGCCCAAAATCACATTGTATGCGGCCGGACAATCGATTACCACGAACTCGAGTATTTTGGAGACAGTTCGTGACTCTTCTCCCAATGTCACCACTAGTTCGATTGTCCCTATGGCCGCCGTTCCTTCACCCAAAAACCCGTACAGAGTCATCTAGGTCACCCTCAAATCGGATACGGACAGTCCCCTTTTTTCCAAGGTGGACCTGAAAAGTAAATTTAAGGAGCTTCCATTATCCACCAGTATTCTTTGGACCCTTCGGTTGGCGAGCTGCACGATTACCACAAGCAGATCATTATGTGGGAATTGGACGTGGCTGACATATTCTTCCGTGAAGATGATTGGTTATTTTTCCAATTGTTGTTGTTTTGATAATCGTTGCCCCAAAATGAACTCCACCCCGTTATGAGCCTTCAACTCATTAATGTACCTCTTTTGGGCCCCGTTGCTCGTGCCCGCCAAATGAGGTCCTCCCGCAATAGTGGTTATATCTCCCCTACTATTGGAGGAGGATCGACTTGATTAACCTGAGTTCTAGATTAGCCTATCAAAGCTTCTGGGGCTGACTGAGAGTTCTGCCTAGCAGGCTGATTAGGAACTACCCGATTTCGGGCGTACTGCCAATGGTCCAGCTCAGATGAGAGTCTCAATTTCATCCTTTAGCTGTCGACAATCATCAGTGTTATGACCAATGTCATTATGGAATCAGCATAATTTTGAAGGATCTCTCTTTTCCCTCTAGTTTCTTAAAGGTTCTGGCTTCTTCCATGGGAGGCGATTAGAATTAGCCAGAAAGATACGCTCTCGGGTATCCGTTAAGTCGGTATATGTAGCGTAGATAAGATTGAACTTCTCCACGGACTTATTTTTCTTTTTCCCGCTCTGGTCGCCCTCACCGTTCCCCTTTCTTTTGTTGTTCCCCCTTGGTTATTCTGGGTAATGGCTTGAGCCGTAGCTGCAACATCCATTATCGCTCCAACGGGTTGGACAGGGGTCTAGCTGATTCCTGCGACAAAAGCTCGTGGCTCCTCCAGGTTTATCCATTCATGAGCTCAGGTCAAGAATTCATCTATGCTTTTAACCCCTTTTCTTTGGAGTTCTTGCCATAGGTCACCCCCGACGAGGATTCCTGTTCTCATTGCCATGAGCTTAGAGCTGTCATCATCGTCCTTAGCTCGTGCAGCAACATTGGAAAATCTGCTTAGATATGCCTTCAGTGTCTCGCCAGGTTGTTGTTTTATGTTGGCCAATGAATCGACCTCAACCCGAGCTGCCTGTGAAGCTCGAAATGCTTTTTTGGAATCGGAGGAAAATTTCTTCCACGACCTTATGGAATGGCTCTTGTATTGTTTAAACCATTGCCTGATAGGCCAGACCAGAGTTGCCAGGAACAAGATACACCTTAGATCAAGCCCGATATTGTGGGCCATCATCATGGTGTTAAACATTCCGAGGTGATCAGACGGATCTCCATATCCATCAAACTTCGACATGTGTGGTATCATGAAACCTACAAGATATGTTGTCGCTGCAATGTTTGGAGCAAAAGGTTTGAGCTCCTCATCTGAGTCACAATCATCCTTTTCCTTCCCAGACAAGAGTCTTTTCATTTGCTCTTCCATTCGAGCCAGTCTCTCAAGGGTTTGGTCTCTAGTCCTTTGGTTAGCTAGGGGTTGTTCAACAGCTCCCATCCTATTATACGTGTTTGACAGGTTATTGTTCCTCTAAGCTCGAGCTTGGTTATGTGGGGCATTCTTGTTGTCACGTACTATGGATGGACCACCCTCATGTCATGTATAGCTAATATCCTCATCTCGAGCTGGATACCTTCTCTGTGAGTTTAGATGATCGCGCAGGTCGAGCTGTGGATCATATCGAGGACTTTGTGCTGAACCCAAATGATTTCTTAGGTCGCTCTCGGACCTGCCTCCACGATGGCTTTCTGTCCAATAACTTCTGTTTGTGAAACTTATAGCTTGCGATTGAGATCGAGGGCCTGGATTCTCAACGCGCGTTCATGGGACGGAAGTATTTGCAGACGGGGGAGGATTTCTCCTACTGTCCTCACGATCTATAATATCTCATTGAGGATAAGGTGGTGTTGGATGTATTACAAGTGACAGAGGATGCCTTATTGGCAAGGCAATCCTCGTTCCATCAGAACTGACTAAATTAGCTTGCATTGGTTCTACTCCAACATCCCTAGTTCTCTGTGCCTAGTGCTCCGATCGTGGCATAGAGGGATTTTCTAGAGAGTTGTGCCTTCGTGAGCTTGTCCCAGCCCCTCCTCGTAGATTGTTATGGGCATTTTTGGGAATCTGTGAAGAAGGCACCGAGCTTGGGGTCGTAGTCATAACTGATCGACTGACATGCTGATGATCCATGTGATGATCAGTGGGCCGAGTATTTTGGTGATTTTGCCTTGAAGGTACAGAACTCGGAGTGCCAGTTCTGACAGATCGACTCGGTTTAGGCCGGTTATTCCTGTGGGACTTATGAGACCCACTTTGCCTCTTTTCGACATTAACGTAGGTTGCAAGAGGGGGTAACCGAGCCAAGACCTCCTCAATCTACCTGTTTGCCCTAGCGAGATGGCTCCTCAACTGGATGTTTTCAACCTCAACGGTAGTCAGGTACCCTAGATAAGGATTTGGTGGTAGGGACGCCGAAATCCCAGTATCGTCCTGACGCACCGGTTGTTTTCTGGAACGTTGTTGAACATTTGGGCCCCTTTCATTGGGAACAACGGTATGATGGGCCTCCTACCCACCAGGCTGTTCTATCTCATTATCATGCATTGACTGAATGACCACCATAATGAAAGTTGACTGGAACTTGTGACGCACTAATTTACTCTCAATGAAAGCACCAAACAGTTGACGCAATTTTCCGCCAACATTATATTAAAAAATAAAATGGGTAGATTAGTGCTAGATTATAAATTGCAATGAAATATCAAGCATTCACTCAAAAGCACATACCTTTTACGTGGTTCAGTGGTTAAAATCCACCTAGTCCACGAGTCAATATTATTACGTTTTCTCTCTCTATTTCTGCAGAGTTTCGGTAATACAAAAATTGATCCCCCTTCCCTATCCAACATTCCTAGTATTTATAGGGGAATTCCATGGACATATTTGGGTCACTACGCAAATAAACCGTGTAATTATATATATGGTATATAATTACTACAAATCATTCCCATTTACATTGGGATATGATTTGATAACATAATAAATATGGTCCTGCTGTAGCGTCCCAAATTTGCTAATTAGGCTTAGGGCCTCGATTAGTGAGCCTAGAGGGAAATACGAGATTTAATATTATAATATGTGAATTTGTATGAATATGTGATTAGAGATGCATGTTTAGGTGAATTAAATATGCATGTGGGCCCTGTTTTGTTGTTAGGGGCATGTTTGTAATGTTAGCCTGTTGAGGGCATAAATGTGATAATTGTAATAATTGTGATATATCTGCGTTGCACAATCTGAGACAGTCCTAGGGAGCTGTTAGCTAGAAAGTCACAACGGGGTCGAAAACCCGACTCGGGGCGAGTCGAGGGGAATTTTGGGTACATTTTATGGGGTTATCAAGTTATGGAAATAAATATTTGGACATATATTTGAATAAAGATTGTTTAGGAGGGAATATTGGGGAAATTTTTAATGTTTCCCTCGGGGACGTTTTTGGTACCCCGAGCCTTGAGGTAACCTTAGAGACTAAGTTAAATAAAACAAAACATAAGAAACATTGAGAATTCTCTAAACCGACCCTTTCTCTCTCTATTTCTCGGTTTCCTTGTCTCTCTTGGAAGCTTAGTGAGTTTTGGTGGAAACTAACCAAAGATTAAGGATTTTGAGCTTGGATTTTGGGAGCTAGAAGCTTAGAGCTTAAGGACCTAATTTGGGGATTCATTTCTGCTCAAGGTAAGCTTTTAAATGTGTTGAGTTGTGTTGAATTGCTACTGGTATTTTAGAGTGTTTCATGTAAGCTAAGTTGGGAATTGCTCTTGATTATTTGGGTGAGTTTTTGGGTTAGTTTCTATTGGGTTTTTCTGCTGGGATTGCTCTGGAAATGTTGAGATGATTGAGTGGGATTGTTAAGTTGATTTTGGGGTAAATTGGCTGGGTTTTCGTGGTAAAAATGGAGGATTTTTCTGGGTTCGAAGGGTCGGGTCGTGCTTGCCCTGTTTTGGGGTTGGAGGTCTCTGGTTGGGGGCAGGCCGCGGCATGGCCTCATGGGGCTATGATACTTAGTGCATTTTTGGGCTTTAAAGATGTTTTAGGCTTGTGAATCCAAAAGTTAAGGCTCGGGATGGATTTTATCACCTGGATTGATAGAATTCAAGGTCCCTGAGATTAGAATTATGACCCAAAGTTATTTAATGGATTGGAACTTGATGGATGGATATTGTTGGTGTGTTGTGACTAGGGTTTCAGCTAGGCTCAGATTAGGGGACTGTGCTCGGGACATCGGTGCTTGGAAAGCTCGGGACACAGGTAAGAAAACTACTGTACCCGTAGAGCTTGTGTTACAGGGCACGAACCTATATGATTGTGTTGCAGGGCATAGCCCCTTTGATTGAGTGTATACATGTTTAAGTATCTACTTAATTATGCTATGTGTGCATATATGTGAATGAACGATAAGAGCCGGGAATGGCTAGGGCCGGGAACGACGAAGGCCGAGAACGATAAGGGGCTGGGAGCAGCGTTTAGCATGCGGAGTGTGAGTTGCCAGGGCGAGACCCTAAAGGATACCTAGGATATCCTCACGGTGAGGACTGCGAACCCAGGGCCTGGTAAAGTGCCTGGAACGGCATGGCTGTACGTGTTTAGCCTGATGATGGCTTGATTATATGTTGAATGTGAAATGTGCTTATGTTATCTGCTTGTGAGGGTTTTCTTGCTGGGCCTCGGCTCACGGGTGCTCTGTGGTGTAGGTAAGAGCAAGGGGAAAGTCGACCAACCATGAGTACGGAGAGCGTGAAGCGACGCGTACATGTTTGGCCTACCTGGCTTCCACGACCATGGATATTTGATTTGGGAGATGATTGTACTAATCCTAGATTTTGTCGTTTAGCCGACTCTGGTTTTATTTTTGAGTTGAAAATATTTCTAAACAGTATTTTGGGATCCCAAATGTTAAATGCTTTAAGATTTTCAGTAAATGGAATTATTTTCAAAGTATAAGACTTTGTTTATGGTTTCAATACACTTTTGTCTTAAAACCTCAATTAGCGAGTTAATTGCACGTTTTAAACTCACTTAGTAACATATCTAAGGAAGTAGGGCATCACAACTTGGTATCAGAGGGAGCCAAGATTTATGGTTTCTGGAGATTGATCGAACATGTACGCTCGCTGTCAATGATAAGCTTAAGCTTGACTCAGGGTTGGTTGGTAATGATTGACTTATATGCTTGAATATGTGCTTAAATGCCCTGTTTGCCTACTTGTTTCATATAGAGCATGATGAATGAGTTAAAATATGCATGATGCCAGGGCATGGCCTGTTGAGTGTTATATGTTATTTGTATGTTATGTGGATTGTTGTTTGTGGTTGATTGACACGATTTGGGAGGTGGTTTTTGATGTTGTTATCATGCTTGATGAGCGGCGTCGTTGATTGCAGGCATATTGTTGAGACCCCTCGATAATCATCGAGACTTCGCGGCAGTAGGGCCGAGGATGACAACCAGGGTCAGGACCCTCCACCTACCCCACAGAATTGGCAACAAATGTTTGCTGAAATGGAAGCAAGATTGCAACGAACGGAGGAAGAGCTTCAACAGTCGAGACAGCAGGCCCTTCCACAGGTCACTGGGTTGCCAGTTCAGCTAGAGTGAACCTTTATATGAGAAGGAAGAGCTTCGACAGTTGTGGCGCTAGTGCCGGTTCAACCTGTTGTGGAGAACAAGTGGGAACCTTTATATGAGAGGTTCAGGAAGCAGCATCCTCCCACCTTTGAGGGTGGACCATACCCACTGCGGGCAGAGTAGTGGATGAATATTATTTCCTATATCCTGTATTTTATGAGGGTTGAGGGGAACGAGAAGGTAGCTTGTGCTAGCTACATGTTCAGAGAGGATGCCCACATCTGGTGGGATGTAGTAGTTCAGAAGAAGAATGTGGCAGTTATGACCTGGGAAGAGTTCAAAAACATCTTCAACGAGAAGTATTACAGTGTTGCAGTTCAAGCTGCAAAGGTTGACGAGTACATCAACCTAACTCAGAACCGGTTAACAGTTACTGAGTATGCTTTGAGATTTGACAGGTTAGCGAAGTTTGTGCCGAATTTAGTGCCGATGGATGCGGCAAGAAGAGATAGATTTGTGCGGGGATTGAACGTTATGATCGCCCTTGATGTAAAGATCACCTTAGATCTAGAGACTACTACCTATGCTCAGGTTGTAGACAAGGCCCTTACAGCTGAGGGGACCGAGGATCAGATTTGGAGAGAGAGCGCTGTTAGGTGCGATGCCAGGAGGATAGTGCCTCCTTCTATTGGATCCAGTCGGAGTAGTGGCTCCAGTGAGCAGAAGAGAAAGGCCCCAGATTCTTTTGTTCCTCCTAGCTCGGATAAGAGGGTACAAGGTGCTTTTAGTGGCCGTCAGGGGGGAGGTGACAACTGGAGGAATTTTCCAGTATGTCCTCGGTGCAGACGATGACACCAGGGTGAGTGCAGGATTAGGGCCTGCTTTGTCTGTGGGAGTGCCAATCATCTGAAGAAGGACTGCCCACAAGCCAGGAAAGAGGAGCCAAAGTAGGGTGAGAGTCTCGCTCCTGCCAGAATGTTTACTTTGACTCAGACTGAGGCGGAGGCTAGCCCCTCAGTTGTGACAGGTCAAATTTCTAGTGACTCATTCGTTTGTGTCTGCTAGAGTGATAGATCAGCTATGTAGACCTAGTGTTTTATATGCTAGGGGTTTTCAGACTTTGTTGCCAACTGGGGAATTGGTAGTCTCTAGGAGATGGATTAGAGCTTTACTAGTAGAGGTAGATGGTAGGGAGTTATCTGTTGATCTGATTGAGCTTGCGATGGATGACTTTGATATGATCCTAGGGATGGATTGGTTATCGAAGTATGGGGCGATGATTGACTGCAAGCGCATGATTGTGACCTTTGAACCAGAAGGGGAGGTACCTTTTGTATTTGTGGGGACAGTTAGTGGACCGCGAATACCTATGATTTCAGCACTAAAGGCAAGAGACCTAATGCAGGAAGGTTGCATAGGATTCCTAGCAAATGTTGTGGATACCTCTAGGATTGTGCCAGTTGGACTGGGTGAGACCAGAATGGTATGTGAGTTTCCAGATTTATTTCCAGCAGATCTGCCAGGGTTGCCGCTGCAACGGGAGATTGAGTTTGTTATAGAGTTGGTGCCAGAGGTGGAGCCAGTATCTAGGACACCTTATAGAATGGCTCCGGTAGAGTTGAAGGAGTTGAAGATTCAATTGCATGAGTTATAGAATTTGGGGTTCATCAGACCAAGTTTCTCGCCATGGGGTGCTCTAGTGTTGTTTGTCAAGAAGAAGGATGGATCTCTTAGGATGTGTATTGACTACAGGGAGCTGAACAAGTTGACCATTAAGAACAAGTATCCACTGCCTAGGATCGATGATTTTTTTGACCAGCTACAGGGAAGGATAGTGTTTTCCAAGATTGATCTCCGGTCAGGTTATCACCAGCTAAGGATCAAAGAAGAGGACATACCAAAGACCTCTTTCCGCACGAGGTATGGACACTATGAATTCCTGGTTATGTCCTTTGGATTAACCAATGCCCCAGCAGCTTTTATGGACATGATGAATAGGGTTTTCAAGGACTACTTGGACAAGTTTGTGATTGTAATTATCGACGACATTCTGGTGTACTCTTAGTCAGAGACAGAGCATGCGTAGCATCTACGTTTGGTATTGCAGCGGTTGAGGGAGCATAGGTTTTATGCTAAGTTCAGTAAGTGCGAGTTCTAGCAACCACAAGTTACATTTCTGGGCCACATCGTTAGTAAGGAGGGGATTCTGGTTGACCCAAGTAAGATTGAGGCAGTGAGAGATTGGCCTAGACCGAGTAGTGTTTCTGAAGTTAGGAGTTTTATGGGATTGGTAGGATATTATCGGCGGTTTATTGAGGGGTTCTCCAGGATAGCTACGCCATTGACAGAATTGACAAAGAAGAAGACAAAGTATGTTTGGACAGACAGATGTGAGAACAATTTTAAGGAGTTGAAGCAGCGACTGATCACCGCACCAGTGTTAAGTTTGCTGACAGATAATGAGAAGTTTGTGGTTTATTGTGATGCTTCCAGACATGGTTTAGGGTGTGTGCTGATGCAAGTTGGAAAGGAGATAGCCTACGCATCGAGACAATTAAAGGAGTATGAGCAGAGATATACCACACATGATCTGGAGTTGGCAGCGGTGGTATTCGCATTTAAGATTTGGAGACATTATCTATATGGTGAGAAGTGCGAGATATACACCGACCATAAGAGTTTGAAGTACTTCTTTACTCAGAAGGATTTGAATATGCGCCAGAGGCGGTGGCTGGAGTTGGTTAAGGATTATGATTGTGATATCCTATACCATCCTGGGAAGGCTAATGCGGTGGCTGATGCATTGAGTCGGAAAGTCCCAGGACAGTTGTTCAATTCGAGACAGATATCCGATGAGCTAGCGGAGGAGATGACTAGAGCGGGTATAGAGTTGGTGGTTGGTCAGTTAGCCAACTTCACTCTTCAGTCTACACTCCTTGAGAGAATCAAGGAGGTGCAGGGGTAGGATTCCCAGTTGAGAGGTCATAGGGAGAACATCTTAGTCGGACCGGCTAAGGACTTCTCTTTCTCGAAGATGGGGTTACTGAAGTACAAGGGTCGGATCTGTGTTCCGATGGATTCTGATATCTGGCGGGGGATCTTAGATGAATCGCATACCACTCCCTATTCCTTACATCCAGGTACAACGAAGATGTACCAGGATTTGAGAGCTTGTATTGGTGGTCGGGCATGAAGAAGAATGTGGTGGATTATGTAGCCAAGTGCTTAACTTGTCAGCAGGTCAAAGCTGAACATCAGAGGCCAGCAGGGTTGCTGCAGCCCCTTGGGATTCCAGAGTGGAAGTGGGAAGATATCACCATGGACTTCGTGGTTGGTTTGCCGAAGAGCGTGGGACATCATGACTTGGTGTGGGTGATTGTGGATAGGTATACCAAGTCCACCCACTTTTTACCTGTCAGGACGACTTATACTATGGAGCAGTATGCTGAGTTATATGTGAAGGAAATTGTTCGACTCCATGGGGCTCCGAGGTCGATAGTATCTGACAGGGACCCCGCATTCACCTCCAAGTTTTGGGAGAGTCTGCAGAAGGCTATGGGCGCAGTTATGGTTTAGTACCGCTTATCATCCTCAGACATATGGACAATCTGAGAGGACGATTCAGATATTGGAGGACATGCTACGAGCCTATGTGCTAGATTTTGGGGGATCTTGGAGTAAGTATCTCCCTTTGACTGAGTTATCGTACAATAATAGTTATCAGGTGACTATTGGAGTGCTCCATATGAGATGCTTTATGGGAGGAAGTGCAGGTCACCTATCAATTGGGATGAGATGGGCGAGAGGAGATATCTGGGTCGTGAGATGGTTCAAAGGACCAGTGAGGCGATTGACAAGATTAGAGCTCGAATGCTCACTTCCCAGAGTCACCAAAAGAGTTACTCAGACTTGAGACACAGAAGTGTAGAGTTTCAGGTCAGTGACCATGTGTTTCTTAGGGTTTCACCTTTGAGGGGAGTGAAACAGTTTGGTGTTCGGGGCTAGTTAAGCCCTAGGTTTGTTAGCCCCTTCGAGGTTCTAGAGCGGTTTGGAGAGGTAGCTTAAAGACTCGCGATGCCTCCAGCCTTATCAGGGGTTCATAATGTTTTTCACGTATCCATGCTCCGGACGTATGTATCTGATTCGATGCATGTACTGAGTTATGAGAATTTGGAGCTGGACCAGGATTTGTCTTATGAGGAAAAGCCGGTTCAGATTCTTGACCGAAAGGATAAAGTCTTGCGGAGCAAGACCATCACCTTGGTGAAAGTGTTGTGGAGGAACAACAAAGTTGAGGAGGCGACATGGGAACTTGAATTAAAGATGCGGGAGCGGTATCCTGAGTTGTTCAGATAATTTCAAGGACAGAATTTACGTAAGGAGGGGATAGTTGTAGCGTCCCAAATTTTCTAATTAGGCTTAGGGCCTCGACTAGTGTGCCTGGAGGGAAATAAGTGATTTAATATTATAATATGTGAATTTGTATGAATATGTGATTAGAGATGCATGTTTAGGTGAATTAAATATGCATGTGGGCCTCGTTTGGTTGTTAGGGGCATGTTTGTAATTTTAGCCCGTTGAGGGCATAAATGTGATAATTGTGATATATTTGTGATATGTCTGCGTTGCACGATCTGAGACAGTCCTAGGGAGCGGTTAGCTAGAAAGTCACAACGGGGTCGAAAACCCGACTCGGGGCGAGTCGAGGGGAATTTCGGGTATTAGACGTTTTATGGGGTTATTGAGTTATGAAAATAAATATTTGGACATATATTTGAAGATAGAATGTTTAGGAGGGAATATTGGGGAAATTTTTAATTTTTCCCTCGGGGACGTTTTTGGTACCCCGAGCCTTGATGTAACCTTAGAGACTAAGTTAAACAAAACAAAACATAAGAAACATTAAGAATTCTCTAAACCGACCCTTTCTCTCTCTATTTCTCGGTTTCCTTTTCTCTCTTGGAAGCTTAGTGAATTTTGGTGGAAACTAACCAAAGATTAAAGATTTTAAGCTTGGATTTTGGGAGCTAGAAGCTTGGAGCTTAAGGACCTAATTCAGGGATTCATTTCTGCAAGGTAAGCTTTTAAATGTGTTGAGTTGTGTTGAATTGCTTCTGGTATTTTAGAGTGTTGCGTGTTAGCTATGTTGGGAATTGCTCTTGATTATTTGGGTGAGTTTTTGGGTTAGTTTCTGTTGGGTTTTGCTGCTGGGATTGCTCTAGAGATGTTGAGATGATTGAGTGGGATTGTTAGGTTGATTTTGGGGTAAATTGGCTGGGTTTTCGTGGTAAAGATGGAGGATTTTTCTGGGTTCGAAGGGTCGGGCCACGACAATTTTCTTGCTGAGCCGTGGCCCTCTAGAGCATTTTGGTGGTTAGGAAGAAGGGCGGGCCGCGACATGCCCTTTCTTGGGCCGCGGCGTGCCTGCCCTATTTTTGGGCTTTAAAGATGTTTTAGGTTTGGGAATCCAAAAGTTAAGGCTCAGGATGGATTTTATCATCTGGATTGATAGAATTCAAGGTCCTGGAGTTTATAATTACAACCCAAAGTTATTTAATGGATTGGAACTTGATGGATGGATATTGTTGGTGTGTTGTGACTAGGGTTTCAGTGAGGCTTGGATTAGGGGACTATGCTCGGGACATCAGTGCTTGGAAAGCTCGGGATACAAGTAAGAAAACTGATGTACCCATAGAGCATGTGTTGCAGGGCACGGCCCTATATGATTGTGTTGCAGTGCGTAGCCCCTTTGATTGAGTTTATACGTGTTTAAGTATCTGCTTAATTATGCTATGTGTGCATATATGTGAATGAACGACAAGAGCTGGGAATGGCGAGGGCCAGGAATGGCGAAGGCCGAGAACGGCGAAGTCTGAGAACGACGAAGGCCGAGAAAGGCAAGGGGCCGAGAGCAGCGTTTAGCACATGGAGTGCGAGTTGCCAGGGTGAGACCCTAAAGAATACCTGGGATATCCTCACGGTGAGGACCGCGAACCTAGGGCCTTGTAAAACGCCTGGGACAGTATGGTCGTACGTGTTTAGCCAGATGATGGCTTGATTATATGTTGAATGTGAAATGTGCTTATGTTATCTGTTTGTGAGGGTTTTCTTGCTGGGCCTCAGCTCACGGGTGCTCTGTGGTGCAGGTAAGGGAAAGGGGAAAGTCGACCAACCATGAGTACGGAGAGCGTGAAGCGACGCGTACATGTTTGGCCTGCCTAGCTGCCATGGCCAGGGGTATTTGATTTGGGAGATGATTGTACTAAACCTAGATTTTTGTCGTTTAGCCGACCTAGTTTTATTTTTGAGTTGTAAATATTTCTAAACAGTATTTTGGGATCCCAAATGTTAAATGCTTTAAGATTTTCAGTAAATGGAATTATTTTCAAAGTATAAGACTCTGTTTATGGTTTTACTACACTTTTGTCTTAAAACCTCGATTAGTGAGTTAATTGCACATTTTAAACTCACTTAGTAACGACTCTAAGGAATAGTAGGGCCTTACACCTACTATCTCGGATAATAAATGACAGATATATGATACTGCCTGGCTATTAATGAGTGCACAAATAATTCCCGAATCTCCTGGGATCCTTTAGTTTTTGTTATATCTGGGTCCTCACGAGCTAAATATCTCACCTGAGCTCGTGCTTGACAACTATTTGACTCTGAGATCGGAGTAGGTTCAGAACGCCTATAGTTGGGTCTGACCATTATGAGTCTTGAACTTGATTATTACCTTAAGTGTTGGTCAGATAATGACTTGTATACTGTGTACGAATTGGATTGAAACCCGAGCTGCTCACATGGTGAATAACAAGATATTCTACTTGGTTATTTTTCCACGTATTCACCTGCCATCTGTACCCGAGCTGAGTAATTGAACTCGTGCTAAATTTAGGGCACAACACCAACCCCTAAGGACTCGAACCCCACAAAAAGAAAAACAAGAACATTAACATGAATACTAGAGATAAAAAAAATGAGAATATAGATGAGAGGATTAAATCACAAGAATCAAAGACACCCAGCCTTCAAAATCCTCCTATTATCTTCTCCTTCTTTCTCTTCTCTCTCTCTAGTTCTCGTGCTCTCCCTCTCTCTCTCTTCCCTCTTGCACGCCAGCCCAAGGAGCAAAAATGCTCTTCTCTTTTCTTTCTTTCCCTTTTATCTAACTTAGAGAAAATAGCCTAGCCTAGTGGGACATGGGTAATTTTCCTCTTTTCTTTATTTAATTTATTTGATTGCTAAACTAAATGGAAAATAAATAAATATGTTAAAGATGACAACCATCCTCCTTTCCATTTTTGCTATGGTGATCAATTCAAATCATTAAATTTCCAAATAAAATAGGAAAACATATCCCTCCCTTTCCCACTATGCCACACGCCTATATCCCTTTATTTATTTATTTTTCTTTTTAATTCCTTTAACTAAATAATAATAAACCAATAAAAGGAAAATAATGTGTAGAAAATCTATTGCATGCACACCATGCAACCATGCAAATGCACACACCCAATTGCTAAGGTGCATCTCTACTTACCATGCACCTTGGTGCATTCAATCAAAACTCATTTTATTCAAAAATTAATTAATAAATAAATAATTAATTAACAATTAAATACACACAATTTCTACCAAACAATTCAAACAATAAAAAATAATAATTCATAACATTAAACAATTAAAAATAAAACAAAGCACAGAAATAATAAAATAAAATAAAAATTGGTGCGCTACAGGTGGTCAGCCCTATTTTCTTGAAGGCTAATCTAAACAGGATGTTCACAGAACTCCCGTTATCCACCAGAATCTGCGCCACCATTTTGTTGGAGATTTGGCTCTCAATTACCAATGGGTCGTGGTGCGGGAAGTGTACTCTCCGAGCATCGTCTTCGAAGAGTGTTATGACTTGATCAATCATTCGAGGCATTTGGGCAGAATACTGAGCCAAATCTATCACCTCTTCGTCATGATCAAAGCTCATGCATACGTGCTCTGCGAGCCTCGGGAGGTGCCCCCTAGGTGGGGCCCTCCTGAGATGGTTCCTACTCACTAGTTCACCAGAGGAGGTCCTCAGACCACTAGATGTTACAGGGCCACATGAACAACTGCTTGGACCTGCGGGCCCACTGGTGGTAGGCACTCCAATCGTGGGGAGTTGGGCTTGGCATGTTCCACCCTTAGCATATTAGTAGAGATGTCCTAACTTTATGAGGTTTTTGATCTCATCCTTCAGCTGGTGGCACTCATTGGCGTGGTGTCCTATGTCGTTGTGAAAACGACAAAACTTGCCTGGATCTCGCCTTTCCTTGTCCCTTTGGATGGGTTGTGGATTTTGATAGTGAACATGTTGTTCCATGGCCACGAAGATGTTCTCTCGAGAGTCCACCAAGTCAGTATACTCGGAGTACTGCGAGACATACTTCTCACCAGAGCTAGCTCCTTGCACGGTCAGTGCATTTCCATTTCTCTTGGGCTTCCAACCCTTGTCTTTGTCCCCGTGTCTACTGCCACTGGGGGTTCGACTGGGTGCAGCAGACTGGGATGGAATGGCAACTCTGGCACTGAATGTAGGCTGAAAAACACTGTATCCAATGGGCGCCGCTCCATATCTTGTCGGGGCCACGCTAAAACTAGGAGTTGGTACGACATTGAAGCATGTGGGCAGGATGCTCAGGTTGGGCTGGACTCCTCCCAAGTCTGGTTCGACGAGAGCATAATGGGAATACTGGATTCCTGAAGCCACTGGGCCAGATGTGGTCAGAGTTTGGAAGGTGACGGGTCCTCCGAACGCTCTGATCTAGGCATCCTCCCAGCTAATATACTCTTGTGCCCGATGAATGAAGTCATCGAGTTGCCGACATCCCCTCCTTTGGAGGTCATTCCAAAGTGGGGATCCCGTGCGAATGCCAGCCTGCAAGGCCATCAACTATTGGCCATCATCAACCCTCTTGGTTCTCGCAACCTCTTCCTTGAAGCGTTTGATGTATGTCTTGAGGGTCTCAAAGCGCCCTTGTTTAATGTTGGCCAAAGCATTAACCTTGAAGCTCATCTTCCGAGCTCCCATGAATTACCTTCGGAAGGCAGTTGACATTTGATGCCACGAGTGAATGGATCCTGGTCGATGCTTCTTGAACCATTCGTCTGTTGGTCCCGTTAGAGTGATTGGGAACACATGACATTTAGCGTCGTTGAAGACGCGGTGCACCGACATCAACTTGTTGAACTTATAAAGGTGTTCGGTGGGATCAGAGCCGCCATCATAGGGCGTGATGGCCGGCATCTTGAAGCCCTGCGAAAAGGGGGCTTCCATAATGTAGGGAGCGAATGGCTCCACTTCTTCATCTTTCGAGGCTGAGTCGTGGCCTTGCTGTCTGGCCATTATTAGCATGATCTTCTTTAGACTCTCTAACTTCGCATGGGGGAAATCTCGTTCTCAGTTGACGCTCTGCACCGAGTTATCTCTTCTTCAGGCGTTGAGGTTATCCCATAGGTATGATAGACCTTTCCTGGCAGGTTTGCGCCTATTGGCCTTATTACATCTTCGAGCATTAAGTTTTTCCCGCAGGTCAGCTTGACCTCGGAACGCGTTGTTATCCTCGGGACAAGCCACCTTGGTCTCTCTGTCGGACTCAATATTCTCATCATTTACCGAGAAATTGATGCCATGTCCTCGGTCCTATGAGACATTCCTTGGGCGGACCCTGTATCGTTGTTCCTACATGGTTGGTGAGGTCCCAAAGTGACACCACCTCCAGGCCTCGCGCAATCCGTATGGGCGCGTCAGGGCAGAAAACCCCTAGCTCCACAGGTGCTGACAACCTAGCGGTGTTCTCGGGCCCCTGGGCCATTACCATTACTAGCCTGCTTGGAAACCTGGTGGCCTCGAGATCTTAACGAGCCCTGTTCTGCTTTGGAGAAGGATTATTGTCAACTTTTCCTTTGCCACGATCCTATGGCAGCACTGGGGTTCCAGCTCCAGCTGTACCTCTTCAGCCAGGTGCTTGGGGGGCACACCGGCTATATTAATAGGTGACGCTCCAATAGGGTGCGCAGGTGGCATGCCAGTTGGGTGCCCAGCTGGTACATTACCATTGGGGTCCACTCGTAGCCCTTGGGCTACAAGAGTGGCCTTCATGGCCAGTACCCTCTCCTGTAGGGCGGTGATGTTACCCTCTTGGGCATCATTCTTTTGCCGCTGGGTGGCCACCTGTTCATGGAGCACCATCACCTCCGGTGTTTCCTCCGCGTCCATGGGTAGAGGGTATTCTTCCTCATAATACTCATGGTCGCTGCCGTCATCGCCGTTGTACTCAGCGTCTTTGTCAAAATCCTCCACCATTTCAGGCATGTCCTGAGGTGGTGGTCGACTAGTTTCCCCTCCTTCACCTCTGGTAGGAGGGACTACATCGCCTGTGACATGTCTTTGAGAGGTTACCATGGATGTAAATGTTCTGAATGCTTTTTTCAAGCTTTCAATGAAAGCACCAAAATGTTGACTGCTTTTTTCGCTATCAACCTAAATATGAGAGATTAAAGAAATAAACAACAAGAACACAATAATTTTTACGTGGTTCAGGCTATAAAAGAACCCTAGTCCACGATTCTCTGGTATTAATGGATTTGGGAGCTTGCTAGGGAAATCTCCAATGCAGTTTCTCAGGCAGCGTTTATATTGCTCTAAGTACAACCCTTTACAATGAGACTCCCAACTCTATTTATAGAGACCAGGGTCATTAATACTAATCATTTGTAATTAATACACATTCTTCTCGTTATTTAGGGATTAATACCACTTTAATACATTGAGTTGCATTGAATAGAGACCACCACCTAGGCGAGATATGCAAGGCCCACTGGAGAAAGCTACCCGACTTATGGGGAACATGCCGTAGGAACTGTCAGGGCGTGCACACACTTCTCCATGTCAGACGATGTAGTGGGAATGCGAATTGTCGAATCATACAATTGACGACATTGTGAACGGATCACCAAAAAGATTGTCAGACAATCCTTTAGCGCTATAAACCCACATTGGCCGACACCTGGCGTCTATCTTAGGTCCGATAACCAGAACCTCAAATCTGGGGGACAGTTGAGGGAGGAGAGCTAATGTTGGCATTGCTTCACCTGGAGAACCCTCAGCTCTGAGGGCAGACCTCAGAGGGTGATCTACCTTGAAGGCACTTACGTCACACCAGCTGGCACAAACAGGTGGCCTCACTTGGAAGAGCCCTCTCCACGAAGAGAGACCTCAGGGGATAACATACCCCGAAGATGTCTGCAAATGTTCAAGATAGTCACTGCGAGTTGCCACGTGTCAATAGGTGAAAATACGGAAATATTTAGAAAATACCATTTTAGAGAAAAGGTTTAGTGGGGCCTTGTCAAAGCATGCAATTTGGGCCCAATAATTTATAATAAAAATAAAGTGTCTTTATGCAATCTTAAAAAAATAAAAATATAGGTCCCACTGTGACAAATGAAAACATACATCGTAACATAAAAGTTCATAAACTTTCTTGGCATTCAACTAGATCGTTAATCGCTAATGGACACCCCGTGTCATACATGCCTAGACATCGGAACTCCCCACATCACTGTGCGTGCCAAAAAGAAATCCTATTGCCTGCCTGAAAGGGGGAAAGTAAGGGGGTGAGCTAAAAACCCAGTAATGAAGTACAAACAAAATACAACAATCAACAAGAAACACAAAGAAATCTACGTACATATCGTAAACTCATGGCATAACATAATAAATCATAATCATAATCATATCATATTCATATCGTAATCATAAGACTTCATAAACATAAGCATAATAATACATCATGTGATCATGACACCCCTATTGTCCATGTCACATCAAGAGGTAACCAACAAAAGCATAAACTGGTAAAACCTCATCTATGAGGTAAACAAGAACTTTGGTCCTCGAATAACCTTGGCTCGTCCAGCCTATGAGTTACATCATATCCTTAGTAACTCCTTTGTTGTGTCGCATTCAACATGCTAACAATCTACTGCTTTTTATACAACATACAAGCAGCTTATCTCATAACATAATAGCTCATTCATATCATAACATAATAACTTATACCTTTCATAACATAATTCATAGAAATTCTATCTAACTTCCTTACCTCAAGTCTAAGCAAAAATAAAGTGCGGGTACTTCACAATGAGCCTAGAATCACAATCAAACGTTCGTCTTAATATCAAGTGAGATTTACAGATGCCCAACAAACATACCCCCACGTGTGCATGAGCCATGCACACGTGGCACAGGTTGCACCACACTATAAACATTCAATAATTTCACATAAAATCTTAAAAGAATAACCCAAAACTCTACTGAGTAATCCTTAATGGTTACAAAACAAGATCCACACACTTAATCAAATGGCATATATTTGAACGTAAAATTTAGCTTGCATGTAACATGAATACATGGGAAAGTTCTTAAAACGCGCTTTGGAGTTGGTAGATTCTACCTTTTTGTTTTATCCTCACTTACTTAAAAATTCAGCAAGAATTAGTTTACCAACTTATTAACGTCTCCATATTACCTCTTTGGATCATAAGGTTCCATTATAGATTTTAATTTCACAAAATTTATTTTATTTAACTAGCCATTTAGTTATATTTGCATCAAAATAATAAAATCTCATTTATTATTTAAATAAAAATGACAACACTTTTCTATTTCCCACAAAATAATTAATTTTGACAAAATTAATTAATTTCATATACACTCATATTCGTTCTATCATAGTTACTTAGTTAATAAATAAAATAGAAATAAATTAGCCTCGTAAAAAGTGAAATTTTCATTAAGTCACATCTACATGTAAGTTGGGAAAAGGCTAACTAAATAATTCTTTGGTCATCTTTTAGAAAATAATTTTACTTAATTATTTATGAGAAAATACACATCCAAAGTACGGAAAAATCATATTTTTCATGTATAAACTTTAAAGCACAAATTATTAAAACATATATTTGATATCTTTTAATTAAAATATATTTTTCATATAGTTAAGTAAAAATCAGCAAGCATATATTATCACATAAATTTTAAGGCATAAGTTTTTAAAACATATATTTTTTTTTCTATACTTTTAATTAAAAGCAATTGACCATATTACTAAGCAAAATTCAACAAGCAATATACACCCATTATTCACAATTTTTCTATCAAACCAAATTCTAGTCATCTTTTTTTTTTTTAAAAAAATTCTCAACTTTTAAACACTAAAAATATGCATATATCTTATTAAGGAAAGTACAATATTCATGTATGAAATTCACTATTTACTTGTCTTAATTTTAAAATATGAATTTTGAGATATAATTTGCTTCATCTCTTAATTTATTTCCAAATTGCCATAAAATATAAATTAAAATCAGCAAGCATAAATTATATAAAAAAAATGCTCATATTCATTTTAACCCCTCAACCTAGTATGCCTCTATAATTTTTATGCATTTCAATATTACAATTGGCATGCAACAAATAATTTAATCATTTCAAAAACATAAACCCGAAAAGAGATGCCTTGGCCGAGACACACTAACAAGTATATATGAAAATATAAAACAAATTAAAATATTACTACCATGCTTCCTAACTCAAACATACACCATAATATATTCAAGACCAAAGCATTACAATATAGTCATCATTAAACTTAAATATATTTTATTATAATATCAATGGAATTTCTAAGATACTCCTTATTACAACAACATTTTCATGCCATGACCGAGATACATAGGGTTCATACCAAAGTTTATCATCCAAACTCATCATGCTTCTTTATTCAATACATCAAGAGAATTAGTACCAATAACATGCATAAGTCGAAACATGCATAGTGCCAACAACAAGATATACCACAAAAATTATCATGCTTCTATTTCGAAAAGAAAAAAAAAACATAACCACACAATCAATCAATACTTGTGCTATGCATAAGAGCCCTAGATTAGGCTCAACCAAAATCACTTCATCAATCCAAAAAAAAATAAAAATAGAAAACTTTACATGCATCATCTAGTCATAAGAAAACATCAAACAAAAAAAACTCAAATCATACAAGAACCCTAATGCGTCTAATACAACATTTACATAGATGAACCCAAGATCAATATAACACCAAAACAAGGTCCTTCCTCACCTTGAGTACACCAAAGTGATGAAATCTAAAGGCCTCTCCTTTTGATTGCTAGCTCAAACACCCTTGTATGATCACCAAACCATTACACCAACCCAAAACCTAATTTCCATCAATCAAACGTTAGAAATCAAAAGAAAATCTTACCATTGTATGTGTAGGTCGATTATTTATCCAACACCCTTTCTAGGTCCTTGTGAAATTAAACCTACCACCACCATTGCATCCCAAAATACTTATAATCAAGAAGGAGGAGGAGAAGAAGAAAACTATCAATCTCAAAGTTTACCTTAGGGATTTCGAAGCCCTCTATTCTCTCCCTCTTCCTTCCTTTCTTTCTCAAGCTCTCTCTCTTCCTTTCTTTCTTTAGATGGGTGGCTAGGATTTCAAAACTAATAAGAAGAGGCTTAAGGACCTATTTATAGGAGATAGCTAGGTTGAGGAAAAAAAATAATGAAAATTCGAAGTGAGTTTTTCATAGCTCAAATATCCTGTAACTTGAGACCCATTTTTGACCCGATTACACCACGATTTTAGAAAACTACTATTTCTAAAACATTGTAGATAATTTAATTATATTTCTAATGGTACCAAGTATTACTAAATCAGACATCTATAGCAAAAGTTATGACTGTTTTACTGATGTTGGATCCAAAGTTACGGGAACTAAAAAAAAAAGGCAACTCTTTTCTTACCATTTGTTTCCCATTTCTCACTAGTGTGAACACAAGCCTTCTAGAACATTCTTTTTTTATTTCTCCCATTTTTCCTTTTTTTTAATTAATAAAATAAATAAATGGGAAATAAAAATTACTATGCATGGAAACTAATGCATGCTCACCATGCATACCATGCACATGCACATGCACATGCACACACAAGTGCTTTGGTGCATTTCTACTAACCATGCACATTGGTGCACACAACCAAAACTCAAGTACTCACAAATTAAAGCAATTAACAATTTTAATTCACATATTATGTACCAAACAATTTAAATACAATTAACACTTAGCAATTATAAATTCAAAATAAAGCACACAAATTAATTAAAAAAAAAATTGGTGCGTTACACTCAATCCCTCTTTCAGAAACAATGTGGCCTAAGACTATGTCAGAAGATACCATGAAATGAAAATTCTCCCAATTAAGCACAAGACCTTTCTCAATGCATCGTTTTAAAATGGCTTCAAGGTTGAGAAGGCAAGTATCAAAAGATTTTCCAAAGACGGTTAAGGCATCCATGAATACTTCCATCAAATTTTCAATCATGTCACTGAAGATACTCATCATGCATATTTGGAAAGTAGCTAGTGCATTACACAACCCAAATGACATACGCTGGAAATCAGAAGTGCTAAAAGGACAAGTAAAAGTGGTCTTATCCGGCTCCTCTAATGCAATCTCAATTTGATAATAGCCTGAGTAGCCATCATGAAAGCAATAAAAAGTATGACCAACTACACGCTCAAGGATTCGATCAATGAATGGGAGCAGAAAATGATCTTTATAGGAGGTGACATTAAATTTTCTATAATCAATGCACATGCGCCATCACGTCACAGTTCTTGAGGGGAAAATAGCCCTTTTTTTCATTTTGAACAACGGTTACACCCGATTTCTTGGGTGCTACCTAAGTCGGACTAACCCATTTTCTGTCAGGCACTAGATAGTTGATACCAACGTCTAGCAATTTCAGTACTTCATTTTTCATGACTTCTTTCATTGTGGAGTTTAATCGCCTTTGAGGATCCCTTCGAGGGATAGCCTCGTCCTCTAGATCGATTCGATGAGAGCAAATTAAAGGGCTAATACATTTGATATCAGCAAGTGTCCAACCTATCAAAGATTTATGAGTTCGCAGTAGCTCGAGTAACTGCAATTCTTTAGAATTTTGAAGGTTTGATGAGATGATAGTTGGAAAGGTTTCACCATTTTCCAAGAAGACATGTTTTAAATCCTCAGGTAGTTGGGTCAATTAAACAGTTGGAACCTCTTCAGCTGAAGTTTTTGGTTGTGCCCTCTCACGAGGTAGCCCTTCAAAGTGAGGCTTCCAAAATTGAGTTCCTCTATGTTGTGAGTCTTTGTGATCAGAAATTGCAAGAGTGGACTCAACAAGCCCAAAACTTTCATACTCAGACAGAAGGAGGAGTTCATCAAGATTATCAAAATTGCTTCACAATTGAATCTCCTCGGGAATTAGAGTGTTGATCATAAAAGTTTGATAGCAATCGTCATCTTCTCAGGGTTGTTTTCCAATATAGATTTACCTCCAACATCATATTTCGAAACGATATCTTCATTAGACCATTCCGACAATTGATTAAAGCATCTACAAAAGCAAGGAATGGTCTTTCGAGGATAATAGGAATTTTTGACTCCATATTTACAACAAATTGGGTATCAAGAACAAGGAAATCCACATGATAATAGAATTTTTCATTTTCAACTGAACATCCTCAACAATACCCTTAGGCTTTTTGATGGAGCGATCAACAAGCTGTAGAACAGCGATGTTGGCTTTATTTCTCCAAGACCAAGTTGCGAGTACATAGAATAAGGCATGAGATTTACACTCGTGCTAATGTCAAGTAAAGCTTGGCTAACTTCACGAGTCCCAATTTGGCAAGAAATGGTGGGACAACCGAAATATTTGTATTTTGGCGGTGTTTTTTGTTCAATCACTGCACTCACTTGTTTGGTCAAGAAAGCAATCTTTTTGACATGAAGCTTCCTTTTTGTTGTGCATAGATCCTTGAAGCTTTTGACATAAGCCAACACCTGTTTCACGATGTGAAGAAAAGGAAGATTAATATTCACTTGTGACAACTGCTCAGGGATTTTAGCTCGGTTACCAGGAATTTTCCCAACAGGTCTCAAAGCCTGGGGAAATCTAACTTTTTCAGAAGCATTGGGTGGTGCACTTGCAGGAATATAATTTGGAGGGCTTGAAGTAGTGGTTTTTATGGATGGATCTTCTAAAGTTTTACCACTTCTAGTTGTGATGGCATTGACATCCCTAACATTTTGATCGTTGGAGTTCGAGGATTGGGCCATATGTTGCTATTGTGCATTGAATAGAGGCTGAGAAGGAATTTTTCCTTTTTCAGATATAGCCAAGGATCCAATCAGTTTTGAAAATTGACTTTTTATTTCCTTTATTTCTTCAATCATTTGGCGATTTATTTTGATTTGTTTATCTATGAATGCATGAAGGGTATTCTCAAGAGAATTCCTTTATGGATGAGCATTGTATTGAGGCGCGGAATACGCCTTTGGTGGTTGAGCTTGATGCTTTTTTCACCATTGGTTTCCAGATGATTGAGCTTGGTTGGAATCTCTCCAACTGAAATTTGGGTGGTTTCTCCAACCAGGGTTGTACGTATGGGAGAATGGCTTGTTGTATGCCCCTAAGGCATTGTATTGCTCCTCATAAACCCCCCTCATTTCACTTAAAGCTAACCAGTCCTTAGCTAAATGCTTCATCCCTCTACAAACAAAACAAGGTTCTTAATGTAACGTCCTACTAATCCAAGACCGTTACACTTTTCTTAAAATGGTGCTTAACTCGTTAAGTGAGTCATTTGGACTCAAAAGTGTAATTAAGATTAAATAGTGGTTTAGGTACTAAAACTTTTGGTCAAAAGAATTAAACTTTTCATTAAAACTGTAAATATGTATAAGAGATCCCAAAAAGGTTTTAAACAAAATACAATTATAACCAAGGTTACAAAATAGCCGGCCTAAGCGGCAAAGGTGGACTTATATCCTAAGTACCCCAAAAGAATCTCGACCGTGGCAGCCGAGCAAGCTAAGTATGTACACTCCGGTCTAGAGCCCTCCAACTTATGGTTGGTCCAACTTCCCTTTGCCTTTACTTGCACCATAAAGCACCTGTGAGTCAAGGCCCAACAAGAAAACCCAACCTGGCATGACAAGGATTTAATTATACATAAACATTAATTACATGCTTCACATATTAGAAATAAACTCAAGTAAACTTTCCAACAAGTTATACAACCTATGCCAAATAAGTGCATATCGCACCCCCGTAGTTACCCTACCATAACGACCTACATTCCACATGATTATCGTCGATTACAACCCCCTTGCCGATCAATCACAAACAAATATATGACAACATATACAATCACAGAACAAGAATATAAAATTCTAATCAGAATCAGCACACAGTTATAACCGTGTTCAAAAGTCGGGGCCAATTCCCTACTCGCGGTGCATGTGCCAGTTTTCTTACCTTGAGTCCTCCGTAGAAGACGGAACAACCTCGAGTGCAATCCTTTTCCTGAGCCTTGTGGAAACCCTAGTGACAACATAAATTGTACGCATATTAAGAACTATATCTGATAACAGGCTCCAAGGCTAAGCCTTAGCTCTTGGGATCTCCAATTCCATCCAATCGGGTAATGGAATCATCCCCCGAGCTCCCGAGCCTAATTCCCAAAATCATAAGAAAAAAAATGAAACCTCAAAATGCACTAGTGTCGCGGCGAGCAGAGAGAAAAAAATAAGCACCTATACAAGTATTTGCCCTACAGCGCCCACCTAATGGCATCGCAACGCCGCTGGGAAAACCCAGAAAATCTGGGTTTTTCCCCCTGCAATTTCTCAAGCCCAAAATTTCCAAATCCGACCCAAACCTGTACCAGCCCTAGAATTTATGCACTAAAGCAAGCATAACACTTCATATACACCCTACAACACACTCCATCATCAAATTCCAAATTAAAACAAGAATTGCAAATTTTAGGTTCTAAAATCTCATTTTTCGCAAATCTAAAAAATCAAACACAATCCAAGGTTTTCAGTGGAAATTCAAGGCATAATTCAATTCATGAGCTAATTCCTATCATCATACACACACCTAACAACTTAGAACCTTTAATTTTTCAAAAATTTAAGCAAAGCCCCAAACCTCCCTCAAGAACACTGTGATGAAAAAGAATATGGAAATTTACCTATGCTAAAGCTTTAAATTTTGAATTTGACAAGGAAATGAACTTTATCTTCAAACCCCAATCTAAACCTTGAAATCCCTTGGCAATTTTTCTCAAATTCTTAAAGAATTGGAGCCTAGTCTTTGATGCTTATTGTGAAGATCCTAGAGGAGGTAGAGAGAGAAAGAGTTGATGAAGGAGAACACGTGAATGAGAAGACCTTCAGAACTTGGTTTTCCTTTTCCTCTAATTACAAGGTTAAATGACCATTTTGCCCCTCCCATTTGCTTAATTCTTTAGTTAACCTCAAGGGCAATTTGGTCATTTCACTTAAACTCTAATTACACCACTAATACTAAATTATACCTATAATTCCAAATTTAATCCACTAATCCACCAAGCACAAACATTTCCCCCTAATTATTTCATTTACCAATAATTCCCAAAATACCCATAGGCTCAACCCGAGCCCAACATTTATTCCCACTGGGGACTTTTTTGCTAAAATTGCTCTAAAGGACCCACTCATGCCGAATAAAAAAAAATATCCACATAATAATGTATTCTCAAGCACATAGCACATAAAATTACAAATATACCCTCAACGGGTCAAAATTACGAAAATGCTCTTTTTTAACAAAAGCAGGTCTTTCAACACATTTAATACACATAATCATGCACACTCAATAATATAGTCATTTAAATCAATTAATTCACACATAATTATCCCACATGCCCTCTCGGCACACTAATAAAAGTACTTAATTCTATTAGAAGTTTCAGGATGCTACACTTGTGGTGTCGCTTGATTAATCGTGTCCGATTTTTGGCCACTTTTCGTCATTAAGGCCTCAAATTGCTTTTTCAAAGCTTTGAGTTGGGACTCAACTCTATCCTCTTCTCAAAGTTGATAGATCCCAGATGGGTTATGTCGGTCGGTGCTATCAGTAGGACTTGGACCAGTCTAGGTGTGAGATTTTTTTGCAGTTTGTTCGAGATATTCAAGAGCATCGTCTGGCTCTTTTTCGAGGAATTCACCATTGTATAGAATTTCTACAAATTGTCCTTTACGAGTTGTGAGGCCTTCATAGAAGTAACTGAACAAAGGCCAGTTCTCATAGCCATGGTGAGGGCACAAATTTAACATATATTTGAATCTTTCCCATACCGTTTCATTGTCTTTTTGGGAAAATGTGGAAATCTGCCGTTTTAGACCATTGGTCTTATGGCTATCGAAATGTTTCAAAAAGAAAGATTTGATAATTTCCTCCAATGTTCCAATAGACCTAGGTCTCAAAGTGTATAACCAACTTTTAGCTTTGTCCTTCAAGGAGAAGGTGAAGAACTTTAATTGCACAGAATCAGCATTTTTAGCTCGGTTATTGTAACGCCCTAATTTCTCATAATATTATCGAAAACACAACGTTGGATCATAAGCATAAATATTGCTCCTTTATTTAAGAAAATCATAGTAAGCAAAGGGATCCCGTGTCTTTACAAAAATAAAAAAAAAGGTTTGTAACAAAATAAAATGAGCAACATTAAGATATAAAGATAAAACTTAAAAGAAAATGCTTTAATAAAATAGGCCCACTAGATCTTTCCTTGACTATATGGTCCCCACGAATACATCACCAAGCTCTTAGGTCCCACTCGCCACTGGCCTTTCTATCATCAATTGTCTGCACAACAACATAATAAGGAGTGGACTTCTAAGCCCAGTAAGGAAAATACAAACAAAATTCATATAACAAGTAATCATAACAAACATATCATAAGTCATACAAAAGTTCATAATGCCCTACATAAACATAATCTAGAACTTAACCATAGGTCATAAGAGGTCATAATCATATGTCATAGTCATAGATTATAATAATAGGTCATAATCATAATCATAGGTCATAATAACAAACAGGTATATGAAAAAGATAAGTGCTTATACAGGGGTGGAAATTAAGCCCCAAACATAAGTCTGTCATACAATTTATGCAACCGAGCCTACCGGACATCAACTTAGGTTCGCCATACATTTCTGAACACCTTAGGTCCAGCCACACTTATCTTCTTTTTGTACTTGAAATGTTAGGGTCATACATATCCCAAACTAGGTCATAAACTAAACTACCTAATTTTCCTTTTCTTGAGTGTGGAAAAAGAGAAGAAAATAGATTGTTTTTGCTATAGAGAATCGCCCAAAACCTTTATATATGACATAAAAAATTTAAGATTAGAGACTTATAATAAACTAAACTTCCAATAAATTTAAACCTTATAAAGTCATACCTTCACCCTAGTACCAAAAGATCAAAATCCCAAGCCTTCACAATATTGCCTATCTCCAACAATGATATTAAGAGCTTTAATACTTGGGTTATTTTAAGCTATATAGTGTTTTGAGAAGCTTGGTATTTCGGCTATATAGGGTCTATAATGGCTAGAGAGTTTGGGGCTATTTAAGAAAGAAAACACGAACACTATAAACGCTATAGTGATTTCAGCTATGGTGTGTTTATTGGGAAAAAATATGAGAGCTTTTGGGAGAGCGATTTTTCGAAAATGAGAGCTTTTGAAAGCTTAGTTTTGAGTGTGAAAAAGGATATATTTATAGGCTCCAACCCCAACTCCTTTCCTTTAACTTCTCCACCACCATTCAACTAGTGTTTAAAATTCAAACCTTCCCTCCATTATGTAGTTTCGGCCAGCCCTTGTTTTACTAATTCAATGTGGCTACAACATCTCTCAATATGACACATACATTAACAAGTAACCAAAGTAGTCAAAGGTATTCACTTGTTTCCCTAAGATTATTCCCACGCCTACACATGTATCATTTCAAATTCAAAACTCTTCAAATGGTTTCAACTATCACAAACATAGTTACTTAGTTCAAGCTTATTGTGACACCTATGTAAATTCAATATTTAGTCCAAATCCTAGCCTAAATATGCTCCACATGCCTATGACTAAGCTAGGTCTTCAATTTAGCTCAATTTAGCTCTAATACTTAATTTAATTAATTCACAAAAATCCCACCTAATAAAAATATAGATAATTTTGGTTATGGCTATTTAAAATTAAAATTTTGTGACTTATTTTAATGCCACATGCATACTACTTAAGTCTCCAAGTAATATGGTGCATGTTTTTAATAATGACTTAAAACTATACTTTAATTTAATCATATGCTAAAATCTTATAAGTGCTAACCAAAATAATTATAATTATCCTAACCTAATTATAATTATTTTCTAAGTCATAGAAATCATAAATTAAAATAATTAATTGAAAACTTAAACCAATCTTTTTAAATTCCACCACTCAAGTTAAACTATAAACTATAATAAAAACTAACACATGGTCATAATTAAGGAGAAAATAATAACCTTGATTATCACAATCTTCTCCCCTTAAAGAAATTTGATCCTCGAAATTTTACTTACCAAATACCTCAGGATACCGTTCCCTCATATCTTCCTCCAATTCCCATGTTGCCTCATTTTCAGTGCTATGACTCCACATGATTTTAACTATAGGGATACTTTTGGACCTTATTAACTCCTTAGTTCCCTGCTCTAGAATGCGTACTGGACGTTCTTCATAACTGAAATCTTACTTCAACTCTAGAGTCTCGTAATTAAGCACATGGGATGGAGCTGATACATACTTTCTCAACATAGATATATGGAAAATATTATGCGTTTCAACTAATGATGGCGGTAAAGCCAATCGATATGCTACTTGCCCTACTTTGTCCAATATCTCAAAAGGGTACCTATAAACCTCGGGCTTAACTTTCCTTTCTTTCTGAAACACATAATCCCCTTCATCGGAGATACTTTGAGAAAGACTTGATCACCTACTAAAAACTCAACGTTTCACCTCTTAGCGTTGGCATAGCTCTTTTGGCGACTTTGAGCAGTAATCATTCTTTGTTTTATATTTTTTACTGCTTCTGATGCTTCTCTTACGACCTCGGGTCCTAAGTATTGTCTTTCACCAATCTCGTCCCAATGAAGTGGTGATTGACAATTCTGTCCATACAACATCTCATAAGGCGCCATGCCTATTGTCGCCTGATAACTGTTGTTGTAAGAGAATTCTATTAATGGAAAATACTTGCTCCATGATCCTGAGAAGTCTAATGCACACGCCCACAACATATTTTCTAATATTTGTATGATGCATTATGATGGACCATCGATTTAAGGGTGAAATGAAGTACTTAACTTTACCTTAGTGCCCATTTCACGTTGTAGACTTTCCCAAAACTTTGAGGTAAAAACTGATCCTTTATCAGAGACTATCGTCTTTGGAACTCCATGTAGTCTTATTATCTCTGCCACGTAAAGCTCTGCATTGTAAATTGTTCTTACTGGTAAGAAGTGAGAAGAATTTGTAAGTATGTCTATAATCACTCACATAGAGTCATGCTGCTTGGTGGTCCTTGGTAACCCCATCACGAAGTCCATCGTTATATCTTCCCATTTCCATTCGGGAATTTCTAACAGTTTCAATGTTCTAGCGGGTCTCTGATGTTTTCCCTTAACTTGTTGACATTTAAGGCATTTTGCTACAAATTCTGCTATGTCCTTCTTCATTCCCGGCCACCAGTACATTGTCTTGACATTGTTGTACATCTTGGTCGAGCCTGGTTGAAATAAATACAGAGTGGTGTGTGCTTCTTTCATAATATTATCTTTTAATTCACCCTTTTCTGGCACACACACTCGGTTTCTATATCGTAGCATGCCTTCCTTTGTCATTGAAAAGTCAACATTTTGTGAGCTTTGTAGTTCTGCCCTCTTCTTAAGAAGAAAATCATCCTCTTGTTGTTTCTCCTTAATTTCCTCCATCGATGTTGAATTGATCGTGAGGTCAGCTAGTTGTCCAGTTATTAACTCAATTCTGGACTTCTTAATATCATCTTGTAAGTGTTGTGCTATCCCCTTAAGTGTTGATATTCTTCCATAACTCTGTCTACTAAGCGCGTTTTCCACGACATTAGCCTTTCCCTGATGATACAAATCTCACAATCATAGTCCTTTTCTAGCTCCAGCCACCTTCATTGCTTCATATTGAGCTCCTTTTGCGTAAAGAAGTACTTTAAACTCTTGTGGTCCATATAGATTTCGCACTTTATTCCGTAAAAATAGTGCCTCCAAATCTTTAGAGAGAAAACCATTGCTGCTAATTCCAAGTCATCGGTCGGGTACCGCCACTCATACTCCTTTAGCCGTCTTGAGGCATATGCAACCACCTTTCCTTCTTGCATCATAACGCATCCAAGTCCCTGCTTCGACGCGTCACAATATACTACAAACTTGCCCTTTTCATTTGGGACACATAGAACTGGGGCTGATAAGCTTGTCCTTTAATATTTGAAAGCTTTCTTCAAACTTCTCCATCCATTTGAACTTTTGCTGCCTCCTTGTTAAATTTGTTAAGGTTATAGCTATTTTGGAGAACCCTTCAACAAATCGTCTATAGTATCCCGCCAAGCCCAGAAAACTTATCCTTCACTGCTTCAATCTTGGCTAGATCTACTTCTATGCCATTTTTAGACAGAATGTGTCCTAGAAATGCCACCTTCTCTAGCCATAATTCACATTTCTTAAACTTAGCGTATAGTTGATGATTTTTGAGCCATTCCAACATCAATCGCAGGTGCTCTTCATGCTCGAATTTTGTCTTTAAGTAGATCAATATGTCGTCTATGAACACCACAATGAACTTATCCAAGTAGTCCTTAAATACTCAGTTCATAAGATCCATGAATGCGGCTAGTGCGTTTGTTAAGCCAAAAGACATTACTAAAAATTCGCAGTGTCCATATCTGGTCCAAAAAGCCATCTTTTGGATATCTTCTTCTCATACTCTTAGCTGGTGATACCCTGACTGCAAATCTATTTTCGAGAACACCATAGATCCTTGTAGTTGTCCAAAAAGATCGTCTATTTGGGGCAAAGGATATGTAATTCCCTACTTCCTTAGAGCAGTTACTAAGTGAGTTTAAATTGTGCAATAACTCGCTAGCCGAGTTTTTAAGTCAACAGTGTAGTTAAACCATAAGCAGAGTCTTGTACTTTGAAACTAATTTCATTCCTTGAAAATCATAAAGCATTTAACATTTGGGATCCCAAAACACTGTTTAGAAATATTTACAACTCAAAAATATAACTAGGGTCGACTAAACGACAAAATTTAGGTTTAGTACAATCATCTCCCAAAAATACCCCTGGCCGTGGCAGCTAGGCAGGCCAAACATGTTCGCGCCGCTTCACGCTCTCCGTACTCATGGTTGGTCGACTTTCCCCTTGCCCTTACCTGCACCATAAAGCACCCGTGAGTCGAAGCCTAGCAAGAAAACCCTCACAAGCATATAACATATGCATATCTATTATTCGGCATACAATTAAACCACCAATGGGCTAAACACATACGGCCATGCCGTTCCAGGCACTCTACCAGGCCCTGGATTCGCGGTCTACACCGTGAGGATATCCCAAGTATCCTATAGGGTCTCGCCATGGCAACTCAAACTTCGCGTGCTAAATGCTGCTCCCGGCCCCTTGCCGTACTCGGCCTTGCCGTTCTCAGCCTTCGCCGTTCCTGGCCTTCACCATTCTCGGCCCTTGTCGTTCATTCACATATAAACACCATAGCATAATTAAACAAATACTTAAACATGTATAAGCACAATCAATGGGGCTACGCCCTGCAACACAATCATTTAGGGTCGTGCCCTGCAACACAAACTATAGGGCCTTGCCCTGCTCTACGGGTACAACAGTTTTCTTACCTGTGTCCCAAGCTACCCGAGCACCGCGATCACAAGCACAGTCCTCTACCCGAGCCTTGAAGAGAGGTCCTAGTCACAACACATGAATAATAATCAACCAACACTTTCTAATCCATTAAATAGTTTGAGACATAATTCTAACCTCCGGGACCTTGGTTTCTACTAAACTGGGTAGTAGAAACCTTCCCGATCCTTAACGTTCAAGTTCTCGAGCTAGAAACCCTCATTTTTCCAAAAATCCACTTTTGGGCTGCGACCCAGCCTTCCTTAAGCGCCGCGGCGCGCCCCAAAGCAGAGGCGAAATTGCCTCACATCTGCCAGCCTAGGGTGGCGGCGCCCAAACCTTGCGCCACGACGCCTGGGAAATTCCTCGAAGCCCCTCTATCTTATAAACTCAAGCGCGCCGCGACACCGAAGAACAGGGCCGCGCCGCGAGCCCGAAACCCAGAATTCCCATGCAAACTTTCCGCGCTAACTCCCCTGAAATCATTCTAAACACTCATACTAATACACTTTAAGCAGCACATAAACTTAGAGAAACCAACCAAAAAATCCTACCATAACTCAAACTCAATTGTCTAAGTTCTAACCCCTCAAACTCCAATAAAACAGAGGAAAATTAAATAGAACTTAAGCTTAGATCCTTACCTCTGTTGATGATTTCGACTTGGCCAACTTCAAATCTCCTCCTAGCTCTAACCCCTCAATCCACAAGCTTGCAAACCACCAAAACCTCAGCCCAAGTCCTCAAGATTTTCTTTAAAGCTTCAACACCCCAAGAGAGAAATAGAGAATCGGTGGAGAGAAAAAAAGGAAGCCAAAATTGAGTTAAATCTTATCTTTTCTGGATTCCAGTACATTCCTAAGCTTGTAAGTATATAACCATTAGCCAAAAAGACTAAATTTCCCCTAAGCCTAACCTTAACCCTTTTATGACATCAAGGGCATTTCAGTCATTGCCATACCCCGTTAGGTCCCCAAGTAGTCTTATAAATCCTTATTAATCCCGATATATCCCAACTATTACTTAATTACTACTCGCTATTTAATAATTCCTGAACATATAGATAATGTCTCCAAATATTAAGTGCGAATACCACCGCTGCCAACTCCAGATCATGTGTGGGATATCTCTGCTCACACTCCTTTAACTGTCTCGATACGTAGGCTATCACCTTACTAGCTTGCATCAGCACACACCCTAAACCCTGTCTGGAAGCGTCCCAGTAAACCACAAACATCAAATTATCTGTTGCCAGACTCAACACTGGCGCGGTGATCAGTCACCGCTTCAACTCCTTAAAACTGTTCTCACATCTATCTGTCCAAACATACTTTGTCTTCTTCTTTGTCAATTCTGATAACAGCATAGCTATCCTGGAGAACCCCTCAACAAACAGCTGATAATACCCTGCCAATCCTAGAAAACTCCTAACTTCAGGAACACTACTCGGTCTAGGCCAATCTCTCACTGCCTCAATCTTACTTGGGTCAACTAGAATCCCTTCCTTACTAACAATGTGGCCCAGAAATGTAACTTGTGGTAGCCAGAACTCGCACTTGCTGAACTTAGCATAAAACCTATACTCCCTCAACCACTGCATTACCAAACGTAGATGTTGCTCATGCACTGTCTTTGACTAAGAGTACACCAGAATGTCGTTGATAATTACAATCATGAACTTGTCCAAGTAGTCCTTGAAAACCCTATTCATCATGTCCATAAAAGCTGCTAGGGCATTGGTTAATCCAAAGGACATAACCAGGAATTCATAGTGTCCATACCTCGTGCGGAAAGAGGTCTTTGGTATGTCCTCTTCTTTGATCCTTAGTTGGTGTAAACCTGACCGGAGATCAATCTTGGAAACCACTATCCTTCCGTGTAGCTGGTCAAAAAAATCCTCGATCCTAGGCAGTGGATACTTGTTCTTAATGGTCAACTTGTTCAGCTCCCTGTAGTCAATACACATCCTAAGAGATCCATCCTTCTTCTTGACAAACAACACTGGAGCACCCCATGGTGAGAAACTCGGTCTGATGAACCCCAAATTCAATAACTCCTAGCATACAAAACACTAGGTCTACACAGCTGATCTATCACTCTAGCAGATACAAACGAATGAGTAGCACCCGAATCAATCAATGCAGTATAAGAAAACCCAGCACTAGAGATCTGACCTGTCATAACCGAAGGGCTAGCCTCCGCCTCAGTCTGAGTCAAGGTGAACACTCTGGCAGGAGCGAGACTGTCTCCCTGCTTCGACTCCTCTCTCCTGGCTTGTGGGCAGTCCTTCAGATGATTGGCACTCCCACAGATAAATCAGGCCATAATCCTACACTCACCCTGATGTCGTTGTCTGCACCGAGGACACACTGGAAAACTCCTCCAGTTGTCACCTCTGCCCTGATGGCCGCCAAAAGTACCCAGTGCCCTCCTATCCGAGCTGGGAGGAACAAAAGAATATGGGGCCTTTCTCTTCTGCTCACTGGAGCCACTACCCGGATGGATCCAATAAAAGGAGGCACCATCCTCCTGGCATCGCGCTTCACATCTCTCCAAATCTGATCCTCGGCCCCCTCAACATTAAGGGCCTTGTCCACGACCTGAGCATAAGTAGTAATCTCTGGATCTAAAATAATCTTCACATCACGGGCGATCATAACATTCAACCCCTGTACAAATCTATCTCTTCTTGCTGCATCAGTCAGCACCAAATCCTGTGCGAACTTCGCCAACCGATCAAATTTCAAAGTGTACTCTGAAAGGTCAACAGGTTCTGAGTCAGGTTGATGAACTCGTCAACCTTTGCAGCTCGGACTGCTACACTGTAGTATTTCTCGTTAAAGATGTTCCTGAACTCTTCCCAAGTCATCATTGCCACATTCCTTCTTTAAGTTACTACATCCCACCAGATGCGGGCATCTTCTCTGAACATGTAGCTAGCACAAGCTACCCTCTCGTTCCCCTCAACCCTCATAAAATCCAGAATAGAGGAAACCATATTCATCCACTGCTCTGCCTGCAGGGTCTGGTCCACCCTCGAAGGTGGGAGGATGTTGTTTTCTGAACCTCTCATACAAAGGTTCCCACCTATTCTCCATAACAGGATGAATTGGCACTGGCACCACAGCCTACTGAACTGACAACCTCGTGGCCTGAGAAGGGGCCTGCTGCCTCAATTGTCGAAGTTCTTCCTCTGTTTGTTGCAACCTTGCTTCCATTTTGGCAAACATCTGTTGCCAATTCTGTGGGGCAGGTGGAGGGTCCTGACCCTGGTTGTCATCCTCGGCCCTACTACCGTGGAGTCTCAATGATTGTTGAGGCATCTCAACAAATATGCATGTAATCAACGACACCGCTCATCAGGCATGATAACAACATCCAAAACCACCTCCCAATCTCATTATCCAACCATAATAGCAATCCACAAAACATACAAATAACATATAACACTCAACGGTCCATGCCCTAGCATCATGCATATGTTAACTCATTCATCACGCTCTATATGAAATAAGCAGGCAAATAAGGCATTAAGCACATATTCTCCATATAAGTCATTTATTACCAACTAACCTTGAGTCGACCTTGTCACTAACAGCGAGCGTACATATTCGGTCAATCTCTAGGAACCATAAACCTTGGCTGTCTCTGATACCAAGTTTAAATTGTGCAATAACTCCCTAACCGAGGTTTTAAGTCAAAAGTGTAGTTAAACCATAAACAGAGTCTTGTACTTTGAAAATAATTCCATTCATTGAAAATCATAAAGCATTTAACATTTGGGATCCCAAAACACTGTTTAGAAATATTTACAACTCAAAAATATAACTAGGGTCGACTAAACGACAAAATTTAGGTTAAGTACAACCATCACCCAAAAATACCCCTGGCCGTACTCATGGTTGGTCGACTTTCCCCTTGCCCTTAACTGCACCATAGAGCACCCGTGAGTCGAAGCCCAGCAAGAAAACCCTCACAAGCATATAACATATGCATATCTATCATTCGGCATACAATTAAACCACCAATGGGCTAAACACATACGGCCATGCCGTTCCAGGCACTTTACCAGGCCCTGGATTTGCGGTCTACACCGTGAGGATATCCCAAGTATCCTATAGGGTCTCGCACTTCGCGTGCTAAACGCTGCTCCCGGCCCCTTGTCGTACTCAGCCTTGCCGTTCTCGGCCTTCGCCATTCCCAGCCTTCACCGTTCTCGGCCCTTGTCGTTCATTCACATATAAGCACACATAGCATAATTAAACAAATACTTAAACATGTATAAGCACAATCAATGGGGCTATGCCCTGCAACATAATCATTTAGGGTCGTGCCCTGCATCACAAACTATAGGGCCTCGCCCTGCTCTACGGGTACAATAGTTTTCTTACTTGTGTCCCAAGCTACCCGAGCACCGCGATCACAAGCACAGTCCTCTAACTCTAGCCTTGAAGAGAGATCCTAGTCACAACGCATGAAAAATAATAAACCAACACTTTCTAATCCATTAAATAGTTTTTAAACATAATTCTAACCTCTGGGACCTTGGTTTCTACTAAACTAGGTAGTAGAAACCTTCCTGAGCCTTAATGTTCAATTTCTCGAGCAAAAAACCCTCATTTTGCCAAAAATGCACTGTTGGGCCGCGGCCCAGCCTTCCTTAATCGCCGCGCCGCTCCCCAAAGCAGAGGCGAAATTGCCTCACATCTGCCAACCTAGGGCAGCGACACCCAAACCTTGCGCCGCGGCGCCTGGGAAATTCCTCAAAGCCCCTCTAGCCTATAAACTCAAGCGCGCCGCGGCACCGAAGAACAGGGCTGCGGCGCGAGCCCAAAACCCATAATTCCCATGCAAACTTTACACACTAACTCCCCTGAAATCATTCTAAGCATATCACAATAGCATAATTGAGTCCAACACTCATACTAATGCACTTTAAGCAGCACATAAACTTAGAGAAACCAACCAAAAATCCTACCATAACTCAAACTCAATTGTCTAAGTTCTAACCCCTCAAACTCCAATAAAACAGAGGAAAATTAAATAGAACTTAAGCTTAGATCCTTACCTCTGTTGATGATTTCGACTTGGCCAACTTCAAATCTCCTCCTAGCTCTAACCCCTCAATCCACAAGCTTGCAAACCACCAAAACCTCAGCCCAAGTCCTCAAGATTTTCTTTAAAGCTTCAACACCCCAAGAGAGAAATAGAGAATCGGTGGAGAGAAAAAAAGGAAGCCAAAATTGAGTTAAATCTTATCTTTTCTGGATTCCAGTACATTCCTAAGCTTGTAAGTATATAACCATTAGCCAAAAAGACTAAATTGCTCCTAAGCCTAACCTTAACCCTTTAATGACATAAGGGCATTTCATTCATTGCCATACCCCGTTAAGTCCCCGAGTAGTCTTATAAATCCTTATTAATCCCGACATATCCCAACTATTACTTAATTACTACTCGCTATTTAATAATTCCCGAACATATTATAATATTCCCAAAATACCCCTAAGCTCCTCCTGAGCCAGGTATTTGACCCCGTTGTGACTTTCTAGCTAGTCGGCTCCCTAGGACCGTCTCGGATCATGCATCTCAAATATATCTCCACTCACACATGGTATAAATCACAATATTCACAAATATCACATTTATGCCCTCAACGGGCTAAAATAACAAACATGCCCCTAATAACCGAATGGGGCTCACATGCATATTTAATTCACCTAAACATGCATTTCTAATCACATACTCATTAAATTCATATATTAACACAATTAATCAATTATTGCCCTCCAGGCACGCTAATCAAAGCCCTAAGCCTTATTAGCGAATTTGGGACGCTACAGGAAATTTGTTCTTTATTGTTACTTTATTTAGCTCTAGATAGTCGATGCACATCCTCATTCTCCCGTCCTTCTTCTTGACAAAAATCATTGGCGCACCTCAAGGTGAATAGCTTGATCATGAAACCCTTGTCCAATAACTCCTACAGTTTCATCTTTAACTCCTTTAACTCGGTAGGCACCATTCTATAGGGAGCTTTCGAGATTGGTGTCCTCTCTAGTGCCAACTCTATTTCAAACTCGATTTCCTTACTCAGAGGTAATCCTGGTAGATCTTCTAGAAACACCTTGTGAAATTCACATACTATATGTACATCCTTTGGTACGACCTGCATCTTTCGCGACTTGTCCACCATGCTGGCTAAAAATACTTGGCAACTGCTACTGATTAACCATTGAGCTTTGAGAGCTGAGACTATTGATATACAAGTTTGGGAAACTTCTCCTTTGTAGGTGAACTTTTCTCCACCTTCTGTTTGAAAGTTGACTATCTTGCCCTTACAGTCTATTGTTGCTCCATGTTTTACTAACCAGTCCATGCCTAATACTACATCATAGTCTTTAAAGTGTAACTCAATCAAATCCCTGGTAACTTTCTTCCTTTGATTCTAACTGCAAGGCTATGCACCCCTCTACTAGATATCATTCTTTCCCCTGAGGGTAATTATGTGACAAACTTATCTCTAAAAAGTTCGCATGGTTTATCTAAGTTATCAATCATATTTTTAGAGACAAAAGAATGTGTAGCTCCTGATTCAAATAAGACATTGCATGGTTTGCTAGAGATAGTGATCTAACCTGATACTACTGTATTGCTAGTTTCTGCCTCATCTCTTGTAAGAGCGAAAGTGGCTGGTACTAGCTTCTCATCCTTCTTTTGGTCTCTCAATTTTGGGCAATCCTTCTTGAGATGACCCTCTTCTCCACAATTGAAACAACATGTAGTCTTGTATCTGCATTCTCCTGAATGCTTTCTCTTACAAATTTGGCATTGGGGATATTCTACGTAAGGCTTCTTATTTCCATTGCCTTCCGACGTAGTCTTTCCTTTCCTATCTACCTTTTGGTTTTGACCACCGTCATGTTTCCACTTGTGATCATTCTATTCATTATTGTTTTTTCTAGCCTCCCTTGTGGCTGCACCTTCTTTCTAGATCCGGTCTTCTGCCTATTCGTCTTCCAAGTCTATTTTCAACGTTTCTGCATACGTGGTTATTCCCCAAATTAGCGTCACGTCCTGGGATATCAATTATTTTAGTCCCTTCATGAATCTTTGAATTCTTATCGTCTCGGTGGGTACCATGTCCGCCACAAACTTTGCCAGACGATCAAACTTTCTGGCGTACTCTGTCACAGTCGAATTCCTTTGAGTAAGCATTATGAATTCATCCATCCTTGTGGTTAGAATCGCAGGACTGTAATACTTTTTGTTGAACACCTGGACAAACTCATCCCATGTCATAATGTTTACATCTCGGGTTTGCTACACTATATCCCACCAGATACGGGTGTCGTTCTTGAGTAAACTCGAGGCGCACGAGACTCGGTCCTCGTTCCCCTATCACATATGTTCTAAGATAGATTCTCTCGAGCGAAGCCATTCTTATGCTTCTATTGGGTCTGATCTTCCATTTAAGTTTGGTGGCTACTACTTCCTGAAGCATTCACATACTAAGTTTTGCCACATGTTATTGTAGTCCTTGGTTTATTTGGAATTCTTCTTCTCTCCTCCTTAGCTCTGCCCCAAGATGGGAATTCTCTCTTTCCAAGTTTTCTCGAGCGCCAGCTGCTGCCAGTTCTTCTGCTACATTAGGTGCTTCTGGCACTCCCGGGGGCTACTAGCATGTTTGGAAATTCTTCATATATGGGGCTGGCGGCTACTACTCTTCCTTGCCCTCTTCCCCTTCCTCAGCCTCTTCCCTGTCCTCTTTCTTGGCCATTTAGTCTTTAAGATCTTCTTGGTTCCTGCTCCATATTTCTTTTATGTTTCCCCAAAAGAGAAAATTGTAAAAGCCAAGACAAACAAAACAAGCAGAAGTTATAACTTAGCCTATTGTACTACTGTCTATTAGGTCCATCGATCTACTAAAAACTACCCTATTACAATTAAGTCCAACTCGGGTAAATGGGCCTTAGCAATTGAATTTTCCATGGAGGAGGTCTGAGTTCAGTATATCGTACCTACTACTCAGGCCCCCTAACTTCCACTTGAACCCAAAAGAATGGAATTTAAACTCTTGCTTTCTTAATTATTTATTCATCTTAATTAGGTCCAATCTAATAATCCAAAGCAAAGGGGCCTTCACAAATGGGCTAACCCATAAGATAGGAATTTAAACTCTACATTTTCAATTGAATCCAAATTTCTTAACATTTACTAAAAAATGAAAATAAAAGAAAATAACATGTTTTATTAAAAAAGAAATTATTTACAAACTAGCGAAAAATTTCTAAAAATAACATAAAATAAAACTTAACGATGTGTTCTTATATTCATCTAATCTTCCACATCGGATCCATCTTCTAGCATGTCCTGAATGAAGTCCTAATAATCATCTTGGGTGTAGATAAATCTTGAAGTGAGAGGAACATTACTAAGAAATCCTTCCCTAAGGTTGTTTGCTAACTGATGAACCTTTTCTCCATTTGGTAATATGACATCTTCGAATATTCTAAAATTTCATGCAAACCTATCCATTAATATGTTGTATTTATCATCAACAGGTACATCAAGATCAAATAAAACCTCGTTCCATGCTATCTTTAAACTTGGTTCTGCTAGCGGTAATTTGGCTAAGTGCATGAGTACTACAAACTTCTCTTGTGATTTTAACAGGGCTGCATGACTATCAATAATCTTTTCTATCTTCTTGTGAATTCGGTTAATTCTAAGAAACACTTTTTGAACTCAATCTCACCATCACAGTCGGTTATTCTTGTTATCGCCTTAACTTTTCTAACAACACTTGGGTCCATTGTGCTAAATTCTGAAAATAAATAATACAAGAGAAACATTACAAACATATTTCGAAAATGAGTATACTTACTTGGTGGCGAGTTAGTCATTTGTAGTTGTCGTATGTATTTTGTGAGAATGTTCATGACCAATATAGTTGTGGCTTTGGTACCACTTGCAACACCCTAATTTCTTATAATATTATTAAGAACACACCGTTGGATCATAAACATAAATATTGCTCCTTTATTTAAGAAAATCATAATAAGCAAAGGGATCCTGTGTCTTTACAAAAAAAAGTTTGTAACAAAATAAAATGAGCGACATTAAGATATAAATATAAAACTTAAAAGAAAACACTTTAATAAAATAGGCCTGCTAGATCATTCCTCGGCTATATGGTCCCCACGGATACATCACTAAGCTCTTAGGTCCCACTCGCCACCGGCCTTTCTATCCTCAATTGTCTGCACAACAACATAATAAGGAGTGAGCTTCTAAGCCTAGAAATGAAAATGCAAACAAAAGTCATATAACAAGTAATCATAATAGACATATCATAAATCATACAAAAGTTCATAATACCCTAAAACATAGACATAATCTAGATCTTAAACATAGGTCATAGTCATAGATCATAATCATAGGTCATAATAACAAGACAGGTATAAGAAAAAGACAAGTGCTTATACAGGGGTGACAATTAAGCCCCGAACATAAGTCTGTCATAAAATTTTGGCAACTGAGCCTACGGGACATCAACTTAGGTCCATCATACATTTCTGAACACCTTAGGTCCAGCCACACTTATCTTCTTTTTGTACCTGAAATGTTAGGGCCATACATATCACAAACTAGGTCATAAACTAAACTACCTAATTTTCCTTACCTTGAGTGTGGAAAAAGATAAGAAAAAAGATTGCTTTTTGTAACACCCTGGTTAGCCAATACCGTTACACTGCGTATTTTAAATAGTGCTAGGCTCGCTAAATGAGTACATTACACCCAAATTTCGAGAATAGAATTTATCACCTCGAAATGTAGACTCGTAAAGTGTAAGCTCGAAAATAGCAAGTAAGGGTTCAACACTTGTATAAATTATCATGTTTCCTTATTTGTTCTAATTGGCGACCGAGCACCAGTTAAGAAGGCTCGATCTTAGGCATCAAGCTCGATAGGATGAATCTTCTCCGAAGTCTGAATGCAATTCAAACCTTCATGGCAAGCTCGAGGAGGTTGATCTTCGATGGTTGAGCTCGGTAAAGTCACTGGCTAAGGATGAGGTTAATCAGAATGACGAGCTCGTGATGTGGGTCGATCTCGAAAGTGTGCAGGTTTCATGTTCAAGGTCGGTAATCCAATTTGAATGCGACTGCTATTTTAAAATCCCTATTCCTCGGGGATTTGTTGTAATCTGATAACAAATCCCGATTATCATGGGATATTATGTAATTAATGCATTTATTTGTATTTATTTCAAATTTGAATTGTAACTTCTCGAAATAAAAGGGAAGATATTTTGTTAACCAGTCTATAAATAGACTGAAGAATTTCATTTGTGGATACGCAGAATTTGATATTGAGAACACTCTGCTAAATTGCTTTGTAAAAGCTCTAAAAGAAGATCACCAGTCAATAATACTGACTCGTGGACTAGGCAGATTTTAATTGCTGAACCACGTAAAATTATGATTGTTTTTCTTTGTTTTCTTAATTCTGTGTTTAGTGCTCTTCATATTCAAGTTTATGAAAAACGACGTCAACAGTTTGGTTCTTTCGTTGAGAGCATTAAGCAAGTTGTTAGATTGTTTAATCAGAAACCTTCTAAATTACCAATGGCCGCTCGAACAACCCTAGTACTGGTGGGCAATCATTCCCCCAAAATACCGGAGGAACAGATTCTGCGTACTGAAGATTACACGCGATGACCTGGGAAGCAGCCCATGGCTGACCAGGGCCCAGATGAAGGGAGTGCTTCCTCTGATTCCCAGGGACCGCCTGCTCCCAGTCCCAACGAGGATCTCTACTATAATCCAGAAAGATACATTCCTATTGTTGAACTGGAGAATCGCCAACTGTGCCAATAATTGGCAGAAGCTACAAGATGCAACGAAGAGTTGGCCAGACAGTCTATTGAGGTCCTGGCACCACCCTGCAGGCCAAAGGGATGTCCCAGGAGAGCTGAGCAAGGGGACCAGCAGGCTCAGCCGAGACCGAGAACAAATTCTGGTGATGAATGCCCCAAGAGAAACACTCGAGCTAAGGCAACTGACAATCCAACTATGGAGTTGTCTACAGGAACAGGGAATAACCGAGCTCCCCTCGCAGCTCAGAACCTTAACCCTAGAGTAGTCAGGAATAACCCAGAACCTATCCGGGCCAGTTCTAGACCATCCAGACCCAATAATGGGAGGCCACCACCATCACCTATAAGACATCCCCCCTCTCCAATAAGACACCCCTCACCGGTCTGAGAGGTATCATGGCCAGCTCCTCAAAGGAATCGGGAAGGAGAGCCTGCACCACAAAGGCCATCTCGTAGTGGTAGTCGATATGGGAACTGTTAGGCCAAACCCCAACATAGGAGAGAAAGGACACTACCCGAGAACACAGAACTCCCCAACCATTAGGAAGCCATGTGTCGAGATCACAAATGGCTGGGTTGAGGAGGCCAGTGGATGATCCACCCCATAACCACCGATCCCCTCAGCCAGAGAGAAATGTTAGCTTCTTAAGTGAGAGCTCAGACTACACTCGATCTGTAAGTGTATATAATACCGAGCCCAGGAATATTGGAAAACAAGGCAATCATCCTGACCTTCGGGATCACCTGAACCATAACACGGGGCAGGCCAATCCCACAGACCTTGATTTGCGCGACCATTTGAACAGTCAAAAGCAGCAGGTATATGGAAATCAAAATAACCCTATACCAAGACAAGGGGCTGAAGTTTTTATGAACAATAAATAGCTCCCCCAAGTTCAAGCTCGGCCTCCAGTGGACCTGGTCCAGCAGAGAATTGAACATCTCGAAAGAGCGTTCAGGCTCCTACAGAATGAAAGGAACAGGGATAAGGCTGAAGACTCCGATGAGGAGCTTGAGCCTTTTTCCCCGAACATCCCCAACACCCCATTTCCACAGGGATTTAGGATACCCCATGTAGCACAATTTGATGGGAACTGAGACCCACCAGTCATCTGAGCACATTAAATACCATCATGCGAGCCAGATATGTTGGTTATGAACTTCGATGTATGTTGTTCACAGCTACTCTGACAGGACCAGAAAAAATTGGTTCGAGAAGTTTAGAAGACATTCGATCTCATCTTGGGATCAGCTAGCAAGGGAGTTTAAGAAGCAGTTCAAAGCCATGGTAGGCGTCAGACCCAAAGCCTCGACCTTGTCCAACGTCAGACAACAACAGGGAGAGTCACTAAAGAGTTACCTTACAAGGTTTAATACAGAAGTAGCTCGAGCCCGCAACGTCGATGACAGTGGCAACCTGATGGTTGTAAGAGCTGGTATATTACTAGGGAGTCCACCTTTGGAAGGATTTGCAAAGAAAACCCATAAGATCATTAATCAAGTTCAACAGGAGGGCCTAGAGATTTGTCAATGTAGAAGAGGCGAGGTCAGCATTAAATTTGACCTCTCAGCCCGTAACTACAACGACCAACGTTAACTCAACCTCGACCTCGGTAGTGCATCAAGACCCTCTGAGGATAACCCTTCAAAAAGAAAGAAAAATGAAGGGAATAACCCCGAGGCTGACGTGGGGAAAAAGAAGAAAGGAGACAAGTATTTCTCCATTTACACAGTATATACCGAGCTCAATGAGACTCGGGAGAATTTATTTCTTGCCAATGAAAATTAGGTCCCATTTAGACGACTTGACCCAATGCGGAATCAAAAGGCAAAGAGGGACTCTAACAAATATTACAGATTCCACAAGGACGTTAGACATACTACTGATGAGTGCCGAAAACTGAAGGACGAGATTGAAGGCTTGATCTCGAGGGGATATTTCGGACACTATGTGAGAAAATGGAATCCCAATCAAGCCTCGTCATGACAAAGGGAAGAAATTGTGCAACCTGCCCAAAAAAACAACTCCCGAGCACGGGAGGATGATTGACCTCCCCCAATAGATGGGGATGACGTGGTAACCATTTATGGGGGATCACTTTTTGCAGGATTGGGCAGAAATGCCCAAAAAAGATACATTAACAAGCTAAAGACTAGGGACGGTTCTCCCTACGAACCCGAACCACGAGCTTCAAAGCAGCAGAGGGTTGAAACTCAACCCATCACGTTTACAAAAGAGTATGCGTCACATGTCCAGTTTCCTCGCAATGATCCCCTGGTCATCACGCTTCAGCTCGCGAATAGGAGGGTACGCAGGGTCCTGATTGACAACGGGAGCTCTGTGAATATCCTTTACAAGGTCACTCTAGAAAAGATGGGACTCATGCTTTGAGATTTGAAAGCTTGTGCAACCACGTTGTACGGAGTTTCAGGAGAAGGGATTGCCTGTATGGGATCCATTGAACTCCCCATGACCTTGGGAGACTATCCAGTCTCGGTAACCAAGATGATGGAGTTCATGGTGGTGGATGCACCGTCGGCCTACAACGTACTGCTCGGGAGACCAGCCCTGATTGGGACGGTGGTAGTATCGTCTGTTAGGCACTTGGCCATAAATTTCCCAACATCTAGTGCCATCGGGACGCTGAAGGGAGACCAACTTGTAGGAAGGGAATGCTACAACATTTCCATGAGAGGGAAAAACCAAACAAGTGCTCAGACACTTGTGATCATTCAAGAGATGGAGGGATCCATCTACGAGATTGACCATAGAGTCGAGGAAAGGGCCGATCTCGAACCACTGAAGGAGGTCAAAGAGGTTGTGCTTGATGAGAAAGATACCACGAGGGTGGTAAAAATAGGAAAAAATCTATCTGAAAATGCAAGATAACAATTAACTTTCTTTTTGAAAGAAAATCGAGACGTATTTGCATGGTCGCACTTGGATATGGTAGGGATTAGTCCAAATGTTAGAAGCAATGCACTCAACATTGATAAGAGCTTCCCCCCGAAGCAACAAAAACAGAGGCTCTTGGACAATGACAAAAAGAAACCCCTAAGAGGAAGTCGAAAGGTTAAAAGCAAATCAATTTATTCAAGATGCTTTTTATCCTGATTGGATCGCCAATCTGGTGTTGGTCCCAAAACCCAATGGAAAATGTTGAACCTGCATCGACTATTCGGACCTCAACAAGGCGTGCCCCAAAGATTGTTTTCCCTTGCCTCGAATAGACCAGCTCGTAGATGCCACTGCAGGCCATGACATCATGTCATTCATGAATTATTATTCTGGGCATAACCAGATTTCCATGCATGCGCCTGATCAAGAACATATGAGCTTTGTAACCGATAAGGGATTGTATTACTACAACGTCATGTCTTTCGGGCTAAAAAATGTTGGAGCCACATACCAAAGGCTGGTAAATAGGATGTTTGCTGAGCAGATAGGGAATAACATGGAAGTTTATGTGGATGATATGTTGGTCAAATCTAAACATAAGAATAATCATGTGGAAGATCCCGCTGAGTGTTTTGCTGTACTTCAAAAATACAACATGAAACTTAACCCACAAAATTGCTCATTCGGAGTATCTTCAGGTAAGTTCCTTAGATTCATAGTAAATTCTCGGGGTATAGAGGCTAATCCCGACAAGATCAAGGCTTTAATAGACATGTCTTCACCTCGAAAACATAAAGATGTCCAAATCTTAACTGGACGAATGGCGGCCTTAAGTAGGTTTATCTCGAAATCTACAAACCAGTGCCTTCCATTCTTTAATCTTTTAAGAGGGGGTAAAAAGTTTGAGTGGTCAGGTGAGTGTGAACTCGCATTTCAGAATCTTAAGAAACACCTCGCTGAACCACCAATCTTGTCTAAACCAATTGCGAGAGAAATTTTGTACTTATACCTCGCCACCACTGAGCACACCATTAGTGCATTACTGGCACGAGAGGATAAGAAAATACAAAAATCTGTATACTATGTCAACAAGAGATTACTGGGGGCAGAATCGAGATACCCATTAATGAAAAAGCTGGCTCTATGCCTGATGCACGCATCTCAAAAGCTCCGACCCTATTTCCAAGCACACCCTATGTGTTAGCTGACCAACCACTAAGGCAGGTTTTATCTAAGCCTGAAGCATCCAGAAGACTATTAAAATGGGCCATCAAGCTCGGACAGTTCGAGATTACTTATCACCCAAGGGCGACAATCAAAGGAAAGGCTTTGGAAGATTTCATTGTCGAATGTACTGGGATTTCCAACGATGAAGTCGTAACCCCAGCCCGCGAGCTATGGAGACTTTATGTCGATGGATCCTCCAATGAAAATGGATCGGGGCAGGGGTCATTGTAATTAACCCAATAGGAAATTGCTTCCACTCGACACTAAGGTTTGGCTTTGGGGCATCAAACAACGAGGCTGAATATGAGGCATTATTAGCAGGACTTCAAATAGCCACTGAGCTCAAGGCAAAAGCCATACATTGCTATAGCGACTCACAGTTGGTTGTTAACCAAATCCTGGGGGAATATCAGGCTCATGGTATAAGAATGGCTGCTTACCTATAAAAGGTAAAAGCAGCACTCGAAGGGTTTGAGTTCTACGCTATAGAACAAGTACCCCGAGAGAAAAATTCAAATGCAGACGCATTGGCCATGCTCGCCACAACTGGCGAAGCTGATACACTTAACGTGGTTCCAGTAGAATTCTTACCAACCCCAAGTATTAGCGAGCCTAATGAAGAAGATGAAAGTATGATCGACTCACAACCCACCTGGATGACCCCAATAGTTGACTACCTCGAAACTGGAAGTCTCCCAGCAAACCGGAACGAGGCTAGAAAGATGATGTACCAAATTGCAAGATACACTATTTTGGAAGGAAAATTGTACAAAAGGGGGTACTCTATGCCATTACTTCGGTGTGTAACTCCACCTTTTCCAGTCGGCAAGGAGCCTATGAGGTCAATTCCCGAGGCAAAAATTATTTTGGAAGAAATCCATGAAGGATTTTGTGGAGACCACACTGGGGGGCATAGCTTGTCGAAAAAGGTGATTAGGCAAGGGTACTTCTGGCCCACAGTCAAGGCAGACTCATTCAAGTACGTAAAACATTGTGATAAATGTCAATGGTTTGCCTCAATACCACGGGCTCCACCCATCGAGCTCACCATGATGAGCTCCCCATGGCCATTCGCAATATGGGGAATTGACCTCATAGGCTCCTTGCCGACTGGAAAAGGTGGAGTAAGGTATGCTGTGGTCGCAGTAGATTATTTCACAAAATGGACCGAAGCTGAAACCTTGGCCACTATTACCTCGAAGAAAGTCCTAGATTTCGTAGTAAAAGATATCATCTATAGATATGGGATGCCCAGGAAGATAGTATCAGATAATGGGACCCAGTTCGATAGTGATTTATTTACACATTGCTGCGAAAAAATGGGACAATAAAAGTTTTTCCTCTGTGGCCCATCCCCAGTCAAATGGCCAGGTCGAAGTAGTCAATAAAACCTTAAAGAGCTCCATGAATAAAATGTTAGAAGAAGCAAAGGGGAGATGGCCAAAGGAGATGCCTTGAGTCTTATGGGCTTATAGAACCACAACATGAACTTCAATAGGGCATACCCCCTTCTCCCTGGCTTATGGATGCGAGGCCATGTTTCCTATCGAGGTTGAAATTCCAACAATAAGGTGCAATGCGTACGATCAGCCCTCAAACCAATCACATCTCGAAGAAAGTCTAGACTTCATCAAAGAAAGACGAGACGAAGCCCAATTGAAAAATGCTGCATACCAGCAATGGGCTACTAAATATTTTAACACGAAGGTCCGAGATAGCAAATTCAAATTGGGAGACCAGGTGCTATGGCGCGTGTTTTGGCCATGCGAGACCCGTCTGCTGGGGTGCTTCGACCTAATTGGGAGGGACACTATCAGACCGAGTCCATTATTTGATGTGGAGTGTATAAACTGCCAAAGTTAAACGAAGAATTGGTTCCGCGAGCTTGGAATGGTGAACATCTATGACCTTATTATTAGTAATATAGGAATGATGCTTTCATTTTTACCAAGCATGTACTTGATTTTTTTATTTTTTGTCAATAAAGTACTAAATTTCGTTCAAAAGCTATATTTTTATTATTATACTTTTTTTTTAAACCCTCAGAATTCAATAACCTAAGATCGCAATCATTGGATATTAAGGAGCATAAGTTGTATACAATCATACCATAGGTTCAAAAAAATATAACATAAATAAAAAAAAGTAACTTAATTAAAAATGTTTGGATTATTAACTCGACATGAAAAATTAGTAAGTGTATGGATCATTAACCAAACACACGAACTAAAAATGTCTAGATTATTAACCTGACATGAAAAAATTAATAAGTGTATGGATCACGAACCAAACACGTGAGCTAGACAAGTCTGGAACAAACCAGCAAAACCTAACCGACGGTAAACAAGTTGGAATTCTAGATAAACCAACTGTAAACAAAGTCGACACTAGGGCTAGAAACTTTTGCAAACAAATTTCGACCTCACAACCTCGAGGTCATACTAGAGGATGAGGAAAAGTAACTGGAAAAGAAATATATAAATAGACTACTAAGGTTACATGCCAATTAAGTACATTTTTATGTACATGGTAACAGTAAAGTTCGACCTTGACAATAACGAAGTTGAACATATATATTTTGAATAAACTGTGCATGAATGCATTGAAATTTGAACTTAAATCTAATATATTTGTACAAATAAACAAGTATAAAGCAGGCCCTTAATAATGGCGTGCTCGAAATATTTCGATCCACAAATGTAGGGCATAATATTAAGGCAAAAAGCTAAAGGTTAAACCAAATGCATAAAGATTTTCGAGCTAGAAAATTGTGAGCATAAAAGTTACTATTTGTATAAATTCATAAGATAATTGTCTTTGAATCGAGGGCATAAAAAACAGAAAAATATAATTACAAAAATTATTACAATGGGTCGCAGCCCATAATCTTGGCCTCAAGATTTAGATGTCTCTCCAGCCGCAGCCCCTGAATCTTCTGCTGTCTCCTTAGCCTCGAGCCTGGCCTCCTCCTCCTCAAGTCGAGATTTCCATTTGACGATGAATTTTATCTCTAGGTTGGCTAGGAAGCTAGTGTCGAGGTCGGGATTGTTCACCCAAATCCGATACATTGCCATGTCTACGACGTGATCTTTTTTGGTTTTGAACTCCTCCAGAAGACGAGCCTTCTCACCTTCAATAACTTCGAAGGTCATCTTCTTTTCCTCTTCCAGCTTGGCATTGAGCTCTCGAATCTCCTTGATCTCAGAATTCTTCTCCTTGATCTCAAAATTCTTGGCCTCGACCTCCTTTAAGGTCACTGCCAGCATCGATTCAAGGTCGGGGACCTTCTGGACCTCTTTTAAAGCAACCTCCAGCCTTGACTCAAGCTTAGAAACCTTCTGAATGGTTGCATCCCTTGCTGCCACCTCCAGCTTTGCCTCGAGCCTCAGCTGGATTTCTCTAGCCTCCTACGCAAGCGCCCTGCTTGCGATCACCTCGTTATTCAGCATAAAGTTGTGTTGAATGAAGGATACCAGTGCCTACACACAAAAATAAACACAAGTTAGCAAAGCACTTCCTAGGTTAGTACAAAACAAGAAGGCCAAAGCAAGAGTAATTAACCGAGGAGAGAAGCTCACCACCCTTGTCAAAAATAGTGTTGGCATCTCGGGAGGAGGTTAGAAAATCCCATTAAGGGGCCCGAGGTGGCTAAGGCTGTGACCCACACAAGTCAAGGCATCAGAGCCTAGGTTGACTCCCTGAGATCCATCTGCACTATCGACCACAAACTCAAGAACATGAGTCGAGATCGACAGGAAGCGCTCCTACAAAGGAGCCTAGCCTTTTCTCGTTGGGGCTACAGGGAGGCGCTACGGGCTTGGTAGTTGTACTTGGTCTGACATCAAGAGTGGGCTTGACAGCTTGACTCGAATCCAGGGGAACCGAGGCTGGAGGAGCCACCTCGGTCTTTTTGGGCATCTTGGAGGGGCGATATCTTTTCTGCGAGGCTCTTTGGCGCTTACTCGCCTTCGAGGCCATAGGCCTGTTGAGCATGTTGTCTAAATTTGAGTCCATTTCACCTAAAATGTATAAAGTTTGTACTTTATTAGTCAGACAGGAGTAATTAAAAGAAACAAGAGTCAAGGATAATAGAAACATAACTGGTACTCTTGACCGAGCTTGAGCTCGGAGACCAAGAAATTCCCCTATCTTCGGACGACTATAGGGGAGTCCCCTCTCTATAGGCAGGGGACAGTCTCAAAAGATCCCTATAATCATTGGTCCCATATTGAACGGCTACCCCATCCCATACTTTATTTAAGCTATACATGGTCTGGTACTGCCCTAACTAGCTATCGAACCTACGGACTCTAAGGTCTACCCTTGACCATGCCAAGAAATTATTTCTATGGTCTTCGCACATGATGATCACGTCAGGCTAGTGTTGAAGCATTGACGGAGATGACATGGAGTGGTCTAACACAACTTTACCTCCATCGGCCAAGCTCGGTGAGGCCTCGTCATGGGCTTCATTGCCTGAGACTGGTCGCTCGTGTAGGCGGGACGCAGTGGCATGGAATCGCAAGCTTGAAGGTCTCCTCCTGGGGGGAAGTTTGGCTGTGGGTAGTGGCACATCTTCCCACCTCTGGTATTTTCGAATCCCCGAGTCATCGGTGGATTTGCCTTCTCCTAAAAGGCCACAAGCTCAGAGCTTGTCTTTGTGGAGAAGGTAGGCCAGGGACCTTCGACCATAAGGGAGATAGAGAATGGTTGCCCTGTGTTCCATCATCGCTTCTGATGGAATGGGGCGGTGGTAGTTGGATGTAGGCAAGAACAAATGTGAATATTTTGAGCCTAACTATTCAATGAAAAATGGATAAGTGCTTTCAAATACTTACGGATGTGTTGGAAGGAGTAAAAACGGGAAAGAGCGAGCCCATCCGTCCAGAAGAATGCGGTCATGAATTTTAGAGGATGGTTTGGCATATCTTTGAATATTTCTTCCTCCTTCGGATAGCTCGATAAGTAGTAGAATCCATCTCCTCTACAAGCTCGAGAAGGGTTGCTCTTAAGGCAGAAGAAAAATATCTCTTGTGCCGAAGGCCCTTCCCATTTCATCTCATGGTACAACGACCTAAGAGTTGACAAGACCCTTAAGGAGTTAGTATGGAGCTGGAAGGGGGCGAGCCTGACAAAGTCCAAGAAATCCTTGAAGTATGTATTTAGGGATAGTAGAGCCCCAGTCCTCATATGGTCGCGGCTCCATGCGGCGAGCTTGATCTTACGGTCGGGATTTCCATCTCCCGGGGTGTAGCAACTTCTTTCATTTGAGGTTGCCGGTCAGAACATCAGTGTACCAGAAAGCTTAAGGCCATGATAAGCCAGCAACTCAGATATATGGCCGGTGGGAGTGACTGAGCTCCAGTAGTGCTCAGCCTCGAAAAACTCCTCCTTCGAGGTAGGGATTGAGAGAGCTTGGGGAGTGGAAGGATGTGTTGAAGAGTCTTCCATTACGGAGAAGGAAAGTGCTCCAGGTGCGAAGACGAAGGTGACTTTGAGTTTGGGATCTAAGGGGATAGGCCTGATCTCGGGGTCTGGATTAGAATAAGTCGCCACTCAGAGTCTCTTCCTATTTTTCTCTTCAACCTCGTCTATCTGACGTCGAAAGTGGTCTCGTATATCTTCTTGCTCACACCTTTCTTTGTACTCGTGGATCAGTTGCTGATTTCGGGTAAAAGGTGACTCAGGACTGGGTGTTGATGAGTGGTAAGGGATAGCGAACTTGGGCCCCCGCCGATTCTCAGAGTACTGCGACATCTAACCAAGAAGAAAAAGGTGAGGGGCCATCGAGATAACAAGATTGCCTCATTCGAGACTGAAGGGTCGAAAGAGCGAGATTAACTCAGATGTCATTCTCAAACTATTGTAAATTTTGGGCATCGAGAATGCACTTGCGCGAAAGTGGGGAGGTTAATACCAGTTTAAAAGAATCCCAGATTTTCAGGGAAAAGTTAGTATTTACCCAAAAACGTGATATTTTTGGGATTCGTGCATTTAAAACACTGAACCAAATACCCCTATTTCTTAAGCTACACGAAACCCCCCATTACCAGAAAAACCCCATTTTTACATGTTTATGCCAGAATTTTTTTGGTCTAAAACTGTAATTTTACTACATCAAAACTACTTAGATCAAAAGCTTGCCTAATATCATAGTGAAGATATTCTCACAAAACAGAAGGAACATGTAAAAAAAAAAATATGCCAAAGAAAAGGATAAAAAACATGGACTTACACAAAGTTGTTCGTGGGAATGATGAAATCGTTGACTAGAGGAGCAGTTGTAGGAAATCTTTCACGGAGTTGAAAGTGCTGGAGTTACTTTGCTTCTTCGGTTTAGAGAACATACAAAGGAAGAAATAAGGCTCTGGTTTGTTTTTTTCTTTTCTCTGAAAATTAGAATGAAAGTGATGAAGGAGAAGAAAGGGCATATATATATATGTCCCAGTGGGATGTTAGAGGATGAATTATTCTCGGCCTTTGGTTTGGGTTGAGAAAGGATCTGACAGATGGGGTTTAGTTATAGCATTGGCGGCAAAAAGGGGATATATGAAAGGATGTTGGCAGATATAGGGAGTACTTGAGTACTTTGGGTGTGCAATCCCCGAGTGACGCATGTCCATACTCGAGTATGGTAGGTGACACATTTTTCGAAAGGAGAAGTTCAAAAGTTTCCTTCTCATAGGATTCGAACCAACACTTTTAAGGGGGCAAAATGTTACACCCAAATTTTGAGAATAGAATTTATGACCTCGAAATGTAGACTCATAAAGTGTAAACTCGAAAATAGCAAGTAAGGGTTCAACACTTGTATAAATAATCATGTTTCCTGATTTTTTCTCATTGGCGATCGAGCACCAGTTAAGAAGGCTCGAGCTTAGGCATCAAGATCTAAAGGATGAATCTTCTCCAAAGTCTGAATGCAATTTGAACCTTCATGGCAAGCTCGAAGAGGTTGATCTCCGATGGTTGAGCTCAGTAAATTCACTGGGTAAGGACAAGGTTAATCAGAATGATGAGCTCGTGATGTGGATCGATCTTGAAAGTGTGTAAGTTGTATGTTCGAGGTCGGTAATCCAGTTTGAACGTGGCTGTTTTTTTAAAATCCCTATTCCTCAGGGATTTGTTGTAATCTGATAATAAATCCCGATTATCATGGGATATTATGTAATTAATGCATTTATTTGTATTTATTTCAAATTTGAATTGTAACTTCCTGAAATAAAAGGGAAGATATTTTGTTAACCAGTCTATAAATAAACTGAAGAATTTCATTTGTGGATACGCACAATTTGGTACTGAGAACACTCTACTAAATTTCTTTATAAAATCTCTAAGAGAATATCACCGGTCAATAATATTGACTCGTGGACTAGGCTGATTTTAACTGCTGAACCATGTAAAATTCTGATTGTTCTTCTTTATTTTCTTAATTCTATGTTTAGTGCTCTTCATATTCAAGTTGACGAAAAACGGCGTCAACAAAGTCATTTGGCCATAAACATGTACTAAACGTGATTAATGGTTTAGGGTTAAAAAATTCAATCAAAAGGAATAGTTATTTCGTTAAAACGTTAAGTTGTACATGGGATCCCATAATAAATGTTTACAAAGTTGTTTACAGTTCCAAAAGGGTAACTACCATTCAAAAGTTACAACCCGCCAACCTAAGCAGCAAAATTAGGGATTAACCCCAGTTCCTCAGAATGACCTTGGCCATTGTGGTCAAGCGACCGCATATGTACATGTCACCACTGAAGCTCTCCAACTCATGGTTGGTCCAGCTTCCCTTTTGCCTTACCTTCACCACATAGCACCTATGAGCCAAGGCTCAGTAAGAACAGTTAAACATGCTCATAAGCAGTTAATAACACATTACCAAATCACAATAGGTATGCCTAGCAGTAATGACCTTACTCATGCATGCATACCATTCATATAAATGACTACAACGTCATATGGGGGCCAGTTTCCATAATGAAATGATTAATGAATCATACCAGGGCCCGACCCTAGGATATGGGACTAATAAGTCACCTCGGGGCCCATTGCCCTATCCTTTGTATAACCATCATTGGAGCTAGCCCATCGTACTTGCCACTTAACTTTCCACGACCATTGGGTTGGACAAGCGTATGATGCACTCCTAATTAGGCCTAACCATATCGATTAGCGCTCATCGCACTATTTTTTCCCTTGAATTACAAGTCAATGCTTTTCGACCAGCGCTCAATGCTATTGCCGTTCTTGACTCATAAGTCAAGCCTTTCTTAATTAGATAATGCAAACAGCCATTCATTATATAACAAATATCCAGATACAGAGCATTCAGCATGCTTAATCAAACAATCATAGGCATTATCATAATTATGCACATTTACAAGGGTCGATGCCCTAATCCAATCCATATTTAATAACCGGGCCAAGCCCTAATCACGTACATCACATATTGGGTGCAGTTTTCTTACCTCAGGTTCGAGTCCAATGTTTATTAAGAACGACCCTCGAGCATGATCTGTTCCCGAAACCTAACGGTGACCTAGTCATAACCATAATAAATGATATTCATCAATATCGAGTAAATAAAGGCTTCTGGACCGAGCCCTAGCCTCCAGAACATCGAATTATACTAAACTGGGTAGTAGGATCAATTATGAGCCCTTAGGTTTGAGTCCCCGTCACTTAAAACACACTTTGGACAAAATTCCTATTTTGAATCGCAGCGCCTCTCACTGGTGCAGCGACTCCCCTCAAGTCAGAGAGCCCAACTATTTTTTTTCTGCACACGGGTCGCGGCGTTGCCCATAGGCACCGCAGAGCAAGGGCGGATCAGGGGACCGCCTAGGCTCCTGGGTTCATTGGGGCTGCGGTGCGACCCCGTGAACCCAACTTTTTCCCACATTTCTCCAAGCCACGACACCCAAAATCACCTCCCAAAGTTATGCCAAACACACAATTGAATCTCAAAACACTTTCAATACACTATAAACATTAGAACCCAACTTCAAACTCAATAAATTGCCACCAAATACAAAATTCAACTTAAATTTTTAAAACTCAAAAACCACAAAATCTCAAAGCTTAAACCTTAAATTACAGCTTACCTCAACTTTACCTCAACTAAAAATACAATTCTAGGCTGTCCCTTGATTTAATTCCCAGCTCCCCCAAAAACACGCCTTTACTTCAAAATTCCAAGAACTTCAAGGCACACCAAATGGAAGAGAAGGTTACGAGAGAGAAAAGGGAGAGAGCTACTGAGTTATTGAAATACTCTATTTTTGGTTTCCTTCAGCTGAAGGGAAAAGTGACTAAGTCACTAATTCTGCACACAAAGACCTAAGTGCCCCTTGGCCCAAATTACTCTCTCAAAGCCCCTCAAGGGCGATTCAATCCTTTACCACTTTTCCCATTAATCATAATTAACGTCTCATAATTCTCGTTACTCCAATATCCTCAAATAATTACCAAATAATTTCTCATTACCTGATCAATCCCAGTAATGTACTAAATTGCCAAATTACCCCTAGGCTCTTCCCGAGCCGAGCATTTGACCCCATTATGAATAACCGTTAACTTGCTACCTAGGATCGCATCGTGCTGAATAACTCAAATATATCCACATAATAATGTGGTCTCCACCCATAAACACACAAATATACAAATATGCCATCAACAAACCAAAATTACTAAAATGCCCTTATAATAAGAAACGGACCCACATGCATGCAAATATAGTCATGTAATAATACAACTCACATAATCATGCATATTATCACATAATAATACAATAAACTAGTTATTGCCCTCCTGGTCCCCTAATCAAGGTACTAAGCCACATTAGGGAATTTGAGACGTTACACTTTTGCTATAGAGAATCGCCCAAAACCTTTATATATGACATAAAAAAATTAAGATTAGAGACTAATTAAACTAAACTTCCAATAACTCTAAACCTTATAAAGTTGTACCTTCACCCTAAAACCAAAAGATTGAAATCTCGAGCCTTCACTATATTGCCTATCTCCAACAATGACGTTAAGAGCTTTAATACTTGGGGTATTCTAAGCTATATACTGTTTTGAGAAGCTTGGTATTTCGGCTATATAGGGTCTATAATTGTTATCCAGATTTCCGGATAGCGTTTAGATTGATGGCCTCGGGGAAGCAGAATTATCGATGTCTTTCACGATAGGTGACCAGAGCTCGCGAATATACAGAAAGGCTTCACCTCTCCCGCTTGGTGTCCGGATTACTCTTCCAAGCAAACACAATACGGAAACTCGTCAACTCTCCCGGACTCCCGAAGGGGTATCCTTCGGGGAAGCTCCTTCCAGGAGAAGCTCTTCGAGTGGTCTCCGCGGAAGCAGTTCCGTGCCTCGCACGGAACAAAGCCAAACGGTCGAGTCCTGGAGGAGGCATATTTGGAATGATATCCGCCTGACACAGGATCCCGCCTGACACGCCCGTCAGGTCAAAGCCGCACACATCCCAGCACGCCTAAGGGTACCTTTTCGCCTACTGTTCCGCTGACAACTTGGAAAAGACGGCTGACTTTGTGTGTTCCCCATACTTTCACGTAAATATACCCACATAGAGTCTTGTAGCCATGCTACTACAGTAATTGTATCCCTATTTATGGCTGGTGTAATTAAGACTCATGTACGTAGAGAAAAACCCTAATCCAAAACCCTAGCTATAAAGACCCCTTCATTTTACAAGAAGAGGGACGAACAAATCATATAGCAAAAACTCTACTAAAATCTCTCTAGCTTCATCTTCTTCAAGAGAACCCGAGAGAAACATTGTGAGTGTGTGAAGTTCTTATGCACCAGCCATCTTACTGTAATCTTTTCCAAGTATAATAACATCGACTCGTGGACTAGGGCTTGTTAACGCCTGAACCACGTAAAAACACTGTTTGTTTAGTTACATTTCAGTATTTCTACAGTTCTTATCTTTTTATTATTCTGTTAGTTATTCGTTTCCGAAAAACTCGGTAAACATTTTGGTGCTTTCATTGAGAGCTGTAGGAAGTTGTTAGTCAGCTCTTTTTCTGTGTACGTTTTTTGTATTCACTTCGTGCTAAAGAGATGGTGACTACGAGAAAATCCGCTGTTGACAAAAATGCTACGGTCAACCCCGATACCGTGATGGAAGATGTGGTGCAAAGCGAACCCTTAGACTACCAAGGTGAAGACCCGACATCCCGCCAGGATCAGGTCAGTACCGAAGATACAACATACTTAGAAGACGAAGAAGAGTATGTCCAAGACGGTTATTACAAGGACGGCTGCTACTATGAGAAGGACCCAGAACTGGTCCAAGTAGCCGAAGAACTGGTGGCCACTAAGGCCAAGCTTGCTGAGCAGGAGCGCGTCTCCAAAAGAATGCAACGCATGATGGAACGCCTCCAAAGTAAGTTCGGAGATCTAGGCGACTCGGACGAGGATGCCTCTGTTCTAGGTGGTGCTGATGCCCCCATGCCGGATCCAGCCGCTGATGGACCATCCAAAGCCGCCCCTAACAAGGGCAAAGAAAAAGTTGGAGAGCCTGTGCGCGCTGACGCCCCTGCACCTCCTAAAGGCGTGAATCACCAGGCCGACTGCCCCCCCCGCGCGCAGAAGGTCTCTGGCGCTCCTAAGCCCAGACGTCCTTCAGCCCCAAGGGGGCACTCTGTGCCTAAAGGGCCTGGTGCTAAGGCACCCAGGCCTAGGGGAAGGAACAACCGCCCCAGTGATTCCGTCAATCAGGACGGTCGGGCTGCGAACTCGCACTCCGAAGATAGCTGGTCCACGGTGGACCTAAGAAGAAGGTTGGAGGCCAAGTATGAAAAGGCCAAAGGGGAAAAGGCCCGGCCTCGCGGAGATGACCTCCGAAATCATATTAATGACAAGCTCCGGGGACGTGACCTCCCGGAAAGTGATACGAAGAGGCTCGAGGAACAGATTGCTGCCTTGACCAAGCTGGTCCGGAAGCAAAGTGGGGCCCTGTCAGATTCTGAGGAGGAAGACCCGGAACCATGTATTAGGAGGATCGCGGAAACGTCCCTCCCGGATAACTTCAAAATGCCTCACATAGAATTATATGATGGGAGGACAGACCCGCGTACCCACCTAGCTAAATACAATAAAATGATGCAAGTGGCGCGTGTCAGTGAGGACGCCAAATGCATGTGCTTCTCACTCACCCTTACCAAGTCCGCGGAGGACTGGTGGAAAAGATTAGCTCCCGGATCAATCCACAGTTGGAAGGAGCTACAGTCCGTGTTTAGGAGGCAGTTTATTGCTGCCCGCGACCACGACATGGAGGTTGGTTCCTTAACCAACATCAAGCAGCAACCCACTGAGAACCTCAAAGCTTTCATTCAGAGAATGATGGAAGCTGCTGCAAAAACCAAGGTCAGCGATGACATGAAGCTGATCGCCCTTCAATCGGGCCTTACTGTCGGCTCCCTGCTATGGGGGGAAATGCAAAGGAGACGGGCAGAAACACTGTCCGAATTCATGTCAAAAGCTCAGGGAATCATCAACCTTGAGGATGCCTACCAGCAGGCCTTTGGAGTTCCCCCGGCTCCAACCCCTTCCGTGACTGCGCCGAGCTTTGCTTCGCAAGCTCCCGCACCAGCCCTCACGTTTCCAGGAGCCCGATTCACTCCAAGTGTGTATGGGCCTTCCGCGTCTGCTCAGACGCCGAGTCAAACCCATTTCTCTGGGTACGGAGCAGTACAAACCGGATGTAGTATCGCTCCTGGCATGCCGCAGCCGCAAGCGGAAGCCCCAGAACGAAATTTGAGCCAATCGCGGAGCAAACGAAGCGGAAGAAACTCCAACCGGGGAGACCATTCAAAGAAACCCCGAAAGGACTATGAGCCCAAGTTCACGGAATATACCAGTTTGATAGACTCGCGAGAGAATGTCTATCGGGCGACCTGTAATATGGTCAACTACAGGAAGCCCCCGAAAGTGTCTCACGGAGGAAGGCGTCCGCGAGACTCCAATAAGAGGTGTGAGTTTCACGGAGACGTGGGGCACACCACGAATGAGTGCCTTCAGCTGAAGGATGAGATCGAGTCCCTGGCAAGAGCGGGACACCTCGGTCAGTGGGTGAGGATACCCATTATCTATCCCGGACAGGGGGTAGTTCACGGAGCTGCATATTCCCCGGGACAGAGGGGGGCCGCTAGCGCTCCTGGAGCCGGTCACCCCCAAGCTCCCGGGTCTCAGTTCCCAGCACTTCCTGCTCCACCCGCTCCGGCGCCCATTGCCTTGTTGGCTCCAGGACCAGGCAACCCATATCCGCCCGGCCTTGCTCCGCCACCCGTTGACGGACACGTCGCCACCATTTCCGGAGGACCACACCTTGCCGGAAGTACCCGCAACTCCCAGAAGAGGTACTTGAAGGAGTTAGAGCACGCCGAGGAGATGTGCGCTTTGGTCCAATCACCTGCTCAACGTCCCCGAATGATGGATCTTCCCATCACCTTCACGGAGGACGATGCTCGACATGTGCACTTCCCCCACAACGATCCCCTCGTAGTGGAAGCCCAGATTGCCAATAAGAAGGTCTCACGGATCTTGATCGATAACGGAAGCTCCGTGAACATCCTCTTCAAAGCGGCCTTCCACGCGATCGGATTGACCGAGACGGACCTGGCCCCATGCCCCATCCAGCTTCAAGGTTTCAATGGGGACGCACTCATGCCATTAGGCAAAATTCAACTTCCAGTCACCCTCAGGGGAGAAAGCGACGCTTGTGCCTTCAAGCATAGCACATTCGTGGTGGTCGACTGCCCCACGGCGTATAATGCCATCTTAGGCCGACCAGTCCTGATCGATTGTGGGGCCATAACCTCGATACGCCACTTATGTTTGAAGTTTCCATGCGACGATGGGCGTATTGGCACCCTCCGAGGAGACCAAAGAAGTGCACGGAGCTGTTATAACGTCTCCGTCCGAGCCGTCTACACGGTCCGAGAGACGTTTGCTGCCATTCCTTTGGCGGAAGTATTGCCAGAAACTAGGGATGCTCAGGAGGCATACTTTGACGAACTCGACCCAAGAGTGGGAATCGAGAAAGCAATAGAGCCGATGGAGGAAGTCGAAGAGGTGATCCTCAATCCGGGAGAACCCACCAAGGTCATTCAGGTGGGGAAAAACCTGCCGTCGGCCGTTCGAGATAAGATCGTGGCCACTGTGAAGGATAATCAGGATATCCTGGCATGGTGCCACGCTGATATGACGGGGATTAATCCCAATGTTGCGTGCCACGCACTCAACATAGACCCAGCTGCAACTCCAATTCGCCAAAAGAGGAGGCCGCTGGACCCAGTGAGAGCCGAAGCCGTCAAAGCTGAAGTGGACAAATTGATGTCCATAGGCTTTCTCCAGGAGTCGCACTATCCCGTGTGGTTGGCCAACCCAGTTCTGGTCCCGAAACCCGATGGGTCCTGGAGAATGTGCATTGACTTCACGGACCTAAACAGGGCCTGCCCGAAAGATTGTTTCCCTCTCCCGCGAATCGATCAGATGGTGGACGCTACTTCCGGGTACGAACTCTTATCCTTCATGGATGCGTACTCCGGATACAACCAGATCAAGATGCATGTCGCGGACCAGGAACACACCAGCTTCCTCACGGATAAGGGTGTCTACTGTTACGTGGTCATGCCTTTCGGTTTGAAAAATGCTGGGGCGACTTACCAGCGTCTGGTAAACAGAATGTTCAAGGACCAACTGGGGAGGAACATGGAGGTGTACGTGGACGACATGTTGGTAAAGTCCAAGACCTCCGGGGACCACAGTAACGACCTTGAGGAAGCTTTCGCCGTGATCCGAAAGTACGGGATGAAACTAAATCCAAAGAAATGTACTTTCGGGGTCTCGTCTGGGAAGTTCCTCGGTTTTATTGTCAGCTCCCGTGGCGTGGAAGCCAACCCTGAAAAAATAAAGGCGTTCATAGATATGCCTTCCCCCCGGAAGCATAAGGATGTCCAGAGCGTTACCGGAAGGATAGCTGCTCTCAGTCGCTTCGTATCCAAGGCCACCGACAAGTGTATCCCCTTCTTCAATGTTCTGCGAGGGAACAAGAAGTTCGCGTGGACCCCCGAATGCGAAGCGGCCTTCCAACACCTCAAAGAACATTTAACCCGAGCCCCCATTCTGTCCAAGCCGGTCGAAGGAGAGGCGTTGTTCTTATACCTAGCTGTGACTGAGCACGCAGTAAGTGCCGCTCTCGTCCGGGAAGATGGCCGTATCCAGCTCCCTGTGTATTACGTAAGCAAGAGGTTATTGGACGCCGAGTCCAGATATTCGATGATCGAGAAACTCTCCCTCTGCTTGCTGATTGCTTCACGGAAGCTGAGGCCATATTTCCAGGCGCACACCATCAAAGTACTCACCAACCACCCTCTCCGACAAGTCCTGCAGAAGCCCGAGTCTTCTGGCAGATTGCTTAAGTGGGCCATGGAACTAAGCCAGTTCGACGTCCACTACCAACCGCGTGTTTCCATAAAAGGTCAAGCTCTCGCGGACTTTATTGTGGAGTGCTCGGGAATGAATGACCTCCCAGAAGATCCTGTCCCGGAACTTCCCACCTGGAAGGTCTACGTAGACGGAGCCTCAAATGAAAAAGGAGCTGGAGCGGGGGTTATCCTAATATCTCCCCAAGGGCATCAGCTCCAGAGCGCCATCCGTTTCGCATTCCCAGCATCCAACAACGAGGCAGAACACGAAGCCATGTTAGCTGGGTTACGACTGGCCAGAGAAGTCGGAGCCCAAAAAATCGAAGTGTACAGCGACTCCCTACTTGTGGTAAACCAAATATCCGGGGAATACCAGACGAAAGGCGAAAGGATGGCTGCCTACGTGTCTCTCTCCCGCGACCTACTGCAGCATTTCAAAGGCTACCAAATCCGCCAGGTCCCCCGGGACCAGAACTCACTCGCGGACACGCTGGCCAAGCTTGCAACGGACCCGGAGATTGAACAGTATGGCTTAGTCCCCATCGGGCACTTAGAAGCCCCCAGTACTGAGACACGAAGGATAAACGCCATCATCGACCATTCCCACTCCTGGATAGGACCCATCCTCAGATTTCTCACCACCGGAGAGCTCCCCACTGATAAAGCTGACGCAAGGAAGCTCCAATATCAAGCTCCCCGATACGTGGTTATGGATGGAAAGCTTTACCGCAGGGGGTTGTCCATACCCTTCCTTAGGTGTGTTGCCGGAACCGAAGTCAGCACCATCATCCATGAAATTCACGGAGGCTTCTGTGGCGATCATACCTCCGGGCTGAGCCTCTCCAAAAAGATCCTTCGACAAGGATACTTCTGGCCCACCATGAAGAAGGATTGTGTGGATTATGTCAGGAAATGTGAGCAGTGCCAGAGGTACGCCAAGGTTCTGCGAGCGCCGCCTACAGAAATTACCCTAATGACCAGCCCCTGGCCGTTCGCCGTTTGGGGCATTGACCTAGTAGGTTCCCTCCCAACTGGAAAAGGTGGAGTGAAGTACGCCATAGTCGCGGTAGACTACTTCACCAAATGGGCTGAAGCTGAACCTATGAACACGGTCACATCAAAAAAAGCACTGGATTTTGTCATCAGGAATATAGTGTGTCGTTTTGGGCTTCCACGGAAAATTGTGTCCGACAACGGAAGGCAGTTTGACAGTGAACACTTCACGAACTTCTGTGCTTCGCATGGAATTATCAAAAGCTTTTCCGCAGTCGCCAGACCCCAGGCTAATGGGCAAGTGGAAGCTGTAAACAAAATATTAAAGACCACGTTGAAGAAAAAACTCCAAGCCTGCAAGGCTCACTGGCCGGAAGAACTTCCGCGAGTACTTTGGGCCTATCGCACAACAGAGAGAACTTCGACGGGGCACACGCCTTATTCCATGACCTTCGGTTGCGAGGCCGTCATCCCAGTAGAAGCTATGATCCCCTCTCACAGGCAAGACACCTACGATCCTACCCGGAACCATGCCCTCCTCCAGGAGTCCTTGGACATGATCGAGGAGCTCCGGGAGCAGTCGCAGGTCCAACTAACAATGTACCAAGGCAAGATAGCCCGACACTTTAACATGAGAGTCCAGAGCCGTACATTCGAAGTTGGAGATCTTGTCCTACGGAGAGTATTTCCTGCTACGCAGGACCCGGGAGTAGGAGTCCTCGGACCCAACTGGGAAGGCCCCTACGAAGTCCAAGAAAAAGTGGGCCATGGGACGTATCACTTAAAGAGACTCGACGGATCTAAAGTCCCGCGCGCCTGGAACGCGGAGCACCTCCGCCGTTACTACCAGTAGGCCCCGGACCATCCAGTCGGAAGTCCTTGGTGAAAATAACAAAAGTGAAAAATGTGGAAATAATCCTCCCTGTTGAAAAACTCACGCCTAGCAGGCTAATTCAATGAAACACGGAGAGATTCACTCCGCTTTTACTGCACTTTTTATCCCTGTGTTCAAAGCTGCGTTTTAACAAGTGACCACGCGGTCCGGAGACGTCCGGACCCCACGCTCACTTGGGGGGTATACATGGCTAAGGCATAACCATACGCCCCTTGAACAAAACGTACACAGAACACCACTTATGTGCTAGCATTGTGTTTGAAATTTTTAAATTGTTTGAAATGTTTAAATTGTTGAGCTTAGGTTTATTTGTTGCCATGAACATGCTTGCATTACGTGTCATATGTGCTTATGTGAAAATTGCCATGGAAATGCCTGCCATTATGTATCATAAGTATTATCTCCTGTGTAGCCCAGCGATGGACGGGACTGGGGGTTGAGGAACGTTCATAGAGCTACGCCAAAACACCCCCAACTCCCTGACAAGTCCTTTGCAGAATTCTCCGCGAGCGCTGTAGAGCTTTGCTTCGCAAAGCTCCAGCTCCGGATCCCGCAAGGCGAAAGATGGCAAGATCCGCGAGCGCTGTAGAGCTTTGCTTCGCAAGCTCCAGCTCTGGGTCCCGCAAGGAGAAAGATGGCAAGATCCGCGAGCGCTGTAGAGCTTTGCTTCGCAAGCTCCAGCTCCGGATCCCGCAAGGCGAAAGATGGCAAGATCCGCGAGCGCTGTAGAGCTTTGCTTCGCAAGCTCCAGCTCCGGGTCCCGCAAGGCGAAAGTTGGCAAGATCCGCGAGCGCTGTAGAGCGTTGCTTCGCAAGCTCCAGCTCCGGGTCCAGCGAGGCGAAAGATGGCAAGATCCGCGACCGTTGTAAGCCTTGCTTCGCAGGCTCCAACTCCGGATCTCACAAAATAATGCATGGCAAGCTCCATGGCCATTGCAAGTTTCAGCTCCAGAAGCAGACATGCTTGATCCCCCCACTCACAGCCGGCTTTGCTTCGCAAAGCCCCTGCTCCAGGATCACACCTGGTGGGTGTGGCGATTTCCCCAATAGCAATAAGCCTTGCCTCGCAGGGCTCCATGCCAGGTCCCTGAAGTCAGCCACAATGAGGTTCGCAACAACAGTTAGTTTTGCTTCGCAAAGATCTAACCTTAAGTCTAGCGACGCTCACCAAAAGAACTCCCGTTCCAAACAATGGAACGACTCACCTTAGCAATCCCAGCGAACAGTATAACTACAAGTCCCGGGATTGGCTATTTGCCTCAGGAAAGATAAAGTACGGTGAAAGGAGCCTGGCCGTTGGAACCAGAAAACCTTCGTAACCTAGAAACTACGTGGGGAAAGACATCATCCGTTAAAGCTTCAACTGGGAAGTGCATAAGTTTTGGCCGTTGGAACCAAAACCCCATACGCCCCTACAACAGTTTCTACCGTATAAATGTCTACCCTAAGCGCAAAGATAAATAAAGAACTCGGCAGAAAAAGAAAGGAGAATGCTATGATTATGGCAAAATTGTCCGCAATGAAAAACTCAAAATGAAAAACAATTAAAGATAAAACCCCTTCAAGCATTGGGGGTAACTACAGCGTCCACGACCGCAGCTTCGGGGGCATCTGTTTCAGCTGAGGCTGACGGAGTCGGCTCATTGGAAGGAGGAATTTGGTCATGAGAAGGTTCAGAGGTCCCCGCCTCTCCGGGATCTCCCGCCTCAGGAGCTTCAGCACGATCGTCAATGTTATAAGTTTGGACGTACGCCTCTGGGCCCTGATCCCACACGAGTAGCTTCTCCCTCATGGCTTCGGCATCATCTCCCAGATAGCCTAACACCTCCGGGTTCACTTTCCAGAGTTGATGCATGAGGACCACATGCGATATATTAATAGTCCTGTTCAGTATCACCTCAGCATCCTCCTTCTCCTTCAACCGCTCCGCCTCGGAGGTTGCCAGCTGTGCTACCGCGGCAGTTAGTTGGGCCCTCAATTTTTCCATTTCGGCCTTGGAGGCATCCCGCTCCCCCTTAAGAGAATCAATCGCCTTGCGCTGCTCCCTATTTTGGTTCAGCACGGATTGCTTCTCGGTCACATGCCCCCTGGCAGTGAATTGCAAAGCCCCGATCTCTTTATCCTTCTCGGCGAGCCCCAACTGAAGCATAGACACGAGATCCCTGCTCCTCTTATGGAGTTGCTCCTCGTCGTGCAGCTTACTCTGAAGAGTGGAATATTCCTTTTGCCGCTTAAGGAGGAGATCGTTCTTTGATTGCAAGCGGGCTTCCAGGGTATCTTTCTCCACCTTGGCTTGGGACAGCTCTTCCCGGAGCTTGGAGTTTTCGGTCTTAATCCCATCCGACCGCTGTCTAAACTCATTCTCTGCCTTGGCCCGGTACTCTTGATATTTGGCAAGATATTTCTTCTCCGCCTCTTCTTCAGCCGTGCGCCGGGCCTGATCAATCTTCTCCGAAGCCCCCAAGGCCTGTTGGGTCAGTTTCTGTTTCTCCGCTTCCAAGGCCTGGCGAGCCAGTTGGCTCTCCTCCAGCTGAACCAGAGCTGCACCAACCTCCCGGAACGAGCGTTCCGCGATCATAGAGGCCTGCAAGGAAAGACAACAGAATGAGCTAAAGCAGGACCAAAAGACAGATGGTCCCAAAAAAAAAAAAAAAAAAAAATAACAACTGACGGCTTACCCCGGACAGTTGCTGCTTCACAGCGTGTGTCAGCAACAGCGGATCCTTGCTGCTGCTGATGGCCCATTTCTCAGAATTGAGCTCGCATAAGCTCAGGGCCATGTCCTCCATCATCTCAGCTCCGAACGGCGCCAATGCACGTCCGAGCCTAGGCACCAGCCTCTTCTCCAAGGCTGGACCATCCAGAACCGCTCCGGCCGGGTGAGGAGATCTCACCCCCTCGGCCAGCTCAGCCCTCTTCACGGCAGACAAGTTATCTGCCCTTCCCTGAGTAACGGCCTTCTCCGCCTCTAGCCGCCTCTTCAAAAAACTATCGGCCCGTCTTACACCCTCCAGGAGGGCAGCGGGAAAACTGGTCGGCTTCCGCGGAAAGTGGAACTTCAGGCCAGGCAGGGGAAGATTGGTTGTCTGAGAAGACGGAGACCCCGGAAGGGTGGACCCCCGTTGGGCTGGAGGAGGAGGCAGCCGGGGTATTAAGGCCCCGGTCTGTTGCTTTTGCTGCTGCGGTAGCAGAAGTAATTGCCCTTGTTGCTGCTGCTGGTTTGGATGTTGCTGTTGCTGCTGCTGCGGCGTTGGTGATTGTCTCTCTTGTTCCTGTTGCTGCTGTTGTTGTAGTTGTGATTGCTGTCGTTGCTGTTGTTGTTGCCTTCGACCGGGAGAAGAGTGTCTAAGGCGTTTGTTCTTAGCACCCTCAGCATCTCCTCCGGGACGCTTGCTCACCCCAGTTGTCCTCACGGGGAACACAAGCCCTTCCCCGTCGCTACTGCTACTCGAGACCATCATAGTCTCGGAAGGCCCTTCAGCAGGGGACTTCTCTACCCTCGGAGACGCTTGCGCCTCGCCACTTGTCTTCTTGGGGGAGGCAGCCTTACCTCCCCTACCGGCCTTGGTCTTCCGTCCTTTCCCCGTGGGCGGGTCTTGGCTGGTGGCAGCCTTCTTAATAAGCAAAGTAACCCTCCCCAACATCTTGGCTTCGGGATACTCTGCAAGAAACGTACAAAGCAAGGTTAACGAACCAACAAGAAATGAGAAAGAAGATAAGCGGAAGACAAGACAATCAGCAACATAAAAGTACAAGCAAGCCCGCCAGCAGGGAACAAGAAACAAGAAAAAGAAAAGTTTGAAAGGGACGACCATGCACGAGAAACGTGGATGGCCTTCCCCGAGCAAAACAAAACATCGCTTCCTGCTCCAGGAAGCCCCCGTACTCCTTGAAGTCCGGGAAGAACATGCTGAGAGAAGAAGGGTCAACCATGATGACACCTTCTGGCAGACTACCATCACTCAGACACCAGAGGAGCTCATCTACCCTATCACAGTACCTGTCGAAAGGTATCCTACGCGGATCTAGCCTAAGGAAACGAGGATCAAACCCCATCTGAGAGGTTTGGGAAACTTCAGACAGGCTGGGGGTGTGGATCAATCGAAAACTAGTCTTACCTCTCCCGGAGGAACTAGCCCCCGGAGCCCCTTCGTTAGGGTAAGCCGCGGCGTGGCGAGCCTCGATCTCCTCTCCCTCCGGCTGGGGGTCGGGGAACCTCTCCGCCCAACTAGGAGATAGAGTATTTTCGTCCCGAGCGGCTTGGGTGATCACCTTAGACAGCTCCAGGGCAATCTGCTCCCGGATGTCAGCCGACACCTGAGTCTGCCCCCTACCACTTACTGGCTCGATATTTTGGAAGGAGGCGAGTAACCCATACTCCCTCAACGATTCGGAGGTCACAAGTCCCTCCACTCTCAACTCTTCCTCGGAAAGCCCTTCGTAGAACTTGGACCTCCTTATCATCTCCGCGCAGCGAGGTGTCCGCGGAACGACTTCTGCAAAAATCAAATACAAGCGTTAGAGATCCTCCCAAAAGGCAAATCAAACACAAAGAAACAAAGTTGAAAAGGAAAAGAGGAAACACTTACCAGGGATTTTGAAATCCAAAGATAGAGCTGGCACCCTCTTCAGCGGGAAGCCAGTCGTCAGGAACCAGTATTCCCGGAGGTCTGGAACCCTCGCGGTATGACAAGTGGGGCACATCACATCCGGGTGCCTTTCTAGCCTGTAAAACCCCACCTTGTCTGAGTGACCCCTCATAGGCTGAGACTTCAACCCATAAAAGTACAGCACCTCCTCCGGGGTAGGAGCTTCCAGTCTCCGGGACTTGCAAAAGATGAACCACCCCGCTAAGAGCTTGTAGCTGGGAGGAATTAACTGGAAGGGGGCAATCCCCGCCTTCACACAGAAATTGGCGAAGTAACTCCTTAGGGGCAAGTGCGCTCCGCACACTATGTGTGCCCAACTCCAGGCACCAAAGCCCTCGTGGCTCTGGCTAGCTGACTCGCCCAGCACCGACAGACGGTGCCACATCAGACCTGGGATGTTCTTCAGGCCTGCCTCAGAGGAATACAGCTCCAGCATGCCATAATTCCTGAAAAGGTTCGGTTTTTGGTCCATCTCCCAGATGGAACTATTGGAGGTTGGTGGGCTAGCCGCGACCGCTTTCGCCTTTCCTTTCCCCTTTCCACCAGCGACAGGAGAGCCCTTCTCTTGGGCAGAATCAGCCTCCCCCGCAGCAAGGAGTTGTTCCTTCGAGATGTTCGTCACTGGACAAAAGAAAAGAAAGAAGAAAACACTCTAAGCAGTCAGCACCCTTGTCATACCCTAGTGGTATCAAAGGCGTCGGGGAGACCCTCCTCGAAAACTGCTTGGAGAGGCTCCCACCGAGCTTACCGAGGGATTGGCACCATGCCACCCGAAGGACAGCAAGGAACCAGACTCAGACCCCGAGCCTAAGCCCACCAAAAGAAGTGTTTTTCCAGAGAAAGACACCCTAAAGGCGTTCATGCTTATGCCCTAAAACAGCAAAACAAGGGACGACTTTCCAAACGCAAATCGCCAAAACATGCAGAAAAGGCTACTTATCGACTCACAATCAATCACATGCCTACCAAAGCCCTATTCACAAATGCACATAAGCAATAATGGCAGAAACCTCTACTCTAACAACTACCAACAACCTAAGGTTTGGGAGGAAAGAGCAAAGTAGAAATACTTACTGATATTCGGGTAGTTGGAGGTTGAAGGAGTAACTGGATCACTGCACAGCACGATCGCGAGAAGTAAAAGCTGCAAAGACGAACGGCGATTCAAACCAGGAACTTCGGGGAATAAACCCACTGCCAAATCAAAAAGAAAAGTTTCCAGATACTTACCAAAAGAAATGGCAAGTTCGGGGGAACGTAAGCTGGGAAGCCTGAGAGTTCGAAGGTTTGGAAATCTGAAAATCCTAAAGATGGAGAATCTGAAAGCGTAAAGAGGAAGAAAGGTCCTTTCCCTCGTTTTTATAGCAGGGAAGAGGCCGTTTCGAATTCCTCAAGTGGACGGTCCCGATCTTCCCATTCCGTGTACATCAGATCCAACGGCTGGAGAGGAAGCGACGATCCTATTTATGACTCCTCGGATGGGAATAAAGTATTTATTTCCCATCATTACACCACCTCGGGCCCGGAGTACCATTAAAAACCGTCAAATCATTAGTTAGATGACTGACGCACGCATACTCAACCAGTCGCCTCACGCACACGTCTTGGTCGCAGAACCATTCCCAGAATGACACGTGGTCCTTGCCGCACTTGAGTACTTGATCTCAAACAGAAGAAATTCTCTTTCTTTTCCATACTAACACTCAGGCGGGAAAAAGGAACCCTTCCGGGAACACAGAAGGTGCCCCCTCGCCTAATCTAAGAAACCGATTGTACAAGCTCCCGGATCCCTCAAAGCTCCGTGACCTTGGGGGGTAAATGTTATCCAGATTTCCGGATAGCGTTTAGATTGATGGCCTCGGGGAAGCAGAATTATCGATGTCTTTCACGATAGGTGACCAGAGCTCGCGGATATACAGAAAGGCTTCACCTCTCCCGCTTGGTGTCCGGATTACTCTTCCAAGCAAACACAATACGGAAACTCGTCAACTCTCCCGGACTCCCGAAGGGGTATCCTTCGGGGAAGCTCCTTCCAGGAGAAGCTCTTCGAGTGGTCTCCGCGGAAGCAGTTCCGTGCCTCGCACGGAACAAAGCCAAACGGTCGAGTCCTGGAGGAGGCATATTTGGAATGATATCCGCCTGACACAGGATCCCGCCTGACACGCCCGTCAGGTCAAAGCCGCACACATCCCAGCACGCCTAAGGGTACCTTTTCGCCTACTGTTCCGCTGACAACTTGGAAAAGACGGCTGACTTTGTGTGTTCCCCATACTTTCACGTAAATATACCCACATAGAGTCTTGTAGCCATGCTACTACAGTAATTGTATCCCTATTTATGGCTGGTGTAATTAAGACTCATGTACGTAGAGAAAAACCCTAATCCAAAACCCTAGCTATAAAGACCCCTTCATTTTACAAGAAGAGGGACGAACAAATCATATAGCAAAAACTCTACTAAAATCTCTCTAGCTTCATCTTCTTCAAGAGAACCCGAGAGAAACATTGTGAGTGTGTGAAGTTCTTATGCACCAGCCATCTTACTGTAATCTTTTCCAAGTATAATAACATCGACTCGTGGACTAGGGCTTGTTAACGCCTGAACCACGTAAAAACACTGTTTGTTTAGTTACATTTCAGTATTTCTACAGTTCTTATCTTTTTATTATTCTGTTAGTTATTCGTTTCCGAAAAACTCGGTAAACAATAATGGTTAGAGTGATTGAGGCTATTTAACAAAATAGAAGAAGAAAGAAATATTGAGCACTATAAAGGCTATAGTGAGTTCGGCTATTGTGTGTTTATAGGGTAAAAATATGAGAGCTTCTGGGAGAGTGATTTTTCGAAAAATGAGAGCTTTTGAAAACTTTATTTTGAGTGTGAAAAAGGCTTTATTTATAGGCTAAAACCCTAACTCCTTTCCTTTAACTTCTCCACCACCATTCAACTAGTGTTTAAAATTCAAACCTTCCATCCACTATGTAGTTTCGACCAGCCCTTATTTTGCTCATTCGATGTGGATACAACATCTTTCAATATGACACATACATCAACAAGTAACCAAAGTAGCCAAAGGTCTTCACTTATTTCTCTAAGATTATTCCCACGCCTACACATGTACCATTTCAAATTCAAAACTCTTCAAATGGTTTCAACTATCACAAACATAGTTAATTAGTTCAAGCATAGTGTGACACCTATGTAAATTCAAAATTTAGTCCAAATCCTAGCCTAAATATGCTCCACACGCGTATGACTAAGCTAGGTCTTCAATTTAGCTCTAATACTTAATTCAATTAATTCACAAAATTCCACCTAATAAAGCTATAGGGAATTTCGGCTATGGCTATTTAAAATTCAAAATTTGTGACTTATATTAATGCCACATGCACACTACTTAAGTCTCCAAGCAATATGTGTACATATTTTTAATAAAGACTTAAAACTATGCTTTAATTTAATCATATGTATAAGCATGTATGACGCGGGTAGACAATAGGGTTTTTTATTTGCACGCACTGTGATGTGGGGAGTTCCAACGTCTAAGCATGTATGACGCGGGGTGTCCATGAACGATTAAATGATCTAGACAAACGCCAAGAATGTTTATGAACTTTTATTATATGGCTTATGTTTTTACAATGCTACAGTGGGACTTTATCTTTATTTTTAAAATTGCATAAAAGATACTACATTTTATTTTAACAATTGGACCCAAATTTCATGTTTTGACATGGCACCACTAAACTTTTCTCAAAATTGGTACTTTCTAATAAATATGAACTGAGTGACGTGTTTTACAAAGATAATAGAATAGGGTGTTTCTATCAGTGGTATCAGAGACGATCGTTCATATTTCCAAGGACCCTCCACTACATGCTAAAGACTAGAAAATCTCACCTTACCGTGTCGTAAGTATTTGCTCTAATTGTTATTTGTTTTACCTTCTTTTAAAATTTCTAGTTTGTGACTGCGATATAGCCTCATATTATTAGCACAACCAAAAAGCAACTACTCAAGGAGAACCAAGAAAAAACTAAGGTAGAAGTCAATATCAGTTATGGATACTGATGAATTACAGTGCTAAAGACGATGCAAATGGTCTGTGAACGCATCCAAGGGTTCATCAACAAAAGAGGGGCAATCTTATGGCCCAAAGAATAGTATTGGGTGTTAAGAGATGTACTGGCAGAGCATCTTGAAGCCCTCCTTGATGGCTCACGACGTGACATGGCACCGTTGAGGAGGATTTGGAGTTTGTCCCCTTCAAATACACTGTCTATGAGTTCATGGAGTACTTCGACTTCCAACGAATGGAAATGGTCCTGGTTCAGAATGATGAAGGGGAGTTGGAGGAAAGGTTGGAGACCATTCATGACAAGGACCATTAGTCGGCACTCCACGAGCTACTACATGTCATCCCGAAGGTGGATGCTAGGAGAAGGGCTTTAGCAATTGCCCCGGGTACTTCAACATTTCAGAGGACATCTTTGACTACTGTTCAGGGGAGATTCCACAATAGAGGACTAGATTCCTTTTCAAAATTCCACCTAATATTACTATTTAAATAAATGGGACTTCCACAAAGACCCTTGCGAACTTTTGGATTATTATGGTTATTTTTGGATGTTTTGATTATGCGGGTGCTTTTGAGTAATTTTGGATATTTATAAGTTCTATTTATTCTCCTCTCTCTTTGCAAACTCTAGATATTGTATGGATATAGGTATGCATGACAACCTTTACGAATAGCTCTTAAGTGATCAAAACACTATGCAATTTATCCTCTCTTATGATGATTTTCTTTTGGTGCCTTAGAAAATCATCATGTTCACAAGAGGAAGAGGCGTAAGAGGTGGCAGAGGAGGGGGAAGAGGCCAAAGAAGAGATGCCTCTACAAACCCTAATGTCGCTAAAATCCCTGACATGGAAGTAGATTAAAGAAAGGGACACATTTATCCGTCGATTTTGAAATAAATCTACTGAGCGCGGCAATCCTTCCAGTTAAACTTTGCACATCTTTGATCTTTACTGGAGATTTCATATCGATCAGGGCTTTGATCTTTTCGGGATTAGCTTCGATTCCCCTCGAATTGACAATGAACCCCAAGAACTTCCCTGATCCTACTCCGAAGGAACACTTGAGAGAATTTAGCTTCATTTGATATTTATTCAAAACATTGAAACACTCTTGTAAACCCTTCACATGTCCTTCTGCCTTTTTTGACTTTATCAGCATGTCATCAACGTATACCTCCATGTTTACTCCGATCAACTCCTTAAACATGTGGTTAACTAGTCGCTGGTAAGTCGCACCAGCGTTTTTTAATCCGAAGGGCATTACTTTGTAACAGTATAGCCCTGTATCGATCCGAAAGCTAGTGTGATCCTCATCAGGGGGATGCATACTAATCTGATTGTATCCTGAGTATGCATCCATGAAAGAGAGGATCTCATGGCCTGCAGTTGCGTCGATCCGTGGGAGTGGGAAGCAATCCTTAGGGCAGGCTTTATTAAGGTCTGTGAAATCCACACAGGTTCGCCATTTTCCATTAGGCTTGGGAACCAGTACTCGATTAGAGACCCATGATGGATAAAACGCCACCCTGATGAACCCATTCTCCTTTAGTTTTTAACTTCTTCTTTCAAGGCTTTCGATCTGTCTTTATCGAGCAGCCTTCTTTTCTGTTGCACGGGTGGAAAGCTTTTGTCGACGTTCAGGACATGGCTGATGACTGCAGGATCTATCCCAGCCATGTCTTTATGTGACCAGGCGAAAACTTCTTGGTTCTTCCTCAAAAATTCCACCAGTGCGTGCTTGGTTGTTGCTTTTAAATTTTTGCCGACCTTTACAACTATGGTCGGAAACTCTTCGTCAAGCTGGACCTCCTCAAGGTCCTCGACAGGTCCAACATCTTCCTCAAAATCCCCAAAGTGAGGATCTAAGTCTCTATCCTCACTTTGGGCAACACCCTATTTGGTGACTTCATCACCTGATTGGGCTTGTATATCAATGGCCATCTACAACCTTTCTGGGGGAGCGCTCCTCAACATTCCCTTCTTGGCCTTAGTAATTGAGGCATTATAGCACTCCCTTGCTTCCCTCTGGTTTCCCAACACGCGTCCTACCCCTGCGTCTGTTGGGAATTTCATGGGCAGGTGCCATATTGAGGTGACAGCCCGAAGGTCAACCAGTATGGGTCTTCCAATTACAGCAATTGTAAGCTGAAGGACAATCGACCACTATGAAAGTAGTGAGTAATGTCCTGGTAGCGGGCGTTGTTCCTGCTGTTACCAGAAGCCTGATTGACCCTGTTGGAGCGAGTCCCTCACCAGAGAAACCGTAAATTTTTTGGTTGCAGGGCTCCAAGTCCTTGACGGACAACTTCATTCATTCCAGCGAAGATTTATACAGGATGTTAACTAAACTTCCTGTATCGACCAGTACTCTCTTCACCATCATGTTGGCAATTTGAACATCCATGACCAGCAGATCAGAATGTGGGAACCGGACATGCTGGGCATCGCAATCAGAGAAGGTTATTTCACCATCCTCTGACCGAGCCTTCTTTGCTGCCCGGTCCTCCACAGTCATCATCTCGATGTCCTGGTCGTGGCGTAGGGTCCGAGCATATTGTTCCCTTGCCTTTTCGCTGTTTCCCGCAAGGTGCAGGCCTCCACAAATGGTGAGTAAAGTGCCAGCCATGGGGTCAGGCTGCAAAGGTGGCGAGCGTTGGCGTGCAGGCGCCTGCTCGTTGCCACCTGGAGCCTCTCGTTGGGAAGCCCCCAAGGCCCGTACATATCTCCTCAAGTATCCTTGTCTAATAAGGAACTCGATTTCATCTTTCAGTTGGTTGCACTCGTTCGTATCGTGTCCGTAGTCGTTGTGAAAACGACAGAACTTGGTGGTATCCCTTTTCAAAATATCCTTTCGAATGGCAGCGGGTATTTTTTAAGGTACACTGGAACTTGTGGCCTGATACACCTCTGCTTGAGACTCGACAAGGGCAGTGTAGTTAGTGAACCGTGGCTCATAACGGTTGCCCTTAGCGCGCTTATTCTCGGAGGTAGAAGGTTCGTTGTGGGGTCTTTTCCCCCCATTCTTTCTGTTTCCATTCCCATTGCTTTTGTCGTTATTGTTGTTGTTGGGCTTTGATCCATTGGCAGCTTTGGCGGGGTCTTCAGCCCCCTTATCCTTATTTGGGGTCTTTCCCTCGCTGGCAATCGCATCCTCGAGCTTGATGTATCGATCAGCTCGATCCAAAAATTCTTGGGTAGTTTTAACCCCATGCTTCTGGAGGCTACTCCAAAGAGGTGTACGGCGCCTAACTCCTGTAGTTAGGGCCATCATTTTGCCTTCGTCTCCCACTGTTTTGGCTCCAGCCGCAGCTCGCATGAAATGCTGGACGTAGTCTTTCAGTGGTTCTCCTTCTTGCTGGCGTATCTCGACCAGCTGGTTTGCCTCAGTTGGGTGCACACGTCCCGCATAGAATTGTCCGTAAAACTCCTTTACAAACATCTCCCAAGATTCAATACTTGCAAGAGGGAATTTAAAGAACCACTCCTGTGCAGCATCAGAAAGTGTTGCAGGAAAGATCCTGCACCGAGCGTCTTCAGACACTTTCTGAATGTCCATTTGTATCTCAAATTTGTTGACATGAGATATCGGGTCACCATACCCATCAAAGTTAGGAAGTGTGGGCATTTTAAACTTACTGGGAGTCTCTGCCACAGTAATCCTCTGGACGAAAGGAGTGCCCCTTCTCCTGCCGTACTCGATGTGAGACGTTCTTCCCCCGACCAACTGTTGCACCACCTGGTTCAGGGCATCTATTTGAGCTTGAACGACTTCAGGAATTTTCGAGGCCTCTGGTGTTGGGGGAATGTACTCGTCATGTCGTTCTCGGCAGTCGTTGAGTACATCTCTTAAGTCGTCGTCTCTCCGCCGCTGCTCACTAGCTCTGAGCCAGCTAAAGACGTTGTTTTGTCTGGGCTGCCCCCCAGCATTACGTCTCGCTTGTTGGTCTTCTCTAGGTGGCGGGCTTTTACCTCCGCCTCTCTCCTCATTCCTCCTACCGGCATTCCCTCTGCCTGAGTCGGCCTCATTGTAGCCATTGCCATCTCTGAACCTCGATTGGCTATGGTGGGATCGACTGTCTCCTCGATTGTCTCCTCGGGCTGGAACTTCCCAAGCGTTAGGGGGAGGCCTGCGCTGGTCGGTAGGTCCTCGTGCATTATCATGCCGTGGGGGGGCCCTGACCGCAGAGCCTATCTCTGAGTTCCTTCTGTTGCTAGAAGGACAATGTCCCCTGCTCGGTGGGTGCGGCTCTTCACCCCCTTGGCATCTAGGACTGCGGGGCTGCTGCTCAGCCCTATTCTACCTAGATGCGGGGGATTGCCTCGACCAGCCTGGGATGGAGGCCGCATCTCCAGGTCCCTAGGTGGGACATCATCCTGAGGCATTGGTGGCTGCTCCGGCCCTTGAGGGCTCGTTGGCTGGATTGGAGGGCTAGGATTGGGACCCCTTTAAGGTGGCCCATTCGAGGGTTGATCAGGCTATGAGACAGGTGCAGCCTGATTCCTAGCCAATTGCAAGGCTGCTTCGAGGGCTTCCATGGCCTCCCTCTGACGACGGTCCATCTCCGCCTGTCTTTCACTCAGCTCTTGGTGCTGACGCTCTATTTCTTGTTGTTGTCGCGCCATGGTCTCCGCAACACTTTCTTGACTGGCCCTTAGATTGGCCAATTCATCTTGCAATACTCCCAGAGTATTTCTCAGCGTTTCAGAGTCCAGTTCCTCCTCATCAAACTCCAAGTGTGGCTCATCCTCAGCCACGTTCAGAGGAGGAGGTTGAGATGGTGTAGTGCCAGCCGCCTGCCCAGTTTTCCTGGTTGTTTTTGCCATTAATACTTAAACCACTTCGTCTTAAGCTCTCAATGAAAGCACCAAAATTTTGACCCTCGTTTTGGTCAACTGACACGGAGTCAAATGCTTGATGTGATGGAAAGTGTTGAAATAGATCTAATGGAAAAACAGTAAACGACACAACAAATTATAGTGGTTCGGCCCCAAGAATTGGTAATGACCTACGTCCACTTAAGCTATTATTGATATTGATTCTCAAAGGAGTGATCAAAGAACTAGGGTTCTTTGAATTTCACTAACCTTAGAGGGATGAATAATATAATCAGAAGGTAATAGCTCTAATTCTCTTGTATAGCATAAGCTCAAATTAACCAAAAGGAAAAAGGTCCCCTCCCTTGAGCTCTTTTCTCTATTTATAGGCTCAAGGAAGATTACATAAATTTGTTACAGGTATTCTTTCCTAATTAATCGGATACTCAAGAATTATGGGAGATAATCCCGGATATGATTAAAAATGTACAAGATCTTCTCAAAACATACGGAGTATACGACCAAGCTGGTCGTATATAAATCTCAGATGTTATGCCAGGGGAATCTCCCTGGTCGATATTCGAACAACACCTTTGCCAGGTGTCAGCCACGTGTTAAAAATGTCTGCCACGTCATCCACGCCTATTCTTTGGATAACACATATATAATAGTGAATTTTGGTTAATAAGTCCTAAAAGTGTGTACTTATCAACTTTTCCCAATTATATTCATTAATTTAGATTCATAATAGATTTTGTAATCATAAAATATATAAAAGTTTAATCCTTTTCGGACTTTGTGTTTTGAAAAATTAATTTTTGAACCTTTTGTTTTGTAAAATGATTCAAATAGACCCCTATAACCAATTTTGATGAAGAAAATTTTGAATATGATAACACAATTATTAGGTAGAATGATTGTACTTTTGTTATGAATTGTTAGTTTAATGACTTATTTTTTATTTAGTTAAAAAAAACTTGACCAAAATTGAGTTTCGGGGTCTATTTGAATCATTCTCTTTACAAAATACAAGGTCCAAAAAGTAATTTGTCAAATCACATGGTCCAAAAAAGTATAAACCCTAAAATATATATTTATATAAAATATAAGTTAATTAAAACACCATATATACATTTGTTTTATTGGTTTACATAGGCAAGAAAAAATAAAAAGTTTAAAAAAATATTGTTGTTGCATGATAAAGTAGTCATGACAATTATAAAAAGATGTTCATGATGTGGTTCAGAGTGGTTTAAAAGTAATTTTGAAACCAAATCGCTTATACAGTTTTCTCAAAATGAAAAAAAAAACTCAAACTATGAAAAAAGAAAAATAAATAAATCAAATTATAAATGAATGGTTTGATTCAATTATAATCATGAATGGTAAGTATAGAAAAGTGTAGGAAAAAAATAAGAGGGAAAAGAAAAATAAATCGAAAATAATTGAATGGTTAATTTTTCTTAGAAAAGTTTTACAAACTAGTAATGTAATAATTTCATATTAAATAAATTTTATTTCCTTTTAGTAATTTTACAACTATAAAAAATCTACAAGTTAAATAATATTTTTGTGAGAAAGGAAAATGTTTTAATATGTTTATATATAAGAGAATGAGAGAAAATTTTACATCTTAAACAATATGAGACTTTGCAATTCTCTTTTCTTAATTGTTAGGACTCGTGCAAGTAATTAATACTACTAAATATGTATTCATATATGGTTGTTGATTTTATTTAGAGTTTGACCTTAGACTATTTTAAAAAAAAATGGACTTTAGATTTGATTGATTTTAATATTTTATTGTATTTTATAAATGAATGTTGATTCAATTATTTCCAAGAAAGATTGCTCAAATGTATAAATAAATATATACATTGAATTTTGCATCATAATTGAAAGAATTCTATCAAATAATTTAGAATATTATTTTTTTTATAATAACTTTAAACTAATATATAAAAGAAATATCTTTTTATTTTCAAATTTATCCCCAAACATTTTCATTATTTTACTCTTTAATATATTAAAATATGATTTTGTACAATTTGTACTGAATTTGAAAATTGAAAGATTTTAATTAGAAATTTAGATTATATATATTTATATATATATAAGAACAAAAAAAAAATTTGTTGATTGGATGGGTTACGGTTTGATGTCAACCCGACTATAGGATTGGATGGGTAAAAAATCCTCCCAATCTGACCAATGAACACCCCTAGACCTTAGGTGCCCTATCTTTTTGGAGTTTCATATGAGGTTGAGGTCGAGCATACTATGCGAGGTTCCCCCTCTTAATTAGGAACTCAATCTCATCTTGCAAATGTCTACACTCGTTCGTATTATGACCATGGTCGTTGGGGAACTAACAAGACTTGGTAGTATCCTTTTTTTCTCATTGATGGAGAGGCCATTGAAAGGGAATTTGTGCAACTGTAACAACAAATATATTCTAGCGAGTTTCAACTAGCGTCGATGTAAGTCATATAACGAGGCTTATTAAAGGCTTTGTTATTGTCCAGCTTCACTCATTTCTAATTGTCCACTTAATGGTCGTCATTTTTTGCTTGGCTCCATTGGTTGATGCTTATTTGGCAAATGAAGTTTGGGTCAATTTGTGCTCTTTCAGTGGCATCCTTCAACCTTATATATTTTGTCAGCCTACCTAAGGAAGTCCTCCATGAAGTCATGATTTTTTTTTTCTGAAGACTTTGTTAAGAGAGAGTGAGATTACACCACCACAATAATAAGAATCTATATACAATAACATTTGATAGAGTCCAAGAAAAGATTGAGATAAAGATATGCAAACCCTAGTTGTAGAACAAAACCCTTGTTCTTCTTAAAAGAATTGTGTATATCTCCAAGAAATACTAAGTTAACATTGTAAGTATATCTCCTTAAAGGTCTAAGTTAACAAAAGTGAGCGAACCTATGTAGTACTCATCAAATCCATGACACATTGTGCCCATTCTTCACGTACATCATTGATCTCATCCTTTGTGTAAGAGTTCTTCCCGCCACACTAAAAGAAAATTCCTTGCATGAATTGAATTAATATACTTAATCTTGAGGAGAGCTAGAACTTTAATAATAAATATTTTCACTTACGTTACTAGTTAGTCATCGTATTGAAAACTCATTTGTCACGAAGTCTTTCATCATCCTCATAACATAGAATCCACATTGTACTGATTTTAATGGTTGACGGGGACACTTAACAGTTCTCCATGCAACTTCCTTAGTGTTTGCATTATTTGTGTGCAAATGTTGAAAGACACTATGCAATAAAAACATAAACATTTAGATGTTGTTCATTTTTAAATGAATTTAAGAGTATATTGTAATGCCCCGAAATCCCTAATGCAGTTTAATGACTGAATTAGTAGCACGGGAGGGCCATAATTGTTTAATTATGCCATTAAATGATTATATGCATGTTTATGTGAATTATATTATAATATGATGTTAAGTGCATGCATGTGGGTCCACATTTCATTACAAGGGTGTTTTGGTAATTTGGCCCGTTGAGGGCGCAATTGTATATTTGTATGCATGTCGGTGACCTATTGTTGAGACCACATTATAATGTGGATTAATTCAAGTTATTCGGCATGAGACGATCTTGAGTGCAAATTAGCGATTTAGTCATAACATGTTTAAGCTCGAGGTGAGTCTCGGGGTGATTTTAATGATTAGAGTGTTGCTAGGAATTAAAGGGTAACGGGATATGAATTATTGGTGTTTGAGTATTTTGAGAATAACAATTATTGGAGAGCATTAATTATGATTAACGAAATAGGTGGAAAATGTCAATTTTGCCCTTGGGAGCCTTTAGAAATCCTTACTTGACCTAGGGGTATTTTGGTCTTTTCGCCCCTAGGATAGATTTAAGCCATTGAAGGCTGTAGAAGGAAGGGGAAAAACAGAGTATCTTAAGCACCTTCTCCCGTACCTGTTTTCTCTCTTTTCTTCTTGGATTTTTGAGCTTAAGTTGGGGAATCAAGCTTGAGAAATAAGTCTTGAGAGCTTGCGAGTGTGTTCCACCATTGAAGAGCATCATAATCTGGACTTGAGGTAAGTTTCTCGCCATTAAAATTCCTGGTTTGCTCTGTTTTAGCATTGGTTTTCAGTTGATATTTCTAGGTTGGATGATTGGTTTTGCTGGGAGTTTTTGGCTAGGGTTCTTGTGGTTGTGATGCTTAGGGCTTGTGGGGATGGTTTTTGGGTTCATTTGGCAGCAAAAATGTGTTTGGAAGCATTGGAATCGAGTTGGAATTGAAGGAGTCAAAGGAAGAGGTTTCAGGAGTGGATAGGCCACTAGGGGGCGCTACAGCGCTACCCAGGGTTGTGATGGGCATTTTTTGGTTCATAGAATAGCGCTGGGTCACTAGTGAGTAGCGATGTAGCGCTACTCTGTTCCTTCAGAATCATGTTTTGAGTGTTTTTAAGGATTTTTGGCTCGGGGTTTCAATCCTTAAGGCCCGTGATCGAATCTACTCACCGTGTGGGTACGTTTTGAGGTCCCGAGAGTGGGGTTTAAGTTAAGACCCTTTCATTGTTGATTTTCATTAATGAATTTTATAATTGGTTATGATTAGGTAACCGCTAAGGAATCAAAAGGTCGATCATTCTCAAGAATCGTTCTTGTTCTATTTCTCGCTCGAACCAGAGGTAAGAAAACTGCACCCCATATGTGACATGAGTGGTTATTCGTGAGGCATGTTGAATGTTTAAATGTGGACAGGGATTGATTATTGAATGCTTAGAAAATCTTGCTCACTTGTGCATGGAACTGACTGAATAGTCAGAATTGGCAAAGGTGTCAGTTCAACTGTGAAGCTGTGACTCATTAGTCAAGTTCGGCAGTGGTACTGGGCACTGGTCACACAGTGCTGACTCCTAAGTCAGGTATGGCCTTAGCGTGTTCAACGCATGCCAATAAAGATTAGATCTAATCGACATATGCATTAAATTACTCAGAAGAGCATTAATGCCGGACCGACCTCAAGTTCGATGAATACTATAAGTGCTTGTCTAGCCAAAGGCTAGTTACTTAGAGCCACAGTGACTATTTAGTCACATGGCAGTGGGTGCTGATCCCGTGAGACTTACCCATCAGTCTTTCATATGTTTAAGCTAGTGACTTACCCATCAGTCACTCATTTGTTAAGCTAGAGACTTACCCATCAGTCTCTCATTTGTTTAAGTTAGTGACGTACTCGTCAGTCACTCAGTATGGTTTACCAGAACCTCAAATGTTAAATCACTCATCTGATTAGAGCTATAAGCTCCTTCATGGTTATTGTAACCACAAAGTGATATTCACTCATCTGTTCAGAGCTATAAGCTCTGTATGATTATCATGATCATCATTTGATATTTTATGCTTGCATTATTGTGTTTTCTTGCTGGGCTCATGGGTGCTGTGGTGCAAGTAAAGGGAAAGAAAAGCTCACCCAGCCTTGAGTGGAGAGCTTAGGTGGTGTTGTGCACATATGCGGCCGCTTGACCACCACGGCCAAGAAGTTCTCAGAGGAACTAGGGGGTTTACCCTATTTTTGCCGCTTAGGTCGCTGGGTTGTAAATTTAAACAGTAATGACCATTTTGAGTTGTAAATAACTTGTAAACGTTTTTATGGGCCCATGAACAGTTTTATGTTTTAAAAAACATATATCCTTCCCTTTTGATTGGTTTTCCACCTTAACCTATTAATAACACCTAGAAGCACATTTTTAACCAAAGAACTCGGGTACCGAGTTAAATTCACGGTTCATCGTTCATCGTAACTGTTTTGGGGTAACTAGGGCATTACAACTTGGTATCAGAGCATGCCAAGGTTAGGGTTCCTATAGACTGGCTGGGCATGTACACTCACCACTGAAGATAAGCTCGACTCATGGTTTGGTAACTATTTATGTAGTTATATGTATAACTGCTTAAATATAATATATATGCTTTACTTGTATGCATGAGACACCATGTTAAACATGTGCCCTGAATAATACATTCTCAGCAACCGTGTGCTAAATAGTACTGAAATTGTTGGAACATACTTATTAGTATTATTGATTGTGAATTATTATGTGATACATGCTAAGTTCTAAATGCTATAATCATGTATCTATTTGTGTATATTTATATGACTGTGGAATATGATAGTTATCTGCTTGTTCTTGGACCGTAAGGCGACAAGAGGTCTAGTTATTACTACCTGACTGGTCGTATTGACTATTGTTTCAGCAAGGTATAAGTGATAAGAATGAATCCAGGGCAGACAGATACATCATCTGGCCAGAGTGATCAAGGCCAGAATAATAATAATTAGGGTCAAGAGAATGACCAGGGACATATTCCACAGCCAGCCCCTGCAAAGTGGCAGCAGTTATTTAACGATCTGCAGGCTACAGTGTTGAGATAGGGAGAGGAACTTCGTCTCCTGAGACAACAGCAAGCACCTACAGTGGCCAGTGTATCAGAGGCACCTCCTATGTCAGTGCCAGCAGTGGAGCAGCTGCCTGAGGTTGGTAATAAATGGGAGCCTCTATATGAAAGGTTCAGGAAGCAGCAACCTCCAGTTTTTTGAAGGCAGTGCAGATCCTGCCAAGGCAGAGCAATGGATGAGTATGATTACCACCATCCTAGACTTCATGAGGGTGACTGGTAATGAGAGGGTGGCTTATGCCACTTATATGTTTCGGGAGGATTCCCGAATTTGGTGGGAGGATATTACCCAGACCAGCCCTGAGTTGGGAAGAGTTTCAGACTCTGTTCAACGAGAAATATTAAAATGATGCCATTAGGGCGGCAAAAGCCGAGGAGTTCATCAGGCCACTTCGAGGAGGTTTGTCAGTCACTGAGTATGCCTTGAAGTTTGATCATTTCGCAAAGTTTTCCATGGAGCTGGTGCCCATTGATGGGACCAAAAGGGAGAGATTTCTTCAGAGGCTACAGCCCAAATTAGCCAGTGATGTTCGTATTACCACTGTGGCTGGGGTTACTACCTTTGCACAGGTGGTTGAGAAGGCACTCACAGGTGAGAGTGCAAAGAACAAGATCTGGCGAGACAGTGCAGCCAGAAAAGAGTTTAGGAGAACAGCTTCTCCTTTTGTGGGTTCAAGTAAGGGTGGAGGCCCCAGTGATCAGAAGAGGAAGGCTCCTGATACCTTCCCAGTTCCAAGACCTGGTAGGCGGCCCCGTGGTATTTCAATGGGTCTTCAATGTGGTAGTGAAGCCTGGAAGACTCGTCTTGAATGCCTTAAGGCAAGAAAGGAGGAACTCAAGAAAGCATACAGCTCGGCCCCAGCTCGAGTGTTCGCATTGACACAAGCAGAAGTTGAGGCTTCTCCCTCAGTGGTTACAGGTTAGATTCTTAGTGCTGGAACCCCTTATAATGTTTTGATTGATTCTGGTGCTACACATTCTTTTGTTGCTAGTAGTATTATTGATAGACTGTGTAAACCCTGTGATTTTTATGATGTGGGGTTTGGAACTTTGTTACCCACTGGAGAGTTAGTGGTATCCAGGAGATGGGTCAGATCTTTGCCAGTGACAGTGGAGGGCATAGAATTGCTAGTGGATTTGATAGAGTTGGTTATGATTGACTTTGATATGATATTGGGTATGGATTGGTTGGTAAAGTATGGGGCAACCATTGATTGCAGAAGGAAGATGGTCACCTTTGATCCTAAAGGTGAGGATCCTTTTGTGTTTGTTGGTACTGTGCATGGACCTCGCGTACCTATGATTTCTGTTTTGAGGGCTAGGGATCTATTGCAAGGAGGTTTCATTGGATTCTTGGCCAGTGTGGTTGATACCACTCGAGTCGTGTCAGTGAGACCAGAAGAGACTAGACTTGTTTGTGAATTCTTGGATGTGTTTCCAGAAGATTTTCCAGGGTTGCCACCGCACAGAGAAATAGAGTTTGTGATAGAACTGTTACCAGGGATGGAGCCAGTGTCTAGAGCACCTTACAGAATGGCCCCAGCTGAGTTGAAAGAACTAAAAGTATAGTTGCAAGAGTTGTTGGATTTAGGTTTTATCAGACCTAGGTTCTCACCTTGGGGTGCGCCAGTTCTATTTGTAAAGAAGAATGATGGTTCTCTGAGGATGTGCATTGATTACAGAGAACTGAATAAGCTAACAATCAAGAACAAGTATCCTTTGCCAAGGTTAGACAATCTGTTCAATCAGTTGCAAGGTAAGACGATATTCTCAAAGATCGACCTTCGTTCTAGTTATCATAAGTTGAGGGTCAAGGAGGGAGACATACCAAAGACTGCTTTTCGTACCAGGTATGGGCATTATGAGTTCTTAGTCATGTCTTTTGGATTGACTAATGCCCCTGCTGCTTTTATGGATATGATGAATCGAGTGTTCAAGGATTATCTGGACCAGTTTGTGATCGTCTTCATCGATGATATCCTGGTATATTCTCAGTCTAAGTCAGAGCATGAGCAGCATCTGAGGTTGGTTCTACAGAGACTGAAGGAACACAGATTGTTTGCAAAGTTCAAGAAATGTGAGTTCTGGTTATCTCAGGTATCCTTTCTTGGGCACATTGTCAGTAAGGAGGGGATTAAGGTAGATCCAGCAAAGATTGAGGCGGTTAGAGATTGGCCAAGGCCAAAGAATTCTTCTGAGGTTAGAAGTTTCCTTGGATTGGCTGGTTATTATAGGCGTTTTGTGGAAGGGTTCTCAAAGATAGCTACTGCATTGACTGAGCTGACACGCAAGAGTCAGAAATTTGTGTGGTCAGATAAATGTGAGAATAGCTTCCAGGAACTGAAGCAGAGATTGATTACACCTCCAATTCTGAGTCTCCCGATAGATCAGGAGGAGTTTTTGATTTATTGTGATGCTTCTCATCAGGGTTTGGGTTGTGTTCTGATGCAGTCAGAGAAGGTAATTGCGTATGCCTCTCGTCAGTTGAAGGAGTATGAAAAGAGATATCCCACTCATGATTTGGAGTTGGCAGCTATGGTCTTTGCTTTAAAGATATGGAGGTATTATCTTTATGGAGAGAAGTGTGAGATCTATACAGACCACAAGAGCCTGAAATACTTCTTCACCCATAAATATTTGAATATGAGACAAAGGCGTTGGCTAGAGCTAGTAAAAGATTATGACTGTGAGAATTTGTATCATCCAGGAAAAGCCAACGTGGTAGCTGATGCTTTAAGCTGGAAGGGTCCGGGGCAGATTCATAGTGCGAGGCTAATAGCCAGAGAATTAGCAGATGACATGACTCGAGCTGGTATAGAGTTTCTGGTGGGCCAGTTGGCTAATATTACGCTACAGTCTACATTGTTGGAGAGAATTAAGGATGGTCAGTTGAGTGATCCACAGCTGATCAAGATCAGAGAAGATGTTTTGGCTAGAGCATCCAGAGATTATACAGTGTCTGATTTAGGCTTGCTACGGTATAAGGGGCGGATATGTGTTCCATTAGACACTGCTTTGAGGTGAGAGATTCTGGATGAATCTCATACTACACCTTACTCTTTGCATCCAGGCACCACGAAGATGTATTAGGATGTGAGATCGTTGTATTGGTGGCCGGGAATGAAGAGAGATGTAGTAGAGTATGTGGCTAAGTGCTTGACATGTCAACAGGTCAAGGCTGAGCATCAAAGGCCGGTAGGGTTATTGCAGCCTCTTGATATCCCAGAGTGGAAGTGGGAAGACATCACGATGGATTTCGTGATGGGCTTACCCAGGACTGTTGGTCAGCATGATTCTATTTGGGTGATAGTGGATCGCTACACCAAGTCAGCTCACTTCTTGCCAGTGAGGATTACATATACAATTGATCAGTATGCAGATCTCTATGTAAGAGAAATCATGCGCCTCCATGGAGCACCGAGGTCAATCGTGTCAGATCACGACCCTACTTTTACTTCCAAGTTCTAAGGGAGTTTACAAAAAGCCATGGGAACACAATTGAAGTTCAGTACTGCTTATCATCCTCAGACAGATGGGCAATCTGAGAGGACGATCCAGATATTGGAAGACATGCTATGAGCATGTGTGCTGGAATTTGGTAGATCTTGGAGTAAGTATCTACCTTTGATAGAGTTTTCCTACAACAACAGTTATCAGCCTACCATTGGAGTTGCACCTTATGAGATCTTGTATGGTAGGAAGTGCATATCTCCCATTCATTGGGATGAGACAGGTGAAAGGAGATACTTAGGTCCTGAGGCAGCTCAGAGGACCAGTGAGGCCATTGAGAAGATTAGAGCTCGGATGCTCGCTTCTCAGAGTAGGCAGAAAAGTTATGCAGATCCCAAGCTCAGGAACGTGGAGTTCCAAGTGGGAGACTATGTCTTCCTTAGAGTCTCACCATGGAAAGGGGTGAGAAGGCTTGGGAAGAAGGGCAAGCTGAGCCCTAGGTTTGTAGGTCCATCTGAGATCCTGGAGAGGGTTGGTCAAGTGGCTTACAGATTGGCCTTGCCTCCGGCATTGTCAGTCGTGCATAATGTGTCTCATGTTTCAGCTCTTCAGAGGTATGTATCTGATGTGAATCATATTTTGAGCTATGAAGATCTGGAGCTTGAGGCAGATCTCTCCTTTGAGGAACATCCAGTCCAGATACTTAACAGAAAGGATAAGGTCCTCAGAAAAAAGACGATACCTTTGGTTAAGGTATTGTGGAGGAACAGCAAGGTCGAGGAAGCGACCTGGGAACTGGAGTCAAATATGCAGAGACAGTATCCCGAGCAGTTCAGGTAAATTTCAAGGACGAAATTTCTGTAAGGAGGGGATAGTTGTAATGCCCTGAAATCCCTAATGCGGTTTAATGGCTGGATTAGTAGGTCGGGAGGGCCATAATTGTTTAATTATGCCATTAAATGATTATATGCATGTTTATGTGAATTATATTATAATATAATGTTAAGTGCATGCATGTGGGTCCACATTTCATTACAAGGGTGTTTTGGTAATTTGGCCCATTGAGGGCGCAATTGTATATTTGTATGCATGTCGATGACCTATTGTTGAGACCACATTATAATGTGGATTAGTTCGAGTTATTCGGCATGAGACGATCTTGAGTGCAAATTAGCGATTTAGTCATAACAGGTTTAAGCTCAGGGCTCGGGGTGAGTCTCGGGGTGATTTTAATGATTAGAGTGTTGCCAGGAATTAAAGGATAACCGAATATGAATTATTGTTGTTTGAGTATTTTGAGAATAACGGGAATTGGAGAGCGTTAATTATGATTAATGAAATAGGTGTAAAATGTCAATTTTGCCCTTGGGAGCCTTTAGAAATCCTTACTTGACCTAGGGGTATTTTGGTCTTTTCACCCCTAGGATAGATTTAAGCCATTTAAGGTTGTAGAAGGAAGGGGAAAAACAGAGTATCTTAAGCACCTTCTCCCGTACCTCTTTTCTCTATTTTCTTCTTGGATTTTTGAGCTTAAGTTGGGGAATCAAGCTTGGGAAATAAGTCTTGAGAGCTTGGGAGTGTGTTCCACCATTGAAGAGCATCATAATCTGAACTTGAGGTAAGTTTCTAGCCATTAAAATTCCTGGTTTTCCCTGTTTTAGCTTTGGTTTTCAGTTGAGATTTCTAGGTTGGATTATTGGTTTTGTTGGGAGTTTTTGGCTAGGGTTCTTGTGGTTGTGATGCTTAGGGCTTGTGGGGATGGTTTTTGGCTTCATTTGGCACCAAAAATGTGGTTTGGAAGCATTGGAATCGAGTTGGAATTGAAGGAGTCGAAGGAAGAGGTTTCAGGGGTGGATCTGGCTGGGTGTAACGCTACAGCGCCCACTAGGGGGCGCTACAGCGCTACCCAGGGTTGTGATGGGTGTTTTTTTGTTCATAGAATAGCGCTGGGGTGCTAGTGAGTAGCGTTACTCTGTTCCTTCAGAATCCCGTTTTGAGTGTTTTTAAGGGTTTTTGGCTCGGGGTTTCAATCCTTAAGGCCCGGGATCGACTCTACTCACTGTGTGGGTACGTTTCGAGGTCCCAAGAGTGGGGTTTAGGTTAAGACCCTTTCATTGTTGATTTTCATTAATGGAGGTTATAATTGGTTATGATTAGGTAACCGCTAAGGAATCAAAATGTTGATCGTTCTCAAGAGTCGTTCTTATTCTATTTCTCGCTCGAACCAAAGGTAAGAAAACTGCACCTCATATGTGACATGCGTGTTTATTCGTGAGGCATGTTGAATGTTTAAATGTGGATAGGGATTGATTATTGAATGCTTAGCAAATCTTGCTCACTTGTGCATGGAACTGACTGAATAGTCTGAATTGGCAAAGGTGTCAGTTCAACTGTGAAGATGTGACTCATTAGTCAAGTTCGGCAGTGGTACTGGGCACTGGTCACACAGTGCTGACTCCTAAGTCAGGTATGGCCTTAGCGTGTTCAACGCATGCCAATAAAGATTAGATCTAATCGACATATGCATTAAATTACTCAGAAGAGCATTAATGCCGGACCGACCTCAAGTTCGATGAATACTATAAGTGCTTGTCTAGCCAAAGGCTAGTTACTTAGAGCCACAGTGACTATTTAGTCACATGGCAGTGGGTGCTGATCCCGTGAGACTTACCCATCAGTCTTTCATCTATTTAAGCTAGTGACTTACCCATCAGTCACTCATTTGTTAAGCTAGAGACTTACCCATCAGTCTCTCATTTGTTTAAGCTAGTGACGTACTCGTCAGTCACTCAGTATGGTTTACCAGAACCTCAAATGTTAAATCACTCATCTGATTAGAGCTATAAGCTCCTTCATGGTTATTGTAACCACAAAGTGATATTCACTCATTTTTTCAGAGCTATAAGCTCTGTATGATTATCATGATCATCATTTGATGTGTTATGCTTGCATTATTGTGTTTTCTTGCTGGGCTTTGGCTCATGGGTGCTATGTGGTGCAGGTAAAGGGAAAGAAAAGCTCACCTAGCCTTGAATGGAGAGCTTAGATGGTGTTGTGCACATATGCGGGCGCTTGACCACCACGGCCAAGAAGTTCTCAGATGAACTAGGGGGTTTACCCTATTTTTGCCACTTAGGTCGGGGGGTTGTAAATTTAAACAGTAATGACCATTTTGAGTTGTAAATAACTTGTAAACGTTTTTATGGGCCCATGAATAGTTTTATGTTTTAAAAAAAATATATCCTTCCCTTTTTATTGGTTTTCCACCTTAACCTATTAATAACACCTAGAAGCACATTTTTAACCAAAGAACTCGGGTAGCGAGTTAAATTCATGGCTCTTCGTTCACCATAACTGTTCTGGGGTAACCAGGGTGTTACATATATAGTTAATTGGTTAGATTATTACCAAGAAATGAGAGATTTAATTTCACCTGGTGGAAAATTGTCAAGAGAATCCAGGAAATAGAACAATTGGTGATCAAATTCAATTATTATAAGCATCCAATGCTTTCTAACAGAAACACAAAAACATTTCATTATTAATATTGTATATAATCACTAACAAAATACTAAAAGTAAAAAACTTACCCCAAATGATATGGTAACAACCACATCTGACCCATATTTGAATCAATCGTACGCTTTGATACCCATTCTACTCGTTCTTCATCATTGGAGCCAACATTTGATAACCAAATCAGCTCAACAAAACGAAAAAAGTGACTGGTCTCTCTTTTTACTAATTGGAAGTATAAAATCCTACATAAAAAAATATAACTTTGTTAAATGTATAAAATAAGTTATCTCCTAACTTATAATTATTTTAAAAATATTTGATACTTGATATATAACAATATACATGATGCTCCAATCTCCTCCATTAAGCCAAAGTGAATTATATCTTCTTGTGAGATATATAAATCATTCTCATGACCTAATATCTCAAAATCCATCAGAACCTTGACCATGAAACTTGGCTCCACATACTTCATGGTAGTTAATAGACACATGAGAGAGTGAGGAACCCCACTAGGAATCTTGAAGAGTATCGGGGCACTAGCTTTACTTGACACTACTTCATTTTGGCTAGGAAGTCGTTGGGAAGGATGAGATTTCTCTTGTGTCATTGGGGCATTAGGTATTGGTGAACCATTTTGTTTTTGCTTATTTGTCTTCTTAGGTGGCTTCAACATGAAAGTAACACATGTTAGTCATGAAAAATAATTTAATCACTAAATATAATTGTTTATCAATATCTTACCAAATCTGAATCGTAAGGAGTGATCAGATAAGATGGCCACTCAACATAGCAGCCGACAGCATGACGTACTAAAACGATCTCATCCCTAATAGGAAAAATACGTTTACCATCATCATTGCAACACTCATCCACCAACACATGATAGTTACCCCTTCTTAAGTCAACACAATGAATTTTCCCGCTTGTTGCCATTATTCATCCAATAGCAACAATATCACCATTTTCTGCCAATAATCTAGACTTTTGATTATCCTGCAAGCTCAAGATGAGAAAAATAATATTTATGTCATAATAGATATTTTCTTCAATAATAATATGAATAGATGAATAATAAATTACATTTGAAGAAACTAAAGACTCATTTACCACTTCCATTGGCGTAGGAGTCTCACTTGTTGGTGAAACTATCATATGAAAACTCACTTCACTTCCTTTTAATGATGAAATTCGATTTGCTAAATTGTTTTATAAGTTTTTTTATTTTAAATCACAAATACTATTAAGTCAAATTATTTTCTTATTTATAAAAAATTAATTAATTTTTTTAATTATTAATAATTTATTTATTTATTCATTTATTTATATTTCAAAAATTATAATATATATAATATTAATAAGTATATTTTTTAATACTTATTTCATACCCAAATAAAATATGTATATGTATTGTTTAAATAAATTAATATATGTTAAAATTCTAATAATCTAAAAAAAAATTAGAGTATCTTTAATAATATATTTTTATAATGACATGGTAGGTTCGTTCCCACACAACCGACCTACCATGTTGTTATTCTTGTTTTCCACCCGTAACACGTGGCATGACCCAATGGGTCCGTGGGCCCTCTTAAAGAGGTCCGGGCCCATCCGGAGCCCAATGAATGGGGAAGGAAGAAACCCTGATAGCCCAATCATCATCGATCCCAACAACGTTCGATGGTCACGAGCATAGCGAAGGAACCAGGACTAAGATGCAGACCCGACTCATCTTCCCGGTCCCGACCTACCTATATCCTTTGAGATGTCGACTGAGGTGGCAGACTAACTAGTCGATGGAGATAGACCTTATCAAAAATCCAGGGGAAATACTCAGTGTCACGATGTCCATCTTGGAAAATGAACCCGAGTCTTGGTGAACGAAACAGGACTCCGATAAGTGAACCGGGACATTAATAAACGAACCCGGACTAGACTTCCGGATAAGGAAAGCCTAGCTAGCCCCAATGTTGACCTATCCCCATGAAATCCGGCAGTTGGTCTCCTCAACTAACCTGCAGAAAAGGGTATGCATGGAACGTACATTGTTCCTAGGAGACAATACTGACACTACTCTAACAGATCCTATCCCCAGGATCCCCTTAGAAGCCCATGTGGACCAGTCCAAGCAAACATACAATGGGTAGCTGTAATGCTTAGCCACGCCTGAGCCAAACCAATGGGCCTAGATTAACTACATTTTATTATGTAACATTCTTTGTATTATGACTTCATTAGCGAGCAAACCGTGATTACATCCCTATTGGGCCCGGATTAGTCCAGCCCAAGCCCACTACGCTTAACTGCCTATAAATAGGACCAGTTGTGCACTATAGTAGGGATCCCAATTTTTTTTTTTTTTTTTTGTAAGCAATTACTCTTCTAAAACTTGTAGAAAACTCCATTGTCAAAAGCTCTCCAAGGCCTAATACAACTAACTCGTGGACTAAGGATCATTAACGCCCCAACCATGTAAAAACTCTAATTGTTCATCTCTAATTCTTTCTTTTCAGATCTTGCTTCTTAATATATTTCTAGTTTTCGAAAAACTCGATAAACATTTTGGTGCTTTCATTGAGAGCTGAAGGAAGCATGAATCAATCTCGATCATCTACGAAAATGGTGAACACTAGGCATATTGTGTTTGATCTTGCTCACCAGAAACAACAAGACAATGAAGAACCATTTCCCAACCAACCATTTCCTCAAGACTAACCCGAGGACACGCCTTATCAGGGGCCTTTGCCCGACGATTCCCAGAACTTCGGAGACGTGGGTGACTATGACAAAGGCTATTACGAGGAAGATGAAGGGGAATATGAGGATCACAAGGCCGAGACTCCCATTGATCCCGACGAGAAGGATATTTATCCTGAGCAAGAGGATCCAGAGGTGATCCGCCTGAGACAACAGGTCTTGGATCAAGAAGCCATGATAGCTGAACAAAAAGAAGCCAACAGCCAAATGCAAGAGTCCATTCTGGCTCTTCAGGCCTTTATTGCTACCCAAGGATTGGCAGCTAATCCTTCAGTCGTTCTTTCTTCAAGAACGTAGTCGCCTATCCCACCTATCAGGACTGGCGTACCAAACGACGCTAACCTTATGTAATGCCCCAAAATCCCTAATACGGTTTAATGGCTGGATTAGTAGGCTGGGAGGGCCATAATTGATTTATTATGTCATTAAATCATTATATTCATTTTTATGTGAATTATATTATAATATGATGTTAAATGCATGCATGTGGGTCCACATTTCATCACAGGGGTATTTTGGTAATTTGGCCCGTTGAGGGCATAATTGTATATTTGTATGCATGTAGGTGATCTATTGTTGAGGCCACATTATAATGTGGATTTTTTCGAGCTATTCGGCATGAGATGATCTTTGAGTACAGGTTAGCAGTTTAGTCATAACGGGATTAAATTCGAGACTCGGGGTTAGTTTTGGGGTAATTTGGTGATTAGAGAGTTGTCGGGAATTAAAGGGTAACGAGATATGAATTATTGGTATTTGAGAATATCGAGAATAACGGGTTTTAGAGGGTGTTAATTATGAATAAATAAATAGGCAGGAAATGGTAGTTTTACCCTTGGGAGCCTTTAGAAGACTTTAATTGACCTAGGGGCAAAATAGTCTTTTCACCCCTAAGATATATATCAACCATTTGAGCTGTAGAAGCTTACCAAAGCAGAGCGCCACTTCTCCCTCATCCGATCATCATTTCTCCTCCTTTTCTTTTTCAATTTTTGAACCCCAATTTGAAGAACCAAGCTAGGGAATCAAAGTTTGGAGCTTAGAACTTTAGTTCATCCATTGAAGAGGACTCAAATCCAGCTTGAGGTAAGAATTCAGCCATGAAACTTTAGTAATGCTCTGTTTTTTCTAATGTTTTTCAATTGAGAAATTTGAAGTGATTAGTTGGGAATCAATGGAAGTTTTTGAGGAAGTTTACTTGGGTTTTGATGAGGTTGGGGTATGGGTGAAGTTTTGGGGTTAAATGGCATGTTTGAATAATGTTTGGGGTTGGTTTGGAAGCATGGTTTTCAAGGGAAGTCGCAAGGGAGAAGACCAGAAAAATATGGTCCTGTAGGTGGCGCCCCAGCGCCACTCCTGGCACCCCAGCGCTAGGCAGAGCAGGGAGATGGGTCTCTCTTACTTGGGGTAGCGCTCAGCACCCCAACGCTAGGTCAGTTTCAGCAAGTCCTATTTTTAGGGCTCAGGATGACTTTGGGGGTTCGGGGATTAATTCCTTTACCCTGTTTGGGTGGATTGGGAGTCCCAAGAGTGCGGGATTGATCCCGGGAGTGAGTTGTTAGATTGTGAACCTTTTATTGAGTACTTTATTGATGGATTCTAATTGGTTATGACTAGGTAACCGCTAAGGAACTAAAAGGAAGATCGTTCTCAAGGGTCGTTCTTTTACTAATTCTCGCTCGAACCAGAGGTAAGAAAACTGCACCCTATATGTGACATGCATGGTTATTATTGAGGCATGTTGAGTGTTTAAATGTGGACATTGATTGCATATCAAATGCTTACACTACAAGAAAAAACAGTTTTTATAACACTTGAAATATGCTAACCGGAAGTATTTATAACGCTTTTGGAAACGCTAACGTAGCCCCTGTTATTAAAAGTCCAGCCTTTTCCATAACAATTTTCAGATGTTATTTTCATTGTTATAGTAAACTATTCCATAACAATTCTTAAGTAGTTATAATATTAAATTAATAACTTTTCATTAATGTTAACAATTACATTCTTATAGGAAATACTATGCATTTTCCATAACACTTCCCCGTTGTTATGTACACTATTATAATAGATCATTTTATAACGTTTTAAAATTGTTATATTATATAAATTATAACTTTTTGTTGCACTTGTAATATGTATATAAAAAAATATAAATATTTTAAAAACTCAAATAAAATCATTTTCTTTTTCTTTTTTATAATAGATTATTTGTAACATTTCTTCCCGTGTACTTAATATGTTTTGGTTATTGTATTAATTGATCGAGCCCCTCAAAAAAAAATATTAATTGATCAAAAAATATAAAATTAAACATATCTCGCAAACTAAGAGTATTATAACATTGAATATTCACTAACTCAATTAAGTTACAATATTCAATTCAAACCATATACAATCACCGCTTCTTATAGTTCCAACTAAAGTTTTGAAGCATACACAAACATATATAATAAACTACTAGACATAATAAAGAAAAGTTTGAAGATAGCTCCACCCTCCAATCCATGATTAATTATGCTCTGGTTTTCATTGTGTCGTCACTTTGATCAACTACATAAGAATTTAATTGATTAATACTTAAACTCATAATTAATAGTGAACCAATACAAAAGAAGTACTAAGCATTTGCTCAACTACATAAGAATTTAATTGATTAATACTTAAACTCATAATTAATAGTGAACCATTACCAAAGAAGTACTAAGCAAATGCACAACTAAATGCAACTTATAAGGAAAGAAATTCATTTGGTCTTGTTTTGTAGTACAAAAAAACTAACACAAGCCAATACATAGATAAGATAATCAAGACAATATTTTAGTCATATTAAGACAATGAATACGATATGTTGTCATTATCTTTCACTAATCTAGCTATAGAACTTTCAACCAAAACCAAAAAGAATGAAGATAATTCAACAACAATCAAAATTCAATTCATTACAATTATAAGAAGAAGAAAAACATAAAGAATATGAAGATGAAAATGGAACCATAGTTTGACGCAGACATCAATGACAAGAAGAATGAATCAGATAAAAATAGTTATCCTCAAGAACTAAATAATCCAATTTGTAAGTTTTGTTAAAAGAAAGTTTCTTACGCTTATCATCAACACTTAAAACATAACACAAAATTGGTGATTCAAGCTCATCCCTTTCTCCACACAATTATTTTTCTTTCTTTCATCAGTTTTAATGAGGCATTAACTTGCATGTTCATCAAGTTTATATACATAACACAAAAAGGCATAGTTTGAATACAAAAATCAGCATATCACCTAATGTTCTGTTCAAATATGCCAAACTCTTCCAATGAAAAGAATTGCAGTCCAAACATTGAAAAACTATAATTACTCCATTTTTAAACGAAAACCCATATGAAAAATCAATAATAAATGTGAAGAAGAAAAAATTGAACCAAAGCTACTCATGAATATGATTGCATGCATATTAAAAATACCAACCAAAAATTGAACCTCCCCTCCTTGATATTGAAAACCCAATAACTAAACACAGAAAGAGAGAGTACTTTGAGTACTAATAAGATATAAGGAAGACCATGCACCTGAAATTATTGGACAACTAGCATTGTTAATACTTATAAAAAAAAAAATTTAAAAAAAGGCCATGCCTAAGAGCGGCTTCCTACAGAGAGCCCACACCAAAAGAAGAGCAAAAATTCCTCAACACCTTCAAACTATCTGCATTGTCAAATATCCTAGCATTAAATTAAATATACAATTTTACATATAGCTATACGTGCATTTTTCTATATAAGAACATATGAATGTCTATGAATACAAATATCTATCCCATATAAAAAAAATATCTATTCCTCATCTTCATATAAGGAAAATTAAAACTTTAAAAAAAATTATTTAGCTGGAAATTAAGGAGTTATGACATTAAAACAAATTGCTTGTCTTGAGGTAAAAACAATACCCTCATATGGAATTAAAAAAAAATAATGATGAGTTAGTATATGGAATTAAAAAAAATATATCAATACTTGTCAATTAAACTAAAGTAAATTTTATTTGAATTTTAGAGTTATGAAGCATTAAAGTAAATATGCACCTTGTATGAGAAAAAATAATATATTCATTGCCCATAATAGTAAAAGCTAGAAGAATAGCAATTAGAGATTGTGTTATTGAAATAGAAAGAGAAATATCTAAGTGTAAAAGCACAATTCCACTCACTCAATTCCTCATTCCTCTACTTGACCACGTTGGCTATATGTACCCATTTAAACTGCCCCAAACCCAGTGCTAACAATGCCGCCCTCCCATTAGAGTGCCATATATCCATACTAACAATTCACTCCTAGCTAACTGGAGTCTTATCATTCTTTTCTTTGATAAATGAGCTTAATTGATTATTTAAATTGGTTCCAGTTTCAAATGCTTCAATCTAACATTCAAAGAATGGGATTACTCGAAAACAAGTACATCCTATCCTCTATTCCAGAATAGGAGTTGTATTTGTCTTTCTAAACTGCATAGCAATAGCATCAAATAAAAAGTACTAATTTATACAAACAAGCTCTCTAATAGTATGAAATACCACCAACTAACACAAAGACAGAACATAACTTGAGACACAAGAACACCAACTAATAAATACTATATATATTCCAAAAAATGCTACAGCAGTTGTATCTCCACTCTTGTAGAGTCTCAGAATGTTTACTTAGTTAGCTAGTTAGTAGTAGTTGTAGTATTTTAGATTTCGTGGATTTTGGTTCAAATAGGGACTTAGTTGGAAACTCCTAGCAATAGTTATGGATTTTATAAGTTTAACCTATAGTTTAAGAATATTAATTATAACATAAGGTTTGATTAATATTGCTGGTCATAAATATGATATTTATTATAACCTAAGGTTTAGATAGAGAAAATATGAATATGACACTTGTCATAAGCATGATTATTAAGGAATTAAGTATTTTAATTATTAAATAAGGAAATATAAGCTTTAATCTTCACCACAAACTGTTAGGGTCGTAGTTTGACTCAGTCAAAGCAGTTATCTAACCTTAATTATGCTAAAAAAGTGCAATTACGTGTTTAAAATATTCACGTATGCCAATATATCACAGCTAGGAGCAGATATATTGCCCGACGAAGGATACGGAAAACACGTTAGCGATGCACGAACGTACGAACGGAGGCTTGGGATTAGGGAAGAGCCGATATATCACCACATAGGGGCAATATATCGCCCTTAGTAATATTTTTTTTATTTTTGTTTTTAATTTTAAAAATCAAGCCTTAACTCCTTAGACCTACTTCTGAACGATTTGACCGAGTCTTCAGCCTCTGATTGACAAAAATTCAATTATTTTTCATTTTAAAATCATTATTTTATTCAAATCAAAATGGGGATAGTTTCACTCCTTACCTCTATAAATAGGACTTAGTACCCAACCCTTCCACTCACTCTTCAAGCTGTGATCAGAGACTCCAAGGTGCTAGTGATTCCATAGAGTGATAAACACTTGAGTTGGGAAAAAGCTTTGTCATTCTTAAGCTTTATCAAACACTTGGGAAGTGAGGATTGGTGTATTTTGGTATTGAAGTTAGACCAATCCATAAGGTCAACTAAGGTACTCTTATTCTTTAAGTTCAATCCTTTAAAACTCTTTAGTTTTCTTTAGTCCTTTTATTCAGATCCTAACTTTTGATATTGGGTTTTGATTAGGTTCTTGAAACTTAAAGATCTTCCTTGGTAAGTTTTGTTTTGAAGGTTTAGTTTCCACAATTATTCTTTACCCTTTAGAAATACTCACCATTTTTATTACTGGTTTTAGGAGTGTTCCAAGTCCCGCATTTGTTCTCAAAAATCTCGGTTTTGGTAAGGAAAATAGGATAGTTTTTATATGCTTATATGTTATAATATGTTATGTTATGATATGTTGTGATATATATGAATACGTCTTGTAGTCTTTGGGGCTTATAGTTGCTTAGCTAGCAAACCTCAATGTATTTTGAGGCTTATAGTTGCTTAGCTAGCAAACCCCAATGTTTTTATGTTGCTTGGGGCTCATAGTTGTTTAGCTAGCAAACCTCAATGTATTTTGAGGCTTATAGTTGCTTAGCTAGCAAACCCCAATGTTTTTATGTTGCTTAGGGCTCATAGTTGCTTAGCTAGCAAACCTCAATATATTTTGAGGCTTATAGTTGCATAGCTAGCAAACCCTAATGTTTACCATGGACATGGGTTATAGTTGAGACATATGTTTTATAGTGTATGTTTTGTTATGATCTTATGTTTATGTTTTATGTTATATATATGTTGGTAGATTTTCCTTGCTAGGCATTGGGCTCATTCCTTTTTCTTTTTAGTGTGATGCTGGAAAATAGATACAAAGGCGGAAGGATTCTTGGAAACTTGGTGTGTGTGTTGAGGTGAATGGAGTGGATGGGCTATGTGTCGATTCAAGGACAACGTTATTTTTTTAGTTTCTTTAAATTACGTTTTTATGTATTTTCCGCATTTAGCTTTGTAAACAATTTCATTTAAAGTTATGTTTTATTTTAAAACAATGAGCTCATTTATGTATTACAAATATTACTTTAAGGTTTTCAATAAAGTTCTGAATTTTTCTCGTGTATGTTCTCTTCAAAAGTAGTAGTTATGTCTAGTAAGGTTAATGATCTAAGTTTTAGAAATAGTTGGGTCATTACAGTTGGTATCAGAGCAACGGTCCATTTACATGAAATTCTCCTTGATACACACACTCAAGCTCCGAATCCAACGACCAATGTAAGTATTTATGTTTTAGTTATTATGTTTATGTGTTTTAGCTAACAGCTTAGTCTTATGTTTTCAGTTAAAGATATGGATAGAGCTTTATCATATAACGATATCCGAGCCATTAAGGCCTTAAAAAGGATTAGAGAACCAAGAAATACAGTAGGAATATTGGAAAGAATCACTCGGAGATTTCTTTTATTCCATAATCAAATAGTTCATCTCCAAACAACTAAGCAAATAATGATGAGAGCTACAGAGCAATATATTTTAGTAATTAGGCTTTTTAGAGATTTTCCTTTTGTAATTGCTGCTTTGGAAGAAATATGGGAGACAATAGATATTGAAGATGAAATTCCACCGGCTATGAGATATTATTTTCTCATAATTAGGTTTACCTCTAAGATGGAATTCCTATTCACACAAGAACAAAAGAATAGAATTTTTACGAATCTTCCCCGAGGAATTTTTGAAGCTCACGAAAATGATGACTATGAAGAGATAGATGATATGTTAGATGAAGGATCTGATGTAGAAGATCCCGATTTTTGGAATAGATTAGTTTCTTTATTTATTTTATTTATTATTTTTCCTTTATGATTGTACGTAGTGAAAACTGTTTTTCCAAATTAATATCATTGTTATTTTGATGACATGTATGAGTTTGATTTTATTTTGTAATCATAATAAATAATAAATTTAATAAATAATGACTAAGTTCGGTGAGGGTGGATACAAATCAATGAACCAGGGTTCTATATTGAGAGTTAGGGGGCCATAGTAAAGGGAACGATTTTATTGATCCCAGCCCTCCCTCAGTATGGTTAACTTTGGAACAACGATGAGTTTCAAGCCTGAGAATTAAGTCATATAGGATAATTAGAAACACACTAAGAAAATAATAAAGATGGCTTATTTTTCGAAGTTTAGAAATACACCTAATTATAAAGAAAGCTTATATAATTCTTTTCATGAGAAATCATAATTAATAGGTCCGAGTTATGTTTGCTTAGATTAAGTTTTTGCTTTAGAGCCTATTAAGGTAAGTTCTAACATGTTTTTCTTAACTGTTAGAACTCTGCTGAAGATGTCGCTCAGAAGATCTGCTCGCAACAATGTCAATGTCCCCAACACCGCTCCTGAGAGCAATGAAGCCCCTCTAGTTCGCAGAAGGGGAGTGCGTGCTAATGCCAACCGAAATGCGCCGCCGCCACCGCCGCCGGTTGACAACGCTACAGAAATTGCCAGGCTACAGCAGCAAGTTGAGGATTTACTGCAACAACAGTGACCACGGCCTCAACATATGGCTCAAGCACCCCATCAAGTAGGTCCTTATGGGGGATGGCTAATGGCGAACTATGCGCCATACCCAGCTCAACATGTGGAGCCTATCTATGAGCGATTTCGAAAGCAACACGCTCCAAACTTTGAAGGGACAACTGACCCCTTCGAGGCGGAAGAATGGCTCAGAAATGTAGAGCCGATCCTTGTACTCATGAATCTCGGCAACGCGGACCGTATATCCTGGGTTTCGTCTCACCAGATTTGTGGAGCTGTTCCACAAAAAGTACTACAACTCAGATGTCATCGCTTCAAGGGTCGAGGAGTTCGTTAGTCTAAAGCAGGACAACTTAACGGTAGCAGAGTATGCTCGGCAGTTCGACCGATTAGCTAAGTTTGCACCAGAGATGGTTCCAACTAATTTTCTGAGGGTGACCAAGTTCGTTAGTGGACTTAGACCAAAGATTGAACTAGGGGTTAAGCTAGAAAACCCGGGAAATACTACTTATGCCAATGTTGTAGAAACGACAATAGGAGTGGAAAGGCTTCAGGCGAATGTTAGTAAAGAGGAGGCCAGTAAGCCTGAGCCTAAACAGTCAAATCAAACTTAGAATGGTCGGAACAACCACAACAACAACAACCAGCAGTCCAATAATAGTAATGGTCAGAAAAGAAGGAATCCTGACAACAAGCAGTCTGACAACGATAAAAGGGCACAGACAAATAATGGAGGCAATAGGCCAGGTTATGTAGAATACCCACAATGTGCTAAATGCCAAAAGAAACATCTGGGTGAGTGTCGTGCAAACACCAAAGGATGCTACAACTGTGATCAGGAAGGTCACCGAAAGAAAGAGTGTCCCTAGCTCAAGCCAGAGGGGAAAAAAGACGACAAGATGGTTCCTGCCAAGGTTTTTGCCTTAACCCAAGGAGAAGCTGACACTAGCAATAAAGTAGTGACAGGTCAGGTTTCTATCCTCCATAATATATGTTACGTATTATTTGATTTGGGAGCCACTCATTCATATATCTCGTTAGGAATGATAGAGAAATTTGGCAAACCTTGTGAAAAATTTAGAACTAGGTTTGTAACCGAGTTGCCTTCGGGCGAAGTAGTCCTATCATCACGGATAGTGCGAGGCGTACCGATCAAGATAAAGGACATAGAACTAGAAGGAGACCTGATAGAACTAGAGATTAAAGACTTCGAAGTGATACTGGGAATGGACTGGCTAGCAAGGCATGGTGCAACCATCGACTAAAAACATAAGCAAGTGATGTTCGAAACTCCTGACGGTCAGAAACTATACTTTATGGGACAAGCTTCAGGACTACGCACACCGCTTATATCATCTCTCAAAGCTCAAAGGATGATAGAAAAAGGATGTCAAGCATTTCTAGCTAGCGTCACGGATGTGGTAAAAGAAACACCACTAAAAGTTGGAAACGTTCATATTGTAAAGGAATTTCTAAAAGTATTTCCTGATGACTTACCAGGGTTGCCGCCGACTCAGGAAATTGACTTCACAATCGAACTAGTACTGGGCACCAAGCCTATCTCCAAGGTACCATATTGGATGGCACCTACCAAACTCAAGGATTTAAAGACTGTAATGACCCACTAATCTAGACTATTTGGACCATTAACGAAACTATACATAAAACTTACATTTTTACGAAAATACCATAATTTATTAAATAACTTGCAAAATAAGAGTTATTTACAAAGTAAATACCAAAACGGATATGGGATCCCATTGTCTTTAAAACAAAAACATAATTTTTAAAATAATAAAACATTACATAATTAGTGCGGAAAATACATATAAAAAGATATAAAACTGAAACTACATCCTCGAATCGATTAACGCTCGGTCCCTTGACTCCATTCATCATCGATACACATCCTCCAAGCGTCACGAATCTTACCGCCTCTAAAGCTTATTTTCCTGCACATAAAATAGAAAGGAATGAGCCTAATGCCCAGTAAGAAAAATCTAACACAAAGTCACATACATAAGTTCATAAGAAAACATAAAGACTTAACATAACACATATAACATACACTTATTATAATGGCCATTATTACTTGGGGTCCCATAGGCTAAACAAGCATATGCCCATGGGGTTAATGGGGTCCTACTAGCTAAGTAGGTCATATGCCCATAACCCATTTGGGGTCTTGTTAGTCATATGGGTCATATGCCCAAGCCTACAAACATACACATATATCATAACACTTTTAATAACATAAAACATATAGATAACATAATCACATAACATGTTGATTCTAGCCTATTTCCTTACCAAATTTACAGAGATTATGGACTGAGTTGGGATTGTTGGAACACTCCTAAAACCATAAGAAAGAGTAAGTCTAAAGAAAGGAGATGAAATGAAAGAGATGGAAAGACTAAACCATAGAAAACATACTTACCGACTTATATGCTTAAAAGCTTGGATTCCCTAACCAAAATAAGAATAAGGTTAGGGGACTGAGTAGAAGGTTTTGAGAAAGGAAATAACATAAAAATACAGAAAAGAACTAGAGTTTTGGGTTTACCTCAAAGATTGCAAGATCATTCTAACATCCACCGAAATACTCACTTACTTCCCAAAGTGTTTGATAAGCTTATGATGTTTAAGCTTATAGTTTTTCCCCAAACCAAGTGTTTACACTCTCACACTCACTTAACACTAGCAGCCTCTGAACTTAGAGCAAATGGTGAATAATGGCTGGGTACTAGGTCCTATTTATAGAGTTTGGGAATGAAAATATCTTGATTTTACTTGAATAAAAATAATGGCTTTTTAAGTGAAAATCATTTGAATAATCGTTCAGCAGAGGCTGAAGACTCGTTCAGAAGATGCTGGACTGTTGAAGGAGTTTGAATGGCTGAAGGGAAAAGAATTCAAATGTATTTGAATTCATGCTGGTGGAGGCGATATATCGCCCCCTATAGGCGATATATCGCCTGGACCTTTGTTCCGAGGCGACCGTGCATCGATTCGTGTTTTCCGTATCTACGTGCTGCGACATATCGCCCCCTATAGCTGCGATATATCGGCATACGCTGAATATTTAAACACGAATTTACACATTTTTAGCTGAGTTTGAATGGAGTAAACAGCCTTGACTAAGCCCTCAACGTGCTCAAAGCTGCTGACTGACCCTATACATTCAAACTTTTACCCTTATTTAATTTAATCCTCAAAAATACTTAATCCTTAATTACCATTCAAAACATGTGCTTAAAATCCTATTGGTTGATGTCTAAACCTTATAATATAATAATATAATCCTTAATATCAGACACATTAATCAAACCTTAGGTTATACTTAATATTCTTAAACTATAGGTTAAACTTAGAAAATCTATAAGTACTACTATGAGTGTCCAAATAACTCCCGGTCTGAACCAAAAATCCAAAGTAACAATGATAACACTAAACATACTATAATACTACTAAACAATTAGGTAAGTAAAGTTCTTGGACTCTACAATTCTCCCCTACTAAAAAGAATTTCGTCCTCGAAATTTACTTACCAAATAATTTCGGATACCGGCTCTGCATGTCCTCTTCCAACTCCCACGTTGCCTCGCGTTCAGAACTATTGCTCCATAGGACTTTAACTATAGGAAAGCTCTTGGACCGTAACTGCTTCATCCCCCTATCTAGGATGCTAACCGGTCGTTCCTCGTAACTTAAGTCCTTCTGGAGCGCTATGGTGTCGTACTTGAGGACGTGAGATGGGTCTGACACATACTTGCGTAACATCGAGATGTGGAAGACGTTGTGACTATCGGCTAGTGCTGGCGGTAGGGCTAGTCTATACACAACTGGTCCCACTTTGTCCAATATCTCAAAAGGACCTAAGAATCGGGGACTGAGCTTGCTTTTCTTCCCGAACCGCTTGACACCCTTCATAGGAGATATCTTCAGGAAGACTTGATCTCCAACTTGGAACTCCACATCGCGTCTCTTGGTATCTGCATAGCTTTTCTGTCGGCTTTGAGCAGTAAGCATACGCTGTCTAATAAGCGTTACTGCTTCTTGAGCTTGCCTAACAGCTTCGGGCCCTAGAAGCTGCCTTTCTCCTACCTCGTCCCAGTGCAACGGTGATTGGCACCTTCTTCCATATAGCAACTCATAAGGTGCCATCTCGATCGTCGACTGGTAGCTATTGTTGTACGAGAACTCGATCAGCGGTAAGTACTTGTTCCACGATCCTCCGAAGTCAAGTACACATGCGCGTAGCATATCCTCTAAAATCTGAATCGTACGCTCTGACTGCCCATCTGTCTGAGGATGGAAAGCTGTACTAAGACTTAACTTAGTACCCATGGCTTGCTGTAAGCTTCTCCAAAATCTTGACGTAAACACTGATCCTCTATCTGATACTATCATCTTGGGGATTCCATGCAATCGTACAATCTCTTGGATGTAGATGTCTGCATATTGGTCTGCCGTATAAGAAGTCTTAACAGGCAGAAAATGAGCCGACTTGGTTAGTCTATCTATGACTATCCAAGCAGAATCATGCTGCTTATTTGTCTTTGGCAGACCCGTCACAAAGTCCATGGCTATTTCGTCCCACTTCCACTCCGGTATGCTAAGCGGTTGCAATAATCCTGCAGGCCGCTGATGCTCCGCCTTCACTTGCTGGCATACCAGACACTTAGATACATACTCCGCTATGTCCTTCTTCATCCCTGGCCACCAATAGACTGCCTTGATGTCATGAGTCATCTTGGTAGACCCTGGATGAACCGAGTATGGGGTGTTGTGCGCTTCTTCTAGGATCGTCTTCTTAATACTTTGATCGTCTGGCACGCATACCCGATCCTTATATCTCAATAAACCTTGACTGGATATTGAGAAATCTGTAGTCTTGCCTTCTCTGACTGCATCCATGTGCGTTGCTAGTGAATCATCATGTCTCTGACCATTCCGTATGTCTTCTAGCAGATTCGATTGGATAGACAAGTTAGCCAACTTGCCTACAACCACTTCTATTCCGGCACTGATAAGCTCCTGTTGCAGTGGCTTTTCTATTCCGGATAAGGCTGCTAAGTTCCCATAACTTTTTCGGCTAAGTGCATCGGCAACTACGTTTGCCTTCCCCGGGTGGTATAGGATTTCGCAGTCGTAATCCTTTACTAATTCCAACCACCGGCGCTGCCTCATGTTAAGCTCCTTCTGAGTAAAGAAGTATTTTAAACTTTTGTGGTCCGTATAAATCTCGCACCGTTCTCCGTAAAGATAATGGCGCCAGATTTTTAACGCAAAGACCACCGCTGCCAACTCCATATCGTGAGTTGGATAGCGTTGTTCATACTCCTTTAATCGACGTGACGCGTAGGCTATCACCTTGTCATTTTGCATCAGTACGCATCCCAATCCTAACTTTGATGCATCACAGTAGACAACGAACTTGTCGTTGGGTGTTGGGACACTAAGTACTGGTGTTGAGCAAAGCTTATCCTTAAGCAACTGGAAGCTTTCCTCACACTTATCATTCCAGTTAAACTTTTGTTGCTTCCGGGTCAGGTTGGTGAGTGGAGTGGCTATTTTAGAAAAGCCCTCTACAAACTTTCTATAGTAACCTGCTAGCCCTAAGAAGCTTTTTACTTCCGACGCGTTCTTTGGTCTAGGCCAATCCTTCACGGCCTCTACCTTCGATGGATCTACTGCAACTCCGTCTTTCGATATGATGTGCCCGAGGAACGCCACTTGTGAGAGCCAAAACTCGCATTTCTTGAACTTCGCGTAGAGTTGGTGCTCCTTCAATCGCGTCAAAATCATCCTCAAGTGTTCCTCGTGCACCACTTCATCCTTGGAGTAAATTAAAATATCGTCGATGAACACAACGACGAATTTATCCAAGTATTCCTTGAAGACCCTATTCATTAAGTCCATAAACGCGGTTGGCGCGTTAGTAAGACCAAAAGACATAACCAAGAACTCGTAATGTCCATAACGAGTCCTAAAGGCTGTCTTAGGAATATCTTCCCCCTTTACCTTGAGCTGATGATACCCGGACCGTAAATCGATCTTAGAGAATATAGTCGCGCCTCGGAGTTGATCAAACAAATCATCAATCCGAGGTAGCGGGTATTTGTTCTTAATCGTTACTTTATTCAGCTCACGGTAGTCTATGCACATGCGCATACTTCCGTCCTTCTTTTTCACGAATAGTACCGGAGCTCCCCATGGTGAATGGCTTGGCCTAATGAAACCCAAGTCTAGGAGTTCTTGTAGCTGTGTCTTTAACTCCTTGAGTTCCGTAGGTGCCATCCGGTATGGTGCCTTAGAGATAGGCTCGGTGCCGGGTACTAATTCTATCGTGAAGTCTATTTCTCTAGTTGGCGGCAATCCTGGCAAGTCATCGGGAAATACTTCTGGAAATTCTTGTATGACTCGAACATCTCCAACTTTGAGTGATGTCTCCTTCTCCACATTCGTGATGTTGGCTAAGAATGCTTGGCATCCTTTCTCCATCATTCTCTGAGCTTTGAGAGATGACACTAAAGGTGTGCGTAGTCCTGAAGCTTGTCCCATGAAGCACAGTTTCTGGCTGTTAGGAGTATCGAATGTCACCTTCTTGCGTCTGCAGTCGATCGTTGCGCCATGCCGTGCTAGCCAATCCATGCCTAGTATGACGTCGAAGTCTTTGATCACCAGCTCTATCAGGTCTCCTTCTAGTTCCTTGTCCTCAATCTTGATTGGTACGCCTCGTATAATTCGTGATGATAGAACTACTTTGCCCGAAGGCAACTCGGTTGCAAACCTAGTTCTAAATCTTTCACTAGGTTTGTCTAGTTTATCTATCATTCCTAACGAAATATACGAATGGGTGGCTCTCGAATCAAATAATACATGACATAATTTATTGAGGATGGAAACCTGACCTGTGACCACCTTGTTGCTAGCATCCGCCTCTCCTTGGGTTAAAGCAAAAACCCGAGCAGGAACCATCTTTTCGTCCTTCTTTCCTTCCGGCTTTTGCTGAGGACAGTCTCTTTTACGATGCCCTTCTTGACCACAGTTGAAACACTCCTTGGTGTTGGCACGGCATTCTCCAGGATGCTTCTTCTGACATTTGGCACATGGCGGGTATTCCACGTAGCCCGACCTATTTCCCCCATTACTTGGTCGTGCCCTTTTATTGTTGTCGGCTTGCTTGTTGTCAGGATGCCTTCTCTTCTGTCCGTTACCGTTGTTGTTGGACTGATTGTTGCTGGACTGATTGTTGTTCCGACTGGCCTGAGGTTGGCTCTGCTGCCTAGGTTCCGGCTTGCTGGCTTCTTCTTTGCTCACGTTGGCTTGCAACCTTTCTACTTCAATTGCCGTCTCAAGAACGTCGGCATATGAAGTGTTTCCCGGGTTTGCTAACTTAACCCCCATCTCGATCTTCGGGCGAAGTCCTCTAACAAACTTGTTCACCCTTAGATAGTCGGTCGGAACTAACTCTGCCGCGAACTTGGCTAAGCGATCAAACTGACGAGCATATTCCGCCACTGTTAAATTCCCTTGCTTCAGATTGGTGAACTCCTCAACTCTCGTAGCAAGTACCGCTAAATTGTAGTACTTCTTGTGGAAGAGCTCCACAAATCGGGTCCACGTCATAGTGGCAGCATCGTGGGATTGCTGGACCAAATCCCACCATATCCTGGCATCTTTCTTGAGTAAAGATGAGAAGCAGGATATGCGGTCAGCATTATTGAGGTTCATGTGGGCTAGGATCGGCTCCACATTCCTTAGCCATTCTTCTGCTTCAAAGGGGTCCGTAGTCCCTTCGAAGTTCGGAGCGTGCTGCTTGCGGAACCTTTCGTACACTGGCTCCATGTGCTGTACAGGATAAGGAGCGTAGTTCGTCATAGGCCATCCCCCATACGGACCAACTTGTTGGGGTGCTGGGGCCATTGGCTGTGGCTGCGGCTGCGGCTGAGGCTGAGATTGAGACTGTTGGCGTTGTTGCTGCAGAAGTTCCTCAACTTGTTGTCGCAGTCTGGCAATCTCTGCAGTGTTGTCAGCTGGCTGTGCCGGCGCGTTGCAGCGAGCAGTAACACGCACTCTCCTTCGGCGAACGGTAGGGACCGCATTGGTTGCTGGAACATCGTTGGAAGCGTTCCCGTTGGTGCGAGCAGATCTTCGGAGAGACATCGTAGCAGAGTTCTAACAGTTAAAAGAAACATGTTAGAACTTTTTCCTAATAGGCTCTAAGGAAAAAACTTATTCTAAAACAAACATATCTCGGACCTATTTATTATGACTTTTTATGAAAAATTATATAGGTCTTTATTTATTATTAGAGTGGGTTTCTATACTTAGAAAAACAAGTCATATTTATTTTCTAAGTGTGTTTCTAATCATCCTATATGACTTAATTCTCAGGCTCGAAACTTATCTTTGTTCCAAAGTTAACCATATTGAGGGAGGGCTGGGATCAGTAAAATCGTTCCCACTACTAAGGCCCCCTAACTCTCAACAAGGAAACCAGGTTCATTGATTTGTATCCACCCTCACCGAACTCAGTCATTATTCATTTTATTTAGTATTTATTATGATTGAAAAAAAAAAAAATTCAAACTCACACATGATATTCAAATAGCATGTTTATTCATTTGGAAAACAATTTCACTTATTACAATCATAACATAAAAGTAAATAAAACAAATAAAAACTACTAATCTAAAAATCGGGATCTTCTACATCCGATCCGTCATCTAACATATCATCATCTATAGCCTCATAGTCATCATTATCATGAGCATCAAAATGCCCTCTAGGAAGGTTTGTGAGAATCCTATTCTTTTGCTCCTTGGTGAATTGAAATTCAAATATTGCGGTGAACCTAACTAAGAGGAAGTAGTATCTCCTTGTTAATGGTGATTCATCCTCATCATTCATTTCTTCCCATATTTCTTCTAAGGCTGCTATTACAGGATGGAAATCTTTAAACAACCTAATCACTAATACATATTGTTCTGTTGATCTTAGCATTATTTGTTTAGCCTCTTGAAGGCCACCTATTGCTTGGTGAAACAAAAGCAACCTTCGTGTAATCCTTTCTAAGGCTCCTACGGTGTTTCTTGGCTCCCTTATTCTTTTTAAGGCCTTAATGGCTCGGATATCTTGGTAGGTTAAAGCTCCATTCATTTTTAACTGAAACATAAACACTAAAGTTGTTAGCTATACACATAGACAAAGTAACTTGTAACTTGTAACTTAAACACTTACTTGGCGGTCCGATTCGGAGCTTTGAGCATGTGTATCGAGGAGAACTTCATGCGAAGGAACCGTTTTCTCTGATACCAACTGTAATGACCCACTAATCTAGACTATTTGGACCATTAACGAAACTATACATAAAACTTACATTTTTACGAAAATACCATAATTTATTGAATAACTTGCAAAATAAGAGTTATTTACAAAGTAAATACCAAAACGGATATGGGATCCCATTGTCTTTAAAACAAAAACATAATTTTTAAAATAATAAAAAATTACATAATTAGTGCGGAAAATACATATAAAAAGATATAAAACCGAAACTACATCCTCGAATCGATTAACGCTCGGTCCCTTGACTCCATTCATCATCGATACACATCCTCCAAGCGTCACGAATCTTACCGCCTCTAAAGCTTATTTTCCTGCACATAAAACAGAAAGGAATGAGCCTAATGCCCAGTAAGGAAAATCTAACACAAAGTCACATACATAAGTTCATAAGAAAACATAAAGACTTAACATAACACATATAACATACACTTATTATAATGGCCATTATTACTTGGGGTCCCATAGGCTAAACAAGCATATGCCCATGGGGTTAATGGGGTCCTACTAGCTAAGTAGGTCATATGCCCATAACCCATTTGGGGTCTTGTTAGTCATATGGGTCATATGCCCAAGCCTACAAACATACACATATATCATAACACTTTTAATAACATAAAACATATAGATAACATAATCACATAACATGTTGATTCTAGCCTATTTCCTTACCAAAGTTACAGAGATTATGGACTGAGTTGGGATTGTTGGAACACTCCTAAAACCATAAGAAAGAGTAAGTCTAAAGAAAGGAGATGAAATGAAAGAGATGGAAAGACTAAACCATAGAAAACATACTTACCGACTTATATGCTTAAAAGCTTGGATTCCCTAACCAAAATAAGAATAAGGTTAGGGGACTGAGTAGAAGGTTTTGAGAAAGGAAATAACATAAAAATACAGAAAAGAACTAGAGTTTTGGGTTTACCTCAAAGATTGCAAGATCATTCTAACATCCACTGAAATACTCACTTACTTCCCAAAGTGTTTGATAAGCTTATGATGTTTAAGCTTATAGTTTTTCCCCAAACCAAGTGTTTACACTCTCACACTCACTTAACACTAGCAGCCTCTGAACTTAGAGCAAATGGTGAATAATGGCTGGGTACTAGGTCCTATTTATAGAGTTTGGGAATGAAAATATCTTGATTTTACTTGAATAAAAATAATGGCTTTTTAAGTGAAAATCATTTGAATAATCGTTCAGCAGAGGCTGAAGACTCGTTCAGAAGATGCTGGACTGTTGAAGGAGTTTGAATGGCTGAAGGGAAAAGAATTCAAATGTATTTGAATTCATGCTGGTGGAGGCGATATATCGCCCCCTATAGGCGATATATCGCCTGGACCTTTGTTCCGAGGCGACCGTGCATCGATTCGTGTTTTCCGTATCTACGTGCTGCGACATATCGCCCCCTATAGCTGCGATATATCGGCATACGCTGAATATTTAAACACGAATTTACACATTTTTAGCTGAGTTTGAATGGAGTAAACAGCCTTGACTAAGCCCTCAACGTGCTCAAAGCTGCTGACTGACCCTATACATTCAAACTTTTACCCTTATTTAATTTAATCCTCAAAAATACTTAATCCTTAATTACCATTCAAAACATGTGCTTAAAATCCTATTGGTTGATGTCTAAACCTTATAATATAATAATATAATCCTTAATATCAGACACATTAATCAAACCTTAGGTTATACTTAATATTCTTAAACTATAGGTTAAACTTAGAAAATCTATAAGTACTACTATGAGTGTCCAAATAACTCCCGGTCTGAACCAAAAATCCAAAGTAACAATGATAACACTAAACATACTATAATACTACTAAACAATTAGGTAAGTAAAGTTCTTGGACTCTACAAAGACGTAGCTACAAGAACTCCTAGACTTGGGATTCATTAGACCGAGCCATTCGCCATGGGGAGCACCAGTTCTGTTTGTGAAGAAGAAGGATGGGAGTATGCGAATGTGCATAGATTACCGCGAGCTGAATAAGGTGACGATTAAGAACAAGTACCCGCTACCCCGGATTGACGACTTGTTTGATCAATTCCAAGGAGCGACCATGTTCTCAAAGATTGACTTACGGTCCGGGTATCATCAGCTCAAGGTACAGGAAGAAGACATTCCTAAGATAGCTTTTAGAACTCGTTATGAGCATTACGAGTTTCTAGTCATGTCATTTGGTCTTACCAACGCTCCAGCCGCATTTATGGATTTAATGAATAGGGTCTTTAAGGACTACTTGGATAAATTCGTCGTAGTATTCATCGACGATATCTTGGTGTACTCAAAGTATAAAGTCAAGCATGAGAAACATTTAAGGTTAATCTTGTTGCGACTAAAGGAGCATCAACTTTACGCCAAGTTCAAGAAGTGTGAATTTTGGCTTTCACAAGTAGCATTTCTCGGCCACATAGTATCCAAGGACGGAATTGTTGTAGACCCATCTAAAGTAGAGGATGTGAAGGATTGTCCAAGACCAAAGAACGCGTCTGAAGTAAGAAGTTTTCTGGGACTAGCAGGTTATTATCGAAGGTGTGTAGAGGGTTTTTCTAAGATAGCCACTCCGCTCACCAACCTAACTCGAAATCAGTAGAGGTTCAACTGGAATGATAAGTGTGAAGAGAGTTTCCAATTACTTAAGGATAAGCTATGCTCAGCACCAGTACTTTGTGTATTGGCACCCAACGACAAGTTTGTAGTCTATTTCGATGCGTCGAAGCAAGGATTGATTTGTGTGCTGATGCAGAATGATAAGGTGATAGCCTATGCCTCAAGGCAGCTAAAGGAATACGAGCAACGCTATCTAACACACGATATGGAGTTGGCAGCAGTGGTCTTTGCGTTGAAAATCTGGCACCACTATCTTTATGGAGAATGGCGTGAGATTTATACGAACCACAAAAGCTTAAAGTATTTCTTCACTCAGAAGGAGCTCAACATGAGGCAGCGCAGGTGGTTAGAACTAGTGAAGGATTATGACTGCGAAATCTTATACCACCCGGGAAAGGCAAACGTAGTTGCTGATGCGCTAAGTAGAAAGAATTATGGAAGTCTAGCATCATTAGCCGGAATAGAAAAGTCACTACAGCAGGAGGTGATCAATGCTGGAATAGAAGTAGTCATTGGTAAACTGGCTAACTTGTCCATTCAGTCAAGTTTGTTAGAAGATATACAGATTGGGCAAGTGCATGATGACACATTAGTAACACATATGGATGTAGTTGGAGAAGGGAAGGCCACGAATTTCTCAATATCAAGTTAGGGGTTATTAAGATATAAGGATGGGGTATGCGTGCCGAATGATCAAAGCATTAAGACAAAGATTCTAGAAGAAGCGCACAATGCCCCATACTCAGTTCACCCAGGGTCGACCAAGATGACTCACGACATCAAGGCAATGTATTGGTGGCCAGGAATAAAGAAAGATATAGCGGAGTACGTGTCTAAATATCTAGTATGCCAGCAAGTGAAAGCAGAACATCAGCGGCCTGCAGGTTTATTGCAACCACTTAGCATTCTAGAATGAAAATGGGACGACATAGCCATGGATTTCGTGATGGGTTTGCCTCGGACGAATAAGTAGCATGACTTGGCTTGGGTAGCAATAGATAGATTAACCAAGTCAGCTCATTTTCTGCCTGTCAAGACTTCATTTACCGCAGAGCAGTACACCGACATTTATGTCCAAGAAATAGTAAGATTGCATGGAATCCCTAAGACAATAGTGTCTGATAGAGGGTCGGTGTTTACATCAATATTTTGGGGAAGTTTGCAAAAAGCCATGGGTACCAAGTTAAGTCTTAGTACAGCATTTCATCCTCAGATAGACGGTCAGTCCGAGTGTACCATACAGATTTTAGAAGATATGTTGCACGCTTGTGTACTTGATTTCGGAGGATCATGGAGTAAGTACTTGCTGCTAATAGAATTCTCCTACAACAATAGATACCAGTCAACGATCGGGATAGCACCTTACGAGCTACTTTATGGAAGGAGATGTCAATCGCCGTTACATTGGGATGAGGTAGGAGAAAGGCAACTACTTGGACCCAAAGTTGTTAGAGAGGCTCAGGATGGAGTAGTGTTGATTAGAAAATGTATGCTCACTGCTCAGAGTCGTCAGAAAAGTTATGCGGATGCCAAGCAGCGTGATGTGGAATTCAATGTTGGAGATCAAGTCTTCTTAAGGATATCTCCTATGAAAGGTGTGAAGCGGTTCGGGAAGAAAGGCAAGCTTAGTCCCAGGTTTATAGGTCCTTTTGAGATATTGGACAAAGTGGGAGCAGTTACATATAGATTAGCCCTACCGCCAGCACTAGCAGATAGTCACAATATGTTCCACATCTTGATGCTGCATAGATATGTGTCAGACCCATCTCACGTCCTCGAGTATGATACGATGGCACTCTAGAAATACTTGAGTTACGAGGAACAGCCGGTTAGCATCCTAGATAGAAGGATGAAGGAAATACGGTCTAAGAGTATTCCGATAGTCAAAGTCCTATGGAGAAATAGTTCTGAACGGGAGGCAACGTGGGAGTTAAAAGATGACATGCAAGCTCGGTATTCAGAATTTTTTGGTAAGTAAATTTCAAGGACGAAATTCTTTGTAGTAGGGGATAATTGTAGAGTCCCGGAATGTTTACTTAGTTAGTTAGTTAGTAGAAGTTGTAGTATTTTAGATTTCGTAGATTTTGGTTCAAACAGGAACTTAGTTGGGAACTCCTAGCAATAGTTATGGATTTTATAAGTTTAACCTATAGTTTAAGAATATTAATTATAACACAAGGTTTGATTAATATTGTTGGTCATAAATATGATATTTATTATAACCTAAGGTTTAGATAGAGCCAATAGGAATATGACACTTGTCATAAGCATGATTATTAAGGAATTAAGTATTTTAATGATTAAATAAGGAAATATAAGCTTTAATCTTCACTAGAAACTGTTAGGGTCGTAGTTTGACTCAGTCAAAGAAGTTATCCAACCTTAATTATATTGAAAAGGTGCAATTACATGTTTAAAATATTCACGTATGCCGATATATCGCAGCTAGGAGCAGATATATCGCCCGACGAAGGATACGGAAAACACGTTGACGATGCACGAACATACGAACGAAGGCTCAGGATTAGGGCAGAGCCGATATATCACCACATAGGGGCAATATATCACCCTTAGTAATATTTTTTTTTTTAATTTTAAAAATTAAGCCTTAACTCCTTAGACATACTTCTGAACGATTTGACCAAGTCTTCAGCCTCTGATTGGCGAAAATTCAATTCTTTTTCATTTTAAAATCATTATTTTATTCAAATCAAAATGGGGATAGTTTCACTCCTTACCTCTATAAATAGGACTTAGTACCCAGCCCTTCCACTCACTCTTCAAGCTGTGATCAGAGACTCCAAGGTGCTAGTGATTCCATAGAGTGATAAACACATGGGTTGGGAAAAAGCTTTGTCATTCTTAAGCTTTATCAAACACTTGGGAAGTGAGGATTAGTGTATTTCAGTATTGAAGTTAGACCAATCCATAAGGTCAACTAAAGTACTCTTATTCTTTAAGTTCAATCCTTTAAAACTCTTTAGTTTTCTTTAGTCCTTTTTTTCAGATCCTAACTTTTGATATTGGTTTTTGATTAGGTTCTTGAAACGTAAAGATCTTCCTTGGTAAGTTTTGTTTTGAAGGTTTAGTTTCCACAATTATTCTTTACCCTTTAGAAATACTCACCATTTTTATTGCTGGTATTAGGAGTGTTCCAAGTCCCGTATTTGTTCTAAAAAAATCCTAGTTTTGGTAAGGAAAATAGGACAGTTTTTATATGCTTATATGCTATGATATGTTTAGTTTATAATATGTTATGTTATGATATATATGAATACGTCTTGTAGTCTTTGGGGCTTATAGTTGCTTAGCTAGCAAACCTCAATGTATTTTGAGGCTTATAGTTGCTTAGCTAGCAAACCCCAATGTTTTTATGTTGCTTGGGGCTCATAGTTGTTTAGCTAGCAAACCTCAATGTATTTTGAGGCTTATAGCTGCTTAGCTATCAAACCCCAATGTTTTTATGTTGCTTGGGGCTCATAGTTGCTTAGCTAGCAAACCTCAATATATTTTGAGGCTTATAGTTGCATAGCTAGCAAACCCCAATGTTTACCATGGACATGGGTTATAGTTGAGATATATGTTTTATGGTGTATTTTTTGTTATGATCTTATGTTTACGTGTGATGTTATATATATGTTGGTAGATTTTTCTTGTTTGGCATTAGGCTCGTTCCTTTTTCTTTTTAGTGTGATGCAGGAAAATAGATACAAAGGCGGAAGGATTCTTGGAAGCTTGGTGTGTGTGTAGAGGTGAATGGAGTGGATGGGTTGCATGTCGATTCGAGGACAACGTTATTTTTTTAGTCTCTTTAAATTACGTTTTTATGTTTTTTCCGCATTTAGCTTTGTAAACAATTTCAATTAAAGTTATGTTTTATTTTAAAACAATGATCTCTTTTATGTATTACAAATATTAATTTAAAGTTTTCAATAAAGTTATGAATTTTTCTCTTGTATGTTCTCTTCAAAGTAGTAGTTATGTCTAGAAGGGTTAATGATCTAAGTTTTAGAAATAGTTGGGTCATTACAACTCTATACAAAAAAAAAAAAGAATAATAATGATGCAGCAGATGGCCATTTATTTGGGATAGAGAAAGAGAGAAATTAAGATTGTTCTCTATTGTCTTGGTTTAGCTCCTTGGACGTCTACCCAAGAGAAAGAGACCATATAACAACATATACAGATATAGCATATCATATATATAAGCACAATCGGGGCAATACCAAAGACACATTTATTATTGTTGTTGTAAGATTGATGTTTAGTTGGATAGGCCAAGATATATGTATAGACTATCAAATACACAATACATATAATACACAATATTCTATTAGTTTTTGAGATTTTATATATGTTAATTTAAAACCAATTAAACGCCTTATTAGTGTGTGTATGTTGAGGTTGATGATAATGGAAGCATTTTTATACCAAGTTATATTGTGTTGACTGCTATAACGAAATGAATAATATATACTATAAGGGTGTGGACCTAATATTTATCTTGTCATTGCTAGGTCTCATATAAGGTTAATTGCTTAAGAAAGATCAATTTCATTTGAAAATTTATGATAAATTAATATAGAGAGTGATCCAATATGCTTTCATTTTTCTTTTACAAAAAAGGATAACAAGGTGCTGATCCATTCTCATACTTTTTGATATTTTAAACAATCCAAAAAACATGACCGAGTGTAAAGACCGAAAATTAAAATGGTTTTCCAAATGTTGAATCATAAGCTCCATCCACAAATGGATAAATTACCAAGTCTTTTACGCTATTGGATTTTCACTTCTCAAATCCCTCTATTTTAGTTATAGATAGTAGATATAAATATTAGGGTAGACATAGTAACAATTAAATCCCAAAAACCTCACGAAAAAGGCTGCAATAATTAATATATATACTCTAGTCATTTTCAAAAAGATTATAACACAAGGAACTCAATATCTATTGTAGAAATTAAACCAGTTAGTAAAGTCACTACAGAGCCCTTGGAAACACAATGGCCAAAAGCTGGACAAGCAGCTAGAAAACTTAACAAAATTATAGTAAAGGTCAATACAACAAATAAAACCAAAAAAGTAGACAAATAAGACACAACACACAAACGGAGAGCAAAACACCAAATCAAAGTTTGCTTTCATATTCAAAGACAATAGGTTGAAAGAGCATACATTCTATATATACATATATTTATAAAAAAAAATGACAGCCTAAATCCTATATCAAGTGAAAACACAGCAAAACAAACTTTAGTATTTATACGATCTTGTGTTTGGTAAGATATTCAATTCACTATCAGGAAAAAAAGATATTGAATTTATTTAAGATAAGAGAAGATGAACAATGAGAAGCAAACCTGGGAGAAGGAACATACTACTCCATGAATGTAAACCCAGATTCTAGAAAAACATATAATCAGATTCAGGTGGCTTACAGGTTGGCCTTACCTTCGAGATTGTCAGTCGTGCATAACATGTTTCATGTTTCATCTCTTCAGAGGTATGTATCTGATGTGGCTCATGTTTTGAGCTACGAAGATCTGGAGCTTGAGGCAGATCTCTCCTATGAGGAACAGCCAGTCCAGATACTTGACAGAAAGGACAAGGTCCTCGGGAATAAGATGATACCTTTGGTTAAGGTACTATGGAGGAACAGGAAGGTCGAGGAAGCGACCTGGGAGCTGGAGTCAGATATGTAGAATCAGTATCCAGAGCTATTCAGGTAAATTTTGAGGACAAAATTTATGTAAGGAGGGGATAGTTGTAATGCCCCAAAATCCCTAATACGGTTTAATGGCTGGATTAGTAGGCCGGGAGGGCCATAATTGATTTATTATGTCATTAAATTATTATATGCATGTTTATGTGAATTATATTATAATATGATGTTAAATGCATGCATGTGGGTCCATATTTCATCACAGGGGTATTTTGGTAATTTGGCCTGTTGAGGGCGTAATTGTATATTTGTATGCATGTCGATAATCTATTGTTGAGGCCACATTATAATGTGGATTTTTTCGAGCTATTCGGCATGAGACGATCTTTGAGTATAGGTTAGCAGTTTAGTCATAACGGGATTAAGTTCGGGACTCGGGGTGAGTCACGGGGTAATTTGGTGATTAGAGTGTTGCCGGGAATTAAAGGGTAACGGGATATGAATTATTGGTATTTGAGAATAACGGGAATTGGAGGGTGTTAATTATGATTAACGAAATAGGCGGGAAAGGACGGTTTTACCCTTGGGAGCCTTTAGAATACTGTAATTGACCTAGGGGCAAAATAGTCTTTTCACCCCTAAGATATATATCAACCATTTGGGTTGTAGAAGCTTACCAAAGCAGAGCACCTCTTCTTCCTCATCCGATCATCATTTCTCCTCCTTTTCTTTTTCAATTTTTGAACCCCAATTTGAAGAACCAAGCTAGGGAATCAAAGTTTGGAGCTTATAACTTTAGTTCATCCATTGAAGATGTCTCAAATCTAGCTTGAGGTAAGGATTCAGCCATGAAACTTTAGTTATACTATATTTTTTTCTAATGGTTTTCAGTTGAGAAATTTGAAGTGATTATTTGGGAATCAATGGAAGTTTTTGAGGAAGTTTACTTGGGTTTTGATGAGGTTGGGGTATGGATGAAGTTTTCGGGTTAAATAGCATGTTTGAATAATGTTTGGGGTTGGTTTGGAAGCACGATTTTCAGGGGAAGTCGCAAGGGAGAAGACCAGAAAAATCTGGTCCTGTAGGTGGCGCCCCAATGCTAGGCAGAGCAGGGAGGTGGATCTCTCTGACTTAGGGCAACACCCCAGTGCTACCTAGCAGCGCCCCAGTGCTAGGTCAGTTTCATCAAGTCCTATTTTTAGGGCTCGGAATGACTTTGGGGATTGATTCCTTTACCCCGTTTGGGTGGATTGGGAGTCCCGAGAGTGAGGTGTTAGATTGTGAACATTTTATTGAGTTACTTTATTGATGGATTCTAATTAGTTATGACTAGGTGACCTCTAAGGAACTAAAAGGCAGATCGTTCTCAAGGGTCGTTCTTTTACTAATTCTCGCTCGAACCAGAGGTAAGAAAATTGCACCCTATATGTGACATGCATGGTTATTATTGAGGCATGTTGAGTGTTTAAATGTGGACATTGATTGCATATCAAATGCTTAGCAAATCTTGCTTACTTGTGAATGGCACTGACTTACTAGTCAGAATCGACAATGGTGTCAGAACTAGCTGTGAAGCTGTGACTTACTAGTCAAGTTCAACAGTAGTTTTGAGCACTGGTCGTATGTTACTGACCTATGAGTTAGGAGCGGCATAAGCATCATGAACGCAGAGCTGAGAAAAGATTAGATCTAATCGACATCTGCATTGAACGACTCATCATGAGCATTAATGTTGGACCGACCCCAAGTTCGATGAAAACTTAAAGCGCTTTCCTAGTTCTATGACTAGTTACTCAAAGCCAGGGCCAGAAGGCCTAGGTGACCGTATCATTACATGGCTAAGGGTATGGAACCCACACTAGTGACTCCATGGTCACTCATTCGGTTGACATTTGTGACTCTCTCATCAGTCACTTATCGTATTTAAGCTAGTGACTCGATCACTTACTTGTAAAGGGTGCGAAACCCATGTTAGTGACTTATACATCTGTCACTCATCAGTTTTGGACTATAAGTCCTGGATGATTATTATGATCATTGTTTGATATTATATATATGCAGTATTGAGTTTTCTTGCTGGGCCTTGGCTCATGGGTGCTATGTGGTGCAAGTAAAAGGAAAGAAAAGCTCACCCAGCCTTGAGTGGAGAGCTTAGGTGGCGATGTGTACATATGTTGCCGCTTGATCACCACGGCCAAGGAGTTTCTCAGAGGGACTAGGGGTTAACCCTATTTTTGCCGCTTAGGTCGGCGGGTTGTAATTTTAAACTGTAATGACCATTTTGGATGGTAAATAACTTGTAAATGTTTTTTTATGGGCCCATGAATATTTTTATGTTTTAAATAAAATATATGCTTTCCTTTTGATTGTTTTTTCACCTTAACCTATTAATAACACTTAGATGCACGTTTATAACCAAAGAACTCAATTAGCGAGTTATGCACGGTTCAAAGATCACAGTAACGGTCTTGGAGTAACTAGGGCGTTACACCTTATTCCTCCTATGGGACCATCCCTGCATCCCGAAGCCGGCCTATCAAATCCTACTCATGAGAAAGGAAAGGCCAAAATGGTCGATCTTGTTGGAAAAAAAAATCCCCAAAAGAAAGCTCATCTTGTTCCAAGAACCGGGGCTAACCCAGGGCGACTCCCTTGGAAAGAATGGATGAATCCTATCCTAGGATCATGGAGGGTGGAAATGTGGGGAATAGTCGAAAGCAATCAATTTGGGAGATGATACTTCTCGAGTAGACTTGCGTGACAACCTCAACGCCCGAAAGGAGAAGGCCCGCAAGGAAAAGATTCGCCCCCGAGGATGCAACTTGAGGAATAACCTCAATGACGGGAGGAACGAGAGAGTCCCCCTGGACGATGGAATGGCCAAAAAATTCATGGAATAGCTGGCCGATCTTAAAAAAGTCACGGATCGCTAGGTACGGAAACAAGAAGGAGGAGGTTCCGATTCCGAAGAAGAGGAAAATGAGCCATGCACCAAGCACATACTGGACGTTGTGCTACCAAAAGGGTTCAAGATGTCTGACCACCCGCCTATACTGGGAACACAGACCCCAGAGATCACTTGTCCTGCTACAATCGCTTGATGACTGTAGCTCACATCTGCGACAACAATAAGTGTCTATGTCTCTCAATCACTATAGCTGGACTCGCAGAAGAGTGGTGGAAAATACTTAAGGCGAGATCGATCCAGTCATGGTCTGGATTGCAATCAGCATTCCGTAAACAGTTCGTGGCTACCATAAAGCTGGACATGCAAGTTAGTGTGCTGGCCAATGTCAAGCAACATCCCACAGAAACCCTTTATGGAGGAAGCCTCAAAAACTAAGGTGGATGACAGACAGCGCATGGTGGCTCTCCAGTTCGAGATTAGAGTAGGGTCCCCTCTCTGGGATGACATGCAGCGCAGCAAGGAAGTCACTCTTGAAGAATTCATCAGGAGGGCTCAAGGTTTCATCAACTGGGAAGAGGCCCGAATCAAAGCCTTTGGGTGGTAGCTAGCAACCCAGTCGATCGCCCAAACCTTCCCTGGATACGGAGGGCAGTATCTGGAAAATATTTATCCGACATCCCCAACAACGTCTGGATCCGCTGGACCCTTGGGATGTCATTCATGACCCCGACGGTCTATGGGCCCACTTCAACGGGGTATGCTCCGACTCCATCAACCCCATTTTTCGGGTATGGAGTAGCACCCATCGGGTACAGTGCCGCTCCCGGCGGTGCCCAACCGCCTCAAGCCGGAGGAGCTGAGGCAAGCATAAACCGCTCCTGGGGAAAGATATCGGGCAAGAGTCAGAACCAATCCAAGCCATCAAAGAAGGGAAAAAGGGGAATGAGCCCCAATACACAGAATATACCAACTTGGTGGACACCCGGAAAAATATCTACCTGGCAACGGGCAACGTAGTCCATTACCAGAAGTCAGCCCCCATGTTTAAAGGGGGAAATAATTTGAGGGACACCAACAAAAGGTGTGCCTACCACAAGGATGTGGGTCACACGACCAAAGAATGTCGTCAGCTGAAGGACGAGATCCAGAACCTGATCAAACTGGGGAATCTCCACCAATGGGTCAGAATGCCAACATGGGTTTCGGGACTGCCAGCAGCTCTTGGACAACCTATGGCCCCAGGTGCACCTGGATCGTACTAACCTCCTCAGAGAGGGTACGCTACAGGTTCGGGAGCACAGGCCCCCCAGAGGGCCCCAATAGTGCAAGCAACTGGGCCCGGAATGCTATATCCTCCCAAAATCGCGCCTCCACAGGTAGATAACCATGTGGCCACCATATCAGGAGGCTCGCATCTGGGAGGCCATCCCAAAATGATCAGAAAAGGTACCTCAGCGAGCTCGGTCACGACCATGAGCTATGTGCCTTGGTCCAAACTCTGGCCCATCGCTCGAGGTTGATGAACTTGCCCATTACATTCACTGAAGAGGATGCCTAGAACATTCATTTCCTGCATCATGACCCCTTGGTCATTGATGCCCAAATCACCAACAAAAGGGTATCCCGAGTGTCGATGGATGACGGGAGCTTCGTCAACGTACTGTTCAAGCCGGCATTCACAACAATTGGATTGAAAGAGGCAGATCTGGCCTCATTCCCAACGTAGAACTACGACTTCAATGGGGATTCATTTCTCCTGGTGAGTAAGATCCAACTACTCGTGGCGTTGGGGAATGAGGTTCAAGGCTCATTCAAATATTGCTCTTTTGTAGTGGTAGACTACCCCACTGCATACAACGTAATTTTTGGTCGTCCTGCTTTAGTCAATTTCGGCGCCATCACCTTCATCCACCATCTCTGCATGAAGTTCCCATGCAATAACGGAGGAGTGGGAACTGTGCGGGGAGATAAAAAAAGTGCCCGAAAGTGTTATCACGTTTCTGCCTGACCAATCTACATGGTTCGCAAAGAGCTTCTTGAAGAGGAAAACGCTGATCCAATCCCACCACCACAACCAGCATGGAGGGTAATCCGGGAGGAGGACGAATTGAATCTGCGGATAGAAGTGGATAGGGCATTAGAACCCATGGAGGAAGTGGAAGAGGTGTGCATCAATGACAGCGATCCGAACAAAGTAATTTGAGTCGGGAGGAACCTGAACTCGGAGGTCAGGGCTGCCATAATTGCCCAGGTGAAAGAGAACCAAGATGTCCTGGCCTGGTCTCATTCGGATATGACTGGGATCGATTGCAACGTCATATGTCATGCCCTGAACATTGACGTAAATGCAACTCTCATCCAGCAGAAGTGGAGACCCCTAGGGGTAGAGATGACAGAAGCCCTCAAGTTAGAAGTCAAGAATTTGTCCTCGATCAACTTCATTCGGGAGGCCCTGTATCTCGTTTGGCTGGCCAATCTGGTGTTGGTACCAAAGTCAAACAGGATGTGGAGGACTTGCGTCGACTTCACTGATCTTAACAAGGCCTGCCCAAAAGATTTCTTCCCTCTGCTCCGGATTGACCAGATGGTGGATGCTACATCTGGGTATGAGTTGTTGAGTTTCATGGATGCCTACTCCGGCTGCAACTAGATCTCAATGCATGTAGCAGACTAAGAACACACCAGCAACTAGACGGACAAAGGTGTATACTGCTACATTGTCATGCCCTTCGGGCTTAAGAATGATGGGGCCACCTATCCAAGGTTGGTCAATAGGATGTTTCGGAACCAACTGAGGAAGAACGTGGAAGTCTACATAGACGACATATTGATCAAATCCAAGACCTCGGCTGAACACGTGGATGATCTGGCATAAGCATTTGCCATTACTCGGTAATATGGGATGAAGCTGAACCCCAAAAAGTGCACCTTTGGCGTGGCATCCGGCAAGTTTATGGGCTTCATAGTAAGCTCGAGGGGAATAGAAGCCAACCTAGACAAGATGAGAGAATTGACCGAGATGCCTTCACCACGGAAGCACAAAGACGTTCAAAGCTTGATGGGAAGAATAGCAGCTTTGAGCCGCTTCGTCTCGAAGTCCACGGACAAGTGCATCCCATTCTTCAATATACTTCACGGAAGCCAGAGGTTTGAATGGACGGCCGAGTGTGAAGAGGCCTTCCAGAAATTAAAGGAGCATTTGGCCCAAGCACCAATCTTGTCAAAACCAATGGATAAGGGACCATTGTACCTGTATTTGGCAGTGTTGGAACATGCCATCAGCGCTGCTTTAGTGTGAGAAGAGGGAAAGGTCCAGCTCCTGGTCTACTACGTAAGCAAAAGGTTGCTGGGCACGAAGTCTAGATACCCATTAATCGAGAAGCTGACATTTTTATTACTAACTGCCTCTAGGAAGCTGAGACCTTACTTTTAAGCCCATGCCATTAAGGTACTGATGAACCATCCCCTACGAAAAGTACTACAGAAACCTGAACCATTGGGGAGACTCTTGAAGTGGGCCATGGAGCTTAGCCAGTTTGACATAGCATATGTCCCTAGGATTTCTATCAAGGGACAGGCCCTAGCCGACTTCATCTTAGAATGCACTTGGATAACTGAAGATGAAGAGCTCGTCGACCCCATAATTCCCTTGTGGAAAATCTTTGTAGATAGAGCCTCAAATGAAAATGGGGTCGGGGTCGGGGTCGGGATCATCTTAATATCCCCACAAGGTCACCAGTTGCAAAGCGCCCTACGCTTCTAGTTCTAAGCGTCAAACAACGAGGCTGACCACGAGGCCATGCTGGCCGGACTATGCTTGGCCTGGGAGGTAGGAGCAGCAAATATAGAAGTCCACAACGACTCCCAACTAGTGCTCAGGAAGATTTTGGGGGAATACCAAATGAAGGGGGAGAATATGGCCACCTACATGAAACGAACCCGGGAGTTACTCCAATCTTTCAAGAAATACTTCATCTGTCAGATCCCCAGGGAACAGAATGTGTTTGCATACACATTGGCAACATTGGCCATGGATGTTGAAGCAGAACTCTCCAGGGTGGTCCCAATCAACCATCTATCTGCGCCTAGTATTCAAGCCCCCGCAATCATCAACGTCATCGATTACTCTACGTCCTGGATGGGCCCTCTCATCCAGCACCTAACTACTGGGGAATTGCTCGCGGATAGGGCTGCCGCCAGGAAACTTCAGTACCAGGCTCCCAGATACATCATGATGGATGACAAACTCTATCGCAGGAGGTTGTACATGCCCTATCTTCGATGTGTATCCAAGACAGAAATGAGTGCAATCATGCATGAAGTGCAAGAATGTTTTTGCAGAGATCACATAGCTGGACTCAGCTTGTCCAAGAAAATCCTAAGGCAAGGATATTTCTGGCCAACGATGAAGAAGGATTGTGTTGATTACATTCGCAAATGTGAACATTGCCAAAGGTAAGCGAAGATCCCACGAGCCCCTCCAACGGAAATAACCCTGATGACCAATCCTTGGCCTTTCGCAGTGTGGGGAATCAATTTAGTAGGATCGCTCCCAACAAGGAGGGGTGGAGTAAAATATTGTTGGGGGTTTTATGCCCTAATTAAAATCCAAATTATTTTTAATCTCATTTTATTATCAATAAAAGAATAAAAATCAGTTTTTGACTTGGTCAATCACTTTGCTCACATGTTTTATTTTCATGATTATTTGTTTAATATAAAATTCTATTAAATCCCGAGCATATAGCTAATCTTATTTATAGTGACGTAATCACAGTGGAATATAAGTATGATTATATGTTCAAAAATAAGTTAGTCCTAAGATTAGTCAGTGCATAGGATTTACACTGATTTGCCAATCTACGATATGATCTACTTACACATTACAGTGTTATGTTCTTTCCAAAACATTAGCAAAGTAGATAAGATTGGATGTATTTGTTACATCGGACTGGACCGATATTGACAGTTGATAAGATAAGTAAACATACCATTATTATCTATTCTTGTCATATCATATAGTTGGCCATATGTCAATTCAATCTCAATTCTGAGTGGTTAGTATTCTAACTGATTGTATTATTTGAGTTCTTTGACTTGTTCATTACCAGCTTACCCTACGGACTAGCCCATACTTACATCTTGGGAACTCGGTAGTATAATTGAGTGGGAGTGTTAATCATAGATATGAACATCTATAGCTTCTGATGAAGAAGTGAAACGATGGTTTCCTTTTAGTTTGGTTCAAGGTGTTAAATGATAGAGATCTCATTTCAGTAATTGAATTAGTTTACTGAAATATCATTGTTGACCCAGATTTTGGCCAACTGACATGGAGTCAGAATATGCTTGATGTGAATTGATGCGTTGAGAAGAACGTAATGACAAAAATAATAAGAACACGATATTTTATAGTAGTTCAGCCCCAGGATCTGGTAATAACCTACGTCCACTTAGACTGTTATTGATGTAAGAATCAAAGGAGTGATCAAAGAACTAGGGTTCAATGAGTTTCACCAACCTCTGAAGAACAATACAATATTTCGGATAGAATTACACTAGTATCAAGTAATTCTAAAGCCAAAAAAAGGTCCCTTCCTTGAGCTATCTTTTTCTATTTATAGGCTCCAGGGGGATTACATGAATTTGTTGCCGATATTCTCTCCTAAATAACTGGATATTCAGGAGATTGTGTGAGTTAAATTCGGGATCTACAAAGATCTTTACAGTAATATTACATTTCATGCGGAACCATCGACCAGACTGGTCGCAGGTAAGACTGGGCTGCTTACTGCTTCTAATACGTCTTCTGGTCGATGCACTAGCAGAGTTCCTCCAGGTGTCAGCCACGTGTCCATGGATCACTTGCCACGTCATCAATGCTAATTTTTTTGGATAACAATCACTTACAAGGAACTAAGTGTTTTAAGGATAAAATACAATGAGAGGTAAAATGGTATTTTAGTCACATCTCATTGTAGACCGTCTATAGAGGATTGAGTGACCGTATCTATATTTGTTATAGAGCGTTCTATGAATTCAATAGTGCAATTCCGAGTCTGTAGTGGAGTCACGAGGAATTAATAAGTTAGTAAATTTATTTGTTAGATTAATGATAACTTATTGGAGCTTGATTTCACTGGCCCATGGTCCCCATTGTACCTTGGATAAAATCATCTAGATAGTCTTAATTAATTGATTTAATTATCAATTAGAATTATCAAAGTTGACCAGGTCAATTTTGGATAGTTTCACATAGTTTTGTAATTTTGAGAAGAAAAGATAAATTAGGGCAGATTTATTAATTAAGATAAATTAGTATCTAAATTAATAAATAAGTTTAAATCAAGGTTCAAATTATGAATAATTAATTTGTTAAAGGATTTAAATAATTATTTAATTAATTAAATCAATATAAAATAATATAGGTCTTGATTTTAAGTCCAATGGGCTTATAATCAAATCAGAAATTTCACAGGTCTAAAGCCCATGATAATTTCGACCTAGGGATTCAAATTGGCTATTATTTTATTGATTTTTTAATTAAATTAAATGGTGTAATTGAGTCTATAAAAGGAGTGCTTAGAGAGAAGTCAAGATAGACGACAGATAAGTTTAATCACTAGTGTTCTGATAGTTTTAGATTCTCTCTAAACACAAGTAATTTTCTAAGTCTCTTTGTTATTTTCTCTTCTTCTCTCTGTATCTATCTCATGTGTTGAAAATTTATCACACTAGTCTAGGTGATTCTAAGGATACATTGGAAGACTGTGAAAAAATTAGAAGAACGGTTCAATTTCTTGATAATACTCTGCAACAGAAAGGATCAAGAGTTAGAGAAACTGAAGGAATGACTCTTTCATTCCGTTGCGTATACTATAAGTATTCTTGTCTTTGTTTCTCTTTGAATTCAATTTTAGAAACATGTTCTAGGATATCTCATATTAATTTCTTTAATATTAGATCTACATGAAAATAAATAAATATCATGTATAAGTTTTCCTAACAACTGGTATCAAAGACTTTGGTAATCTTTATTTTCATGCATGAACATGTTAAAAATTGGATTATTTGATGTGTTTGAATAATTGGATGGTTTTTCATGTTTTTATGAAGCATATTGATTTTATGTGATTATTAGCAATTTTTAGGTTATTTTGTTGTGTTTTCTATGCTATTAATTTTTATATATGCTTTGTTTTATGTAAAACATGTTAAAAATTAATTAGAAAATAGTTTTGGTTTGAACAAAATTTGCACTGGCTGCCATGCGCGCGTGCCCAGCTGAGCCAATTTTTTTTTTAAATTAAAGAAAAATAAATTTTGTGGAAATAAATCATTTATAATCAAAGCCAAAAATATCAAATTTGTTTTTGTATTTAAAATTGTTTTTTTTAAATAAGATATTTTTGTTAGTTTAGATTTAAATAATTAGATATTTTCTACAAAGATTCAAATTCAAATTTAAAAATAGACTAACAACTTAATTTTAAATCTTTTAATATATTAAAATATTATAATTGTGATATCAGCTATTTAAGATATTTTCATTTAAATTCTTGATTTTTTTATTAAATCTTTATTTGAAAATATAAATATATTTTTATTCTATAGTTTTTAATATTTAAATTATTTGAAATTTAAATATTGTTAGTTAGATATTTTTTTGGATATTTGAATTTAATTAATTGTTTTGAGATATTTTAGGATTGTTATAACTATTAATATTTTTTAATGGTTAAAATATTAGCTATAGTTGTAACAACACAAGATATTTTTGAAATAGTTAAGATATTGATTTTCAAATTTAAAATTGGTTAAATTTTGAAAAATATCATTGTTTTCAGCCAATTAATAAAATATTTTTTTAATAAATGGGATTTTAATTAACTATGGTTAATTGTTGATAAATTCTATTTAAATTAAATTAATATTTTTTTTCAAATTAACCTAAACAAAGTTGATTGTTGATAAATGAAATTTAAATTAACTATTGTTAATTATTGATATATTTAATTTAAATTGACTTATTTTTGTAAAAATTTAATTAATTTGAATTTTTTTTTGATAAATTCTAGATAATTAATTATGGTATTTTTGCAAATGAAATAAATTGTGGTATTTTTGCATAAATTCATAGAATCGCTCATATAGTAACATGATTAGGCCCATGCAATTATAACATGTCTGCTTGCACTATATGTGGTGTTTTTGCAATTGGGCTTAAATGCATATAGTGGGCCATATGTTTGTTAGATATATGGTATTTTGCCAAATAAAATTTCATAAAATGATAGGTTTTATTTCGGCCCATTAGAAAATGTAAAGTTTAAATTCCTCTCTTCTAGGTGATTCCACTTGTGAAGGTCCATTTGCTTTGCATGACTATAGTGGGCCTAATCAATTAATAACAATTAATAAAATGAATGTTTAAATTCCTGTCTTTTGGACCTTGTATGGAAGATTGGGGGGGGGGGGGTCTTTGTAGTGGGAACGACATACTGAACCCAGCCCTCCTCCATACAAGCCCAATTGTTAAGGCCCATTTACCTGAATTGGACTTAATTGTATAGGTTCATTATATTAGTTAAACCTAAATATTGATTAGCAACAAATTAATTCTAAATTAATTGAATTTGTTTCAATGTGACACTTTAGAATTAATAGGAAATTATAGGAATTTGGTTTTAAAAATTTAATTTGTTTAATTATTTTTGGAAAACCATAGTTATTAATTTTCTAAAAATAAATAATAAAAATACTATTTTTTAATTTTATAATGAGCTTATTTTAAGAATTATATTCGATCTCCACCGTTGGTTTAACATAGTCAATAACTTAATGGGGCATCGAGGCGCTTTGATTCACCCCCCTACGGATGGTGTTCATTAGCCATTTTGACAAGGTTATATTTCGAAAGATAGATAATTATAGGTCAAATTCTAATAGACTCACCCCTACGGTGACTACTAGGACTAAATCTATGATTATCGAAATCGTGGGTCTAGCTCATAAAATAAGAGATTTTGTTTTCTTACTTTGATCGAATGGTAGGTTCTTAATAGTGGTGTCCATTATTAAATGAATTTACAACTCTATTTGACTAGTGGTATTTTTGACTCTCGCTAACCGGGACAAGGATATCATAGATTAGTTAAAAACCTAAAGAAATAGAGATATGATTGTTTTTGGTATTTTTTTCTCATATCTTACATATTTTTGGTATATGTTGTGTTATTTCTTGAAATTTTGTGAATAGAAGTTTTATTGAGCAAAAGTGATTGATTTCTATTTTATTGATAAGTTGTAGTTTTAAGCTAAGTAGTATCTGTGTCTACTCCCATCCTTCTCAACTTTCGATGGAGAAATTCACTGGAGAAAACTTCCTTAATTGGAAGAAGAATATCAACATAGAGTCTATTGGTGACAACTTCGAGTTCTTCATGATTGAGGAATCCTCAGAACGAGCATCGTGTTCGCACGTTAGTGATGGCACCGTCAATGCTCGTGGTGGCACCATAAATGCTTGGATAGCACCGTCTCCGCACATACGTGATGTCACCATGAATGCTCGAATGGCACCGTGTCCGCACGTTCGTGATCAACTCAACTATGGTCTGACGCATCTCATGAACAAGCTTCAGATTTTTGAGCCTATCATGGGTGGAGCTAGTAAAGGAGGGGAAAATAAGACTACTAATGTTGCTATTGATCCAGCTAAGGCTGAAAATAACCAAGCTTCATCTTCGAAAGCTGGAAACAAGAGGAAGAATGGACAAAACAACAACCCCAAGCCTACAAAGGCTGCAAAGACGAGTGCACAACCATATGCACAGACGCCTAAGAGGAAGAACAAGAAAAACAAGAAAGGTAAAGATAAGTGCTTTCACTGCAAAGAGAAGGGGCATTGGAAACGAGATTTCCCTAAGTTTCTAGCAGTGAAAAACAAAGGTAATGATTATAGTTCATTTATCTTGGAAACATGTGTTTTAGAGAATGATAAATCCATTTGGATTATTGATTATGGATCTACTAACCATGTTTGTAATTCTTTACAGCTTCTTGAATCGTGGGATGAAGTGGACGAAGGCGGCTTAAAGCTTAGAGTTTGTAACAACCCAAATTTACTAATAAGGCTTAGGGCCTTGATTAGCGTGTCAGGAGGGCAATAAGTGAATTATTGTTATAATATGAGAATTTATGTGAATATGTAATTAGTGATGCATGTTTAGGTGAATTAAATATGCATGTGGGCCCCGTCTGGCTATTAGGGGCATTGATTGCAATTTTAGCCCATTGAGGGCATAAATGTGATAATTGCGATATATCTGTGTTACACAATCCGAGATAGTCCTAGGGTGCGGTTAGCTAGAAAGTCACAACGGGGTCGAAAATCTGACTCGGGGTGAGTCGAGGGGTATTTCGGGTGTTAGTCATTTTATGGGATTATCGGGTTATGGAAATAAATATTTGGAGATATATTTGAGGTTAGAATGCCTAGGAGGGAATATTGGAGAAATTTACCATTTTCCCTCGGGGACGTTTTTGGTACCCCGGGCCTTGAGGTAACCTCATAGACTTAAGTTAAATAAAACAAATATGGGAAACCCACAGAAAGCTCTAAATCGGCCATGTCCTCTTCTCTATCTCTCTCTTGTCTTCTCTACTTTGGAAGCTAGGGGAAAACCTTGGAGAATTACTCAAAGACTAAGGAAAATTCAGCTGGGATTTTGGGAGCTAGAGGCTTGGAGCTTAGAGAATTGATTTGGGGATTCATTTCTGTCCAAGGTAAGTTTCTTTAACATGTCGAGTTTTGTTGAATTGCAGCTGGTTTTCTGCTAAGATGTTAGAATATTGCATGTGTGTGGGTAAGGAATCATCCATGGGTTTGATGAGGTTTTAAGCTTGAATACCTGTTGTGTTTTTTTGCTGAATCCATATAATAACTTCCGTGTTGAATGTTTGGATTGTTAGGTTAACTTTTGTGGATAATTGGCTTGGTTTTAGAAGAGAAAATGGGAGATTTTTCTGGGTTCGAGGGGTCGGGCCGCGGCACTGTTCTTGCTGAGCCGCAGCCCCTTAGAACTTGGGGCGCCTGGAAATGGAGGTGCGCCGAGGCGCCCTTCAGGAAGGGTCGCGGTGTGTGTGGGCTATTTTGAGGCAGGGCCTCGGGTTGAGCTGAGGGTCGCGGCATGAGTCCCTAGGGTCGCGACACTTGGTGGATTTTTGGGTTTTTAAGAGCTTTTAGGTTTGGGAATTCAATAGCTAAGGCTCGGGATGGATTCTATCACCCGGATTGATAGAATTCAACATTCCGGAGATTAGAATTATGACCCAAAGCTATTTAATGGATTAGAACTTGATGGGTGGAAATTGTTAATGCGTTGTGACTAGGGTTTCGGCGAGGCTCGGACTAGGGAACCATGCTCGGGATATCGGTGCTTGAAAAGCTCGGGACACATGTAAGAAAACTACTGTTCCCATAGAGCTTGTGTTGCAGGGCTCGGCCCTATATGATTTAGTTGCAGGGCTCAGCCCTATATAACTGTGTTGCAGGGCGTGGCCCTTTGATGCATTTATATGTGTTTAAATATCTGTATAGTTATATTATGTGTGTATATAAATGGTGGAACGGCGATGGCCGGGAACGGCGAAGGCCGAGAACGGCAAGGGGCCGGGAGCAGCGTTTAGCACGCGAAGTGCGAGTTGCCAGGGCGAGACTCCAAGGGATACCTGGGATATCCTTATGGTATAGACCACAAACCCAGGGCCTGGTAAAGAGCCTGGGACGGCATGGTCGTACGTGTATAGCCTGATGATGGCTTGATTTTATATTAAGTGTTTGATATGCATATATTATCTGCTTGTAAGGGTTTTCTTGCTGGGCTTCGGCTCACGGGTGCTCTATGGTGCATGTAAAGGCAAGGGGAAAGTCGATCAGCCTTGAGTATGGTGAGCGTGACAAGCAGCACGTACATGTCTGGTCTACCTGGCTACCACGGCCAGGGGTGTTTTTGGGAGATGATTGTACTAAACTTGAATTTTGTTGTTTAGTCAACTCTGGTTACATTTTGAGTTGTACATATTTCTAAACAATGTTTTTGGGATCCCAAATGTTAAACGTTTTATATTTTTTTTTTCAATGAAACATTTATCCTCAAGTTTGTGACTCTGATTACGATTTAATTACACTTTTGTCCTAAAAACCTCGATTAGCTAGTTAATTGCACATTTTAAACTCACTCAGTAACGGCTCTAAGGAAATAAGGCGTTACAGAGTTGGGAACGGAGTGAGCCAAGGTTTATGGTTTCTGGAGAATGACCGAACATGTACGCTCACTGTCAATTGCAAGCTTGACTCAGGGATGGTTGGTAATAATTGAATTGTATGTTTGGCTATGTGCTTAAATGCCCTGTTTGCCTGCTTTTTCCATATAGAGCATGATGAATGATTTAATGTATGCATGATGTCAAGGCATGACCCGTTGTGTGCTATATGTTATATGTGTGTTATGTGGATTATTGCTTATGGTTGACTGATGTGATTGGGAGGTGGTTTTGGATGTTGTTGTCATGCCTGATGAGCGGCGTCATTGATTGTAGGAATATTTGTTGAGATGCCTCATCAATCATCTAGACTCTGCGGTAGCGGGCCATGGATGATAACCAGGGTCAGGACCCTCCACCTGCCCTACAGAATTGGCAGCAGATGTTTGCCGAAATGGAAGCAAGACTGCAGCGTACAGAAGAAGAACTTCGATAGTTGAGGCAATAGGCCCCTTCATAGGTCATAGGGTTGCCAATTCAGTAGGTTATGGCGCCAGCGCCAGTCCAACCTGTTGTGGAGAACAAGTGGGAACCTCTATATGAGAAGTTCAGAAAGCAGCATCCTCCCACCTTTGAGGGTGGACCAGACCCACTGCGGGCAGAGCGGTGGATGAATATGATTTCCTCTATTCTCGACTTTATGAGGGTTGAGGGGAACGAGAGGGTAGCTTGTGCAAGCTACATGTTCAAAGAGGATGCCCGCATCTGGTGGGATGTAGTAGTTCAAAGGAGAAATGTGACAGTTATGACTTGGAAAGAGTTCAGGAACATTTTCAACGAGAGTATTATAGCGTTGCAGTCCGAGCTGCGAAAGTTGATGAGTTTATCAACCTGACCCAGAATCGGATGACCGTGACAGAGTATGCTCTGAAATTTGACCGATTGGCGAAGTTTGCGCCAGATTTAGTGCCAATAGATGCAGCAAGAAAAGACAAGTTCATACGGGGATTTAATGTTATGATCGCCCATGATGTGAAGATCACCTTGGATCCAAAGACTACTACCTACGCTCAGGTTGTAAACAAGGCCCTTACAGCTGAGGGGGTCGAGGACCAGATTTGGAGAGAGAGCGCTGTCAGGCGCGATGCCAGGAGGACAATGCCTCATTTTATTGGATCCAGTCGAGGTAGTGGCTCCAGCGAGCAGAAGAGGAAGGCCCCAGATTCTGTTGTTCCTCCCAGTTCAGATAGTTGGGCACGGGGGGTTTTAGTGGCCGTTAGGGTGGAAGTGACAACTGGAGGAGTTTCCCAGTGTGTCCTTGGTGCAGACGATGACATCAGGGTGAGTGCAGAATTAGAGCCTGCTTTTTCTGTGGGAGTGCCAATCATCTGAAGAAGGAATGCCCATAAGCCAGGAAGGAGAAGCCAAAGCAGGGCGACAGTCTCGCTCCTGCCAGGGTTTTTACTTTGACTTAGACTGAGGCGGAGGCTAGCCCCTCGGTTGTGATAGGTCAGATCTCTAGTGCTGGTTCTTCTTATACTGCATTGTTTGATTTGGGAGCTACTCATTTGTTTGTGTCTGCTAAGGTGATAGATCAGCTGTGTAGACCTAGTGTTCTGTATGCTAGGGTTTTCAGACTTTGTTGTCGACTGGGGAACTGGTAGTCTCTAGGAGGTGGATTAGAGCTTTACCAGTAGAGGTGGATGGTAGGGAATTGTTTTCTGATCTGATTGAACTTGCGATGGATGACTTCGATGTAATCCTAGGAATGGATTGACTATCAAAGTATGGGGTGACAATTGACTGCAAGCGCAAGATGGTGACTTTTGAACCAGAAAGGGAGGTGCCCTTTGTATTTGTGGGAACAACTAGTGGACCGCGGGTACCTATGATTTCAGCATTGAAGGCTAGAGACCTGATGCAGGAAGGTTGCATAGGATTCCAAGTGAGTGTTGTGGATATCTCTAAGGTTGTGTCGGTTGGACCGGGGGAGACCAGGCTGGTATGCGAGTTTCCATATTTATTTCCAGCAGATCTGCCAGGGTTGCCGCCGCAACGGGAGATTGATTTTGTTATAGAGTTAGTACCAGGAGCGGAGCCATTATCTAGGACACCTTACAGAATGGCTCCGGTAGAGTTGAAGGAGTTGAAGATTCAGTTGCAGGAGTTACTGGATTTAGGGTTCATCAGACCAAGTTTCTCGCCGTGGGGTGCTCCAGTGTTGTTTGTTAAGAAGAAGGATGGATCTCTTAGGATGTGTATTGACTACAGGGAGCTGAACAAGTTGACCATTAAGAATAAGTATCCACTGCCTAGGATTGATGATTTGTTTGACCAGCTGCAGGGAAAGACAGTGTTTTCTAAGATAGATCTCCGATCGGGTTACCATCAGTTAAGGATCAAAGAGGAGGACATACCGAAGACCACTTTCCGCACGAGGTATGGACACTATGAATTCCTGGTTATGTCCTTTGGATTAACCAATGCCTCAGCAGCTTTTATGGACATGATGAACAGGGTCTTCAAGGATTATTTAGATAAGTTCGTAATTGTGTTCATCGACGACATTCTGGTGTACTCTCAGTCGGAGACAGAGCATGAGCAGCATCTACGTTTGGTATGGCAGTGGTTAAGAGAGCATAGGTTATATGCTAAGTTCAGCAAGTGCGAATTTTGGTTACCACAAGTTACATTTCTGGGTCATATCGTCAGTAAGGAGGGGATTCTGGTCGACCCAAGTAAAATCGAGGCAGTGGAGACTGGCCTAGACCGAGCAGTGTTCCTGAAGTGAGGAGTTTTCTAGGTTTGGCAGGGTATTATTGGCGGTTTGTTGAAGGGTTCTCCAGGATAGCTACGCCATTAACAGAACTGACAAAGAAGAAGATGAAGTATGTTTGGACAGACAGATGTGAGAATAGTTTTAAAGAGTTGAAGTAGCGACTGATCACCGCGCCAGTGTTGAGTCTGCCGACGGACAATGAGAAGTTCATGGTTTATTGTGACACTTCCAGACAGGGTTTAGGGTGTGTGTTGATGCATGCTGGGAAGGTGATAGCCTACGCATCAAGATAGTTAAAGGAGTATGAGCAGAGATATCCCACGCATGACCTAGAATTGGCAGCGGTGGTATTCGAACTTAAGATTTGGAGACATTATCTATATGGTGAGAAGTGCGAGATATACACCAACCATAAAGAGTTTAAAGTACTTCTTTACTCATAAGGATTTGAATATGCGCCAGAGACGGTGGTTGGAGTTGATCAAGGATTACGATTGTGATATCCTATACCATCCTGGGAAGGCTAATGTATTTGCTGATGCATTAAGCCGGAAGGGCCCAGGACAGTTGTTCAGTTCAAGACAGATATCCGATAAGCTAGTGGAGGAGATGACTAGAGCAGGTATAGAGTTGGTGGTTGGTCGGTTAGCCAACATCACTCTTCATTCTACGCTCCTTGAGAGGATCAAGGAGGCATAGGGGAAAGATTCCCAGTTGAGGGGTTACAGAGAGAACATCTTAGTCGAAGCGGCTAAGGACTTTTCTATCTCGGAGATGGGATTACTGAAGTATAAGGGTCAGAACTGTGTTCCAATGGATTCAGATATCCAGTGAGAGATTTTAGATGAACTGCATACAACTCCCTAGTCCTTACATCCGGTTACGACGAAGATGTACCGAGATCTGAGAGCTTTGTATTGGTGGTCAGGCATGAAGAGGGATGTGGTGGATTATGTGGCCAAGTGCTTAACTTGTCAGTAGGTTAAGGCTGAACATCAGAGGCCAGCAGGGTTGCTGCGGCCTCTAGGGATTCCGGAGTGGAAGTGGGAAGATGTCTCCATGGGCTTCGTGGTTGGGTTGCCGAAGACCGTGGGACAACATGATTCAGTGTGGGTGATTGTGGATAGGTACACCAAGTCCGCCCACATTTTACCAGTCGGGACGACTTATACTGTGGAGCAGTATGCTGAGCTATATGCGAAGGAGATTGTTCAACTGCATGGGGCTCCGAGGTCGATAGTATCTGACAGGGACCCCACCTTCACTTCCAAGTTCTGGGAAAGCCTACAGAAGGCTATGGGCATGCAGTTACATTTTAGCACCGCTTATCATCCTCAGACAGATGGTCAGACTGAGAGGACGATTCATATATTGGAGGACATGCTACGAGCATGTGTGCTAGACTTTGGGAGATCTTGGAGTAAGTATCTTCCTTTGATTGAATTCTCGTACAACAACAGTTATCAGGCGACTATCGGAGTGGCTCCGTATGAGATGCTTTATGGGCGGAAGTGCATATCACCTATCCATTGAGATGAGACAGGTGAGAGGAGGTATTTAGGCCCTGAAATGGTTCAGAGGACCAATGAGGTGGTTGAGAAGATTAGAGCTCGAATGCTCGCCTCCCAGAGTCGCCAGAAGAGTTATTCAGACCTGAAACGCAGGAACGTGGAATTTTCAGGTTGGTGACCATGTGTTCCTTAGGGTTTCACCTTTGAGGGGAGTGAAACGATTTGGTGTTCGGGGCAAGTTGAGCCCTAGATTTGTGGGCCCCTTTGAGATTCTTGAGCGGGTTGGAGAGATAGCTTACAGGTTGGTGATGCCTCCAGCCTTATCAAGTGTTCATGACGTGTTTCACGTGTCCATGCTCCAGAAGTATGTGTCTGATTCGACATATGTCCTGAGTTATGAAAATTTGGAGCTGGAACAGGATTTTTCTTATGAGGAGAAACCCGTGGAAGGACAAAGTCTTGCGGAGCAAGACCATCGCCCTGGTGAAAGTGTTGTGTAGGAACAGCAAAGTCGAGGAGGCGACATGGGAATTAGAATCAGAGATACGAGAGCGATATCCCGAGTTATTCAGGTAATTTCGAGGAAGAATTTTCTGTAAGGAGGGGATAGTTGTAACGACCCAAATTTGCTAATAAGGCTTAGGGCCTTGATTAGCGTGCCAGGAGGGCAATAAGTGAATTATTGTTATAATATGAGAATTTATGTGAATATGTAATTAGTGATGCATGTTTAGGTGAATTAAATATGCATGTGGGCCCCGTCTGGCTATTAGGGGCATGATTGCAATTTTAGCCCATTGAGGGCATAAATGTGATAATTGTGATATATCTGTGTTGCATGATCCGAGACAGTCCTAGGGAGCGGTTAGCTAGAAAGTCACAACGGGGTCGAAAATCTGACTCGGGGCGACTCGAGGGGTATTTCGGGTGTTAGTCATTTTATGGGATTATCGGGTTACAGAAATAAATATTTAGAGATATATTTGAGGTTAGAATGCCTAGGAGGGAATATTGGGGAAATTTACCATTTTGCCCTCGGGGACGTTTTTGGTACCCCGAGCCTTGAGGTAACCTCATAGACTTAAGTTAAATAAAACAAATATGGGAAACCCACAGAAAGCTCTAAACCGACCCTGTCCTCTTCTCTATTTCTCTCTTGTCTTCTCTTCTTTGGAAGCTAGGGGAAAACCTTGGAGAATTACTCAAAGACTAAGGAAAATTCAGTTGGGATTTTGGGAGCTAGAGGCTTGGAGCTTAGAGAATTGATTTGGGGATTCATTTCTGTCCAAGGTAAGTTTCTTTAACATGTCGAGTTGTGTTGAATTGCAGCTGGTTTTTTGCTAAGATGTTAGAATATTGCATGTGTGTGGGTAAGGAATCATCCATGGGTTTGATGAGGTTTTAAGCTTGAATACCTGTTGTGTTTTGTTGCTGAATCCATAGAATAACTTCTGTGTTGAATGTTTGGATTGTTAGGTTAACTTTTTTGGATAATTGGCTTGGTTTTAGAAGAGAAAATGGGAGATTTTTCTGGGTTCGAGGGGTCAGGCCGCGATGCTTTTCTTGCTGAGTCGTGGCCCCAACTTGGGGCACCTGGAAATGGAGGCGCGCCGCGGCGCTCTTCAAAAAGGACCGCGGCGCGTGTGGGCTATTTTGAGGCAGGGCCTCGGGTTGAGTTGGGGGCCGCGGCATGAGTCCCCAGGGCCGCAACGCTTGGTGCATTTTTGGGTTTTTAAGAGCTTTTAGGTTCGGGAATTCAATAGCTAAGGCTCGGTATGGATTCTATCACTCGGATTGATAGAATTCAACGTTCCGGAGATTAGAATTATGACCCAAAGCTATTTAATGGATTAGAACTTGATGGGTGGAAATTTTTAATGCGTTGTGACTAGGGTTTCGGCGAGGCTCGGACTAGGGAACCGTGCTCGGGACATCGGTGCTTGGAAAGCTCGGGACACAGGTAAGAAAACCATTGTTCCCATAGAGCTTGTGTTGCAGGGCTCGACCCTATATGATTTAGTTGCAAGGCTCGGCCCTATATAACGGTGTTGCAAGGCGTGGCCCTTTGATTGCATTTATATGTGTTTGAATATCTATTTAGTTATATTATGTGTGTATATAAATGGTGGAATGGCGATGGCCAGGAACGGCGAAGGCCGAGAACGGCAAGGGGCCGGGAGCAGCGTTTAGCACGCGGAGTGCGAGTTGCCAAGGCGATACCCCAAGGGATACCTAGGATATCCTTACGGTATAGACCACGAACCCAGGGCCTGGTAAAGCGCCTGGGACGGCATGGCCGTACGTGTATAGCCTGATGATGGCTTGATTTTATATTAAGTGTTTGATATGCATATATTATCTGCTTGTGAGGGTTTTCTTGCTGGGCTTCGGCTCACGGGTGCTCTATGGTGCAGGTAAAGGCAAGGGGAAAGTCAATCAACCTTGAGTATGGTGAGCATGACGAGTGGCGCGTACATGTCTGGTCTGCCTGGCTGCCACGACCAGTGGTGTTTTTGGGAGATGATTGTACTAAACTTTAATTTTGTTGTTTAGTCGACTCTGGTTACATTTTGAGTTGTACATATTTCTAAACAATGTTTTTGGGATCCCAAATGTTAAACGTTTTATATATATTTTTTCAATGAAAGATTTATCCTCAAGTTTGTGACTCTAATTACGATTTAATTACACTTTTGTCCTAAAAACCTCGATTAGCGAGTTAATTGCACATTTTAAACTCACTCAGTAACGGCTCTGAGGCAGTAAGGCGTTACAGAGTTGGAAACAGAGCGTTCGTTAAGGTCCAAGCAAGAGGAATAGCTCGTCTGAAGTTCAGAAATAAATACTTAATTTTAAAAGATGTATTTTTTATTCCGGATTTTAGTAGAAATTTAATTTCAGTTTCCATGTTGCAATTAGAACAATTTGTTATGAGTTTCACAAGTTCTAATATATATATATTTCTTCCAATGGATCACAATTGTGTATTGCATGTTTGGAAAATGGGATTTATATTCTGCGACCTAACAAACCCCTCGCTCTTAACAATGATTTATTCAAAGCAGTTAAACCTAGGACCAATAAACGTCAAAAGACCGATAATGATAATATGACGTATTTTTGGCACTTGAGACTAGGTCACGTTGGCTATGATAGGATTCAAAGACTTACAAAGGACGGACCTTTGAGGGAAATCACCTTAGGTGAATTACCTGTCTGTGAATCTTTTCTAGAAGGCAAACTAACCAAGCGTCCATTCTCTGCAAAGGGTGATAGGGCCAAAGAGCTAATTGGACTTGTTCATTCAGATGTTTGTGGACCTTTGAATGTACAAGCCAGGGGTGGTTTTGAGTATTTCATCACTTTCATTGACGATTACTCTAGATACTCATGTCTTTACCTAATGCATAGGAAATCAGAAACATTTTCAAAGTTTCAGGAATTCTTAGCAATGGCTCAGAACCAATTAGGTAAAACATTAAAGATCTTGCAATCTGATAGGGGTGGAGAATATTTGGATATTCAGTTCCAAGATCATTTAACTGAACTTGGGATTTTATCACAACTTACTGCCCCAGGTACTCCACAACAAAATGGTGTAGCGGAACGCTGGAACATAAATTTATTGGAAATGCTTAGATGCATGCTTAGTTACTCAACTCTACCAACTTCGTTCTGGGGGGATGCAATTGAAATCGCGAATGACATTCTCAATGGCGTGCCATCTAAATCAATCCCCAAAACACCTTTAGCACGTTGGAATGGTCGTGACCCTAGTTTATGCCATTATAGAATCTGGGGGTGTCCCACTCACGTCTTGAGGAAAAAAGAGGGAAAGCTAGAACCACAAACTGAATTTTGCATGTTTGTTGGCTATCCTAAAGGTACTCGGGGTGGACTTTTCTATAGTCATTCAGAAAAGAATGTGTTTACTTCTACAAATGCTACTTTTCTGGAAGATGACTATGTCCAAAACTTCAAACCACGCGACAAAGTAGTTTTAGAGGAGATGGTTAAAGAATTGACTCCAGCCAATGCTCCACTGTCATCAACGTGAGTTGAAGATGAAATTCCCACTCTTCATGTCCAATCGATGCAAGTCGATTTAAATGAAAAAAGTACCACTGTTCCTAAGCAAACAGTCACGAAACCTCATTGTAGTAGGAGGGTTTCTAGGAACCCAGTTCGCTATGGTTTGGATGGTGAAACCAATATGGTCGTTGGTGACACTAGTGATGATGATCCGTTGTCTTTCAAACAGGCAATGGCAAGCCCTGAAAAGGAACTATGGCTCGAAGCCATGAAACAGGAAATGGAGTCCATGTACTCAAATTACGTCTGGGATCTTGTGGAAGCACCTAGTGACTTTAGGGCCATTGGGTGCAAGTGGATCTATAAGAAGAAACGAGGTGTTGATTGAAATATCAAGACTTATAAAGCTCGATTAGTGGCAAAAGGTTATACCCAGAGAGAAGGCGTGGACTATGAGGAAACTTTTAGTCCGGTAGCCATGCTCAAATCCATTTGCATTCTCCTATCTATAGCAGCCGCTCTCGACTATGAGATTTGGAAAATGGACGTCAAGACAACTTTTCTTAATGGAAAGCTTGACGAAGTCATTTATATGGATCAGCCAGAAGGATTTAAAGTAGCTGGACAAGAAGGAAAATTTTGCAAGTTGAATAGGTCCATCTATGGACTTAAGCAAGCTTCTCGTTCCTAGAATCTTAGGTTTGATGAAATAATCAAAACCTATGGCTTTGAACAAAATATTGATGAGCCCTGTGTTTACCAACTGAAGGCAAATCAAATAGTGGTATTCTTGGTTCTTTATGTAGATGATATCTTACTCATTGGAACAATGTTAAGAAATTATCAGATGTGAAGAATTGGCTGAGCACTCAATTCTAAATGAAGGATTTGGGTGAAGCAAGTTATGTTCTAGGTATCCAGATCATCAGGGATAGAAAGGATAAACTCTTAGCTCTTTCTCAAGCAGCTTACATAGATAAAGTGCTTGAACGTTTCTCAATGACAAATTCCAAGAAAGGACATTTACCGTCCCGCCATGGAATTCATCTTTCAATGAAGCAGTCTCCCCAGAATCCTGAAGAGGAAGATGCAATGAGGAAAGTTCCTTACGCATCTGCAGTTGGAAGTCTTATGTATGACATGTTGTGTACTAGACCAGATATCTGCTATGAAGTGGGAGTAATGTATCAGTCAAACCCAGGACCAGAACATTGGATAATTGTTAAGCATATCCTGAAGTATTTGAGATGGACTAGGGATTATATGTTAGTCTACAAGGGTGGTGTTTTGAACCATGTAGGCTACACCGATTCAAATTTTCAGACCGATGTCGATGATAGGAAGTCTACTTCTGGAATGGTGTTTACTCTTGGGGGTGGAGCTGTGATTTAGAGAAGCGTAAAGTAGTCTGCAGTCTCAGATTCCACCATGGAGGCTGAGTACATAGCCACGTCAGAATTAGCTAAGGAAATAGTATGGCTAAAAAAGTTCTATTCGGATCATGGTGTTATTCCAACACATGTATAAACTGCTTGTGTTGTTTTGTGACAATACAAGAGCGATAGCCAACTCAAAAGAACCTCGAAGTCACAAGAGGAGTAAGCATATAGAAAGGAAGTGTCACATTATTCGAGAATATGTGGCCAGGGGAGATGTGAAGGTTATGAAGATTGCAACTGAAGACAATCTTGCAGATCTGTTTACAAAGACACTACTAGAAGCTACATTTGATAAGCATATCAAGGAAATGGGATTAGTAGAATTAAGGCATTAGTTTCAATTAGTGCAAGTGGGAGTTTGTTGGGGTTTTATGCCCTAATTAAAACTCAAATTCTTTATAATCTCATTTTATTATCAATAAAAGAATAGAAATCATTTTTTGACTTGGTCAATCACTTTGCTCACATATTTTATTTTCATGATTATTGATTTAATATAAATTTCTATTAAATCCCGAGCATATAGCTAATCTTATTTATAGTGACGTAATCACAGTGGAATATAAGTATGATTATATGTTCAAAAATAAGTTAGTCCTAAGATTAGTCAGTGCACAGGATTTACACTGATTTGCCAATCTACGATATGATCTACTTACACATTACAGTGTTATGTTCTTTCCAAAACATTAGCAAAGTAGATAAGATTGGATGTATTTGTTACATCGGACTGGACCGATATTGACAGTTGATAAGATAAGTAAACATACCGTTATTATCTATTCTTGTCATATCATATAGTTGGCCATAGGTCAATTCAATCTCAATTCTGAGTGGTTAGTATTCTAACTGATTGTATTATTTGAGTTCTTTGACTTGTTCGTTACCAGCTTACCCTATGGACTAGCCCATACTTACATCTTGGGAACTCGTTAGTATAATTGAGTGGGATTGTTAATCATAGATATGAACATCTATAGCTTCTGATGAAGAAGTGAAACGATGGTTTCCTTTTAGTTTGATTCAAGGTGTTAAATGATAGAGATCTCATTTGAGTAATTGAATTAGTTTACTGAAATATCATTTACAAGGAACTAAGTGTTTTAAGGATAAAATACAATGAGGGGTAAAACGGTATTTTAGTCCCATCTCATTGCAGACCATCTATAGAGGATTGAGTGACAATTATGGTTGTAACGATGGATAATTAATAGCGTATCTATATTTGTTATACATCATTCTATGAATTCAAGAGTGCAATTCCGAGTCTATAGTGGAGTCACACGGAATTAATAAGTTAGTAAATTTATTTGTTAGATTTATGATAACTTATTGGAGCTTGAATTCATAGGCCCATGGTCCTCATTGCACCTTGGATAAAATCATCTAGATAGTTTCAATTAATTGATTTAATTATTAATTAGAATTATCAAAGTTGACCAGGTCAATTTTGGATAGTTTCACAGAGTTGTTTAATTTTGAGAAGAAAGGATAAATTAGGGCAGATTTATTAATTAAGATAAATTGGTATCTAAATTAATAAATAAGTTTAAATCAAGGTTCAAATTATAAATAATTAATTTGATAAAGGATTTAATTAATTAAATCAATAAAAAATAATATAGGCCTTGATTTTAAGTCCAATGGGCTTATAATCAAATATGAAATTTCACAGGCCTAAAGCCTATGATAATTTCGACCTAGGGCTTCAAATTGGCTATTATTTTATTGATTTTTTAATTAAATTAAATGGCCTAATTGAGTCTATAAAATGAGTGCTTAGAGAGAAATCAAGATGGACGACAAATAAGTTTAATCACTGGTTTTCTGATAGTTTTAGATTCTCTCTAAACACGAGTCATTTTCTAAGCCTCTTTGTTATTTTCTCTTCTTCTCTCTGTATCTATCTCATGTGTTGAAAATTTCCCACAATAGTCTAGGTGATTCTAAGGATTGGAAGACTATGAAGAAATTAGAAGAACGGTTCAGTTTCTTGATAATACTCTGCGACAGAAAGGATACAAGAGTTGGAGAGACTGAAGGAAAGACTCTTTCATTCCGCTATGTATACTGTAAGTATTCTTGTCTTTGTTTCTCTTTGAATTCAATTTTAGAAACATGTTCTAGGTTATCTCATATTAATTTGTTTAATATTAGATCTACATGAAAATAAATAAAGATTCTGTATAAGTTTTCCTAACAAATACGCCATTGTAGCCGTCGACTATTACACCAAATGGGTCGAAATGGAACCAATGAGCACCATCACCTCCAAAAAGGCCCTGGACTTCATCATCAACAACATTGTGTGTCGATACGGCCTCCCTCACAAAATCGTGTCCGACAACAGGAAGCAATTTGATAGCGTCCACTTCATCGACTTCTGTAAAAGACATGGCATCATCAAAAACTTCTCCGCAATCGCAAGGCCTTAATCGAATGGGAAAATAGAGGTCGAGAACAAGATTTTGAAGGGAACACTAAAAGAAAAAAATCCAAGTCTGCAAGAGCAAGTGGCCGGAAGAGTTGCCCCGAATACTATGGGCCTACCAGACCACAGAAAGAACGTTGACCGGACATACTCCCTATTTGATGGTATATGGATGTGAAGCGGTCATCCCAGTAGAAATGGCAATCTCGTCTCATAGACGAGACTCATAAGATCCCGTCCGGAACCACACCTTAGTCTAAGAATCCCTAGATCTCATCGAAGAGATCCGGGAGGAATCACAGGTGCATCTGAAGATGTATCAGGGTAAAATCACCAGGCACTTTCACTCTAAAGTTAAAAGCCGGAGGTTCGAAATCGGCAATCTAATCCTTAGAAGAGTCTTCCCTGCAACTCAAGATCCAGGAGTGGGGGTTCTAGGACCAAACTGGGAAGGACCCTATGAAATCCAAAACAAAATATGTCTGGGAACGTATCGCTTAAGGCGACTAGATGGAACGGAGGTCCCAAGGGCCTGGAACGTAGAACACCTTCACCGGTAATATTAGTAGTCGGGAGGATCTAATTTTGTTTCTTTTTAACATTTTTTATTTCTAGCAATGTATGCCCCAAGGTGATTTCTTTTTTAATGGAAATGGTGTATACAAAACACCATAAGAAATGTTGTAAGGAAACAAAAAGTCTGCGTCCGTCTTCAATTTTTACACAAACAAGTGACCTAAGACTACTCTTTGGTCACTTGGCGGGGGGGGGGGTAAGGTAATCTATACATATCCAAGATTTAAAAAAAAAGAGGATGCAAAGCTCGGGGCTTAGTCCGAATTCAGATTCGTATAGACATGGTTCAAAACCTAATAGGATGCAAGGCTAAAAGCCTAGTCCTAACCTGGACCCACATCGTCCGGGGGCTTCAAACCTAAAAGGATGCAAGGCTCAAAGCCCAGTCCTAACCTGGACCTACATCATCCAGGGGGTTCAAAACCTAAAAGGATAGAAGGCTCAAAGCCCAATCCTAACTCGGACCGGTATGGTCTGCGGGTTTGAAACCCAACTCCTAAAAATTGGTCCAGACCTAACATGGTCTCGGATAACCAAATCCCTATTCATGTTTTCCTTCAAATGGCCTAGAACCATTGAAACATGAATCTTAGGTTGAAATTGGTTAAAGTTAGTCTTATAAATAGCCTAGGCCGTTGGAACCTGAACCTTAGGATCGAAATAAGCTAATCAACTAATCTATGATGGTCCAGACCATTGGAACATGAACACCAGAGTTAGGACAAATAAATCAGACGGCAGTTATTAACTCCTTAACGGTCTAGGCCATTGGAACCTGAACATCAGGTTTGGAACGAGTTAATTAATTAAGTCATTTCTGAAACAAATCTCTAATGGTCCAAGTCGTTGGAGCTTGAACCATAGAGTCGGGGTAAATTAATTAAGTTATACTGATAAGTCCAAAATGGTCCAGGCCGTCAAGACCCGAACGTGGGTCTCAGGACAGGTTAAATACCTTCTACAATATTTCCCTAGTGGTCCTCGTCATTGGAACCAAGACCCAATATTCAACTTGGATTCATGCAGAGTAGCAAAACACTTGGTGAATTTTGAAAAATAAATAAATAAACAAATATAAAATGGAAATCATTATGTAAAGAAGAATCAATATATAAATACGGATGATAAAAATTGTCTTGGACGCATCTGCGTCCATAAAAGTAATATAACTACAAAAAACAGAAAGGAAGCCCTAACTAAAATACAAAGGCTCAGACCTAGGCTTCATTCTGATCTGGGATATCCAGTGTATTCTTGCCCTGCTCACCCCGGGCTAGGAGCGATGCATCAGCTTTCTCCTTGGCTTCGAATTCATCCCTCTTTGCAACCGGATCTGGATAGAGGAGGAGATTCATGTTCTTGTCTTGGAGCCAGGCCATGTAAGTGGCCTCATCAAAAGTGGTTGCCAACATCTCGTCAGCCTGCTCCTTCTCTTGGCGAGCCTCCTTGCTCCACTTCATCTTCAGCTGAACTTTGCCCTCCAAAGCTTGGTTCCAAGACTCAAGGTTTGCCACCTTCTCCCGCTCTTGGCGAAGTTGGACCTCAACCACCTCCAAAAGGGCTTTGATCGAAACCTTCGAGCCACGAACACGATGTAGCTGCACCTCCAGGTTGTCCACCGACTTCTTATGTTTGTCGTCCTTCCTGGACAAAGCTTCCTCGTGCTGAGACCGAACCCGGGCAGCTTCCTCACACTCAGCCTCAAGCTGAGCAACCTCATTGGAAAGGGCTTCCCTAACAGCTTCCTGTTCGTTAACGACCCCCTCCAACTCCATCTGGGTCGTCTCTAGCTTCACAGCCATCTCGGCCACCAAATCTGAATTCCTATGGGCCAGCAAGGCATCCTAAAACAAATCAAAGTTAGAAAATTTACGAGGAATGATGATGGTAAAATAAAAGATTAGATGGGCATATGGCTTACTATGGAAGCCTGATGACGAATGGGTTAGGAGGTGAGAAGGCCATCCTGGCTGGCCAAGGTGGCATATCGCTTAAGTTGAAGGGTGGACATGGTAGCCCCCACTTGGGCCAACAAATCTGCAGCAAGAGAAGTCGTATCCTGTCCCAACTTAGGTCGGAATTGGATCTCGGCTACAAGTCGGTCCACGATCTGTTGGGGAGCATTGAAGGCCTCCGGACAATTGGTGAACTCCACCCTCCACCGGATGATCAGGGCTCGGATCACCTCGTCCTGTTTGTCCTGTCCTTCGTCCTAAGCCTGAGACACCATTTTCATCCTTTCCTCCTGAAGGACCAGGTCCTCTTCCTCGGGAAGGACTAGGTTAACAGGAAGCCCCGGAGCCTTCGGGACCTCCTGCGTAACAACAAGGCTTTCCCCGGAGGAATGCTCCTTAGCCAGGGCTGGATCTTTGGTCCTAGATCTCTTAGCCCGCTTCGAGGGCTTCGCAGCGACCGAGTCTGCTTTCCTCTTGTTAGTTCCTCCTCCTTCAGAAGGCTCCTACTCCAAGTTAATGAGCTGGAGAGGAGAAGGTTGGGGCAAGATCATTTTGGCGTGTGCCACCAGGAGGGAACTTGTAGCTGGATCCCTCTCAGAAGCTTCCTGGACTGGCTCTAAATCCCCGAGGATTAGCTCCATAATTTTCTTTTTGGCTGGGCCCTTGGCGGCCCTCTTCGCCGAAGCCTTGGCTGCGGGCGCCTGGCCTCGATCATTTCCTTCATCTTGGCCACAAGGTTTGACATCTCTGAATCTCCTGAGATAGACAGAAAAAGGAAACTAATCAGTAAAATACATGAATGGGGATAAAAGTAAAAAATAAGAGAAATATTCAAGTCTAAAGTCCTCTGGGACGAACCCTTATCTAAAGAACAGGCACGACTCAACTCCCCTAGGGCGAAAGAGTGAATTCGGTCCCCCATGTCATCCGGGTCCAAAAAGCTACCATACTATAGGAACCAAGACGAGTGCATGAGGGTCAGTGTGTCTATAACAATTGGGCAAGGAAGCCCCACTTTGTTGACAGTCCTGATCAAATAATCCTGGTATTGTTGCCTATTCCTAACTAAGTTCTCAAAATGAGGAGCATAAGTTAAAATCGGAGGGGATTTACCTTGCCCCAAAATGCTAGCTCTGGGAGCTACAGTGTTAGGCTACCTCCCCTTGAGAAGGGCGTCCAATTCTTCAGATTCGGCCCTCTCCGGGATGAGCCTGCTCTTTCCTCGCCTTCTTTGTGCTTGCCTTGGCTGCGACCTCAACTACCTCGATGTGGATGAGGGCCAGCTCCTCCCTCAGGGCAAGATCCCTCTCACATTGCAACCCCCGGAAGCTAGAGGCATCTATCGACTAGTTCGCGGCAATCATCCCGACCAGTCGAAGGTTCTCCGTAGTTACGAAGCCCCCCACATCCAGCTCCTCGGTGCTAAGAGAGGCATAGAATTTCTTTCGCTCCAGGATCAATTCACTGAGCCGGGTATGCGCATATGGACCTGTGTTCCAAGACTATGAGTGTCCAGTAAACAAAACTAAAGGCTAGGTAAAAAATTCAAGAAGAATAACTTACCCACACGTTATAAGTCCAACACCAAAGTGGGGTTCTTCTCTAAGAGGAACCCAGATGTCATGAACCAGTAATGCCTGACATCAAGGGGGCTTCCATGTGTTGAATGGAGCCGGAGTAACTCTGCGGGCTTTCAGTTTATAAAATATGTCTCGCGTCTTGTCTTTGGAGTTGAGTTGCGGCTCCAGCTTGTAGAAATACAACATTTCCGTGGGAGTGGGCGCCGGGATCTCCTTCAATGCGCAGAATATGCACCATCTCATGAACAATTTGTACGCCTGGGGTAGAAGTTGGAAAGGCACGATCCCCACAAACTTGAGGAACCGCGCGAAGTAGTTGTGGAGCGGGAGAGTAGCTCTCGTGCTGGTATGGCCTATGCTCCAGGCCCCGAACATGCCCACATCAGTATGGGCCTTCTCCTCCTACCGGGCTAGTCGGTTGTAGAAAAATCCCAAAGTCGCCTCTACTCCAAGGGCTTTCTTCAGCTGGTGTAACATCTGGTAATTCCGAAACTCATTCTTCTCCTCGTCCACTTCCCACGTGTTGCCAGTGGGAAGTTTGGACCCTTCCAAGACTACAGGGCTCACTTGGACAATGTCTTCCGCGTATAAATTCACGCCGTGACTCATGATCAGGGACCTGGAAGCAACAAAGAAAACAAGAACCAAGCAGTTAGCACCAAAACCGAAGAAAATTGGTTGAGCTACAAGGGTTCTCCTAAAACTGCTTGGAGAGGTCCTCTCCGGACCTAGTGATAACTCTACAAAATAGAGTTATTTTACCACTTTTTATGTGCTAATTGTTGCTTAATTCTTGAGTTTTTAATTGATTTATTAAGTTTTTAAGTAATTTTTAATTTATTAGGCTTATTGTAGTTCTCTAGATTTTTGTATGTTTTTATAGATATTTTATTATAATATGTTGTAATTTAATTATATGAAATTTGTATTGTTAAGTTAGAAGTTAAAAGTGTAATTCTTTTGAACTTAAAATGCTATATTAAATTAAGTTATAATCAATATTTTCAAATGATTAATATGATTTATTTATATTTGAAAATATTTGATTGTTATTTAATTTATTTTTATCTTGTAGGAATTATGTTGTATTTTTTTGGAAAAAGTAAAGAAATCAAAAGTGGCATTTTCAAGAAAGAAAAGAAGAAAAGTGGTAAATAGCCAATGCCACCAAGGCCCAATTCGGCTGGCCACCTGCCCAGGCCCGCCTGCTACAGCACCCTCTTGAAGTCAGCAGCTTCTCCTTCACGCCTGCCTTCCTCTCCTGCCGCCACCTGTCTCCAACACACATAGCCTCTTGTTGAAATCTCACAGCCATGCACCATCCCAGCACCAAGCTCCCTTCACGTATCACCAAGCCGCCAACTCCCTGCTTCAACATCTTTTTGGGCCTGCCAACCTCTTTGGCCCACCAACCCAATCCTTTGGCTCACCTCACTAACTTCCTTCAGCTCCTTCCAACAACACCAAAAGCCTGCCATTCTCTCCACCTCCAACAGCCACCTTCCCATGCATGCCTCAAATTCTTGAGCCCATCAATGTTCCCTTGTCTCATTTTCTCCAAAAATACCACATTTTTACCTCACTTTCTACACATTTTACCCTAAAACATAATTATTACACCCTATAATTTACCCTTATTTGTCATATTATAATTAATTTAATCAATTTAATTCATTTAAATTGATTATTTTAATTATAATTTTTTGGCTATAAATAAGGGATTTGGTGTCCATTTTAGGGAGGTTACTCTACACAAAGTTTCTACACATTCAAAACCTCTCAATTCTCTTCATCTTCTTCTTCTTTTTATTTTTTTCTATGTATTTTTAGAGGAAAATTTTGGGGGTTTCTCCTCCAAATTTTCCTATTTATGTTTGTAATTTTTAGTTTTTATTTGCTATTCTAGTTATGTGTTTCTAATCTTTTTAAGATTATTAAGGTGATGATGAAACATTTTGTAACTAGATAGTGTTTATTTTGTATGTTGATTTCCCATTTTGTGCAACAAAGTTTATGGAATTTTCTTCTTCAAATATCTTCTTTCATCTTAAATATCATGTATTTTGGATTGTTAGCACATATTTACACTTTGTTCTTCATTAGTGCATAAACATAATATTCTTTGTGTAAGATGTGTCATTAAATTGTACACATCCATGCTTAGAACAAAAATATTATGTTTTGCCTTATAAATAATGTTCATTGATTTATTTGTTATTTCATTAGATTGATTTACACTAAATGCTTTGAAATTATAATTTTGAAAAGTGAAGAAAAATCCTATCTTTTTAGAAATAATTTGTGCTTAAAATTATAAATCTATTTAGAAAATGATAGTTTAATTTATTTTAACTATCACTAAAACTTGGGAATCAATGAACTTATAAATATTATTAAACTTATATTTTGTCGATTCTAATCCTTAATAATCTTATTTTACTATCTTCATTTCTATTATTAATTTATATTATATATATTGTCTTTAATTTCTTTATTATTATCTTCTATTTTATTTTTATTGTTACAAATTCTCATCAATCTTTGGAACTAGGTTAAAATTTATTAATTTTGGTTTAAAATAGTTTTCTTTTCGATTTTAGACAACTCCTTTGGGTTCGATCTCGTGCTTACACGAAAACTATTCTATAAATATGATTCGTGCGCTTGCGAGTTATAAATTTTTAAACATACTCGTTTTTGGTCCATCACCTAGATCTGGGATCAATAGAGATCCCAAGATCTTTAGTCGGGACCTAAAGGTCAAAGGTTTTTCTAACTCACCCAAAACAGTCTTGGGGCGCCCGAATTGATCCGGGACAACTGGAAATAGGAGTTATCACCTAGAAAATCTACGGGTCAGATCTACCACTATCCTACCTAGAACCACCCTACATGGTGGTCACGACCTTAATAGTTCTATGGTCGTAGGAATAACGTTATAATAAAAATGACTAAAAAATGAATAAACAGAAGAAAAAAAATGACCATAAGACTTACTGTGAGGTACTAGATTTGAAATTCGTAAAGTTTCAGGTGACAAAGTTGACAGAATCTAAGCCTTAAATCTGAGAAGATGGTGCAACAATTCATCTGCTGGTTGAACTAGGACAGAGTTGTCTGATGGCTGAGTGGGAAGAGGCCTATTCGAAAATAGATGAGCTCGAAGGTGAATTAATCGCCAGAGAATCTCGTCAGCAAAATGGGACATAAAAGCATTCTTTTCTGCTCTGAGTATATGGAATGTGTAAAGCTTGAAAATGAGCCTATCGAGGTAATTATTGGGCATAAATTCACTATTTGATCCAATGGTTGTAATGCCCCAAATTTCCTAATAAGGTTAAGGACCTTGATTAGGAGGCCGAGAGGGCCATAATTGATTTATTATGCTATTTAATGATAATATGCATGTTTAGGTGTATTAAATATGCATGTGAACCCATTTGTGATTAATTGGGTGATTTTCATATTTTGGCCATTTCGGGAATTTTTGGCATATATGTGAAATGGGCGTGGTGCTTTGTTATTATTTGGTTATGCCAGGGTTACCCAGCACAAGACGATCCTAGGAGGTAAGCTAGTGGGAAAGTCACAACGGGATTTAAGCTTGACTTGGAGTAAGTCAAGAGGTATTTAGAGCATTACCAGGTTATTGGGTAATGGGAATTAATATTTGGTGATAAATTTGGAGTTAGTAAGATCAGGGGGAAATTCTGGAAGTTTTGACTATAATGTCCCCGGGGGTGTTTTCGGGACCCCGAGCATTAGGTTTTATTGGAAGCTACTTAAGCTTGAAGTAACCTTTTAAGAAAATAAAAAGAATGTTATGTACGTTCTCTCTCCCTAAAAGTTCCTTTTTCGTTTCCCGATTGCGTTTTCGAAGGTATCTTGAGTTCTAGGACTCGGATTCAAGCGAGGATCGAGGCATAGCAATCCTAAGTAGAATTAGAAGCTTATTAGACAGAGGATTTAGTTGGAAACAACTCAATTGAAGGTAATTCAAGTTTAAGTTTTAAGTTTTTAAAAGTTTTTAAGCTTGAATTGGACTTTGTGAATCGTTGAGCTTTTAGTTCGTTTGAGCCTCAAGTTTTGGTGGTTTTGGACCATTGGGGAGTTTGGGAACTTTGATTTGATGATTGGGAATGTTTAGACATGTTTTTGGGAGGTTTTAAAAGGTTAAAAACGAAGAAAAATGGCTGCCCCGAAGTTGGGCCACGGCCCTTGCTCGATGAAGCAGGTGCTCAGTTTTGCTCTTGCTAGGCACTGTGGCCCTTGGTGTCGGGCGCCGCGGCGCTTGCCTCTGGTTGTGCTGGGGGCCGCGGCTCAAGGTCCCAGGGCCGTGGCTTAGGCAGGCTTTTGAGCCCGTTTGGGTGTTTTGACCCCGGGAACATGGTTTTAGGCCTCGGGATCATTCCTACTACCCGGATTGGTGAGGATTGATGTCTTGGAGGCTAAGTTTTAGTTCAAGGGTTGGTTTTAGAACTTGAACTCATTGGATCACCATTTGTGGTTGTGACTAGGTTTTCACTAGAGGCTTGGAATCGGGATCGTGCTTGTGGCTCATTTGTTGGTAACCTGTGCTTGGACCGAAGGTAAGAAAACTGCACCCCATGTGTGACATGCATGTCTATTATTGATGCATGTTGGATGTTTAAATGTAAACATTGATAGCATAGTGAATGCTTGGCAATCTTGCCCATTTGCATATGATTATTGTTGAGGCATGCTGGATGATTAAGTGTGATGCATATGATGCACAAGAAACATGTGATTAGGGCATGCCATGAATGATGGATATGAGATTGGTCAGAGCTTGAGTCTCTGTGTTTGTGCATGATCATTATTATGCTCGCAATTGTTAAGTAAGCATGCTGAATGCCTCATCATGGATGTGTGACATATGATATATGTTTGGTAGCAATGCTTACTTGTGTGTGGTACTGATTCATTAGTCAGAATTGGCAAAGGTGTTAGTATCAACTGTGAAGCTGTGACTTATTAGTCAGGTTCGGCAGTGGCACTGGGCACTGGTCACATTGGGCTGACTCACTAGTCAGGACGGCCTTAGCGTGTTCCACGCAAGCCATGTCAATCAGATCATATCGACCTTCTTCATTGAATGACTCAAAGAGCATTAATGCAGGACCGACCTCAAGTTCGATGAATATAAACAAGCGCTTATCTAGCCAAAGGCTAGTCATTTAGAGCCAGGGTTAGCGAGCCCCGTGACTGTTGGGTCACATGGCTATGGGCACTGGCCCTCAGTGACATGCTTGTCAGTCACTCATTTGATAAGAGCCATTGTAGGAAAGCCTGGGTAACGGTGTCGTTACACGGCTATGGGCACTGAGGCCCTAGTGACTTGTTTGTCGGTCACTCAGTATGGTTTAACAGGACCTCAAAGTGATATTCACTCATTTGATAAGAGCTATGAGCTCTGTATGATCATTTTGATCATCATATGCATGACTTTGGGCACTGAGGCCCTAGTGACTTGCTTGTTGGTCACTCAGCATGGTTTATCGGAACCTCAAGTGTTATGACACTCATCTGATTAGGATTGACTTGATGGTCATCCAATCAGAAGGGCAGGATTTCTTATCTGAGCCCCTAGTGACTTGTTTGGCAGTCACTCAGCATGGTTTACCAGAACCTCAAGTGTTGCGACACTCATCTGATTAGGATGGACTTGATAGCCCTCCAATCAGAAGGGCAGGATCTCTTATCCTGGATACCCCAGCATTGTTTGAATTCATTTGCATGCTCGAATGAAGCTATGTTTGCTAGGCATGCCAGATATGATTTGATATCATGATATGACTGTTCATGAGCATATGAGTTTTCTTGCTGGGCTTCGGCTTACAGGTGCTTTGTGGTGCAGGTAAAGGCAAAAGGAAGCTGGACCATCCTTGAGTTGGAGAGCTTAGGTGATGACGTGTACATATGCGGCTGCTCGACCAATACTTGGGCGAGGTTTGAAAGAGGAACTAGGGTTAAACCCTGTTTTGCCGCTTAGAACGGCCTGTTGTAAATATTCTCTTGTAATAGACTCTGAAATTATATTTTTGGGATCCCAATGTATACAGTAAACGTTCTAGTGAAACGTTATATCTTAACCAAAGCTTTTAATCCCTAAACCGCTAATCATACTTAGTGACACGTTTATGGCCAAATGACTCGATTAGCGAGTTTAGCACTGTTTGCAATGTGCACTGTAGCGGTCCCTGGAGTTGGGGCGTTACAATGGTGCACAATGGGGATCCCAAGATTATGCCAATCTGACGGTCCCGACGATGCAAAGGCTTTAATTGGCCTAATTGAACACTAAATCATGGATTCGTCAATCCGCGATCCGCACCTACCTTATCCAACGGTCCATGTTGAAAATCTCAAGGCTATCCCCATCCAATGGTTCCAGATGGTGCAGTAGCATTAAACAACCCACTCGAGTACCCAATAAACTTTTTTCTTACAGACGGGACGTCTCGAGAATTGCACCAACACCCATCAGTCACTTGGAAAATCAAAATATTCTTTCCAGATCTTTAGGGCACGAGTGGCACAGACGCACCATCAACCTGGAGACACGTGTTTGAGACATTGAGAATTTGAAAGAACGAGGATCACCCAAATGCCCCCTAAGTAAATGAATCCGACTTCTGGTAAACAAACCAGGATATTTGAGATTGATCCAGGAGAGTAAGGAAAGTCTCCACCATGCAAACACGGACGAAGACTTGGGGGGTAAATGTTATCCTTGTTTTCCACCCGTAACACGTGGCATGACCCAATGTATCCGCGGGCCCTCTTAAAGAGGTCTGGGCCCATCCTGAGCCCAATGAATGGGGAAGGAAAAAACCCTAATAGCCCAATCATCATCAAGCCCAACAATGTTCGATGGGCATGAGCATAGCAAAGGAACCGGGACTAAGATGCAGACCCGACTCATCTTCCCAGTCCCAACCTACCTATATCCTCTGGGATGCCAACTGAGGTGGCAGACTAACTAGTCGATGGAGATAGAACATATCAAGAATCTAGGGGAGATACTCAGTGTCACGATGTCCATCTTGGCAAATGAACCCCAGTCCTGGTGAACGAACCAGGACTCTGATAAGTGAACCGAGACATTAATAAATGAACCCGGACTAGACTTCCGGATAGGGCAAGCCTAGCTAGCCTGAATGCTGGCCTGTCCCCATGAAATCCAGCAGTTGGTCTCCTCAACTAACCTGCAGAAGAGGGTACACACGGAACGTACACTGTTCCTAGGAGATAGTACTGCCACTACTCTGACACCTAGGATCCCCTTAGAAGCCCACGCGGACCAGTCCGAGCTGGTCACACCTGAGCCGGCCCAATGGGCCTAGATTAACTATATTTTATTATGTAGCATTCTTTGTATTATTACTCCATTAGTGAGCAAATCGTGATTACATCCCTATTGGGCCAGGATTAGTCCATCCCAAGCCCACTGCGCTTGACTGCCTATAGATAGGGACAGTTGTGCATTGTAGTAGGGATCCTAGATTTTTTTTTTCGTAAGCAATTACTCTACTAAAAATTGTAGAAAACCCCATTGTCAAAATCTCTCTAAGCCTAATACAACTGACTCGTGGACTAATGCTCATTAACGCCCCGACCACATAAAATTTTTGAATGTTCATCTTTAATTCTTTCTTTTCAGCTCTTGCTTCTTAATATATTTCTAGTTTCCAAAAAACTCGATAAACACATGTTAAATGAGAAGTCATTTCCCACACAATTGACCTACCATGTCATTTAAAAAATTATTAAAGAGATACTCTAAATTATTTTATAAAGTTTTTTATTTTAAATTATTAATACTATTAAATTAAAATATTGTCTTATTTGTAAAATATAATTATTTTTTTATGTTACAAATAATTGATTAATTTAATTCATTTATTTATATTTCAAAATATTATAATGTAGATTAATAAATATAATTTTTTATATTTATTTCATACACTAATATCTTATATATATATTTATAGTTTAAGTAAATAAATGTATTTTAAAATTCAAATAATGTAAAATAAATAATAATGTGACATGCTAAGTCGGTTCACTTAGCACCGACCTACCATGTCAGCAAGGTAGGACATGGTAGGTCGGTTCACACAGAACTGACCTACCATGACAGCATGACATGTCAATTTTGTAGGAATCAACCTACTATGACATCTCTAATTATGGGAGGTCGGTTCAATGTGAACTGACCTACCATGTCCACATGGTAGGTCGGTTATATGTAAACCGACTTATGAACATGTATTAAGTCGGTTTAAGTAGAACCGACCTCTCATGGCCGATGGCTGATGTCCAAATTGTAGTAGTGTTTGGAGCTTTAAGAAGAATAAAACTACTTCTTGAAGCTTGAGGAAAACATCTATCATGAATCAATCAACTTGGGCCTAAACTTATTAGTGAACCAGTATTTGGTAGCTCTAACTAATGTGGTTAAAAAGTACCAACAATGAGATTCTATAGAGACATTGTGCATCCCCATCATTATGTTGAAGTTGCTTAAGTGGTCGATGGAGTCAGTGGTCCCATCATAAGTGTCAAATGTTGGGAACCTGAAGTTCGAGGGCAACGATGCTTGTAGGATAGCTTGGTAAAGGGGTCAAGACCAACACTTGAGTTTGAATCTTTGAGATGAATTGCTCGACGTTCATTCAACTCCCTTTCTATTTGAGCAAGTCTGTCCTCAAAATGATTATTCTTCAACTCGGGCACACATTTCCTTGGTTGAGACCTAACTTCTTCTTTTGGCTCGTATTGCATGTGAGCTGTTGGAAAATAATTGTTTTGACACTATTTTACATGGAATTTTGAGGCATAATTTTTATAAAGACTCACTTATGTGTACTAGCACAAGCTTCCTCTAACTGACTACAGCTGTTCCAGACAAGTGGAATTGAGCATGGCTCACCTGGTGGTAACTTATCAACCTCCCTGGTGTCTTACTTGATGTTTGATCTCTGACCTCAGGCTATCATCCCTTGACGAGTTGGTTGTGCATGTTGCTCGAAAAATCCCATCTCCCTATTCGCCTAGGGGTTGCGCTGGCCTCTTGCCATTCTCAGACTAGTGCTTTTGCTCCTTTGCGATTGAGCAATAATATAAAAAGCCAGTCCATGTGCGTACCCTTTCCTTTACTCGAGCAATGTTCTCAACACGAGAACTTTTACGTTCTTCACAAGAATGCTCTATTCTTTCAACACATAAGTACTAGGGCTGAGCATTGGTCGGTTTGGGCAGTTTTTTCATATTATTAAATCTAGAATTTGGTTTTCGGTCCGGATTGGTACAATCCAAAAACCGACCGACCAAACTAATTAAAGAAAAAAATCGACTGTTTTGGACCGCGGTTTGGTCGGTTAAACCGACCAAATCGAAGTTAAATTTTTTTTTTTAAATTCCATAATTTTTAGAAAGTTTTAGTTAAAAAAACTAAAATTTTTGGATTGTTGGAATTCATTTTGGTGCTTTTTTAAAACATAAATAAATAGAATATAATTACATTCACAAATTTGAAAGTTTGAAAACATAATTAAAAGTCCACATGCATAACATAACCTATACATATTTATAAGTTTGGTCGGTTTCGGTTCAAACTGGTCAGTCCACACGGATTTTTCAAACCAACCGAACAGTGGCGGTTTACGCCGTTAACGGTTTTTTCAGTGTTCGGTTTAATTGGTTTTGATTTTTTTGGTGTTCAGAAGGTCGGTATACTCGGATTTTTCGATTTTTCAGATTTTATGCTCGGCCCTAATAAGTACATATATAGGTCAAGTTGACTAAGACGGTTGACTTCTTGAGCATGCTTTGTTAGCAACTACATGATGGAAGGCCTCATTTAAGACTACATCAATCTCACCTTGCTCGGTTTGCATTCTCCTTAACTCTTTCTAGGTCAATACTAATATCAAGAAAATGATAAAAAAAAAAGATTTTAAAGAAAATAATTTTATATTATAAATGGCTCCCTTTTAAAGAATTTTTTTTATCCATTTGAATACTAAAAAATTATACTCCCTACAATATGATTTGAAAATAAATTTGGAGGTTACAGCATTAAACACTGTCGTTTTATCAATAGACGAGACGACTCGAAAAAAAAAATAATGTTCAAAACCAATAGGACATGTCGTTTTTGTGCATTAATTAAAAACGACCGACATTATACAAAATTTAAAAGCAATTAGCAGAAAATTGACAGATCATCCGAAAATAATAATTAGAAAATATTAAAAAAACAATAATAAATAAATAGAACGAAAAGATTAAAAAAGGTATTGCAAGAATCTCGGAACGAAAAATAATCCAATATATAGAAGTCCTCGCAAATAAATTATATACACAACTAACCCAAAAAATAAAAATAAAAACTGATAGAGACAAAGAAGACAGCTATAAGGTGTGTAAAACACCCGATTACCCAACCGTGATGAGCATCTTCTAATTTCTTCAATGGTGATCAATGCTCACTTTTAATTCATGCACCTTTCCTTCTTAATCACTCTTTTACTTCACAACCTCTTTATTTAACTACCTTCTTCTTCTTCTACCCATTTTTTCTCAACCACTGCTTCTTCTTCTTCTGACTTCTCCTTTGTAATTTTCACCATGGTGGATCTCGGCCCCAGGTCTGAGATTTCATTCGCTCAAACTTTTTTATGCAGTGCTTTCGCTGCCTGTTTTGCTGAGGTACGTGTATGGATGCTGATGGTGTTAATTGCGTTTCATAGTTAGGCTGTTTGCTTGGTTTGGCCAAAATTGAGTTGAATTGTTGTTTGTAGCCTTAATTTTTCTTTCTTTTTTTCGAGTTTTAATGACTGTTAGAGTGTTAATGACTAGCATTGGTTCCATTTTTGTTGGAGCTGGATTGATTATTGGTTAGCTTATCTATTTGGATTCTGAGAATGTTGAACAATTGTGTGTAATTTGCAAATTTGGTCGTAGCTCGTTGATAATTTATACCAAGATACTTCTTTCGATTGGTAATTATGGACAAGTTTGGCCAGATTTCGTTCACTGTTATGCAAATTGAGGTTTTAACAGCCTTTAAAGGGTCTGAGCTATCAACTTGAGTACCTTTTTTTGGACTTATTACGAACCAGGATATAATTTTAAATTCATTAGTCTTTTTTTTTAAAAAAAAAGAAAATTATCTAAGAGAAATTCATGTTGAAAATAGCTGCTTTCTTTGTTTTCTGGTGTAGTGAACTTTTAAAAACGAAGAGGGCTAAAATGACTAAAAGGATGATCATTCTAGCATTGTAATTTTGCAGTTTTGCACCATTCCTTTGGACACTGCTAAAGTAAGGTTACAGCTCCAAAGGAAAGCAGGTACTGTGGATGGAGCGAAATCAGATACAGTGGATGGAGGAGCTTCACCAAAATACAGGGGTTTGTTGGACACTATAGCCACCATTGCCAGGGAAGAAGGTTTAGCTTCACTTTGGAAAGGCATTGTTCCCGGATTACAGCGCCAATGTCTTTATGGTGGATTAAGGATTGGGTTATATGATCCTGTGAGTTAAATATACTTTCCTTCCTTAAGTAGTTGCTAAGATAATTTTTTTTTTAACATATTGTATACAATCGTAAATTTATTTGAACAGGTCAAGACTTTCTTTGTTGGCAGTGCTTTTGTTGGAGATGTTCCTTTGTATTATAAAATACTTGCTGCTCTGATAACTGGTTAGTATACTGGTCGCGTTACCACTTCTTTGAGTATCACACAACTTGCCCTACAATCTCATATTATGCTTATACAGGTCCCTGACTTGTTTTTCATATGTTCCTTGCCTTTGGAATTGAAAGTTTTAGATGTCTTTAACTAGAAACTATTTTGTAATGGATAACAGGAGCTCTGGCTATCGCATTGGCAAACCCAACTGACCTTGTGAAAGTTCGACTTCAAGCTGAAGGAAAATTGCCTCCCGGGGTTCCCAGACGCTATTCTGGAGCTCTTAATGCATATTATACTATAGTTAGACAGGTTAGTTTCCTTTTTATAGTACTTTATTTTTGCTCATCATTTTTCTTTTCTCAACCCGCGAACATAATTTTTCAATATTTTTTCTTCCTTTTGTAAATTTTTAGGAAGGATTAGGGGCTCTATGGACTGGACTGGGACCAAATGTAGCCCGAAATGCTACAATAAATGCTGCTGAGCTGGCTAGTTATGACCACATGAAGCAGGTAATAGTTTAGAGTTTGTTCTCTTTCATTTTTTCAATATGCAACTTATTGCTAGCATGTTATATCTAGGGTGTTACTTCTGTGGTATCCTGATTCGTTATACTTATGCAGACAATTTTAAAAATTCCAGGGTTCAGGGACAATATTTTCACTCATCTCCTAGCTGGTTTAGGTGCAGGTTTGTTTGCCATATGTATTGGTTCTCCCATTGATGTGGTACGTATTCTTTCACCATTTATTTGTAGGTTATGGATTTTGTTGTCCTAAAATAAGACCACGAATACCAGCAAATATAGATTCTGCCTCAAACTGTTGTTTTAATATGCATCCACTCTTAATTAAAGCTGAAGTTAAACATCTTTCACTTGGAGAAAAAAACTGAACTTATACATCTTTTTATTACTGCTCATATGTGAAAACTACTAAAACTTCAATCCGTTAAAGCTAGCTTAAGTGATTGGGTGGGTTGGTGGTTTGTGTGTGAATAGTCCGGGTTCAAGTTATTGTAAATATATCATATAAAAATAGAAACAAAAACAAAATAGAATAAAATTCTTAACTTCATATACACGATGAATTGGTGATTCTTTTGTCATATGTAATCAGGTTTTTGTATAGATAATTTTTCTTTTGATTTTCTGTTGACCTTGGCCATCCACAGTTTTGCTAAAACTGTAAGGAACGTTTGCCACACTCGAAACTACAGCAAAGTATAAAGGTTGACATGAAGCATATTAAATGATAAATTGGCAAAAATAGACCGTGATGCCATTGTCATATAGACTATAGTAATAAACTATATTGGATTATTGTAGTCAAATAATAAAATTGTCAAAATACCGCTTTCTGTCTCAGGCATGTTGTCTACTAAACTGCAAACAAGAAATATTAAGAATTGTTAGGCTTTTAGCCTCATAAATTCACAATCATAAAAATATGTAGTTATTTGTAACTATGGATATGTAGTGAAGGTGGTTGTTGCTCTCAATATTTAGACAAATCAGATATGATGGTGTTGCAACATTGGTACAATTTGCTAGCCAGTAATAATAGACTTTGTCAGCGGTAGTGATGTTTATTCTTTAAGGGATGAGCTAGTCTAACAATATTGGTTTGCTGCTGTGTATGTTTACAGGTGAAATCTAGGATGATGGGAGATTCAAATTATAAAAACACCCTTGACTGCTTCTTTAAAACTTTGAAAAGCGAGGTATGTTAACTTATTTAACGTTAATCTGAATTTGTGTTGTCAATGTGATTGCATTCTATATTTTTTTATGTGAATCGATCTGTAACAATGACACAGGCGGGATTCATAATGGGAAATTGGACCACCATATGTGTACCATATATGACCTTCGTTCATATAAATACATATTAGTTTGTGAGCTTCAGACCTTTGTGACTGAAGTCCTTGAAATTTTGTCACCTCATGGCTACTTACTATCCTAGTTAAATAGATTAATTTATAAAAGCAACTTGGAATTTAACTATCAAACTATCTATCAACTTAAAACTCAAATATGTACTCTAATAAGTATAAAAGAATAAATTTTGGTATGCTTGCATGTTCATCTTGGCTAAAGAAATTTCAAAGAAACCCTGTTAGCTAATGGATTTAACACAGAGGCAAACCTACAATCTTAGTTCTAAGAGATGGAGTCTTACAAACTCTGAGAAAATACCATGCCGTTGCAGCTGAGTCTTCTTGTTTTGTACTGGTGTTTTTTTTTTCTTTTTTTTTTCTCACTGTAATTAAACTTGTTTCATAAGTTATCGTCCAGTAATTTTTATTTGTTGCAATTGTACTGCAGGGAATTTTGGCCTTCTACAAAGGTTTCCTCCCAAACTTAAGTCGGTTTGGATCTTGGAATGTGATTATGTTTCTCATGCTTGAGCAAGTAAGATACGCAATTTAGAGTTTGGTCTAATTATTTTCTTTTTTACTTTAGTATTTGCTTGGCTTAAACTACTTGTATATATTATCTAATTTCTCATTTATAACTTTATATGACAGACGAAGAGATTTTTGACTGGGGCTCCATGATGGAATGGTAATGGGATCCGCAGATTAACTCCCATTTTTTTTCCTCACGAGAGATTGTTATATTGGATCTTACCTACTTTCTTTTCAACTTGGCGATTCTTATTTATAATATGGCCAAGTCTTTATTACTTTGTATCATTTGATGAATTGATGCTAGTTCCAAAATGTAGATTTGTCAAAACTCATTAGTCATTATTACAACACTATATTTAATACCCGACTATATATAGAGCATATGTTGCTTTACGCCCTTCTGAACAGCAGGCTTTGCTTTGTATTTTATTTACTTTATTTGGATGAGCCATGAATAGTAGACATTGTCACAATTGATATCCCTGCAATTAATAACGATTCTCACCTGACAAGAATGAACATTTTCAATCAAACACTTTGCTAAGCTAATCAAAGTAGAAACCAATAACATGCAACATTTCCTTTGGCTTTCATTACGCATGAACACTACACCTATTACATTAAGAAAAACATTACTAGAAAATTACAAGACATATCAAGTCTTAGGACATGTTATAGCCCATTTTTGGATTAACAGTCGTAGGGCATATTAATCATATCACTTACAACAATTCCAACGCTGCATTCTTCAACTCCTTGGTACCAAGTAAACCCGGGCTTTGATAACTGACCCATTCCAGAGCTTAAACCCAGGACTAACAGGCAAAGCCACAACCTGACCCGGTGGAACCCTCCCACCAGGAAATTTAACGACGCTCTCCATATACTGAGGATGAAACTCGGCTCCTCTACTAGCCTCGAACTGACTGGGAACCGGGTCGAGCGAGAAAGCCAACATGTGGAGAAGCCACACAGTTTTGGCCAGCTCCAAGAACTCGCTGTAAAACTGACTCCTGGGGTGGTTTCCAGCCACGACCTGGCGGTGCTGCTCCAAGTCCCCGAACAAGGATTCCTCCATTTTGGGGTGAACAATGGCAAGGTACTTCTTGGAGCAGAACTTGCCGAAGTGACAAGTGGGCAGTACTCCAAGAAGCTCAGTGGGTTCCATGGCCTTCATGTCACGGTACTGAGTGAAGCAGTCTCGCCGGAACTGTTCCGGGTTGATGAGCGATGCGAGGCTTCCGTCCATGTAGAACGTCTCGTGATCAAACCCTTGGAACATCTTGCGGGCTACGTAGGATTCGAGGGCGTACTTGGCGTGCTGGGTTGTGACGGAGGAGGATATAGTGGATACGGCTCCGGTGACTTTTTCAGCGGCGGCGGAGGCCAATTCTATGGAGCGGACTGCGGCTGCTATGTCCCAATGAGCGGAGCGCATCAACGAGAGGAGTAGAGACGTAAATGTCCTTAATGCATCATTTACTCTGCTCGTTGTCACCTCGAATAGTTCCGGTGATGTAGACAGCGGCGCTGTTAGTCGGGAAAGAAAATAATTAAAAACTTGTTCAGAGTATAAAAGTATGTTTGGCCGATCAGAAAACGTAAAGAAAAAGAATCATTCGTAATAAAGACAAGAGACTTTTTTTTGAGTCATCATTAACCAATGATTACGTGCCAGATCAGATACAAGGTCAAAAAATAAAAATTCAAAGGGTATAAAGGTCATTTCAATGCAAAAGGACAAAGTTTATTATAGTGAACAGGGCAAGTACCTTGAGCAAGACTGCAGCCGACCTTCTTCCTAGAAATAGACCTTCCTTTCTTCCCGTTCCGAACGCCATTGACGGTGAAGCTCATGAGCTTCTCCTTCAGATTCTTAACCTCAACTTCTCTTGCCTTCACCTCTCTCTTCAGCTCATCCATCGCCGCCTCATACGGCGCCACCACCTCTTTAATCGTCGTAGCCGCCATCAACATCCGGCCGGAGCCAGATCTCCCTCCTCCTCCGTTACCGCCGGGAAAAATATTCCTTCTGAACCTCTCTCTAAGCACCCCTAGCCTCCTAATCTCCGCCAACACGGCCGCATCGGCCACTCTCATCTTCTCCGGGTCCCACGGACAATGCGCCTCCTGTAATTTCAGGTACGCCTTCTTCATTGCCGAAACCGCATCAAACACTTGCCCCATCGTCATCTCCATCTCCGTCACAACCTCCCTCGTTCTCGGTTGCCAAGCCTTCTTGTGTTTCCCTCCGCTACTAGTACTGCTACCGCCGCTTCTCCTTTCCAGAACTCCTTCTATTTGTGCATCATCTTCATCGGTTTCTTCCTCCTCCTCGTGCTCGTCGGTCTCGTACTCGTACACTTCCTCCGCATCGCCTTTTCCCTCATCGTCGCTTAAATTTTCACGGCGTTCTATGCCAGAGAGCGGATGAAGCAAGCAAGACGCCGTCACTCGTTGAATCAGATCCGATAGGTTCGAAACCTTGCTCATTTTCCCCCCAAAGTTCTTCTTCGCCTTGACGATTTCACCACCACTGAGAGAGAGAAAAACAAGAATAAGGTCAGATTCAACCGAGTTAAGACGAGTAAAATGAGACCGAGCGAGCGAGAGAGTTAGTTTTTTAATTTGATGCTATCTCTGAAGTAAAGGCCATTAATGGTTTCATTACTCTATTTATTTATTTTTCAAAAAAAAGAATGATGTGGAATTTATATGTTTATATATGACGTCATAAATAAAATGGTACCTTGTGTTACTGAAGTCGGAGCGGAGTGATAATCTGGGTCGGGTTTCAACCGGAAGCCCGTAGAAGGGAACCGTTTGTGGCAAGTACTGTATCTGTACTGAGTCGTCGGGTACCGTTTCGAGCTGTTCCCTCCCAGTCCAGCTGGCGTTTTTTTTTTTCTTCTGTCTGGTCACCGGAAAAAAAGACTGTTACAGGTGTGGGTGGGTCTTCCATCTATTGTCTATTATTATTTAGGATATCGGAAAGTGGTATGTTTTGGAAGACAGCGCATAATCAAGTAATATTAACCGTACACGTGTACAACTAAATATAAGATAGTTTTTGTCTCACACGACACAATCTCATATATTTAATAAATTAAGGGTGGTGGTCCACTGTACCGGAAAAAACTTTTTAGTTAAGAGTTATATACAACTAAATATTATAATTTATTATTTTTTTAAAATAATATCAATTTTAATAAATATGGTTGACTAAGTTAAATTATTATATTTTTATGTATAATATTTTAGTATATATTATTATATTTTTATATATAATATTTTAGTATATATTTTAACATCACGTATTATTTCTTATATCTCGTATATACAATAATTTGTATAGAAAAAAAAAAAAAGATAACAAATTGTTAGTTAAATATAATTGTCACGTAGCAAGCTAAGATTTGGCATCGCATACTGCCACCTAGTTTTCTTAATTTGTTCAGTGAGATTTGGTTAAATATATGACAAGTTGAGTTTTGCATCACGAGGGGTCTTTAACTTATAATAATATCATGAATCGACATATTATTTTATTGTGATGTACACAAGCTAGTGTTATAGAGTAACCCTTTTTAGTTAAGATGTTTCTTTAATTTAATTGCTACCTGTAATAATGCACATCAGCGCATGCTTTGGCAAAATCTAAAAATAGATAAAATAAAGTGCATGTTATGTGTATGATAGTATGACATCTCTATACCCACACCTAATTATAATTGGTACATCACAATTATGCTTAAGGCTGCTACTTAAATTAATGTACCAATTAGGTGTGGTATATGTCATATAAAATATAAAGTAAAGAGGTAAAGAATGTTATCATGGTTTTCACTTTTCAATTGGTACCAAAACAAAAGAACTCACAAAAGAATGTATATGTACTTGAAAACATTATAATCTGAGCAAGGAAAACATGAGAATTAATACCTTTCAACACTCGAAGAACAAAAGAAGATATTGGGAAACATATTTGAGCTTTTCTTCTAGCTAGGCCGGACAGCAAGCAAACAGTGTCGATAATAATTTGATACAGAGAAAGAAAGAAAGAGATAGCTAAGAGGGAGAGAGAGAAAGAAGTTGTTTTTTTCTTTTTGATGAATGGGAAAGAACTTGTTTGAATAATGTAATGCAGATCACTACTATTATTTATAGAGATCACTTTCAAACTATTGTACCCAAAAGAACGCTCCTTTCACAAATAAACCACTAATTTACAGGTGGAAAAAATATAGAAATTAAGGATCAATATAAGAAAATTTAAGGCATATATGGACCCCCGGCCCTCAGAGGGAAAGGGGTCCCTTTCGTCCCAAAATTTCGAATGCAATTTATAACGAAATCCATGATTTGTCACGTGGGATCAGTGGAAATTAATAGAGAATTTCGTTTAAAATTAATAGCTTATTTATTTACGTACTATATATTACTAATAATATCGATCTGAGCCAAAAATATATAATAAGAAATATAAATTAAAGGTAACTTAATTTGTTCCTTTTCTCTTGTAAGTATTCTTCTATATAGTCATAGCTATAGCCCAGCTAGAAAATAATCAATTCATTCTCGGGCTCACAGCATGACGCTTTTATGTGTATAGGGGAAAGAATTTTGTACAAACTCAGTAACCCAATTAGAACTATAATTCGGTTAAGCTATCTTTTGTTTATAAAACAGAATAATACTAATTATTGGGTTTGTACTTTGAATTTGTTCAATGAATAAGATCGATCGAAGGTCATATAATATAAAATTATGGGCAACTTTTGAGTCGGTATAGACTACGTTCTAATAATCTAGAAGATCTTTTTGGATATATGTATACGTATTTATATTTATACAGTATATTAACTGCACATAGAATATCAATGTCGAAATAGATACAAGAAGATGAATATTTTTATACATATATTATTTATATATAGTAATTTTATTAGAGGGATTTTATTTCAAAACTTATTTGGCGGTGGCGTTTGGAGGGTGTGATCTTTTTCCGACATGGATCACGTGAACCGTATATGAGTACAAATGGAAGAATTAGAGGAGATATATAAATATATTCATATATATATATATATATATATTTATATGGTATGGTGTGTGATATATAGTGGCTTATTTACAGCCCTTGGTAGTGCTATAATTCCCACAGCCACAAAGCAATATATCACTGTACTGCCTATTCTTCCTTACCACAACCACAATATATGTAGATATTTGCATATAGTAACTATATATATAAAACCAACAATTAATATATATCACACACAAATATATAGGTAACAATTAATAATGCATGATTATGTATGTAAAGTACGTAGAAGAGCTATAGTACTATATATAGTGTCAGCATTTGATATTATGATGAGCTCGAATCGAAATATCTTATTCATTGTAAACTTTCTAGAAGAGTAGGAGAATCATATTTTTATGCTCATTGAAAAAAGCAATAACGATGGATCTAAGATATCCGGGAGAGTGAATTATTAACTATGATCCACCGCTGTCAAATTTGTCTAACGATGGAGAATTAGACAACGTGCCCCAAGATTCATATGAATTCAGCCGACATTCAATACTGTGTGATAGTACTACATAATTCACGTATATATATATATATATATATTGTTTAGTGTAGCACACAATGGAGACGTCCAGTACTGGTACGTAGTATAGTATCTCGGATCACACATTCATAATAATCATGAATAATAATCATCGATTTGGATGTTCGAAGATTTTGTAGGTTTGATGAGTACGTATAATAATTTATTTTATACAAAAATAAATAATAAAAGCGAATAACATATATAATGGCAAGGAAAAAAATATATGATATTGATGGAAATATCAGCACTATAATTTTATGAAAATATTGGAGATATCGACGTGATGCACTATCTTTATATTATTATTAAAAACAATTTTTTATAATATCAAATTGAGTTTGGTGTTCTTTTGACATGTAGAGGAGAAGGGAAACGTGATTTGCATTTTTTTTTTAAAAAAGTGATACCACCAGAAAAAATTTCTGATACCGATATTAATAGTGATATATCCATATGATAATAAGATACATTCTTCTATATAAAAACGATATTTTATACAATATCAAAGTACTTCTAAATTTCAAATAAATATTTCTGATAAATGATCCAATTTTTTGTCTGGGCTAAAAAAAATCTAGACCTCTGATTTTCCTATATTTCTTGGAAAAATATGTAGATTTTTTCTTCATTGCATAATGGTCACAGTATCATTACAAACGATGCAATCTTTTTTTAAAAAAATTTTAGGTCTCGCTGGGCACGAGTCCTCTCTTTGAAAGTATTAAAAAGTGAGGTTTTTTAGGACTTGCGTTGCGAGCCCTAAAAGAATAGTTTTAGGGCTCGCAAAAAGATCTCGTTAAGTGTCTTTAAGTAAAGTTTTTAGAGCTATTTTCGTGTGCTCTAAAAGAATGTTTTTAGGACTCGCAATGCATATCATAAAAGATCTCGTTGAGTGTCTTTAAATTAAATTTATCTAAACCCTACCCAAATACACAAATTAAAATTCAAGACAAAGTAATATATTTTAGAGAAAGTATTTACATATTAACTAAATAAAAACCATTATTTATAAAAAAAAAAATTTGAAAAAATAAACAAGAGACTTCAATTTAAAATTTAGGATTTCAAATTTATCCTAACCTTTAACACATACACAAATTAAAATATAAGACAAATAAATATATTTTAGATATAACATTTATATAATTAATTAATCAAAGAAATGAAGCAAAAAATAAATAAAAAATACCTGCTGTCGCCGTCTCTGCTACAGTACTGCTGCCGGACCAAGATAGTGTCGTTGGTGGAGCCTAGAAGCCCTAGCGTCGGAGCCGAGAAGCCCAAGCCCATGTGTCGAGAACCCTCCAACAACCAAGAACCCCAACTACTGAGAAACCAGCCATCGCTGCCCTCAAACTTGCAATGTTACCTTCACCCCCACCAAACCAATCATGTCGTCGCCTTCACCAGCCCCTAGCCACCATCGAAACCCTAAGCCCCAATTCGAATGGGTTCTTTTGTTTTTTTCTCTTGTTTACTGAGAAAATGGTATATGACAGCCCCAATTTGACCCCAACAATAATTTTTCACCCAAATTTACTTAAAAAAATTTAGGGCGCACTTTGGATGTCCTAAAAGAGTTTTTAGAACACCCAAATTGAGGTCTTAAAAGTTACCACTCTTAAATTTTCTATTTATGTTTTTTTAGGACTCACGTATGATTTTAGGACACTCATTGTAAGTTTTAAAATATATTTTTTAAAGACTCTCCCCTAAAAACTTCAGAGACATTTTTTAGGACTTACAGTGCGTATCCTAAAAAAGTAACCCATAAAAAGTAATTTTTAGTAGTGTTAATAATAAAAATACCCGTATCCAATCACTTACTAATGAAATTATTTAACGAGTGATAGTGAATGACCTTATATGATAATACTATTTTAACAAGCATCGTCACAAAATAGATAAATTAATAGTAAACTTTTTTTTGGTTTGGTAAGAGTAGCAAAAAGAAAAAAAATGATATTGATTAGATTAAGTTTAGGTATATGTTAGGTACGTATTATTGTTGGCTTTGATATAGATAAGGAATGTAAAGATGTTGGAAGCAAGCTTGCAGCATCTTATCGTATCGATTTTGTTTATTCAAAAAGTGAATGAATATTTATGGTTTATGCAGAAATGGTGATGGGATTAATGATAAGCAACATTTTTTATACATCCCTGTTTATATAACAATGATATATAAGAATTATTAGAAGCAAAAAAATTGTATTGCTAAAAGATGAATTAAATAACTATGGAGAAGTCATATAGATACAATGACATATAATTTTGTGATTGATAGTTTATGTAATCATAGGATTAGACTAAACGATTGATATATTGTGAATCAAATAAATGTGGACACATGAAAAGGCAGTTAATTATTACTTGGTCACTTAGACTAAACTAATTATCAGGTTAAGTTAATAACGAAACCGTGCATATATATATATATAAAGCCAACGGAATATTATGCGAGCTAGGTTAGGAAAAACTTGAGAAGACACAATCAAAGAAGTTTGTGGAGATCGATGATGGGAATTGGAAGTTACACACCGTTTAATGATATTAATTTGAGACGTACGTACTTGAGAGTAATGATAAGTTAACACACTGCCAAGAAAGAGAGATAATATTGTCAGTTGGATCGGGAAGTACACGCATGTTCCATTGTACCAAAATATACATCTTCTACTTTATTATCATATATTATCTTAAAAAACGAAGTATATATATGTTAATTTGTGTAGCTTTACGTGTACTGAACAAAATTATTATTTCCACAAGATCGTTCCCGCACATGCAATTATAAGACTATTATATAATAATGAAGTTATATTTACAACACTGATTAATCCTCACTACTACATATATATATTTCTAATTTACCAGAAAATATATATATATATAGGTTTTCTGTCAGATTAGAAATTAACATAGATGCATAACAATTCTAATGTGGAATAAATAGATTGTTACATAAAATGAGGATCGAATATGTATACCTACAACCATTGTTATTGATAATCTCGATCTATAAGATTTAGATCTACAAAAAATAAATAAAAAATTAGAATGAGAACACGGACTTCTAAGCTCTCACTAATTCTTTTAGATGAAATTACTGAAAGACAGAATATGAGCCATGAGTTTGGGGATCGGTTCTCTATATTTATAGAGTGAGACATTCCATCAAAGTCTCTGCCACAGATTGTGATATTCTCTCAATAAATTTGGATATTCAAAATCAGGTAACAAATAAAATTGGGTAACAAATAATATTGACCATTAATTACAATATTTGTCAATAAATAAAATATTGACTTTGGTATATTAAATCAATTAGTTGTAACAAATTGATTCTATATATATATATATACCATATAAATAAATATTCTAACATTCTCCCACTTGGTCACCATTCAAATTAATGTATTTCTTAAGTCTAACGATTATCCCTGTTAGATAATATACACACGAATCATGGCGATAGGTCCTCTTTAATGACGATTATTATCTTCCATGTATTACAATATATTTATTACATAACAATGTACTTTATGTGGCTATGTACTTAAACGAATAAACTCTATGTTTATTCAGGTCCTATGAAGATAAAATTTTCTCAAATAAAATTAAGATGTGCATATATATGAGAAAACATCAAAATAAGAGTTTCATTGATAATAACTTCAGTTTGTACAATAAATTTACATAAGGGAACCAAATCTCATGTTCACTACATGATCCTTGAATTTGGGAGGTGGCAAGCTGTAACGACCCAAAATTCACTAATAAGGCTTAAGGGCCTTGATTAGTGTGCCGGGATGACATAATTGATTTATATGTGATTTAAATTATTTTAATGCATGATTATGTGATAAGCATGCTTATGTGACTATATGTTATAATTGTGGAGACCACATTATTATGTGGATATATTTGCAGCATGCGGCTTAAGGCGATCCTAGGGAGCCAGTTAGCGGGAAAGTCACAACGGGACCCAATACTTGACTCGGGGCGCGTCAAGTGGTATTTTAGGTATTAGATATTTATTTGGGTTATCGGGTTAGGAAAATAAATAATTAGAGATATATTTGAAGTTAGAGAGTTTAGGAGAGAATATTGGGGAAATTTACCATTTTGCCCTCAGGGACGTTTTTGGTACCCCGAGCCTTGAGATTAACTTAATTAACTAAGGATAGATAAAACGAAACCAAGGAAAACAGTTGAAACACCTAAACCGACCCTTTCCTCTTCTTTCAGCTCTCTCTCTCTCTCTCTCTCTCTCAAGGAAACCATGGAAACCAAAGGAAGATTCAGCTAGAAACTCAAGGATTTGAGCTGGAATTTTGGGGAATATCTCAGTAGCAAATTGAAGGTTCAGACAAGAATTTGGCTAAGCATTGAATTATGAGTTTAGCTGTCTAGATTATGTAGTTTTGCCTGGGTATTAAGTGTTCTTGGGTTCTTGATATTGTAGATTGAATTGAGGCTAAGGACTTGGGAATTAGCTCATCAACAACTTGGTGGGCTTGTTCTTCAGTAGAGGTAAGTCTCTAATTATGGTTTAGCACTTGAATTCTGGGAATTGTTGGCTGTCCTAGGTAGTTTTTGAGCTTTGGGGTTTCAAGGATTGAAATGTTATTTTGATGAGTTTTTAAGGTAGTCTTCCTATGGGTTTTGTTGCTGGGAGTATATTAGAACTACTGTGATAATTAAAGTATGATATTGGGATGGTTTTGGGTTAAATTGAGTGAGGTTTGGTTGTTAGAAACGGTGATTTTTTTTTGGATTCGAAGGGGTCGGGTCGCGGCTATGTTCTTGGTGGGAGCTGAAGAAGAAGGGCGGGCCGCGGCATGGGGAGTGCTGGGCCGCGACCCGTGTCTGTTGTTTAGGGAGGCTGGGCCTCTGGATGGAGGCGAGCTGCGGAACAGAGGCCTTAGGGCCGTGGCTCTTAAGGGAATTAATTTTTTGGCTTTGAGAAGGTTTTAGGTGCGGGGACCTAACCTAGGGTGCTCGGGATCGATTCCACTACCGTGTTTGGTGGAATTCGATGTTTTGAAGGCTAGAACTTGGACTGAAAACCTTTATTCAATTATAATTGATGGAATTCCCTATCTTGGTTGTGACTAGGTGTACACTAGGGCTTGGGAAAGGGATCGTGCTCAAGGGTCATTTCTTATAATCAAAGCATTCGGAGTTAAAGGTAAGAAAACTGCACCCGGTTGTGAGTTATGATGGGACTAAGGGTTTTATATACCTGTATGCATTATTGTATGATGGCATTATGCCATGTGAATATAAAACAAACGGCCTAAGAGTGTCGAAGTTAATGTTGGCGCACAGGGCGCGACTCAGCCACTGGTAGTTGAGGACAGCTTAATATTCATTGATCTTAGTTTAAGCGAACCAAAGTCAGTGGGGTTAACAGAGGGTACAGCCTAAGGGCGTCGACCTTGATTATTATATGACTTAGTTGTTAATGTTGATTTGATGAGTTTGGGTATGTCGAATGTCTGGCTATGTGAATGTTATGTATGATTGAGTATACGGTTATGTTTTATAAGTTATCTGGCTATTGTCATTCATCATGTTGTGATAATATGGTTTTCTTGCTGGGCCTTGGCTCACGGGTGCTACGTGGTGCAGGTAAAGGCAATGGTAAGCTTAATCAGCCCTGATTTTGAGAGCTCTAGAGGTGGAATGTACATAGTCAGCTGCTCGGCCGCCACGGTCGAGGGATGGACAGGAATATGAGAACTTTAAATGTTTGTTTTGCCTTAGAGCGGCCAGTGGTTGTATATATCCGAAAATTTTGTAAATTTTCCTTTGAACTCAATAACTTATGGGATCCCATGTATAAAATGTTTATTTAAATGAAATGTATCTTTTGTGACCAAAACCTTTTAACCCTAGTTCATTAATAGTTAGTGACACTTTTTCAACTAAACGACTTGATTAGCAAGTCTTGTACCTTTATAAACACACAGTGTAACGGTCTTAGCTATCCAGGGCGTTACAGCTTGGTATCAGAGCGTCCTAAGTTTAAGGGTTCTTGAAGACCAGGTGGACATGTACATTCGTTGCTACAGACAAGCTCGAATTAGGGTATGGTAAATGTGTATACATGTTTATATGCTTAAGTGATTGGAAAGAGCTATGATTGTTGTTATCTGTTGGATTAATAGGGAGAATGGGATACTGATAGGGTCTGGCCCTTGACTGCTGTGTGACAATATTGAGGCATGCTTATTAGCATTGCCATGCATGTAAATGAATATCTAGAATGATTACTTGTATATTGCTGATATATGGATGAATACATGGATGAATGTTTATATTTTCATTATTGTATGATAATGTTGAGGCATGCTTATTAGCATCGCTGGTGCATGTGGCTGAATTGTTATGTCTTGATTGTTTGTGTTTGGTGGATTTCCAATGGTGGATTATGGAAAGACTATTACCCTGTCATCATAGTCTAATCGTCGAGTCGTTGATTGCTGATTAACTTGGATAGTTATGCGTCTAAGGCGATCTACGCGACTAGTCGGCGCAAGGTCTGAGATTAGAGATGATGACCAGGGCCAGAACCCTCCGCCAGTCCCTGAGAACTGGCAACAGATTATGGTAGATATGCAGGCCCGACTTCAGAGCCAAGATGAACAGATCCGTCCTCTGAGGTAGCAGGCTCCGCCAGGGAATGCTGCACCCATTGTGCCACTTGCAGTGGTACCAGTTGTTCCGCCAGTGGAAGTGGGGAATAGGTGGGAGCCGTTATATGAGCGATTTCAGAGGCAGCATCCTCCGATCTTTGAGGGAGGACCTGATCCACTGAAGGTCGAACAGTGAATGACTATGATTACTGCTATCCTGGATTTCATGAGGGTAGAAGGTCATGATAGAGTGGCATGTGCCACATATATGCTAAGAGAGGATGCCCCCATTTGGTGGGAGGTGGCATCACAGACTAGAGATGTTACTACTTTGAGTTGGGAGGGGTTTAAGGACTTGTTCAGTCAGAACTACTATAATGTTTCCATCATGGAAACAAAGGTGAATGAATTTGTGGGATTAGTACAGGACAACATGACAGTTACTGAGTATGCCCTGAAGTTTGACAGACTTGCAAAGTTTGCACCAGATCTCGTGTTTACAGATGCAGCTAGGCAGGACATGTTTATCAGAGGGCTTAAGGCTATGATAGCCCAGGTTGTGAGAATTACAACAGTACCTGGGGGAATGACCTATGCTCAGGCTATTGAGAAGGCTCTTACCGCTGAGGAAGCAGAGAAAAAGATTTGGAGGGAGAGTGTTGCGAGGCGAGAAGGGTGCAGAGCAGTGCCTCCATATTCAGGGTCTGGTAGGGGCGGAGGGAGGCTCCAATGATCAGAAAAGGAAGACCCCTGACGCCTCAATTTCTCCTGGTCCTGATAGGAGGGGTCGGGGTATTCAGGGTGGGCGTCAAGGAGGCGGTGATGCATGGAGGAGTTACCTAGAATGCACAATGTGCAGAAGACGGCATTAGGGCGAGTGTCGGGCCAAGGCTTGCTTTGTGTACGGGACAGTGGGACACCTCAAGAAGGATTGCCCAACAGTGAAGAGGGGGGAAGCAGGGAAGGTGGACAACTTGACTCCAGCTCGAGTGTTCACCTTGACACAAGCAGAGGCCGAGGCTAGTACCTCGGTGGTGACGGGTCAACATTCTAGCGCTGGCTCTCCTTTTACTGTATTGATTGACTCTGGTGCTACACATTCATTTGTTTCTGGTAAGATGATTGATAGATTGTGTAGACCTAGTGAGTACTGTACTGCGAGGTATGGGCACTATGAGTTTCTGATCATGTTGTTTGGTTTGACCAATACCTCGACAACCTTTATGGACTTAATGAACAGGGTGTTCAAGGACTTCTTGGATCAGTTTGTCATTGTCTTCATCGATGAGATCTTAGTGTACTCCAGTTCAGAGGCAGAGCACGAGCAACATCTTCAACAAGTCTTGTAGAGGTTAAGGGAACATCGGATATATGCCAAGTTTAAAAAGTGTGAGTTTTGGCTACCAGAAGTGACCTTTCTTGGACACATAGTCGGTGCGGATGGGATCAAGGTGGATCCATCTAAGGTAGAGGCAGTGAGGGATTAGCCGAGGCCAAGGAACGCCTCGGAGGTTCGGAGTTTTCTCCAGTTAGCAGGTTACTATCGATGGTTTGTGGAAGGGTTTTTCGAAGATTGCTGCCCCAATGACAGAATTGACACGAAAGAATCAGAAGTTCGTTTGGTCAAAGAAGTGTGAGAACAGTTTCCATGAATTGAAGCGACGACTTATTACTGCACATGTGTTGAGTCTTCCTTCAGAGGAAGGAAAGTTTGTAGTATATTGTGATGCATCAAGATTAGGTTTGTGTTTTGTGTTGATGTAGAATGAGAAGGTTATAGCTTATACATCACGACAGTTGAAGGAGTATGAGCAGCGGTATCCTAACCATGATCTGAAATTAGCAGCGGTGGTATTCGTGTTGAAGGTGTGGCGACATTACCTGTATGGGGAGAAGTGTGAGATATACACTAATCACAAGAGTTTGAAGTATTTCTTCACCAAAAAGGATATGAACATGAGACAGAGGTGTTGGTTGGAGTTGGTAAAGGACTATGACTGTGACATTCTTTACCACCCAGGGAAAGCCAATGTAGTGGCGGATGCATTGAGCAGGAAGGTGTTGACCGCGTTTTTGGCCAACGACGTAAGAACGTCAAAAACGATAAAACCTTCAAGAGAAATAAAACGACACAGACGGTTTTGAAAAGAAAGTAAATAACACATGCAATTTTTATAGTGGTTCAACCCCAATGTGTTGGTAATAGCCTAATCCACTTAGAGTTGTGATTATAGATCTGTACTCAAGATCAAATGAACTGAGCCAACTGAGTTTCTTCAGTATAGATTACAAGAATACAAGAATTCTTTTAGATACAAGCACTTTCTCTCTCTAGAAAACTCAGACCCAAAATTTCCCCAAAAGTCCCTTTCTAATCCCATCAGCCATATATTTATAGGCTTAGGATCATACATCTGCTCTCCCCTAGAATCGGGATATTTCATTATATTTAAATTACAAAAATATTCAAAATGTAACAGAACACCCAATTTGTGGGAAGAATGAGAGATTCCCACGTATGCCAAGACCGATTCTTGTTGAAGTCGTTTATGGGAATCTTGACGTAGTCTGTTATACCTGGTTGATGAATATCACCTTCTGGTCGGCCATACCTCTACTGGACAGTCACGCACTTGGCTGGTAGGACACGCACTCCTCTGGTCTAACATGGCACACTGGTCTAGCATGACACATCTCTGGTCTAACATGGCACACTGGTCTAGCATGACACATCTCTGGTCTAACATGGCACACTGATCTAGCATGACACATCTCTGGTCTAACATGGCATATCTGGTCTAACACGCCATATCTAGTCTAACATGGTACATTGAGCCACTCCTAAGCCAAGTCACTTTATCACAACTCTAAGGAGCCAATATATTTATTGACTTATTAATGTGTCTTTTACGGACCATGTACTGCCACTTGTCACCTCTATTTCCACGTCATCGATCTCCAATTTTTGGGGATAACAGAAGGGCTCGGGGCAGTTATTTAGTTCTGTTCAGATTTCCAGAAAGTTGGCTGATGAGATGACCAGGGCAAGGATAGAACTGGTGGTGGGCCAATTGGCCAATGTTACCTTGCAGTCAACCCTATTAGAGCAGATCAAGGAGGGTCAATTGGTAGATACGTAGTTACAGGAGATTAGGGAGAATGTCTTAGCGGGGGTAGCTAAGGATTATTCTATTTCTGAGGTTGGCATGCTACGACATCATGGGCAGATTTGTGTTCCAGCTGATGTAGGGATCAGACGAAAGATACTAGATGAGTCCCATACTACGTCGTACTCACTTCATCTGGGTACCACGAAGATGTATCAGGATCTACAGACATTATATTGGTGGCCTGGGATGAAGAAGGATGTAGTGGAGTACGTGGCCAGGTATTTGACCTGTCAGTAGGTGAAAGATGAGCACCAGCAACCAGCGGGGTTGCTTCAGCCTTTGGGTATTCCTGAGTAGAAATGGGAGGATGTTACAATGGACTTTGTGGGAGGTTTACTCAGGACTGTGGGGCTTTATGATTCGATGTGGGCTATAGTGGGCAGATACACCAAGTCAACTCATTTTCTTCTAGTGAAGTCAACTTATACCATGGATCAGTATGCAAAATTGTATGTGAGGGAGATTGTACGTCTCCATGGGGTTCCTAAGTCTATTGTGCAGACCGGGATCCTATCGTCACCCCCAAGTTTTGGGGTAGTTTGTAGAAAGCCATGGGGACTCAGTTGAAGTTTAGCACAGCCTTTCATCCTCCGATTGATGGACAATCTGAGAGGACGATTCAGGTGTTGGAGGATATGCTTAGGGAATGTGTGATTGACTTTGAGGGATCTTGGAGTAAGTATCTCCCGTTGATTGAATTTTCATATAACAACAGTTATCAGTCAACAATTGGAATGGCTCCATATGAGATGTTATATGGGAGGAGATGTAGATCACCCATTCATTGGGATGAAATGGGTGAGAGGAAGTGTTTGGGGCCGGACATGGTCCAGAAGACTAATGAAGCTATTGAGAAGATCTGAGCTAGAATGCTTGCTTCACAGAGTAGGCAGAAAAGCTACGCTGATCCTAAGCGTAGGGACGTGGAGTTCCAGGTTGGGGACCATGTGTTTCTGCGAGTTTCACCACTGCGTGGGCTAAGGAGGTTTGGGAAGAAGGTCAAGCTGAGCCCTCGATTTATTGGACCTTTTGAGATCCTAGAGAGGATCGGGCAGGTGGCTTATAGGTTGGCTTTGCCACCATCGATGTCGGGAGTTCATGACGTATACCATGTTTCTATGCTTCAGAAATATGTCTCAGATACGACACATGTGTTGAAGTATGAGGACTTGGAGTTGCAGACCGATTTGTCTTATGAGGAGTGATCGGTTCAGATATTAGAACAAAAGGATAAGGTTCTATGGAAAAAGACAATTCCTCGAGTTAAAGTGTTAAGGAGGAATAGCAGGGTCGAGGAAGCAACCTGGGAGCTTGAGTCAGCAATGCGGGATCAGTATCCCGAGTTATTTAGGTAAATTTCAAGGACGAAATTCTCAGTAGGAGGGGATAGTTGTAATGACCCAAAATTCACTAATAAGGCTTAAGGGCCTTGATTAGTGTGCCGGGAGGGCATAATTGGTTTATATGTGATTTAAATGATTTTAATGCATGATTATGTGATAAGCATGCTTATGTGACTATATGTTATAATTGTGGAGACCACATTATTATGTGGATATATTTGCAGCATGCGGCTTGAGGCGATCCTAAGGGGCCAGTTAACGGGAAAGTCACAACGGGACCCAATACTTGACTTGGGGCGAGTCAAGGGGTATTTTAGGTATTAGATATTTATTTGGGTTATCGGGTTATGAAAATAAATAATTGGAGATATATTTGAAGTTAGAGAGTTTAGGAGGGAATATTGGAGGAATTTACCATTTTGCCCTCGGGGACGTTTTTGGTACCCCGAGCCTTGAGATTAACTTAATTAACTAAGGATAGATAAAACAAAACCAAGGAAAACAGTTGAAACACCTAAACCGACCCTTCCCTCTTCTTTCAGCTCACTCTCTCTCTCTCTCTCAAGGAACCCATGGAAACCAAAGGAAGATTCAGCTAGAAACTCAAGGATTTGAGCTGGAATTTTGGAGAATATCTCAGTAGCGAATTGAAGGTTCAGACAAGAATTTAGGTAAGCATTGAATTATGATTTTAGTTGTCTAAATTATGTAGTTTTGGCTGGGTATTAAGTGTTCTTGGGTTCTTTATATTGAGGATTGAATTGAGGCTAAGGACTTGGGAATTAGCTCAGCAACAACTTGGTGGACTTGTTCTTCAGTAGAGGTAAGTCTCTAATTATGGTTTAGCACTTGAATTCTGGGAATTGTTGGTTGTTCTAGGTAGTTTTTGCGCTTTGGGGTTTCAAGGATTGAAATGTGATTTTGATGAGTTTTTAAGCTAGTTTTCCTATGGGTTTTGTTGTTGGGAGTATATTACAACTATTGCGACAATTAAAGTATGATATTGGGATGGTTTGGGGTTAAATTGAGTGAGGTTTGGCTGTTAGAAATGGTGATTTTTTCTTGGTTCGAAGGGGTCGGGCCGCGGCACTGTTCTTGGTGTGCCGTTGCCCTCTAGAACAAGTGGGAGCTGAAGAAGAAGGGCGGGCCGCAGCATGGGGAGTGCTGGGCTGGGGCCCGTGTCTATTGTTAGGGAGGCTGGGCCTCTGGATGGAGGCGAGCCACAGAACAGAGGGCTTAGGGCCGTGGCTCTTAAGGGCATTAATTTTTTGGTTTTGAGAAGGTTTTAGGTGCGGGCACCTAACCTAGGGTGCTCGGGATCGATTCCACTACCGTGTTTGGTGGAATTCGATGTTTCAAAGGCTAGAACTTGGACTGAAAACCTTTATTCAATTATTATTGATGGAATTCCTTATCTTGGTTGTGACTAGGTGTACGCTAAGGCTCAAGAAATGGATTGTGCTCAAGGGTCATTTCTCGTAATCAAAGCGTTCGAAGTTAAAGGTAAGAAAACTGCACCCGGTTGTGAGTTATGATGGGACTAAGGGTTCCATATACATGTATGCATTATTGTATGATGGCATTACGCCATGTGAATATAAAACAAACAACCTAAGAGTGTCAGAGTTAATGTTGGGGCACAGGGCGTGACTCAGCCACTGGTGGCTGAGGACATCTTAATATTCATTAAGCTCGGTTTAAGTGGACCGGAGTCAGTGGGGTTAACAGAGGGTACAGCCTAAGGGCATCAACCTTGATTATTATATGACTTATTTGTTAATGTTGATTTGATGAGTTTGGGTATGTCGAATGTTTGACTATGTGAATGCTATGTATGATTGAGTATACGGTTATGTTTTATAAGTTATCTGGTTATTGTCATTCATCATGCTATGATAATATGGTTTTCTTGCTGGGCTTCGGCTCACAGGTGCTACGTGGTGCAGGTAAGGGTAAGGAGAAAGCCAACCGACCATGAGTGTAGCAGGCGGGAGGCGGCGTGTACATGTTGGGCCAGCCTGGCTGCCACAGCCAGAGGATTTTGGGAGATGGTTGTAAATAAACTTAGATTTTGTAGTCGACTTGATTCGATTTATATGATGTAAATGTTTCTAAACTGTATTTTGGGATCCCAGGTGTCAAACTTTTATGATTTTCAATGAAATAGAATTATCTCTAAAGTTTTTCCTCTGTTTATGGCTTAATTACACTATTTATTCTAAAACCTCGATTAGCAAGTTGAATGCACGTTTTTAAACTCACTTAGCAACGACTCTAAGGAAGTAGGGCATTACAACTTGGTATCAGAGTGAGCCAAGGTTATTGGTTATGGAGATTGACCGAACATGTACACTTGCTGTCAGTGACAGGCTTAACTCATGGTTTGTTGGTAAGATTGGCTAATATGTTTGAATATGTGTTTGAATGCCATGTTTTCATGCTTATCTTATATAGAGCATGATGAATGAGTTAACATATGCATGATGTTAGGGCATGGCCCGTTGTGTGTTATATGTTATATGAGTTATGGCTTGTGGATGGCTGATGTGTTTGGGAGGCGGTTTTGGATGTTGTTATCATGCCTGATGAGCGGCGTCGTCGGTTGCAGGCATATTTGTTGAGATGCCTCAACAATCAACTAGACTCCGCGGCAATAGGGCCGAGGATGACAACCAGGGTCAAGACCCTCCACCTGCCCCACAGAATTGGCAAGAGATGTTTGCCGAGATGGAAGCAAGACTGCAGCGGACAGAGGAAGAGTTGCGGCAGTTGAGGTAGTAGGCCCCGCCTCAGGTTACTGGGCTGCCAGTGCAGCAAGTTGCAGCGCCAGTGCCAGTGCAGTCTGCTATGGAGAATAAGTGGGAACCTTTGTATGAGAGGTTCAGGAAGCAGCATCCTCCCACCTTCGAGGGTGGATCAAATCCACTGCGGGCAGAGCAGTGGATGAATATGATTTCCTCAATTCTGGATTTTATGGGAGTACAGGGGAATGCGAGGGTAGCCTGTGCTAGTTACATGTTCAGAGAGGATGCCCGAATTCGGTGGGACGTGGTGGTTCAGAGAAGGGATGTATCAGTTATGACCTGGGAAGAATTCATAAACTTGTTCAACGAGAAGTATTACAGTGTGGCGGTTCGAGCTGCAAAGGTTGATGAGTTTATCAACCTGACTCAGAATCGATCGACAGTGACAGAGTATGCTATAAAGTTTGATAGATTGGCGAAGTTTGCGCCAGATTTAGTGCAGAATGATGGGGCAAGAAGGGATAGGTTCGTGCGGGGGTTGAATGTTATGATTGCCCGCGATGTGAATATTACCTTGGATCCAGAGGCTACTACTTATGGCCAGGTGGTGGACAAGGCCCTTACTGCTGAGAGGGTCGAAGATTAGATTTGTAAGGATAGCGTTGTTAGGCGCGATGCCAGGAGGACAGTGCCTCTTTTTGTTGAATTCAGTCGTGGTGGTGGTTTTAGTGAGCAGAAGAGGAAGGCCCCAGATTTTTTTGTTCCTCCCAGTTCAGATAGGAGGGCACAGGGTGCTTCCACTGGCCGCCCGGGTGGCAGTGACAACTGGAGGAGTTTTCCAGTGTGTCCGCGGTGCAGGCGACGACACCAGGGTGAGTGCAGGATCAGGGCCTGATTTTTCTATGGGAGTGCCAGTCATCTGAAGAGGGATTGCCCTCAAGCTAGGAAGGAGGAGCAGAAGCAAAGTGACATTCTTGCTCCTGCCAGGGTATTCACTTTGACACAGACTGAGGTGGAGGTTAGCCCCTCAGTTGTGACAGGTCAGATCTCTAGTGCTGGTTCTTTGTATACGACATTGTTTGATTCAGGGGCTACCCATTCATTTGTATCTTCTAGAGTGATAGATCAGCTCTGTAGACCTAGTGGTGTGTATGCTAGGGGATTTCAGACTTTGTTGCCAACAGGAGAATTGGTAGTCTCTAGGAAGTGGATTAGAGCATTGCCAGTAGAGGTAGATGGTAGGGAACTGTCTGTTGATCTGATTGAGTTAGAGATGGATGATTTTGATATGATTTTGGGAATGGATTGGTTATCAAAGAATGGGGCAACGATTGACTACAAGCGCATAATGGTGACTTTTGAACCAGAAGGGGAGGTTGTTGGAAATGTGCCCTGAAAGCATATGTAGTAGACATTTTTTTTTGAAATAAATAAATAAATTGAATTTGTTATGCATATATTTTATGGACTATATTATTCTATGATAATATTATGTAAATATCAGGAAAATTCCTAAGTTCATGTATGTAATCTCAAACACGTATTAGTACGAGAGGATTGTGTTTGAGATAAATGAACTTGAATAGTTCGCAGTAAAATAAAGTTGTGGAATCTTTAGATTAATTACTGCAAGTACGGTCCACTAGTATTATGAATACATGTGATCTAGATCCGGATCACTAGTGTGGTAGGACACTTTAGTGGAGGTGCTTTATATATTGAGAATATATAGAACTGGACCAGATATGTTTATTAATACTTAGTTAAATACCGTTTCGAAGTATTAATTAAATGTATCAACTGATGATCATATACAAATTGATCTTAATCCTGAAGTTACTATGAACTCCTGTTTATATTATATGAGTTCTTTGATTCACTTGTTAGGGTCTGTCAGAATGATCAGGCTAAAAACTTTTGTTTTGGGAACTCATTAATATAGATGGCTGGGGACATAGTATATAGATATGGAATCTATACCTTCTCGCAAGAGATTGAATGATGGTTCTCTTAAGGGTTGACTTTTGGGACTGAAAGGTTATTGAGCTCAAATTCATAATTTATTATGAATTAACCTTCACTAGTAGAGTCAATGGTACTTAAGGAAACAAGAGATAATTAAAAGGGTAAAACGGTAATTTTATTCCCGATTAATTATGAACCATTATTAGAGGGTCAAGTTGTATGCAATGATTAAATCAATGGACGCTTTATGATTATAAAGTACTCAGTAAATGAAATGTCTATAATTACAAGAGTGAATAATCATGAGATTAATAAATTAAGATTATTTAATTAAAGAGTTTAATTAATAATCTCAAATTTATTGGAGCTTGGAATTATAGGTCCATAGGTCCCCATAGCGGCTCTATCAACACTGTTCAAGGTAAGAGTTGATATGAAGGGAAAATAGTTTAAAGACATATTTAAGAAGAAACTTGTTCTTTAGGCCAAATATGCAATTATATGATAATAGCGGTTAATTAATTAATTACAAATTAGTTGTAGTTAACAAAATTAATTAATATTTAATTATTATATAATTTTCGAAATTATACTAAATAATTAAATTAAATTTTGAAATTTAATTAAATAATTAATTAATTGTAATTTTCGAAATTATGATTAATTAAATATTTATTTTCGAAAATTTTGGATTTAATTAATTGGTAGAATTAATTAAATATCTTTATTTGAGTGGGAGAAAATAATCTGATAAGTTCAAATTGGATTTGAATTTAAAAGATTAATATTTATTCAAATAATTAATTATATTTGACAATTAATTAAATAGATAATTAATTTGAATTCAAATTTGAATTAGTTATCAGGTTGCTGGAACTTATCTGACAAAGTAATTTGAATAAATAATTAAATCAAATATGAAAAACCAATATCCCTAGAAATTAGGAAGCTACACGTTCACACACAGTCCAGGACTGTGTGTGGCGTGTAGGACAGTATTTTTCAGGGATGGGGTTTTCAATTTTATTTAATTAATGGATAATTCAAAAAATTGGTTTTTGGATTTTTTCATTAATGGAATAATTAATTAATTAAAAAGTAAATTGTAAAATGGTTACAGATTTATTTTTAAATTTTGAATATTTTCTGTTAAGTAAGACTGATCAGATTATTATTCAAAATAAGAGAAGTGAGTGTGAGACTACTCTGAACATTCGCTCTGTGAAAAATAGAACGATAGTTTTCTCTCTCCTTGAAAATAAAGAACTAATTCTCAGGCCTATTCTCTTGATCTCATGAGTTGAGTACATCAAGAAGAATCACAAATAAACTATCCTTCATTCTCTAAGTGCCCACACATTTCTTGAGGTGTAGAGAACGCTTTGGAAGATCTTGGTGTGAGTACGTGGGAGCGGCTTGGATAGGAAGATCGTTCTAAATACGAGAAGATAGCAAGGACACTTGATAGGCTTCAAGAGGTATGATTTCTATCACTATCTTGCTTATGATTAATGTATGTATATTAATGGATCCGCATATTTAAAGGTAGTTTAAATATGTTACCAAATTTTTGTTGTACACTGGGTCAACCACACCACCTTTCCGCTGCGTATTAGGAAACTTGTTCCTAACAATTGGTACCAGAGCGGTCATTAATCTCTGCATACATTAATTACTATGTGGGCATAATATGCATTCTTATGTTATTGTAATATATGTGAATGGATGGATGTATGTATGATGATAGTTGATTCTTAAGGGTCGTTAATTATATGGTGTTTTGGGTTTAGGAATTGTTCTTAAAATTCTAGATGAAAAATGTAAGCCATTTTGGGGCATAGGAATTTTTGTAATTTTAATTTTCTGTGTTAAAATTATTTGAAAAATTCTGTAAGGCCCGAGCCCCGGGTTCCGAGCCCCGAAGCCCGAGCCTCACCCAGCTGCCTTGCTGCGTGCCCAGCCCCTGCAGCGTGCCCAGCCGCTGCTGCATGCTGCCAGCCCAGGCGTCCAGGCCGTGCGCCCCTTGCTGTGCGCCCCTGCCCAAGCGTCCAGGCCCAGGCGCCCCTGCCTTGCACCCCTGCCCAGGCATCCCGCACCTGCACCCCTGCCCAGGCGCCCCTGCGCACCAGCCTACAGCCTCGCCCAGCCCAGCCACACGTCGCCTATGCACCCCATGCCGAGCCACCATGTGCAGCCGCCCCTAGGGTTTTCTAAACCCTAGGGCTTGCATCCAAAAATTGTCCATTTAAATTATGGGCTTAATTAAGTTAACCCATAATTAAAAATTGTTTCATTTTGAATTAATTGTATGAGCCCAAATTTAAATATGGGCCTAATAACTTATTGGGCATCAAACCCAAGTTAATTATTCTTAAAATTTGTTTAAGATAATTAAAAGTTATTTTAATTCAAAATTAAATGGATAAGTGGCTTAATGGATCAAAACTACGTGTGAAGGCCCTGAGTAATAGATAGAGATCTATTTAGGTCTTATTTAGTTTCTTACATTTTTGTGTATATTTTTGCAAGTGTTGTAATTTTTCTAGAAATACCCAAGACACCCGGCCCGCATTTATTTATTTATTTAGCTAGTATTTATTTATTTAAATGTTTGAATGTGATTAAATTGTTTAATACTTTATCATGCAATTTTTTGACATGCCATACATATAACCCACACAGTATTTAAAATTGTGCATGCATCTCATATGAGTAGAAACATGCCTTAGGATTGTCCTATGTGATTATATGCTGGTCCATATAATAATAAATCTAGTTTTTTAACTAGTTCAAGAGCGGAAACAGATTTTAAAAGTTGTTTAATTTCTAGTATTTAATAAAATAGTTTTATTAAATTATAAATGATATTCTTAGTAATTATGGCAAAATAAAATTGAACTAATTAGGGCATAGTTCTATAATTTTAATTTTGCTTAATTTGATTAGTAATTATTAAAATATCATTTGGTAAAAATAGATCACTTTATTTTTACAACCAATTAAAAAGCATAGGATGTTTTGAGAAAACACATGTTCTAAAATAGTGAGTGGGAGAGGGAGTTATGGCAATAAATCCCATGGTCTCCATTATTAGTTAGCACCGAGGTAACATGGAGAGGGCCTCGCGGCACCATTGCTTGTGTCCCCCTAAGGAAGGCTTCCGACTGTGTTATTCTCAAGGTAAACTTCTTTTTCAAGAATAAGATTTAATGATGTATTTCAAGTTTGACTGACCCTAAGGCACACTCTTGAGTTAAGTCATTGATCTAAAATAATGGGTTACACTCACAAGGTACATTAGGCTTTCGAGCGGACTAGTGTATTCTTGACCAAACAAGCGATTGTTTATAAGTCAAAAGAGAAATATTGATTTAAGTTTTAACTTATAAATTTGAGAGCTTGTCTCAAAATTAATTTGGAATTAGTCTGACCTAACCTAAGGCTGATCCATTAATGTTCAAATTAATTAATCGTGGAATTAGTCATTATTTTTTATGTGTTTTTTGTTGCATTTATGCATCATGTTTACTATTCCGAAAATATCTGATATTTATTATATGCATAAATTCATTTTATTTATTTATTTATTTTCAGCAATAGTGTCTAACTCAAATCCTGTATCTTCTTTACTTGCTAATGAAAAGTTGACTGGTGAAAACTACATGAAATGGAAATCAAACTTGAACATTGCATTAATATGTGAGAAGCCTAAAAAGTCATCCAAAAGCAAAAAGAACAAGAACACTAAAACCTCCAAAAGGAAGACCCTAAAAAGGACTTGCTTTAATTGTGGAGAAAATGGTCACTGGATAAGAAACTGTTCAAAGTATCTCGCTGACCTCAAAGAGAAAAATACAAGCAAATTTGATTTACTTGTGTTAGAAGCTTGTTTAGTGGAAGATAATTCCTCAACCTGGATAGTAGATTCAGGAGCCACTAACCATGTCTACTTTTCTCTTTCGATTCTTAGTTCAACGAGGAAGCTTGCTGATGGAGAGGTGACTATGAGGGTAGGCAGTGGACAGATTATCTCTGCAGCAGCAGTTGGAACAGCCCGTTTGGAATTTGATAATAATAAATTTCTTGTTTTAGAAAATGTGTTATTATATTCCTGGATTTTCTAGAAACTTAATTTCTGTTTCTATGTTGCATGAACAAAATTTTAAAATATCTTTTAATAATAATTCGATTGTTATTTCAAGATATGGTTTTAAGATATGTTATGCAAAATCTATCGATGTGCTTTATAAACTGCAAGCTAAAGAGAAATCTGTAAATAATTTTGAATTATTTAAAACAGTCAATCCTAGATCTATTAAACGCCAAAAGACTGATTCCGATAGTGATACATATCTATGGCACTTGAGATTGGGCCATATTGGTCTAGACAGAATAAATAGGCTTGTAAAGAATGGTCCTTTACGAGAACTATCTATTGGATCTCTCCCGGTTTGTGAATCCTGTCTAGAAGGCAAAATGACCAAGAGACCTTTCTCTGCCAAAGGTTCAAGAGCCACAGAACCACTTCAGCTAGTACATACGGATGTTTGCGGTCCACTCAATGTACAATCAAGAGGAGGTTATGAATACTTCGTCACCTTTATTGACGATTATTCAAGATACAGTTACCTATATTTAATGCAAAGAAAATCTGAAACTTTTGGAAAGTTTAAAGAATTTCAAGCAGAAGCTGAAAAGCAATTAGGTAAGTCACTAAAAGCTCTTCGATCTGATCGAGGAGGAGAGTACTTGGATTTTGAATTCAAGGACCATCTGTGTGAGCATGGAATTCAATCCCAACTCACAGCACCTGGAATGCCACAACAAAATGGTGTTTCGGAAAGACGGAACAAAACGTTATTAGATATGGTTAGATCAATGATGAGTTTCTCATCATTACCACTGTCATTATGGGGCTATGCAATTCAATGTGCACTATACATATTAAATGTTGTTCCATCTAAGTCTATCCAAAAGACACCCATAGAATTATGGAATGGTTGTAAACCTAGTTTACACCATTTTCGAATTTGGGGGTGTCCTGCACACGTGCTTAAAGGAAAGACCGGGAAGTTGGAATCACGCTCTGAAGTGTGCATGTTTGTAGGTTATTCCAAAGAGACCAGAGGTGGAATTTTCTATAGTCCAAAAGAAAACAAAACATTTGTATCGACAAATGCAACTTTTCTTGAATATGACTATGTAAATAACCACAAACCTCGCAGTGAAGTTGTTCTGGAGGAGATGGTTTCAAATGAAGTTGCTAAGTCACCAGCAACAACTAATGAAAAACGGCAAGAGGAAACTACTAATTCTAGTCAGAATAGTAATGAACCTCGTCGTAGTGGGAGGGTTAGCAAGCAACCCACACGCTATGAACACGAAGTTCAAATGCTTGTGTCTGACACAAACAAAGACGATCCATTGACATTTAGAGATGCAATGAATGATTCTGACAAGGACAAATGGCAAGATGCCATGAACCAAGAAATGGAATCGATGTATTCCAATTCTGTTTGGGTTCTTGAAGATCCACCTGAGAATATCAAACCCATTGGTTGCAAGTGGATATTCAAGAAGAAAAGAGGAGCGGATGGGAAAGTAGAGACTTTCAAAGCAAGGCATGTAGCCAAAGGTTACACACAAAAAGAAGGGGTTGACTATGAAGAAACCTTTTCTCCTGTAGCCATGCTAAAATCCATTCGTATACTCTTATCCATAGCTGCTTGCATGGATTATGAGATTTGGCAAATGGATGTCAAAACAGCTTTTCTGAATGGCTACCTTGACGAAACCATTTACATGTCTCAACCAGAAGGGTTCGAGTTAAAAGGTCAAGAGCAAAAAGTTTGCAAGCTTCTTAGATCCATTTATGGACTCAAACAAGCTTCTAGATCTTGGAATCTTAGATTTGATGACACAATTAAAACGTTTGGTTTTGAACAAAACGTTGACGAACCTTGTGTCTATAAACAAATCAAAGATGGTGTAGTAGTATTCCTCGTTCTTTATGTTGATGATATATTACTGATTGGAAATGACGTAATAGCATTATCAAAAGTAAAGAACTGGTTAGCTGAACAATTCCAAATGAAAGATTTGGGAGAAGCAAAGTATGTTCTGGGCATTAAGATTCTTAGAGATAGACAGAACAAAACTTTGGCATTGTCTCAAGCAACTTATATTGATAAGGTGCTAGAACGCTCTAATATGCAAAACTCCAAAAAGGATGATATGCCAACCCGTTCAGGAGTATTATTTTCCAAAGAGTAGTGTCCTAAAACACCTCAGGAAGAGGAAGACATGAGACAATATCCCTATGCCTCAGCAGTAGGCAGTCTAATGTACGCCATGTTGTGTACAAGACCTGACATTTGTTATGCAGTAGGGATAGTCAGCCGTTATCAATCCAATCCTGGATTGAGTCATTGGACTACAGTAAAGAATATTCTCAAGTATCTTAGAAATACTAGAGATTATATGCTTGTTTATTCAGGTGGAGACCTGAACCCCACAGGTTACACTGATTCTGATTTTCAATCAAACAGAGATAGTTGGAAATCGACTTCTGGATCAGTGTTTACTCTTGGAGGAGGAGCAGTAGTCTGGCGAAGTATTAAACAAACCAGCATTGCAGACTCCACCATGGAAGCCGAGTATATAGCGGCTTGTGAAGAAGCTAAGGAGGCTATGTGGCTCAAAAAGTTATATTCCGATCTGGAAGTTGTACCAGATGTGGATAAGCCACTAGTCCTATACTGTGACAACAGTGGGGCAGTAGCTAACTCAAAAGAACCACGGAGTCACAAGAGGGGAAAGCACATCGAGAGGAAGTATCACTTGCTAAGAGAGATAGTTCATCGAGGAGATGTTGCAGTTATGAAGATAGCTTCAGAGCATAATCTTGCAAATCCTTTCACAAAGACTTTATCCATAAAATCTTTTAAGGAGCATGTAAGAAACATGGGAATGAGAGAGATGCATCATTTGCTTTAGGGCAAGTGGGAGATTGTTGGAAATGTGCCCTGAAAGCATATGTAGTAGACATTGTTTTTTGAAATAAATAAATAAATTGAATTTGTTATGCATATATTTTATGGACTATATTATTCTATGATAATATTATGTAAATATCAGGAAAATTCCTAAGTTCATGTATGTAATCTCAAACACGTATTAGTACGAGAGGATTGTGTTTGAGATAAATGAACTTGAATAGTTCGCAGTAAAATAAAGTTGTGGAATCTTTAGATTAATTACTGCAAGTACGGTCCACTAGTATTATGAATACATGTGATCTAGATCCGGATCACTAGTGTGGTAGGACACTTTAGTGGAGGTGCTTTATATATTGAGAATATATAGAACTGGACCAAATATTTTTATTAATACTTAGTTAAATACCGTTTCGAAGTATTAATTAAATGTATCAACTGATGATCATATACAAATTGATCTTAATCCTGAAGTTACTATGAACTCCTGTTTATATTATATGAGTTCTTTGATTCACTTGTTAGGGTCTGTCAGAATGATCAGGCTAAAAACTTTTGTTTTGGGAACTCATTAATATAGATGGCTGGGGACATAGTATATAGATATGGAATCTATACCTTCTCGCAAGAGATTGAATGATGGTTCTCTTAAGGGTTGACTTTTGGGACTGAAAGGTTATTGAGCTCAAATTCATAATTTATTATGAATTAACCTTCACTAGTAGAGTCAATGGTACTTAAGGAAACAAGAGATAATTAAAAGGGTAAAACGGTAATTTTATTCCCGATTAATTATGAACCATTATTAGAGGGTCAAGTTGTATGCAATGATTAAATCAATGGACGCTTTATGATTATAAAGTACTCAGTAAATGAAATGTCTATAATTACAAGAGTGAATAATCATGAGATTAATAAATTAAGATTATTTAATTAAAGAGTTTAATTAATAATCTCAAATTTATTGGAGCTTGGAATTATAGGTCCATAGGTCCCCATAGCGGCTCTATCAACACTGTTCAAGGTAAGAGTTGATATGAAGGGAAAATAGTTTAAAGACATATTTAAGAAGAAACTTGTTCTTCAGGCCAAATATGCAATTATATGATAATAGCGATTAATTAATTAATTACAAATTAGTTGTAGTTAACAAAATTAATTAATATTTAATTATTATATAATTTTCGAAATTATACTAAATAATTAAATTAAATTTTGAAATTTAATTAAATAATTAATTAATTGTAATTTTCGAAATTATGATTATTTAAATATTTATTTTCGAAAATTTTGGATTTAATTAATTGGTAGAATTAATTAAATATCTTTATTTGAGTGGGAGAAAATAATCTGATAAGTTCAAATTGGATTTGAATTTAAAAGATTAATATTTATTCAAATAATTAATTAAATAGATAATTAATTTGAATTCAAATTTGAATTAGTTATCAAGTTGTTGGAACTTATCTGACAAAGTAATTTGAATAAATAATTAAATCAAATATGAAAAACCAATATCCCTAGAAATTAGGAAGCTACACGTTCACACACAGTCCAGGACTGTGTGTGGCGTGTAGGACAGTATTTTTCAGGGATGGGGTTTTCAATTTTATTTAATTAATTAATTAATTAATGGATAATTCAAAAAATTAGTTTTTGGATTTTTTCATTAATGGAATAATTAATTAATTAAAAAGTAAATTGTAAAATGGTTACAGATTTATTTTTAAATTTTGAATATTTTCTGTTAAGTAAGACTGATCAGATTATTATTCAAAATAAGAGAAGTGAGTGTGAGACTACTCTGAACATTCGCTCTGTGAAAAATAGAACGATAGTTTTCTCTCTCCCTGAAAATAAAGAACTAATTCTCAGGCCTATTCTCTTGATCTCATGAGTTGAGTACATCAAGAAGAATCACAAATAAACTATCCTTCATTCTCTAAGTGCCCACACATTTCTTGAGGTGTAGAGAACGCTTTGGAAGATCTTGGTGTGAGTACGTGGGAGCGGCTTGGATAGGAAGATCGTTCTAAATACGAGAAGATAGCAAGGACACTTGATAGGCTTCAAGAGGTATGATTTCTATCACTATCTTGCTTATGATTAATGTATGTATATTAATGGATCTGCATATTTAAAGGTAGTTTGAATATGTTACAAAATTTTTGTTGTACACTGGGCCAACCACACCACCTTTCCGCTGCGTATTAGGAAACTCGTTCCTAACAGAGGTACCCTTTGTGTTTGTGGGGTCAGTTAGTGGACCGCGTGTACCAATGATTTCAACATTGAGGGCTAGAGACCTGATGCAGGAGGGTTGCATAGGATTCCTAGCGAGCGTTGTGGATACCTCTAGGGTGGTGTCGGTTAGACCAGGTGAGACTAAATTGGTGTGTGAGTTTCTGGATTTGTTTCCAGCGGATCTGCCAGGGTTGCCGCCGCAGCGGGAGATTGACTTTGTTATAGAATTGGTACCCGGAGCGGAGCCAGTATCTAGGACACCTTATAGAATGGCTCCAGCGGAGTTAAAGGAGTTGAAGATTCAGTTGCAGGAGTTACTTGATTTGGGATTCATCAGACCGAGTTTCTCACCATGGGGTGCTCCGGTGTTGTTCGTTAAGAAGAAGGATGGATCCCTTAGGATGTGTATTAATTATAGGGATCTAAACAAGTTAACGATTAAGAACAAGTATCCACTGCCTAGGATCAATGATTTATTTGATCAGCTACAGGGAAGAACAGTGTTTTCCAAGATAAATTTCCGATCAAGTTACCACCAGTTGAGGATTAAAGAGCAGGACATACCAAAGACCGCTTTCCGAATGAGGTATGGACACTATGAATTCCTGGTTATGTCCTTTGGATTAACCAATACCCCAGCAGCTTTTATGGACATGATGAATAGGGTTTTCAAGGATTATCTGGACAAGTTTGTGATTGTATTTAGCGACGACATCCTAGTGTACTCTCAGTCAGAGGTAGAGCATGAGCAGCATCTGCGGTTGGTGTTACAACGGTTGAGGGAGCATAAGTTATATGCTAAGTTCAGTAAGTGTGAGTTCTGGTTGCCACAAGTTACATTTCTGGGCCATATTGTCAGTAAGGAGGGGATTCTAGTTAACCCAAGTAAGATTAAGGCGGCCAGAGATTGACCTAGACCGAGCAGTGTTCCTGAAGTGAGGAGCTTTTTGGGTTGAGTAGGGTATTACTGGCGGTTTGTTGAGGGGTTCTCCAGAATAGCTACGCCATTGACAGAACTGACAAAGAAGAAGACAAGGTATGTCTGGACGGACAGATGTGAGAACAGTTTCAAGGAGTTGAAGCGGCGACTAATCACTGCGCCAGTGTTAAGTTTGCCGACAGAGAATGAAAAGTTTGTGGTCTACTGTGATGTATCCAGGCAGGGTTTGGGGTGCGTGTTGATGCAAGCTGGTAAGGTGATAGCCTATGCATTGAGACAGTTAAAGGAGTATGAGCAGAGATATCCTACGCATGATCTGGAGTTAGCAGCGGTGGTGTTTGCACTTAAGATTTGGAGGCATTATCTTTATGGTGAGAAGTGCGAGATATACACCGACCATAAGAGCCTAAAGTATTTCTTTACTCAGAAGGATCTGAGTATGCGCCAGAGGCGGTGGCTGGAGTTGGTTAAGGATTATGATTGTGATATCCTATACCATCCTGGGAAGGCTAATGTAGTGGCTGATGCATTGAGTCGGAAAGGCCCAGGACAGTTGTTTAATTCGAGGCAGATATCTGACAAGTTAGCTGAGGAGATGACCAAAGCAGGTATAGAGTTGGTGGTTGGTCAGATGGCCAGCATCACTCTTAAGTCCACACTCCTTGAGAGGATCAAGGAAGTGTAGGGGAAAGATTCCCAGTTAAGAGGTCATAGGGAGAGTGTCTTGGTCGGAGCGACTAAGGACTTTTCCCTTTCAGAGATGGGGTTACTGAAGTACAAGGGTCGGATTTGCGTTTCGATGGATTCTGATATCCGGCAAGAGATCTTAGATGAATCGCATACCACTCCCTATTCTTTGCACCCGGGTACGACTAAGATGTACCAGGACTTGAGAGCTCTGTATTGGTGGTCGAGCATGAACAGGGATGTGGTGGATTATGTGGCTAAGTGCTTAACTTGCCAGCAGGTTAAGGCTGAGCACCAGAGGCCAGCAGGGTTGCTGCAGCCTCTGGGGATCCCAGAATGGAAGTGGGAAGATATTACTATGGACTTTGTGGTTGGTTTACCGAGAACTGTGGGACAGCATGACTCGGTGTGGGTGATTGTGGATAGGTATACCAAGTCCGCCCACTTTTTGCCTGTTAGGACAACTTATATTGTGGAGCAGTATGTTGAGTTGTATGTGAAGGAGATTGTTCGACTTCATGGGGCTCCGAGGTCGATAGTATCCGACAGAGACCCCACCTTCACCTCCAAGTTTTGGGAGAGTCTGCAGAAGGCTATAGGCACGCAGTTACGGTTTAGTGCCGCTTATCATCCTCAGACGGATGGGCAATCTGAGAGGACGATTCAGATATTGGAGGATATGCTACGAGCCTGTGTGCTTGATTTTGGGGGATCGTGGAGTAAGTATCTCCCTTTGATCGAGTTCTCGTACAACAACAGTTATCAGGCGACTATCGGAGTGGCTCCGTACGAGATGCTTTATGGAAGAAAGTGTAGATCACCTATTCATTGGGATGAGATAGGTGAGAGGAGATATCTGGGTCCAGAGATGGTTCAGAGGACCAATGAGGCGATTGAGAAGATTAGAGCGCGTATTCTCGCCTCCCAGAGTCGACAGAAAAGTTATTCAGACCTGAAACGCAGGAGCGTGGAATTTCAGGTTGGTGATCATGTGTTCCTTAGGGTTTCACCCATGAAGGGTGTGAAACGGTTTGGTGTTCGGGGCAAGTTGAGCCCTAGGTTTGTTGGCCCCTTCGAGATTCTGGAACGGGTTGGAGAGGTAGCTTACAGACTAGCGATGCCTCCAGCTTTATCAGAGGTTCGTGATGTTTTCCATGTATCCATGCTCCGGAAGTAAATGTCAGATTCAACGCATGTTCTAAGTTTTGAGAATCTGGAGCTTGATCAGGATTTGTCCTATGAGGAGAAGCCGGTTCAGATTCTTGACCGAAAAGATAAAGTCTTGCGGAGCAAGACCATCGCCTTGGTGAAAGTGCTGTGGAGAAACAGCAAAGTTGAGGAGGCGACATGGGAACTTGAGTCAGAGATGAGGGAGCGGTATCCCGAGTTGTTCAGGTAATTTCGAGGATGAAATTTCTGTAAGGAGGGGATAGTTGTAACGACCTGAATTTGCTAATAGGGCTTAGGGCCTTGATTAGTGTGCCTGGAGGGCAATAAATGGATTATTATGCTAATATATGAATTAATGTGAATATATGATAATGATACATGTTTAGTTGAGTTAAATGTGCATGTGGGCCCCGTCTGGATATTAGGGGCATAAATGTGATAGATGTGATAAATGTTATATATGTGTGATATGTCTATGCAGCATGATCCGAGACAGTCCTTGGGAGCGGTTAGCCAGGAAGTCACAACGGGGTCGAGAATCCGACTCGGGGCGAGTCGAGGGGTAATTTGGGTATTATATATATTATGGGGTTATCGGGTTATGAAAATAAATATTTGGAGATATATTTTAGGATAGAATGTCTAGGAGGGAATATTGGGGAAATTTACCATTTTTCCCTCGGGGACGTTTTGGTACCCCGAGCCTTGAGGTAACCCTATAGACTTAAGTTAAGTAAAACAAAAAGGAAGAATTATTTAGGAACTTGGGGAAACCGACATATACCTTTCTTCTCAGTTAAGGATAGCTTCTCATCACTCTCTCTCTCACCTTCTCTTCTCTAAGGCATATCAAAGGAGAACTTTGGTGGAACTAGTCAAGAATTGAGGACTTTGGGCTGTTAGAGTTAAGGAGCTAAGGGCTGGGCATTTGAGGAACCAGTTCAGATGCATAGCACAGCAAAGGTAAGCTTTAATTATGGGGATTATGCTTGGATTTCAGTTGTGTTTTTGGGTTATGCATGTGGGTAGAATTTGATCTGTTTTTGGGTATTTTAGTTGAGTTTTGGAGCAGGTTTTAATGGGTTTTTGATGTTGTTATTGAGCTGGAATGATTGTGTTGACTATCTAGGATTGTTAGCTAAGTTTTGGGTGAATTGGCTTGGGGAAAATGTTGAAGGATGATGAAGAATTATGGGTTGGAGGTGAGGATCGCGGCCCTAGGATGGGCACGCCGCGACCCGTGTGCGCGCGCGACCATGGGAGGGCAAGAAGTTCATGCGCACCGCGGCGCTTAGTGTGCCCGCCGCGGCTCGTGTGGGTGTCAGTGAGGTGCTAGCCTCTGTTTCGAGGCTAGCCGCGGTGCTTGAGGGTGGGGACGCAACTCTTAGAGCTAGTTTGTGTTTTTAAGGGTGTTTAGGTTTGGGAACTCAATGGTTAAGGCTCAGGATGGATTTGATCACCTGGTTTGATAGAATTCAAGGTCCCGGAGGTTAGAGTTTTGGCTCAAAGTTATTTAATGGATTAGAACTTGACGGATGGATATGGTTATTGTGTTGTGACTAGGAATTCGGCGAGGCTCAAGTTAGAGGATTGTGCTCGGGACATCGGTGCTCGGAGAGCTCGGGACTCAGGTAAGAAAACCCTTGTTCCCATAGAGCTTGTATGCAGGGCTGAGCCCAATGTGTTTGAATAGAACTGGTATGCAGGGCTGAGCCCAATGTGTTTGAACTGCAGGGCATAGCCCTTTGACTGAATTTGCTAGAATTTTGTACTTGCTTATTATGCTATGAATGCTATTATGTGAATGATCGGCAAGAGCCGGGAACGGTGTAGGCCGAGGTCGGCAGGGGGATGGGAATGACAAAGGGCCGGGAACGGCGATAAGCATGTTGAGTGCAAGGCCGAGTACGGCAAGGGGCCGGGAGCAGCGTTGAGCACGTGGAGTGCGATTTGCCAGGGTGGGTCCCTAAAAGGATACCTGGGATATCCTCACGGTGTGGACCGCAAACCCAGGGCTTGGTAAACGCCTGGGACGGCTAGGCCGTATGTGTTTAGCCCATTGGTGGCCTGTTTATACGCTTGATATATGTGTTGCATATGTTATCTGTTTGTGGGTTTTCTTGCTGGGTTTTGGCTCACAGATGCTCTGTGGTGCAGGTAAGGGTAAGGAGAAAGCCAACCGACCATGAGTGTAGCAGGCGTGAGGCGGCGTGTACATGTTGGGCCAGCCTGGCTGCCACAGCCAGAGGATTTTGGGAGATGGTTGTAAATAAACTTAGATTTTGTCGTTTAGTCGACTTGGTTCGATTTATATGATGTAAATGTTTCTAAACTGTATTTTGGGATCCCAGGTGTCAAACTTTTATGATTTTCAATGAAATAGAATTATCTCTAAAGTTTTTCCTCTGTTTATGGCTTAATTACACTATTTATTCTAAAACCTTGATTAGCGAGTTGAATGCACATTTTTAAACTCACTTAGCAACGACTCTAAGGAAGTAGGGCGTTACAAAATATTTCTTAGATACCGGAGAAAAGGTCTCTGTGTAGTCAATTCCTTCTTTTTAAGTGAATCCCTTAATAACGAGTCTCGCTTTGTGTCTCTCAATATTTCCTAATGAGTCTTTATTTGTTTTGAAGACCCATTAACACCAAATAGCCCTCATCCCATTAGGCAACTCAATAAGATCCCAGACTCTGTTGCTCTTCATAGAATTCATTTCTTCATTCATGGCATTGTACCATAGTTCTGATTCTTTGCTATTCATTTCTTGTGAAAACGTTTATGGATTATTTTTTGCGTCAATATTGTAGTCAGATTCTTGCAAATACACAACGTAGTCACTAGGTATCGCCGATTTTGCTGTCCTAGTGGATCTTCTTAAGGCTACACCAACATGCTCTTAGGGAGCGGGTGGTTCAGCTTGTTGTTCAACAATTATAGGCAATTGCTGAACAACTTGATCCATTTGAACTTCATCATTGACTTGTGGATCTTCAACAGTCGGTTGTGGTGGCTTAACATCCATTTGTACTTCAAGGGTGTTATGAACCACAATCAATCTTGCTCTTGAGATGGAGGGTCTGAAGGATCTATCTCAGAACCTAAGTCCTTTGATTGATCACTCCCACTAATCAAGGCATTTTCAAGAAATTTTGCATTCCTTGATTCCACAATCCTAGTGCTATGAGATGGACAATAAAACTTGTAACCTTTATACCTTTCAACATATCCAACAAAGTGTCCACTTATGGTCCTTGGGTCCAATTTCTTCTCTTGTGGATTGTATACCCTAACTTCAGATGGGCATCCCCAAATGCGTACATGTTGCAAACTCGGTTTCCAACATTTCCATTATTCAAAAGGAGTTTTTGAGACTGCCATTGTTGGAACTCGGTTTAATGTGTACACGGATGTCTTTAGAGCTTCACTCCACAAGGATTTAGGAAGATTAGGGTTGTTGCTAAGCATACTCCGTACCATGTCCATCAATGTTCAATTTCTCCTTTCTGTAACGCCATTTTGCTTGGGTGTACCGGGCATGGTATATTGGGCAACAATCTCATTTTCTTGAAGAAACTTTGCAAAAGGGTTAGTTGCTTGTCCATCTTCAGTGTATCTACCATAATATTCTTCACCTTTATCTGATCTCACTATCTTAATTTGCTTGTTGCATTGTTTCTCTACTTCTGTTTTAAATATCTTAAAGACATCTAACACTTCACTTTTGTTATGAAGTATATATAAGTAGATATACATGTAGCGTGAGTAATCATCTATGAAGGAGATGAAGTATTTCTGACCTTATGAGTCCATGTCTAGACTACATATAACAACATGTATGATTTCTAATAGTTCAGAACGCCTATGAAAACCGTTTTCCTTAGACTTGGAGGTATGCTTTCCTTTAATGTAATCCACACAAGTATCAAAATCATTAAAATCTAAGGTATTGAGTTCCCCATCTTTCACTAATCTTTTAATTCTATCAATGGAGATATGTCCCAATCTCCGGTGCCATAATGTAGAGGAATTCTCATTCATAACACATCTTTTATTGCCAACGTGAACATGCAAAACAAGCGGTATTGTTTTGTAAATTAAGGCAGTAAAGACCACCAGACAAAATACCATTTCCAACACATTCAGATTTATTATATAAATTAAAATATTTGTCTGAAAATGTAAAGGAAAATCCAAAAGGAACAAGTCTTGAAACTGAAATCAAGTTTCTAGAGAAACTTGATACATAAAAAGTCTTTTCTAACTTTAAAATAAAACCACTATGTAAAACTAAATGACACGTTCCAATAGCTTCCACCTGTGATCCCATCTTGTTTCCAGATAAGATGTTTTGCTCACTTCCCATCGGCTTCCTTAGGTTTTGTAAACCATGCAAGGAATTTGAAATGTGAATTGTTGATCCAGAATCAATCCACCATGTGTTAATATTAATATTATTCATATCAGATTCATAACATACTAAGGAAATTTGAATACCTTTGTCGTGCATCCATTTCTTGAACTTGGCACATTCCTTTTTCGCATGTCCTTTCTTTTTGCAAAAAAAAAAAAAAAAAAAAAAACTTGATGAAATTCTTCTTTATTTCGCCTTGGGGAGGCACTTTATTTTTACCCTTGTCCTTCTTGGATGGTTTGCATTTCTTTCCTTGGGTGGCCATGTGAGTACTTTCACCTTGCTCCTGTAGGAGCCTTGCTTCTTCTTGAGCACACATGGTTATCAATTCATTGATACTCCATTTGTCCTTATGTGTGTTGTAGGAAATTTTGAAAGGCCCATATTGATGTGGAAGATTGTTAAGGATGTAGTGTACCATGAAAGTTTCAGGAATGACAACATCGAGCTTCTTCAGTTGAGTAGAAATGTCCCTCATCTTTGAGATATGTTCTTTAACTCCTTTGATACCAGTGAGCTTTGTTGATGAGAACTGGTGGATGAGGTTGTTGTAAAGTGGTTTGTCCGAAGTGTCGAACTGCTCATCAATCAGTTTGATCAACTATTTGACTTTCTTAAGTTGCTCCATCGTTCCACGCATTCCCATAGGGATCTTGGACATAATGAACATGATGTTGAGGCGATTGGATTGCTCCCATTTTTCATATAGTGCGATCTCAGCAGCAGTGCTAGTCGTAACGATTGTAGCATGTTCATCCTTCCTTATTGTGTAGTCCATGTCGGCGCAGCCCAAATGAAGAAGAACTCGTTCCTTCCAGATTTTGAAATTATCACCCCTAAGCTTAGGAATTTCGGTAAGGATTTCAGCGAAACTAAAGGAGGATGAAGAAGCTACATGAATAGGATTACAATCTTATATTTCTAAAGATTGAGGCTTAATGAAGTCATGTTTTAGCAATGTATAACATGCTGAAAGATGAAATTTTATTAAAAAAAAAATTGCATGTGGGATAAATTTTTAATTTAATAAAATTGGATGTACATTGTGATAGATTATTCAAACAAATTATTTGGGATAAATTAAGGTTTGATATTTTTATCTAAATTAAACTTTATGATAAAGTTATCAAATTAATTATCATAACTTTTGTGGGTAAATTAAGAAAATTAATTTAATATATTATCCTAATTAATTATATAAATATAATAAAATCTCTATGGGGTAAAATTATTATATCTATATAATCAATCACAATTCATGTCCATTATGTGATCCTTTCAGATTATTATATAATTTTATATAATTAAAGATGATGTGGCTACTCCCTAATTATTTAAAATTACATGGTTCACTAGACATTATGTTTTAGGCTCTATGAAGACCTAAGAACAATTTCGTTATAACATAATAGGCAATCACAGAGAGTAGTGCTCCTAGTGTGGTCATCTGAAGATCATTAAAAACTGTTCTACATTGAACATTTGTCTCAGTTTTATGCGTTCTTATGTCAACCACAAAATTATTTATGTATTATTCATAATTTTATTCACCCTAAATATTTTATGAATATTAATGTGAAAATTTTATGAATATCAATGTGCTAAATATTATTCAACTTATCTTAATGTTTTAATATAATCTAAATATATCTAGCACAATTATCGAAAATAAAATGTATTTAAAATCATAAAGTCATACATATAACATCAAATATAATTATACTAAAAATAAATTTTGCATGAATAATAACAAAATGATCATACAAATTAGCATAATTATTTATATGTAGGAAAATAAATATAATAATTCCATATATATACTTAATGACATAAAAAACCCATGCTAAATAAGACAATAAAATCATTTATTGATTTGGTGGATTAATAAAATAAGTGCACAAACTTAATTGTAAAATAAAATGCAATTACATTCTTAAAATAACACAATTGTTTAATATTGCATGAATAAAGGAAATATATCATAAAATAAATACACCAAAATCAAATATTTGCACGTTTTAATTAATTTCCAAATACTATACAAATTACCAAAATTATATGTTTGAATTAAATTGGCAAAAAATTAAAAAATGACATTTATTGTCTAAATAAGCATTAAAATAAAAAAAATAAAAAAATTCCAGAAATAAATTAAAAATGTAATTTTTCGAATTTTTTTATGAATTTTTCTTCATTTCCCCCTATATTGTGTCGTATGACCCGTCAAACAATGGGTCATTTTTCTTTAGCAATAACTGAAAATGACATGTCGTTTTGGTCATCTCCTTCAGCCAACCGGGTCATTTTGACCCGCTTTTCTGCAAGCGGGTCACGCGACCCTGTTTCAAAACCCGGTCAGAAAAATGCACTCCGACGACCAAAAAACTCGCTTCAAAGCCCAGATTACATGGAAATGAATAGATAAAGAGATCCATGGCATTTTATTTATTAAAAAACAACTAAAAATCTAGTATTAATTCTTAGAAAAACTTTCAGCCATCAACGTGGTTAAGAGGATTTTGAATGCTTCCATGGGTTTTAAAAACTTGATTTTTATGCATATAGCATTTAGGAAACATAAGATAAAGGATTTCTAATAGCATTAAAAATGAAAAAAAACAAATTTGAATTTAATAACCAAATTTTGAAGCATGTATAGGCCAAACTCAAAACTTTTGTCACATATTTATGCTATAGTTTTAATGCACAAAAATATGTTAGAAATTGATAAACTTGAACAATCCTAACAAAAATATGCAATAAAACAATCCAAACAAAAAATTTCAATCATCCGGCAATATAAAACATACACGAATACATATATGTGTATATATGAATACATAGGCACATATAATTCATAAAAATATATATATTTATATATATGTACATGCAGACAAAAATACCAAGGCAGAGATAAGTCTGACTCTTGATACCAAATGTTATATTAGAAATTAATCTAGATGCATAATAATCCTAATGCGGAATAAACAAAGTGTTACATAAAATAAGGAGCGAATATATATACATCTAGTCATTGCTATTGATAATCTCGATCTATAAGCTTTAGATCTACAAAAAAAAAAACAAGATAAATTAGAATGACTACATGGGCTTCCAAGCTCTCACTAACTCTTTTAGATGGAGTTACTGAAAGATAAAATATGAGCCACGAGCTTGGGGATTGGTATTCTATATTTATAGAGTGAGACATTCCATCATAGTCTCTGCCACAAATTGAGAAATTCTCTCAATCAGTTGGGATATTCAAAATTAGATAACAAATAAAATTGGGTAACAAATAATGTTGACTATTAATTATAATATTTTTCAATAAATAAAATATTGACTTTTGTATATTAAATCAATTAGCTGTAACAAATTAATTTTATATACCATATAAATAAATATTCTAACATTTTCTCCACATTTTTTTTTTCAAACTTAAATAAAAAAAAACGTAGAGAAAATGTCTCAAATATCATAATACCATATTTCTCTGCGGTTATTTTTTACGCTGAGAATATGTGAAAAAAAGCTGAGAAAATGTCCATATAACCCTTCCCCTTCGTCCCCGACCCACCCAGACCCCTCATTTCCCATTTTCGCTCCTACGTGAAGCCTTCTTCTCCGGCGATGGTAAGTGTCATTTCCACCATGTTTGTGTCTTTTTTTATTTTATTCTACTATGATTGCTTCAAATCATGTATATGTTCATAAAATTAATTCATTTTAAAGTTTTAGAGAAAAAATGAAGAGATTGTTAATGTGGTTTAATAAGTTTTAATATATGTTTTATAGATTGATTTTTTGCATTTTTTGAACGATTTTGAAAGTTGTAGAGGATAAGAAGACATTTTCAAGGTTCAAAATAGGCACTAAAAGAAAAACTTCATTTACCAGCGACCAAAAGTCGCCGCTAATAATGCCAATATTAGCGGCGACAAAGCATGTTCGCTGCTAATATCAAAATATAATTTTTTAAATTTACAAAATTATTAGCGGCAACTTTTTTTATATTAGTGGTGACACTGTCACCGCTAATAAATTCAAAAAACAAAAAAAAGGGGAATTTCCTCACCAGATTTTTTCAGATGATTATGAGTGGCGCCACATGTTTAAAAAAAAATCAGCAGCGACTATTAGGGGTGACACGTGTCGCCGCTAATAGTCACCACGATAACTCCCCTTAGAACCCTACTTCTTCATTTCACATAACTCCTCTCTCATCAGCAGCCACCCGTAGCGCCTCCCCAACCCCGACCCACCCGCAGCGCCTCCCCAGCCTCCCACCTGACGCCCCGTTCTCCTCCCCTCTCCCGCAGCCCCTCCCAACCTCCCACCCACCCGCCACCCCGTCACCCTGTTGTGCGCCACCCCGGAGGCACCTCGTAGCCACCACGCGCCACCCTACAGTATATATAAACATATATATGTTTGTTTGCTTTTTTTTTTTCAGTTTATATATATACGTATATGTTTTTATAAATTTATATATGTTTATATGTGTATATAAATAAATATATCTGTGTGGTCGTGCGTTTATATGTGTGTGAATAAATGTACATTTGTTTATATTTAAATGTTTATGTACATATATATATTTATATATTTGTGTATGTTTATATATATTTTTGTTTATGTTTATATATATGTGTGTATATATATATGTGTGTTTATATGTATGTGTATATGATAAGTATATAAATATATGTGTGTGTGCTTGTTTATATAAGTATATAAATATATATATATATATGTGTATTATAATTTATTTTTTTTACTTACTTTGTTTCCTTTTTTTGGAGAAAATAAATAGGAGTAAATTTTGGAGCATTTTCATTTGGAATGTTTTCTTTTGGATCTTTTTATTAATTTGTATGTGTCTCTTATTTATTGTTTTATTATTATTATTGTTATTATTATTATTATTTATTGTTAGAGGAATTTGAATATCCTAAATATTCATTTATAGTGAAGTAGATTCTGAGATACATATTATGTCACTATAAGAAATCTGACATTTACCTACATATTTCTTACCTACATATATTTATTGGTAGGGAAAAATACATTTTATCTATGCTTATTTTTTGCAACAGATTATTGGTAGGTGATTCTTATAGAAATAGTGCACGGGTATTAAAAAAATCATTAACTGCTATTAGTATTGGTAGGTAATTCTTTTACCTACGAATAAGTTTGGAGGGAATTTTTTTGACCACTCCCGCTTAATTTTCCCTCCAATTTTAACATAATATATATATATATTTTAACTGGTGATGTGTCTGCTGAGGTGTAGTGAATAGGCTAACATGTCAAATGAGAAGTACGCGTGGCAACACATGGCATACACATGGCACTAATAATAATATTTAATTATTTTAAAAGAAAAAAATTAATATTTAATTTTAAATATAATTAATATTAATTTTATATTAATTTGAGTTTTATACCTAATATAAACCTAATATATATACTAAATATCTCTAACCTAAATTCACTAACCCTAACTCTCTCTTCTCCTCTCCTCAGTCGCACGAGAACTCCCTCCCTCAGCCGCACGAGTACTCCCCCCTCTCCTCAGCCACACCATTCTCTTCAACCGCACCTGCCACACCACTCTATGTTTCTTCAATCTCTCTGAAGCTAATTAATTCCTTGAAATGAATACCCATGTCGATGATTGCCCAGTCGCCGCCATTGCCTCCAAATCTGAATAGTTTCCTAGGTTGCTAAGTTGTCTCAGCCCCTGTAGTCTTCTCCATCTTTGAACCGTTGCCTCCATGTTTGAATCTTTGAATCTTCGTCTCAACCCTGAATCAGCTACCCGATTTCACTTATTTTCTGTAGGTATGAATAATCTCTATTTAATCCCTAATTTCTATATTTTCTATGTTGTTTAATTGATTGAAAACTAATGGGTTTGAACACTTTGGCAAGGGAACATATTGTGATTGTGATTCTGTTTTGACAGAGGTACCATATTGTGATTGTTGTTCTGTCTTCTTGCTCGGTGGTATGAAATTTTTGATACACTTGGCTCTGGCTTTGTGAGTTTCAGATTGTTGGCTTGGTGGTTTGGTGGCTTTGAGTTTCATTGTTGGATGGTTGGCTTTGAGGTATACGGTTATGATTCGTTCTGATTAAATCCCCATTGTTCTGAAGGATTAATGATGATGCATTGTTTTGAGGCCTTTTCAAGGATTAATTTGTATTTACTTGACTTAGATTTATGGTTTCGGGAATTTGTCTTTTGACTGCTTTGAGTTTCATTGTTTTTTAGTTGTGTTTTTGTTTAGTCTTTAAGGGTGTTTCACTATCTTAATATGCTTTATTAGTTTCATAGTTCTTAGGCTTTGAGTTGTGGTTCATTATTTTGAAGTTTTGTTTTTTGTTTAATGATGATGCATAGTTCTGTAGCCTTTTTATTGTTATTTGCAGTGTGTATTTAGTATATGACTTAGATTTATGGTTTTGGGAATTTTTGTTTTGACTATTTATGCTAAGTCTTTGAATTTCATTGTTTTAATACAGTATATGTGTTTCATTGTCTTAATGTGCTTTATTTTGTTTCATAGTTCTTAGGCTTTGAGTTTCATTGTTCTAATACAATTTTTTTTTTTGAGTTATGTTTTTGTTTAAAGACTTTGGCATTGTTTTACTGCATTATTTTGTACTATACAATGTCTGTTGAATACATCATTATCTCATATTCTATCTTTTTTTTTTTTTTTTATGTTCAAGAATGAGTAATTTTTGGCTGTCATGATTTATGTTCCAAGGAAATGTCATTTGGTTTTAAGTTTTGTTTTTTGGTTTCATGTTTTAATTATTTTGTAAACTTTACCATTGTGATTATTACTGCCTTTCTAGAATTTTTAAATGCTGAAGTTAAAAATTAGATTTTGGTCATTGGTGTTCAATAACTGAGTATTTTTTGCCTTTTTCGTGTTTTGTATTCCAAAGAAATGAAGCTTTCCTTGGTTTTATGCTTGTCTTTTTTCTTTTTTGGCCTATGATGTTAGAAAATAGTGATTATTATGTTGGTGATTATGTGACTTCTTGTGCTCATATTTATATATATATATAAATGCTGGTATATCAAGTCATATAAATGCCCTTAATAATCGGTCTATTATAAAAATTCTGAAATCCTTGTGATGAATAAAGTGGGGATATTTTATTTGTAATAATTAAAATTATGATGTAATAATGTAATAATTGACATTATGATGTAACATTGTATTAATTTTGAAGAACAATAAAGTACAAATAATCAAAATATATATATTTTAAGTTTATCATTAGTTGTACAAGGTTGTATGTTTCAAAAGCATAAATGAAGTATTTTGTTCCTATTAAAAAGTGGTGTTAGTGTTAAACTTTAAGTAACGTTCTCTTATAATTTTTAAGTCTATTCTCATGACTCAACTCCAAATTTATTTTAAATTTCTACTTTACATGAAAAAAAAATTATGAAAAAGACTAGGAAAATATGCTTATATAAATGACTTTTATGAGAAATTTCAAATAAAGTAAACTTAGAAAATGGGCTTTGATGATTAATTTAGAATTCAAAATCATAAAATTATGTTAGAAAATTGGCTTTAATTCATAAAATGTAATAATAGAATTGAGAAAATGAGTCTTAATTGATAAAATTGTGGTAACTTTAGAATTCAAATTATAAAATTGTGTTAACTTAGATATTGACGATTCAATGCACTATATATATGAATCTGTTTTTCTTTTTAAAAAGGGGAAAGAGACATCTAATTTTTATTTTGAGTTTAACTTTGATGTTAAACTTTGAATCTAATTTTTATTTTGAGTTTTTGAGTTTAAAATATGCTTGTTAGTTACTGATAATTTTTATAGATTTTATGGTTGCTATAATGTTTAATTTTAAGTTGAGATTAGTGACATTACAACTTTTTCTCTTCACTTGCAATTTGATTTTTTTTAGCATGCTCTGCTTTCTGGTTTCCATTATCTTCATCATTGTTTACATTTTGGCTTTGGATATTTCTTGTATTTCTGGTTTGGATTTTATTTTTGAATTTGTATCGATTTGAAATATAGAGGTCACTAAATCAATTTGAAACTGAGATTTTTGAGTCTTGCTTGTTTATCTGCAAAAATGTTCAAAGTGGTTGTCACACTCATTTAGTCTATCATTGTTTCTGAATACTTGATTTATAGGTGTGGATTTTTAAGCATGATTTCTAATTTTGGATGCTTGTAAATAGTTCATATATACTGCATATGAACTCCTTTGTTTTATCACATGAATTCTAGTTTTCAATGCCTATTGCCTAATAAATGTAGTTTTGAATGTTGACTTATATATTTTTTTTTTTCTGATTTGGATCATTATGTTACTTTGATTTTTTTTTTTGCCTGTGATGTTGAAGAATGATTATACTTATTTTTTGTTGGTGATTATGGGACTTGATGTGCTCATATATTTTATTTTTTTAATATATGTTGGTATATCAAGTGTCATAAATGCCCATAATAATAAGTCATGTTTTTTGAAATCCTTGTGATGATTAAATTGGGGATAATTATTGTGTTGAAATTAATTATATAATCTTCCCATTGTCGCCAACTTGAACCCCACCTCCAGCCATCGTCGTGTCCACCTCCCAAAGCCATCATCGACATTCACAAGTTCAGTTAGAGAAAAAGGAGTCTCTCGTGCAATAATCCCAAAGTGAAGAATAAGAAGAATATCAATAAAATGACATTATTGAGTTTGTAATGACTTGTAATAGACTTGTTGATATTTTTTATGAAATGTTATTAGTTTAACACTCATCGTTAAGCAATGAATATTTTATAATATATGTTTGTTTATTTTATTATTAATATTAAATAATTTATTTGAGAAACAATATTAAATATTTTTAAAATTAATTACTTTCATTTATTATTTATATTAATTTAATTTAAATATATAATTAAAACTACCTATCTAAAAATATGTACTTACCAATAAATAAGTGTAGGTAAAAATAGGTATACCACAACATGCCACGTGGACCAATCATTTAGTGCCACATAACCGATAAAAAAGGGATAAGTAACACAATCATCCAAATTTCTTGTAGTACATGGACAAATTATTGTTTGACACGTGGAGCAACCACAAGATGCCAAGTGGTGGTATTGACGTATGCCACGTGTATGCTACTATGGAAACCATGTCAGCAGACACGTAGGATGACACGTCATCAAACACGTCATATGATGACTCATCAATTGATTTATAACTTAGTGGGGCCCACTAATTCTTTTACCTACCGGTATTAATAAGTGTAGGTAAAGACTCTTTCCCCACTAACCTTTACCTACCAGTCTCTACCAATTCAATATTGGTAGGTAAACCATATTACCCACCATTAGGCTAGTTTTACCTACACTTACAATTGGTAGGTAAGGACCCCATTTTCTTGTAGTGTGTGTGGCGGTGATATCGGAAGGTTATGAACTTGTATGTACTAGTGAAGTAGGTTTTGTGAAATTTTTGTGTGTTGTGGAGATATAAGGAAGAAAATTATTGTGTGTTGTTTGAATTGTGTTTTTTTAACTGTTTACAGATGGCTAGGTCATTAGTATAAGGGAGATGCTGCCCAATTTTTTTGTAGATTTATAGGGTCAGGATAGGGTTGGGGTCGGGATAAGGTCTTTCATAGGGTTGGGGGTCAGGATAGAGTCTTTATAGGGTCAAGGGTCGAGATAGAGTCTTTATAGGGTCGGGTCGGGATAGGGTCTTTATAGGGTCAGGGGTCAGGATGAGGTCTTTATAGGGCCAGGGGTCGGGATAGGGTGATAGGGTCTTTATAGGGTCAGGGTTCGGGATATGGTCTTTATAAGGTCGGGGGTCGGGATAAGGTCTTTATAGGGTCGGGGGTTGGGATAGGGTCTTTATAGGGTCGGGGGTGGAGATAGTGTCTTTATAGGGTCTTTATAGGGTCAGAGGTCGGGATAGGGTCGAGATAGGGTTGAGATCGGGATAGCGTCTTTATAGGGCCGAGATAGGGTTGGAGGTCGGGATAGAGTCTTTATAGGGTCGGGGGTCGGGAAAGAGGCTTTATAGGGTCGGGGGTCGGGATAGGGTCTAGGGTCGATGTAATGCCCCAAATTTCCTAATAAGGTATATGACCTTGATTAGGAGGCTGGGGAAGGCCATAATTGATTTATTATGCAATTAAATGAGTATATGCATGTTTAGGTGTTAAATATGCATGTGAACCCATTTATGATTAATTGGGTGATTTTCATATTTTGGCCATTTTGGGCATATTTGGCATATATGCGGCATGTGTGTGGTGCTTCATTATTATTTGGTTATGCTAGGGTTAATCAGCGCGAGACGATCCTAGGAGGTAAGCTAGTGGAAAAGTCACAACGAGATTTATACTTGACTCGGAGTGAGTTAGGGGATATTTAGCACATTACCGGGTTATTGGGTAGTGGGAATAAATTTTTGATGATAACTTAGAAGATAATAAGATCAGGAGAAATTCTAGAAGTTTTGACTATTTTACTGTAACGCCCTGGATAGCCAGGACCGCTACACTGTGTACTTATAAATGGCAGGACTTGCTAATCAAGTCATTTAGTCAAAACGTGTCACTAAACCATAAATGTGCTAGGGTTAAAATGGCTTTGGTCTGAAAAGATACATTTCATATATTTAAACAAATTTACATATCAGATCCCAAAAAAGAACAGTGTTTAAAGGCTAGTTTACAAAATTTCCAAAATACAGACTACCATCAGCCACTCTAAGGAAAAACATACATTTATAGCTTTTCTGTTCCTGTTATCCTCACAACCGTGGCGGCTGAGCAGCTGGTCATGTACATTCTGCTCACAGAGCTCTCCAAGTCAGGGCTGATCAAGTTTTCCATTGCCTTTACCTGCACCACGTAGCACCCGTGAGCCAAGGCCCAGCAAGAAAACATATTACACATCTCAACAATCATATCAAGAGAATAATTCATAAAGCATGATCAAACACTTAACATTCCACATTAATCACATAGCATGTAATCAGAATCAAAGATGCAACTAATCATTAATAACAGTCAAATCACACAATAACTAGGGCCGACAACTTAGGCCGCACCCTTTGTTTACCCCACTAACTCCGGCCCGCTTAAACCGAGCTCAGTGCATAATAAGTTGTCCTCGACTACCAGTGGCCGAGCCGCGCCCTGTACGCAAGTGTAGCCTTTGGCACTCTTAGGCCGTTGGTTTACTGTTTACATGGCATAATACCATCATTTCAAAGCATACATATTAGGGAACCCTTAGTCCCATTAAAAATACACAACCGGGTGCAGTTTTCTTACCTTTGGCTTCCAAGTGAACTAGTTACGAGCGATGCTCCTTGAGCGCGATCCGATCCCCGAGCCCTAGCTTAGCACTTAGTCACAACCAAGATAAAGGATACCATCAACAATCTTAAATGATCCTCTAGACAAAGTTCTAGTCTTCGAAACATTGAACTTCACCAAACATGGTAAAAGATTCAATCCCGAGCACCCTAGGTTAAATTCCCAAGCCTAGAATCTCAAAATCCCAAAATCCCTTAAGGGCCGCGGCATTAGCCACCCATGTCATGGCATGGCCCCAACCAGAGGCCTCCCAATGCCCAAAAACAGGTAAGGACCGCGGCCCTACTCAGACCATGCCGCGGCCCGCACTCCTTCCTCAGCACCCATCAACTTCGAAGGGTCGCGGCTCACCAAGAACTATGCCGCGGCCCGAACCCTTCGAACCCAGAAAAACCTCCATTTTTTACTCTCAAACCTCATGAAAACTCACTCAAAACTACCCCAATTCCACAACTCAATTATCCAAAAACTTCCCACAAGATTCCAACAACACAACCCAGCTGAAACCTAGACTAGAAACCCATAAAAAACCCACTTCAATCACTGAAACTTTCTAACTCAAGAACTCAAAACCCAGCCATGGAAACACTATAACTCAACCTTTAAACCTTAAATTAGAGCTTACCTTAGCTGCAGAACCAATCCTCCAAGAGTTTTCTGGCCTAACTTCCAAGGTTCCAGCTTCAATTTAATCTTCAAATCAAAAAACCCAAAACCTCTTAGAACACACTCAAAAACATAGAATTTCAACCACAGGAAATGGAATTCAATGCTTACCTCAACCTTGATTAAGTTCCTTTGATAATCCTTGAGCTAATCCTCTAAACTCCAGCTTTAATTCTTAGAATTCCAGCCAAGACCTCAAAGTTTCTGTGTTTTTCTTTGGGAGAGAAAGAGAGAAAGAAGGAGAGGGTCGGTTTACTATATTCTACTGTTTTCTAAAATCTTCTTAAGTCTATCCTAAAGCAATTAAATTAATCCCAAGGCTCGGGGTACCGGAAACGTCCCCGAGGGCAAAATGGTAAAATTCCCCAATATTCCTACCTAGACTTCCTAACCTCAAATATATCTCCAATTATTTATTTTCATAACCCGATAATCTAAATAATCACCTGATACTTGAAATACCCCTTGACTTATCCAAAGTCAAACATTAGGCCCCGTTGTGACTTTCCCGCTATTTGTGCTCCCTAGGATCGCCTTAAGTCGCCCGCTGCAGATTTACCCACATAATAATGTGGTTCTCACAAGTATAACATTTAACCACATTTATATACATATAATCATACAAGCATGCTTATCATGTAATCATGCATTAAATCAATAAATTCACACATAAACCAGCTATGCCCTCTCGGCTTACTAATCAAGGCCCTTAAGCCATATTAGTGATTTTGGGTCGTTACAACTATCTCCTCCTACTGAGAATTTCGTCCTCGAAATTTACCTGATTAGCTCGGGATACTGATCCCGCATCGCTGTCTCTAACTCCCAGGCCGCTTCCTCGACCTTGCTATTTCTCCACAACACTTTCACTAACGGAATTGTCTTATTCCGTAAGATTTTGTCTTTCCGATCCAAAATCTGAACTGGTTGCTCTTCTCAGGACAAGTCTGTCTGCAACTCTAAGTCCTCATACTTCAGCACATGTGTCGTATCTGAAACATACTTCCGCAACATGGAGACATGGAACACATCATGAACTCTTGATAGCAAAGGTGGCAAGGCCAACCTATAAGCCACATGTCCAATCCTTTCTAAAATCTCGAAAGGTCCAACAAACCGAGGGCTCAGCTTACCCTTTACCCCAAATCTCCTCACCCCTCTCAGTGGTGAAACTCGTAGAAACACGTGGTCCCCAACCTGGAACTCCACGTCCCTACGCTTAGGATCAGCGTAGCTTTTCTGTTTACTCTGCGAAGTAAGCATTCTGCCTCGAACAACAGAAGATACTTAACTTTAAGGGCCTGGGATCGATCCTACTATCCTGTTGAGTAGGATTTGACTTCCCGAAGGCTAGGTTTGGGTTTGGAAGTATTTATTTACTCAATTTGATAAGGTTTTATATTATGGTTGTGACTAGGTTTTCCCTAGCAGCTTGGAATCAGGATCGTGCTTGTGGCTCATTTATTGGTAACCTGTGCTTGGACCAAAGGTAAGAAAATGACACCCAGTATGTGAAGCATGTAATGCATAAGATACATGAGATTAGAGCAGGGCATTAATGTTGAAATTGAGATTAATCAGAGCTTGAGTCTCTGTATTTGTGCATGATTATAATTATGCTTCTAATTATTGATTAAGTATTCTAAATGCCTTATATCTGAATATTTGACATATGGTATATGTCTATTTGCATTACCTCACTGAGGAAGCATTGACTTATTAGTCAGGGATCGGCATTGGTGTCAGTATTGACTGTGAAGCTGTGACTTACTAGTCAAGTTCGACAGTAGTACCGAGCACTGGTCGTATGGCATTAACTTATGAGTCAAAGATGGTTGTAGCGTGTTTAACGCAAGCCGATAAAGATTAGATCTAATCAGCATCTGCATTGAATGACTCATCATGAGCATTAATACCAGACCGACCTCAAGTTCGATGAAAACTAAAAGTGCTTGTCTAGTCTAAAGGCTAGTTACTTAGAGCCAAAGACGGAAAGGACGAGGTGACCTACATGTCACATGGCTAGGAGGGTATGGGACCTCCGAGATGGACTTATCAGTCATCTAACCGAGTGTAGAGTCTAAGAACTTTACTTAGCTAAGATAGATAATAGTATGATAGTATTTATAACATTATCTTTGTTACTGTGGATTTTTGGTTCAGACCGAGAATTATTTGGACACTCATAGTAGTACTTATAGATTTTCTAAGTTTAATCTATAGTTTAAGAATATTAAGTATAACCTAAGGTTAGATTAATGTGATTGATATTAAGGATTATATTTATTATATTATAAGGTTTAGACATCAACCAATAGGATTTTAAGCACATGTTATGAATGGTGATTAAGGATTAAGTATTTTTGAGGATTAAATTTAATAAGGAGTAAAGTTTGAATGTTATAGGGTCAGTCAGCAGCTTTGAATACGTTGAGGGCTTAGTCAAGGCTGTTTACTCCATTCAAACTTAGCTAAAAATGTGTAATTTCGTGTTTAATTATTCAGCGAGTGCCGATATATCGCAGCTTTAAGGGGCGATATGTCGCAGCACGTAGATACGGAAAACACGAAACGATGCACGGTCGCCTCGGGCATACTGGCCCAGGCGATATATCGCCTACAGGGGGCGATATATCGCCTCCTTCAGCATATGTTCAATTTTTTTTGAATTCTTTTCCTTTCAGCCATTCAAACTCCTCCATAAGTCCAGCATCTTTTGAACGAGTCTTCAGCCTCTGCTGAACGATTATTCAAATGATTTTCACTTAAAAAGCCATTATTTTTATTCAAGTAAAATCAAGATACTTTCATTCCAAAACTCTATAAATAGGACCTAGTACCCAGCCATTATTCACCTTTTACTCTAAGTTCAGAAGCTGCAAGTGCTAGGAGAGTGTGAGAGTTAAACACCTGGGTTTGGGAAATCATAAGCTTAAACATCATAAGCTTATCAAACACTTTGGGAAGTGAGGTTCTATAGTATTTCGTTGAGGTGTAGATTGGTCTTTCAAGTCTTTGAGGTAACCAAAACTCTAGTTCCTTTCTGTATTATGTTATTTTCTTCCTCATAGTCTTCTACTCAATCTCTAACCTTAATCTTTATTTTGGTTAGGGAATCCAAGTTCTTAAGCACATAAGTTGTGGTAAGCATGTTTCTCAAATGGTTTAGTCTTCCCATTTCCTTTTCATCTCTTTCCTTCTTTCAACTCACTCATGTTCACTATGGTTTTAGGAGTGTTCCAAAAAGTCCCAACTCAGTCCATTATATCCCGGTAACTTTGGTAAGGAAAATAGGCTAGAATCTATATGTTTATGTTTATGTTATCTTATGTGTTATGTTATGATATGTTATGAATATGTTATGAATATGTATGCATGTATGTTTGTAGGCTTGGGCATATGACCCATATGACTAACAAGACCCCAAATGGGTTATGGGCATATGACCTACTTAGCTAGTAGGACCCCACTAATCCCATGGGAATATGCTTGTTTAGTCTATGGGACCCCAAGTAATAATGGCCATTATAATAAGTGTATTATGTGTTATGATATGTCGTTATGTTTCTTATGAAATTATGTTTATGACTATGTGTTAGATTTTTCCTTGCTGTGCATTAGGCTCATTCATTTCTGTTTTATGTGCAGGAAAATAAGCTTTAGAGGCGGTAAGATTCGTGACGCTTAGAGGATGTGTATCGATGGTGAATGGAGTCAAGGGGCCGAGCGTTATTTGATTCGAGGATGTAGTCTCATTTTATGTTTTTATGGTTTTATGTGTATTTTCCGCACCAATTATGTAATGTCTTTTATTTTAAATCATCTTTTGTTTTTAAAGACAATGGGATCCCATAATCCTTCTTAGTATTCTGTTTATTTGTAAATAACTCTTATTTTGCAAGTTACTCAATAAAATTGTGGTATTTTCGTAAAAATGTAAGTTTTATGTATAGTTTCGTTAATGGTCCAAATAGTCTAGATTAGTGGGTCATTACATCGAGATAGACTTATTAGTCATCTAATCAAGATATACTTATTAGTCATCTGACCGAGATAGACTTGTCAGTCATCTGATCGAGATAGACTCATGAGTCATCTAATCGAGACAAACTTATTAGTCATCTAATCGAGATAGACTTATTAGTTATCTAGCCGAGATAGACTTATCAGTCATCTGACCGATATAGACTTATTATTCATCTAATCGAGATAGACTTATTGGTCATCTGACTGAGATAGACTTATTAGTCATCCTACCGAGATGGACTTATCAGTCATCTGACCGGGATAGACTTATCAGGCATCTGACTGAGATGGACTTATCAGTCATCTATTTAGAGAGTGACTTATTATTCAACTAATTTAGGAATGACTTATTAGTCATCTACCTTAGATTGAGAGACTTATTAGTCATCTACTCAAAGCGCATGACTTCACAAACATGTATTTTTACCTGCTTGCATGCATGAGTAGGGTTATTACTGCTAGGCATGCCTATTATGACTTAGCAACATGTTATTACTTGTTCATGAGCATATTGAGTTTTCTTGCTGGGCTTCGGCTCACGGGTGCTATATGGTGCAGGTAAAGGCAAAATAATGCTGGACCATCCTTGAGTTAGAGAACTTAGGTGACGATGTGTACATATGCGGCTGCTCGACCACCACAAGCGAGGGTTGAAAGAGGAACTAGGGTTAAACCCTATTTTTCTGCTTAGGTCGGCTGGTTGTAAATCTTTTGTTGTAATTAACCTTTAAATTATATTTTTGAGATTCCAATGTATATGGTAAACGTTTTAGTGAAATATTACATCTTAACCAAAAAATTTAACCCTAAACTCTAATCATACTTAGTTACACGATTATGGCCAAATGACTCGATTAGCGAGTTTAGCACCGTAACGGTCCCTGGAGTTTAGGGCGTTACAGTCGGGATAGGGTCTTTATAGGGTCAGGGGTCGGGATAGTGTCTTTATAGGGTCGGGATAGAGTCTTTATAGGGTCGGGGGTCTGGATAGTGTCTTTATAGGGTCGGGGGTCTGGATAGTCTATTTATAACGAAAAAATTGTTATTATTTCTTATAACAAAAAATTGTTATTATTTCTAATAACAAAAACATTGTTATTATTTCTTATAACAAAACATTGTTATTATTTACCGTAGATGGCGATTGATAAGAGTTGCACGAAATTGAGAAATCGTGCATGTGATGCTTATTGGATTGGTCTCCAAAATTTCATGAATATGGCGTCACAACACAAAGATTGTGACGAGAGAATAAGATGTCCATGCGTCAGATGCATGAATCGTCGACTGCATACTTTGGATGTCGTTCAGGTACATATATTTGATCGGGGTTTCCAACAGAGTTATGAACTGTGGATTTACCATGGGGAAGTAGAAGAAGATGTTGATGATGAAGGGGTGGATGAGAATGAGCCCGTAGATGAGATGCAAGACTTCGTTGATGATTTCCTTTTATTGAACAATGCTGAAGAAGCTAACAGTGGAATGAGTCAGTACTATGACGAGTTATTCGACGAGATTGAAGCTGAGTTGTATCCGGGTTATGATTGGATATCATCACCAAAATTTTTAGCTAAGTTGATGCACTTGAAAATGAGGTAGAAGATATCGAACAACACATTTTATGAATTGTTGAAGTTATTAAAGTTTGCATTTCCAGAGGAAAACAAAATTCTAGCATCCCACTACGAGGCAAAAAAAAGAAGAGTAAATTAGGGTTAGGATACCAATCAATACATGTGTGTAGATACGATTACTGCTTATTTTATAATGAGCATACATATAAAGATTCATGTCTGGTGTGCGGGAGTAGCAGGTTGATAAATGAGAAGAATAAAGGGAAAAAGGTTCTGCATAAGGTGATGCATTTGTTTGGATGGAGTGGTCAGGGTTATAAGGCTTGTCCTACATGTAACAAAGACACATCTTCTATCCGAGTGATTTCTAAGACATCTTATGTTGGTTATAGACGATTCTTGGCCTATAATCATCGGTGGAGAAAGGATACTTTCGACGGAAAAGTTGAGAGAAGACGTCCTCCAAGAAAGTTTACTTGTCAGGATATCTTAGATCAAGGTAATGCCCTGCCACCTCAAGTTCCGGGGAAACATGAGAAGTTTGGAGGTTTGAAATAAAAAAGAGGTGTGAAGGATAGTAACTGGAGGAAAAAAAAACATCTTTTATGAACTTGACCACTGGAGTACGAACGAGTTAAAACACAACATAGATGTTATGCATGTTGATAAGAATGTTTGTGAAAGTGTCCTTGGTACAATCTTGGATAACAATAAGTCCAAAGACACTACTAATGCAAGACATGATCTGGAGAATATGGGAGTTAGGGACGCATTGTGGATATATGAAAATCAGAATTTCTAAAAGGTGTTAAACTGCCAGATGATTTTTGTTCGAACTTGAAGAAGAAAGTGACTGATAATGACTCAAATATCATTGGGTTGAAGTCACATGACTGTCATGTGATAATGAAACGATTACTTCCAGTGGGTATCCGCAAGTTTCTACCAGAATCTATATCAGGCAACATAATGGAACTACGCAATTTCTTCAGACAATTATGTTTATGGACCTTGAATGTAAATGATATGGAGAAAGCTCAAAGGGAGGTCATTCACATCTTATGCAAAATGGAGTTGATTTTTCCTCCATATTTTTTTGATATAATGATACATTTGGTCTTGCATTTACCAGAAGAGGCTTTATTGGGTGGGCCGATATTTATGAGATGGATGTATCCTTTAAAAAAAACATGGAAACAATTAAAAAACTACGTCAGGAATAAAACTCGTTCTGAAGGGTCCATAGCTGAAGGATATGTGGCAGATGGGATTTAACATTTTCTTCCATGTATTTCAAAGGTGTGGAAACAAAATTTAATCGCCCCGATCTAAATGTGGATATAGTTTATGTTCCATGCCACCTTTTAGTGTTTCAATCTCAACGTCGTCCATTGAGTAAGGGATTTGAAGTGCCTCTCGACGAAAAGACTCGAAATATAGCTGAGTGGTTCATACTGGAGAATTCTTCTGAAATTGAAGTCTATGGAGTAGGTTAATTTATTTATCTTTTTTTAATGTAACATCTTTGAAATGTAACATTATGTTAATCAACAGCGAACACCTTCTTGAGATCAAACAGAGGGATCTATTGGGTGATCATAACCATTTGCACAAAAAAGAGTTTCGTTCCTGGTTTCACGAGAAGGTAATTTATACCTACAACATTCTTTGTTGTTAGATTGAAATATAAGTTTATTATTATAATATGTTTTGATATATGACTTGCACCAGCTCAGGTCATTAGAGAATTGGGATGAGTTGCTAGCATTAGCATCTGGGTATGATCTTTTGGCGTACTCCTATCAAGCATGTATAGTGAATGGCGTTCGATATGTTATACACAATCGAGATCAAATCGTATTACACAAAATAGTGGAGTGTGTGTTGCTGGGATAGAAGGTTTTAACTAAAATGGAAAACTTGAAGATATATTGGAGGTATCTTATACTGATGTATATTTAGTGGTATTGTTTCGATGTAAATGGTTCAAAACGGACCCAAAAAAAACAATTACTGAAAATAATGTCACTAGTATAAATGTGAGTGGTGAATGGTATAAAGATGAACCATACATACTTGCGAGCCAAGCTAAACAAGTTTTCTATCTCGATGATCTACTTACAGGCCGAGCTTGGAAAGTTTGGGATATTCCGAATAGTTCTGATCATATTGTTGATATTGATGTTGTACATGGCACAAACTCATCCAATTTTGTATTGACTGTTGAGCTCGGGGAGTTGGTTGTTCAACAATCTAATCAACCAACAACATTCATAGGCACCATCCCTCGACCTTAGTCGACTGCTCAAGATATCGATGATTTTATTGATGATGATATTGAAGAAGAAGTCGAAGACGTAGAAGAAGTCAATGACAAGGATGATTTACTTGTTCACCTTAGTGATGATGATAACACCAATCATGTTTCACCAATAGATATTAATTTGATAAGTGATGACAGTTACTATTGTATTTAGTTCTTGTATCTGTGTAAGAAAAACTTTATATTTGAATAATTATATATCATAAATGTTGAACAATTTATGGATTTGTTATGTTGTGGATTTGTAATCAGAAATGTTAAATAATAATTATGTGATCATTACAACTATATATTCTTAAATAATATATATCTGATATTCATACTAACAAACAAATTTGGTCATATTTAGTTTAAAGATGTCAGCAGATGTAACTTCATACCATGGCGGAGATGGTGGTGGTCAAGATCCACCGGATCCTACTACGATCCCATCCAGTTGCGAGTCAGGTATTTTAAAATTTATTATTTATTTATTTCTAATTAGACCTTATTATACAACATACTAAATTATATGATGCACTTATTTAAAACAATATAGTAGCTCCACCAAAGAGAAAAGGTCGCGGGCCTGCCGCTGGGAAAAATTTAGACGACAGAAGGCGAGAAGCTGGACATCCACTCCCCATAGTGGTTGACCCTATCACATGCAAGGTAGTCGGAACAGAACATGCTGCTATTGTCCATCTTTTGGGCACCTAAGTCACATCAGCGGTTCTAAGATATTACAAGGATTGGACTAGTGTCCCAAAACGGTATAAGGACAATGTCATTAGTAAAGTGAAGGTAAAATTTTTAGAATTTACTTTAATAATAATTGTATTATAATTCCAGCACGATTAACATGTTTTCTCCTGATTGTAGCACATCTATCAAATAGATGGGCTGCCAAATTATATCACCCTCATTGACAGTATCGATGCTAAGATGACTGCGAGATAAAAAGATAGGAAAACTAAGTGCCACGCCCACTTAAAAAATTTCTACAAAGGACCAGATGATTGGGACAAGGTCTTAAAGAATCCTCCCAAATATGTCAATGCTAATGAGTGGAAACAAATTTGTGAGTTTTTCAGGAGTCTAGAGGAAGTTAACTGAAGCTCCAGTATCGACCAGTACTCTTTTCACCATCATGTTGGCAATCTGAACATCCACGACCAGCGGATCGTTATGTGGGAATCGGACATGCTGGGCATTGCAATCAGAGAAGGTTATTTCACCGTCCTCTGTCCGAGCCTTCTTTGATGCCTGATCCTCCATAGTCATCATCTCGATGTCCTGGTCGTAGCATAGGGTCCGAGCATATCGTTCCCTTGCCTTTCTACTGTTTCCCGCAAGATGTGGGCCTCCGCAGATGATGAGTAAGGTGCCAGCCATGGGGTCAGGCTGTAAAGGTGGCGAGCATTGGCGTGTAGGCGCTTGCTCGTTTCCACCTGGAGCCTCTCGTTGGGAAGCTCCCGAGGCACGTACGTATCTCCTCAAGTGTCCTTCTCTAATAAGGAACTCGATTTCATCCTTCAACTGGTTGCACTCGTTCATATCGTGTCTGTAGTCGTTGTGAAAACGACAGAACTTGGTGGTATCCCTTTTTGAAATATCCTTTCGAATGGCAGCGGGTCTTTTGTAAGGCACACTGGAACTTGTGGCCTGATACACCTCTGCTCGAGACTCGACAAGGGCAGTGTAGTTGGTGAACCTTGGCTCATAACGATTGCCCTTAGCGCGCTTATTCTCGGAGGTAGAAGGTTCGTTATGGGGCCTCTTCCCCCCATTCTTGCCATTGCCATTCCCATTGCCTTTGCCGTTGGGTTTTGACCCATTGGCGGCTTTGGCGAGGTCTTCAATCCCCTTATCTTTATTTGGGGTCTTTCCCTCGTTGGCAATGGCATCCTCGAGCTTGATGTATCGATCAGCTCGATCCAAAAATTCTTGGGTAGTTTTAACCCCATGCTTCCTGAGGCTACTCCAAAGGGGCGTACGACGCCTAACCCCTGCAGTTAGGGCCATCATTTTGCCTTCGTCTCCCACTGTTTTGGCTCCAGCCGCAGCTCGCATAAAACGCTGGACGTAGTCTTTCAGTGGTTCTCCTTCTTGTTGGCGTATCTCGACCAGCTGTTTTGCCTCAGTTGGGTGCACACGACCCGCATAGAATTGTCCGTAAAACTCCTTTACGAACATCTCCCAAGATACTATACTTACAAGAGGGAATTTAAAGAACCACTCCTGTGCAGCATCAGAAAGTGTTGCAGGAAAGATCCTGCACCGAGGTTCTTCGGACACCTTTTGAATGTCCATTTGTATCTCAAACTTGTTGACATGAGATACCAGGTCACCATACCCATCAAATTTTGGCAGTGTGGACATTTTAAACTTACTGGGAGTATCTGCCATAGTGATCCTCTGAACGAAAGGAGTGCCCCTTCTCCTGTCGTACTCGATGTGTGACGTTCTTCCCCCGACCAGCTTTTGTACTGCTTGGTTTAGGGCATCTATCTGGGCCTGAACGGATTCAGGAATTGCCGAGGCCTCTGGTGCCGAGGGAATGTACTTGTCGTGCCGTTCCTGGAAATCGTTGAGTACATCCCTTAAGTTATCATCTCTTTGCCGTTTCTCGCTGGCTCCGAGCCGGCTAAAGACATTGTTTTGTTTGGGCTGCCCCCCAGCATTACGTCTCGCTTGTTGGTCTTCTCTAGGTGGTGGGCTTTTGCCTCCACGTCTCTCCTCGTTCCTCCGACCAGCATTCCCTTTGCCTGAGTCGGCCTCATTGTAGCCATGGCCATCTCTGAACCTTGATTGGCTATGGTGGGACCGACTATCTCCTCGGTTGCCACCTCGGACTGGAACTTCCCGAGCGTTAGGGGGAGGCCTGCGCTGGTCAGTAGGTCCCCATGCATTACTATGCCGTGGGGGGCCCTTGACCGCAGAGCCTATCTCTGAGTTCCTTCTGTTGCCAGAAGGACGCTGTCCCCTGCTCGGTGGGTGCAACTCTTCACCCCCCTGGCGTCTAAGGCTGCGGGGCTGCTGCCCAGCCCTTTTCTGCCTTGGATGTGGAGGATTGCCTCGACCAGCCTAGGATGGAGGTTGTCTCTCAGGGTCCCTAGGTGGGACATCATCTTGAGGCATTGGCGGGTGCTCCGGCCTTTGGGGGCTTGTTGGCTGTATTGGAGGGATAGGATTGGGACCTCTTTGAGGTGGCCCATTTGAGGGTTGATCAGGCTGTGAGGCAGGTGCAGCCTGATTCCTAGCCAATTACAGGGCTACTTCGGGGCTGCCATGGCCTCCCTCTGACGATGGTCCATCTCCGCCTGTCTTTCAATCAGCGCTTGGTGCTGACACTCTATTTCTTGTTGCTGTCATGCCATGGTCTCCGCAGCACTTTCTTGACTAGCTCTCAGATTGGCCAATTCATCTTGCCATACTCCCAGAGTATTTCTCAGCATTTCGGAGTCCAGTTCCTCCTCATCAAACTCCAAGTGTGGCTCATTCTTAGCCATATTCGGAGGAGGAGGTTGAGATGGTGCAGCGCCAGCCGCCTGCCCAGCCTTCCTTGTTGTTTTTGCCATTAGTGCTTCATCAACCTCGTCTCAAGCTCTCAATGAAAGCACCAGAATGTTGACCCTCGTTTTGGTTAACTGACACGGAGTCAAATGCTTGATGTGATAGAAGGTATTGAAATAGATCTAATGGAAAGAACAGTAAATGACTCAACAAATTATAGTGGTTCGGCCCCATAAATTGGTAATGACCTACGTCCACTTAAGCTATTATTGATATTAATTCTCAAAGGAGTGATCAAAGAACTAGGGTTCTCCGAGTTTCACAAGCCTTAGAAGGATGAATAATACAACCGAAAGATAATAGCTATAATTCTCTGGTAAAGCATAAACTCAAATCAGCCCCAAAAAAAAAGTCAAAGTCCCTTCCTTGAGCTATTTCTCTCTATTTATATGCTCAAGGAGGATTACATGAATTAGTTACAGATATTTTTTCCTAAATAATCGGATCATCAGGAATCATGGGAGATAATCTCGGATATGATTACAATTGCACAAGATCATCTCAAAATATACAGAGTATACGATCAAGCTGGTCGTATATAAAATCCAAATGTTATGTCAGGGGAATCTCCCTGGTCGATGGTCGAACAGAATCTCTGCCAAGTGTCAGCCATGTGTTAAAAATGTCTTCCACGTCATCCACGCGTGCCTTTTGGATAACATTTGCCCCCCAAGTTTATTTATTATGACCCGCAATAAATAAACTTTCAACAAAACGACCCTTCGATTACCCCACCAAATCTATCAGAGTAGTTCGTGTCTCCTTGGAAAAAGTGACCTACTTACGTCTAATCATGCCTTTTCGGTTCCCAAGCAATCCTATGACGGATATCACTCTTCCCCACGCCTTGAAAAAAGGGAACTTATGATTACCTCTTTTTCCATATCTCAGGCGATATATATAACTTCCAGAACTTCCTTTTCCCTTTTTACAAGCTATTTTTCTATCAAGAACTCTTCCAAGAACCCCCAAGTCAGAACTCAGAACCTCTTTGAAGATCATCCTTCGCCGTTCCAGGAATCGGATGTTTGCACACCTACACTCGGAATTTCTCTAGAACTTCACAATCTTTGTATAGGTAAGCTTCAGAGCTTTTGCATCCTTTACTTTGCTATGCATGCCGATTTAAGCTAGTTTTTTAGGTTCTGATATTGCACTATGTTCTTGGGTAGAGATGCATGAAAATAGGGTGTTTGTCGAGTGATGCTAGATATGGTGGCATATATTTTCCATTTAGGAGTTATGAATCAGTTTGATAGTCGAGATCATAAATTTAGGATGTAAAATCGAAGTAAAAATTCGATTTTTATGCTAGTTGAAAAAATGGGGTTTTTCACGCCCTTACTAAAGCTGAAAAAGCTTTTTTAGAAAAAACTTTTTGCTTTCACTTTTTGATATGTTTTTCAAACTGTTCGTATAAAAAATTTAGTTTTTGTTAGAATGCTGTTGTATAAAAGCTAGACTTTTATACATGAACAGTGTTATTCTAACGAACTTTTTAGGCTCTTCATCCTCACCTCCCCATTTTTCTGTCCGCAGATTTTAATGCCAGATTTGTGGGGAGGTGAGAGGCCGATCGACGACGATCTACTTGTGCAGCTACTCGAGGGCGAAGAACAACCAGCTCAGTGTGTCCACGAGATTCCTTTCTCTAGAATCTCTCCTTCCAGACCTCAACCAACTCCAGTTAGAATGGGTCGGGTCAAGTCTACTGCCCAAAAGAAGAAAAAACCTGAAAACCCCTCAAATCCTCCAGCCCAGCCTGACTCGCAGGCTGGGGTTCCCTCGACAAGTGGTCAAGAAAATATTGTTCCAGACCCTCACATCTAAGTTAGGGCCCACCCCTGGCATTCAGTTCTTCCCGATGTCGAGTGGTATCTTTCCCCACTCAGCCAAGTAACCCCCAGGATGCTAGCCAACTACTTCAAAAAGTATGGCCTTACTGGGGTAACCCTCAAAATCCCTACTGCGGATCAGAGGGCAAATTTGCCTGGAGGCATTTACAGTGCCTGGCTGAGGTATCACATAGAGGCTGGGGCTACCCTTCCTCTCCATCCATTCTTCCAGGGGGTGGCGAACTACTTTGGTGTCGCCCCTTTCCAAATTACACCCTACGGATATAGAATGCTTGCTGCACTCTATATCCTTTATAACCATAAACAATGGCCAGAGCCTACCCCCCACGAGGTCAATTACCTTTTTGACCTTAAGTCCAACCCCCAACAATCTGGTACGGGGTTCTTTCATTTTTGTGACTAGGAGACCAACCGAACTTTCCTGAGTGACACCACCCACATTTCCAACGTGGGGAAATACAGTCAGGAATATTTCCTCACGCCTGACATGGTCGCAAATAACTTGGCCTTCGCTCGAGGAGGTAAATGTCTTTTTCCACTGGTCGATGTTTTTACTTAGCAAATTTCCTTGCATTTTTTCTGAAACATCTTGTGTTTTTCAGGCTCATGGTTGCGACCAGACCCAAAACCAGACATGGTGTTGAGGTCTGCCATGTTGGCCAGCATGACGGACATTGAGAAGAGTGTCAAGTCCCTGGTCGCCGAGGCCAACTTGAGGCTAGCTGGCCTCATGGCCCCTCACCAGGATGTGAGGGAACCCACGGCAAGAAGTGCCGCTGCCGAGGAAAATCCTGAGCAGCAACCACCAGCGTCTCCTCCTCGACGGAGACCGACTGGGGTTACAATCAAGGAACCCGTTGGCACTCCCCCAGCAGAAAGGTCTTCTGCCCTCCAAGGAAAGGGAAAACAAAAGGCAGCTGAGCCTGTCATAGACTTAGACGAGTCCTCTGACGAAAACGGTATTGTTATTTCACTCTTAGATAACTTGCCAATTCCTTGTCATTTATTCGACGGGGACGGCAATTTTACATATGCTCCAAACCTAGGGCCAGACTTCTTCATACCAGAGAGTGAGTGTATGACTAGTAGAGTCAATAGTATAGCGACCAGTAGTAATAGCTCGGGTATTTGACTCTGTAATTTTCTTTATTTCTTTTCTGATGCAACATAACTTGTCATCTATTTTTGGCTTACTGTCTACATGTTTACCTCTTTTGCAGAAATGGCTTCTGCAAACGTTTTCGATCTATACAACACTCAGGAGGAGGAAGAGGTTCCCTTGGTCCGAAAGAGGAAATCGACCAGGAAACATGACAGTGAATCCAGTCAGGTGCCTTCTGCCAAGAAGAACCGAGCCACCGATCCTTCGAAGGATGGGCCCTCTGGCCAAACATCTGCCCAGCCTCGTGCTCCTGTCGAGAAGGAAATTCTGCCTCCACCTGCTTCTGCTGCCACGACTCCTTCACCTCCGGCCCCTACCGAACAGGCCCAACAAGCTGAGGGTGTTCCCCCTGGGGCAAAACTATCGGGTCGCTCCCTAAGGTCAGCCAAGGATCGCCTTACTCACATCCTTAAGCATGACCGCTGCAAAGAGGCCATGGCTGACCCAGAAACAATGGGGGTCGACCAGATCCTCAATAGAGCCCTCAATGAAGTGGCCAATGTAAGTAATCTTCCTTATCTTTCGTGATCATGGTCTTGGTTTTCCTTTTTGAAGTCAGTCTAATTCTTATTCTTTGATTTCAGGAAATGCTGACCATGAAGGCTGCTCACGCCTGCGCGGGTGCAAGTGTCGAGCAGTCCCGTGCTAGGGAGGCGAAGCTAATGGAGGAGCTTCAAGCCGCGGAGGCTAGGCATGCGGGAGAGCTGGAGGTGGTGACCCAGTAGAAGGATTCTTTGACAGCAGACCTGGTGGAGAAATAAGTCTCTTTGGAAAATGCCAGAAAATAGAGGGATGAGTACCAGGAGGCCAGCCGAATCCACTGGCGCGAAGTCAAGAAGCTCCAGGAGGAAAATCTTGTGAAGGATAGGAGCATCGCCGTCCTCAAGAGCCAAGTGGTGCAACTCAGGCTCACAAATGCAAAGGACTTGGAGAGGTACAAGAACGCGACACTTCGATGTTTCTATGACTTCTGGAAACACAATCAAAGTGCCAACTTTGGCTACCTTCCAGAGGATGCCAGGACAGCTGAGTTGGCTCGCTGTGCTGCTCGACTGGCTGCCGAAGAAAGGGCCAGAGTTCCTGCCTCCCCAGAGATTTCGCTGGCCACGGGGATGGATGGAGGGGAAGCTGCAGAAGACGCAGTTAACCAAAATGCTCCCCAGGATCCTCCTGCTACTCCTTAGCCTGTTTTTAAGTTATTTTCTTTTCCCTGCATGACCCACAGGTCATGATGTTAAGACAATGTTTACTTTTTTATTGCTGCATGGGCAGCTTTACCTTTTAATTTAACATTTACATTCGAGCAATACTGCTCGCGGTATAAAAGGATTCCTTTGACATTATAATAGTTATGTTTTATTATAATATCTATTCGCATGACCGAACCTAGCATAGTACTTTGGCTTGATTTAACAAAATATAAAATTTGAAAAATACTCTAAGTACTGTAGCATGCTTTCACTTATTTTGTTCATGTGTTTACATACCTCTTTGTATGCTTTGCTTTCTATGTGCCTTATATGCCCCCAAGTGATTGAGGAGCTTTAGGTCCTTGGTCACTTGCCTTGACCACAACCTGTACGAACATTACTGCTCGGTATAAAATGCAAAACTTATAATACAGCAAAACAACACACGTAATGAACAAATACTTATAAAAAATTACAAAGTTTGGCAAGAATGACTGGCTGCGCACAGTCCCTTATAATTCTTGTATTTAAATGGACTAAACATGTCTTTACGAGTGATCTTTGAAAGATCTTATACTTATAAGCAATTAGCCATATAACATGACTAACCCTTTTTCAAAACTTGTAAAAAGTAAAAATTAATGCAAGCCAGTCCTTTAAGAATGATTGTTTACTGATAATACTTGCGCAAGTGTTCTCCATTCCAATAACGCGGAACGAGATCTCCATTTAAGCGTGCAAGTCTGTATGTGCCTGGATGAAGGACTTCTTCAATCTGGTAAGGTCCTTCCCAGTTTGGTCCGAGTACTCCAGCAGCTTGGTCGCGGGTGTTTAAGAAAACTCTTCGAAGTACTAAGTCTTCGACGTTGAACTTTCTCTCTTTTACTTTGGAGTTAAAATATCGAGCGACTTTTTGCTGGTACGCAGCTACTCGAAGTTGGGCTTTCTCTCGTTTCTCCTCAATCAAGTCTAAGGACTCCATCAACAGTTGGCTATTTTGGTCTTGGTCGTATGTGATTCTTCGATGTGAGGGCGGATCTAACTCGACTGACAACATAGCTTCATACCCGTATGCTAAGGAAAACGGGGTATGACCTGTTGCTGTTCGGTGAGAAGTTCTATACGACTAGAGTACTTCAGGCAGCTGTTCTGGCCATGCTCCTTTAGCTTCCTCGAGCCTTTTCTTCAGGATATCCTTCAATGTCTTATTTACTGCTTCTACTTGCCCATTTTCTTGCGGATGAGCAACTGAAGAAAAGCTCTTGATGATGCCATGCCTTTTGCAGAAGTCTGTGAACATGTCACTATCAAACTGGGTGCCATTGTCCGAGACAATCTTTCTTGGCAATCCATATCGAAAAACAATGTTCTTGATGACAAAATTAAGTACTTTCTTTGTCGTTATGGTTGCGAGTGGTTCAACCTCGATCCATTTGGTGAAGTAATCGACCGCCACAACTGCGTATTTCACCCCACCTTTTCCTGTCGACAAGGACCCGATTAAATCTATACCCCATACTGCAAAGGGCCATGGACTTTGCATCTGATTTAACTCATTAGGGGCTGCCCGTGGGATCTTGGAAAACCTCTGACACTTATCACATTTGCGTACAAACTCCATTGAGTCTTCATTCATGGTCGGCCAGAAATAACCCTGCCTTAGAATCTTCTTTGATAAGCTTTGCCCCCCGGCATGATCTTCACAGAAGCCTTCATTTACCTCCTTCATCATCTCTTTAGCCTTTTCTGGTGTAACACACCTGAGCAGTGGCATTGAGTATCCTCTTTGGTATAGAACACCATCGACTAGGATATACCTAACAACTTGTCTCTGAAGGGTCCTGGCTTTGTTTCTCTCTTCTGGTAGTATACCGCTCATGAGATACTCCAAGTATGGTGCCATCCAGGTATCTGCTAACCAGACCTCCATATTGGTTTCGTCCGCTCGTATGCTTGGCGCGTGTAGCCGCTCATCTGGCACTATATTTAAAGTGTCAGCATCCTTTGCACTCGTGAGTTTGGCTAAGGCATCTGCATTTGAATTCTGATCTCGAGGTATTTGCTGAAGGGTGTATATCTCAAATTGTGCCAACAGATCTTTTGTTTTGTTCATATAGGCCACCATTTTCAGACCTCGTGCTTGATACTCCCCTAAGACCTGATTCACTACCAACTGTGAATCACTGTAAATATCCAACACTTTTATGCTCATGTCTTTGGCCAACCTTAACCCAGCGAGTAGGGCTTCATACTCAGCTTCGTTGTTCGAAGCGGTGAAATCAAACCTAATTGCGCAGTGAAATCGACGCCCTTCCGGCGTTATCAATATCACTCCTGCTTCTGCGTGAGATTCGTTGGATGATCCGTCTGTGAATAGCTTCCACGAAGGAGCTTCAACTTGAGGCTCAAGCGCACTAGAATTTTCACCTTGCTCGCTGTCTGGGAGTTCAGTAAATTCGGCAATGAAATCAGCCAAGACTTGTCCTTTTATTGTTGCTCGTGGTGAGTATGTTATATCGAACTGCCCGAGTTCGACTGCCCATTTCAACAAATGACCAGCAGCCTTTGGCTTTTGCAAAACTTGCCGAAGGGACTGATCAGTCAAGACTGTGATTGGATGGGCTTGGAAGTAAGGACGTAAATTTCGTGAATCCAAAATTAGGCAATAGGCAAATCTTTCAATGGGAGGATATCTCAATTCGGCTCTGATTAACCTCTTGCTCACATAATACACTGCCTTTTGTACGCCTTCTTCTTCTCTTACTAACACTGCATTAGCGGCATATTCGGTGATCGCCAGGTATATGAACAAAGTTTCCCCATCTACAGGCTTTGATAAGACGGGAAATTGCGCCATGTGGGCTTTTAAGGCTTGGAAAGCCTGTTCGCAGTCTTCAGTCCACTCGAACTTCTTGTTGCCCCTAAGTAGATTAAAGAAAGGGACACACTTATCTGTTGATTTTGAAATAAATCTACTGAGCGCGGCAATTCTTCCAGTCAAACTTTGCACTTCTTTGATCTTTATTGGCGATTTCATATCGATCAGGGCCTTGATATTTTCGGGATTAGCCTCGATTCCTCTCAAATTTATGATGAACCCCAAGAACTTCCCTGAACCTACTCTGAAGGAACACTTGAGAGGATTTAGCTTCATTTGATATTTGTTCAGAACATTGAAACACTCTTGTAAATCCTTCACATGTCCTTTTGCCTTTATAGACTTTACCAGCATGTCATCAACGTAAACCTCCATGTTTACCTCGATAAACTCCTTAAACATGTGGTTAACTAGTCGCTGGTAAGTTGCACCAGCGTTTTTCAATCCGAAGGGCATTACTTTGTAATAGTATAGCTCTGTATCGGTCCGAAAGCTAGTATGATCCTCACCAGGGGGATGCATACTAATCTGATTGTACCCTGAGTATGCATCCATGAAGGAGAGGATCTCATGGCCTGCAGTTGCATCGACCAGCTAGTCGATCCTTGGGAGTGGGAAGCAATCTTTAGGGCATGCTTTATTAAGGTCTGTGAAATCCACACAGGTCTGCCATTTTCCATTCAGCTTGGGAACCAATATTGGATTAGAGACCCATGATGGATAAAACGCCACCCTGATGAACCCATTCTCCTTTAGTTTTTCAACTTCCTCCTTCAAGGCTTTTGATCTGTCTTTATCGAGCAGCCTTATTTTCTGTTGCATGGGTGGAAAGCTTTTGTCGACGTTCAGGACATGGCTGATGACTGCAGGATCTATCCCAGCCATGTCTTTATGTGACCAGGCGAAAACTTCCTGGTTCTTCTTCAAAAATTCCACCAATGCGTATTTTGTTGTTGCTTCTAAATTTTTGCCGACCTTTACAGATCTGGTCGGAAACTCTTCATCAAGCTGGACCTCCTCAAGGTCCTCGACAGGTCCTACATCTTCTTCAAAATCCCTAAAGCGAGGATCTAAGTCTCTATCCTCACTTTGCGCAACACCCTATTTGGTGACTTCATCACCTGATTGGGCTTGTACATCAATGGCCATATGCAACTTTTCTGGGGGTGCGCTCCTTGACATACCCTTCTTGGCCTTAGTGATTGAGGCATTGTAGCACTCCCTTGCTTCCCTCTGGTTTCCCAATACGCGTCCTACTCCTGCGTCTGTTGGGAATTTCATGGCTAAGTACCATATAGAGGTGACAGCCCGAAGGTCGACCAGTGTTGGCCTTCCAATTACAGCATTGTAGGCCAAAGGACAATCAACTACTATGAAAGTAGTGAGTAATGTCCTAGTGGCGGGCGCAGTACCTGCTGTTACTGGAAGCCTGATTGGCCCTATTGGAGCGAGTCCCTCACCAGAGAAACCGTAAATTGTTTGGTTGCAGGGCTCCATGTCCTTGACGGACAACTTCATTCGTTCCAGCGAATATTTATACAGGAAGTTAACTGAACTTCCTGTATCGACCAGTACTCTTTTCACCATCATGTTGGCAATCTGAACATCCACGAACAGCGGATCGTTATGTGGGAATCGGACATGCTGGGCATTGCAATCAGAGAAGGTTATTTCATCGTCCTCTGTCCGAGCCTTCTTTGATACCCAATCCTCCACAGTCATCATCTCGATGTCCTGGTCGTGGCGTAGGGTCTGAGCATATCGTTCCCTTGCCTTTCTGCTGTTTCCCGCAAGATGTGGACCTCCGCAGATGGTGAGTAAGGTGCCAGCCACAAGGTCAGGCTGTAAAGGTGGCGAGCATTGCCGTGTAGGCGCTTGCTCGTTGCCACCTGGAGCCTCTCGTTGGGAAGCTCCTGAGGCACGTACGTATCTCCTCAAGTGTCCTTCTCTAATAAGGAACTCGATTTCATCCTTCAGCTGGTTGCACTCGTTCATATCGTGTCCGTAGTCGTTGTGAAAACGACAGAACTTGGTGGTATCCCTTTTCAAAATATCCTTTCGAATGGCAGCGGGTCTTTTGTAAGGCACACTGGAACTTGTGGCCTGATACACCTTTTCTGGAGACTCAACAAGGGCAGTGTAGTTGGTGAACCTTGGTTCATAACGATTGCTCTTAGCGCGCTTATTCTCGGAGGTAGAAGGTTCGTTATGGGGCCTCTTCCCCCCATTATTGTTGTTTCCATTCCCATTGCCTTTGCCATTGTCGTTGGATTTTGACCCATTGGCGGCTTTGGCAGGGTCTTCAATCCCCTTATCTTTATTTGGGGTCTTTCCCTCGGTGGCAATGGCATCCTCGAGTTTGATGTATCGATCAGCTCGATCCAAAAATTCTTGGGTAGTTTTAACCCCATGCTTCCTGAGGCTACTCCAAAGGGGCGTACGACGCCTAACCCCTGCAGTTAGGGCCATCATTTTGCCTTCGTCTCCCACTGTTTTGGCTCCTGCCGCAGCTCGCATAAAATGCTGGACGTAGTCTTTCAGTGGTTCTCCTTCTTGTTGGCGTATCTCGACCAGCTGTTTTGCCTCAGTTGGGTGCACACGACCCGCATAGAATTGTCCGTAAAACTCCTTTACGAACATCTCCCAAGATACAATACTTGCATGAGGGAATTTAAAGAACCACTCCTGTGCAGCATCAGAAAGTGTTGCAGGAAAGATCCTGCACCAAGGTTCTTCAGACACCTTCTGAATGTCCATTTGTATCTCAAACTTGTTGACATGAGATACCGGGTCACCATACCCGTCAAAGTTTGGCAGTGTGGGCATTTTAAACTTACTGGGAGTCTCTACCATAGCGATCCTCTGAACGAAAGGAGTTCCCCTTCTCCTGTCGTACTCAATGTGTGACGTTCTTCCTCCGACCAGCTTTTGTACTGCTTGGTTCAGGGCATCTATCTGGGCCTGAACGGCTTCAAGAATTGCCGGGGCCTCTGGTGCCAGGGGAATGTACTCGTCGTGTCGTTCCCGGTGTTCGTTGAGTACATCCCTTAAGTCATCATATCTTCGTCGTTGCTCGCTGGCTCCGAGCCGGCTAAAGACATTGTTTTGTCTGGGCTGCCTCCTAGCATTACGTCTCGCTTGTTGGTCTTCTCTAGGTGGTGGGCTTCTGCCTCCACCTCTCTCCTCGTTCCTCCGACCAGCATTCCCTCTGCCTGAGTCGGCCTCATTGTAGCCATGGACATCTCTGAGCCTCGATTAGCTATGGTGGGACCAACTGTCTCCTCGGTTGCCACCTCGGGCTGGAACTTCCCGAGCGTTAGCGGGAGGCCTGCGCTGGTCGGTAGGTCCCCGTGCATTAGCATGCCGTGGGGGGCCCCTGACCGCTGAGCCTGTCTCTGAGTTCCTTCTGTTGCCAGATGGACGCTGTCCCCTGCTCGGTGGGTGCGGCTCTTCACCCCCCTAGCGTCTAAGGCTGCAGGGCTGTTGCCCAGCCCTATTCTACCTTGGATGCGAAGGATTGCCTCGACCAACCTAGGATGGAGGTTGTGTCTCAGGGTCCCTAGGTGGGACATCATCCTGAGGCATTGGCGGGTGCTCCGGCCTTTGGGGGCTTGTTGGCTGTATTGGAGGGCTAGGATTGGGACCTCTTTGAGGTGGCCCATTTGAGGGTTGATCAGGCTGTGAGGTAGGTGCAGCCTGATTCCTAGCCAATTGCAGGGCTGCTTCGAGGGCTGCCATGGCCTCCCTCTGACGACGGTTCATCTCCGTCTGTCTTTCACTCAGCTCTTGGCACTGACACTCTATTTCTTGTTGCTGTCGTGCCATGGTCTCCGCAGCACTTTCTTGACTAGCTCTCAGATTGGCCAATTCATCTTCCAATACTCCCAGAGTATTTCACAGCATTTCGGAGTCCAGTTCCTCCTCATCAAACTCTAAGTGTGGCTCATTCTCAGCCATATTCGGAGGAGGAGGTTGAGATGGTGCAGCGCCAGCCGCCTGCCCAGTCTTCCTTATTGTTTTTGCCATTAGTGCTTCAACAACCTCATCTCAAGCTCTCAATGAAAGCACCAGAATGTTGACCCTCATTTTGGTTAACTGACACGGAGTCAAATGCTTGATGTGATATAAGGTATTGAAATAGATCTAATGGAAAGAACAATAAACGACTCAACAAATTATAGTGGTTCGGCCCCACAAATTGGTAATGACCTACGTTCACTTAAGCTATTATTGATATTAATTCTCAAAGGAGTGATCAAAGAACTAGGGTTCTCCGAGTTTCACAAGCCTTAGAGGGATGAATAATACAACCGAAAGATAATATCTATAATTCTCTGGTAAAGCATAAACTCAAATCAGCCACAAAAAAAAGTCAAAGTCTCTTCCTTGAGCTATTTCTCTCTATTTATAAGCTCAAGGAGGATTACATGAATTAGTTACAGATATTCTTTCCTAAATAATCGGATCATCAGGAATCATGGGAGATAATCTCGGATATGATTACAATTGCACAAGATCATCTCAAAATATACAGAGTATACGATCAAGCTGGTCATATATAAAATCCAAATGTTATGTCAGGGGAATCTCCCTGGTCGGTGGTCGAACAGAACCTCTGCCAGGTGTCAGCCATGTGTTAAAAATGTCTGCCACGTCATCCACGCCTACTTTTTGGATAACAGTATCAATGGTTGATGCCTCTGTACCCTCATATTTATTATCCTCATATGAGCGGACCTTTGTCCCAACCCCTGCCTTCTCATATGAGTGGATCGTTGTCTCAACCTCCACCCTATCCGTATCCATACATGTATGAACCTGGAGGATCCTTGTTACCTCTACAGTATCCATGGGCGATGTTTTCGCACACACCATACGCACCGCAACCACCAGAAGAAGGGGACAATACGTAGGACGCCGATGGTTGAGATGTTTTATATATTATTGTATTAAACAATAACTTTTAATTAATATATTATTGTATGGATATTTAATTTGGATAATATTGTATTAGTTGTGTAATTTGAATAAATTATTAATTTTTTGCATATTTAATTTTACTATTATTATTTTTATGCATATTTATTTTTTATATTCTAGATTAAAAAATATTATTTTAATAATTTTTTATTATTTTTTAACTATATAAAAGTATTAGGGGCAACTTTTGTCGCCCCTAATAATATCAAACTCGCCGCTAATATTATATTATTAGGGGAAAATTTTCATTATAAGGAGCGAAATATGACTTGGAAATCACGATTATTAGGGGCGACATTAAATTTATTAGGGGCGAAATTTTCACTGCTAATACTAATTATTAGGGACGAATGTTTTGTTGCCGCTAATAATCAATATTAGCGTTGAACTATGTCGGCGCTAATGACTATCAACGGCGACTTCGGGTATTATTAGGGGCGACATCAGTTGCCCTTAAGAACATTTTTGTTGTAGTGGGGTATAGATCACTTAAACTTGACTTTGTTTTTTTTTAATATTTCAAAATTTTGGAATTTTTTTATATTATTTACATAATGTATATGTTTTTAATATTGTTAATATTGATTATGAGTGTTTTTATCATTATTGAAACATATATTAATTTTTAAAAGATATTTTAAGTTAATTTTCATTAATTATTTTAGGAATCCGAATTTATTATTAATTTATCACAAATTTTGTAATCATAGTTTAGTAAATGAAATTTTAGTAGTTAACTAATTGATTAGAAAATTACTAGTTAAAATTTGAGTTTACTTGTTTTAATTTAATAAGAAACTTTGAATAGTCTAAATCATACCAATTACCATATTGTGAAATCATACATATGGTTTACCATATTTACTGATTATTGTTTAAACTTTGATTGTAGGAAATATATTAACTTGCTTGAATTTGTCGTGTTGTACTTTTGTTGAAGATTAATTTTGAAGTTGAGTAATAATTACTACTTAATGTTTTATTTCTCCTTTTGATATTATACAAATTATAGAGTAGTTTGAATATATTAGATATTCATTCGTAGTGAAGTAGGTTCTGATATGAAATTGTATGTTATGGAGATAACACAGAAGGCTGAGACCATGTGTGTTAGTAAAGTAGGTTCTGCGAATTATGTATGTTGCGATGATTTATGGACGAAATTATGCATGTTGATTGTTGTGTTTGTGTAAATGAACTTATATGTACTTGTATTTTGGGAAATGCTAGAAACAGAGGAAATTCTGCTCAATTTTTTTTTAAAGATTAATATATTGATTGAACATGTTTTATAGGTTATGGAAAGGTAATAAAGGAGGTTATTATATGGAAAAGTAATTTTTTTTCTTTCAATTTTAATGTATTCGATGTTAATGTTTTAGAGTTGAGATTATAAAATATAGATAAATAATTTTAATTTTTGTAGAGCATACGCATAATGTTTGGGAAATAAATACATTAGATAGTTTACAAATCTGATGAAAGGTTCTGTCCAAGACAACCCGAAAGTCATGAATGTGGTTTTTATGTATTAAGATACATTTGTGATCTTGCAAATGCACCAAATTCGGTGGAAGTTCTCTCAAGAAGAAAGTATGTTATTTTTTATAGTTTTTTTTAAGAAATACTATATAAGTACTTAATCATCTAATCTATATTTACTTGTCAATTTTGTAGTGGTTTGACAAAAACATATTTAGTGTCAATGATGACATACTTCCACTACAAAGCGCCTGGTTAGCAAGATTGATGTCATTTATTTATAAGTCTAATTTTTCTTATGTGTAACTTGATTCGCATGTTCTTAATTTTTGTTATATTTATACATCAAATTATTTATGTATATATAAATGACATTTTTTAATTAGTAATGATATATGAATATATTTTTTTAATTTTAATTTATGCATTATTTTTATTTAGATAATAGTTTATAAAATTTAGTTATATAATAATTACATAAAATGTGGTATTGTATATTAAATTATTTTAAATATATTTGGTTTTGAATATAGTATTATTAATATAACTCTATTGATATTAAAAAAAAGTATTTAATCCGAAATAAAAAATAATAAATATATATGAAAAGAAATAAAAAAATAATTATACAAAAAAAGTTTCATTGCAGTTTTTTTAAACCATAGTGAAAAGTCTAATTTTTCTCAGTAGTTTTTTCGTGAATTTTTTTCTACAGTCGATTACACTGCGGTTTTTATTACTCCTAAAAATCGCAATACATTAAGAAAAAAAATTGTGAAGAAAGCTCAATTTTATAGTAGTGGATCGAATGTTTAATTTATATAACTAATCTCATTTGCTGATTCAATAGCCATTCGATCCTGTATATAGAACACTGAATTTGTTAAGTGTCATACATACATCGGTTATCTTTGAGAGAATTTATACTTTCTACTCAAAAGTTGTCCCAACATGTTTATATGGCGCTGTAATAGGTTGTGGTCCTGTTCAATCAAGCTAAATCATTCAAATCTTTGTTTTATTTTTTTTAAATATATATTATTTTTTGAAGTGATATTTTTAATTAATATCATTTGATTGTCACTTAAATGCAAGATTTTTCCATATAAAATAATTTATATTAAAGGATTATTTATCCTTTTTATATAGTTTTTTTTTCATAAATATACAATTTCATATTTTCATAAAATATTGTGATATTTACTGGATTTGAGAAAAGATCTACAACTGCTAATGAATCTAGATGGCCGTATTGGCGCTTTAGTGCTAAGTTAAGTTGTCTTAACAACTAGTTTATTAGTTGTTCACATAACTTGTACAGTAAAAATTCTACAGGTATATTTTATATAAGAATAACTCTTATTTTATTATAAAATATATTAATCATAACTGTGGCTAATAATAAATGAGAATAATCTTTAAATTGCAATAAATTATAAAGTTTTTAAGTCTCATATTAAGAAAATATACTTCTATGCAAGTGTCTTTTCTAACTCTTACTTATCGTGTATGAAATTAATTGTACATAAATATATGGTAACAACTCTAAAAAGTAAATCAATACTTTACATAAATATATTTCGAATGATAATTATTAAAGAGTTCTTAATGTTATTTTAGTTATAATAGATATTTTTGGGTATTAGGAAAAATTGTTGTGCCAATACTTTTGTTGAGTTATAACCTATCAATTAGAATACAATTAATTTGATCCCAAAACTATTTTTATATAAATGTTTTCTTGTATATGTGAATTAATTGATCATTTCTTTTAAAGAAAATTTATTTAATATTGTTATTAATCTTTAAATGCATAATATAAATTGATTTGGATCCTTATTGAAAAAGAATTTGTATCCCAATAAATCTAGTCTTGCATATTACCTTTATTCACTATCATCTGTTTGAACAACATGTGTATCTGTCTTGACAAGTTGAATATCTAATTGACCAAATTTTATATTTAATTAAGGAATGTTGCAAGTCTTTCAATAATTGCTTACAAATTTCAATGATTAGCTTTAGACGTACTTTCAGCTTAATATAGCATTCCAAGCACCCAAAAATCTTCACTTTTTCCATTCCTTATTTTTTGTGTCTCATGGTAATTCTTGAGAAGTGTTTTCTTGTGTGCGATTAAGAGTGGTGCCTTAGTCTAGTATTTGTGTGGTTGTACTTATTTATATGTAAATATGTTAACTACCTACTTTAAGATAAAGAAGGCATAACCCTCCACACCAACTGTCATCATTGTTTTTGGGAGAAGACACTCATAAGCTTCTTCGGGAAGAAAAAGGCTTTAATTTTCAGGAGAAGAGATCTGTCATCAATATGTTGAAGGGAGTTCAAGCATGAAGGTGAAGAAACTGGATTGGATGATTTGTACTGAAGCTTGCAGCACAAGAGTAGAGGGAGTAATCTTTACATAAGACAACTGTATTTTGTATTATTAATCTCTTAGTTATCAATTTCATCTCTAGGCGTCACCCTTGATATATCCAATTGTATTTTTGGTCATTTACTTCTTTTGTTTTAGTTCTACTTTAATAAAAAAATTGACATCATAAGCACTTGATAAAACCTCTAAAAACGGAACTTTCAGAATTGTTCATTCATCTCATTAGTACATTATATACACGAGTTGGTATAATACTTTATTTTCTTCAACTCAACCTTTTCATTGGATTTTGAGTCTTTTGTTGCATTTTATAATATAATTTAATCTTGCGAGCATAGCTGGTCTAATTCTAGAATATTATTCAAGACTAATAAGGCAGTTGCTTAAATATTGTATGGTGAAGGTAATAGAGTCAGTCATCCATCACCATCACGATTAATCAGGTTCTTGTAGTCCTAATAAGTGTAGTATTGATCTTTAAAATCTAGCTTATCCTCAACAAAATTAATAATATAGTTTTTTTTTACATGAACAAAATTAATAATATATAGTATCATATGTGTAGAGTAGAAAATTACAACACTATTATTATTGAAGAGCAATACAAGCTTTGAGCAATTCTTGGAGAAAGGACTCTCTTTCTCACTTGCACTAAGGCACACACCATACTTCTATTTAGAATAAATAAAAAAATTTCTTTCTGAACTATGGTCCTTGTAGAATTTCGCCACCCAAATTCTTTTTCATGGCAAAAATCCCCCAAAATTATAAAAATCATTGAAAATGTGACTCTTCTTTGCATTTAGATAATTTTTTTAAACAGTTTGTTGATGTAGCATTGATGTGATACTAGTGACACAATTTGAGAGTTCAGACACAAAATACATGCATAAATAGTAGTCTAATAATAAATTTTGAGAATATGCTTATGCATTCTTACAGATAATATTTTTATGTTTGTCATCAATAACTCAATTTTGGCTAGCTTCAGTTAGTTAAATATGGCTAGCTTCAATTAGTTAAATAGACTCTCATACTGTAACTATGCATGTGACATGTGATCACATCAGCAAAATAAACAAAATGCAACAGATCACGTTTTCAATGGTATCTATAATTCGGGAGAAATTTTTTCTACGAGCAAAACTCTACAATGGCCACAGTATATGGGAAAAAAAATATTATTTGTCATGTTTTCTCACTTGCACTTTAGGCACACACCATATTTCTATTTATAGGCAACGAATGAGATATCTAATGCTTTCTAGAATTTTCTAATTTTTTAAGTAATTAAGTATTTTATACTATTCTCTAAATAGTTCTAGAACTATATACATTATCTAGAACATTGTAGAATTTTCTAGAGCATTCTAAAATAGGTAATGATTTTTAACATCATAATCTCATTATTATAGGAAGTCATTTAACTGAATACTTAAAAGACAAAACCATATTAATTGTTGAGTTTAATAATTTTTTTAATGATATACTTGATCATAGATTTCATATTTTTAATATTAAATTATTTTTTATTAGGAGTCTTATGCATGTGTCCATTTGTTAGAGTTTCCACATAAAAATATTGAGAAATTATAGGAAATGGCCCAAAATAAAATCATCAAGAAACTAATGTTCTCATTTTTAAAATTGTAGATAAATGACCATTTTACATTGTTGATTACTTAAATTGCCCTTTTTTTTATAATTTATTTATTTATTTAGGACTGTATGACTTTAATATAGTGGTATATGTATATTAGTTTTGTTTAATTAGTTTTTATTTTAAAGTTATATTGATTTTTTAAGTTTTTTATAGGTTGTTGGTATATTATTTTCCAATTAGTGTATATGTTTTTTATTGTATGGTATAATTTTTTTTTGTGATATTTAATTTCTATTTTATTATACATAGTGGTAGTATATAATTTTGTATCATGGTATATAGATTTTAATAGTAGTATATAATTTTGTTAGCATAGTATATATATTTTTGAGTAATAATTTTGTAAGTTTTGATGGTATATTATTTTTCAACTCAGTATATATATTTTATGGTATGATATATCATTCAACAACCTATAAAAAACGAAAAAAATCAAAATAACTTTAAAATAAAAACTAATTAAAAAAAACTAATATATATACCATAATATTAAAATATTTAAAATAAAATAGTAATTTGTTAAACGGTATATTTGGTAATATGTGATATTAAATATATGATTAGGCTATTTTACTACAAAATTAAAAATATGGACATTTATTTACTTTCACACAATATTAAGGATATTTTTGCACCATGCCCCAAAAATATTTAAGAATATTAAACCATTTATAAAAAAAAAATATGGGTCACTCTTTTGAGATGAATTTCTATAATTCTTAATGCGGTATCTTGAGATATATCATATTCATAACACCATTATATATTTCATTAATTAATTGATTTTTTTTAGCAAATTAATTAATTAAATTTTAAAACTGCTAACTCATATATAACATATTAACTTAAAATCAATTTTTTTAACTTTATATTTGACCCTTTTAATTTCATAAAATTTATATTTTTAGAAAAAAGTGCCATCATTTCTTCCTCCAATCTCTCTCCTCAACTTACTCTCTATAACATAATCTCTAATCTCTCTTTATAACACAAGAACGTACTATTGTCATGTTATATTAAAATTGTAGAAGTGGTCGTCCCGCTCTCTCATTAACTATTCTTTCATCTTTTATTAAACTTTCATTTTAAAAAAGTATTTGTTTTATCAATTCATTAAGTGAATACAATTTCCACTATAATGAAAACTAAATCCTTTTTTTTTTCTTCTAAGAACTCGATCCGGAAAAAAAATTGGTCTTGTATATGGCGATTGAACTTGGGCAAGGTTTCTGTTTCTGCAAAAAGCAATTGAACTGTAAATTAAAGAAAAACAAATAATTTTATGTATATGGATGGATTAGTAACATGTATAACACCACTGATATCAAGATTTCATTTTGTGTTAATTATTTTGGAATATCTACATTACATTGCTAATTTGTTATGTGCAATATATGCGCAAGCTAGAATTATTTTCTTATCTTTTTTTTGCAACTTGTAATGAAAAATTATCACATATTTTCATTAATTACTTTTCTCAGTTTCTCTATCATCAATTCGTATCAACTAACCAAACTACACCTGCATCAAAAAGTGATCAATAATTGTTTGGCCCAAAATATTCGGCCCAAAGGGCTTCCCCATTTTAGGTAAGTTGAAGTGAAGCGTTTTGGCCCCTGCAGAAGCTCCAGAGTTAGAAGCCGTGGGTCAAAGGCGGTCTACGCCTCTGTCATCTGCATACTTAATGGATCCGAAAGAATTTTGGAGGGAAATTTAGTTATTCCTCCGAAAAATCAGGGAGCAAACTTAATAGAATAACCACCTAATATTTTTCATTATAAATACATTGTTCTCATTTAGATGGGGGGATCGAGATCTGACTTAAGCATCAGAGTGTCTTTCTTGTAGGTACTCCCCGACGGTTCGAGGATCAGCAGAGTCATCTTCATTGACGGAGAAGCATCGGAGAACCGGAGTTCGTTGACAAGTACCTCCAGATTTAGAAAGACAAAATTGTTGCATCAACAAATTGGTGTCGTCTGTGGGAAACCTTTCCCTCTCTAACGACATCGTTAAGTCAAGAAACTTCCCAAACGGTCAAGACTCACTCGAACACGAAAGCCATGCCACCAAAGAACAACGGAGCCCCAGGTCCAGTCGCCTAGATCGCCCCCGCAACGGATGTCGGCGATCAAATTGACAGGATGTGTCGACTGCTGGAAGCCAGTCAGCAAAGATCTGATGAAGCTATCAAGACATTGACCGAAGCTCAGGCCAGGCTAAAAGCTGAGATCGGTGAATTGCGAAAAACAAACGAAGCCACACGAAGGACCCAAGATAAAGGAAGTCCCGACCTTGATGGGACGGGAACTCAGGTCGTCCAGATCGACTCCCTCGAAAGAGATGCTCACCACATCAGGGAAGGGACCCAGGGTCCTGTACTGTCATCTCCAACTCATCACCACCAAAGGGCTGGTGAGCAGCGGATAGATCAGCGCGAAACACATACGTGGACCGATGCAGAGCCCGTGAAAACAGCCCAACTGGTCGCTAAGAAGGGGCCCCAACAGATCCAGGCACAGGCCCCACAAGACGCGCCAACCGAGGAGCATACTCCCTCTGTCAGGTTCTTGGAAAGCTGGAAGAAAGAGATCCTGCGAGAGGTGAAGCAGAAGTTCTCAGACGGGAGATATGCGTACACTTCTGACTACGTGGATTTAGTCTCAAGAACCGCCGAGAAATCACCTTTCGCAGATTGGATATAGAACGAACCCAAGCCAAGGGATTTTGTGATTCCTCCCCTACCAGCATTCATTGGAAAAGGAGACCCGCTCAATCGCCTATTCCAATTCCAGCAGAAGATGGCCTTGGAAGTCAAAAATGAAGCCATACAATGCAAAGTCTTCTCCACAACCTTTTCCGGACCAACCTTGTTGTGGTTCAGACAACTAAAACCTGACTCTATCAGCAACTTCGGTGATCTTCGTAGAGCCTTTCTCCAGCAGTATAATGCCAACCGTTAAGCACCAAGAACAATGGCAGATCTTTACCGAATTGAGCAAGGCGAAAATGAATACCCAAAGTCATACCTGCAATGTTTCATCAACCTCGTACATCAAATCCATGACGTAGAGCCTGCAACCGCAGCTAACCTCTTCGTCAAAAGTCTGCAAGTGGGGTCCCTCTTGCACGAGAACCTCACTATGACGCCACCGTATGACATGGCTAAAATCCAGATCTGTGCCTAGGGCATCTTTAGGGTCCTGGAATTTCAAGAGTGTGCGCAGAAGAAGTCTGCCCTTATTTCAACACCACCAACAAATAACCCTCTCCCTCCAGGGGACGACAAAAGAAAAAGGCAAGACTCAGACCACATGAAAGGGGGAAAGAAGCCAAGAGCAAATCGAGATCCACCTCGATACACCTCTTTCGAGCACACCGTCCCTCAAGAGATCATCTATGAAGAAAACAAAGACAGACCCATCTGGCAGGAACCATACAAGATCATCACTCCCCCAGAAAGAAGAGACAAAAACAGGTTATGCATCTTCCATAAGGACCATGGCCACACAATCTTTGAATGCCACAACCTCCACAATCAGATCCAGGCCCTCATGAGAAACAGGCGATTGACCCAGTACATTAAAGGATCAAACAAGATCAGCGTTCCACAGCACGACACCACTTCTGCCCTGACACCACCTACGGACAAGCCCTCCCCAAATGTGGCTTCCACGAGCTCGTAAGAGCCTCTCAAACAAATCCCCATGATACACGGGACCGTGGAGCTAACCACGAAACAAGAGCAGACAACCAAAAAACACAAAAGAATGGAGGAGATGGTAAAGCGGTACAGATCGTTAGGTCACACCGTCAATTTTGTCACCTCAGAAAATAGATGCTATCCAGCCTCTGCAATAACCTTCACAGAAGAAGATCTACGGGCAGTACACCTACCCCATGACGACCCTTTAGTCATCTCGTTGCAGGTCAACCATTGCCAATTGGGAAGAGTCTTAGTCGATGGGGGCAGCAACGTTGATGTCCTCTTCTGGGAAGCCATTCAAAAGATGGGTCTCAATGAAAGTCAGAACAGACCCTCTGTTGTACCAATCCTGGGATTCAACAGCCAAAGAGTATACCCAAAAGGCGCCATCGGGTTAAATGTAGTCGCTGCAGAACGCACTTTTCCAGTAGATTTCCTCATAGTGGACTCCATCACCAGCTACAACGCCATCATGAGGAGGAACTAGATCCATAGGATGCAAGGAGTAGTCTCCACCTTGCATTAAGTTATGCGATGCCAATCACCTGACGGGTGCTACACAATCGACATAAAAGGGTGGCAGAAGCAAGCAAAGAGATGCTACCTGACCCTGAAAGAGATAAATGAAATCGGCAACTCCTCCCCTGGCAACAACCCCGCCAAATAGCAATCAGCAGACAGCTTACCAGCATATCTCAAAGGCTTAGATGCAGTAGCAGATCACAGTAAGCCCCAAACTACTCTCGACGACCTAGAAGAAATCTGCATAGATGATAATGATCCATACAAAACATTGATAGTAAGTGCCTGGCTGCTCGAAATAGAAAAGCAGACCATAATCCAATTCCTGAAAACCAGAGTCGGGACTTTCACCTAGTCCCCGCATGATATACCGGGAATAGATCCTGCTGTCATGAGTCACAGCGTCAACATATCAAACAGCTTCCCGCCCGTCAAGCAGAGGTAGAGGAGGTTTTCTCCCGAAGTCAACCAGGCCATACAAGAAGAGGTACAACGACTGCTGAGCATAGGAGCAATCGAAGAATGCATATACCCCAGTTGGCTAGCCAACCCAGTAGTTGTCCCAAAGAAAAACGGGAAAAAACGAGTGTGCATAGACTACACCAACTTGAACAAAGCATATCCTAAAGATAGCTACCCTCTTCCAAAAATTGATCAGATGATAGATTCCATAGCGGGGTACGAAAGAATGAGCTTCCTGGATGCCTACTCAGGAGACAATCAGATCCCGATGAAAGCAGAAGACCGAATCCACACGACTTTCACAACAGAATGTGGCCTATACTGTTACAAAGTCATGCCCTTTGGCCTGAAAAATGTAGGAGCAACATATCAGAGGCTGATGCACAAGCTTTTTTCCTCATTGATCGGCAGGAACATGGAAGTATATATTGATGACATGGTGATCAAATCTCAGTGGGGTATCACGCATGTGGAAGACCTAACAGAATGCTTCAACATACTCGATGCCTATCAAATGAAGTTGAACCCAGCCAAATGTGTTTTTGGGGTATCCTCCGACCAGTTCTTAGGGTATGTGGTCATCCAAAGGGGCATCGAGGCCAATCCAATCCAGATTGCCTCACTATCAGAAGTCAAGGAGCCTAGAACCATCTGGGATATCCAAGCTCTGACAGGCAAAGTCGTCGCCTGAGCAGATTCATATCACGCATGTCCGATTGTTGCCAATATTTCTTCCAATGCATCAAGAAGTCTGCCAACACCACTTGGGGGGTAGTGCAAAATAAAGCTTTCGAGGAATTAAAAGCCCATCTAAGCACTCCCCCCATATTAAGCTCACCCATCCCCAACGCAGATCTCTTCTTGTACTTGTCTGTTTCCCACTTTGCCGTGAGTTATGTACTCTTTCGAGAAGACGAAGGCCAGCAAAAGCCAGTGTTCTATTGCAGTAAGATGCTGCTAGATGCCGAAACACGCTACAACATAATGGAAAAATTGGTCCTCGCGTTAATCACATCAAAGAAGAAACTTCGACAGTATTTTGAAGGCCACACCATTATCTTATACACGGACCACCCGCTAAAGCATATCCTGAACAAGCCTGACCTCTCAGGCAGAATGTCCAAATGGGTAATTGACCTCGGGACATATGATGTACGGTTCTCACCACGAAAAGCAAAGAAAGGCCAAGTACAAGCTAATTTTCTGGTCGAGATACAATCTTTCACACCCAAGACCACACCTGAACTGCTGAACTCCGAAGAAGAATGGATGTGGACAATGCACACAGATGGAGCCTCCAATTCCCAAGGAGCTAGGATCGGCGCCGTATTTGAGGCACCCTATGGATTACAAGTTGAGGAGGCCATACGGTTGGAGAAACACGCCACAAATAATGAAGCCGAATACGAAGCTCTGATCTATGGTCTAGAATTAGCACGAAGCATGGGCATCAGACGACTGAGAGTCAGAAGGGATTCAAAGCTAATGATATAGCAGGTGGCCGGCAACTTCAACACCAAGGCACCCCATCTGACAAACCTGTTGGAAAAAGTATATGCATTAAAGTCACAATTCCAGCAATTTGAGCTCGTACAAATACCGAGGGAACTGAATTAGAGGGTCGATGCCCTCTCAAAGCAAGCCGTTGTGGGAGAATGTTCTCGACACTTCGCGATTTCTACAAGTCGTACACCAGAAGCTGTGACAATTTTTTCCATCTCGCCAGAACCAAAATGTTGGATGGATCCAATTATCCGCTACCTGACCAAGTCTGAACTACCACCCAATGCGAAAGATGCAAAACTTATGCGCCTTAAAGCCCAACGTTACCCCATTATCTAGGGAACGTTGTACCGCAGATCCTTTAACGACCATCTATCTTCAATGCTTACGTCCCTCAGAAGCTAAAAAGTTATTAGAGGAGATCCACGAAGGAGCATGTGGGAACCACACATGGGGACGGAGCTTGGCACAGAAAGCACTCACAGCAGGATATTACAGGCCATACATGATGACAGAAGCACGCGACTATGCGAAGAAATGTGATAGATGCCAGCGATTTTCACCTACCATCCATTAACCCGCACAAATCCTACATTCCACTATCGCCCCTTGGCCCTTTGCAAAGTGGGGGATGGACGTTGTTGGAGAATTGCCCAGAGCCGTTGGAGGAAAACAGTACGCCTTGTTAGCTAACCTAAACACATTATAATCTGACTTGACTAAACTAATGAGGAACTAAGGCCAGCCATTTCACAGTCTAATCTGGCCTGACTACGCGATTTTGGCTGACCGACCAGGATAATTTTCACCACCTACCCTATCCTCTTACTTTGTTGTGGCCACAGAGGAGCCCCGTCGGGTCCAGCAAATAAAGGAACCCCATCATGCAGTCTAATCTTCCTTGACTACTACCGCAGAACCATCGGGCACCCCACTTCGGTTCTGCCTCAATTACGAAGTAACTGGTTTAGCAATCCAAGGCTGGGAGGAACTTTTCCAGCACTCGCGCCCACATCCTACACGTCGGTTGCCTCTGTTGGGTTTGATAGCCTACCCCAGCAAAAGGTACCAAATAAACCACGGTATGGGTGCAATGGAAAAATGCCTAATCCCAAGCTCTACCACTCTCAGCCCTGCCTTGACACCCAGCCCCGCATGCTGTATTTTGCATCCGAGCTCTGCCACGTCGCCCCCTCTTGCAAATGGTAAAGCATCTAACTTGCTCTTTTACACACCCAAGGGGATGGCTTAGTTGTAATAAGAGAGCAACATACTTGATTCTCTCAAAACATACAGGGGCAACGCACCCGACTCTGTCAGCGGTCACAAGAATAATGAACATAAATTTTGTAATGCAACAACTTATCGAAAGATCAGCTTTATTGATAAAGTATGTTCTGTTACATATCACTTTACAGTTATTTACATCATTAGCCAATATTTTTGTTTGAGACACAAATAACATTACTCATTGCACACATCTCCTGTGAATATCTAATCCCATTCGATACGACGCGTATACTCTGCCATCGCACTCTCTAGCTTCGGATGACCTAACCCATATCGCTCATGCACTATGTAATGTGGGATTCCACTTCTCACTAATTCATTCAATGCCCACGTTGAGTACAGAAACTGCGGCTTATCAAAGATTCGCCTCAGAAATGGCACATTTACCCAATCACGATGTTCACCTGCAACAGAAATGTCATCAGAACCATCCAATCACCCCTAAATTATGCCGTGTAACTAACTCAACACTTAACTGGACATTCTCTCCCACCATATATACAGGTTCTTATTATATCTCACACGCAGAGGCCTAAAGGGTCTATTGTAATGCCCCGAATTCTCCATTATGGTTTTATGACGGGAATAGTAGGCCGGGAGGGCCATACTTGTTTAATTATGCCATTAAATGATAAAATGCATGTATATGTGGATTATATTATAATATGATGTTAAATGCATGCATGCGTGTCCATATTTTTAATTACAGGGGTGTGATGGTAATTTGGCCCATTGAGGGTAAATTGTTTATTTGTATGCATGTTGGTGATATATCTTGAGACCACATTATAATGTGGGTTTGTTCGAGCCATTCGGCATGAGACGATCATGGTATGTTAATTATCGGTTTGGTCATAACAGGCTTAAGCTCGGGGCTCGGGGTGAGTCTCGGGGTGTTTTAATGATTAGAGCGTTACCGGGAGTTATAGGGTAACAGGATATGAATTATTGGTGTTTAAGATTATTGAGATTAGCGGGAATTGGAGAGCGTTAATTATGATTAACAAGATAGGTGGAAAATACCGATTTTACCCTTGGAATGACTTTAGAAGCCTTAAATGACCTAGGGGCATTTAGGTCATTTGGTTTGGATGTATGTGAGACTTTAGATGGCTGTAGGAAACAGAAAAAAAAAAAAAACAGAGCAAGAATTTCCCTTCCCGTACATCATTTTCCCTCATTTCTTCTTTGGAGTTTTTGAGCTCAAAGTGTGGAATCAAGCTAGGAAATCAAGGGGTTGAGTTCTTAGAGTTGGTTCAGCCATTGAAGGGGGTTTAATTTCAAGTTTGAGGTGAGTTTCAGCCATTAACTTTCTGGTTTACTCTGTTTTCTTTTGGTTTTTCAGTCTATGGTTTTGTTGAGGATAGTTTGGATTTATGGAGGTTTTGATTGATGTTTAACTTGGGTTTTGATGAGGGTTTGATATAGATGATGTTTAGGGGTTGGATTGAGTGTTTGGAGGAGGTTTGGAACTGGTTTGAAGCTTTGGTTCCGAGGGAAAACGCAGGGGAAGCAAGCTGGTGCTTGCTGGTTTTGGTAAAGGGTCGCGGCATGGCTATGGTGAGCCGCGGCCTACGTGCGTTTTTGTAAGGGAAATGGTTCTGTCAGAAGGGTGAGCCGCGGCCCATAAGGGCATTTTTGGCCAGAAATGTGTTTTTAGCTTGGGGATTCAAGCCTTAGGCCCGGGGTCGATCCTACTACCCGGTTTAGTAGTGTTTGATGTCTCGGAGGCTAGGTTTTGGATTGGGAACCTTTTATTATTTTTTTTATTGATGGAATCCCATAATTGGTTATGACAAGGTAACCGCTAAAGGACCAAAAGGTTGATCGTTCTCAAGGGTCGTTCTTATATTAATTTTCATTCTAGCTCGGACCAGAGGTAAGAAAACTGCACCCCAAATGTGACATGCATGGTTATTCATGAGGCATGTTGGTTGTATAAATGTGGACATGAATGGAAATGTTGCTCACTTGTGCATGGTACTTACTCATTAGTCAGATTTGGCAAAGGTGCTGGTATCAACTGTGAAGCTGTGACTTATTAGTCAGGTTCGACAGTGGTACTGGGCACTGGTCACATTGCGCTGACTCATTAGTCAGGACGGGCTTAGCGTGTTCAACGCAAGCCAATAAAGATTAGATCTAATCGACTTTCTGCATAGAATGACTCAAAGAGCATTAATGCTGGACCGACCTCAAGGTCGATGAATGATATAAGCGCTTGAAGGCTAGGGGCTTACACAGCAGCCACTCTTCCATTTGAATTAGTGACTTGCTTGTCAGTCACTCAGTATGGTTTACCAGAACCTGTTGAAGGCTAGTGGCTTACCTAGCAGCCACTCTTCCATTTGAATTAGTGACCTGTTTGTCAGTCACTCAGTATGGTTTACTAGAACCTCAAGTGATATTCACTCATTTGTTTGAAAGCTTTGTGCTCAGTGTGATTATAATGATAATCATCTGATGATGTTTACATATAATGCTATGTTTTCTTGCTGGGCTTTGGCTCATGGGTGCTATGTGGTGCAGGTAAAGGAAAAGAAAAGCTCACCTAACCTTGAGTGGAGAGCTTAGGTGGTGATGTGTACATATGCGGCTGCTTGACCACCACGGCCAAGGAATTCTCAGAGGAACTAGGGGGTTTACCCTATTTTTGCCGCTTAGGTCGGCGAGTTTATAATTTTGGAACAGTAGTGACCTTTTTGAGTTGTAAATAACTTGTAAATGTTCTTGTGGGCCCATGAACATTTTTATGTATCAATAAAATATATCCTTTCCTTTTTATTGGTTTTCACCTTAACCTGTTAATAACACTTAGAACACGTTTTTAACCAAAGGACTTAGGCAATGAGTCAAATTTCTGGTTCACCGTTCACCGTAACTGTTCTGGGGTAACCAGTGCATTACATCTATGAAGCCTCTTATCAACACACGTCAACTGAACCTCATCAGCTGCAATATTTTAATTATCATAATATCAAAACAACACACACCAACAATCAAGCACAGAACACGGATGAATTTTTATACATTGTATTTCGTATCATTACATCCACAATTGACCAAACAGTCACAAACAAAAAACATTAAAAACATATGTACAAGTATGGCAAAAGCTACGATGATCATTCTACGGCACCTCTTTCACCAGTAGTCCTTGCTTCTGTCGCTGACGTAGGCTCCACCATCTTCTGTCCAGAAGCCTCTGCCACACAACAGTGCTTGCAATAGAAGACACCTGCCCTGCAATATCACCTTCTTCGGCAGGCTCCCCATTTGCAGTATAAATTGAGCCTAAGGCATCACCCCCCTGCCTCAATTTTTCCAGATGTTGCGCTGGGTAATTGATCTATAGATCCCCGAGTTCGCTGAGATACTGATCGACGTCATATTCTCCAACATTCACATCAATACTTTTATAATACATATCCAGCTTAGTCCATTTCTCCTCTAGGGTCTACTTCTTATTACGCATCGCAAGATCTAGATACTTCACAGTATCCACTTCGGCAATCCGCATGAACTTACGTTCGGTAATCTCGCGATCTCTGATGTGCTGCCTTGTGGCTTCTACTGCTGCCTCTTCTGCCTTCTGCAATACAAACCAGTCAACTATTCAACACATGAAACACAAAATTCAACCATAATGTCATCATATTAATTTATACAACACATACCCCGGCCATTTCTTTCAACTGTCCCTCGATTTGACTATGGCCTCCTCTTTCTCTTTCAACTTACTGTTTAACTGGAGCTCTACCTCTAGCTTCTGTTTGTGTGCACTTGCAACATTCATCTCCAACTCCCCCCCACCTTCTGCTGCAATTCCTTCTTCTCCTTCTCCAATATCTCCTTATCAATTTGCAAAGATACTACATCTTCCTACAAATCACTAATTATGTTATCTAAGGTTTCCATCCGCGATTCATGTTGCACACAGAACTAGCTCTTTTCCAACCATTTATTAGTCATCGCCACTAGGTCTGCCTTTAGCTTGTCCTGTTCCATCTCTAGCCCGACAGACCCTACTAACTTGGCCTCCGTGGCCACCACTTTCTTATTCGCCTCTGCTAGCTCCGCCTCTAACTTTTTTATCGCCTCTACAAGCACATCACGGTTAGCTTCGACCATCCTTCTCCCTCACGCTCCTCCTCAAGCATTGCCACCTGTTCAACCATTTTAGAGTTGTTCTGCATAGTCGTCGCATATTCCCTTCTAGCAGTAGATGCGCATACATAGATCTGCCAAATAATCACTAAACTTGTCAAACATCAAAAGCGATAGGCACTACTTGATACTGACCCTAAATACATACAGGGTATTCATATACATATTCTATCAACAAAAGCTCACCATCCATATGTGGTCAGATACTTGTTGAAGCAAATCACCCTGACCGCTTAGCGACCCAACCGCTTCAGCAAGGAGGTGTGGCCTACTGATGCGCAACATGTCCTCTATCACCTCCATTGATGCGGACGGCACATCCTCTGGCAAACCCTCTGCTTTATCAATTGCTTCTCTCCCTGCTGACGCAGCAACAAAAGCAACGAGGGCAACCAGTTCCCTGCCTCTTGCTAATGATGACTCCACAAGGGTATTAGATTTCAAAGCAGTCAATACCATCTCAGGAAGTTGTGGCATGGAGGGACAAATAAACGGCCCTTCACCAACATCCTCACCTAGGTCACTCGATAAAAACACTGGCATCTGCACCGCAGAGGATGTCAATTGCTCTAGAAATGTGTTGGGTGACTCAAAATTACTTGTCCCCTCCGGGGATACAATGATGGCCTCCCTCAAAGGTCTCCTAGACACTGCAGAGGATGTTGTGCGAGCATCGGCACCCAAGTTCTGACTATCTACGGCCTTGACAGCTTCTGATTTCTGACAAACAGGAGCAATCTCCAAAATGGTGGCTTGGCCCACATCAACTGGCCATGAAGGACTGCTCGTGGTCCCTGAACCACCCCCGAAAGCATCTTCTAAAAAAAGATTCTTGTGGGAGGCAGAAGTGGGGCGCTTCCCTTCTGATCCATGCCTAAGGCCGATGTCAGACCCTCCATTCAAGGCAGGGGCAGAAGGCATCACCTCTGGCGATCTTGTGCAGGTATTGGGAGATCTCACCTCCACTAGCAAGTCATCATGCATCCGGGTAGCAGTTGTCACTTCCGATTGTTGTAGCAGGTTGAGTCGTAGGGGCCACGACACAATCCGGGCCCTCTCCCAGGGAGGACCCTGGTGCAGAAGAGGAAGAAGGCGGCAAAGGTAGAGGATCAACTGGGGCAGACCCTAGAGGCATCTTGGGTAATGTCAGAACTTGCCCGAGTGGTAATTTCCCAAGCGTAAGCTTAGGGATTGACAAAGAAGAGCCTCCAGTGGCAGAAGCAAACCCCCTTGAAATACGAAGCTTGGACGAAATACATTTCCCATCGTCTAAGTCTTCGTCAAAAGATACTTCTCGAGACTTCCTCTTTCCCAAGGCATCCTTTGGCAAAGGCACCTGTTGGAGAGGTTGGACTTGCAGAGCAGCAGAAGGTGTGGAAGATTGCTCGTGTAAGCGAGAAGACCTGTGAGCCAAAGCAGATTTGTCAGGGGACGATTCTGCGGCGGAGGAAGGGTCAGAACCATCCCTCTTTTTATTCTCAGGGACTCCTTGACGCTTGGCACATGCTGCGAAGGTCTCAGAGCACGCCCTTTCATACTCAGTCTTTGATAATGACAGAGTCGAAGAAGCAGGCAGAGACCTTTTTAAGAACACTCCCAACTGCTTCACACACGTAGCTGTGAATCTTGGCAAGGGTCATGTCACCCTTCAGTGTTCTGACTTGCATATCCCTGAGATCGGTTCGATCCATAAAATAGAGTCGAGTCATAATTTTCATGCAGTAGGGATTCATTACCCCTCTGATACTAATGGAATTTTCCTTGGACTCATGAAGGAGCCATTTCTCTATCAGCAGGCTTTGTCTCTCAGGGCTCATGCTGACTTGAGGCCACGAGAAATCTGGAACATAAAATAAAATGACAACGCAGAGGAGCAGATTAATGGACAATCATTTAAACGCAATATACTTACACGAAAGAAGGGAAAGAACAAAGTAAAGACGAAACTCACCTACTATGAAAACCATGGCTAGAGGGAAGATCTCTTGGGGCAAGAATTTGGGTTACCACGCACCTCCGACTGCAAAGAAATACTTGTCCCAATTCCTATGGGAGCTGTCGAAATCAGTGAAAATCGTTTGGTCTTTTTTGGGAGAAAGGTAGAAGGGCTTCCAGGGCTTGCCTTCTATTGCTTTGTTCGTCGATTTGGTAAAGCATGCATAGATATCATCCGATTGGATGTCGACATTCCCGAGAGCTCCAATCATTTGAGCCCCAACTATGGACTGAACGACGTTTGGGAGAAACTGAGAAATGTGAGCCCCAGAGTTTGAAATTATCTGGACCAGCAAAGCAGGAAGAGGAAACTGGAGCCACTCAATGTGCCTCAGGCTCATGATGATCTCACTGGGTTTGACCACATCTTTAAATTGCCATTATCTTAGCTCAGAATCCGTGAGCATTCGGATCGTATCATTTTTTGGGACGTCGAACGATTTGCGTATACGGTCGAGTGCAGCTTTGTACCCCTCGTGGTCCACTAGTTCGGGAGACGAACGTGAAGATATGGTTAGGAAAATTGGGAAGATTGACTGCCTACGAGAGTGAATGGGCAAATGATCTTAGGGCTTTTTCCTATGTTCCTCTCTGAAAAAGTCAAAATAAGTGGAAGAGTTGAAAATGAAGTAATTTGAATTGGAACAGCAAAGTGGGAGGGGAAATACCATAATCAAGTGCAATACTCGGTAATTGTGTTCACATTTAATTTGAAATGAAATTTGTCAGGGAACAATGTGACCATGCGTGTGCAGCACACCTCGATTAATGGGAAGCGACAGCGTTGGGCAAAAAATTTGGGGATGAAGAGTCGGCCCAAGGTTCGAACGGTTTGGTGTGCGTACCACATTCGAAACTCGGGCCGAGGGGCATCTGTTGGGCCCAAAATATTCGGCCCAAAGGGCTTCCCCATTTTAGGTAAGTTGAAGCGAAGCGTTTTGGCCCCTACAGAAGCTCCAAAGTCAGAAGTCGTGGGTCAAAGGCGGTCTACGCCTCTGTCCTCTGCATACTTAATTGATCCAAAAGCATTTTGGAGGGAAATTCAGTTATTCCTCCGACAAATTAGGGAGCAAACTTAACCGACTAACCACCTAATATTTTTCATTATAAATACTTTGTTCTCATTCAAATGGGGGATCGAGATCTGACTTAAGCATCGGAGTGTCTTTCTTGTAGGTACTCCCCGACGGTTCGAGGATCAACAGAGTCATCTTCATTGACGGAGAAGCACCGGAGAACCAGAGTTCGTTGACAAGTATCTCCAGATTTAGAAAAACAAAATTGTTGCATCAACAATAATATTAAGTCCCACTAGCCACTACGAATCAATTTTTTTTCTTCTTTTCTCAAACGTGATATTACTGCTTGTAAGAAAGGCATACATATCTATACAAGTGAGAATGTCTTCGACAGAGCTGAAAAACTTTTCATTAATTCTCTTTCAATTATTATTCCCACCGGTCACCAATTAAATACATGCCTGTTATTTTTGTTTCTGTTTGTTTTTATTAATTATTTTCTCTAGCTTCTTCCAATCAACTAAGGCACGTGCCCCGGACGATAACACCTACTATATCTATTATTCAGTGCAAAAATTATAAACACAAGGCAACAAAACAAATCAAAAGTAGTGAGGCAAATATCAGTGTAAGTTGGCAGAAGGAGAGTAGGAGTAGTAAATATAAACACGCGTCAACTTCATGAAGCTGGTTTGAGCCGGACCCTAGCCTGACATTACTGTCTCCAAACCTAACCTAGCTACTTTCTTCACTCACAGCATGATAGCGATGAAATATTAAAGGGAAAAAAATAATAATATGCCATTCATATCAGCAATCAATTTTACAAGACAGCCTTTCATATATAATATAATCTTACGTGTGTATATATATAAGATAAAATATCGATAGATTTTTTCATGAGTTTAGAGTAAAAATAAATATCGTCGTAGCAGCTAGTATATGGTGGGAATTGTATTGCGTATGATCGATAGCCGGCCGGTCAGATTGGGAAGCATGTGCTATTGCTTACTTCATGCATATATGTTTGATTTGAAAACTCTAAATGGATACAATACATTGACAAGTTGTGTTATGGTAGGCCCCTCCTCATTCCAAGACTACTTATTTGGCACCAGCGTTTGGAGGTTTTATAAAATTATATATATTCCCACTTTTTTCTACGTAGATATATATAGTATCTCTATCCCAGCTTTTTCTGATGATATATATATATATATAATAAGTGTAAACTTTTCAATTCAAAATAATTAAGGTTGTGATCCATCATCATGATGATAAACTTTGACATCTATATATATGGTGCCAAAACTAAATTATTAACTTTTTCACTAGGCTATTATATAAATTTTTATTATTAATTGAAAAGGTATATGCATCTAAATTTAAATGGCTTAATTACTTGATTTTTGATACGTACATAGTTTATTGGTAAAATTTTATGTATATATATTTGGATTAGTTCTAAAGTACGTAATTAATAACCCATAATTACAAAGAATGGGCTATGAGACATGATAATAGACAGTTTTAGATAATAAAAAAGAATTGAGTGTTGTGTACTGAGTTAGTGATCATATGTTTTGATGGAGATCGAGGTAATCTTTTATTTTCTGCCCTTTCGTGCTGTTTTGTCTACTTATTTGTTCTCTTCTGTTTGCTTCGTGTTGGTCTAGTTGCTCTTGTGCTGGAATTGGAGGCTACCTACAGTACAAAAACTAATATATTAGTTAAATATATATGTTAACATGATGTTCTTAATATGTTCGGTATTAATTCATACTCAAAATTTATACACTACAAGAAAAAGACTCTACAGCGACAATGTCTATTGCGATATATAGTCGAAATCCATGAAAAATTCATTTTTTTTAATTTATTAAAATACATACGCTATAGCGACGACATGTCGTCGCTGTAGGGTTGTCAACAACACACGACCAGGCTCTCCAAATTCTTGGTACCCTACAGCGACGACATGTCGTCGCTGTAGGGTACCAGAAATTCGGAGGGAGCAAGAGGCGGGAACTAACTCTAAGGCAACGACACATCGTCGCCATAGAGTTCTCGTCGAAAAAATAGAGGGAAATATCTCTGTCTATAGCGACGACATGGTACGGAGGGAACTTGACCGCCAAAAGTTGGTTGTCAAATTTCACTCCCTATAGCGACGACATGTCGTCACTATAGAGACTTATTTAATCCAGTGGGCAGTTAAAAATTTTTCCTAGTCATCGCTATAGGCTAGACGCGTAGTAAACGAAACAATTCGTGTACTATTCATTTATCCATAGCAACGACATGTCGTCGCTGTAGGGTCTCACCGTTTGAGTGAAACAATGTGTTCAACCATGGCGACGACTGTTTATTACCTATAGCGACGACATGTCGTCGCTATAGGTCACAGCGATATAACCCCCCAGACAGAGTTTTTCTTCCTCATTTCTATTCAATTTTTCTTCAAACACAGAGAGGTTTCTCTGTTTCTCTCTGCCGCCCAACATTATTTTTGGTCAATTTCTCTCAAGTTTCGGTGGTCTAAACCCACTATCTTGCTATTATAGCATTTAATATGTATTTTTTTCTTAATATATGTGTATTTTGTATTTGGTGGAAATGAGTTTTGACATTTTTTTTTGTTTTCTTTTTCAGATTTGGGTATTGGATCATCATCCCGAGCCTTTGCCTTTTGATAATCCCCCAGTCCGAGCCTTGAGTAATTTTTTTGAAAAAATATTTTGTGATTGATTAATGGTTAAATTATATTTTTAATTGTGTAATTGTTATTTTAGATAGTGTTGAATTTTGTGTTTCATTTTAGAGATTTGTATTGTTAATTTAATTATATTTGGGATTTTCAATTTTATTAATTTTGTTTTATGTTAATTTAATTTAATTAAAAGTTATGTTATAAAAAATATATGATTGGTTAGATATATGTATATGTATATAAATGTGAATATGTGAATATGTTTATATGTATATAAGTGTTAATGTGAATTATATTTTTAAATTGTGTGGTAGGTTATATTAATATGATTAGATGTTTATAATATATGTATGCTATAGGACTGGTTTTTTAGTTTTTATGCAGATTTTTAATTTTGGGATAAAATATATTACAGTCGTTATGTTGCAATTTTTTTTGTAGATTTAGAAAAACTAAACATTAGAAAATAGTTTTAAATTTAGTGTGATTAATTTTTTTAATTAATAAATTTTAAAGCGTTTAATAAAAATTATAAAGTGTAAATTAAAATAATAATTTTACAAGTATAAAACTTTATTAATATTTTTTTATAAAATAAGTAGAAATTAAAATAATAATCTTTATGGTAAATTAATAAATTTATAATTAAAATGTAGTAGAAGAAGTCAATCATCGAAAGATCTGGGATCATCCATGTATCGATGATGATAACGAGGTTGATGTCGTACATGATAGTACTTCATCAAATTTCGTACTCACTGTGGAATTAGGAGAGTTGGAGGTTATGCATTTGGATCGACCTAGTCACACCAGCATAATTGGGGAAACATTTCGATCTGTTCCGGATGTGGATGATGATTTCATCAATGACAATGATGATGACGAAATTAGTGAAGATGATTTAGAAAGTACATATGATGATGTAGGAATCGACATTGATGAGGAATAATATTTTCTTATGCATATTCTTATTGTATGTTTATTGTGTATGTTTTAATTTCAAGACTTTTCAATCAATATATGACTTTTCTCGACAATATTTGTTTTTCAATAGTTCAAATGCAGTACTGAAATTTTAATGAAAAATGCTCTACATTTTAAGTTACGTAATTAACCTCCAACTATAACTGATTTTAAGTTAATAATTTTATAAACTATAAAGATATGTCTACTGTTGTTGCTCGATCTCATGGCAGTGATGGAGCTGGTGATCCTCCTCCATATCCTACGTGAGTGCCTACTTCATGTGAGACATATAATTAATCTATGTTTTATCAATAAATGACAAATTGTTATTATTTTATTCAATTTAATTTAATTGTTTAATTAAAATATGCAACGGCTGCTGCAAAAAGAAGAGGTTGATCTCGATCCAAAAATTTGCAGCAGCTCGTCAATGACAATAAAGGTCTGTTGCTCTACAATTTGATCTGAAGGAGGGAACCTACAAAGCAGTTGGTGATTTTGGGACATTGTTCACGAGATTTATTGGTAACTTTATTGGTCACCATGTCCCATTATATTATTATTCGTGGAAAAGTGTTCTGGATGAGCACAAGATAGGATTGATGCAAAAGATTGAGGTAAATTTATCAACTTATTCACATATAATTTTTTTTATAATTTCAAAATTCTAACCAGTTTAAACTTTTTTTTTGAAGGAATTTTTCATTCTTCCCCGAGCTCTCCCTGAGTGGTGACTGATGGAGACTAGAATTGAGCGAGAGTTTCAGGATCGCTACAAGGATAGAAAAGGTCGTAAGAAAAAACAATTCGATGAACATGGAGGGTATGATGATATCAAGACAGCCAAAAAGAATCCATCGGAGGACATGGACAACAAGAGTTGGCAAAAGTTGGTTGACCTTTTCACCACTCCACAGTTCATGGCATGCTCAAAGGAAAATGCTACCAACAGAGCAAAACAGAAGTATTAAAGTCTCCATGGATCGACATCTTATGCTTTTGCTCGATTTAAGAAGATAAATAAAAAATATAGACAATTTGAAATACTTTCAGCTATCTTAATAATAATTTCAATATTTAACTGATATTTTGTTTTCTAAAGATGAATCTTCAGACTACGGAACTGCCCAGCATTATTGATATGTTCCATGACATGCACAATCATCCGACACATGGATGGGTGAACGCGAATGCTAAGGATGCATATGTAAGTAATTTTCTAAGTTTTGTATATATGTTTATTATTTAATTATATTATGTATTAATTGTCTTGTTTCTAAACTGCAGGATGCCTTGCAGCAAGAAAATCCAGACACAATCTCAATCCTAATCCCAATCTGAATCTTCAGTAGGAAGTGCCTCTGTCGATGAGACACAAGTCGTCTCAAAAGTACTTGGTCAACTTCATGGCCACAACCGAGGTATTGGGCGCAAGTTGAAGGGCACTAGTACATTTGCCTCAGGCGCCACCAGATCATCTTCACAATCAGAGGCATCACCATTTTCGTCCACCATAATTAGCCCTCTAATGGTACCATCTGAGATTTTCTAGTCCATGGCTCAGCACTTCAGTTAAGCCATTATGACACAGAACAACAACTTCCAGCGAATGCAACAATTTATGTGTAACGTCCCAAATTACCTGTTATATTATTTTATAATATAATGTAATATTATATCATGTTATAATATAATGTTTTAGATTAAATAAATGTGACAAAGAGTGTCACATATTGTAACATATAAAAGAGAGTTACAACATTTAGATATATGAGATATATTCAAATAATGTAACATATTTGGTGTTACAAATTTGTAACTTCCAAATATTACCCTTTATTGTGTAAATTTGTTGTTACACAATATTGAGATGAATTTCATAAAGCCATATGTGAAATGGCTGTTAGAGATATGATTTTAACCCCAATAATGTGTTTTGGGAGTTACAAAATCATTTGGGAGGGTTTGGAACCGTTTGGAAAAACATCACATTTTTAAGTGCTGAAATTGGTCGGTGGCCGTGGCCACTGAATGTTGGTGGCCACGACCTGTGGGACAGAGACTGGTGGTCGCAGCCACTAATGTCTCTGGCCGCGGCCACAGGCCAAAAACTGACCAATTTTTCAGTTTTTTCAATCTTTGTTGAACGGCTCAAAAAACCCAAATAACTCTCAAATCTCATTTTTAATTCCATATTAATCCAATTAAACATTGGTAACAGCCATGGGGGTTGGTTGAATTTGAAATTCAAAGGGTGTTTCTAAACTCTATAAATAGGAGCCTATAGTTCACTTGTAAGACACAACATTTTTTATCCATTAGAGCACTTGGATAGAAACACCTTGAGGCTTGATTATTCCAGAAAGCATTTCCAATATCTGTGAGAGATCCCTTAGTGCTTGAGTTAGGGGGAAATAAGATTTTTGACAAAGGCTTCAAACTTTGTTCAAGTTGGTGATCCCCAACACTCTTCACTTTGGTTGTGTGAGTGAGAGTTCTTAGTTCATTGTTCTTATTCTTCTTCTTTTATTCTATTGCTTTTCATTTCTTCTATTATTCTATATTTACTCTTTTATATGTATCTTTTGTTTTAGAGTTGTAATCTCATCTATATCTTTCATTCCACTACTTCTAGTTTATTTGTATCTTTTTGTCTTAGAGTTGTATCTTCTATTTCTATCATCTTTTACCTCTTTCTCTATATTTACATGTAATTTTTGTCATAGAGTTGTAACACTTTTTAATCAATAATATTTATTTGTAATATTTAGTTTAGAGTTGTAATTATCTTACCTATTTCCATTGAGGCAAATACATATTTTCCTAACATTTCCTAATAAGGCTTAGGGCCTTGATTAGGGGGCTAGGATGACAAATTATGAAAAATTATGTGTTTATGTGATATATATATGTATCATTATATGATTATTTGAGTTATATTATAATATAACTAGATATGCATGTATAGGTGTATTAAAATGCATGTGGGCTCATTTCTTATTAAAAGGGAAATTTTTGTAATTTGGCCCGTTATGGGTATATTTGGAGTATATGTGCATATATGTGATATATGTGTGAGACTACGTTATTATGTGGATATATTTGGGTTACTCGGCACGAGGCGATCCTAGGGAGCAAGCTATCGAGAAATCACAACGGGACCAATACTCGACTCGGGGTGAGTCAAGTGGGGTGTTTTGGGTATTTAGTACATTACTGGAATATTGGGTAATGGGAATAAATATTCGATGATATATTTGGAGTTAGCGAGATTATGAGGGAATTCTGGGGATTTTGACCATTTTTCCCTCAGGGATGTTTTTGGGTACCCTGAGCCTTGGGATTTACTAAGTTTACTTGAACTCAAAGTGACCTCTCATAACAGTATAACTAAAAAAAACTCTCTCGTTCTCTCTCCCGTTCTCTCATTTTAGCTTGTTAGCGTTTTCGAAGGAAACTCTAGTTTTAGAGCTCGGATTCAAGTAAGGTTAGATTCATAACGATTCTTGGGAAGATTAGAAGCTTGATAGCCTGGGGATTTAGCTGGAAAACAACATTATCAGAGATAATTTAAGCTTAAGTTTCTGAGTTTTTGAGTTCTTAAGCTTTGATTGGATTTTATGGTTTTTATGTGTTTTTGATTTGTTTGTAACTTGGGTATTGATGGTTTTGAGCTGCTGAGTTGATTGGTGTAGACGTCGTTTTTCATCAACTTAGAAAAGGAGAGCACTAAACACAAAATAATAAAAATCAACAATAAACACACGATATTTTACGTGGTTGAGTAGTTAAAATCTGCATAATCCACGAGTCAATATTATTTAATGGTGGAATTCTCCTAAAGCTCTTAGAAAAAAAATTTGCAGAGTATTCCCAGTACCAAATTTAGCGTCGTTACAAATGAATTTCTCCAGTCTATTTATAGACAAGTTTACAGAATATCTTCCCTCTTATTTCATTCAAATTTCAAACAAATACAAATAAATGCTTTTAATTACATAATATCCCATGACAATCGGGATTTACTAACAGATTACAACAAATCCCCTAGATATAGGGATTTTCAAACAGTAACCGTATTCACGCTAGCTTATTGACCTCAAACATATAACTTACATACTTTCGAGATCGATCAATCATCACAAGATCACTACATTGGTTTTCCTCGGCCTTAGCAAGTAACTTTATAGAGATCATCCTCTCCGAGCTCGCAATGCCCAAGCTCGAACCTTCTTGACTAATACTAGATCGCCAACAAGAATAAACCAGGAAATTTATACAAGTGTTGAATGCTTATAATTGTAGCTTCGAGCTTGACTTGTAACCTCGGAACACCTTCAAGACCATGCGTAGTTCTGAGCTCACCGATTCTAACATCGTCGTTTTAATACTTGAGCGAGACTGTCAAACCTAATTCACATAAATTCTAATGACATGGCACACTTGCTTATTTCAAGCTTACACTTTACGAGCCTGTATTTCGAGATCATAATTTCTATTCTCAAAATTTGGGTGTAACATTTTTCCCCCTCAAAAGTATTGGTTCGAATCCTATGAGAAGGAAAATTTTGAACTTCTACTTTCGAAAATTGTGCCATCCACTGTACTCGAGTATAGACAAGCGTCAACCAAGGGTTTCACACTCAAAGTACTTGAGTATCCTTTATATCTGCCCACGTCTTTTCGTATATCCTTTTTGCCGCCATTGTCATATTTACACCCTATCCATCGGATCAAACTCTAAATCAAACCAACGGCCCAGATTTTTCTGACCCTTGGTATCCCCACAGGGGTATATATATTCACACTCTCCTTCATCTTCATCTTTTTTACCTCTCAGAAAACTCGAAACAGAGGAAGAAAAAAGAAAAACTAGAGTTTAATTTGCATGTTCTCTAAACCAAAGAAGCAAAGCCATTCCAGTACGTTCAGCTTCGTGAAATCATTCTTGCTTCTGCTACTTCAGTCGATGATCTCATCATATCCACGAATAGCTTTGTGTAAGTTTCTGATCCTTATTCTCCTATTTTTCTTTTTTACGTGTATCCTCTATATTATGAACATATTTAGTATTTTTTTTATTTTTATAAAGTTGTTTACTTGATACTAAGCAAACTTGTGATCGGAGGTATCATAATATAATAAGAATCGCGGTTTTAAACCCAAATTCTTTTGTGCAAAAATAAAAAAAATGGGGTTTTCTGGTTATAGATAGAGTTTCATGTAATCCAAGAAATAGGGGTTTTTGATTTAGGGTTTTTATTGCACAAATCCCAAAAAATTCACCTTTTTGGGTAACCGTCAGCTTTATTCCTGAAAATATGGGATTCCTTGAAACTGGTATCCACCTCCCCACTCTCTCATGTGGGTACACGCTCAAAGCCCAAACTTTACAATAGTTCGGGGATAACCTTTGAGTTAACCTCGCCCTTTCGAGACTTCAATGTTGATTGATGCAATCTCGTTATCTCGAGCTGTCAAGCTCGAGTTATCGATATCATGCTTACCTTATTATTTCTAATCTATTGGGCCCTCACCATTTTCTTTCTTGTTAGATGTCGCAGTACTGATACACGAGCACAGAGAAAGTTATGAGCAAGAAGATATTTGAGATCGCTTTCGACGCCAAATAGACGAGGTCAAGGAGAAAAAGATAAGGATACTCCGAGTGGCGGTTTATCCCGATCCAGATCCCGAGATCAGGCCTATTCCGTTGGGCCCTAAACTCAAAGTCACTGTCGCCTTCGAGCCTGGTGCACTCTCATTCTCTCTGATGGAAGACCCTTCAACGTGTCCTTCCACCTCCCAAGCCGTTTCAATTCCCACCTCGAAAGAGGAATTTTTCGAGGCTGAGCACTATTGGAGCTCAGTCACATCTACCAGTCAAATATTTGAGCTGCTGGCGTACCATGGCCTTAGGCTCTCTGGCTCCCTAATGTGCAAGCCTGCAACTTTGAACGAATGGAGCTGCTTCACCCCGGGAGATGGCAATCCCAATTGTAAAATCAAGCTCGTCGCATAGAGTCGCGAGCACATGAGGGCAGGGGTTCTACTACCCCTGAAATCATACTTCAAGAATTTTCTGGACTTCGTTCGCCCCATTCCAGCTCCAAACCAACTCCTTCAGAGTTTTATCAACCCTCAAGTCTCTATACCACAAGCTGAAGTGGGAAGGGCCTTCGCCTCAAGAGATACTATATCTCTTTTGTCTCAAAAGTAACCCCTCTCGTGCTCGTGGGGGAGACGACTTTTACTACCTATCGAGCTACCCAAAGGAGAAATCGCTCTTCGAGGACATTCCAAATCACCCTCCAAATTTAAAGCTCGCATTTTTCTGGACAGACGACCTTGCTCCTTCCAACGCATCCGTAAGTATTTCAACATACTTGTCCCTTTTTCCAACAAGTAGTTAGGCTCGAAATATTCACACTTGTTTGTTCCTGCAGCCAATTACCACCGCCCCACCCCATCAGAAACGATAGTGGAGCATAGAGTAGCCTTCCTCTGTAACGACCCAAAATCACTAATATGGCTTAAGGGCCTTGATTAGTGTGCCGGGAGGGCATAATTGGTTTATGTGTGACTTTATTGATTTAATGCATGATTACATGATAAGCATGCTTGTATGATTATATGATTATAGATGTGGTTAAATGTTATGTTTGTGAGAACCACATTATTATGTGGGTAAATCTGCAGCGGGCGACTCAAGGCGTTCCTAGGGAGCTAGATAGAGGGAAAGTCACAACGGGGCCTAATGTTTGACTTTGGAAAAGTCAACGGGTATTTCAGGTATCGGGTGGTTATTTAGATTATTGGGTTATGAAAATAAATAATTGGAGATATATTTGAGGTTAGGAAGTCTAGGTGGGAATATTGGGGAATTTTACCGTTTTGTCCTCGGGGACATTTCTGGCACCCCGAGCCTCGGGATTGACTTAGCAGGATAAGGGTAGACTAAAAAATAGAAAACAGTCTTAAGAAATAAACTGACCCTTTTTCCTTCTGAGCTCTTTTCTTTCTCTCAAGGAAACTAAGAAGAAAACACAAGGAACACTGAGAATTTTGGAGAAATTGCTGGAATTTGAGCTGGGATTTCAGAAGAATTCAGAGGGGAAATTAGAGGCTAGCTCAAGGATTATCCAGGGAACATTTAATCAAGGCTAATGTAAGAATTAAACTGTGTTTTGAAGTTAGAAACTTTGAGCTTTTGGCTGAGTAATGAGATGATTGTGATATTGATGTTTAAGGTTGAATTGGAGCTGGAAAACTTGGGAATTAACAGGGATTCTTCTTAGAAAAGGAGTTCAACTGAAGAGGTAAGTTATAATTCATGATTTAGAGGCTTAAATTTGAATTTTTCATGGCTGGGTTTTGAATTCTTGAGTTAGAAAGTTTCAGTGATTGAAGTAGGTTTTTGATGGGTTACTAGTCTAGTTTTAAGCTGGGTTGTGTTGCTGGAATCTTGTGGGAAGTTTTTGGATAATTGAGTTGGGGAATTAGGGTTGTTTTGGGAGATTTTGTATGAGGTTTGAGAGTCAAAAATGGAGGTTTTTCTGGGTTCAAAGGGGTCGGGCCGCGGCATAGTTCTTGGTGAGTCGCGGCCCTTCGAAGCTGATGGGTGCTGAGGAAGGAGGGCAAGCCGCGGCATGTTCTGAGTAGGGCCGCGGCCCTTACCTATTTTTGTGCATTGGGAGGCCTCTGGTTGGGGCCATGTCGTGGCATGGGTGGCTAATGCCGCGACCCTTAAGGGATTTTGGGATTTTGAGATTCTAGGCTTGGGAATTTAACCTAGGGTGTTCGGGATTGAATCTTTTACCATGTTTGATGAAGTTCAATGTTCCGAAGACTAGAACTTTTTCTAGAAGCTCATTTAAGATTGTTGATGGTATCCTTTATCTTGGTTGTGACTGTGTAATGCCCTACTTCCTTAGAGCCGTTACTAAGTGAGTTTAAAAAACGTGCTTTCAACTCACTAATCGAGGTTTTAAATCAAACAATGTAATTAAGCCATAAACAGAGGAAAAATATAGAATTAACTCCATATCATTGAAGATCGTAAAAGTTTGACACCTGGGATCCCAAAATTACAGTTTAGAAATATTTACAACATAAAAACTGTACTAAGTCGGCTAAACGACAAAATCTAAGTTCATTTACAAGCATCTCCCAAAATCCTCTGGCTGTGGCAGCCAGGCTGGCCAAACATGTACACGCCGCCTCACGCCTGCTGTACTCATGGTTGGTTGATCTTCTCTTTACCCTTACCTGCATCACAGAGCATCTGTGAGCCGAAGCCCAGCAAGAAAACCCACAAACAGATAACATATGCAACACATATATCAAGCATATAAACAGGCCACCAATGGCTAAACACATACGGCCTAGCCGTCCCAGGCGTTTACCAAGCCCTGGGTTCACGGACCACGCTGTGAGGATATCCCAGGTATCCTTCTAGGGACTCGCCCTGGCAACCCGCACTCCACGTGCTCAATGCTGCTCCCAGCCCCTTGCCGTTCCCGGCCCTTCACCGTTCTCGGTCTACACCGTTCCCGGCTCAAGCCGACCATTCACATCACAATATACATAGCATAACAAGCAAGTATAGAATTCTAGCATATTCAGTTAAAGGGCTACGCCTCGCAGTTCTAACATATTGGGCTCGACCTTGCATTTCAATTCTATTCAAATACATTGGGCTCAGCCCTGCACACAAGCTCTATGGGAACAAAGGTTTTCTTACCTGATTTCCAAGCTTTCTGAGCATCGATGCCCCGAGCACAGTCCTCTAACGTGAGCCTCGCCAAAACCCTAGTCACAACACATTAACAATGTCCATCCATCAAATTCTAATCCAATAAATAACTTTGAGCCATAACCCTAACCTCCGGGACCTTGAATTCTATCAATCCGGGTGATAAAATCCATCCCGAGCCTTACCCATTGAGTTCCCAAGCCTAAATACCCTTAAAAACTCAGATTGGCACTAAGGGTCGCGGCCCCACCCGCAAGAGCCACGGCTAGCCTCGAAACAGAGGCTAGCACCACACTGACCCCCACACGGGCCGCGGCGCGCCCACCAAGCGCCGCGGCGCGCATGAGCTTCTCGGCCTTCCATGGCCGCGCGTGCACACGGGCCGCGGCGCACCCCTCCTAGGGCCGCGGCTCTCACCTCCAAAACCAGAATTTTTCCACCATTCTCCACACCTTTCCTCAAGCCAATTCACCCAAAACTCAGCTATTAAACCCAGATAACTAACACAATTATTTCAGCTTAGGAACAGCACCGAAACCCCATTGAATCCTACTTCAAAACTCAGCCAAAATTCTCAATAAGTAAACCAATCTTGACTAACATGCAATCTACAAAACCAGCAGAAATTCAAGACCAAACCTTAATAGCTAGAACTTACCTCTTGCTGAATTAAGCTTCTGAACCAGTCCCCGCTAAGCTTCAATCTTCAAGCTTTAAGTTCCCTTAGATTTCCCCAGCTGAAGTCCCTTAGCTTTAAGTTAATTTCCCTTAAGTTTCCCTTGTGTTTATCTTAGAGAGTGAATGAGAAAGGAAGAGATAAAACTATCCTCAGCTGAAAGAAAAGAGAGTAAGTCGGTTTCCCTAGAGTTTCTAAGTAATTCCCCTTTTTGTTTTATTTGACTTAAATCTATGTGGTTACCTCAAGGCTCGGGGTACCAAAACATCCCCGAGGGCAAAATGGTAAATTTCCCAAATATTCCCGCCTAGACATTCTATCCTCAAATATATCTCCAAATATTTATTTTCATGTCCCGATAATCCCACAACACACCTAGTACCCAAATTACCCCTCGACTCACCCCGAGTTCGAATCTCAACCCCGTTGTGACTCTCTGGCTAAGCGCTCCCCAGGACTGTCTCGGATCGTGCTGCGCAGACATATCACATATATATAACATTTATCACATTTATACCCCTAATATCCAGATGGGGTCCACATGCTTATCTAACTTAGCTAAACATGCATCATAATCATATATACACATAATTCCACATATTAGCATATTAAATCATTTATTGCCCTCCAGGCACACTAATCAAGGCCCTAAGCCCGATTAGCAAATTCGGGTCGTTACAGACTAGGTGCTAAGCTAGGGCTCGGGGATCGAATCGCGCTCAAGGAGCATCGCTCGTAACTAGTTCACTTGGAAGCCAAAGGTAAGAAAACTGCACCTGGTTGTGTATTTGTAATGGGAGTAAGGGTTCCCTAATATGTATGCATTGAAAAGGATGGTATTATGCCATGTAAATAGTAAACCAACGGTCTAAGAATGCCAAAGGTTACACTTGCGCACAGGACGCGGCTCGGCCACTAGTAGCCGAGGACAGCTTATTATGCACTGAGCTCGATTTAATCAGGCCGAAGTCAGTGGGGTAAACAGAGGGTGCGGCCTAAGTTGTCGGCCCTAGTTATTATGTGATTTGACTATTATTAATGATTGGTTGCATCTTTGATTCTGATTACATGCTATGTGATTAATCTGGAATGTTAAGTGGTTGGTCATGCTTGATGAATTATTCTCTTGATATGATTGTTGAGATGTGTATTATATTTTCTTGCTGGGCCTTGGCTTACGGTTGCTACGTGGTGCAGGTAAAGGCAAGGGTAAACTTGATCAACCCTGACTTGGAGAGCTCTGCGAGCAGAATGTACATGACCAGCTGCTCAGCTGCCACGGTTGAGAGGATAACAAGAACAGAAAAGCTATAAATATCTGTTTTTCCTTAGAGTGGTTGACGGTAGTCTGTATCTTGGAAATTTTGTAAACTAACCTTTAAACATTGTTCCTTTTTGGGATCCCATATGTAAATTTGTTTAAGTATATGAAATGTATCTTTTGAGACCAAAACCATTTTATCCTTAGCACATTTATGGTTTAGTGACATGTTTTGACTAAATGATTTGATTAGCAAGTCCTGCACCTTTATAAGCACACAGTGTAGCGGTCCTGGCTATCCAGGGAATTACAACTTGGCTTGGGAATTTAACCTAGGGTGCTCCGGATTGAATCTTTTACCATGTTTGGTGAAGTTCAATGTTCCGGAGACTAGAACTTTGTCTAGAAGCTTATTTAAGATTGTTGATGGTATCCTTTATCTTGGTTGTGACTAGGTGCTAAGCTAGGGCTCAGGGATCGGATTGCGCTCAAGGAGCATCGCTCGTAACTAGTTCACTTGGAAGCCAAAGGTAAGAAAACTGCACCTGGTTGTGTATTTGCAATGGGACTAAGGGTTTCCTAATATGTATGCATTGAAAAGGATGGTATTATGCCATGTAAATAGTAAACCAATGGCCTAAGAGTGCCAAAGGTTACACTTGCGCACAGGGCGCAGCTCGGCCACTGGTAGCCGAGGACAGCTTATTATGTACTGAGCTCGGTTTAAGCGGGCCGGAGTCAGTGGGGTAAACAGAGGGTGCGGCCTAAGTTGTCGGCCCTAGTTATTATGTGATTTGACTGTTATTAATGATTGGTTGCATCTTTGATTCTGGTTACATGCTATGTGATTAATGTGGAATGTTAAATGGTTGATCATGCTTGATGAATTAGTCTCATGATATGATTGTTGAGATGTGTTTTATGTTTTCTTGTTGGGCCTTGGCTCACGGGTGCTACGTGGTGCAGGTAAAGGCAAGGGCAAACTTGAGCATCCCTGACTTGGAGAGCTCTGTGAGCGGAATGTACATGACCAGCTGCTCAGCCGCCACGGTTGAGAGGATAACAGGAACAGAAAAGCTATAAATGTCTGTTTTGCCTTAGAGTGGCTGATGGTAGTGTGTATTTTGGAAATTTTGTAAACTAACCTTTAAACACTGTTCCTTTTTGGGATCCTATATGTAAATTTGTTTAAGTATATGAAATGTATCTTTTGAGACCAAGACCATTTTATCCTTAGCACATTTGTGGTTTAGTGACATGTTTTGACTAAATGACTTGATTAGCAAATCCTGCACCTTTATAAGTACATAGTGTAGCGGTCTTGGCTATCCAGGGCGTTACATCCTCCAACTACCCTATGGTCGAAGATCCTTGTCCTACTGTAATTCCCTGAAATCCCTAATGCGGTTTAATAGCTGGATTAGTAGGTCGGGAGGGCCATAACTATTTAATTATGCCATTAAATGATAATATGCATGTTTATGTGAATTATATTATAATATGATGTTATATGCATGCATGTGGGTCCACATTTGATTATTAGGGTGTTTTGGTAATTTGGCCCGTTAAGGGCATATTTGTGTATTTTGGTGCATATTGTGAGTTATGGATGAGATCCCATTGCTATAGAGATATATTCGAGCTATTCAGCATGAGACGATCTTATATTGTGAATTAGCGGTTTTGTCATAACGGGGTCTTTTATTGGGATATTGAGTAATGAGAATGTTATTTGATGATAAATTGGGAGTTATTGAGATCAGGAGGAAATTTTGGAAGTTTTGACTATAATATCCCCGGGGGTGTTTTTGGGACCCCGAGCACTAGGTTTTATTTGAGGTTACTTAAGCTTGAAGTAGCTTGTCAGTTAGAACCGTACGTTAGAAAACCATTTCTCTCTTCCCGTTAGTTCATTTTACCGTTCGAGGCATTTTCGAAGAAATCTCGAGTTCTAGGAGTTGGAATCAAGCGAGGATCGAGGCATAGCGATCCTAGGAAAAATTAGAAGCTTCTTGACCAAAGGATTTGACGAGAAACAACCTAATCAAAGGTAATCTAAGTTTTAAGTTTTGAGTTTTTAGAGTTTCTAAGCTTCGAATTGGATTTTGTGAATCATTGAGTTTTTGGTTCGTTTGAGCCTCGGGATTTGATGGTTTTGGATCATTGGGAGATTTGGGAACTTTTATTTTTTGATTTGGAAGTGTTTAGGTATGTTTTTGGAGGGTTTGGGATGAAGGAGTTCGAGTTTGTGGTTGGTTTTGGGTTGGGGGCCGCGGCCCAAGCTCGATGAAGCTGCTGGAGGCTTTTGACCTTGCTGGGCGCCGCGGCCCTGGGTATGGGGCGTCGCGGCCCTTGCTCCTGGTGTGGCTAGGGCCGCGGCTCAAGGTGCTAGGGTCGCAGCTCTTGAGTGGTTTTGAGCCTGTTTGACTGTTTTGACCTCAGGAACTTGGTTTTAGGCCTCGGGATTGTTCCTACTACCCGGATTAGTGGGGATTGATGTCCCGGAGGCTAGATCTTGGTTTGGGAACCCTTGTTGTTCATTTTATTGATCGTGTCCCATATTTGGTTATGACTAGGTGACCGCTAAAGGACTAAAAGTCAGATCGTTCTCAAGGGTCGTTCTTTTATTCATTCTCGCTCGAATCAGAGGTAAGAAAATTACACCCCATAGTTGACATGCATGGTTATTCATGAGGCATGTTGAATGTGTAAATGTGGACATGGATTGATTATTGAATTCTTAGCAAATCTTGCTCACTTGTGCATGGTACTGACTAATTAGTCAAAATTGGCAAAGGTGTCAGTATCAACTGTGAAGCTGTGACTTATTAGTCAAGTTCGGCAGTGGTACTGGGCACTGGTCACACAGTGCTGACTTATAAGTCAAGAACGGCCTTAGCATATTCAACGCAAGCCAACAAAGATTAGATCTAATCGACATCTGCATTAAATGACTCAGAAGAGCATTAATGTCGGACCGACCTCAAGTTCGATGAAAACTAAAAGCACTTGTGTGACTTACCCATCAGTCACTCATCTGTTTTAGCTAGTGACTTACCCAGCAGTCACTCATCTTTTTAAGCTAGTGAATTGCCCAGCAGTCACTCATCTGTTTAAGCTAGTGACTTACCCAGCAGTCACTCATCTGTTTAAGTTAGTGACTTGCTTGTCAGTCACTCAGTATGGTTTACCAAAACCTCAAGTGTTGAATCACTCATTTGATTAAGAGCTATAAGCTCCTTCATGGTTATTGTAACCTCAAGTGATATGCACTCATCTATTCAAAGCTATAAGCTCTGTGTGATTATAATAATAATTATTTGTTAATATATATATGCATTACTGTGTTTTCTTGCTGGGCTTTGGCTCATTGGTGCTATGTGGTGCAGGTAAAGGGAAAGAAAAGCTCACCCAGCCTTGAGTGGAGAGCTTAGGTGGTGATGTGTACATATGCGGCCGCTTGACCACCACGGCCAAGGAGTTCTCAGAGGAACTAGGGGGTTTACCCTATTTTTGCCGCTTAGGTCGGCGGGTTTGTAAATTTAAATAGTAATGACCATTTTGAGTTGTAAATAACTTATAAACATTTTTTATGGGCCCATGAACAGTTTTCTATTCTAAATAAAATATATCCTTTCCTTTTGATTGGTTTTTCACCTTAGCCTGTTAATAACACTTAGAAGCATGTTTTTAACCAAATGACTCGGGTAGCGAGTTAAATTTCTAGTTCACCGTAACTGTTCTGGGGTAACCAGGGTGTTACCACTTGGTATCAGAGCGTGCCAAGGTTAGGGTTCCTGTAGACTGGCTGGGCATGTACACACGTCAATGAAGTCAAGCTCAACTCATGGTTTGGTAACTATTTATGTAGTTATATGTATAACTGCTTAAATATAGTATATATGCTTTACCTGTATGCATGAGACACCATGTTAAACGTGTGCCCTAAATAATACATTCTCATTAATAGTGTGTTAATTAGTACTGAAATTGGTGGAACATACTTATCAGTATTGTTGATTGTGAATTATTATGTGATACATGCTAAGTGCTAAATGTTATAAACATGTATCTACTTGTATAATTGTATGACTATGGAATATGATAATTGTCTGCTTGTTCTTGGACCGTAAGGCGGCAAGAGGTTTAGTTATTACTACCTGACTGGCTGTATTGATCATTGTTTCAGCAAGGTATAAGAGATAAGAATGAATCCAGGGCAGACAGATATGTCAGCTGCCCAGAGTGATCAAGGCCAGAATAATAACAATCAGGGTCAAGGAAATGACCAAGGACAGATTCCACAGCCAGCTCCTGTAAAATGGCAGCAAATAATTAGTGATCTGCAGGCTACAGTGTTGAGACAGGGGGAAGAAATTCGTCTCCTGAGACAACAGCAAGCACCTGCAGTGGTCAGTGTATCAGAGGCACCTCCTGTGTCGGTGCCAGCAACTGGGCAGCTGCCTGAGGTTGGAAACAAATGGGAACCTCTCTACGAAAGGTTCAGGAAGCAACAACCTCCAGTATTTGAGGGCAGTGCAGATCCTGCCAAGGCAGAGCAGTGGATGAGTATGATTACCACCATCCTAGATTTCATGAGGGTGACTGGTAATGAGAGGGTGGCATGTGCCACTTATATGTTTTGGGAGGATGCCCGAATTTGGTGGGAGGTTATTACCCAGACCAGAAATGTTAATGCCTTGAGTTGGGAAGAGTTTCAGACTCTATTTAACGAGAAATACTACAACGGTGCCATCAGGGCGGAAAAAGCTGAGGAATTCATGAGGCTACTTCAGGGAAGTTTGTCAGTCACTGAGTATGCCTTGAAATTTGATCGTTTGGCGAAATTTTCCATGGAGATAGTGCCCACTGATGGGACCAGAAGAGAGAGATTTCTTCAGGGGCTACAGCCCAAATTAGCCCGTGATGTACGTATTACCACTGTGGCTGGGGTTACTACCTATGCACAGGTGGTTAAGAAGGCACTCACGGTTGAGAGTGCAGAGAACAAGATCTGGCGAGACAATGCAGCCAGAAAGGAATTTAGGAGAACAGCTTCTCCTTTTGTGGGTTCAAGTAGGGGTGGAGGCCCTAGTGATCAGAAGAGGAAGGTTCCTGACACCTTCCCAGTTTCAGGTCCTGACAGGCGACCCCGTGGTGTATCAATGGATCGTCCAGGTGGTAGTGAAGCCTGGAAGACTCGTCCTGAATGCCCTAGATGCAAGAGGCGTCATTTGGGAGAGTGTAGGGAAAATGCCTGCTACTTGTGTGGAGTTGTAGGTCATTTTAAGAAGGATTTCCCTAAGGCAAGAAAAGAAGAACCCAGAAAAGCGGACAACTCGGCCCCAGCTCTAGTGTTCGCATTGACACAAGCAGAAGCTGAGGCTTCTCCCTCAATTGTTACAGGTCATCTTCTTAGTGCTGGAACCCCTTATAATGTATTGATTGATTCTGGTGCTACACATTCTTTTATTGCTAGTAGTATTATTGATAGACTATGTAGATCCTGTGATTTTTATGCTGTGGGATTTGGAACTTTGTTACCCACTGGGGAGTTAGTGGTTCCAGGAGATAGGTCAGATCTTTGCCAGTGACAGTGGAGGGCAGAGAGTTATCAGTGGATTTGATAGAGTTGGTTATGACTGACTTCGATATGTTATTGGGTATGGATTGGTTGGCAAAGTATGGGGCAACCATTGATTGTAGAAGGAAGATGGTCACCTTTGAGCCTGAAGGTGAGGATCCTTTTGTGTTTGTTAGTACTGTGCATGGACCTCGTATACCTATGATTTTTGTTTTGAGGGCTAGGGATCTATTGCAAGGAGGTTGCATTGGATTCTTGGCCAGTGTGACCAGAAGATACCAGGTTAGTTTTTGAATTCCTGGATGTGTTTCCAGAGGATTTTCCAGGGTTGCCACCACACAGAGAAATTGAGTTTGTCATAGAACTGGCACCAGGGACGGAGCCAGTGTCTAGAGCACCTTGCAGAATGGCCCCAACTGAGTTGAAAGAATTGAAGGTACAGTTGCAAGAACTGGTTAATTTGGGTTTTATCAGACCTAATTTCTCACCTTGGGGTGCACTAGTTCTATTTGTGAAAAAGAAGGACGGTTCTCTGAGAATGTGTATTGATTACAGAGAACTGAATAAGCTGACAATTAAGAACAAGTATCCTTTGCCAAGGATAAATGATCTGTTTGATCAGTTGCAAGGTAAGAATGTATTCTCAAAGATTGACCTTCGTTCTGGTTATCATCAGTTGAGGGTCAATGAGGGAGACATACCGAAGACTGCTTTTCGTACCAGGTATGGGCATTATGAGTTCTTAGTTATGTCATTTGGATTGACTAATGCCCCTGCTACTTTTATGGATCTGATGAACAGAGTGTTCAAGGATTATCTGGACCAGCTTGTGATCGTCTTCATCGATGATATTCTGGTATATTCTCAGCCTGAGTCAGAGTACGAGCAGCATCTGAGGTTGGTTCTACAGAGACCGAGGGAACACAGATTGTTTGCAAAGTTTAAGAAATGTGAGTTCTGGTTATCTCAGGTATCCTTTCTTGGGCACATTGTCATTAAGGAGGGGATTAAGGTCGATCCAGCAAAGATTGAAGCGGTCAGAGATTGGCAAGAGCCAAAGAATGCTTCTGAAGTTAGAAGTTTCCTTGGATTTGCAGGTTATTATAGGTGTTTCGTGGAAGGGTTCTCAAAGATTGCTACTTCGTTGACTGAGCTGACACGCAAGAGTCAGAAATTTGTGTGGTCAAATAAATGTGAGAACAGCTTCCAGGAACTGAAGCAGAGGTTGATTACAGCTCTGATTCTAAGTCTTCCGATAGATCAGGAGAAGTTTGTGATTTATTGTGATGCTTCTCATCAGGGTTTGGGCTGTGTTCTGATGCAGTCAGAGAAGGTAATTGCTTATGCCTCTTGTCAGTTGAAGGAGTATGAAAAGAGATATCCCACTCATGATTTAGAGTTGGCGGTTGTGGTCTTTGCTTTAAAGATATGGAGGCATTATCTTTATGGAGAGAAGTGTGAGATCTATACAGACCACAAGAGCCTGAAATACTTCTTCACCCAGAAAGATTTGAATATGAGACAAAGGTGTTGGCTGGAGTTAGTAAAAGATTATAATTGTGAGATTTTGTATCATCCAGGAAAGGCCAACGTGGTAGCTGATGCTTTAAGCCAGAAGGGTCCGGGACAGATTTATGGTGCGAGGCTGATAGCCAGAGAGTTAGCAGATGATATGACCAGAGCTTGTATAGAGTTGCTAGTGGGCCAGTTGGCTAATATTACGCTACAGTCTACACTGTTGGAGAGAATCAAGGAGGGTAAGTTGAGTGATCCACAACTGATCAAGATCGGAGAGGATGTTTTGGCTAGAGCATCCAGAGATTATACAGTGTCTAAGTTAGGCTTGTTGAAATAAAATGGGCGGATTTGTGTTCTGTTAGACACTGCTTTGAGGTGAGAGATTCTGGATGAATCTCATACTACTCCTTATTCTTTGCATCCAGGCACCACGAAGATGTATCAGGATGTGAGATCGTTGTATTGTTGGCCGGGGATGAAGAGAGATGTAGTAGAGTATGTGGGTAAGTGCTTGACATGTCAGCAAGTCAAGGCTAAGCATCAGAGGCCGGCAGGGTTACAACAGCCTTTGGATATCCCAGAGTGGAAGTGGGAAGACATCATGATGGATTTCGTGGTGGGCTTACCTAGGACTGTTGGTTAGCATGATTCTATTTGGGTGATAGTGGATCGCTACACCAAGTCAGCTCACTTCTTGCCAGTGAGGACTACTTATACAGTTGATCAGTATGCAGATCTCTATGTGAGAGAGATCATGCGCCTCCATGGAGCGCCTAGGTCGATCGTGTCAGATCGGGACCCCACTTTTACTTCCAAGTTTTGGGGGAGTTACAGAAATCCATGGGAACACAGTTGAAGTTCAGTACTGCTTATCATCCTCAGACAGATGGGCAATCTGAGAGGATGATCCAGATATTGGAAGACATGCTGCGGGCATGTGTGCTGGACTTTGGTGGATCTTGGAGTAAGTATCTACCTTTGATAGAGTTTTCCTACAACAACAGTTATCAATCTACCATTGGAGTTGCACCTTAGGAGATGCTGTATGGTAGGAAGTGCAGATCTCCCATTCATTGGGATGAGACAGGTGAGAGGAGATACTTAGGTCCTGAGGCAGTTCAGAGGACCAGTGAGGCCATTGAAAAGATTTGAGCTCGGATGCTCGCTTCTCAAAGTAGGCAGAAGAGCTATGCAAATCCCAAGTGCAAGAACGTGGAGTTCCAAGTGGGAGACTATGTCTTCCTTAGAGTCTCGCCATGGAAAGGGGTGAGAAGGTTTGGGAAGAAGGGCAAGCTGAACCCCAAGTTTGTAGGTCCATTTGAGATCCTGGAGAGGATTGGTCAGGTGGCTTACATGTTGGCCTTGCCACCGGCGTTTTCGGCCGTGCATAATGTGTTTCATGTTTCAGCTCTTCAGAGGTGTGTATCAAATGTGAATGATATTTTGAGCTATGAAGATTTGGAGCTTGAGCCAGATCTCTCCTTTGAGGAGTAGCCAGTTCAGATACTTGACAAAAAGGATAAGGTCCTCAGGAATAAGACGATACCTTTGGTTAAGGTATTGTGGAGGAACAGCAAGGTCGAGGAATTTACCTGGGAGCTGGAGTTAGATATGCAGAGTCAGTATCCCGAGTTTTTCAGGTAAATTTCGAGGACGAAATTTCTGTAAGGAGGGGATAGTTGTAATGCCCAGAAATCCCTAATGTGGTTTAATGGCTGGATTAGTAGGCCGAGAGGGCCATAACTATTTAATTATGTCATTAAATGATAATATGCATGTTTATGTGAATTATATTATAATATGATGTTATATGCATGCATGTGGGTCCACATTTGATTATTAGGGTGTTTTGGTAATTTGGCCCGTTGAGGGCATATTTGTGTATTTTGGTGCATATTGTGAGTTATGGATGAGATCCCATTGTTATGGAGATATATTCGAGCTATTCGGCATAAGACGGTCTTATATTGTGAATTAGCGGTTTTGTCATAATGGGGTCTTTTATTGGGATATTGAGTAATGAGAATGTTATTTGATGATAAATTGGGCGTTATTGAGATCAGGAGGAAATTCTGGAAGTTTTGACTATAATGTCCTCGGGGTTATTTTTCGGACCCCGAGCACTAGGTTTTATTTGAGGTTACTTAAGCTTGAAGTAGCTTGTCAGATAGAACCGTACGTTAGAAAACCCTTTCTCTCTTCCCGTTAGTTCATTTTACTGTTCGAGGCATTTATGAAGAAATCTCGAGTTCTAGGAGTTGGAATCAAGCGAGGATCGAGGCATAGCGATCCTAGGAAAGATTAGAAGCTTCTTGACCGAAGGATTTGACGAGAAATAACCTAATCAAAGGTAATCTAAGTTTTGAGTTTTTAGAGTTTCTAAGCTTCGGATTGGATTTTGTGAATCGTTGAGTTTTTGGTTCGTTTGAGCCTCGGGATTTGATGGTTTTGGATCATTGGGAAGTTTAGGAACTTTGATTTTTGGATTTGGAAGTGTTTAGGTATGTTTTTGGAGGGTTTGGGATGAAGGAGTTTGAGTTTGTGGCTGGTTCTAGGTTGGGGGCCGCAACCCTGTTCTTTGGCGCCACGGCCCAAGCTCGATGAAGCTGCTGGAGGCTTTTGGCCTTGCTGGACACCGCAGTCCTGGGTATGGGGTGTCGCGGCCCTTTCTCCTGGTGTGGCTGGGGGCCGCAGCTCAAGGTGCTAGGGCCGCAGCTCTTGAGTGGTTTTGAGCCCATTTGAGTGTTTTGACCTCGGGAATTTGGTTTTAGGCCTCGGGATTGTTCCTACTACCCGGATTAGTGGGGATTGATGTCCCAGAGGCTAGATCTTGGTTTGGGAACCCTTGTTGTTCATTTTATTGATGGTGTCCCATATTTGGTTATGACTAGGTGACCGCTAAAGGACTAAAAGTCAGATCGTTCTCAAGGGTCGTTCTTTTATTCATTCTCGCTCGAATCAGAGGTAAGAAAATTGCACCCCATATGTGACATGCATGGTTATTCATGAAGCATGTTGAATGTGTAAATGTGGACATGGATTGATTATTGAATTATTAGCAAATCTTGCTCACTTGTGCATGGTATTGACTAATTAGTCAAAATTGGCAAAGGTGTCAGTATCAATTGGTAAAGTTGTGCTCGACTCCTCCATGTGATCTCCTTCTTTGCTTAACTACAAACCTGGCGTATCGATCCTCTCTAAGGATCCTAGGGATAATTTCTTTGTATGGTCATGGGTAGGTCATAGAGTTCGTAGGTTCGATAGCTGGTTAGGGTAGTATCAAACCATGTATAGTCTAAACGAAGTCTGGGATGGGGTTGTCGTTCAATATGGAACTAACGTATATAGGGACCTTTCAAGGTTATCTCTCACCTATAGAGATGGGACTCCCCCAGCGTCTTCAGAAGATAGGGGAATTTCCTGGTCCCCGAGCTCAAGCTCTGTCGAGAGTACCAGTTAGGCTTCTATTATCCTTTCTGTTTATTTAGTAACCTATGCTCGATCACTAAAGTGTGACCTTTGTGTTTGTCAGGTGAAATGAAGTCAGATCTCGACAACGTGCTCAACCGACCTCTGGCAGCGAAGGCAAGCAAACGTCAGCGAGCGTCCCAACGGGGAGGTCGCCCCTCGAAGATGCCCAAAAGGCCCAAGGTGGCCCCTCCAGCCTCAGTACCTCAGAACCCAGATCAAGCTGCCGACCCTACCTCCGTGTTCGAAGTGAATAACGAGATCGAGCCAGTGGCACCTTCCATCACCCTGCCTCCTCCTGTCGCCCAACCGACCTAGCCAGCCCTGCAACCCAGAAAAAACAATCCCCCACATAGGATCGTTTATGGACGATCTCAAATCACGTCCCAAAATATGTGCTCGACAATGTAGCTGGGTCACACGAAGTCAATCTGGGCTCGGACGTCTTGTCCCGCATGGGCCAAAGTCTTAACAGCCTTGACGTCCCTCAGTGGGAGTTCCTTACCTCCTGACGCGATGCCAACACCATCTTCGACAAGGGCGACGTGCTTCTATCCTCGGTAAGTCATATTTATTGTAACCTTCTTGCGCTTTACTGACTTATATTGTACTTTTAATAACTCGTATTTATTTTTGTGTACAGGCATTTGCTTCATTTGTTCAACACAACTTCAAGTTGAACAATGAGGTGGCCACATGCTCAAGAGGCTAAAAATGCCCAGCTGATGCTCGCGGACGAGCTCAAAGCAGTGAAGTTAGAGGTGGCGGCGAGGCATGCAGCCATTCAGAAGGTGTCTGAACTTGAGCTGAAGCTAGAGGCTGCCCTGGAGACTGCCCAGAAGATGTCTAACCTCGAATCAACAATGGCGGTGACCTTGAAAGAGGTCGAGGCTAAGAATTCTGAGATCAAGGAGAAAGACTCCGAGATTAAGGAACTTCGAGAGCTGAATGCCAAGTTGGAGGAGGAAAAGAAGGCGACCTTCGAGATAATCGAAGGTGAGAAAACTCGCCTCCTAGAGGAGTTCAAATCCAAGAAGAACCGCGCTGTCATCATGGCGATGTACCGGATTTGGGTGAACAATCCCGACCTCGACACCAGCTTCTTAGCCAACCTTGAGGACAAATTTGTTGCCAAATGGAAAGCTCAACTTGAGGAAGAGGAGGCCAAACTCAAAGCTAAGGAGGCAGCAAAGGAATCTAACACTAGGGTCGAGGATGCATCTAACCCATGAGGGTGAGACCATGGGCTGCGTCCCATTATGACTTTTGTAACTATCTCTTTATATTTTTTTTTTATATATACATGCCCTTGGGGCGAAGACAATTTATAGCTCAATTCAGAGCTATTTTTATTATCATTAAATAGTAATTTTAATCTTTATGCACACAATTCTTTGGCTCGAAAATATTCATGCATTTGATTTTACTTTCAGCTTTTTGCCTTAATATTTTGCTTTTACATTTCAAGGTCGAAATATTTCGAGCACGTTAATATTAAAGACTTGCTTTTATATTTGTTTATTTGCACAAATACATCTATTGGATTTAAGCTCGAATTTCATTCATGCACAGTTTATTCAAAGTATCCATGTTCGACTTCGTTATTGTCAAGGTCGAACCTTACTTTCACCATGTACTCGAAAGTACTTAATTGGCATGTAATTTTAGTAGTTTGGTTATATTTTCTTTTCTAGTCACTTTTTCTCATCCTCGAGTATGTCCTTGGGGTTACGAGGTCGAGACTTATTTGCAAAACTTTCTAGCCTTGGAGTCGACTTAGTTTGCAGCTGGTTTATCTAAAATCCCAACTATTTTACTATCGATTAGGTTTTACTGGTTTGTTCCAAACTAACTTAGCTTGTGTGTTTGGTTCCTAACCCATACACTTATAGTTTTTCAAGTCGGGTTAATAATCCAGACATTTTTAGCTTGCCTGTACACTTATTTATTTTCATGCTGGGTTAACAATCTAGACATTTTTAGCTCACGTGTACACTTATTTATTTTCATGTCGGGTTAACAATCCAGACATTTTTTCTTTATGTCATATATTTTTTCAAACCAATGGTTTGATCGTATACCATTTATGCCCCCTTAATATCCTATGAGTGTGCTCGTCGGTTATTGAATTGTGAGGGTTTACAAAAAAGTACAACATTAAAAAGAAAATACAACTTTTGATTAAAATTTAGAACTTTATTGATAAAAAGTTAAAAAAAAAAATCAAGCACTTGCTTGGTGATAATGGAAACATCATTCCTACACTACTGATAATAAGGTCATAGTTGTTCACCATTCCAAGCCCGCGGAACCAACCCTCCGTTTAACCTCGCCAGTTTATACACTCTAGGTTGAATGATAGACTCGATCTGGTAAGGCCCTTCCCAATCAGGCCCAAGTACCCCAGCAGACGAGTCTCGTGTACCTAAAAATACGCGCCTTAGCACCAGGTCTCTCAATCCGAGTTTTTTTATCTCGAACCCTCTTGTTAAAATATCTAGTAGCTCGTTGTTGGTATGCAACATTTTTCAAATGGGCTTCATCTCGTCTTTCTTCAATGAGGTCTAGACTTTCTTCGAGCTGAGATTGGTTTGAGGCCTGATTGTACACATGGCACCGTATTGTAAAGATTTCGACCCCAATAGGCAACATGGCCTCGCGTCCATAAGCTAGGGAGAAAGGAGTATGTACCGTTGAAGTCTGTGATATGGTTTTATAAGCCCACAAGACTTGAGGCAACTCCTCGAACCATTTCCCTGTTGCCTCTTCTAACCTTTTCTTCATGGAGCTTTTCAAGGTTTTATTGACTGCTTCGACCTGGCCGTTTGACTAGGGATGGGCCACAGAGGAGAAACTTTTTATTATCCCATTTTTTTCGCAAAAATGGGTAAAAAGATCACTGTCGAACTGGGTTCCATTGTCTAATCATATTTTCCTGGGCATCCCATATCTGCAGATGATATTTTTTACAACGAAGTCTAAGACTTTTTTCGAGGTAATAGTAGCCAAGGGCTCAGCTTTGGTCCATGTTGTAAAATAATCAACTGCGGCCACAGCGTACCTTACATCACATTTTCCAGTTGGCAATGAGCCTATGAGGTCAATCCCCCATACTGCGAATGGCCATGGTGAGCTCATCACGGTAAGCTCGGTGGGTGGAGCTCACAGAATTGAGGCAAATCGTTGACATTTATCACATCATTTGACATATTCGAACGAGTTTGTCTTGATAGTGGGCCATAAATACCCCTGCCTTATCACCTTTTTGGATAGACTATGCCCCCCAGTGTGATCTCCACAAAACCCTTCATGGATTTTGTAACGCCCTACTTCCTTAGAGTTGTTACTAAGTGAGTTTAAAACGTGCTAATCACTTGCTAATCAAGGTTTTAGGTTAACAGTGTAGCTAAACTATGTTGAAGGTCGTTTAAAGGCATTAAATATAAAAATGTGGTCATTCATTGAAAATACTAAAAATTAAACATTTGGGATCCCAAAATATTGTTTAGAAAATATTTACAACTCAAAATACATTTAGGGTCAACTAGGCAAAAAATTCATAACATTTCCCAAAAATACCCTTGGTCGTGGCAGCCAGGTAGGCTGAACATGTACCCATCGCTCCACGCTCTTCGTACTCATGGTTGGTCGACCTTTCATTTGCCCTTACCTGCACCATAGAGCACCCGTGAGTCGAAGCCCAGCAAGAAAACTCAACACAAAACAATTAACATATGCATATCTATCAGCAGCATATAACAAAATAGCCAACAGGCTAAACACATAGCGGCCATGCCGTCCTAGGTGCTTTACCAAGCCCTGGGTTCGCGGTCTTCACCGTGAGGATGACTCCAACATCCTAGGAGGGTCTCACCCTAATGACTCGCACTTTGCATGCTCAACGTCATTCCTGGCCCCTTGCCATTCTCGGCTTTGCACTCTGCGTGCTAGCGTCGCTCCCGGCCCTTGCCGTACTCGGCTTTGCACTCCACGTGCTTAACACCATTCCTGGCCCCTTGCCTTACTCGATTTCCTGCCGTTCTCGGCCTTCATCGTTCATTCACATGCAATACATAGCATAATATCAACAAATATATAAACATATACTAAACACAAACAATAGGGCTACACCCTGCAATTCAATCATAAAGGGCCATGCCCTGCAATACAAACAATAGGGCCACGCCCTGCTATACTGGTACAACTGTTTTCTTAAATGTGCCCCAAGCTTCTTGAGCACCACAATCTTGAGCACAGTCCTCAAACCCGAGCCTTGTTGAAAACCTAGTCACAACGCATTCACAATAGCCATCCATCAAGTTCTAATCCAATAAATAACTTCGGGATATAATTCCAGTCTTCGAGACCTTGGATTCTACCAATCCGAGTGGTAAAATCCTTCCTGAGCCTTAACTTTTGGGTTCCTGAGCCAAAAACCTTCAACATCCAATATTTCAAACTTGAGCCGCGGCCCAGCCCCATAAGGGTCGTGGCGCGCCAAAGTCAGAGCCAAAATGCCTCACAGTTGAGGGACACGGGCTGCGGCGCTCCAATCCTTGGGTCGCGGCGCCCCTGGGCAGACAGAGGCTTCCAACCTCTTCAACACACACGGGTTGCGGCGCCTAAAGAATAGGGGCACAGCTCGAGCCTCCAAACCCAGAAAACCACCATTTTTCCTGCGTTTTCTTCAAGCCTAAACCCCAATTCTCATAATTCAAACATCAATTATACTCATAATTGAACTTGAATTCCTTATTCACATACCCTAACCAACACAACAAGCCCATAAACAACCTCATATACCCTGAAAACAACCATGATCATCCTTTAAGACCCATCCTCATGCAAACTTAAGATTCTAACATAATCAAGGAAATTCAAAAGCAAGATTCAATTAAGGAACTTACCTCTACACTTAAATCAGTTCCTGAACTGATTCCCTGAGTTTTAAGCTTCCCAATCCTCCAATTCACCAGCCCAATTCTTAAAGGTTTCATTAAAAACTCACAACACCATGAGAGGGAGAGAGAGTTGTGAGATAGAGAGAGAGAGAGAGAGTCTTCTTCTGTTTTGTTCCAGTGACTTCCCAAGACTATTCTGAGCTATGTAATACCCCTGTCAAAAGACCGAACTGCCCCTTAAATTTAACTTAAATCCTTGAGTGCCACCAAGGGCAATTCAGTCATTTGCCAAATCACGTTAAGTCCCCGAGTATTCCTATAAATCCCCGTTTAATCCCAACATAACCAAATAATTACCAAACTACTACCCGTTACTCGATAACTTCCGAACACATATTATATACCCAAAATATTCCTAGGCTCCTCCCGAGCTGGGTATTTGACCCCATTGTGACTTTATAGCTAAACTGCTCCCTAGGACTGTCTCGGATCGTGCATCACAAATATATCACCACTCACATGTGGTATCAATCACAATATACACAAATATTACATTTATGCTCTCAACGGGCTAAAATTACAAACATGCCCCTAATAGCCAATTTAATTCACCTAAACATGCATTTCTAATCACATAATCATCAAATTCATTTATTAACATAATTAAATCAATTATTTCCCTCCAGGCACGATAATCAAGGCCCTAAGCCTTATTAGCAAATTTGGGATGCTACAGATTTCTTCCAAAATCTTCCTTGCCTCGAGTGGAGTTACACATCGAAGTGATGGCATAGAGTACCCCCTTCTATACAACTTCCCCTCCATAGTAGTGTACCTTGGGATTTCATACATCAACTTTCTAGCCTCGTTCTAGTCTGCTGGGACACTTCCGGTTTCGAGGTAGTCAACTATTGGGGTCATCCAGGTTGGTTGCAAGTCAATAATGCATACTTCTTCTTCGTCAGGCTCGTTAATACTCAGGGTCGGTAGAAACTCTACTAGGACCATGTTCAGTGTATCAACCTCGTTAGTTGTCGTGAGCCTGGCCATGCGTCTACATTTAAATTTTCTTCTCGGGGGACTTCCTCTATAGCGTAGAACACAAACTGTGCGAGTGCAGTTTTTGCTCTCTCTAGGTACGCGGCCATTTTTATGCCACGAGCCTAATATTCCCCCAATTGGTTAACCACTTGCTATGAGTCTCTATAGCAATGTACAACCCTTGCTTTGAGCTCTCTAGCTATTCGAAGTCCTGCTAGTAACGCCTCGTATTCAACCTCGTTGTTTGATGCTTCGAAGCCGAACCTTAAAGCCGAGTGGAAACGATTTCCTGTTGGGGTAATTAATATGATACCTGACCCCGATCTATTTTCGTTAGAGGATCCATCGACATAAAGTTTCCACAGCTCGCGGGCTGGGGTTACAACTTCGTCGTTGGAGATCCCGGTACATTCGACAATAAAATATGTCAGTGCATGTCCCTTGATTGTGGTTCTAGGGTGATATGTGATCTCGAATTTCTAGAGTTTGACAACCCACTTTAACAATCTTCTAGATGCTTCTGGCTTGGACAAAACTTGTCGTAGTGGCTGGTCATTATACACATGAATAGGATGTGCTTGGAAGTAGGGTCGGAGCTTTCGAGATGCGTGAATCAGGCTCAAAGCCAGTTTTTCCATTAATGGGTATCTCGATTCTGCCTCCAATAATCTTTTGCTGACGTAGTATACAGGTTTTTGTATTTTCTTATCCTCTCGTACTAGTACTGCACTAATGGCGTGCTCGGTTGTTGCGAGGTATAGATACAAAATCTCTCCTGTAATCGGTTTGGACAAGATTAGTGGTTTGGCGAGGTGTTTCCTAAGGTTTTGAAATGTGAGCTCGAACTCTTCCAACCACTCAAATTTTTTGCCCCCTTTTAAAATATTAAAGAATGGAAGGCATCAGTCTGTAGATTTCGAGATAAACCTACTTAAGGTCGCCATTCATCCAATTAAGCTCTGGACATCCTTACGTTTTCGAGGTGAGGGCATATCTATTAACGCCTTAATCTTGTATGGGTGAACCTCTATTCCCCGTGCATTTACTATAAATCCAAGGAACTTACATGAAGATACTCCGAATGAGCATTTTTGTGGGTTAAGCTTCATGTTGTATTTCTGAAGTACAGTAAAACACTCAGCGAGATCATCCACATGGTTATTGTTATGTTTAGACTTGACCAACATATCATCCACATAAACTTCCATGTTATTTCCTATTTGTTCAGCAAACATCCTTTTTTCTGTCATCGTCCAGGAGCCTTCGTTTTTGCTGCTTCGGAGGGAAGCCCTTGTCAATATTTAGTGCATGGCTTATGACATTCGTACTAATTCCTACCATATCCGAGTTCGACCATGCGAACACATCCTGCTTGTAACACCCCAATTTGCTAATAAGGTTTAGGACCTTGATTAGCGTGCCTGGAGGGCAATAAGTGAATTAACATGCTAATATATGAATTTAAATGAGTATCTGATTAGAATGCATGTTTAGGTGGAATAAATATGCATGTGGGCCCCGTTTGTTTGTTAGGGGTAAATTGGTAATCTTAGCCCGCTGAGGGCATAAATGTAATAATTATGTTATATGATTGATACCACATGTGAGTGGTGACATTATTGTGATGCACGTGCCAAGACGGTCCTAGGGAGCTAATTAGTTTAAAAGTCACAACGGGATTAAATACCCGACTCGGGAGGAGCTAGGGGTATTTTAGGAATTTTATAATTTGAGTTTGTGAGTTAATGGTTAATGGTAATTGAGTAACTTGAGTGACCATTGGTAACTATTGAGAGTAACAATTTTAGATGAGAAAATGGTAGATTTGTAAGAAAGGTGAAATGGAAAAAATACCCTTGAGGTTTAGTTAGGAAAGGAATTACATGGAGGGGTAAAATGGTCTTTTGGCAGGATATAGAAACCTTCAGCTGAGGGAAAAGATGATTTACGTGGTAACACTTAGTCATATCTTGTTTATACTGAAAATTGGAGGAAAAACTAGAAGGAAAGGAAAAGGAGAAGAGGGCTGGAATTGGGAGACCTAGGAGGAGAATCAAGTGGTTTGAGGCAATAAAAGTTGATCATAACCAAGATTGTTCAGAGGTAAGAGTTTATCCCCTGTTTTGCTTAAGTTTTAAGCTTGATTTCTAGAAAGTAAGTATGGAAATTTAAAGATAGTTATGGCTGGCTTTGTATGGAATTCAGCTTGGTAATCAAGAGGAATTGGTTTAAAGCTGGGATTGGAGGGAGTTCAAGTTGAATTATTGATTGAGGTAAGGGTTCTAAGCATCTTTGAATTTTCGTTTCTGTTGTGGTTTAAGAATTTGGAAGCATGGTTTACATTTTTCAAGCCTTGGTTTAAGTTTTAAAAGCTATGGTTTAAGTTTCTAAAATCTGAAACCAAAGTGTGGATTATGGGTGTGATTGTGTGTTTGACCTTGTTGTTAGTGTTTATAGGTTGTTTAATGGTTCATTTGGGGTTTAGGTTTGTGTTTGGGTAGGATTGGAGGTGTTTTGGCTCAGGGAAAATGCAGGGGAAAACTCAAAATTCTGGGTTCGCGAAGGGGCGCCGCGACCCTGTTCTTTGGCACCGCGGTGCAAGGCTACATCAGGAGCTGGGGGAACTTTCTGGGTGTCGCGGCCCTTAAAGGGTAGTGTCGCGGTGCTAGGCTATTTTCTGGGAAGGGAATTTTGCAATTTTGGGCATTTGCCCCGGGGTCTCGGGGGATGTTTCCGTTGCATTGTTTTGGGAAATTGGAGGTCCCGAGAGTATGGGATTGATCTCGAGAAGTGGTTTTGGATTGATTAGTATTAAAGGGTGTTTTATATGTGTTGTAACTAGGTTATCGGAGAGGCTCGAGTTAGAGGACCGTGCTCATGACTTTGGTGCATTGTGAAGCTCGAGATACAGGTAAGAAAACTGTAGCACCCGTAGAGCAGGGCATGGGCCCATAGAGTTGTTGCAGGGCACGGCCCTAGATTGAATTACATGTTAGGGTGTAGCCCTTGATTGAATTACTATATGCTTGTATGTTGTTTGAGTTATGGTATATGTGATTATAGTAGAATGAACGGCAAAGGAGCCGGGAACGGCAAGGAGCCGAGAACGGCAGTGGGGCCGGGAATAACACTTAGCACACGGAGTGCTTATTGTTAGGGTGAGACCCCAATGGATACATGGGATATCCTTATGGTGAGAACCGAGATCCCAGGCTTTGGTAACGCTTCTGGGACGGCATGGCCGTATTTGTTTAATCTGATGGACTATCTGTTTATCTGAGGAATTATCTGATATGCTTATGTTATGTGCTGTGTGAGTTTTCTTGCTGGGCTTCGGCTCACGGGTGCTCTGTGTTGCAGGTAAGGGCAAAGAAAAAGTCAACCAGCCATGAGTACGGAGAGCTTGAAGCGGCGCGTACATGTTTGGCCTGCCCGACTACTTTGGTTGGGGGCATTTTGAAAAATGGCTGTATTAAACTATAATTTTGTTGGTTAATTATCTGTAAACCCTTTTTGAGTTGTAAATATTTTACAAACCTTATTTTGGGATCCCAAATGTTAGACACTTTGAATTTTCAATGAAATAGGGTACTTTCAAAGATTACAGCCTTGACTTTTTGTTTAATCACACTTCTGTTCTAAAAACCTCGTTTAGCGAGTTAATTGCACATCTTAAACTCACTTAGTAATGGCTCTAAGGTAGTAGGGTGTTACACTGGTTTTCTTTCAAGAAGAAAATTAATTGCTATCTTGATTTTTCAGAAAGGTTCTTGCCCATTTTTACCACCTTCGTGGTTTCCTTTTCATCGAGCTCCACTTCCTTGAGCTCTTACAGTGGTTCGAGATCGGCCCTTTCTTCTACTCTAGGGTCGATCTCCTCTTCTATCTCAAAGACAGATCCGTCCATCTCCTGAATAACTAAAAGTGTCTAGGCACTTGTTTGATTTTTTCCTCTCATGGAAATGTTGTAGCATTCCCTTCCTGTGAGCTGGTCTCCCTTCAATGTCTTGATGCCACTAGAAGTCGAGAACTTGATGGCCAGATGCTTGACAGACGATACTGCCCCCAGCCCAATCAAGGTGGGTCTCCCGAGCAGTATGTTGTAGGCCGACGGGGTATCCACCACCACGAACTCCATCATCTTAGTTACCGAGACCGGATAGTCTCCCAAAGTCACGGGGAGTTTCATGGATCCCGTACAGGCAACCCCTTCTCCTGAAAATCCATATAGTGTTGTTGCATATGCTTTCAAATCGCGAAGCGTGAGTCCCATATTTTCTAGAGTTACCTTGTAAAGGATATTCACCGAACTCCCGTTATCAACCAGGACCTAGCGTGCCCTCTTGTTCGTGAGCTGAAGAGTAATGACCAAGGAGTCATTGTGAGGAAACTGGACGTGTGACGCGTCCTCTTTAGTAAACGTGATGGGTTGAGTTTCAACCCTTTTGGTTCTTTGGAGCTCATGGTTCGGGTTCGTAGGGAGAACCGTCTCAAGTCTTGAGCTCGTTGATGTATCTCTTTTGGGCGTTCCTGCCCGAACCTGCAATATGAGGTCCCCCTGAGATGGTTACTATCTTCTCCATCAATTGGAGGAGGTCGCTCACCCTCCCGCACTTGGGAGTTATTCTGTTGGGCAGGTTGTGCAGCTGCTTCACTTTGACTTGTTGAGGCTTGGTTGGAATTTTGGTTTCTTACATATTGTCAGAAATATCCCCTCGAGATCAAGCCCTCAATCTCGTCCTTCAATTTTCAGAACTCATCAGTTGTGTGTCCAATGTCTATGTGGAATCTACAGTATTTATTGGAGTCCATTTTTGCCTTCTGATTCAGCATTGGGTCAGGTCTCCTGAACGGGACCTGATTTTCATTGGCTAGGAATATTTTTTCCCGAGTCTCATTGAGCTCGGTATACACTGTGTAGACAGAGAAATATTTATCTCCTTTCTTCTTTTTTTTCCTCCATCAACCTCGTGGTTATCCTCTTCGTTTTTCTTCCTTTTAGAAGGGTTATCACCGGAGGGTTTTGACGTTGATGGGGCCGCCGAGGCGAGGCTGAGTTAACATTTGTCGTTGTAGTCATGGGCTGGGAGGTCAGGTTTAACGCTAACCTTTCTTCTTTTACATTGACAAACCTCTAGGCCCTCTGGTTGAACTCAGTTAATGACCTAATGGGTTTCCTTTGTAAATCTTCCCAAAGGGGACTCCCTGATATTATACCAGCTCTAACAGCCATCAAGTGGCCACTATCATTGACATTTAGAGCTCGAGCCATTTCTATATTAAACCTCGTAAGGTAACTTTTCAGTGATTCCCCTTGCTGTTGTCAGAAATTGGTCAAGGTCGAGGCCTCAGGCCTGATGCCAACCATAGCCTTGAATTGTTTTTTTAAACTCTCTTACTAATTGATTCCAGGATGAGATCGAATGTCTTCAAAACTTCTCAAACCAATTTTTTGCTGGTCCCGTGAGAGTAGCTAGAAACAACATGCATTGCTGGCTCGAATGATGGTATTAAAGGTTCTCAGATGACTGTATGGGTCTGAGTTTCCATCAAATGGTGCTACATGGGGTATCCTAAACCCTTGCAGAAATGGAGTATTAGAAATATGCGGGGCAAAAGGCTCAAGCTCCTCATCGTACTCTTCTGCCTTATCTCTACTCCACTCATTTTGCAGGAGCCTGAATACCCTTTCCAACTGATAAATCCTCTCCTGGACCAGATCCACTGGGGGTCGAGCTTGAACTTAAGGGAACTGGTTCTTGTCTCGGCATAGGGTTATACGCATATTGATTACGATTGTTCAAATGATCTCGCAGATCAGGGTTTAGGGGATTATCTTGCCCCCGATTATGGTTCAGGTGATCCCGCAGGTCAGGATGATTTCCCTGATTCCAAGTATATCTAGGTTCAGTATTATACATGCTTACATACCGAGTGTAATCTAAGCTCCTACTTGCAAAGCATACAACTCTTTCCGGCTTCGAGGCTCGGTGATTACGAGGTGGGTCCCCTGCCGGCCTCCTCACCCCAGCGGTTTGTGATCTTGAAACCTGGCTTCCCGAAGGTTGAGGAGCTCTATGCACCCAGGTAGCCTCCCTTTCATTCTCCTATCTAGGTCTGGCCTGTCGGTTTCCATCCCGACTGCCACTGCGAGATGGCCTTCATGTTGCAAGTTGTGGGAGCTCTCTAACTGGTGAGGGGTGCCTTATTGGAGATGATGGATGTCTTATGGGTGATGGCGGTTGCCTCCCATTGTTGGGCCTAGATGGCCCAGAGCTGGCCCAAACAGGTTCCGGGTTGTTTCTTGCAGCTTCGGGATTCAGGTTCTGAGCTACTGGAGGAGCTTGGTTATTCCCTGTCCCTGTCAACAGCTCCGTAGTCGGGTTGTCAGTGGCCTCAGCCCGGGTGTTTCTTCGGGGCCTAGGCAGCCTGTCTGGTTAATTCCTTGTTGCGCTTTGTCGCCTCTGCCAATTGTATGTGCAGCTTGCAATTCTCTAGTTCCCCAATAGAAACATATCTTTTCGGATTATAGTAAAGATCCCCATCTGGCCTGGGAGCAGGTGGCCCCCAGGAATCAGATGAATCTCTTCTTTCTTCAGGGCCTGGGTCAGCCATGGGCTGCTTTCTAGGTCATCGTGGATAGTCTTCGGTGCGAGGAGTTTGCTCCTCTGGTATTTGAGGTAATGGTCGCCCACCAGTGTTGTGGTTGTTTGCGGCGGCCATTGATAGTTCCGGAGGTTTTTTGATTAAACAGGCTAATCATCTTGTTTAATGTCTCTCAATGAAAGCACCAAACTGTTGACGCCATTTTTTGTCAACTTAGAAAAGGAGAGCACTAAACACAAAATAATAAAAATCAACAATAAACACACGATATTTTACATGGTTCAGAAGTTAAAATCTGCCTAGTCCATGAGTCGTTATTATTTAATTGTGGAATTCTCCTAAAGCTCTTAGAAAGTAATTTAGCAGAGTATTCCCAGTATCAAATTCAGCGCTGTTACAAATGAATTTCTCCAATCTATTTATAGACTGGTTTACAGAATATCTTCCCTCTTATTTCGGGAAGTTATCATTCAAATTTTTAAAAAAATACAAATAAATGCTTTTAATTACATAAGATCCCATGACAATTGGGATTTATTAACAGATTACAACAAATCCCCTAGATATAGGGATTTTCATACGGTAACCGTATTCACACTAGATTATCAACCTCAAACATATAACTTACATACTTTCGAGATTGATCAATCATCACAAGCTCACTACATTGGTTTGCCTCGGCCTTAGCAAGTAACTTTATAGAGATCATCCTCTCCGAGCTCGCAATGCCCAAGCTTGAACCTTCTTGACTGATACTAAATAGCCAACAAGAATAAACTAGGAAATTTATACAAGTGTTGAACGGTTGTAATTGTAGCTTTGAGCTTGACTTGTAACCTCGGAACACCTTTGAGACCACGCATAGTTCCAGGCTCACCGATTCTAACATGATCGTTTTAATACTTGAGCGAGACTGTCAAACCTAATTCACATAAATGCTGATGACATGGCACATGTGCTTATTTTGAGCTTACACTTTACGAGCTTGTCTTTAGAGATCATAATTTCTATTCTCGAAATTTGGGTGTAACAATTGGGAACGTTACTTTTAAGATTTGGCTACGTTTGGAAAGGTTTTTGGTGGGTTTTAGCTTGAAGAAAATGGAGAAAAATAGAGTTTTCATGTCGAGTCGCGGCCCTGTTCTTAGGGCACCACGGCTCTCTTGGACGCAAGAAGAAGCAGGTGCCTTCGGGCCATTTGAGTAGCGGCGCCTTTTGTGGCACACCACGCCGCGTGTGGAACAGGGGAGAGCCTTGTGCTCTCTAACTTGGGATGGGCCACGGCTCAAATGTTTGGGCCACGATGCTTGAATGGTTTTTGAGCCCCGAAAGCCTTTATTTGCTCATTATTGATGGGATTCTATATTTGGTTGTGACTAGGCTATCTCTAAGGGCTCAAAACCAAGATCATGCTCGAGGATCGTTCATTCTTAACCTGTGCTTGGACCAAAGGTAAGAAAACTACACCCAATACGTGATGTACATGATTAGGACTTGGCCCGATTGTTAAACGGGGATATGAATGGGGCATGGGCCCCTGTAAATGTGCATGCTTATGATTGTGCATGTGATTGTTGATTAAGCATGTTGAATGCTTTGTATTTGGATATATGCTATATGATATATGTTTGCCTACATTATCTGATTGAAAAACATTGACTTATAAGTCAAGGGCGGCAATAGTGCGCTGAGCGCTGGTCAATATGGTTAGGCTAATCAGGAGCGCAACATACGCTTGTCCGACCCAATGGTCGTGGAAAATTCAGCGCCACGTACGCTGGGCCAGCTCCAAGGCTGGTTATATAGAGGATAGGGCAATGGGCCCTGTTATATTATTTTATAATATAATGTTTTAGATTAAATAAATGTGACAAAGAGTGTCACGTATTGTAACATATAATAGAGAGTTACAATATTTAGATATGTGTGAATATCCAAATATGTAACATATTTGATGTTACAAATTCAGTCACAAATTTGTAACTTCCAAATATTGCTCATTATTGTGTAGATTTGATGTTACACAATATTGAGATGAATTTCTTAAATCCATATGTGAAATGATTGTTAGAGATATGATTTTAACTCCAATAATGTGTTTTAGGAGTTACAAAATCATTTGGGAGTGGATTGAAATCGTTTGGAAAAACAGCACATTTTCATGTGCTTAAACACAAATAACTGGCAAACTGGCCAATTTTTTTAGTTTTGTCAATCTTTTTTTAACGGCTCCAAAAACACAAATAACTCCCAAATCTCATTTTTAATTGCATAAACATCCAATTAATCATTGGTAACAGCCATGGGGTTGGTGGAATTTGAAAATTCAAAGGGTGTCTCTAAACTCTATAAATAGGAGTCTATTGCTCACTTGTAAGACATAACTTTTCTATCAATTAGAGAACTTGGCTAGAAAACACCTAGAGGCTTGATTATTCCAGAAAGCAATTTCCAAAATCTATGAGAGATCCCTTAGTGCTTGAGTTAGGGGGAAATAAGCTTTTGGACAAAGGTTTCAAACATTGTTCAAGTTGGTGATCCCCAACACTCTTCACTTTGGTAGTGTGAGTGAGAGTTGTTTGTCATTTGATTCTTGTTCTTCTCTTTTATTCTATTGTTTTTCATCTTCATATTCTTCTTCTCTATTTACTTGTATTTCTTGTTTAGAGTTGTAATCTTTCTCATTTCTTTTGTTACAAACATTTTACTTTATTTGTATCTTTTGCTTAGAGTTGTATATCACCATTCTCTTCTTCTAATTCTTTTCTTATTTATTTGTATTTTCAGTCATAGAGTTATAACATTATTTAATCAATATTGTTTATTTGTAATATTTTTTCTAGAGTTGTAATATTTCTTTCCATTTCCATTGAAATAACATATATTTTCCTAACATTCAAAAGCTTAACCCTTTGTTTGTTTCAATGGAAAGTGAGACTATCAAGATCATGAATCAAGACCTAGTGAGGTTGGATAGGTTTGATGGGTCCAATTTCACTAGATGGCAAGACAATGTGAGATTTCTCTTAACCACTCTCAAGATCGCCTACATTCTAGAGTCCACTCTAGAACCTCTCCCAACGACATCCGACAAGGACACTCCTGAGGAGGTGGAGAAAAGAAGGAAGAGGGAGGAGGACAATCTCCTTTGTAGCAAAAACTTGTTGTGAAAATTCTAATGATTAAAATATGCGCAAGTATACACAGTCACAAACAAGTAATACAGTGATAAAGTATCAAAGTTCGTCTCCACAGGGACTTTTCAACTAAAATAAAGTAAAATCAACCAAAAACAGTTTATAATACAGTAACCAAATCAAGAGAAAGGTTGTGTAATTAATTATGGAATTAATTATAAACAAGCAAATTTAATTAAGCTAAAAATCAGAGACCAAATGAAGTAATTATGTGCAAATTTCAAATATGAGAAAATAGATCTGGGTGGTTAATTCCCCTCTGTTCGTTCCAGTTGCTACAGCAATGCCTCAGCAACGGGTCAGCAATTTATGTCACAGTTAACAGAATTCGTAAAACCCAGTGAGTTTTTCCCAAAACTTACTATCTATTGTTTATAACCTCCCTCAATACATTCCTGTATTAAAAACAGACAATAAACAATCCATCAAGCACCAAATCTTTAGGTTATGCAAGGCAGCAAAATAGTCCTATTCCACTACTAAAAATCACCTAAAACTAGGCAAGTTTCTTGCATCAATTGAATGGGTTCAGCTAGACTTCCCTTTTCCAAGTTAGATCTAACTTAATAAATGCTAAATATGACCAGTAATTAACATTCAATTAACATTACAGCACATTCAATTGAACTATGACATAAACAACTTCACCATGCATTCAAAATATTGATCCATACAAAGGGTTCATAACCACCCAAATCCTCAAAAGCTTAGTTCATGTTTAATAATAGAAATACAAAACCAGTAGCCTTTAGCAAATCCATGGAGTTTGTTCACAAATTAGATAGAGAGAAAATACAATACAAAATGAAGAAGGGAGAAGAAGAAATTAGAAGGAATTGTTGTGCTCAATCCCCCTAGTTGTCAGCTCGTGGTCCTCTTCCTCCTCTGTACTCTCTCTGTTTTCTTTTCTTCTGTTTTCTTTCCAAAATGGTCTCAGGAAATCAGCTATCTCTCAGAATGGGGGGCTGCTTCTTTTTCGGCTCGTACCCTCCTTTTTAGGGTACTTGGTTTTACCCTAATTAGCAAGTCAATTCCCACCTTGTCCTCCACGTGCCACATCACCTAGCTGACTTAATTGTACAATACTCTCGCCACCTCAGTGCCACTTATGCCTCATTAAGTCCAGCTCGCAGTTGTCACGTTTCCTTCCTGGCTCTGCCCGATGCTACGGTGATGCTACAGCATTGAAGCAGCATCAAGCCCCTTTCAGAATTCGTTGTTCCCTTTCACAAATTTTGCAAGTTTCCTTTCCTGATTAATACAACACAGAAATTTACATAAAAAACACTGAAAAATATTACAATACAAAACTTAACTCTACCCAGACTCACTACCTAGAATAACACACTAACACTGACAAAATTACATGAAAACAAGACTCATTACTCTTTTTAATTTTGAAAAGCAAGTTCAAAGATTATAAAAATAACTCTAAATTCTAGAGTTATCAGGGTCATATCATCAACGCCCTTTCCGATAGGCTCTATGACCTCTACACCGAGACCAAATCGGCAAAGGAAATATGGGAAGCACTTGAGACAAGATTCAAGGCGGAAGAGGAAGGTACCAAAATTTTTTTGATATCTCAATATATTGATTTCAAGTTTTTTGGTGATAAGTTATTCTTCCTCAAATACATGAATATCAAATAATTGTTAACAAATTGAAAGTTATGAAGATTGAGCTTCCCGAGGCCTTTCAAGTTGGTGATATAGTGGCTAAATTACCACCAACTTGGAGGAGCTATAGGAAAAGAATCCTTCATAAAAATGAGTATTATTCTTTGGAGGAAATCCAAAAGCATATTCGAATCGAGGAGGACTCGATATGTAGAGATAACCTTGTGGAGGGGTCTAATGGAGAGACTTCCAAAGCAAATGCAGTGTCACAACAAAAACATCCCAAAAACAAAGGGAAAGACAATAAGGGTAATGAGACATCCTTGGGTCCAAGAACCAACCCAAACAAGTTTAAGGGCGAGAAAGGTCCTTTCTTTGTGTATGGGAAAAAGGGTCACTATGCTAGAGAGTGTAGTTGTAATGCCCCAAATTTCCTAATAAGGTTTAGGACCTTAATTAGGAGGCCGAGAGGGCCATAATTGATTTATTATAGTATTTAATGATTATATGCACATTTATGTGAAATATATTATTATATGATGGTGAATGCATGCATATGGGAGTATTTATTATTATAAGGGTATTTTGGTAATTTGGCCACTGTGGGCATAATTGTATATTTTGGGTGCATGATTGTGATTAATTAATATAGCCACATTATAAGGTGGATTGGTTCGAGCTTTTCGACATGAGACGATCATGAGATGTAAGTGTTCGGTCTAGTCATAACGGGTTTAAGTCTGGGGCTCGGGGAGAGTCTCGGGGTGAATATAATGATTAGAGCATTACCGGGAATTAAAGGGTAATGGGATATGATTTATTGGTATTTGGGAATATTGAGAATAGCGGGAATTGGAGAGCGTTAATTATAATTAACGAGATAGGCGGGAAAGGACGGTTTTACCCTCGGAAGCTTTTAGAGGGGTTTATTTGGCTTAAGGGCATTATGGTCTTTTGACCTTAAGGATTTATATCAGCCTTGGGAATTTTAGAAGGCTGTGGAATGATAATAAAACAGAGCCTATCCTCATCTCTCCCTTTCTCTTCCCGTACAAGCTTCTTCCTTCACTTCTCTTTGAATTTTAAGAGCCATTTTGAGGAGTTGAGCTAGGAGATCAAAGGTGGGAGTTAGGGAACTTGATTCAGACACTTAAGGGGACTCAAAATCTTTTTTAAGGTGAGTTCTATCCATTGAATTCAGGTTATGCTCTATTTTCCTTTTGGTTTTCAGCTTAAGGTTTTTGATGTAGAAAATGGGAATCAAGGGAAGTTTTTGTGTATGTTTGGTTGGGTTTTGATGAGGGGGAGTTATGGGTGATGTTTAGAGGTTTAATTGAGTGTTTGGAGAAGGTTTGGAACTAGTTTGAAGGCTTGGTTCTAAGGGAATATGCAGGGGAGGTCGAGCTGGTGCGTTGCTGATTTTTGGCTGATCTGGGTAATAAGCCGCGGCCTGGCTTTTGTGTGCCGCGGCCTAAGGTGACTTCTGAGGCAATTATGCCTCTGTCAGGGAGATGAGCCGCGGCATGGCTTTGGTGAGCCGCGGCCCATCAGGGCAGATTTGACCAAAATTGTGTTTTTAGCTTAAGGATGCTTACCATAGGCCTCGGGGTTGATCCTACTACTTGGTTAAGTGGGGATTGATGTCCCGGAGGCTAGATATTGGTTTGGGAACTTGTGTTGATCATTTTTATTGATGATATCCTATATTTGGTTATGACTAGGTGGCCGCTAAAGGACTAAAAGTTGATCGTTCTCAAGGGTCGTTCTTTAAATCATTCTAGCTCGACTTTGAGGTAAGAAAACTGCACCCTATGTACATGTGACATGTGTAGCTATTCTTGATGCATGTTGGTTGACTGTTGAACGTGACATGCATGGCTATTATTGGTGCATGTTGGATTGTGGAATATTATGCATATGATGCATGAGAAGCATGTGATTAGGACATGCTTGTATACTGTGTATGATATCGTTCAGAGCTTGAGCCTCTGTGTTTATGCATAGAACTAATTGTTCTAATACCTGTTAAGTAAGCATGTTGAATACCTTGGTTATGGATGTTGGACATGTGATATATGTTTGGTGGCATGGCTTACCTGTGTATGGCGCTGGCTTATTAGTCAGAATCGACAATGGTGTCAGATCTGTCTGTGAAGTTGTGACTTATTAGTTAAGTTCACAACGGGTTGGGCACTGGTCATGTTTCACTGACCCAAGGGTTAGAAGTGGCAGTGCATTGTGAACGTCGGGCCAAATAAATATTAGATCTAATCGAGGTTGGCATTGAATGACTCATATGGGGTATTAATGCTGGACCGACCGGAAGGTCAATGAGAACTATAAGCGCTTGCCTAGTCTAAGACCAGATGATCATCAGCCAAGGTATATGACCCCGGTGACTGTTTGTCACATGGCTGGGGGACGCTGTCCTTAGTTACGACTCTAGAGTCGAGAGGATGGTTATGTTGGTGACTAATCACCATGAACCTATCCTAACCAAGCTTATGAAGGAACCACGTATCAAATAAGCCCTGGTGACCCTATCGTCACATGGCTAGAGGAAGCTGTACCCATTTCTGTGACTTTTGGCTATTGTCACCTACTGGTTTTGGACTGTTGGTCCTGAATGGCTGTTACAATTACTGTTGATATTATATCATGTTATATTGTGTTTTCTTGCTGGGATTCGGCTCACGGGTGCTACGTGGTGCAGGTAAAGGCAAGAGAAAGCTGGACCATCCTTGAGTTGGAGAACTTAGGTGATGACGTGTACATATGCAGCTGCTCATCCGCCACGGCCGAGGTTTAAAGTGGAACTAGGGTTGAACCATGTTTTGCCGCTTAGAACGGCCCGTTGTAAATATTTTCTGTAATAAACTCTGAAATTATATTTTCGGGATCCCAGTGTATATATTAAACGTTCTAGTGAAACGTTACATCTTAACCAAAGTTTTTAATCCTTAAACCGCTAATCATACTTAGTTCACGATTTTGGCCAAATGACTCGATTAGCGAGTTTAGCACTGTTTACAAGGCACACCGTAACGGTCCCTGAAGTTTGGGTCGTTACAGTAGGCATAGAACAGACCAACAAGGACCTAAGGTAAATGCAACTCAAGAGGAGAATATAGTTGCTACCCTTAGTGAGGTGAATGTGGTCCAAGGCAAGGTGAAGGGATGGTGGTATGATACATGTGCCACCGTCCATGTCACCTATGACAAATCATTGTTCAAGACATTTGAAGAGTCAAAGGGCAACCATGAGATTCAAATGGGCAATGAGGGCAAATCCAAGGTACTTGGCAAAGGTATCATTGAAGTCTTTTTCACCTCTGGCAAGAAAGTAACATTAGTAAATGTACTTTATGTTCCTGAAATGAGTAGAAACTTGGTAAGTGGTGATTTTCTTGGCAAGCCCGGCATTAAAGCCATTTTTGAGTCCGGTAAACTTATTCTTACCAAATCCGATGTATTTTTTGGAAAGGGGTACTCTTGTGAGGGTATGGTTAAGTTGTGACCAATGATGTAACTTTCAATGTTATCAATAAAAATGTTAATTTTGCCTATATAGTTTAGTATGATTCTTTATTTTTGTGGCATCTTAGACTATCTCATATAGGTTTTTCAACCATGAAACGAGTAGTAAAATGTGGTATGATTGCATGCTATATTAAAAACTATGGTAAATGTGAAACATGTGTTAAGGCAAAACTGATTAAGAAATCATTTCCTAGTGTAGAAAGATCATCTAATTTACTAGATTTAATCCATAGTGATCTTTGTGAATTAAATGGTGTTTTAACTAGAGATGGTAAAATTTATTTTCTTAATTTATAGATGATTTTAGTAGATATACCTATGTGTTTCTTTTAAAGCATAAAGATGAAACTTTTGATTCTTTTAAAGTATATAAATTAGAAGTTGAAAATCAACTTAATAAAAAGATTAAGGTGCTAAGAAGTGATAGAGGAGGAGATTACTTCTCTAATGATTCAATACATTTTGTGAAGAAAATGGTATAATTCATGAGTGCACCGCACCTTATACACCACAACACAATGGTGTTGTCGAAAGGAAAAATAGGACTTATATAGAGATGATAAATTCTATGTTGGTGTTTTCTAAGTTGAACTTCAACTTATGGGGTGAAGCGTTATTAACTACTTGTCACATTCTTAATTGAATACCGATGAAGAAAAATGAGATATCTCCATATGAGTTATAGAAAGGAAGAAAACCCAACATAGGATACTTCAAAGTGTGGGGGTGTCTTGCATATTGGAAGAAAAATGAACCTAATAGAACAAAGTTAGGTTCAAGAGCCACGAAGTGTGCTTTTTTTTATTATGCCAACAATAGTAAAGCTTATATGCTATTAGACTTAGAGTCTAATGTTGTGATTGAATCTAGAGAAGTTGAATTCTTTGAGAATATGTTATGTGACATCAATTCTCAAGCTTCAACATCTCTAAAGGATAATTTGTTATATGAGAACAATTCTCAAGCTTCTACATCCAAAAATGATTCTCAAGAGGAGAATTCTCAAAGGAATGTAAAGCAACTCATTGAACTTAGAAGAAGTCAAAGGCTTAGAAAGGAGAAAAGTCTAGTATTGGATGAGGTAGATTCTCAACAAATTTCTATCTACATGGTAGAAGGAAATAGAGAGGAAGTCATTAGGAAAATTCTTATTGTACTTCTTCTTGAGGATGATCCTAAGACTTATAGAGAAGTCATGCAATCAAGAGATAGTGCATTTTTGAAAGAATTCATCAATGATGAGATGGATTCCATTCTTTCCAACAACACTTGGAAATTGGTAGACCTCCCACCAGGGTCTAAGTCAATTGGGTGTAAATGGGTATTTAGGAGAAAATATCACACTAACGGCACTATCCAAACCTTTAAAGCTAGATTAGTAGCTAAAGGGTTTAGGCAAAAAGAGGGTATTGATTATTTCGATACCTATGCACATGTTGCAAGAACAACTTCTATAATAATTTTGTTCGCTTTGGCTTCTATACACAATTTGTATGTTCATCAAATGGATGTCAAAATGGCATTCCTTAATGGTGACCTCAATGAGGAGGTCTATATGGAACAACCCGAAGGGTTTGTCCTACCAAGATATGAACATAAAGTATGTAGACTTGTAAAATTGAAACAAGCTCCTAAGAAATGGCATGAGAAATTCGATCAAGCCATCATGTCTAATGGGTTTAGGCATAACAATGGAGACAAGTGTTTGTATTCCAAAACTTGTAAGGGATATATGATCATTGTTTGATTATATGTGAATGATATGCTTATTCTAAGTGATAGCATGAAAGGGATAGAAGAAACGAAGAGGTTTATATCATCAACCTTCAAGATGAAAGATCTTGGAGAAGTTGACACCATACTTTTTATCAAAGTGAAGAAACATAGTGGGGGTTTTGCGTTAGGGCAAGCCCACTATGTTGAGAAAGTATTGAACAAATTTATCCATCTCAAGGTTAAAGATGCAAATAGTCCATTCAATCATAGTGTAAAACTAGAGAAGAATGAAGGAAGAACGGTGGCTCAATTGGAGTACGCTAGTGCTATAGGGAGTCTTATGTACACTGCCCAATGTACTAGACCTAATATAGCATTTGCGGTAAGTAAACTTAGTAGGTTTACAAGTAATCCAAGTGTGGATCACTGGAAGGCTATTGGAAGAGTCCTAGGTTATCTTAAGAAAACCAAAGGACTAAGCCTTCACTACTCCAAATTTCCTTCAATCTTAAAAGGATATACGGATGCAAGCTGGATATCCAATCTTGGGGACAACTTGTCCACAAGTGGTTGGGTACTTACACTTGGTGGGGGTGCAATTTCTTGGGGTTCCAAGAAACAAACCTGTATATATCATTCCACTATGGATGTAGAGTTTATAGCTCTAGCTGCTACCGGCAAAGATGTCGAATGGTTAAGGGATCTATTGATAGAGATACCCCTAATCAAAGAGAATGTATCCACTATATCGATACATTGTGATAGCCAAGTGTTGACTGCGTTTTTAGCCAACGACGTGAGAACGTCAAATACGACGAACCTTCAAGAGAATGTAAACGACAACAGACGGTATAAACAAGAAAAGTAAATAACACAGAATTTTTATAGTGGTTCAGCCCCGATTGTCGGTAATAGCCTAATCCACTTAGAGTTGTGATTTATAAATCTATACTCAAGATCAGATGGACTATGCCAACTGAGTTTCTTCAGTATAAATTGTGAAAATACAAGAATTCTCTCTAATTTCAGCACTTTCTCTCTCTAGAATAGACAGACCCAATTTTATCTCTCTAGAAAGAATAAGCAGAAGGGGCCCTCTTCTCATCCCATCAGCTCTCTATTTATAGAGATGGGATCCTCAACTGATATCCCCTTATAATAGGGATATTTTACTATATTTATTATATTTATATTACAAATAAACATTCAACATTCAAAATGTAACAAACTCCCTATTTGTGGGAAGAATGAGAGATTCCCGCGCATGTTGTTGAAGTTGTATCTGACTTAGTCTCCTCTAGCTAGTTGGTCCACCTCCTACTCACTACCCATGCAAGTGCTGGTTAAACATGCATGGTGGTAGGATATGCATGGTGGTAGGACATGCTTTGGGTGGGCTGAACGTGCATGGTTCTCCTCGAACATGTACTCTCCTCCAGCATGCCATGTCCCTCCTTGAACCAATCTCCTTAGCTTCTCCTCGGACCAAGGTGGTCCGAGGCAACTTCCTTGGCACCTCACCTTGAACAACATTGAGGGAACCTCACCTTGGACAATATTGAGGGAACCTCACCTTGGACAACATTGAGGCAACCTTCTTTAGCATCTCCCAAACATGTCCGATCGAACATTGTATAGACTTTCCTTATGAAAGTCTAAGTCTCCATTCTCTTGCATGAGACTCCTCCTCCTTAGCTATTTACCTTGGACACGTTCGAGCCAACACTTAGAAAACCTTGGGAGGCTTGCCTCCTACACACCCTTGGGGTCTCCTAGGACCACACCCTCCTTGGGGTCTCCTAGGACCACATCCTCCTTGGAGTCTCCTAGGACCACTCCCCTTAGCTCTCCTAGGAGGCACTCTCCTAGATGCATTCTCCTTAGCCTCCTAGGATGCATTCTCCAATTTTTGGGTATAACACCAAGCAACATTGGCTAGAGCATGCAAAGGAGTGTATAATGGGAAAGTCTAGACATATTAGTCTAAGACATGGATATGTAAGAGAATTGATTCAAAGTGGAGTCATCTCAATATCCTATGTGTGAACAAGTGAAAACATGGCGGATCCTTTCACTAAGCCACCAACGAGAGATTTAGTGGCTACATTATCTCGAGGGACGGGACCTAAACCCCCTACAGAGATTCACGATTGATGGTAACCTATCTTAACACTACTTATTTAACTAGTGTTAGGTTCAATAGGTAATGACAAGTCAATCAAGTGAATATTAGTTGTACTCAAAATAAGTCCCATCTGAGATGTTGAGAACTTGTGAGTTACCAAATTGAGGGTTAAAATCGAGAGGTTTTTTAATAGAATTCAGTCTTGTGAACACAAGTATTTTTGGTAACAAAATACTGTAAGAGTTCTACCTATATGGACCTAGGGGTGGTGCCGCCTCTCATGAGAATTGGGAGTATTCTCAAGAACGTCCATGAATGGAATGTGCACATGGCCATTAACGGTGCAAAGCGAGACACAGAGGTCTCAAGTGAACATGGCAAAGGTGTGTGTGTTATCACCGATTTGTTATCATGGAAAGATGGTTCAATGCCTAGTGCAACCAAATTTTCAACAAATTTTGTGATAATTACACTATAGTAAAGTTCAAGTTGAAAAACACTTTACTTTATGCACAAATGCAATGACTCCTATAAGAGAGAGTTATTATTTAATCAAGTGGGGGATATGTTATATTTTAAAATATAATGTTGATTGATTAAATAAGTGTTACAATAGATAACTATTTAATCTAATCGGGGGATGTTATATTATTTTATAATATAATGTAATATTATATTATTTTATAATATAATGTTTTAGATTAAATAAATGTAAGAAAGAGTGTCACTTATTGTAACATATAATAGAGAGTTACAATATTTAGATATGTGTGAATATCCAAATATATATCATATTTAATATTACAAACTCAGTCACAAATTTGTAACTTCCAAATATTGCCCATTATTGTGTAGATTGATGTTACACAATATTGAGATGAATTTCTTAAAGCCATATGTGAAATGGATGTTAGAGATATGATTTTAACCCCAAAATGTATTTTGGAGGTTACAAAATCATTTGAGAGTGGATTGGAACCGTTTGGAAAAACAGCACATTTTCATGTGCTGAAATTGGCCAGTGGCCACAGCCAGGATTTTTGGTGGCCACGGCCTGAGGAACAGAGACCAGTGGTTGTGGCCACTGATACTCCTAGTCGTGGCCACAGAGGAAAACTGGCCAATTTTTTCAGTTTTGTCAATCTTTTTTTAACGGCTCCAAAAACACAAATAACTCCCAAATCTCATTTTTAATTCCATAAACATCCAATTAATCATTGGTAACAGCCATGGAGGTTGGTGGAATTTTAAATTCAAAGGGTGTCTCTAAACTCTATAAATAGGAGTCTATTGCTCACTTGTAAGACACAAGTTTCTATCCATTAGAGCACTTGGCTAGAAAACACCTAGAGGCTTGATTATTCCAGAAAACAATTTCCAAAATCTGTGAGAGATCCCTTAGTGTTTGAGTTAGGAGGAAATAATCTTTTCGACAAAGGTTTCAAACCTTGTTCAAATTGGTGATCCCTGACACTCTTCACTTTGGTAGTGCGAGTGAGAGATGTTTGTCATTTGACTCTTGTTCTTCTCTTTTATTTTATTGCTTTTCATCTTCATATTCTTCTTCTCTATTTACTCGTATTTCTTGTTTAGAGTTGTAATCTCCCTCATTTCTTTTGTTACAAACATTTTACTCTATTTGTATATTTCTTAACATTTCCATTTAAATAACATATATTTTCCTAACCGGCCCTGGGGTGACTTATTAGTCCCATATCCTAGGGCTGGGCCCCGAACTTGACTTATAAGTCAAGAACGGCAATAGTGAGCTGAGCGTTAGTCCAAAGCATTGACTTATAAGTCAAGTGCGACAACAGCGTGCTGAGCGCTAGTCGATATGGTTATGCTTAATCAGGAGTGTATCATACGCTTATCCGAGCCAATGGTCATGGAAAATTCACGCCAGGTACGCTGGGCCAGCTCCAAGGCTAGTTATACAAAGGATATGGCACTGGGCCCCGAGGTGACTTATTAGTCCCATATCCTAGGGCTGGGCCCCGGACTTGACTTTTAAGTTAAGAACAGCAATAGCGCGTTGAGCGTTGGTTGAAAGCATTTACTTATAGTCAAGGGCGGCAATAGCGCGCTGAGCGCTGGTCGATATGGTTATGCCTAATTCGGAGCGCATCATACGCTTGTCTGACCCAATGGTCATGGAAAATTCTGTGCCAGGTTCGTTGGGCCAGCTCCAAGGCTAGTTATATAGAGGCTAGAGCAAAGGACCCCGGGTTGACTCATTAGTCCGATATCCTAGGGCGCTGAGTCCCAGTATGATTCATTAATCATTTATCTAGGGCAACTGGCCCCATATGACGCAGTAGTCATTTATATGAATGGTAAGCATGCATGGGTAGGGTTATTACTGCTAGGCATGCTTATTATGATTTGGTAACGTGTTATTAACTGCTTATGAGCATGTTTTAAGTTTTCTTGCTGAGCAACGACATGTCATCACACTATCTCAGTTCAACCAAAAAAAGGGATTTCCTACTACGACCGATATGTCGTTGTTGTAGTAAAACCCTACTGAGACGACTGCGTTTTGTCATCAATGTAGGTCGCTACACATATGGACCTATAGCGACACCGTTTTGGCAATGACATGTCGTCGTAGTAGGCCTACAGCGACGACAAAAGTCGTCGCTGTAGAGTCTTTTTCTTGTAGTGATATCATATTTTATCCACTAAAATATGACAAAAAAACTTTGATTTAAACGTCTTTAATTACTATAATATACATACACTACAAAAGAAAAATAAGAAGCTTGCTATGCCGACAGCATTGAAAATTGTTGTCGGTAAAGGGTTTTTCATAAAAGCGCCAATAATTCGTGATTTTTTCGGGGCTTAAGTGATTCTTCTGACAACAAAAATTCTACCACTACAACAATTATTGATAATATCGGTGGTAGGCTCCGCCACTATTAAGCCTTATCTCTGCCTCTATTATTAAGTACCGGTGGGGATCCGCCTCTAATACCCCGCTGGTATTAATTTGACGCTAATAATATGTATTAGCGGTGAACTGATAGTCCGCCGCTACTTTATCTATCAGAATCGAACACTGACACAAAATAACATTTATTAGCGATGGGTATTAGCTGCAGGGTCTGGCGCTGATGATTTTAATTTTTTTATCAAACTTTTTAATATTTTTTTAAATAAATTAATATTCACTAAATTTAAATATTTTTAAAACTAATTCGTAATAAATTTTAATAAAATAACCAATTAATTAATTTAAACATAACTAACATTAAAATTAATATATCATTTTAATATTTATCAAACAAACTAACTAATACCGATATTGTCATAATAAATAATTACACTGTGTTAATTTAATCAAAATACATAAACTAATCACTAAATATAATCATTAAGGTAATTTGGCAATTCTCCTCATCTTCAACATTCTGTTGTAGTTGTGGCAGTGGTTGTGGCTGTGGCGGTGAAGGAATATAAGACTGCTAAGAAGATCGTCCAAGTGTGAGGTCCCCAAACTAATCCCGAGGCTGTGGGCGTATCGGGGTGGATAAAAACGGTTGCTCATGTTGCTGCGACACGCCCCCAAACTCACCATATCTAAAAAATGGTTGTCGCTGCAAGGAACCCCCAAGTTCACCATACCTAGAAAATGGTTGCTGCTACAACGAACCCCTAACCTCACCATACCTAAGATTACACTGCGGATGCTGCGTCGATCCTCCTGGAAAGTCGATAAAGTTAAAATAGAGTGGAGGAGACTGGGAAAAGCATCCAAACATGTACTGATTTTGATACTGTGGAGGTTGTTATGATGGCATATATGGCGGATACTGTGGAGGAGACTGGCATTGTTGCTGTGGCGGTGTATGAAGGCCAGGATAGGCAGTGTTACTCTGAGAAGACGTACCACCTTCAGATTTTGATGGGAAATACCTCTACAGAAAGTTGTCAAACTATGGGTCATACAGATTACTGGGTTGCAGAGGTGTCACCATTTGAATCGTCTCACGCATTGCCTTCATCATCAGAGTCATAGTAGTCATATCTTCATGGGGCGTATGAGCAATATGTGCTTGGGACTAACTTTGATTTGTAGAGTTGGAGGTTGACTTTCTCCCTTTCCATTTCACCCTATAACCCACTCCTCTTTGGTAGTCAGATCTCTCCCCGAGTACTTTACTTATTATCTCGTATTGATCGACCGCGGACAAATCAACTCCAGATTCAGTACCAGACCCCTCACTCTGATGTTGAGACTGCCTTTAAAGCTGTGACCTCTCAAGCTCCACCGCCATTTTTTCCTGTATAAATAATACATTAGAAACAAAAAACTAAGATAATTTTTCGAATATGAGAACACAATAATATTCACTTACATAATCTTGTCGGGCTGCCTCGTTGACAAAAAAAATTGTCAATTTTTTCATATGAACATCCTTCCAAGTATCAACAACATGCGCATCTAGGTGCTCCTATACAAATGTAAACAAAGTGTTTTAGAACGTGTTATTTTGTAAAATTAAATTAACATCTTCACTTTCATATTCGTGACGCTTAGCTGCCAACGATTTTGTGCCTTGCGTTGTTATATACTTCATTTGTATTTTGTATGCCTTGTTTTTGGTAGAGCGATCCAAAAATCTTTCACTAAAAAACAACTCACAAATATCCTTCCATCTCTCCTTATTGGAATGGTCAGAGGGCTTAGAGAGGACATTCTCCCAAACTTCTGGTCCCGCGTAATGATTTTTAAAATGTTTATGTCTAATGGTATTTCTCTCACAATATCTTTCGCTCATCTCCTTATATACGGTTGCCAGAACTGACTCAGGCTGTGGATGACCGTCTATATTATAATAATATTGCATTCAAAAAAAGAAAAAAAAATTGCTTTAGATGAATTTGTAAATTATGCCAATAAATAATTTAGAGCATAAGATTTGTAATTTTTTACAGTCATCTAATCAACTACTTGATCCCTACACTGTTGAGGTACATCAGTAAAATCCAAGTAATGTCTCGGACACAACATTGAGACTTGAGTGGCCAACATGCGAACAAAAGTTTGGTCCTCTTTTTCAACCACTTTGTTCGTCATTGGATCAAGCCCTAGATCCAATGGTTTACCAGCTTTCTTCCTTCGTTCTTCAAGAGAATTGTTACTAGCAAGGCCACGACCCTTTCTTCTCGTTGGAAGGGCTTTAAATTTTTTTAACAATGACCAATATTAGTATTGATGTTATATTTCTCTAACAATATATTTTCCAAAAATAATCTTGATATGAAAAATATTTAACCTGATTCTTAGAACGACAGTTCCTAAAAGGATCTGGCTGGTCTCGACCACCACCATCTCCACCAATGGTCTTAGAAATGCATCCATATCCTTACCCGGTGATTTTGGCCCGAGAATTAGGAGGGTCTACATGAAATAATTGTATTTCATACACAACCAAGGTGACAGATTATAGTTCGCTAACACCACAGTCCACATGCTATATGCGAGGTTCATGTTGCCAAATGGATTAAATCCATCGGCAGCTAAGCCCAAACGAATATTTCTGGGATCTCTAGCAAAATCAGGATACTTGACATCAAAGTCCTTCCACACGGAGCCATCCATCGAGTGTCGCATCACCCCATCATCTTTCGATTTCCCGGTGTGATGCCATATCATGTTCTTCGTTGTAATCCTTGAACTGTATAATCTTTTCAACTGAGATGTCAACGGAAAGTAACACATCACCTTGTGTGGAACTTTTTTTCCTTTTGTCATTTCGGAAGTAATCCATCTACTACTTCCATAGATCGGACATGTCTCTTTAGATGCATGCTCATTGTAAAATAAGCAGCAATCATACTGACTGTAATGCCCCAAAATCCCTAATAAGGTTTAGGACCTTGATTAGGAGGCTGAGAGGGCCATAATTGGTTTATTATGCTATTAAATGATTATATGCATGTTTATGTGAATTATATTATGATCTGATGATAAACGCATGCATATGGGTTCATATTTCATTAGAAGTGCATTTTGGTAATTTGGCCCGTTGAGGGCGTAATTGTGTGTTTTCGTGCATGTGGGTGAGTTATGAATGGTACCACATTATATGTGAATTTTTTCGAGCCTTTTGGCATGAGACGATCATGAAATGCAAATGTTCGGTCTGGTCATAATGGGATTAAGTTCGGGGCTCGGGGTGATTTTAATGATTAGAACATTACCAGGAATTAAAGGGTAATGGGATATGATTTATTGGTATTTGAGAATATTGAGAATAACGGGAATTGGAGGGTGTTAATTATGATTAACAAAATAGGTGCAAAAGGATGATTGTGCCCTTGGTGGCTGTTAAGGTTTATTTTAGACTTGAGGGCATTTAGGTCTTTTCACCATTAAGGATTTATATCAGCCATTTAAGGTTGTAGAAAGTTGTAGAAAACAGAGTCTCTTTCCCTTCTCTCTCAATGGTCATTTCTCCCCCATTTCTCTTTGGATTTTCAAGCTCTTTTTTAGGAACCAAGCCAGGGAACCAAGCTATGATAAGCTAGGGTTATGCTCTACCATTGAAGAGGGTGTGTTGCTGAGATTGAGGTGACTTTTTAGCCATTAGAACTCTTGTTTTTGCTCTGTTTTCCTAGTTGAGTTTCAGCTGGTTTTTGAGTTGGAAAGTTGGGAATTGATTGGATTTTTGGCAAGGGATGCTTGGGTTATGATACCTAGGTTGTATGTAGATGATATTAGGGTTCAATTGGGGGTTTAAATGATGTTGGGAAGCTTTTCGTTTGGGTTAGAAATGGTGGAGTCGAAGGGAGAAGTTTATGGGCAACTTCAGGTTGGAGGTAGCGCTACCCAGGGTTGGCTTTGGGCGGTTTTAGTTCTGTGAAGAGCGCTGGGGCGCTAGGGGGTAGCGCTATAGCACTACACTGTTTCACCAAAATCCTGTTTTGAGTGTTTTTAAGGGTTTTTGGCTCGGGGTTTCAATCCTTAAGGCCCGGGATCGAATCTACTCACCGTGTGGGTACATTTTGGGGTCTCGAGAGTGGGGTTTAGATCAAGACCCTAATATTGTTGATTTTCATTAATCGGAGATTGTATTTGGTTATGACTAGGTGGTTGCTAAGGGATTAAAGGGTCGATCATTCTCAAGGGTCGTTCAATTGTTCTAATTCTTGCTCGAACCAGAGGTAAGAAAACTGCACCCTGTGTATATGTGTCATGCATGGTTATTCTAGATGCATGTTGGATGTTTAAATGTGATGCACGAGAAACATGTGATTAGGGCATGCCGTGAATATTGAATATGAGATTGGTTAGAGCTTGAGCCTCTGTGTTTATGCATGATCCTAATTATGCTAGCAATTGTTAAGTAAGCATGTTGAATGCCCTATCTTCGAATATTTGACATATGATATATGTTTGGTAGCATTTCTTACTTGTGTATGGCACTGACTAGTCAGAGTCGGCACTGGTCGCGTATTACTGACCTGAGAGTCAGAAACGGCATAAGCGTCATGAACGCAGGGCCGATAATAGATTAGATATAATCGATATCAGTGTTGAATGACTCTATGAGCATTAATGTTGGACCGACCCGAAGGTCGATGAAAATTATAAGCGCTTGACTAGTCTAGGACTAGTTACTCAGAGCCAGGGCCAAAGGCCTAGGTGACTGTTTGTCACGTGGCTAGGGAGCGGAATCCCATGGTTGTGACTCTATGGTCATGCGATAGGTTATATTGGTGACTAGTTCATCGAACACCTATCTTGTTTAAGCTAGTGAAATGATCACTAATCTATAAAGCCCCAATGACCCTACCGTCACATGGCTAATGGGAACGGAACCTACCTTAGTGACTATTACAACTATCACTCTTATATTTGGGGCTAAAAGCCCTGGATGATTATTATGATCAACAGTTGATGTTGTATATTCATCATTACGTGAACTCATTTGCCTGCTTGAATAGGGCTATATTTGCTAGGCATGTGCCTTATGATTTGATGACATGTTATTACTGATCATGAGCATATTAAGTTTTCTTGCTGGGCTTCGGCTCACGGGTGCTATGTGGTGCAGGTAAAAGCAAAAGAAAGCAGGACCATCCTTGAGTTGGAGAGCTTAGGTGACGATGTGTACATATACGGCTGCTCGACCGCCACGGCCGAGGGTTGAAAGAGGAACTAGGGTTACACCCTGTTTTGCCGCTTAGATCGGCTGGTTGTAAATATATTCTTGTAATAGACCTTTAAATTATATTTTTGGGATCCTAATGTATACAGTAAATGTTCTAATGAAACATTATATCTTAACCGAAATTTTTAATCCCTAAACCGCTAATCATACTTAGTTACACGATTTTGGCCAAATGACTCGATTAGCGAGTTTAGCACTGTTTATAAGGCACACCGTAACGGTTCCTGGAGTTTAGGGCGTTACACTGACACACATGAATTGACTCGTATCCCAACCCTAATTTTTTCAGTCTCTTTTTCGCCTAGTAGTACGGTGATGGAATTTTGTTTTCCTTCGGGAAGGCAAGATTTAACAACTTCAGCAATTCATCAAATATGTTGTTACGTATATTCCTTATAACTTTTAGATGCAATAACTTTGCTAAAAAGTTGAGGGATGAAATCCAATCACAGCCAGGATACAACTCCGCTTTAATCTCCTCAAATAACTCGTCAAAATACTAACTCGCGCCAGGATCCGTTGCTACTTCCTCAGTTGTCGGGAAAAGGAAGTCTTCCACAACGTGAATCATCTCATCGTCTTCATTCTCCTTAAATAACTCGTCAAGTTATTAACGGCGAGGTCATCCGCTATTATTATGCTCCTGACTCTAATAATATTATTAGCAGCAGATAGTTTGTCTCTAATAATATTAATTATCTGCCACTAATAAGTCTAAATAATAAAGCCCAGAAATTTTTCCAGGCATTTACTCCTAAGTATTAGCAGCAGACAATCTGCCTCTAATAATTATAGGTCTGCCGCTAATAATACTTTATATATTTTTTATAAAAATTTAAACATTATTAGCGGCAGACCCCCTAGTCTGTCGCTAATAACCTTCACATTACAGGCGAATTCAGCCCGCCTCTAATATTAATTTTTCCTGTAGTGTACCGCCAACACAATATGTTGCCGGTAGAAGTCTGCGAGATAATTAAAATGCTAGAACCCTTTCTTCTTCATCCAGATTATGCGAGAAACTCCAATCTCACTCTAAAAAAAACCCCTATTTTTTCCTCTGCCATCTCTCTAAAAACCCTAATCTCTCAATAAAAACCCATTTTATTCCCCAAATATGCATCTCTCCTTCTCAGATTGGGGCTCTCCTCATATTTCAAGGTTTGTTTTTATTTTTTCTATGAAAATTTTTAATTTTTGTTTCAATTTGAATCTGCATTTGTAGTGATTTTGTTTGTTTGTAGGGATAACATTGCTCTCTTTGGTGTCTACAAAAGTAAAAGGAGGTGCACAACTCTCTTGGTAATAATTTTTGTTTTTTTTTGTTTTCTCCTTTTTTTTTTTTAATTTTTTTCCCTCATTTTAGTTGTAGCCACTGTACGTACGGCCCCGACATCGTCTCAAGCAGTGTCTCTGGCATTGTCTCCGTCCCTCCACAGCCGAAGTTCTGGCGGTTCCGTGGTACTTCCACAACTCCTATTATTATGTATATATATACATATATATTATTAGTTAAATAAAAATAATAAAAATCACATTTGAGTTTAGTCAATATGTATGAAAATGTGTTTAATAATTATATATAAATGGAAATATAATATTTGAGTGTTAATTTTTTTAGATTTTGTTATATAATGTGAGTGTTAATTATTGGGTAATAATGTTAGATTATTAAATTGAGTTTTGTTTGTTTAAATTGATTTATTTTGTAGTCGTTAATTTTTTTAACCATAGTAGTAAAAAATCAGATTTTATGAATATTGATATTTTGTTGTTGTTGTTGTTAATTTTTAGTAAAATTATGATATTTTGAATAAAAATTGAATAATTAATAAAATTAAGACTAATATTTATAAATTATATAGTCGTTTGCAATGTATTTGTATTGTTTTGTGTATGTTCTAGGTCTGTATATTTTTTTTATGTGTTATTTGCAGGTTTTAAAAATTTGGGATAGATGAAAATAAAGTTGTATGCTGCCGATTTTTTTATAGAATTAAAAAATTTAGAGATTTTGTGAAAATTAATAAAAGTGTTCAATAAAGCATAAGTAAAATTTGTAATTTAATAAATAGTAAAATAATATATTTGATAATTATGATTAAATAAAATTAACAATAATTAGAAAACTAATTTTTAATAAATAAACATTAATCGTGAACATTAATTAAATATTGTAAGTAATAAATCCTAAAGTAATAAAATAACTTTTAATCTATTCTTAGAAATTTTAAAACTATTCAATAAAGCATAAGTAAAATATGTAATTTAATAAATAGTGAATTAATATGTAAAAAAATAATATTTGATAGTTATGATTAAATAAAATTAACAATATATAATTAGAAAACCAAATTTAAACATAATCTTAATAATTATTAAAATTACATTAATTGTAAAGGTTTAACCTGTTATTGTAATTTATATTTAAATTAATATTTGAAATTAGAAAAAAAAAATGCAAATTTAAATAATTTTAATAATATTTACAATTACATATATTAGAGTTAGACATCATAAAACAATATAATTCGCTTCAAAGAGCACAAAAAATTATAAAAACAATGTTTCATTTTATTTGTTTTATTTGGCAATAAGAAATTATTACCAAAGATAGGATAGTGTTTTATTATCTCCTAGTGATAATTTTTTTTATCATTGTTTATCACAAGAAGCCTTAGACCCGTTCGGAGAGGGTGAGTCTTGAAGACTCCTAAATTTGCCTCTCTTTGAATTGTCCAATTCGAACAGTATGGGATTACTGTATACCTATAGTGTGGTCTGTTACCCATTTATTGTTTCATTTGTAGAGATTTCAGTATGCATATTCTCTGTTCTCGTAAGTGGGATTATTATATACCTATAGTGTGATTTGTTACCAGAAATTAGCTTCCAACCTACAGAGGCTCCATTAGAGTTTGTCAATTTAGATAATGTTGTAATTGGGGAGGAGGAGGAGGAGGAAGAGGACGAGGGAGAGGAAGAGTTTGAAGAGGAGGAGGAAGAGGAAGACATAGAAGAAGATGATGAAGAGGAAGATGGACACATAGAAGAAAATGATGACGTAGAACAAGCTGATATTGATGATGAAGATTATGGTAGTGATGAATGATTAATGGTAATTTTATATTAAGTGATTTCATAAAAGTAATAATTTTATTTTATATGATTTTGTAGATGGTATAATATTCTGCTGTAATAATGGATGTTAATTTTATTATAAGTGATTTTATGTAATCGTTAATTTATATGATTGATGTTGTTTGCATTTCTTAGATATGTTCACAATCATTGCTCAATCTCATGGGGGTGATGGAGGATCTGATCCACCCCTGGACCATTGCATATTCCTGCTAACTGTGAGCGAGGTAATTATAAATGACTTCATTTTATTTAATTTATGTAGGTTATTAATATTTATGTTTACATATTAAATTATAAATATTTAATTTATAAATAATAGCTGCTTCGAAAAAAACGTGGACGCCATAAAGGATTAACCACACGATAGGAGAGGGAAAAATTAAAGCGCCCTATACCTCTTGAGTGGGATGTGAGGGGAAAAACTTATAATGAGGTAGGAGATTACACAACTTGTTAATTTTTTTTACTTAGCCTTTTTAGTTTAACATACTGATAACAAGCGTCTTTTTTTGTAGAAATATTTTTTGATCAACTTGGCAAATAGGAAAAAATTTAAAGAATCAAGTCACGGGGGTTCTCAGTCCATACCAGATTTGCGATACAAAAAAGTATGTCAATTTAATTTTAATTTTTTTCTCTTATTTACTTTTTCTTTTATAAATTTTGACAAAATGTATTTATCTTTTGTTTATGTATGTGATAGCGCAATCTCAAGACTGGGCAACCTACACCAATCCCAGATGCTTGGATGAATACTCACCACAAACAAGGTAAAGGGTGGGTGATGAAAACAGTCGAACAAGCCTGGGTATATTAACTTTCTTTTTTTAACATATTTGAGTTTTGTTAATTCGTTAATTTGCAGTTCATAACTTTCTTATTGTGTATGGTAAGAAAAATTATGTGTTGTTCGTCAAACGCGACTATCACAGTCTACCACTGAGCATCTGTTAATCCAGTCGACTATACCGTCAAATGATGACTTGTCACTAGTGCAAATAGTCCTTAGAAAGCTTCGGGGACATCAAATGGATTACGGTTGTCTACTTACCACGAGGGACATTGCACATCCGCCGTCCTATACCAAGAACCCTCAACCTCAGCCACCACACCAGTCTAGAGATGACGAGATGGTTGAGATGGGAGAGCGCATTAGACAGTTGGAGGAACACATCCAGTCTCATTGCATTGGTCCAGGTTCTCAAAATTCGCCTCGATCACCTCATGATCCCGATGTCGGAGGGCCGAGCCAGTAGGTCGATATATCACTTATGTGTTTTGTATTCACAAACTTATCTATTTATAGTACAACTCATCTTGTTACTTTAATATTTTTAGTACAACTCATCAAGTTAACTTTGCCAAACCATATGTATATATTTAAGTGTTTAATGAAATTATTTTATTATAATTTAGTTATATTATTTCAATTATGTTATATACTAAGTTTTGTTATGTTTTTCTTTATACAAATAAAATTGAAAATAAAAAATTATAAATAAAAAAATTAATGGATTTGTTAAATTTTTTACTGTTGTCGGTAAAACCTATACCAACAACATGTGCTCAGTATAGACCGAGGCATAACCCAACTAGTGAGGATTTATGCCGAAGATTTTTTAGGGAATATACCGACCACTTGTTGTCGGTATAAGGTCCGCTGACAACACATAAAATGTCGTCGATAGAAACGGACTTCTACCGCCAAAGTTCTACCGACAACACGTTGTCGGTAGAACTTCTACCGATGACTTTCTAGGTTTGTTGTCGGTAGAAACCAACATCTTTGTAGTTATATGGTATTGGTGTAATTGGTTCCCAACTTCGTCATTAGTTGATTTTCTAGAACTTTCGGCTATTACAAATAATTTTTTCAATTTACTATAGTCTTTTATAAAAGGTTTTTCTTGCCCCAAAACATTAGAAAACTTAAACTTAATTATTTTCATTATAAAACAACTAGAATAATCTGAAAACAAAATTTTAAAATCTTCGGCCAATACTATATTTTTTCAGTTATGTTAATTTTTCATATGTATATATATACTAGGTGCAAATAACGTGCAGTGCACGTTTGCTTAATTTTATTTAAATAATATATTAATTAGTTTTATTAGGTTTTTATGATTGTCATATAAATTTTAAATAAATAAATACTATTATCTATAAAAGATTGACATAAACATTGATTTAAGAGAAATGTTATATTCTAATTTCTTATGTAGTTAAACAGTCATATTATTTATATACTCATGACCTATATATAATGTATTTATAATGTTTATTGTTATTTAATATGAATATGCAGTAAAACCTCTTTATAATAATATTGTTGGGACCAACATATTTTATTACTATAAGGAGATTATAACTTAATAGAATTATATCCATAAAATGTTAAAAATATACACATTTAAATCTAAATAAATAATAATTGATAAAACATGTCAAATTCGATGTAAAACATTGATAAAAGAAAAATGACATAATTAAATATATGGATATAATGTACATATTTATATAATATTATAAATATACAAAGTTATTTTACAAATCTAAATTGATAACTAATTTTATCATGAAATTTCAGTATGTAAAAGATAGCCTATATAGAGGTCATTTTCACTAATTACTCTATTTAATATTAAGTCAATTATTACTATGTCACTGCAAAAAATAGTGTTTGTACCGAGAACATGTTCTCGGTGTATGCATTTTCAAATACGTATGACCTTTTCGCGGGTTAGGAAAAGGATAAGTGGCTATACCGAGAATATGTGTTCTCAGTATAGGGTCAATAAATATCTCAGAAGCACGCGACCCCCCTTCTTCTTCCTCTTTCCCTCATTTTTTACAGACCTAATTCTCTCTCCTCTTCTCTGCCTCTCTCTACGGAAAAAGCTCCATTTCCATCTTAAAAATCTCATTTTTAGGTCCAAAAATCTCCCAAGATAAGGGGTTTCTCTCTATTTCTTAAGGTAAAATTAATTTCTTCATTTATATATATATATATATATATCTTTATAAAATGGTAATTTATTTTTGTATTTTGTGGATTTTTGTTTGAAGGTGTTGGTGCGATTTTTCTTGAGCTCCAGTGAAGAATTTGAAGTTGGCTTGCTCTTTCAAGATTCAAAGGTAATTTGTTTTTTATTTTTCTGTTTTGTTTGATTTTTTCAATTTTTGAATGATTTATGTATGTATATATATATACATTTGTGTAGATCTTAGGTTTTTTTAAAAAATATTTTTTCGTTTTTTATATAAATGAATTGATATTAGTTTTAATAAAAAAAATCTGTTATTATATTAGGGTGAATGTTTTTATTATTAGATTTTAAAAATATTTATTAGTAAAAATGAGATTAGGAATTAGAAAATTGTTAGATGGTTAATTAGTATTTTATTTTTGGTATTAAAATGGATTCTTTGTTGGTTTGGTAAATATTATGTACAAAATTAAATTTAGTAGATTATTGTTGACCCTTGATTTGGCCAACGACACGGAGTCAAACAAACGACAAAGAACAAAAGGAAATTAAGAAGAGAATCAAATGGAAAGAAAATGACACAAGAGATTTATAATGGTTCGGCCCCAACTGGATGGTAATGACATACGTCCACTTAGTATTCTTATTGATATTGAATCCCAATAATGTGGTCAAAGAACTAGGGTTCTTGAGTTTCACAAGCCTTGGGAGGATTACAATTCTGGTGGATAATCACACTATGCTTTTCTCTCTGAATACAAAGATCAAAAAATTCAACAGTCAAAAGTCCCTTCCTTGAGTCATCTTCTTCTTATTTATAGGCTCAAGAGGGTTACATGGGCCGATGGGCCCTAATTACACTTAAGATCAGCGTATCAAGGTAATAAAAAGAAACATAATAAATGTAATTATTACAAGATTGTGTATCTCAAAGGAAATAAACAAAAGTATGCAACCAGACTGGTCGCACCCACTTGCGAGACTTGACGAATCAATAATTATCTGGTCGATGATCGAACAAGATCCCTACACTTAAAACTGCCACGTGTAAGAAATCCTTGCCACATCATCAGGAGCCATTTTTGGGTAAACATTTGCTCCCCAAGTTTATTTTACTGTGACCAGCATAAAGTAAACTTAGGTGACTGACCTTTCGCATACCCCATCAAATCTGTCAAAGTTGTCCATGCCTTCTCGAAAATGGCAACTAATCATGTCTTTTCGATTTTCCAAAAGTGGTATGACAGCTATTGCACTTACCCATGCCTTGGAAAGTTACCCCTCATGATTACCTCAGTAACTGCTCCTCGACTAATATAAATAATCCCTCAGAATCATTTTTCACTTTTTATGTTTTACCTTTATCCTCAAGAACACTGAAGAACAAGGCGCAAAATCTTCAGGAGCTCAAATGGTCTTTGACGATCCACGAAGTTCCTGCCCAGCCAGATCGACTTAGCGTCACAGAACTCTACTCCAACTTCTATACAAGTAAGTTCCTCACACTTTTCAGTTGTTGAGATACCATGCAATATCTGTTTTATCTCCCTTTTAGATTCTGAGTTTCTGAGTTCTTGAATGTTTTTACTGTTCTTGAAAATTTTATTTCGGGGCAGAAGAGGCACGTATATTTGAGCTTGAAATAATACTTTGTAGGGGATAAGGATCAGTTTGGTAGTTAGGATTATGAATTTAGGGCGTAAAATCGAAGTAAAAATTAGATTTTTAAGCTTGTAGAAAAAATGGGTTTTTCCCGCCCCTTCAGAGTCGAAAAAAAATTTCCTAAAAAACTTTTCATTTCTGCTTTTTGATCCGTTTTCCAAACTGTTCGTATGTAAATTAGTGTTTTTGTTAGAATGATGTTGGTCGTATAAAATCTTAACTTTCATACACGACCAACGTTATTCCAACTCTTTCACCTCTTGGTCTTTTAGGCCGTAGATTCTCATCTCCCCTTCTGTGTTCGTAGATTTTCATGCACGATCCGTGGGGAGGTGAGAGGCCAATCGACGATGACCTACTCGCTCAGCTGCTCAAGGACGAAGAACAACCGTCGTTACTCATTCCAGAGATTCCTTTTTCCCATACTCCATCTAACAGACCTTTGACCAGTCCATCAAACATGGGTAGAGTAAAATCCACAGCCCAGAAAAAGAAACCAACCAACCCTCAAGCAAATCAGCTTGCTCCTCAGGCTGAAATTCCTTTGACCAGCGGTCAAGCTGAAAACATCCCTGAACCAGGAATCCAAACTCGAGCCCAACTCCGGGACATCCTTCGACCAGACGTCGAGTGGTACGTTGCACCCCCTAGCAACATTATTGCTAGGATGCGAACCAATTACCTCAGGAAGTACGGGCTTCCTGGGGTAACCTTATTCAAAACCACCATCGACCAGCGGGCAAACTTGTCTGGCAGCGCCTTCAGCGCCTGGTCGAGATACCACATTGAGGCAGGAGCAATCTTGCCTCTCCATCCTTTTTACCAGGGAGTGACCAATTATTTCGAGGTCTCTCCCTTTCAAATAACTCCAAATGGGTATAGAACACTTTCTGCCCTCTATATCCTCCATAGCCATAAAAAGTGGCATGTTCCCACGCCACATGAGATCAACTACTTGTTCGATCTCAAGTCCAACCCCAACCAAAACAACACGGGGTTTTTTCATTTCTGCCACCAGGAATCGACTCGCGCTTTCCTGGGTGAGACCACCTACAAATCCAATGTAGGAAAGTACTTCCAGGAGTACTTTTTAACCACAGACCTAGTCGCCAACAACTTGGCCTTCACTGAAGGAGGTAAAAGTTTTTGTTCACTGGTCGCTTAAATTCCTTTAGCTTTCCCATGCGTTTATTAGAATTTTTATACCGTTCAGGTCCATGGCTACGACCAGCTCCTACTCCAGAGATGGAGATACGAGCAACATCTTTGGCCAGCATGACCGACGTAGAAAAAAGCGTCAAAGAGCTGGTCACAAAGGCCAATCTGAGGCTGGTCGGCCTTCTGGCACCTCACCAGGATGTGAGGGAATCCACAGCGGGGAGTGCCACTGGTGGTCAAGTCCCCGAGCAACACCAAGATGTGTCACAACCCCCGACAAGGAGGGCAACGGGAGTGACCATCAACGAACCTACTAGCACCCCGTGAACTGCCACTGCTTTAGTCCCTATAGGGAAGGGCAAGAAGAAGGTTTCTGAACACCCCGAGCCTATTCTTGAATCATCCGAAGAGAAAGGTACTGATTTTTCGCTTTTAGATAGTCTGCCTATTCCCTGTCACTTATTCGACAGGGACGAAAACTTTAAATACACCCCTACTTTAAATTCAGACTTCTTCAGGCCAGAGAGTGAGTGTAGCAGTAGTAAAGTAAATAGTGTAGCGACCAGTAATTATAGCTCGGGTATTATACTTTTAATTTCCTTGCCCTTGTTTCCTTAACTTGGCAAGCTCGTTTTATTATATTGCCTGACTGTTTGTATGATTTCTCCTTGCAGACATGCCTGCTGACAGAACTTTTGACCTATACGCCAAGTCGACGAGCAAGAAAAAGTCCAGCAAGCACTAGCCTGGGGAGGGCTGCAAGAACCCCTCCGCAAAGAAGGCTCGAATAGAGGATCCTCCTGCGCCAACTCCCACCAAAGAGACAACTCCTCTACCAACTTCTGTGAATCAAAATCCCCCAGCTCCAGTCTAACAGACTCCTCCTACAGCACCTACTGACCTCACTCCTCCAGCTTCCACCGACCAGATGCATGTTGGTCACACAGAAGAAGCCTCAAGAGAAGATCTTACGAGCGTGGTGCTCAATTCAACCAAATATAGGCTAACCAAGATAACAAAGCACCACCGTAGCCAAGAGGCCATCCAAGAGACTGGCTCCATGGTGGTCGATCAGGTCTTCAGTCGTGCACTGAATGAAGTGCTTAGCGTAAGTCACCGTTTTTACCATACTTTATTAATTTTCCTCGTCCATTTATTCCTACTAACAGCTTTATCTATTTCTGATTGCAGGGAGTTCTCACCATGAGCTCCGGCGGGCGGAGTTTGAGGACACTGGTTTCTCAGTTTAAGAAAAGGCTTAGCGACCAGCTTAGCACAGCCGAGGCCTAACATGCTGAGCAGCTTAAGGCAATCGAATCTAAACACACCGAGCAGCTCAAGGAAGTTGAAGCAAAGCATTCCGAGGCACTCAAGGAGGACGAGGCAAAACATACTGAGGCATTGCAAATGGCTGAGGCCAAACTCGCCTCCCTCGGGGAGGAGTTGAAGAAGAAGGAAGCTTCAATTTCCAACATCTCTGCTTCCAAAGAGCAGTACAAAGAGGCTTCGCTAATGAACTATCAGGAAGCCCACAAGCTTCAAGCAGAGCTGGAGATAAGCCGCAAGGAGAATGCTGAACTAGAGGAGGCGAATGCCCGCAACCTTGAAAACTACGAGGGGGCGGCATTTGAGTGTTTCTATATGTTCTAGAAATGCAATCCCAACGCCAACTTTTCTTATCTACCAGATCATATAAGGGAGGCAGAGCTGGCGAGGTGTGCTGCTCTCTTGGAAGAAGAGAAGACTCAAGGGTCTCCCGAGATCTCTCTAGCAACAGGCATTGAGGGTGTCCAGGAAGACGCAGGAGTTGCCGTCAACCAGCAGCCACAAGAGCCTCAGCAGGATCCTCCGGCCACTTCGTAACTTTTATCTGTTTTTTCTTTAACTTTTATTTTGAGATACACGAACTATGTCTTGTGATGTAAAGACAATTTTTATTTTTATTGCTGCACGGGCAACTTTTTCCTTATAATAGACAATTACATCTGAGCAGTAACTGCTCGCGGTGTAAAGGATTTCATTTTTGATATTATAATATTTTCATTCTTATTATAACATATGTTTGAATGACCGAACTTAACATAGTACTTTGATTTGATTTAACAAAATAACAAAATTTTGAAAAATACTCTAAGTATCGTAGCATGCTTTCACTTATTTTGCTCGTGTGTTTAAATACCTGTCGATATGCTTTGCTTACTAGATACCTTATATGCCCCCCAAGTGATTGAGGAGCTTTAGGTCCTCGATCACTTGCCTTGACTAGGACCTGTTCGAACATTTCTGCTTGTAATAAAGACATGTATAAACAATGAAAATATAGCAAAACAACACACGTAATGAGCAAATACTTGTAATGAATACAATAGTTGGCAAGATTGACTGGCTACACGCAGTCCCTTTTATTTCTCATAATAAATGGACAAATCATGTCTGTACGAGTGATCACTAAAATGATCTTACACTTATAAGCGATCAATCACAAAAAATGACTAACCCTTGTTCATAAACTTGTAAAAAGTAAAGTTAATACAAGTCAATTCTTTAAGAAGAATTGTTTATTGATAGTACTTGCACAGGTGTTCTCCATTCCAATAACGAGGAACGAGATCTCCATTTAAGCGAGCAAGTTTGTAAGTGCCTGGATGGAGGACTTCTTCAATTTGGTAGGGTCATTCCCAGTTAGGTCAGAGTATTCCAGCAGCTTGGTCACGAGTGTTAAGGAAAACCCTTCTAAGCACTAGATCTCCCACATTGAATTTCCTTTCACGTACTTTAGAATTGAAATATTGGGTGACCTTTTGCTAGTAAGCTGCTACTCGGAGTTGGGCTTGCTCGTGCCTTTCCTCGACCAAATCCAAAGACTCCATCAATAACTGGTTGTTCGCATCTTGATCGTATGCTATCTGTCAATCTGATGGCATATCTAATTCAACAGGCAGCATAGCCTCATATCCATAAGCTAGGGAAAATGGAGTATGGTCGGTTTTTGTTCGATGGGATGTTCTGTATGACCAGAGGACTTCAGGCAACTGTTCTGGCCATGCCCTTTTGGCTTCCTCAAGCATTTTCTTCAGAGTATCCTTCAACGTTTTATTGACACCCTCAACTTGTCTGTTTGCATGAGGGTGAGCAACCGAAGAAAAGCTTTTGATAATTCCATGCCGCTCGCAAAAATCCATGAACATATCACTATCGAGCTGCGTGCCGTTGTCTGAGACAATTTTTCTTGGCAATCTATAGCGACACACAATGTTCTTGACCACGAAATCTAGCACTTTCTTGGTCGTTATGGTTGCAAGTGGCTCAGCTTCGGCCCACTTTGTGAAGTAATCGACAACCACTACGACGTACTTGACGCCGCTCTTCCCTGTGGGCAAAGATCCAATTAGGTCTATACCCCATACTGCGAATGTCCACAGACTTTGCATATATTTTAGCTCATTAGGGGCTGCTCGTGGAATCTTAGAGCATCTTTGGCACTTGTCGCACCTTCGAACAAATTCCATCAAATCTTCATTCATTGTTGGCCAGAAGTACCCGTGCCTTTGGATTTTCTTTGATAAACTCTGCCCCCCGGCGTGATCTCCGCAGAAACCTTCATGGACCTCTCTCATTAATTCTTTGGCCTTTTCTTTTGAAATACACCTGAGGAGTGGCACAGAGTATCCTCTTCGGTACAGAATTCCACCGACCAAGATGAACCTAGCAGCCTGTCACTAAAGAGTCCTAGATTTGTTTCTGTCCGTCGGCAACACACCATGTGCCAAGTACTCAATAAAAGGTGTCATCCATGTATACGCCGCCTGAATCACCAGAGAGGTTTCTTCTACTTGGATGCTTGGTGCGAATAGTCGTTCAACAGGTACTATGTTCAGGGTGTCAGCATCCTTGGTACTTGCTAACTTGGCCAAAGCATCAGCCTTCAAGTTTTGGTCGCGAGGTACTTGCTGAACAGTATACTTTTCAAATTGTGCCAACAAATCTTTTGTTTTATTCAAGTAGGCAACCATCTTTAGACCTCAAGCTTGATACTCCCCAGTAATTTGATTAACCACCAATTGGGAGTCACTGTAGATTTCGAGTGACTTTATGTTCATGTCCTTGGCTAACCGTAAACCTGCAAGCAGCGCTTCATACTCGGCTTCATTGTTAGATGCCGTGAATTCGAATCTAATCAAGCAGTGAAATCGATGCCCTTCAGGCATTATCAAAATCACTCTGGCTCCAACATGATGCTCATTAGAAGAACCGTCTGTGAACAACTTCCAAGAGGCAGTTTGGCTTTGAGGTTCAGGCTCTTTTGTCTGCTCGCTGTCTGGAAGCCCAGTGAGCTCTGCGATGAAGTCGGCCAGAGCTTGTCCTTTTACTGCTGCTCGTGGTAAGTAAGAGATTTCAAACTGCCCAAGTTCCACTGCCCATTTTAATAATCAGTCTGCGACTTCTGGCTTCTGCAGAACTTGCCGTAAAGGCTGGTTGGTCAAAATTGTGATTAGGTGAGCTTGGAAGTACGGCCGCAGTAGACTAATTTTTCAATAGGCAGATACCGCAGCTCTACTCCTATTAGCCTTTTGCTTACATAATATACAGCTTTTTGCACACTTTCCTCCTCTCTTACCAAGACAGCACTAGCAGCGTATTCGGTGACCGCCAAATATATGAACAAAGTTTCCTTTTCGATTGGTTTAGATAGGATCAGCGGCTGCGACATGTGCGTCTTTAAAGCTTGAAAAGCCTGTTTGCACTTCTCCATCCATTCAAATTTCTTGTTGCCTCTAAGTAGATTAAAAACTGGGATGCACTTGTCTATCGATTTGGAGATAAATCTACTTAGAGCAGCAATCCTTCCGGTTAAACTTTGAACATCTTTGATCTTTGTTGGTGACTTCATATCGACCAGGGCCTTGATCTTTTTCGGGATTAGCTTCAATTCCTCGTGAGTTAACTATAAATCCCAAAAATTTCCCTGATCAAACTCCGAAGGAACACTTAAGGGGATTTAGCTTCATCTGATATTTATTCAAGACATTGAAGCATTCTTACAATTCTCCTACGTGTCCTTCTGCCTTCTTTGAATTAACCAGCATGTCATCAACATATACTTCCATGTTTGTACTGATCAGCTCCTTGAACATGTGATTGACTAGTCGCTAGTAAGTCGCACCAACATTTTTCAAACCGAAGGGCATTACTTTGTAATAGTAAAGCCTTGTATCGGTCTGAAAGGTAGTGTGATCCTCATCAGGTGGGTGCATACTAATTTGATTATACCCAGAGTATGCATTCATAAATGATAGGATCTCGTGTCCTTAAGTGGCATCGACCAGCTGGTCGATTCTCGGGAGTGGGAAACAATCTTTCGGGCAGGCTTTATTAAAGTCTGTGAAATCCACGCATGTTCTCCATTTTCCATTCGGCTTGGTTACTAGTACGGGATTAGAGACCCACGATGGATAAAACGCTACCCTGATGAATCTGTTCTCCTTTAGCTTTTTGACTTCTTCCTTCAGAGCTTTTGATATGTCTTTGTCGAGCAGCCTTCTTTTTTGTTACACTGGTGGAAAGTTTTTATCAATATTTAGGACATGGCTAATAACTATAGGGCCTATTCTAACCATGTCTTTATGTGACCAGGGAAAGACTCCCTGGTTCTTCTTCAAAAATTCCACTAGTTTTTGTTTTGTTGTTGTCTATAAGTTTTTACCAACTTTCACAACCCTGGTCAGATCTGCTTCATCGAGTTGGACCTCTTCAAGGTCCTCGATGGGTCCTACTTCTTCATCAAAATCCCCAAAGTGAGGATCCAAGTCCCTATCCTCACTTTGGGCAACACCCTATTTGGTGACACAATCACCTGATTGGGCTTGTACTTCATTGGCCATATGCAACTCTTTTCCTGCGGTTTCCCTCGATCCACCTTTCCTTGCCTTAGATATCAAGAGTTGTAGCACTCCCTCGCTTCTCATTGGTTTCCCAAAATGCATCCTACCCCTGTATTAGTTGGGAATTTCATGGCAAGGTGCCAAACCGAGGTAACAGCTCGCAGGTCGACCAGAATAGGCCTCCCGATTACAGCATTGTACGCGGAAGGGCAATCAACTACTGTGAAAGTAGTGAGTAATGTCCTATTCGCTGGCGCAGTTCCTGCTATAACTGGGAGCCTAATCGACCCTGTTGGCACGAGTCATTCGCCAGAAAAACCATATATGGTTTGGTTGCACAGCTCCAGGTCCTTGACGGACAACTTCTTCCTCTCCAGTGAAGACTTATACAAGATGTTGACTGAGCTCCTTATGTCCACCAACACCCTCTTAACCATCATGTTGGCAATCTGGACGTCAACGACCAGGGAATCTGAATGTGGGAATTGTGCGTGCTGAGCATCGTCTTCGGAGAAGGTTATCAACTCCTCCTCTGTTCGAGCTTTTTTAGGTGCTCAATCCTCCACACTCATCATCTCGATGTCCTGGTCGTGGCGTAAGGTCCATCCATACCACTCCCTTGCCTTCCCACTATCTCCTACAAGGTGTGGGCCGCCACAGATGGTGAGTAACATACCCGCCACAGGAGCTTGCTGTAAAGGGTGCGTGCAGGCGCCTGCTCGTTTCCTCCTTGAGCCTCTCGCTGGGACCCTCCTGCAGCTCGTACGTACCTCCTTAGGTGTCCCTATCTAATAAGGAACTCAATCTCATCTTTCAACTAGTTACACTCATTAGTGTCGTGTCCGTATTCGTTGTGAAAATGACAAAATTTTGTTGTATCTCTCTTGGAGATATCCTTCCTTATAGGTGCTGGTCGCTTATAAGGGATGCTAGAGTTGGTCGCCTGGTAGACCTCTGCTCTACTCTCGACAAGAGCTGTATAGTTGGTGAATCTTGGCTCATACCTATTGCCTTTGGGGCGCTTGTTTTCAGACGTTGATGGCTCATTGTTCGCCCTTTTTCCACCATTTTTACCATTTCTGTTCTCGTTGCCTTTGCCATTGCCATTGGGTTTATCCGACCTGTTGGCGGCTTTGGCGGGATCTTCCTTTGATCCCTTTTCCTTCGCAGGCGACTTTCCCTCGTTGGCAATTGCGTCCTCAAGCTTGATGCACCAATCAGCTTGATCAAGAAACTCCTAGGTACTTTTTACCCCATTCTTCCTTAAGCTATTCCAGAGGGGAGAATGGCGCCTCACTCTAGCAGTTAGGGCCATCATTTTTCCCTCGTCTCCCACTATTTTAGCTCTAGCAGCTGCTCTCATGAAACGATGGACGTAGTCTTTTAAGGGCTCTCCCTCCTTCTGTCGTATCTCGACCAGCTGGTTGGCCTCAGTGGGGTGTATGCGACCAGCATAGAATTGTCCGTAAAATTCCTTCACGAACATTTCCCATGATACTATACTAGCAGAAGGGAACTTAAAGAACCATTCCTGCGCAGTGTCAGATAGGGTGGCGGGGAAGATCCTGTAGTGAGCATCGTCCGACGCCTTCTGGATATCCATCTCAGAAGTTTGGCAACACCGGCATCTTGAACTTGCTGGGGTTTCTGCAACAGCAATCCTCTGTACAAACAGAGTGCCTCTCCTCTAATCGTACTCAATGTGGGATGTCCAGCTCCCCACTAGTTGCTGGACAGCCTGATTCAGTGCATCAATTTGGGCTTGTACAGCGTCTGGGATCGCTAGGGAGACTGGTACCGGAGGAGCGTACTCATCGTGCCTCTCGCGCCTGTCATTGAGCATGTCCTTCAGATCATCATCTCTGCACCTCTGCTCACTAGTGTCCAGCCGATCAAAGACGTTATGTTGTCTAGGCTACCCCCAGCATTCTGGCTCATAGGCTTGTTTTCTCTTGGTGGGGGGTTCCTATCTCCACCTCTTCCTTAATGCCCCCGGCCAGAATTTCTCTTGCCAGAGTCGACCTCATTATAATCATGGTCGTCCCTAAACTATGACCGACTATAGCACGCCCGACTGGTCACACTGTTTCCTCCTCTAGCTGGCATCTCCCGAGCCTCAGGGGGAGGCTTGTGTTGGTCGGTGGGTCCCCGTGCATTATTATGCTGTGGGGGGGGGGGGGGGGGGCTGACCGCAGAGCCTGACTTGTTGTGCCCTATGTTAGCATAAGGATGTTGCCCCCTGCTCGGTGGATTTGGCTCATCGACCATTGGGTGTCTAGGGCTTCAGGCTGCCCGGCCCTATTTTGCCTCTAGCGCTGGGGATTGCCTCGACCAGCTTAAGAAGGTGGCTGCTGCTCAGGATCCTGAATTGGGATGTCCTGTTAAGCAGCAGGCGGTTGCTCTGGCCTTTGAGGGCTTGCTGGCTGAAGCGGAGGACTCGGATTTAGGGCCTGTTGCGGCAGTGCACCAAAATGTTGACCCTTCATTTGGCCAACGACACAGAGTCAAACAAACGACAAAGAACAAAAGGAAATTAAGAAGAGAATCAAATGGAAAGAAAATGACACAAGCGATTTATAGTGGTTCGGTCCCAACTGGATGGTAATGACTTACGTCCACTTAGTGTTCTTATTGATATTGAATCCCAATAATGTGATCAAAGAACTAGGGTTCTTGAGTTTCACAAGCCTTGGGAGGATTACAATTCCAGTGGATAATCACACTATGCTTTTCTCTCTGAATACAAAGATCAAAAAATTCAACAGACAAAAGTCCCTTTCTTGAGCCCTCTTCTTCTTATTTATAGGCTCAAAGAGGGTTACATGGGTCGATGGGCCTTAATTACACTTAAGATCAGTGTATCAAGGTAATAAAAAGAAACATAATAAATGTAATTATTACAAGATTGCGTATCTCAAAGGAAATAAACGAAAGTATGCGACAAGACTGGTCGCACCCAATCGCGAGACTTAACGATTCAATAATTATCTGGTCGATGATCGAACAGGATCCCTACACTTAAAGCTACCACGTGTAAGAAATCTTTGCCACGTCATCAGGAGCCATTTTTGGGTAAACAATTATAGAAGTTATAAATTGTATTTTAGATTAACATTAAGTGAATTACTATTAGTTAGTCTTATACTTTAATAGTGTATTTTTGCAATTAGATTTAATATACTTGAATAGTATATTTTTTCAATTATATTTAATATGCTTCAATAGTATATTTTTTGTATGTAATTTGACTTTTAGTTATAAAAATGTTTTTGCAATGTTTTGTTATTTTGTCTTGGTATTTTCTGTATGTTGTTTGGAGATTTTTTATTTTGGAATAGATGAAAATATAGTCGTTATGCTACCATTTTTTTTAATTTAGGATATCAACTCAAATGTTTAATAAAATATTTTTTTTCAATAAAGCAAACATTTAATTGATTTAATTAGTGAGTTAACAAGAAAATTTTATAATTTCTTAATTATGATGAAAATAAATTTTATAAATATTAGTGAACATTTTTATGTTAAATATTAAATATAAAAATAATTAAAATTTATTATATAATTAATTTAAAATAATAAAGTAGTTTAATTTAGAAGAAGAAAAAGTAAGCCTAATAATTTTTAAATAATTTTTATTCTAATCAAAATAATGTTAAAATTACTAAATTTAATATTTAACAAAAGATTAATTGTTAATAAATTTAAATAATTAAATATAAAAAAATAAAGATAATTATTAAAAATATTACAATTAGACATCATAAAACATTATAATTCATTTAAATAACAAAAGATATTATAAGACGAAAAATTTATCTATTTGTTTGTCTTTGGTAATAAGAAATTATTACCAAAGATAGGATAGTGTGTTATTATCTCATAGTGATAATTTTTTTAATTATTTCTATTTTCACTAAAAGTCTTAGACCCGTTCGGAGAGGGTGAGTCATTAATGACTCTTAAATTTGTCTCTCTCTGAATTGTCCAGTTCGGACAATTTGGGAGTACTATATACCTATAGTGTGATTTGTTACTTATTTATTGTTTCATTTGTAGAGATTTCGGTATGCATCTCTTTTGCTCTCGTAAGTGGGCATACTTAATTTTAGTTTGTGCACTTATGAGAACTATGGGGAGGTGCTGCCGAAATTTTTACAAATATGTAACAATATTACGAGTGTAAATCACATTATATGTATATTGTAAACCTGAATGGGATAGGTTATTTACCCTTATAGAAATGGAGTGAAAAGGTGGATTAGGACACACACACAAATTGATTGTAAGTTTGATGATAAGTGTTACGTGCAATGCTACACTCATACAATGTCGATCGACAAGAGCTGGATTAATTTGACAAATCGATTATCTGATGAGTATGAAGCTGGTGTGATGGATGTTCTTCAGAGAGCTAGGCAGTGCATTGACTCAAGGGGATTGGTGAAATATCCGTGTAGGAGGTGTGTCAACGTTGAATTTCAGACGATGTATGTATTAAAAAATATCTCTTTGTAAATGGTTTTCTACGGAAATATACCAATCGGCATTGGCATGGAGAGGATGAAATAATACCAATGAGGAAAGTGATAGATCAAAATGATAAAGATGAAATGATGGATATTCTCAATGATGTTATGCAAAATGACAATGATGAATATGAAGAGAATGAGCGCGATCAAGAGATACCTACAGCAGACTATAGGGGTGGGCAACATTATAACGATTTGTATGCTGGGATCGAGGCTCCATTATTCCCTGGGTGTCAAAATTACACATCATTTATTTTCCTAGTGAAGTTTATGCATTTCAAAGTGTTGGGCAAAATTCTCAACAAAATATTTGATGGAATGATAGAGTTGTTACTTGATGCATTTCCAGCCCCAAATAAGCTTCCAAAATCGCATTATGCAGCAAAAAGGTTGTTGCATAAACTTGGATTGGGCTATGAGTCAATTTATGTCTGGAAGCATGATTGTGCACTGTTTTGGAAAGAACATTCTGGAAAAAGCAAATGTCCTGTTTGTGGGTGGACAAGAACACCAAGGGCAAGAAAGTGCCTCATAAAGTGATGCGTTATTTTCCTTTAACCCCTAGGTTAATGCGAAAATATGCATCAAGGCACATTGCTCAACATATGAGATGGCATCACGAGCAACGTATAAAAGAAGATGGTGTATTGCGTTGTAATGCCCTGAAATCCCTAATGCGGTTTAATGGCTGGATTAGTAGGCCGGGAGGGCCATACTTGTTTAATTATGCCATTAAATGAATATATGTATGTTTATGTGAATTATAATATAATATGATGATATATACATGCATGTGGGTCCACATTTGTTTATTAAACTGTTTTGGCAATTTGGGCCGTTTAGAGCATAATTGTGTATTTGGGTGCATTTTGTGATTCATGAATGAGATCCCATCATTATGGAGATATATTCGAGCTATTTGGCATGAGATGGTCATATATAATGGATTAGCGGTTTTGTCATAACGGGGTCAATTATTGGGTAATAAGAATGTTTATTTGATGATAAATTAGGAGTATTTGAGATCAGGAGGAAATTCTGGAAGTTTTGACTATAATATCCTCGGGGGTGTTTTCGGGACCCCGAGCACTAGGTTTTATTTGAGGTTACTTAAGCTTGAAGTAGCTTGTCAGATAGAACTGTACGTTAGAAAATACTTTTTCTCTTTCCCGTTAGTTCATTTTACCGTTCGAAGCATTTTCGAAGAAATCTCGAGTTCTAGGAGTCGGAAACAAGCGAGGATCGAGGCATAGCGATCCTAGGAAAGATTAGAAGCTTCTTGACCGAAGGATTTGATGGAAAACAACCCAATCGAAGGTAATCTAAGTTTTAAGTTTTGAGCTTTTAGAGTTTCTAAGCTTTGAATTGGATTTTGTGAATCGTTAAGTTTTTAGTTCGTTTGAACCTTGGGTTTTGATGGTTTTGGACCATTGGGAAGCTTGGGAACTTTGATTTTTGGATTTGGAAATTTTTAGGCATGTTTTTGGAGGATTTGGGAGGTTGAAAATCGAGCTTGGGCGTGTTCTGGGTTGGGGGTCGCGGCCCTGTTCTTGGGGTGCCGCGGCCCTAGCTCGAAGAAGCAGGTGGGAGGATTTGTGCTTGCTGGGCACCGCAGCCCTTGATGTTGGGTGTCGTGGCCCTTGCTCCTGGAGTGGCTGGGGGCCGTGGCCCAAGGTGTTAGGGCCGTGGCCCAAGATGTTAGGGCCGCAGCCCTTGGACAGGTTTGAGCCCGTTTGAGTGTTTGGGCCCCGGGAACATAGTTTTAGGCCTCGTGATTGTTCCCACTACTTGGATTAGTTTGGATTGATGTCCTGGAGGCTAGATATTGGTTTGGGAACCTATGTTGTTCATTTTATTGATGGTGTCCCTTATTTGGTTATGATTAGGTGATCGCTAAAGGACTTAAAGTCAAATCGTTCTCAAGGGTCATTCTTTTATTCATTCTAACTCGAATCAAAGGTAAGAAAAATGTACCCCATATGTGACATGCATGGTTACTCTTGATGCATGTTGGATGATTAAATGTAAGCATTGATAGCATATTGAATGCTTAGCAATCTTGCTCATTTGCATATGGTTATTAGTGAGGCATGTGGATGATTAAGTGTGATGCATGTGATGCACGAGAAACATGTGATTAGGGCATGCCATGAATATTGACTGTGAGATTGATCAGAGCTTGAGTCTCTATGTTTGTGCATGATCATAATTGTGCTAGCAATTGTTAAGTAAGCATGTTGAATGCCCTACGTTTGAATATTCGACATATGACATATGTTTGGTAGCATTGCTTACTTGTGCGTGGCACTGACTCATTAGTCAGAATTGGCAAAGGTGTCAGTATTAACTGTGAAGTTATGACTCATTAGTCAAGTTCGGCAGTGGTACTGGGCACTGGTCACACAGTGCTGACTCATAAGTCAGGACGGCCTTAGCGTGATCAACACAAGCCAATAAAGATTAGATCTAATCGATATCTGCATTGAATGACTCAAGGAACATTAATGTCGGACCGACCTCAAGTTCGATGAATACTATAAGCGCTTGTCTAGCCAAAGGCTAGTCATTTAGAGCCACGGTGACTATTTAGTCGCATGGCTGTGGGTGTTGAGCCCGTGAGACTTACCCATCAGTCTCTCATATGTTTAAGCTAGTGACTACCCATCAGTCACTCATCTGATTAGAGCCATTGCAGGAAAGCCCAGGTAACTATTTCGTTACACGGCTATGGGCACCGAGCCCCATAGTGACTTGCTTGTCAGTCACTCATTATGGTTAACAGAACCTCAAAGTGATATTCACTCATCTGTTCAGAGCTATAAGCTCTGTATGATCATTTTGATCATCATATGCATGGCTTTGGGTGTTGAGCCCCGTAGTGACTTGCTTGTTGGTCACTCAGTATGGTTTACCAGAACCTCAAGTGTCGAATCACTCATCTGGTTAGGATTGACTTGATAGTCATCCAATCAGAAGGGCAGGATTTCTTATCCTGGATACCCCAGCATTTTTTGAATTCATTTGCATGGTTAAATAAAGTTATGTTTGCTAGGCATGCCAGATATGATTTGATATCATGATATGACTGTTCTTGAGCATATTGAGTTTTCTTGTTGGGCTTCGACTCACGGGTGCTGTGTGGTGTAGGTAAAGGCAAAAGAAAGATGGACCATCCTTGAGTTGGAGAGCTTAGGTGACGATGTGTACATATGCATCTGTTCGACCACCACGGCCGAGGTTTGAAGGAGAGGAACTAGGGTTAAACCCTATTTTGCCGCTTAGATCGGCTGGTTGTAAATATTTTGTTGTAATAAACCTTTAAATTATATTTTTGGGATCCCAATGTATATAGTAAACGTTCTAGTGAAACGTTATATCTTAACTGAAATTTTTAATCCCTAAACCGCTAATCATACTTAGTTACACGTTTATGGCCAAATGACTTGATTAGCGAGTTTAGCACTGTTTGCAATGTGCACCGTAACGGTCCCTGGAGGCTAGGGCGTTACAATTTGGTATCAGAGCCTGTCAAGGTTTATGGGTTCCTGAAGACAAGTTGGGCATGTACACTCGTTACTGAAGATAGCTTCACTCAGGGAATGGTAACTATTTCTGTAGTTATGTGCTTAACTACTTAAATAAAATGTAAATGCTTTACCTGTACATTGTACTAGGGAGCATGAGATTCTGATAGAGCCTGGATCTTGACTATATGATTATATGCTCCATGATTATGTATATGATTGTGATCATATGATTACCTGCTCCATGATTATAATTGTGATATATGCATGCTAGAGTTGGAAGCATGGTGTGAATGTTGGAAGAGCAGGGATTACGATTGATGTATGAATATCGTGGGCATATTTCTAGAACTGCAAGTGGTTTGTAAATGTGGTGTGGTAAGATTGTTCCCGTGGGGAAAAGCTCTTGATATGCTCATCATGATTAATGGGTCAAGTTATTGACTGCAGATTCAAATAGCAGGTTTATATCCAAGGCAGATAATGAGGCCTGGTGGTGGTTATACAGAGGCTGGGAGTTTTAGCCAGGGGTTGAGTTCTTCATCTGCCCCTCAGAGTTTTCAACAGATGCTCACAGATTTGCAATCAAGATTGCAGAGGCATGAGGAAGAGATTATGTGTCTAAAGCAACAACGGAGTCTGTTAGGGAGCACTTCTTCCTTTGTTATGCCAGGAGTGGAATCAGCCTAGGGTTGAGAATAGATGGGAATTTCTCTGTGGAAGATTCCAGGAGTATTACCCTCCAGTTTTCAAGGGAGGCCTAGATCCACTCGGAGCTGAGCAATGGATGGCCAAGATCAGTTCCATTCTTGACAGTATGGGGCTGGTAGGTCACGATAGGGTGGCTTGTGCGACATATGTATTGCGGGATGATGCCCGGACATGGTGGGAAGTAGTATCCCAAACACGAGACACAGTTGTGATGGACTGGAACGAATTTAGGCAGCTGTTCAATGAGAAGTATTACTGTGATGCAGCAAAGACTGCCAAGATGAATGAGTTTCTGAATCTCGTTCAGGGTAATGCAACAATAACTGAGTATGTTAATAAGTTTGATAGGTTGGCCAAGTTTGATTTTGACCTGGTGCCCACAGATGTAGCTCGGAAGGAAAGGTTTACTCAAGGATTGAATCCTGGAATAGCTCAGGGCATTAGAGTTGCCCCAGTGCATGAAATCTCTACCTATGCTCAGGTGGTAGAGAAGGCTTTTGCTGTTGAAAGCGTAAAGAATGAAAAGAAGGGTGTTGGGGAGCACGGAGCTTGAATAGTGGTATCTCCACTTATTGGAGTAAGCAAAAAGAAAAGCTGGAAGATTTATCCGACATGCACTCGGTGCAAGAGGCGTCATCTGGGAGAATGCCGAGCAAAGGCATGTTTTGCATGTGATATGGTTGGGCATATCATGAAGAATTTCCCAAGGCTAAGAGAGGATGAGCAAAAGGGGATAGACAGCTCGATTCCAACTCGAGTGTTTATTCCAAGTCAGTCAGAGTCTGAGACAGAGACTAGTTCCTCAGGGGTGGCAGGTCAGTTTTCTAGTTCTGATTTCTAAGTTATGCTTATTGGCTTTGGTGCCATGTTGTTCCTTTGATTGTTACATATATAGAAGCATAAAGATGCTATGCAAATTACATGATTATGTTATGATGAAAATGACTCCTCAGTAGTTTTGATAAAGCTGGTTATGACCAGCTCAGTATGATTCTGGATTTGGATTGGTTAAGTAATCATGGGGCAATGCTAAATGGCAAGGGAAGAATGGTATCTCTTGGGCTTGAGAATGGGAAGCCTTGTGGAAGTTGGCGCTGTGCATAGCTTTGGTATGCTGATGACATCTATATTGAGAGTTAGAGTTTTATGGCAGAGAGATGCATAGAATTCTTAGCTAGTGTGGTGGATACCACTTAGATTGTGCCAACGAGATCAGGACAGACTGGACTAGTCTGTGAGTTCCTGGATGTGTTTTCAGGGGATTTTCCAGGATTTCCTTTATGTGAAAAGAATAGGATGGTAAATGGATTGGTGCCAGAGAGGGAAATAGGTTTTAGGGAACTGTATTGAATGGCTCAGTAGAGTTGTAAGAATTAAAGGTTCAGCTAATAAGTAAGATGGGATTCTTTAAGGTGGATCTTGGATCTAGTTAGGACCAGTTAGGGATCAGAGAGGAAGTTATATAAAAGACTGTGTTTGTATCAAATAAGAGCACTGGGAGTGCTAAGTATGTCTTGATAATTTGTCTGATGCCAAGTGTTTGTGAATCAGATGAACAGAGCATTCAAAGGATTATTTGAATAGGATTTGTGATCATATTGGACGATGGTATCATGGTGTATTCTCGGCGAAAATTTGCCAAGGTCAAGGAACGCCTTAGGGGCAGGAGTTTCCTTGGACGGGCAGGATATTACATGTACTTTGGGAAAGAGTTCTGAGTCTTCTTGCAGATCAGAATCAGTTAGTAGGTGGTTATGACACCTCAGTGACACAGAGAAAAAGATTGCTTATGCACCATGTTGGTTAAAGGATCTGACCAGAACTAGAGTAGAATTTCTGGTGGGCCAAGTGGCCAGTTTTATGTTTGAGATTGTTATTTTGGAAAGAATAAAAAAAAAAGATGACTAAGTGAACCACAGATAGGAAAGATTGAGTGGAAAGTCTTAGCTGAATTAGTTAAGGGTGTTGCAGTGTCAGGTATGAATGTAATGTGATATAAGGATCGGACATGGGATCCGATGGACACTGGACTTAATTGGGAGATTCTAGATGAATCTCATGCTACTCTTTTAATTTCTTCATTCAGGCATCATGGGAATATGACAGGATATGAAAGCTTTGTAGTGGTGGCCTGAGATGGAGAGGGGCATAATGGAATGCGTGGTAAAATTCTTAACCTGTTAGCAGGTCAAGACAGAGTATCAGGAATTAGCAAGGCTATTGCAGCCTTTGAGTATTCTATAATGGAAATAAGAAAGCATCACGATGGGTTTCGCGATGGGATTGCTCAGGCTAGTGGGCCAGTAGTCCAAGTGAGTTTATTTTTGTCAGTAAGGATAAGTAACACAGTTGATCAGTATTCAGGTCTCTTTGAGAAAGGAAGAGAGTTATCCAGTGTTGAAAAGGTACCTTATGAGATAAGGTATGGTAGAGTGTATTCGTCACCCATGCGTTGGAATGAGATGGGTGAGATGTTATATCTGGATCATGAGATGGTTCAAGGGACCATTGAGACTATTAGAGGTTGGAGCTTCAATGCTCACTTCTTAGAGTAAATGGAAAAGTTTTACTGAATTGGAGAGTAGGAACATAGAGTTCCAGGTAGAAGATCATATCTTCCTTACAAGTATCACCATGGAAAGGGGTGATGAGTTGAGGGCAAGTTGAGCCCTAGAAAAGTATAACAGTTTGAGTCCTGAATAAGACTGGACAGGTTGACTTGATTCGATCTTGTTTTGGCACTGTCAGTTGTGAACAGTGTATTTTGTATTTACATGCTGAGGACATGGGTTGAAAGAAACTCATGAGTTGAGTTATGAGAATTTGGAGATTCAGGCTAAGTTATCTTGAAAGGAATAGCCAGTCCAGTTATGAGACAGAAAGAATAAGGTTCTGAGGAATAAAGTATACCTTGAGTCAAGATATGTTAAAGAAACAGTGAGGTCGAGGGAACGACCTGGGAAACTGGAATCAGTTGTGCGGAATTCATATTCCAGGCGGTTCAAATAAATTTCGAGGACAAAATTTCTGTAAGGAGGGGATAGTTGTAATGCCTCGAAATCCCTAATGAGATTTAATGGCTGGATTAGTAGGTCGGGAGGGCCATACTTGTTTAATTATGCCATTAAATGAATATATGCATGTTTATGTGAATTATATTATAATATGATGATATATACATGCATGTGGGTCCACATTTGTTTATTAAACTGTTTTGGCAATTTAGGCCGTTTAGAGCATAATTGTGTATTTGGGTGCATTTTGTGATTCATGAATGAGATCCCATCATTATGGAGATATATTCGAGCTATTTGGCATGAGACGGTCATATATAATGGATTAGCGGTTTTGTCATAACGGGGTCAATTATTGGGTAATAAGAATGTTTATTTGATGATAAATTAGGAGTATTTGAGATCAGGAGGAAATTCTGGAAGTTTTGACTATAATATCCTCGGGGGTGTTTTCGGGACCCCGAGCACTAGGTTTTATTTGAGGTTACTTAAGCTTGAAGTAGCTTGTCAGATAGAACTGTACGTTAGAAAATACTTTTTCTCTTTCCCGTTAGTTCATTTTACCGTTCGAAGCATTTTCGAAGAAATCTCGAGTTCTAGGAGTCGGAAACAAGCGAGGATCGAGGCATAGCGATCCTAGGAAAGATTAGAAGCTTCTTGACCGAAGGATTTGATGGAAAACAACCCAATCGAAGGTAATCTAAGTTTTAAGTTTTGAGTTTTTAGAGTTTCTAAGCTTTGAATTGGATTTTGTGAATCGTTAAGTTTTTAGTTCGTTTGAACCTTGGGTTTTGATGGTTTTGGACCATTGGGAAGCTTGGGAACTTTGATTTTTGGATTTGGAAATTTTTAGGCATGTTTTTGGAGGATTTGGGGGGTTGAAAATCGAGTTTGGGCGTGTTCTGGGTTGGGGGTCACGGCCCTGTTCTTGGGGTGCCGCGGCCCTAGCTCGAAGAAGCAGGTGGGAGGATTTGTGCTTGCTGGGCGCCGCAACCCTTGATGTCGGGCGCCGCGGCCCTTGCTCCTGGAGTGGCTGGGGGCCGCGGCCCAAGGTGTTAGGGCCGCAGCCCTTGGACAGGTTTGAGCCCATTTGAGTGTTTTGGCCCCAGGAACATAGTTTTAGGCCTCGGGATTGTTCCTACTACTTGGATTAGTTTGGATTGATGTTCCGGAGGCTAGATATTGGTTTGGGAACCTATGTTGTTCATTTTATTGATGGTGTCCCTTATTTGGTTATGATTAGGTGACCGCTAAAGGACTTAAAGTCAGATCGTTCTCATGGGTCATTCTTTTATTCATTCTAACTCGAATCAATGGTAAGAAAACTGCACCCCATATGTGACATGCATGGTTACTCTTGATGCATGTTGGATGATTAAATGTAAACATTGATAGCATATTGAATGCTTAGCAATCTTGCTCATTTTCATAAGGTTATTATTGAGGCATGTGGATGATTAAGTGTGATGCATGTGATGCACGAGAAACATGTGATTAGGGCATGCCATGAATACTGACTGTGAGATTGATCAGAGCTTGAGTCTCTATGTTTGTGCATGATCATAATTGTGCTAGCAATTGTTAAGTAAGCATGCTGAATGCCCTACGTTTGAATATTCAACATATGACATATGTTTGGTAGCATTGCTTACTTGTGCGTGGCACTGACTCATTAGTCAGAATTGGCAAAGGTGTCAGTATCAATTGTGAAGCTGTGACTCATTAGTCAGGTTCGGCAATGGTACTGGGCACTGGTCACACAGTGCTGACTCATAAGTCAAGACGGCCTTAGCATGTTCAACGCAAGCCAATAAAGATTATATCTAATCGATATCTGCATTGAATGACTCAAGGAGCATTAATGCCGGACCGACCTCAAGTTCGATGAATACTATAAGCACTTGTCTAGCCAAAGGCTAGTCATTTAGAGCCACGTTGACTATTTAGTCGCATGGCTGTGGGTGTTGAGCCTGTGAGACTTACCCATCAGTCTCTCATATGTTTAAGCTAGTGACTACCCATCAGTCACTCATCTGATTAGAGCCATTGCAGGAAAGCCCAGGTAACTATTTCGTTACACGACTATGGGCACCGAGCCCCATAGTGACTTGCTTGTCAGTCACTCAGTATGGTTAACAGAACCTCAAAGTGATATTCACTCATCTGTTCAGAGCTATCTCTGTATGATCATTTTGATCATCAAATGCATGGCTTTGGGTGTTGAGCCTCGTAGTGACTTGCTTGTTGATCACTCAGTATGGTTTACCAAAACCTCAAGTGTCGAATCACTCATCTAGTTAGGATTGACTTGATAGTCATCCAATTAGAAGGGCAGGATTTCTTATCCTGGATACCCCAGCATTGTTTAAATTCATTTGCATGCTTAAATAAAGTTATGTTTGCTAGGCATGCCAGATATGATTTGATATCATGATATGACTGTTCTTGAGCATATTGAGTTTTCTTGTTGGGCTTCGGCTCACGGGTGTTGTGTGGTGCAGGTAAAGGCAAAAGAATACTAGACCATCATTGAGTTGGAGAGCTTAGGTGACGATGTGTACATATGCAGCTGCTCGACCACCACGGCCGAGGTTTGAAGGAGAGGAACTAGGGTTAAACCTTGTTTTGCCTCTTAGATCGGCTGGTTGTAAATATTTTGTTGTAATAAACCTTTAAATTATACTTTTGGGATCCCAATGTATACAGTAAACGTTCTAGTGAAACGTTATATCTTAACCGAAATTTTTAATCCCTAAACCGCTAATCATACTTAGTTACACGTTTATGGCCAAATGACTCGATTAGCGAGTTTAGCACTGTTTGCAATGTACACCGTAACAGTCCCTGGAGGTTAGGGCGTTACATGCATCATCTTGATGATGGGAAAGCTTGGTTGGACTTTGTTCGTTGTAGAGAGCATATGGAAATTCTTCAAACTCAAGGTGCTGAAAACCTAGACCAATTATATAGAAATGAATTTCCTAATTGGTTTTATAATAAGATTTATCATCTTCAGCAAACGGGTTCTTCGGAAGTACATGAAGAATTAATATCTTTGGCAAACGGTTCTTCAACTCGCGTTGCTTCGTACCCTGGGTGTGTTGTAAATGGAGTTAGATTTTTGTGTTAGGACAGGGACAAGAATCGCAAAACTCAAAATAGTGGAGTCTCTGTAGCGGAAGTTGAAAATAATACTTATTACGGCTGGTTGGAAGAAGTTTTAGTGATGTCATATCTTTCTGGTTGCTCTGTTGTATTATTTAAGTGCAACTGGTTTGACATTAATAGGTCTTCAGGATTAAAGTCTGAGTAAAACATAACTAGTATTAAAACCATTTCGGAGGCATTCAAAGATGATAAATTTATCTTAGCAACTCAGGCTAACCAAGTTTTCTACATTGATGACCTTAAAATAAATCTCAGTGGAAAGTCGTCCAAGTAGTGCATCACAGAAATGTGTGGGACATCCCACTAGTTGAAGAACAACTGGAGGATGTAGAAGTAGATGTTATGCATGATACTAGTTCCTCAGATTTCCAATTATTTGTTGGTCATGGTCTGTTTCCACAAATCAACTTTGAACGTACGGGGGCTCCATTACAATTTGTTGAGATAGATAATGTTGCAATTGAGGAGGAGAGGGAAAAGGAATAGGAGGAGGAAGAAGAGGAGGGGGAGGAAGAGGAAGAGGAGGAGGAAGAGGAAGTTGAATTCATAGAAGAAGATGATGAAGAGGAAGATGAACACATAGAAACCGATGGTGATAGTGAAGATTATTATCGTGATGATTAAGTCGTAATTTTATAATATGATTTTATTATATGTAATTTTATGTTGAAGTAATTATGTTTTACAATAATTGATTATTGTAGTTATTATGTTTAGTATAAATATAATTTTAATATCTATATTTTTCAGATATAGCTGGCGTTATTGCTCGATATCACGAGGGTGATGGTGGAGGATGCGATCCTCCACGTGGACCGTCAGATATCCCAGCCGATTGTGAACGAGGTAATACATTACCCATTGATACACCCCCTTAAATTTTAACAGTTAATATATATTAATTTAAAATTACTAAATTTGCATATAATAGCACCTCCAAACAACTGTGGATGCCACAAAGGATTGAACACATGTAGAGTCCAAGAACTTTACTTAGTTAGTTAGATAGTAGTAACAGTAACAGTAATAGCTAGTAGTAGTTGTAGTTGTAGTATGTTTATGACTGTGGATTTTGGTTCAAGTCGGGACTTAGTTGGACACTCGTAGTAACACTTGTAGATTTTATAAGTTTAACCTATAGTTTAAGAATATTAATTATAACCTAAGGTTTGACTAATATAACTGATTATGAAGATGATAATTATTACACTATAATGTTTAGATAGACCCAATAAGATAATGACATTTGTCAAGTGCATGTTTAATGAGAAATTAAGTATTTTTGAGGAATAGTTTATTAAGAGTAATATTTGAAAATCCCAGAGTCTGCCAGCAGCTTTGAAATTGTTATTAGACTCAGTCAAAGCTGTTTACTCAATTAAAATTAGGCTAAAAAAGTATAATTACGTGTATAATATTTCAGCGTATACCGATATATCGCAGCTCTAAGGGGCGATATATTGCCACACGGGGATACGAAAAACACGTAACTTCGCACGACCATTTTGACGAGCCTCGGGAATATGAGCCCAGGCAATATATCGCCTGTGGTAGGCGATATATCGACTCTAGGGCTGCATTTTCAAATGATTTTGAAACCAAGCTCATTTTATTCCATAAACCTCTTGATAAGCCAGAATCTTTTTGACCGAGTCTTCAGCCTCTGCTGAACGATTATTCAAATGTTTTTCAATTAAAAAGCCATTATTTTATTCAAGTTAAATGAAGATCTTTTCATTCTTGAACTCTATAAATAGGATCTAGTACCCAACCATTTATTTCATTCTTCAAGCTGAGTTCAGAGCCTACAAGCTGCTAGGTTTACTTTAGAGTGTTAAACACTTGGGTTGGGGTTATAAGCTTTATCATTATAAGCTTATCAAACACTTGGGAAGTAAGATTTATAGTGTATTTCAGTTTCGACGTATAGTTCGGTTATAAAGCAATCAAAGGTATTCCTATTCCTAGTTCATCTTTGTATATTTCCTTAGTTTTTTCATGGTGTTTCTCTACTCAAACCTAACTCAGTATTCTTTATACTTGGTTAGGCATCTAAGTTCTTTGAACTTGAGGTTCTTGTTGGTAAGTATCTTTTCGATGGTTTAGTTCATTTTTTTCATCTCTTTTATTTTAGAATACTCACCTCTCTATTAATGGTTTTTAGGAGTATTCCAAAATCCCGACCTTGTTCTCATCATCCCAGTATTTTGGTAAGGAAAATAGGATAGTTCCTATGTGATATGTGCTATGTTTATATAATATGTTATGATATATGTATGTTTTGGGGCTTATAGTTGTTATATAACAAACCCTAACACTTTTATATTTTGGGCTTATAGTTGTGATATAGCAAACCCCAACACTTTTATGTTTTTGGGGCTTATATTTGCTTAACTAGCAAACCTCATTGTAGTTTGAGGCTTATAGTTGCTTAGTTAACAAACCCCAATAGTCACCATGTACATGGGCTAGAATTATGATATATGTGTTATAGTATATGATATATGTTCATAGTTTATGTGTATGATTATGTTTCATGCTTGTAGTAGATTTTCCTTGCTGGGCACTAGGCTCATTCCTTTATGTTTTATATGTGCAGGAAAATAGTTATGGCGGCGGGAAGATTCTTGGAGGCTTGGGAATGTGTATTGAGGAAGAATGGATTCGGTGGACTGCGCGAATGATTCGAGGATGAAGTTGTTTTTAGTCATTTCAATCATATTTTATATGTATTTTCCGCACTTTGTTTTGTAACGAATTTTAAGATTTAAGTTATGTATGTTTTATTTTCAAAACAATGGGATCTCATATCCTAAATGAATTTTATGTATGTTTACCTTTGCTTTACAGTTTATAATAAAGTTATGGTTATTTCATATGTATATTTTCTTAAGATTAGTGTCTATGTATAGTAGTTTTTAATGGTCCAAGGTCTAGAATAGTTGGGTCATTACAACACGCGAGAAAAAATGGAAGAGTTGTGGCGTCCCCTCCCTCTTGAGTGGAATGTGCGAGGGATAACATATAAAGAGATCGGAGATTACAACTCAAATTTCTCAAGAGAGCTGGGATTACTTGTTCGACAGTACATAGATCCAGACTGTCCTCAATGGTCAAAAGTACCAAATGTCTCGAAATAAAGAATACTTGCACATCTGGAGGTAAGTCATTTCTATATTTATGTTAATTTTATTTAATTATATATCATATTTACTAATAAATGTTTGTAATTTAGGATGATTTGTTTGATATCGGGCGTACCAGATATGGACAAGGGCACATGCCTGAGATCTTGAAAGGCATTGATATATCATGTGCCAAAAAGTATTCCGATTGGAAGTACGATATTAAGGAACATTTGACGATTAATGGACCAAAAAATCGTTATGGTGGTTGCACAAATACGCAGTGGAAAAAAGTCATTGAATTTTTCCGACGCCCAAACATTATGGTATTAATTTCTTGCTAAACTTAATTCTCTTAATTTAATATATATCTAACAAAAAAATTTGCAGAAACATTCTGGGGTCAACAAGGAAAATAGGAAGAAACTAAAAGAGCTCAGCTACGGAGGTTCTCAATCAATCTCAGCGCTGCGCTACAAAAAAGTTAGTTGATTAATTCTTTTTAAGTTTTTTTCTCTTATTTACGTTTAATTATTTTTTTTTTTTAAAATGTACGTGACAGCACAAATTAGAGACTGGGCAACTTGAGCCGATCCCGAATAGCTGGATAGATACTCACCATAAATCAACCACATGGTGGGTGATAGAAACAACCAAACAAACCTGGGTATGTTAAGTTTTTCTTAACATTTTTCAAATTTTTAATTGTTTATTTACAATACATAATTACATTATATATTGTAGGATCAATTGTGTGCATATCGCAACACACAGCAGACACAGTCAACTGATACTAAGAGTTCCACACCAGTTTCGAGCACGCCTGAAGAAGACGACTTGTCTTTGGTACAAACTGTCTTCGGAAGACAACGTAGCCACTAGAAAGGATATGGGTGTATCCTTATCATAAGGGACCAAACTCCATTTACTATTGATCCTCCACAAACTAGAGATGAAGAGATGGCTGAGATGAGAGAGCGTGCTTGACAATTAGAGGAGCACATCCGGACTCACTGTATCACCCCGAGTTCTCAATGTGCCCCACCACCACCTAATGATCGCGATGTTGGAGCACCGAGTCAGTAGGACTTATGTATAAGTTTTATTATTATGGACTATTACATTTTCATGTTTAAGACAACTCTTTATTTTGATTGAGCAAACGTACTCTTATGTTTTTATTTATGTGTTTAATATAAGTATTTTAATTTTAATCCATTGTTTTATATTTAATTAAAATTAAATTAATAAATAAATATTGCAGAAAAAATCTCAGTTCAGTCTATACCGAGGACAATGTCCTCGGTATAGCCCCAGTACATGACAAAATTGGACAGGTTCCACCGACGATATTGTCAACTCTCTACCGAGATCGTTTGTCCTTGGTACCAGCTATACCCAGAACATATTTAATGTTCAAGGTATAATTTTACCTCTACCGACGAGGATGTACTGAGAACTTTCTACCGAGGATATGTTCTCGGCACAACTTCTACCAAGGACATAAGGGCTTCTACCGACGACATTTGTTCTCGGTATAGCCCCTGTTTTTTGTAGTGTGTGGAGGCATCAAATAACACAATTGCAATCATATAATTTATATGTGTGTATCAGCGTGAGTAAAAATAAATAAATGATTACTATAATCATTCAAATGCAATTTTAGTGACTATTATTGTATTCAATCTATTGAATAACATCTCATTCAAGAACATAATTAAAATTCTAAACTATAAATTTAAAGAATTACAAAGAACTAACACCCAACAAAACAATATGGGTGTACATTAAATATAATTCAGAAATAAGAACAAAACCAAAAACAAAGAGAAACATAGTTAACGATCAATCTCATTCAACATATTCAAAATATAATAGAAATAAGAACAACCCTTAAGCCCACTCATATAAGATGTGCTCTATGTGTTCATACATTCAAAATAAACACAGATCAGATTCATAACACATGATCTCAACCATGGCTCTGGTACCAATTGTTGGTTTTTGATCATGTGATTGACAGTGCAACGGAAGCATGGGATAATATTTCAATGCAATAATAGCAATTATTAAAGCATAAAAATGAATCACTCTATGAACCATAACTAGAATGGGATCTTTCTCATGCGCATGAATCTGAATAAAATAGAAACTTACCAATATCTTTTCTAGATGTAGAACACGTGTAGATCAAATAACGTCTTAGCCTCCTAACCCATCATCTTCTATACTATTGGACAGAAAAAAAATTAGAAACATTATATCAAATTATTCTAACAATAATATATATGCAATAAGACACCATATATAATTCTCAATAGGTTATTTTGGAATGTGAAATTGGATTGGAGAACTTTTATCATCTAATTTTGTTAGAAAATTATTTAGGAGAATATTGTAAAAATTAATCCAACAATCTAAATAATCTCACTATTTTGGAATAACTTAATCCTATTAAAAAACTTGGGATATTTTTATCTTATCTAATTCCTATCTCTATGTTCCATGGTAAGAAAAAAGGATTACCTATTTGTATCCAACTTGTTTTCTTCTAATTTTTTGTTGGAAAATGATCAACTCATTTATTCTTCTATGTTTTTTCGCTAATATTTTTCAATCCAATCTCACTATCCAAGTGTAACCTTAAGGGTTTTGGGCAAAACATAGACAAAGATATGGAGCATGTATTTAAAACACAATCAAACATAAGAGCCAAAATTAGCTCCTAATATCAATGTTAAAGTAAAATACAATCCTCATGTATGCTAAATAAGCTAAATAAAAACTAAATAGGATTGTTCAATTAAGATTAAGATCATTAGTATTTAGCTCCAGCCATTGATATTTGAATTGGAGTTTTTTTTTTCCTTCAAGTGTTTAGCACTATTGAATTATTAAGATTTTGAGTCCAATTAAAATGTTGTGCATGTTTGTCACACACATGAAATATAAGAAAAATGACAAATTTTGTGCAAGCAAGTGTTTAGTCAAAGAAAGGACCAGGTCGAGTGAAAACACAATAAGATCATACACCAAAGGCCATGTAAAGTGCTTGAACGATTTCTATGTGAATCGATCAGGTGAAAGGTAATGCTTGTGATTGCGTATTCTCCTAGTTCCAAGCAAGTAAGAAAGCACATGAACGCGAAAGTTGTGATGAGCTCATACTTGGTGTAACGACCCAACTATCTATAAACTTAGGTCATTAAACCTACTAGACATAACTACAACTTTGAAAAGAACATACATAAGAAAATTCATAACTTTATTGAAAACCTTAAAGAAACAATATTTGTAATACATAAATGAGCTCATTGTTTTAAAATAAAACATAACTTGAAATAAAATTGTTTACAAAGCTAAATGCGGAAAAATACATAAAAACATAATTTTAAAGAGACTAAAAAAAACGTTGTCCTCGAATCGACACTCAGCCCACCCACTCCATTCACCTCCATACACACACCAAGCTTCCATGAATCCTTCCGCCTCTACATCTACTTTCCTGCATCACACTAAAAGAAAAGGAGTGAGCCTAATGCCCAGCAAGGAAAACTACTAACAACATAAACATACACATAAAATCATATCATAACATATGCTATAAACATATCATCACATATACTATAAACATAATATAACATATACTATAACATATTCCATATAAGACTATACTAATAGTGGCCATTATAACATGTGAGAAACCATCTACGTCCCCTGTCTAATATTTGAGGTAGGTTAGATCACATGCAATGTATGATAACCCATCTACGTCCCCTGTCTAATATTTGAGGTAGGGTAAATCATAACATATTAAAACATAACTTATCATAACACATTATACATAACATAATATAAAAACATAACATATATACAAAAATACAAGGTCTAGCCTATTTCCTTACCAAAACTGGGATATGAGAACAAATGCGGGACGTGGAACACTCCTAAAACCAGCAATAGAACAGTGAGTATTTCTAAAGGAAAGAGAGGAAAAGAATAGAGCTAAACCACCAAGAGAAAACTTACTGAAAAACACCTTAAGTTCAAAGAACTTGAAAACCTAACCACAAGTCATAACAAAAGTTAGAACCTGAATAAAACTAAAGAAACTAAGGAATTAACAGAATTGAACTTAAGAATAAGGGTGCCTTTGCTGACCTTAGAGATTGGCCTAACTCCACTAGCGAAATACTCTAGTCCTTACTTCCCAAGTGTTTGATAAAGCTTAAGAATGATAAAGCTTTTTCTTTCCCAACCCAAGTGTATCACTCTTATGTTCTCACTAGCACCTTGGAGTATGATCACAACTGAAGAGTAAGTGAAAGGGCTGGGTACTAGGTCCTATTTATAGAGTTCTAGGAATAAAAATCTTTTTGGCTTTGAATAAAAATAATGAATTTAATTGAAGATAATTGATTTTTCATCAATCAGAGGTTGAAGACTCGCTCAAAACTAACAGAGGTAAGTCTAAGGAGTCAAAGATAGTTTTTAAAAATAAAAATGATAAATATGGGCGATATATCGCCCCTATGTGGCGATATATCAGCTGGACCCTAGTTTCAAGTCTCCGTTCGTACGATCGTGCAACATCAACGTGTTTTTCCGTATTCAACGTTAGGCGATATATCGGCTCTAATGCAGCGATATATCGGCATACGTGATTATTTTAAACACGTAATTGCACTTTTTCAGCTTAATTAAGGTTGGTTAATTACTTTGACTGAGTCCAACTATGACCCTAACAGATTCTGGTGAAGACTAAGTCTTATATTCCCTTATTTTATCATTAAAATAATAATTCCTTAATAATCAAGCATATGACAAGTGTCATAATCCTATTGGCTCTATCTAAACCTTAGGAATAACCAGCTCATGACAAGTGTCATATTCTTATTGGTTCTATCTAAACCTTAAGTTATAATAATTATCATATTTATAACCAGCAATATTAATCAAACCTTATGTTAAAATTAATATTCTTAAACTATAGGTTAAGCTTATAAAATCCATAACTATTGCTAGGAGTTTCCAACTAAGTCCCGGTTTGAACCAAAATCCACGAAATCTATAATACTACAACTACTACTAGCTAGCTAAATAAGTAAACATTTTGGGACTCTACACTTGGGAAGCTTGTCAAAAAACTCAAGTAGCTGAATTAAAGGCTTAGAGGATCCCACCAACTTAGGATGAATAGTTAAAGCCCACTGCTCAACCCCTCGAAAATAGAAAACAGAAAATGCAAATAAATGATGAGTTTCTCATTTGTTGTAATTAAAATAAATGCATAGGACAATTATCCTCATTATTAGGAAAATTGAAAAAGAAAATTGGCTTAGGCTGTCAGCCTCACTAGCCGCGACTAGAGCCATTACTGGCCACGGCCGTGAGCCTCAGTTCCACGGACCGCAGCCAAGAACAATAGTGTAACGTCCCAAATTTCCTAATAAGGCTTAGGGCCTTGATTAAGGGACCATGATGGCGAATTTTGGAATTATATGATTATGTGATATTTATGTATATCATTATGTGATTATGTGAGTTATATCATAATATTACTTGATATGCATGTTTAGGTGTATTAAATATGCATGTGGACCCATTTCTGTTTAATTGGGAAATTTTCATAATTTGGCATATAAGTGGTATGTGTGTGGTGCTTCATTATTATTTGGTTATATTTGAGATATTCGGCATGAGACGATCCTAGCAAGCAAAGTAGTAGTTTATTCATAACGGGTTTGGGTAATGGGGGAAGTTATTTAGTAATTAGTTGAAGATATTAGGAGTAACGGGAATTGTGAGACGTTAATTATGAATAACGGGGTAAGTGGAAAATGACGAAACTACTCTTGGAGGGTTTTGGGAGAGTGATATGGCCCTAGGGGAAAATTGGTCTTTTGGACCAATTTAGTGATTGATTCACTAAAACCCTCAGCTGAAGGAAACCTCACACCAGCACAAAAACAGAGCATCGTCATCTCTCTCTTTCTCTTTCTTTCGGTTTCTCTCTTCCTCTCTCTATTTTTAGTTTGAATTCTTAAGGAAATTAATGGAAACCTTAAGCTTGGAATGAAGGCTTGATTTGGGGCTTGATTAGTTGCAGATAGGAGGGCTTAATCACCATTGAGGTAGGCTTCAAACTCTATTTTTGACTGAGTTTTATTTTAGTTTCTATGTTCTAGAGCTTTGAGATTCAAGGTTTTGGATTTTAGTTTTTAGTGGGTTTTTGATCAAGTGGGAACTTGGGTTTTGATGAGGTTGATGTATTAATGAGGTTTTGGGGTTAAATTATAAGTTTGGATGGTGTTTAGATTGGTTTTGAAGTTTGGAATTCAGGGGAAAACGCAGGGGAGAAAACCAGAAAATTTTGGTCTGTCGAACTGGCGCCCCAGCGCTAGGCAGGGGAGGGCTCGAGTGCTCTCTGACTTGGGGAAGCGCCCCAGCGCTACCCATGAACGCCCCAACGCTATACCTATTTCAGCAAAGCCCATTTTTAGGGCTTGGGAGGACTTTGGGGGCTCGGGGGATGGTTCCACCACCCCGTTGGGTGGATTGGAAGTCCCAAGACCACGGAAATGGTCCCAAAGTTTGTTTTTAAGGATTGAATATTATAAGGTTATTATTTTATGGTTGTGACTAGGTTACCGTTAGGGCTCGGGATAGGATCGTGCTCGAGGGTCGTTCATTGGTAACCCGTGCTTGGACCGAAGGTAAAAAAAATGCACCCAGTATGTGATGCATATGATGCATAAGATACATGTGATTAAGGCATGGCATGAATGTTGAATATGAGATTGATCAGAGCTTAAGTCTCTGTAAATGTGCATGATCATAATTATGCTAGCGAATGTTGAGTAAGCATGCTGAATGCCTTATATTTGGATATTTGACATATGATATATGTCTGGGTGCATTATTTACTTGTGATTGGTACTGACTCATTAGTTAGAAATGGTACGAGCCGTATGGAACTGACCTATGATTCAAGAGCGGCATAAGTGTATTGAACACAGAGCCGAAAGGATTAGATCTAATCAATATAAGCATTAAAAGCTTGACCGACCCCAAGTTCGATGAAAACTAAATGTGCTTGTCTAGTCTAAAGGCTAGTTACTTAGAGCCAGGGCCAAAAGGCTCAGGTGACTGTAACGTCACATGATTAGGGTGCGGAGCCTAAGTGCGTGACTCATTTTTCAGTTATCTGATTAGGGTGCAGAGCCCAAGTGCGTGACTCATTTGTCACTTATCTGATTAGGGTACGGAGCCCAAGTGTGTGACTCATTTGTCACTTATCTGATTAGGGTGCGGAGTCCAAGTGTGTGACTCATTTGTCACTTATCTGATTAGGGTGTGGAGCCCAAGTGCGTGACTCATTAGTCACTTATCTGATTAGGGTGCAGAGCCCAAGTGTGTGACTCATTAGTCACCTATTCAAAGATGGATAAATTATCTATTCACATATTGACTTGATAGTCATCTATACAGGGGGCAGGGCCCATAATCATTTATTTGGACTTGTCTTCATGCATGAATAGGGCTATTACTGCTAGGCATGCTATTATGATTTAGTGACATGTTATTACATGTTCATGAGCATATTGAGTTTTCTTGTTGAGCCTCGGCTCACGGGTGCTATGTGGTGCAGGTAAAGGCAAAAGAAAGTTGGACCATCCTTGAGTTGGAGAGCTTAGGTGACGATGTGTACATATGCAACTCTCGACCACCACGTCCGAGGGTTTAAAAAGGAACTAGGGTTAAACTCTATTTTGCCGCTTAGGTCGGCTGGTTGTAAATATTTTATTGTAATTAACCTTTAAAATATATTTTGGGATCCCAATGTATATAGTAAACGTTTTAGTGACAGGTTTTATCTTTAACCAAAAATTTTAACCCTAAACCGTTAATCACATTTAGTTACACGATTATGGCCAAATGACTCGTTTAGCGAGTTTAGCATTGTTTAAAATGCACAACGTAACGGTCCCTGGGTAGTAGGGCGTTACAACTTTGTATCAGAGCGATCCAAGGTTAAGGGTTCCTGTAGACAAGCTGGGCATGTACACTCGTCACTAAAGACAAGCTTCACTCAGGGTATGGTAACTATATATGTGGTTATGTGCTTAACTACTTAAATAGAATGTAAATGCTTTACATACATATTGTATTAGGGAGCATGAGATTCTGATAGAGCCTTGCTCTTGACTATTGATATGATTATATGATTACCTAATCAGTGAATATATAAATGTGTTATTTTCATGCTGGAGTTAGAGGCATGGTATGAATGTTGGAAAAGCAGGGGTTATGAATTGATGTATGAATTCCATGGGCATGTTTTTAGCACTGCAGTGGTTGTGAATGTAGTGTGGTATGATTGTTCCTGTGGGGAAAGTTTTTGATATGCTCATCATGTTTAATGGGTCAAGTTATTTATTACAGATTCAATCGGCAGGTATGTATCCAAGGTAGATAATGAGACCTGGTGGTAGTTATACCGAGGCTGGGAATTACTGCTAGGGTTTGAGTTCTTCACCTGCCCCTTAGAATTTCCAGCAGGTGTTTACAAATGTGCAATTAAGATTACAGAGGCCAAAGGAAGAGATTAGGTGTTTGAAACAGCAGCAGAATCTGATAAGGAACACCTCTTCCTTTGCTAGGCCAGGAGCGGCACCAGTATTAGCTCAGCCTAGGGTTGAGAACTGGTTGGAATTTCTTTGTTGAAGATTCTAGGAATATTACCCTCCAGTCGTTGAGGGAGGCCAGATCCATTTAGAGCTGAGTAATGGATGGGCATGATCAGTTCCATCCTCGACAGTATGGGGGTGGTGGGTCACGATAGGGTGATCTGTGCTACATATGTATTGCGGGATGATGCCCGGACATGGTGGGAAGTAGTATCTCAGACACAAGATACAACTGTGATGGACTGGAAAGAATTTAGGCAGTTGTTTAATGAAATATATTACTGTGATGCAGTCAAGACTGCTAAAATGAATGATTTTCTGAATTTGGTTCAGGGAAATACAACAGTAACATAGTATGTTATAAGATTCAATGGGTTGGCCAAGTTTGCTTTTGATAAGGTACCCATGGATGTAGCTCGGAAGGAGTGATTTATCCAGGGATTGAATCCCGGAATAGCTCAGGATGTTAGGGTCGCCCCAATGCATGAAATCTCTATCTACACTCAGGTGGTAAGGAAGGCTCTTATTGTTAAGAGCACAAGAAATTAGATTATAAAGGAGAGTGCTGGAGAGCGCGGAGCTCGGATAATGATACCTCCGTTTATTGGATCGAGCAAGGACAAGGATTGGAAAGTCTACCCAAATGCAATCGGTGTAAAAGGTGTCATCTGGGAGAGTGTCGAACTAGGGCATGATTCTTTTGTGGAATGGTTGGGCACCATAAGAGGAATTTCCCAAGGCGAAGGAAGGATGAGACAAAAGGGGTGGACAGCTCGAGTGTTCGCTCCGATGCAGTCAGAGTCGAAGACTGAGACTGAGACTGAGGCTGGTTCCTCAGGGGTGGCAAGTCAGCTTTCTAGTTTTGATTTTTGTATTACGCTGACTGGTTTTGATACCATGTTGTACTTTGCTTATTGCATCTAGAAAGGCATAGATTTGATATGCAGATCACATGCTTATGTTGTGATGAGAATGTGATATTTTATTGGTGATTTTAAGAGATGAGTTAGATTATTGTGGAAATGACTCATCAGTTGGTTTGATAGGATTGGTTATGACTGACTTTGATATGATCTTGGATAAAGATTCGTTAACCAAAGTATGGGGAAATGTTAGATTGCAAGGAAATGATAGTAACCCTTGGGCTTGAGGGTGAGAAACCCTTGTATGTGTTGGCACTGTGCATGGATCTTATATACTTATGACATCTGTATTTAGAGCTAAAGACCTATTGCAGGAGGATGCATAGGACCCCTAGCTAGTGTGGTGGATAGCACTTAGGTTGTGCCAGTGGGATCAGGACAGCTGGATTAATCTGTGAGTTTATGGATGTGTTTCCAGGGGATTTTCTAGGATTACCTTTATATAAAGAGATAAAATGGTGATTAGGTTGGTGTCGATGATGGAGTCAGGTCTAGGGCAATGTATTGAACAATTTCAGTAGAGCTGTAGGAACCAAAGGTTCAGTTATTGAGTAAGATGGTATTCTTTTAGGTGGATCTTTGATTTGGTTATTACCAGGTGGAGATCAGAGAGAAGGATATGCAAAGAACTGGTTTTATATCAAATAAGGGCACTAGGAGTGCTGAGTTATGTTTGTGGATTTGATTAATGTCGAGTTGTTTTGATGGATTAGATGGATAGTGTATTCAAAGATTACCTGAATTGGATTTGTGATCGTCTTGATCGACAATATTGTGGCATACTCTCAGTTGGAGATTTGCCAAGGTCAAGGAACGCCTTAGAAGTCAAGAGTTTCCTTGGACGGGCTAGACATTACATGTGCTTTGTGGAAGAGTTCTGAGTTTTCTTACAGATCAGAACCAGTTTATAGGTTATTATGGTATCTTGTTGACAGGAAAAGGTGATTGCCCAAGCATCATGTTATTTGAAAGGTGTGATCAGATTAGAACAGAGTCACTGGTGGGCCAGGAGGCCAACATTATGGTTGAGTTACTCTTTCAGAGAGGATCAAAGGAAAAAAACAGTTAAGTGAACCACAGATGGAAAGAGTTGAAGGGAATGTCTTAGCTGGATTAGCTAAGGATTATGCAATGTCAGGTATGAGTTTATTGAGATATAAGGATCGGACATGGGATCCGATAGACACTGAAATTAAACGGGAGATTCTTGATGAATCTCATACTACCCTCTTATTCTCTTCGTCCAGACCTTAAGGAATATGTACCAGGATCTGAAAGCTTTATATTGGTGGCCTGGGATGGAGAGGGTCGTAACTGAATACGTGGCAAAGTTCTTAACCTGTCAGCAGGTCAAGACAGAGTATCAGGAATCAGTAAGGTCACTACAGCCTTTGTGTATTCCATAGTGGAAGTAAGGAAACATCGTGATAGGTTTCGCGGTGGGGTTGCCCAGGATAGTGGGTCAGCATGATTTGGTTTGGGTGGACCAGTATACAACGTCAGCTCACTTCTATCAGTAAGGACGAGTAATACAGTTGATCATTTTACAAATCTCTATGTAAAAGAAGTAGTACGCCTTCATGGAATTCAAGGTTTATCTTATCAGATGATGACAGTGTTATTACTTCCAAGTTTTGGGAAAGATTGCAGAAGGCAATGAGTATACAGTTGGAGTTTAGTACAGTTTATTGTCCTCAGATTGATGGTGAATCAAAGGGAGTTATCTAGTTATTGGAAGGGCACCTTATGAGATTTTGTATGGTAGGGAATGTATATCGCCCATTCATTGGAATGAGATGAGTAAGAGGTTATGTTTGGATCTTGAGGCAATTTAGAGACCATTGAGGCTATTGAAAAGGCTAGTGCTCGGATGCTCGCTTCCTAGAGTAAATGGAAAAGTAATGTTAATTTGAAATGAAGGAATGTGGAATTCCAAGTGGAAGACTGTATCTTCCTTAGAGTATCACCATGGAAAGGGGTGAGGAGATAAGGGCAAGTTGAGCTCTAGATTAGTAAGACTGTTGGGAATCCTGGGAAGGATCAGTCAGGTTGCCTTTGGGTTGGCCTTAGCTTTGGCACTGTTAGCAGTATACAGTATATTTCATATTTCCATGTTGAGGAAACATGTGTTAGATGAGACTCATGTGTTGAGTTATGAGAATTTGGAATTAGAGGCTAAGTTATCTTGTAAAGGGTAGCCAGCTCAGATATGAGATAGAAAGAACAAGGTTATGAGGAACAAAGTTGTACCTTAGATTAAGGTATTATACAGAAACAGTAAGGTCGAGAGAGCGACCTAGGAGCTAGAATCAGTTATGCAGGATTGATATTCCGGGCTACTTAGTTAAAATTTCGAGAACGAAATTTCTATAAGGAGGGGATAGTTGTAACGTCCCAAATTTCCTAATAAGGCTTAGCGCCTTGATAAGGGGGCCAAGATGGCGAATTTTGGAATTATATGACTATGTGTATCATTATGTGATTATGTGAGTTATATCAATATGACTTTATATGCATGTTTAGGTGTATTAAATATGCATGTGGACCCATTTCTGTTTCATTGGGCAATTTTCATAATTTGGCCTGTTTTGGGTATATTTGGCATATAAGTAGTATGTGTGTGGTGCTTCATTATTATTTGGTTATATTTGAGATATTCTGCATCAGACGATCCTAGCGAGCAAAGTAGTAGTTTAGTCATAATGGGGTCAAATACCGGGCTCGGGGCGAGCCTAGGGGTAATTTGGTAATTTAGTACATTACCGAGTTTGGGTAATGGGGGGGAATTATTTGGTAATTAGTTGAGGATATTGGGAGTAACGGGAATTGTGGGACGTTAATTATGAATAACGAGGTAAGTGGCAAATGACGAAACTACCCTTGGAGGGTTTAGGGAGAGTGTTATGGCCCTAGGGGCAAATTGGTCTTTTGGACCAATTTAGTGATTGAGTCACTAAAACCCTCAGCTGAAAGAAACCTCACAGCAGCACCAAAACAGAGCATCATCATCTCTCTATTTCTCTTTCTTTCGATTTCTCTCTTCCTCTCCCTATTTTTGGTTTGAATTCTTTAGGAAATTAATGGAAACCTTAAGCTTGGAATGAAGGCTTGATTTGGGGCTTGATTAGTTGCAGATAGGAGGGCTTAATCACCATTGAGGTAGGCTTCAAACTCTATTTTTGATTGAGTTCTGTTTTAGTTTCTATGTTCTAGAGCTTTGAGATTCAAGGTTTTAAATTTTAGTTTTTAGTGGGTTTTTGATCAAGTGGGAACTTGGGTTTTGATGAGGTTGATGTATTAATGAGGTTTTGGGGTTAAATTATAAGTTTGGATGGTGTTTAGATTGGTTTTGAAGTTTGGAATTCAGGGGAAAACGCAGGGGAGAAAACCAGAAAATTCTGGTCTGTCGAACTGGCGCCCCAGCGCTAGGCAGGGGAGGGCTCGAGTGCTCTCTAACTTGGGGAAGCGCCCCAGCGCTACCCATGAGCGCCCCAACGCTATACCTATTTCAGCAAAGCCCATTTTTAGGGCTTGGGAGGACTTTGGGGGCTCGGGGGATGGTTCCACCACCCCGTTGGGTGGATTGGAAGTCCCAAGAGCACGGAAATGATCCCAAAGTTTGTTTTTAAGGATTGAATATTATAAGGTTATTATTTTATGGTTGTGACTAGGTTACCGTTAGGGCTCGGGATAGGATTGTGCTCGAGGGTCGTTCTGTTGGGGTTTTATGCCCTAATTAAAACCTAAATTCTTTGTAATCTCATTTTATTATTAATAAAAGAATAGAAATCATTTTTTGACTTGGTCAATCACTTTGCTCACATGTTTTATTTTCATGATTATTTGTTTAATATAAACTTCTATTAAATCCCGAGCATATAGCTAATCTTATTTATAGTGATGTAATCACAGTGGAATATAAATATGATTATCTGTTCAAAATAAGTTAGTCCTAAGATTAGTCATTGCACCGGATTTACACTAACTTGTCAATCTACGATATGATCTACTTACACATTACAGTGTTATGCTCTTTCCAGAACATTAGCAAAGTAGATAAGATCGGATGTATTTGTTACATCGGACAGGACCGATATTGACAGTTGATAAGATAAGTAAGCATACCGTTATTATCTATTCTAGTCATATCATATAGTTGACCATAGGTCAATTCAATCTCAATTCTGAGTGGTTAGTATTTTAACTGATTGTATTATTTGAGTTCTTTGACTTGTTCGTTACCAGCTTACCCTACGGACTAGCCCATACTTACATCTTGGGAACTCGGTAGTATAATTGAGTGGGAGTGTTAATCATAGATATGAACATCTATAGCTTCTGATGAAGAAGTGAAACGATGGTTTCCTTTTAGTTTGGTTCAAGGTGTTAAATGATAGAGATCTCATTTCAGTAATTAAATTAGTTTACTGAAATATCATTTACAAGGAACTAAGTGTTTTAAGGATAAAATACAATGAGGGGTAAAACGGTATTTTAGTCCTATCTCATTGTAGACCGTCTATAGAGGATTGAGTGACAATTATGGTTGTAACAATGGATAATTAATAGCGTATCTATATTTGTTATAGAGTGTTCTATGAATTCAAGAGTGGAATTCCGAGTTTATAGTGGAGTCACGAGGAATTAATAAGTTAGTAAATTTATTTGTTAGATTTATGATAACTTATTGGAGCTTGATTTCATAAGCCCATGGTCCCCATTGTACCTTGGATAAAATCATCTAGATAGTCTCAATTAATTGATTTAATTATCAATTAGAATTATCAAAGTTGACCAGGTCAATTTTGGATAGTTTCACTGAGTTATGTAATTTTGAGAAGAAAAGAGAAATTATGGCAGATTTATTAATTAAGATAAATTGGTATCTAAATTAATAAATAAATTTAAATCAAGGTTCAAATTATAAATAATTAATTTAATAAAGGGTTTAAATAATTATTTAATTAATTAAATCAATAGAAAATAATACAGGCCTTGATTTTAAGTCCAATGGGCTTATAATCAAATGGGAAATTTCACGGGCCTATAGCCCATGATAATTTCGACCTAGGGCTTCAAAATGGCTATTATTTTATTGATTTTTTAATTAAATTAAATGGCCTAATTGAGTCTATAAAAGGAGTGCTTAGAGAGAAGTCAAAACAGAATTTTGATAAGTTACAAGTCAGATTTTCTGATAATTTTAGATTCTCTCTAAACACAAGTCCTTTTCTAAACCTCTTTGTTATTTTCTCTTCTTCTCTTTATATCTATCTCATGTGTTGAGAATTGCCCACACTAGTCTAGGTGGTTCTAAGGATACATTGGAAGATTGTGAAGAAAATAGAAAATCGGTTCAGTTTCTTGATAATACTCTGCGACAGAGAGGATACAAGAGTTAGAGAAACTGAAGGAAGGACTCTTTAATTCCGCTGCGTATACTGTAAGTATTCTATTATTTGTTTCTCTTGAATTCAATTTTAGAAACATGTTTTAGGCTATCTCGTATTAATTTGTTTAATATTAGATATACATGAAAATAAATAAAGATCCTGTATAAGCTTATTCCAACACGTTCATTGGTAACCCGTGCTTGGACCGAAGGTAAAAAAACTGCATCCAGTATGTGATGCATATGATGCATATGATGCATAAGATACATGTGATTAAGGCATGACATGAATGTTGAATATGAGATTGATTAGAGCTTAGTCTCTGTATATGTGCATGATCATAATTATGCTAGCGAATGTTGAGTAAGCATGCTGAATGCCTTATATTTTGATATTTGACATATGATATATGCCTGGGTGTATTGTTTACTTGTGAGTAGTACTGACTCATTAGTCAGAAATGGCACGAGTCGTATGGAATTGACCTATGAGTCAAGAGTGGCATAAGTGTATTGAACTCAGAGCCAAAACGATTAGATCTAATCAACATAAGCATTAAATGCTTGACCGACCCCAAGTTCGATGAAAACTAAATGCGCTTCTCTAGTCTAAAGGCTAGTTACTTAGAGTCAGGGCCAAAAGGCAGGTGACTGTAACGTCACATGATTAGGGTGCAGAGCCCAAGTGTGTGACTCATTTGTCAATTATCTGATTAGGGTGCGAAGTCCAAGTACGTAACTCATTTGTCACTTATCTGATTAGGGTGCGGAGCCCAAGTGCGTGACTCATTTGTCACTTATCTGATTAGGGTGCGGAGCCCAAGTGCGTGACTCATTAGTCACTTATCTGATTAGGGTGCAGAGCCCAAGTGTGTGACTCATTAGTCACCTATTCAAAGATGGACACATTAGCCATCTATTCATAGATTGACTTGATAGTCATCTATACAAGGGGCAGGGACCATAATCATTTATTTGGACTTGTCTGCATGCATGAATAGGGCTATTACTGCTAGGCATGCTATTATGATTTAGTGACATGTTATTACCTGTTCATGAGTGTATTGAGTTTTCTTGCTAAGCCTCAACTCACGGGTGCTATGTGGTGTAGGTAAAGGCAAAAGAAAGTTAGACCATCCTTGAGTTGGAGAGCTTAGGTGACGATTTGTACATATGCGACTGCTCGACCACCACGATCGAGGGTTTAAGGAGGAACTAGGGTTAAACCCTATTTTGCCGCTTAGGTCGGCTAGTTGTAAATATTTTATTGTAATTAACCTTTAAAATATATTTTGGGATCCCAATGTATATAGTAAACGTTTTAGTGAAACGTTATATCTTTAACCAAAATTTTTAACCCTAAACCATTAATCACATTTAGTTACACGATTATGGCCAAATGACTCGTTTAGCGAGTTTAGCACTGTTTAAAATGCACAATGTAACGGTCCCTAGGTAGTAGGGCGTTACAAATAGTGGCTGCGACCATAGCTCATTTTCAGCACAAATTTTTTGTGCAATTTTCCAAATAGTTTCAAACAACTTCCAATTGATTTTGTAACCCCCAAACATATTATTGGTATTAAAACCAAGTCTCCAACAGGCATTTCACTTAAGGCTTTGAGAAATTATATTCGGTATTGTGTAACAACAAATCTACACAATAATTGGCAATATTTGGGAGTTACAAATTTGTTACTGAAATTGTAACTCTCAAATATGTTACAAACACTATCCAAATGTTGTAACTCGCATTTGTATGTTACAACATGTGACACTCTTTGTTACATTTATTTAATCTAAAACATTATATTATAAAATAATATAATAGGTAGAATAATATACTAAAATTTATCTACAAGGAAAAATTAATATGATAGTTTTCTCATAAAGTTCCTTAAGAATTTAAGACCATCTACAATGGGAGATGTAAATAGTATGCTATATTTGGCACAAAAAGTCAATATATTATATATTTAGCACAATTTTTAGCATTATGATTCAATACACAATTATAAAATCTACTGTAAAATTTAATATTTCATTAATGTTAATTTGATATTTATTGAAAATATACAAAAAGTAATTATTTTTCTTTATATTGTATTGTTAATAGTATAAGATAATAATAAAATAATAAGGTAAAAAGTATAATATTTAATGCAAATAGATAAAAATAATACTAAAATAATATAAATGACATAAAAGTAAATAAAAAAGTGTAACATTTATGGTGATGCAAAATATACACCATGCTATATTGTGTGCCAAATTTGACTCAATTTTTAGCATGTGTCAAATTTGGCACAACTTTTGGCACACCATTGGAGCAAGTTTTTTGTAAAGTGATTTATATTTTAGCAATGCATTACCAATTTGGCACTCCATAGTTTCATCAAATTTATCACAAAAGTATAAAGAATCATGAGCATGTTTTTACATTGGTAAAAAGGTAAATTTCTTTTGAAACTCAAAAATTCTAGATTAATATGTGTGTAATCTTATTCATGTAGCATCACATACCCGCAACTTTTTTATATATATTTGAGTAAAAAATCAATCTCAGAAGCGATAATTTTCAAGTATGGAATGAGAGAAATATTCTCTTTCATTTAGACTGTGTAAACATTGACAATAAAATTAGGAAAAATGAATTTATACACTTCAGTTTCGTTCGTATATTATGAATTTAATATGTTTAATGTGAATATTAATACATGATGAATTGATTCAATATCAACAACACACGTATCGAATTCCTTTCAAGATTCTAAGTATGCCAATTGGAATAAAGTGAGCAAAACATCTTATTCAAAAGCAAAAGCAAAAACAAGATGTGCCCATATGTAGAGGAATAGACACATCCTAAATTTAAGTAGTGATTTTGTATCATAAATAGAAAAGACCTTTTACATTAGAAGTTTCTCAAAAAAAAAACTTAATTTTAATTAGTTTCAAAATGTGTACTTGTTAGATATTCCTTCTACTTTTTGAAAACACCCTTTAGTTATTTTATCTATCACTTTTTATTTAGAACAGGTGCATTAATATTTAATAACTAGAATCATCATCATTCAAACGATTAACTCAATTGTTGTATATATCGTGATTGAGATTAAATTTCATTAGTTATCTGAATTCCATTAGCTTTATCTCTGTTTTTCAGTCAATTGAATTTATCAAAATCTCATCAATTCGATTTTGAATATATATGTGTAGAGATCATATTTGATAGGGTTGGAGTTTTTGAGCCAAAGGTTCAATTATGTATCTGGTCTTTCTTTGAAATGTAAAGTAGTCAGAATATGTTTGGTTTCTTCATCGTATACCAAGATTTTCTCGTATAATAATTTAAATTACTTTAGACCAAAATCGAACCTAAAAAATAATATTAATTTGTTTTGTTATAAACTAAAAAAAGCCGGTGCAACTGTAATTGATGTTTAAATGTCTCAGCTAGTAATCAATGATATGGTCATCATGGTGGAGACAAAGGGACCAAAAGGTCAGTGGAAAAAGAAAAGCCAGCTGGCTAATTTAATGGCATTGCTCCTATACCCTACAATTCCAATGCTTTAATGTACGTACGAACACTAAACGGATAAGGTTGATCAGATATTTTCTTCAAAAATATCTTCTATACTATGACCAAGTCTCCCAAAACCCAAAGTACCAAACAAACAATACACAATAAATCCTCCAAGGTAAAGCAAATTTGCATAGATAGATAGAGTCCATACAGCTTAGCTACATATCTCATGGGATTGTAAATAATCCCAATAAAAATCATCAAGAGAAAATAGCTTTTGAAACAAACACTACTTATTATATGGCAATGGAAAGCCTAACAAGGAGGCCTCCCAATAGGAGTGATGTTCACCTGTCAATCGAGGAAGAGGGAGAAATTGAGGCTAAAACGAGATATTACTTTGATGGAATCATTCCCAAACGACACACTAAGCCTCAGCGGAGTGAGTACTCTTCAAATTACGTGGATGCTCTCTCTCGTAATACCACCAATAATGACTTCATTCCTGAGTACGTCGAGTTTCAACGTCTCGAAAATGATCAACAGGTGATTTCGATTTATTAATTATTGTTTATATGTATTATACTTATTGTTGTTTATTAATTCATTAATGTTGACTTATTAAAATTCGTGCGTAAATATATTGTTTTTCATTTCAAAGGAGAAACTGGTTTATGAAGGGAAAAAAGTGGAGGAGGAGTTTGTAGAGACGGAGTATTACAAGGATCTCAGCTGTGTTGACAAGCAACATCATACGGTACAACTACTTTTTTTTCCTATAATTTTTTATTTTTGTCATCTAATTATGGATGAAAATTAAAATTTGATTGAGGAATGGAAGGTCTCAATATCGTGGCTCTTTTCGAGAAACAATCTATGTTTTAGAGCGTTGGAATGTTCCTCCAGAACTGAAGATTAAACTTTTTTCAAGGCATATATAATAATTTTTTTTTAATTTCAGACAGGAACAGGGTTCATCAAGATAGAGAACACTAGTGACAAAAACTACAAGCTGGAAGCTGATACAGTCACTTGCTGTCATGCTTCGTCCACGTGCAACCCAGCAACTAATGATTGGATTCCAGTTCCAGATGCTGCAGATACAGTATAGCTCAAGCTTTGCTTCTTTCACTTAAATTCAACTAGTTTGGTTTGTTTTGAGGACTGATTTTCTGAATTGTTCTAACCCAAGTTTTAACTAATAATGTTCTCGTTTTTTTTTTCATCTTTCTCAGATACCAATTGATTCGGGCAAGCCCAGTAGGAGTGACAGTTAAAATGGCGTGGAAAGTGGGTCATGGATTTTAGTATTTGAGCATTGTCTACTAGTAATAATATTTACCTAAATAAAGAGCTCTATATATTCTATGTTTCTCTTTATGTGAAAGAGTCAATTTGCTGTATCGGAATAAGCTTAGTCGGATTTATGAGGTGATTTACCTTATTTGAAGAAAGTTAAGTATGCTAGATGTCTTGCTTATGTATCCAGCAAATTGTGTGTTATTATTTAGTTAAAATTGAGAATAGAATTACTATTTGTATCATAAATATATATATAGTTGGAATGTTTTAAATTAATCAATTTACTAGTATTTTAAAAAACATAGAGAGAAATAATCTGATGGTTTCATTTTTGTTTGGGAGAGGAAATGTAATTTTTTAAGCCTACTGAATTTTTCATAATCTTATATAATAATATACAAACATTATACATATCCTCATATACCTAAGTAATCACAAAGATGATAATAAGAGGTTGAGAACATTATTTCATTTATCTAAAAACATAAGGATTCTGCATACTCCATTTGTTGTTTTTGAACGACGTGCCGTTTCTTTGTCCTATAAGTTATAATCATCATTCGAACATGTCCATGTATAACTGTAAAGAGGTGTCAGAAAAATAAAAAAAATGTATTGGCTTACTCTCTACTACATTTCCAAAATAATGATAAAAACTTCATGTGTATATAAAGTAATTCAATAACTTAAACCTCTAAAGTAGTTACTCTTTCAGATAAATTTATTAAATTTGATAAGCCAGCTACTCTTGGTTCTCGAACTGAAATGCGTAAAAATGATACAAAAAATTGTGTTATCATTGATAACCATCATCCCCTGTGCTTACAAGCAGGGGATCAATGGAGTGTTATTACAATAACAAATGAGCCTACTCTAATCTAGGGGACAGAAATTAGTATACAAAAAAGATGAAGATTATGAAATCTCCAGAAATAACTTCAGTCAACTGAGAATCATTTGGATTAGGAATAATACTAAAATTATACACCTTCAAGTTGACATACATAGTTAGACTCCAGTGACATACAAGCTAGCTGCAAAAACAATGTCGCGTTTTATGGCGTTCGAAGCAGCTTCCATTTTTTTGTAGAGTGCAGAATTACCCATAATGGATGCGGCATTTTTGAACTCACGACACGTCTCATCCAGTCTGACAATGGTCCGCACAATCATACCTTCAGGAACATCTGTAAGTTCGCATATGTCTGCAAAGGGAGTGCCCTGCCATAATAAAGAAGCAGTGAGCAATGAAACATTACAGGAAAGGTATGGTCAAGTAAAAAAGCAATCTACAAAAGCAAACCTTTGCCCATTCGTAAACCACTTCCACAAGACCAAATTTGAGATTCTCTCTGGCATACTCTTCAGGATTTATCTGAAGTTCAAACCCAGCTTGGAGCTTACCAAGTCGTATAGCTGTATCGTACAATCTGGAGTAAACAAAAAACTCAAATTACATCTTATATACAAGTTAAAACCCACACGTTCTCCCAAATTATATAGGCATATCATTTCAGTTACAAATACCATTACCTTATCTTTTGTAGAAAAATCATCATCCTAGAATCATTATCATAATTACAAACATTTAACCACTGATATAAAAACCCAAACAAATTACCCCATTTCTCATACACGATTATGATAGCAAGGAGTTTCCTCGCAATTGCAACTTTCTACTCAAGCGTTGCTAAAAACATAAATGCCAGCATGGACTGATAATCCAGGTTTATTGGCAATCAAACATATTTCCCAAAATTCATGATTCATGTTGGATCTAAACTTTCAGACACCAATAAAGATGTACATCAATTTTGTGTGTTTAGATGAAATCTAATCTCAGATATCAAAGAATCAAGCGGAAGAGAAGCATGACCTTTGTTTGGCCTGAGACAGCTTGGGAGTGAGAGAAGGGTCGGATGCATTCTTCTGCTGAAAAACAAAGGCTGACATTAATGCCACTGCTTCTTCTGGTTCGAGGTCATCCAATTGATTCTCAAATAAACACTCTGTACATATTAACTCCTCCCCCGAATTCATCTCACATGCAACGCGACCTTTTATTTGAACTACAAGGTCAGCATCAATACAGCCAATTTCCTTCAGTACATCTATCTGAAAAAACACAAATGGCTAGTTTAAATGGATTCCTTGTTCATTTAACATAAAGCATGCATGAGAAATCAGATGAACGCAGAAAATGTAGATGTACCCGGCCCTGGAAATCTGGCATTTGTTGAAGTGCTTCATCTGACATCTCATACTTAAGTGCATCAACTTCCTCCTTGTGTTTCTTTATCTCTCTTGCTAGCTTAATGTGCTCCTGCAATTTTATACACCCATGACACTTGTTCTTTGACATCTTTTGCAGCAGATTTGTCCACTTGTAATATGATTCGACAAGATCCATGTCTTTCAACTTCAAATCTGAATGGAACCAATAACATAAAGGTCAGGTTAATTTGTGAGTAAAATCCCAAACTTAAATGATTCTTCAAATCTTATAAACTAAAAGACCACAATATTGAAGTGTTAAACCAAATGTGTAAATTCATTCCACAATAATTTCTCACTTATTCTAGTCTTCAACAGGACATACCTTTCACTGGATCTAATGGTGGAGGATATTTTCCATCAGATTTTTTACCCAACAGCTCTTGAATTGTCTTGGAGTAAGCAACAGTGCTAGCATCTTCAAGAAGCCGAGCCTGATCAATCTTTATTTTGCTATTACATAGGCATAAAAACTCATTGATATCAACAGCTCGTACCTCATAACCCATACCAGCTGCAACACCACTGTACGGTAGCTTTATTTTAATAGCACCGGATCCTTTGCGAGATGTGGCAGAAGAATAATACTCTTCTTCCTGAGCACGTTTTGATTTTGGCACCATATAATAACCCTCGGAGAAATTACCACTTTTTGTATCTTTTAAATCACCACTGGCCAAGGGAGTAATAAATGGCAAGTCAGGTCTCAGAACTAAAACAATGTGTTGTTTATTGTTATTGGAAGGTGCTTTTATGACAACTCCAAGCAAGTGATCCTGAGCCTGCCATTATAACAGAATAGAGATTTTACACCATAACCAAAAAAAGAAAAAGAAAAAAAAAGAGCCAGGAAACCCTAATGGAAAGACAGAAATTTAGTCAAAATGGTTCGAAATGAAAAAGACAAGAAGCCAGAACCACCATACAATCATGAATCATGATAGCAGTAGGAACAAATACCCAACTGCCAGATGTAAATTTACACTAATTTTCTTTGGCTAACCCTGGTAGGGAGGACGGAAATTTCATACATAGCCACTTTGGTGTACATGATTCAGCATTTAACGTGAAAAATAATAGCGGTGCCTCTGACCTTATTGCAACTGTACTTTATAAGTTTTTTTTTTTTTTTTTGAACAAAAGAAAGATTTTATTCAAAAACCAGCCAAAGTTACAAAACAGAGAAGCACCTGCTACAACCCAGCAGGCTGAAACTCAACCAGAAAAAAAAACAGAACAACAAAACAACACTACCAGCTCTCAACCACCTTGTGGAAATACATATCCTTTTTCCTATGAGAAAGAGTACCCAAGCTCAACACTCTATGCTTAACCGTATCCTTGATCTTCATACTTAATCTACTGGCCATTTTACAAGCAGACTCAAATATACAACCATTTCTATTACACCAGATAAAGTACCAAGAAGCCGAAATCACTGCATTAATAATCTGGTACTTCACATTATGTTTAGAGAACAAGCACCATTGATTAAGGTCCTCATATGAATCTGGCCAGTGGAAATACCCCAGCCACTTACCAATCTCCTCAAAGACTCTCCTGGAGAAGATACAATCCATGAACAGATGACTGTGAGTTTACCTCCCTTAACAGCTTGCTGCAAGCATCCCTCATCAATGACTTGTCTTAGCCTCAACAGCTTCTTAACATACCAGCTCATATCCGGACTAATACGAACGTTCCAAATGTCAAAATCCTTCAGATAAATGGAACTAATCCATTTAACCCAAAGGCAGTCTTATTTAGAAGATATCGCCCAAATGAAGTTAGCCATCAATGCCTTGTTCCATTTCTTACCTTCACGAAAGCCAACACCACCCAGATTTTTTTTTAGGGAGACAAACCTTTTCCCAAGAAGGGAGATGCATCTTACTTTTATTCCCATAAGAACCCCACAGGAAATCCCGACAACTCTTATCAATGGCAGCAGTGATTTTGGAAGGAAGTATGAATATACTCATCCAAAAATTCCTAATACCAAGTAGGACCGAGTGTATAAGTTGCGCCCGACCAGCAAAAGACAAATTTCTACTCGCCCAACAATTAAGCTTCTTATTCAACTTATCCAGAATCACCCCACAGTCTGAAGCTTTCCACTTAGTAGGCCGAAGATGAACCCCCATGTAATTCAGCGGAAAGGATCCTTCTTCCATTTGCAGCATCTCAAGAATTTGCGCTTTGATAGGATCTTTAACCCCTCCAAAAAAGGCCTGGGATTTAGATATATTTGCAGACAGCCCAGTAGAATCACAAAACACAGTGAACGCCTCGTGAATCTTACTCACTGAACTGACATTCCCTTTACAGAAGATGATCAAATCATCTGCGAAACAAAGGTTAGTTAACCTAATATGCTTGCACAGAGGATGAAACCCAAAGCCGTTTTTCTCAGAGTAATATGCTAAAAGGCGAGTAAGGTACTCCATAACGAGCACAAACAAAAGGGGAGACATAGGATCCCCTTGCCGAAGGCCTTTTTCCCCTTTGAAAGAACCCTGAATTCTCCCATTCAATAACAGATTATAGTTAGTACCCTTTGAGCAAGTTAGAATCCAGCCAATAAATCTCGAAGGGAAGCAAAGTTGCTTAAGCAAAACTCCCACAAAATGCCAATCAACATTGTCATACGCCTTACTCAGATCAATCTTCATTAAACACCTAGCTGAAATATTCTTTCTAGTGTATCCCTTAAGGAGATCCTGGAAAATCATTATATTATGAGCAAGAACTCTATTTTTTATAAACGCCCCTTGATTGCTATGAACCAAGAAGGGGAGCACTTCCGAGAGTCTGGAACAAATCATCTTCGATATACACTTGTAAAGTGTATTACAACACGCTATAGGCCGAAAGTCACTAGCAGAGATCGGATCTGCTATCTTGGGAATAAGAGAAATCACAGTTTCATTCAGCTCCTTCGGCAATATCTGACCATAACCCCTTAAAGAAACCCGAGCCAAAGCCATCCAAACCAGGACTTTTACAAGCGTGAATACTAAAAAGAGCCTTCCTCACATCTCTTTTAGTAAATGGTCTTAGTAAACTGACCTGCATGTCTACAGACAGCCGATTACCCTGGATAATACAGTTACTGTCAATCTCTTTAGAAGTCCAACTTCTCTTCCCCATAAAATTCTTAAAGTGGGAAAGAAAATGCTCAACCACTTTAGGATAGTCTTCTTCTATGATGCCTCCAATAGAGAAGGAAGTAATTCTATTATCCATCTTCCTCTTCCTCATAAATGCATGAAAGAATCTCGAATTCTCATCATTAAACTTAAGCCAATTAATCTTACTCTACTGTTTAAGATAACTAGCATAACAGACCTGCAAAACTGAAACTTTGTGCTGAGCTTGAGAGACTAATTGATGCAGAGATAGATCAGTCGGGTTAGCTGCCCTCCTGAGCTCTACTAAAGTCCTCCTTAGCCTCCCTATATTTCAAGACAACATCACCAACCTCCTCCTTGTTGAACCTTTTCAGCATTGTGTTTAACTCGAAAAAGCTTCTTGACCACCTTATTAAGGCCTCCACCAGAACCAGCTGGAGCATTCCAGCACTGCAGAACAGCCTCTCTGAAACCTCTAAACTGCATCCAATGGTTACCAAACCGAAAAGGAATGAAACCCACCTTGTAAACTACTTGACTTCTAATCACATAGAAACTATGATCAGAAATGCAGTCCCATTTGAAACTAGCTACAGTTTTCGGGAACTCTTCCAGCCACAACTCATTAACAAAAACCCTATCTAGTTTAGAAAAAATAGAGTCTCCAGCCTCATGCTTGTTAGACCACGTATACTGAGCACCAGCACCATTAAGCTCCTCAACTTGGCCTAAAGTTAACCAAGCTTGAGCATCAGCTATATCTTTAGCACTGATCTGTCTTCCTCCAATCCTATCTTGGTAGCTAAATATGGCATTAAAGTCACCAAAGATTATCCAAGAAGACTTTAACTGACCAATACCAGCTAATTTATCCCAAAGTTTTTTCCTCTCCCCCATAGAATTACTACCATAAACCACAGTAGCAAAAAACAAAGTTTGCTGGCCACTAATTCTGACTCTACAATGAACCAATTGAGCATCTTCAATCAAGATATCAACCTTCACAAAACTAGCTTGCCACAGGACTAAAATTCTACCAGAAACAATAGGACTAGAAAAGTAATTCCAGTTCTGAAAATTATTCTCAAAAATTCCCTTAAGCTTCTCATGTTTCACCTTAGTCTCAAAAAGAGCTCCAAAACCCACCTTATTCTCCTTACAAATGCTAAGAATAGCATTTTGTTTATCTCTTTTATTCATACCCCTCACATTCCACCCCAACATATTACAAACTTCCATCACTTAATTGTGTTAGATATTGTAACCAAAGGACCAACCCCAGTATCCTTTAATACTTCATAACCATTCCCGGATATAGCCTTTCCTAGAGCTTTGTCTGACTTGAGCACATCTGCCATACCCTGTCTAGAACCTCTCTTCTTGGGAGTAATCCAGATCCCAGTATCAACAGACTTCCCTGTACCACCTTGCTGAACATCACAACTGATTTTGGAGTCCTTTAACTCTAGAGAACGACTGGACCTCTCCTTCTCATCATAACTTGAGGAATTAACCTTTTTAGAAACAGAACTAACAGCCCCCGGAGGCTGTTGAATCATCTCCTCAGAATTAATTTTTTCCTTATCTAATTGATCTCCATTCTCAACAGAAGATTTCTTCTTCCAACTCAAACCATTACTCTTGTTACAATTAGCCAAAACATGACCTAAATTAGAACAAGCAGCACATTTAGAGGGAAGCCATTCATACTCCACCAACTGTTCAACTAGTTGATCCCTTTCATTGATAAAAGAAATGGATTTCAGAGGGTGGTCCGAAATCTCCATATCTACCAAAATTCTAGCATATTTCACCATTGATCTACTTTGCGTCACTTTATCCACCATAACCGGCCTCCCTATTGTACTCACCATAGCACTGAGACTATTTTTTCCCCAGTATTGCAGACCCAAACCATTCAGTCGAATCCAAACCGGTACCGACTTGACCATTCTCACTGAGTCCATATCTGGTGTCCAAGGACGAAGAACCACCGGTTTTTTATCAAAATGTATGACTCCCGTTTCCAAAATCAGATCCCGAGTAGCTTCATCCCTGAAGTTAACAAGGGTAAAGCCTGAGTGCATTCTAACTATCTTATCAACACCCAAATTCGCTTGACAAACCCTTCAAAAACTCTAAAAGGTGGATTAGCACCCAAAACAATGCAAACAATCGCATTCTTCCAGAACGAGGCTTCAGTCTCCACCTCCTCCATGTCTAACCGAGCCACAAATTGATCACCCATCTTCAACGGTGCAGTGTAATTTAGACGAGTAGACGGGGTAAGTACCTGATTCGACTTGAATTTACTCCATACGTCCTTAGCTGACCTCTGAAATTCAAAACCCTCAGCCTCCTCAGCCCAACTCGCAGCTTTAGGAGAGGAGCGATTCAAACATCCAACACGATTCAACTCCACACCTCGTTCCAGCTCCAATTCGTCACACGGGTCATGAAACACATCATCAGGAAACATTACAGGACCCTCATCTTGGATCGAAGGGAGGTCTTCCACCACCTCATCGGAAACCACCACCGGCTTCGATAACCCTTTCTTCTTCCGAGCCATGGGAAGAGAGAGAGAGAGAAATCACACGCCTTAATTAATTAATTAACTGTACTTTATAAGTTGACGTTACAGAATATGACAAGACTAGTGCAAAAACATGTAAAGGGACTCACTGATTGTGATTTCATGACTACCACTCTTCCAGGAGTAAGTAAACTCTGGGCAGTGGTATGTTGCATGACAGCCTCTGATATTTTTTTGTCATAACTCTCAGCTTCTGAGTACATCTCATAATATTCCTCAATGGCTGGTTCACCTTTTATGCATCTACAGTCAAACAACCATGGTTCACAATCCCTCAACAAAATAATATTTGCTCATTTATCACAAATTATAATTATTGCAAGTATGAAAAAATATAATCAACTTAATAATTTATTACATGATCCACATTAAAATGCCACTTGAAATTCCAAAATGAAGCATGCATAAGCAACACTAAGAAAACTGAGGCCCCATTTGATTGGGGGGAATTGATTCATTCCTTTCTTGTGTGGTTAGAGACTAAATTATTGGAATGACTTTTCACCATTTCAGCATAATGGCTTTTCCACCCAAAAATAAATGGAAAGGTCATTTCAATGCATAACTCCTATTAATTTTTATTCCATTCCTATTCCTATTCCTATTCTCATTTCCATTTTATTCCCATTCATCTATTCAATGCATAACTCCTATTAATTTTTATTCCATTCCTATTCCTATTCTCATTTCCATTCTACTCTCATTTATCTATTTTCATTACTCCCAACTAAACATACCCTTAGATGAAGTGCTTGCATAACTTGTATATAATAATACTATGAAAGCAGGGTGTTCTAAAACAAAAATCACTATATCCTTGTCACCAATAAGTATCCTCACAAATCACAAGTAGGTTTGGAATAAAGTCAACAATAAATGAGTCGAAACATTTTCCCACATCACCATATAAGAAATCAACTATAAGGTTTGCATTTGAGACTGCAAAGCTCTCTTACTATAACAAAAAGTCTAGGCAGATAAGACTAATAACTCTAGTTGCAAATGACACCTTATCAGTTATTCAACAGACATAACAGTAACCATTCAATTTGACTTACTCTATTGCTTTGGTAGGCTGAGCAAGCTTTCGCATTAGAAGTTGTTGCTGTTCTGGTAGTTTCTTCTGAGCATGAAATTCAGCAAAACTTCTTTTTAACATGTCTTCTACCTGCAGTGATGGATCCCGAAAAGTTTGAGACAATCTTCAACTCAGACATAACTTTAGAAAATTTTCAACATAGTAAATTAACGAATCAATCAAAATCATCAATCCTCTCTCTAATTTGTTCTAAATTGACTTGAAGAAAAAAAAGCTCTAGTTTATACTTGCAACCAAAATTGATGGGAAAAAAACCAGTGGGGAGTAAAAGAGGGGGGAAAAATAGATTTCTTTGTTTATTTATTTATTCCCCTTTTTGGGTAAACTGATAGTGTTTGGGTAAAACTTATCTTGATTTTATAAGAATTTCTTTCTTGATTTTTCCAAGTTACACGGAGAGGTAAAATTTGTATTACTTCAAATGATGTGAGTGCGTAAATGGGTCAGGGAGGAATTTTATTGTGGGGGAAAAGTTCATATATTTATGCACTATTCTAAGGGGTATTTATGTCATTTGGGAAAATGAGAGGGATAACTGCATTTTCTCACCCAAACCCAGTTAGATATTTTCGCAGTAAAAAAAATGTTCAGGTAAATAATAATAAGCAAGTAAAAACTTGATGAGATAAAGATTAATACAAAAAAGTAACACAATTTACTTTCACAACACACTTAGAAACATCTAAATTTGTTTGTTCATAAGAGTAATCAATAGGTTAAAACCTCAATTTAAATATTTTCTTAAAAAAAATGCAAAATCACTAAGAGGATAAGAAATTTAGTAATAACTTGCTTCAATAATATTTGCTGACACCATTTAAGTTTTCAAACTTGATAAGTTAATAGAATTTAAGATGAATCAAAACTGCTTTTCTATTTCAAGCCAATTACTTCTCAAAAAAATTCTCAAATTCTGCTATCCATGTTTTTCTCCTTTTCTTAAAAAAAAAAGTTACTTCTGATAAATTTACGTTGAGGCTTTAACATATTAATTACTCTCATGATCAAATAAATTTATACAGATTACTAACCTGCTTTTATCTTAACTTCTTAAGCCGATTACTTCTTTATTTAAAAAAATGTCAAATTCTTTTTATCCATTTTTTTTATCTCTCCTTCCATCTGAAAAAATAGAAAAGTAAAAATAACAAGAATTAAGAATTTCTAACTTACCTTCAATTCTTCAACACGAAGGAGATGTAGGATCATAATATAAGTCAGCCGAAACTGAGACTCCAGCTTAGTTGCACTTCCAACTATAACAGGTTTTAAATCCTTCTCTTCTGGGATTTCATCACGGCACAGTACGGCAACAGTACCAATTTTATCAAGACCTCTTCTCCCTGCTCGACCTGCCATTTGAGTGTACTCCCCAGGTAGTAATGTTCTAAACTCTTTGCCATCAAATTTCCTTAATGTATCAAAAACAACCTGCAAATTATTTAAATCCAAAACGAGAATGTCGAGAATGTCAAGTATGCAACTAGATGTACATTCAACAGTTGAAAATCCTCAATAAAAAGTTGTAGAAACTGCTTATGGCCGAAATGTTTAAATACATATGTAGAAATAATCGGAATTATTAGTTAGAGTTTTACAGCTCATTAGTTAGTGTTTTACATCTAAGGTGTAATTAATGTAAATTAATTTATACTTAGAAAATACCTTTTGTACTCGGTCTATTTAAAGGTTATTCCTTTAGAAATGAAAATAACAATGAAGAATATATTTTTCCACTTGGTATCAGAGCTTTAGAAACTAAAAAATTAGAAAGAAAAAAAATTATTTTTTCCTTAGCCCTTTCTTAAAAAAAAATTAATTAAGGTTTGGTACTCTTAAGGTTCAAATTTTAGAAACTACTTTGGAGTGTTTGTCTATTCTCACCTCCGACCCAGGGAGTTTGCCCAGCTTCCGATCAGCGCAACCCCAAAATCCAATGCCCAATAGAGCCGCGCACGAGCCCCACGCGCCGCTTCCAGCGCTATCCTCTCTACCACACGTCGATGCGTGCAGCCTCCAACGACCATTTTTTCGACATCCTCTTCCTTGGCTTCATTCATCTGTAGTTCTACTCGTCTCGACGTGTTCTTGCCCTTGTTATCCTTTTTTGGTTTGTTCAAATTTTTTTATTCAGACCATTGAAAATCAACCATGGTCACTTCTCGAACTGATCCCGACACCACTTGGTACGCTATGATGGGTGCTCAACGTGACACATTCCCTTTCACCACAGATCAAATTGCTCAACTCCATAGGTTGCTCAAGTCGACTTCCGCACCAGATCTGAACTCTCCGAGATTTTTCTCCACTCCAAACACTTCTGTTGTGTTTAATGCTTAAACTTCGCCATGGATCATCGACTCCAGCGCAACTGACCACATGACCGGTCAATCTAATCAGATCATTACATATAGTCCTTGTCCAGATACTAGTAAAATAAAAATTGTTGATGGCTTTCTATCAATTGTGGCTGGTAAAAGTTCTGTTTATCTATCTCCTCTCGTTACTCTTATAAATGTCCTCCATGTGTCGAATCTATCTTGTAATCTCCTCTCAATTAGCAAACTTAGCCTTGATCAAGGTTGTATTGCAAAATTCTCACCCTTACATTGTGATTTCCAGGAATTGTCCTCAATGAAGACGATTGGAAGTGCAAGAGAATGTAGCGGGTTGTACTACTTTGATGTTAACCCTTCATCTGCTCAAGGTAATAAAAGGTTGCATTCTGGTTGTACTGCTTCTAATATTGATATTATGAGATGGCATTACCGATTAGGACATCCTAGTTTTCCCTATCTGAAACATCTGTTTCCTAGTCTGTTTAAAAACAAACGCTTGAACATGTTCAAATGTGAAGTGTGTCAATTTGCAAAACATACTCGAAGAGTTTTTCATTCTCGCCCCTATAAGGCATCTCATCCTTTCACTCTTATTCATAGTGACATGTGGGAGCCATCCCGCGTTACAAATATCTCTAATACCCGCTTGTTTATATCCTTTATAGATGATCATACTCGTTTAACTTGGGTATTTCTTTTAAAAGACAAATCTGATGTCGTTGTCACCTTCAAAAAATTTCATTCTATGATTAAAAATCAATTTCAAGTTAATCTCCAAGTTCTACACACTGATAATGGTACAAAATATTTTAATTCAATCTTAGGTGATTATCTTATCTCTAATGGCATTGTCCATAAGAGTTCATGTGTTCATACTCCCTAACAAAATGAAATTGCTGAAAGGAAAAATCGACATCTGTTAGAAGTTGCTAGGGCTCTCATGTTTACTACTTGTGTTCCTAAGATTTTTTGGGGAGAAGTTGTTTTCACAACAGATTATTTATTCAATAGAATGTCTTCTCGTGTCTTACCATATCAAACTCCAATTTCTTCTCTTCTTAAGATTTATCCTCAGACTCACCTACTCTTAGATATTCCACTAAAAACGTTTGGTTGTACAACCTATGTTCATGTTTTAGGACCTAATCATACCAAACTTGATCCTCGTTCTCAAAAGTGTATTTTCCTTGGGTATTCTTCCACCAAAAAGGGCTACAAATGTTACAACCCTCTCACTCGTCGCCTTAGTGTCTCATCAGATGTCACATTCAATGAAGAGCAACATTTTTATCCCAATACTTCACTTCAGGGAGGGATTGTTAGGGATACTCACTGCTGAGATACCTGTTTACCAATGATAGGACCTGAATTTAGTCCACCCATTGAGTCTAATCCGCCAACTGAGTCTAATCTGCCAATTGAGTCTAACTCTGTGCTGAATTCTGAACAAAACACTTCTGAAATGGAAAAGACAGGCTGAATAAATGCAAAAAAAGAGTTGTTGGTTTATACTAGACGACGGGATAAACATCAAGTAATACCGCTAGCTACAGATCTCGTCTTCCATGAGTCTGATCTAGTGACAAATCCCAATGTAAGTGATTCTTTGAGTCCAATTTCATTTGATTCTAATTCCAGTTCGAGTGTGATAGAATCAGATCTGCCCATTGCAAAAAGGAAGGGAGTGAGGAATTGTACTTTACATTCTATATCTAAGTATGTGTGCTACAGCCGAATCACACCAAAATTCAGAGTCTTTGCTGCCAAAATTGAGGAGACTATTATTCCAAAGAATATTGATGAAGCTTTATCCATTCCTGAGTGGAAGAAAGCGGTTGAAGAGGAAATAGGGGCGTTGGAAAAAAATGCTACCTGGAAAATAGTTGCTGAGCCAAAAGACAAGCATGTGGTAGGATACAAGTGGGTATTCACAGTGAAAAAGTTGATGGTACTATAGAAAGATACAAGGTGAGACTGATTGCAAAGGGGTTCGCTCAAATTTACGGGGTGGACTACATAGAGACATTTGCACTAGTGGCAAAACTAAACACAATAAGAATTCTCCTATCAATAGCTGCTAATCTTGATTGGTCATTGCAGCAACTTGATATTAAGAATGCCTTTCTAAATGAAAATTTAGAGGAAGAGGTCTATATGAAGATTCCTCCTAGCCTCAAAGGAAAATATGGAAAAGAAAGAACATGTCACTTAAAGAAATCTCTCTATGGCTTGAACCAGTCACCACGAGCATGGTTTGAGAGGTTCAATCAAGTGATCAAGAAGCATGGGTACAAACAAGGTCAGTCAGATCATACTCTATTCTTCAAACATTCACAAGATGGTAAGATTGTAATTCTTATTCTATGTTGATAATATGATTCTAACGGGAAATGACCTTAATAGAATGGAGGAGCTTAAAAGAGTACAAGCCCAAGATTTTGAGGTAAAAGATCTTGGTCAGATGAGATATTTTCTGGGTATGAAGTTTGCAAGAACCAAGCAAAGGATTTCAGTCTCTCAACATAAGTATGTTGTTGATCTACTCAAAGAGACTGGTATGCTCGGATGTAAACCAGCAGCAACACCAGTGGAACCCAAGGGGAAGTACAAGAAGAAAGAAAAGGAGAAACTTGTAGGCAAAGGGATGTATCAACGACTAGTGGGAAAATTGATCTATTTGTCTCACACCAGAGCTAACATTGCCTTTGCAGTTAGCTTGGTCCGTCAATATATGCACAACCCTTTAAAAGAACACTTGGAGGCAGTTTACAGGATATTACAGTACCTAAAGAAGACACCTGGAAAAGGTCTGTTGTTCAGAAAAAATAGAGAAAGCGGCATAGAAGCTTTCACTGATGTAGACTGGTCAGGTTCAATTGAGGACAGAAGATTAACATTTGGATATTGTACCAAGGTATGGAGAAACCTTGTTACTTGGAGAAGAAAGAAACAACCTGTTGTCGCAAGAAACAGTGTTGAAGCTGAGCTTAGAGCTCTTGCTCAAGGAGTATGTGAATTGATCTGGACCAAACAAGTTCTTGAAGAACTACAACTTCAAAGAGCGAATCCTTTGAAACAATATATCGACAATATATCAGCTATTAATATAGCACATATTCCAGTTCATCATGATAGAACCAAACATGTGGAGGTGGACCGTCATTTCATAAAAGAAAAAATTGAAGAAAAAAAACCATGTGTCGTTTATGTGCCAAGCAAACAACAAGCTGCTGATTTACCAACAAAAAGATTATCAAAAGAAAGTTTTGATGAGCAAGTGTGCAAGCTGGGCATGTGGGACTTGTATGCACCAGCTTGAGGGAGGGTGTAGAAATAATCTGAATCATTAGTTAGTGTTTTACAGCTCATTAGTTAGTACTTTACAACTAAGGTGTAATTAATGTAAATTAGTTTATACCTAGAATATACATTTTGTACTCAGCCTATTTAAAGGATATTCCTTTATATTTTTCTACTACATATCATTATCAGAAATAGAAGATTGGAAGTCTATAGTGGAAAATTCAACTAGAAAACGTTAAATTAAGAAATGAGAAATCGCATCCTAAGCTATCTAGCTATACAAAACAAAGTTGCATCTGTTATAAAATTGTACCAGTTTAATAATAACAATTACAGGAATAGATTCATCATAGTAGAATATGTTCTGATAATGCACACAACAAATCAGAACAAGACTTACTGTTCTTGCTGGGGCATTTACTCCCATTGCAAATGTCTCAGTTGAAAACAAAACCTACAAAAAGAATAAATAAAATTAGCAACAGCCAAAAAGGCTTAATAACAAGTGACAATAACATCCCAAAAAAGTTCAGCTCGTGTTTGCATAAAACTTATCAACCATCCATTGGTCCTTTCAAAAACACACATATATAAATATAAACACAGCACTGAAAGAGTCTATTTAAGTAATAAATTTACCTTGATCACACAACGGCAAAAAAGCATTTCAACAACTTCCTTGACAATTGGCAGCAGCCCTGCATGATGCACACCAATGCCTCTGTGAAGAAGATTTTGAACTCTGACAACCTGCATGAAAATTATATCTATATTTTTATATCTTAAGCCCAAGAACTGTACCAAAAAAAAATTGTTAGTATGCTACCAATTACTACACCTGTGGCAATGTCCTGTCTGATCCCTTGAGACGTGAAAATGCTTTGTCGCAGAAAATACGAATCTCGCTTTTCTCAGAACTACTGGTGAGATCAGTTCCAGTCATACTATCGGCCGATTTATCACATCTGTTTTTTGAGAAACAGAATATAACCACCTAGGCACAAGTTAAGAGAGAGATGTTTAGAAGTTAAACAAAATGAAATTCCAATTTTCTAATAAAAAAAATAATTTATTAAAGGGGACAAAATAATAAGAATAACTGTGTGTAATAAATTAACACCTCAAGTTTTTTTTTTTAAAAATTATATACTAACATAATAATAAGCACTAATTGATTAAATGGGAGACTGGACTCATTAAATTAAGCTACTTGGCAAAAGATCATACAGCTGGCAGCACCAACAGTGGACTTTATCTTAGTCTTTTGCTAGAATATTAACAGCACATTAAATCATGATAAAATAAAAAATGCAAGGCCAAGCTTTAGGTTAGAGAAAGTAAAAGTGTTTTACAATGACAAAACTAAATAATATCGCGTAAATGCTTATGCTTTTAGAAAATCCCTTTTCCTCTGGTTAACGCTTTTATGTTCTTTTATCTTCGGTTTTAGTCAATCATCTCAATTTTTTTGTTTACATAATCTATGAACTCTCCTACTTATCAAATCTAAATTGCAACTAATGAGAATTCTATGAGCTCCAACCGATGTCGCAAAGATATACTCAAGAAAATTATACTCAGACATACAGGTAACAGAGAGTTCTTTGAGAGCTTATTGATAAGTGACAAACACAAAGAAGCATCTGATCTTCTTAAACCCCAACTGTTGTAGCCATTGCCATTATTTTGACTCCCACCACCACTACCATAGTAGTTTCCAGAACTGTGAGAACCAAAATGTTTGTTCTGTTTTCCCCGAGTAACACTTTCACGTTTCTGAGAAAAAGCTGCTGAACCTCCACTGTGTGATCCAGAAGGACCAGTACTGCTGCTAGTCATATTTTTTCTCTTCAATGTATCCTTAGCAGCTTGCAGTCCCTGAGGCATAAAAGTTTCACTCTCACATATCTTGTAAAGTTCTCCAGAGTGAAATATGCAGTGTTCCAAAGGGACTGGTCTTTTTGTTGTCCTAAAAACATAACAAAACAAGGGGAGTGCATTAATTTTTACTGTATCGTAGAAAACTTGAGGAAGAATGAAAACAATTGAAAACTTCGAAATTCTCAAGAAAGAAAAAAATCAGATAAATTATAAGAACCACCACTAAGTACTAACCCAGTAACACGAATTTGCTTTTGCTTTGTCCGTCCAATCCAGTCTGCAAACTCAACAGTGTTTGGTACCTGCAAATTGGTAACAAATATCTCACGTTCAGAAGCAGCCACAACAAAGAGTTAAAAGAGGACCGGCCAAATGGACCCATGCAGAATTTTATCACGTAAGTATCTTCATTGTAGCTTTACTTTTACACGAAAAGTTTTATTATAGCCATATGGCAATGGAAGATTAATAGGCACCAGTAGGATCACACACACAAATAACAAAATAATAGAAACAAGACAATGGAATTATAGTTGAACTGCTTATGTGTATTCACTAAGAATAGAAAAAAAGATACAAACAAATGGCCTGTATGCAATAGACCTCCGACTCTCCCCAAGAACAAAGGCTCCACTCAATACAAATTCTCCATAATCCTCTCCCTCCGCCAAACCTATTCTTATATACCCTTACAGCCATATTCTCTAACTCCACAATCCAAGACTACCCCCTTATACCAATCTACCCAAATTACCCCTAGTGTCTAGGTGGCAAATCCAGGGTCTACCATTGTAGCTTAAGTTTTAACATAAAAAGTTATATAATAGCTATATTATAATGAAAGATGCAATATAAAAATAATATAATTTAGAGAACAACTAATATTAACATTGGCCCACAGTCCCCTAAGTTCAAAAAATAATATAGCTTGGCACTACTCTACTGCAATCAAAGATTAGAAAATTTTATATTTTGGTCGATATATAGCTGATGCATCGGAAAAGATGGAGGACAAACATCTTTGTAGTGTAAAACCAAAACTTAGACATTATATCAACATTCTCAAATATCAACATTATATCTCAGGAATGTCAATATATTAGAGGAATTTCCATTCTGTGGGTTTGATTTTCTATTAATAAAAAAAAATTCTGAAAAAAGGAAAAAAAACGTGATTGATATCTCTGAAAAGAAGTTTGTAAGATAAATTTTTATATATATTTTAATGTTATACATGATTATATTTGATAGCAATGTAATTATGAAACAAGTAATGTTAGATTTATAATTTTTGTTAGAAAGAATTCTTTCAAATCATGTATTATTGAATATTTTTTATTTTTTTAATTTGTATTAAAAATATATATATATTTATATATATGTTTCTAGATAAATATTTATGACATCCATAAATCTTCTTAAAATTTCCCTAGATATCAAAATTATATGTTATTAGAATCTTTAACTGCACTGTAAATTTAGCACACAAGGAAAAGTTATTACCGTTGCTGAAAGAAGAACAATGTTAATATGTCTCGGAAGCATGATGATAACTTCTTCCCAAACAACACCCCTTTCAACATCATTGACGTAGTGCACCTCGTCAAATATAACCTATATCCACATACGTACAGCAAAAAAAAAATCACCAATTTGGCAATTTGTTATAGAAAATTTAATTCTTCTGAATAAAAATGGAAAAAAAAAACACATGTTTTTATAAAAATAAAAAAGGGGGGAAAGTATCACAGAACGATCCCTTTTTACCCATTCAATGTCACGGATAATATCAGCACCACGGTACAGCATTGACCTTAATATTTCTGTGGTCATAATAAGACAAGAAGCTTCAGGCTTCAGGCTAACATCACCTGTTAGAAGTCCAACATCGAATTTTCCGCAGAAATCCCTATACTTTTGATTGCTTATGGTTTTAATTGGAGCAGTATAGACAGCTCTAGTACAATGCTGCATGAAACAAGTTTAATATCAGCATTGAAAAGTATGTATAACTAAAGAATCGCATTGCAAACAACCAGAGAAGGCACTGATAAAATCTGAAGAATGAAAATATACAGACATAGCTCATTCAACTAATTTGTTTTCCTTATCAGAAATGAACTTGTAATTAAAGCAACTCAAGAATGCATGTCATACTTTTGATGCCAAAGCAAATGCATACTCTGCAACAACTGTCTTTCCCGCTGACGTATGAGCAGCTACAAACACAGACTCCCCATTTTCAAGATAATAGATAGCCTGTAGGTATTACATAACAAACGAGGAAATGGTTATTTAGGTTGAAACAACACGCAGTACATTATTGCAGTGATAAGAAAAATTGGAAATATCATTTGAAATAAACACATAGAATATGTATCCAACATATATTACAACTTGGGAATTGCAATGACATCTCCATGAAGTAGAAGTAATACCATATCTTAGTCATATGAAGAACAATAAGAAGCTAAGAAATTGCCATTATAATTCATATAATAAAAATTTTGATACTTTAAATTTTTCAATGACTTGACTACAGTAAAAATAGATCTCCAAACCTTGTCAAGCCCAATAAATCATGACAGAGACAAAATGACACAATAATTAAACTAAAACGTATCATTTCTGCCACTGAAGTTGTAGAACATTAGTTAACGAAATTTGAACCCAGAAAAAGAGTTCTGAAATTGCTTTGTAAACTAGCGCAAATAATTAAGTTCCTACACAAGCATGTTAATCCAACCATGACCAAGTTACCCAGATAGAGTTTAGAAAAACAGAACTTTATCAACCAATACCTCTTTCTGGAATGTATCCAATTCAAAAGGAAAATCAAGTGCCATGTCAGGAACAAGCTCATGAAAATGCTGTGAAATCCATTCACTGCCTCCACTACTAGCCCAGGCCTGTAAATGTACGAACTAGTTATAAACTTATAATAAAAATTAATAGCATGCAGTCAAAGAAGTAAGTCTTCAAAAAATATATATATCTCTTCTATATAATAAGTGTGTAGATAACGAAAATTCTTAGTTTTAACAATTTTTTATTTTTTTTTAATGTTAACTTTAACGGAATATTCTTACATTTAACGATAGTTTGTAAACACTTAAATTTAAATAAAATAAAATAATTAAAATAGGATATTTTTGAGATATTTTACAATGATAATTATTTAAAAAATAATAAATAATTAATTAAATCAAAATATGATATTTTTTAAATATTTTACAATGATAATTATTTAAAAATAATAAATAATTAAACAAATTAAAATATAATATTTTTTAGATATTTTACAATGATAATTATTTAAAAATAATAAAATCATACATCTTATAACTTAAATAAAATTTAATTAAACTTAAACTTACTTATTAAAATAATATCATATTAAACATATAATATAATCTACTGTAAATTAGCAACAAATTGCTATTTTAAAAAAACTAGCAAGAAACTTAAATTTAAAATCCACGTATAATATTTAATATTACATTAAACATATAATATATAATCTCTTGTTGTCACTCTCAAATTAAAAAACTAGAACAAACATAAACTTAAACAAAAATAAATAAATTATTTAATTAAAATATAATATTTATTTAAAATTTATATGACATTAATATATATTTTAATAAAAATAATTAATAAATTCTATAAATAAAACTAAGCATACGTATCTAGTATATATATATGTGGAAGTTAGCTTGTAGCAGCTCTCTATGCAAATTTTTACCTCTTTCTGGTGCTCTCCACCAGCCCCGCGATTGTCCAATATTGTTGTTAATTCTTCTGCTTTGATTGATAAAATCTCATCCAGTGCAGATAATTCAGTATCAGAAGCGTTGCTAGGCATATCCCTTTCTGCTTCGGCTTTGGGCTTAGCAGACTCTGCTTCAGCATCAGACTTTACAGACTCTGCTTCACCTTCAGAATTAACAGACTCCATTCCTGACAAATGAACATTATATAAAACACAACTTTAGCTAAACTAAAGGAATGAAATGAACAAAAGGAAACCAGAACTAGTTCAATGCATGTTGATAAACCAACCAATACCAAATCCAAGTTCACAGACCGCTACAGGTAACGCAATTTTAAGTATGAAAAAAGCTCAACTAAATCATACAAAAAATTTGTCCTGCCACCTCATGTACTATTCCAAAATCCTTCACCCAATAAAAAGCTCAAATCCAGTTCAAATCTGTAATCTCATATTGCCCCCCAAAAAAAATCAGCTTCTTTTTTTCATACCTAAATCTTGTAAGTTTAAGAGTTTGTCTATGATTTGTATTCAATAAAATGAGCAGGCAACCTCAAAGACGTTAGTTGCAATTAAAGTTGTTGCAATTCAAGGTTCAAGTTCAACTAAAAGGTCAAGAAGGCATACACTCATCAAACAAATATATTCACAACTAAGCCATCCTGGTATCATTATTTCAAGCAGCAAAGCTAATCTGTGAATCTTTTTCATGAATTAATAGTTTTATTAAGAAAAAAAAGTTCACACATGAAATGAATGAAATGGCATAGCATTTGTACCATCTTCTACAAATTCAGTGATATCCTCTTCCCAAGCCTTTTTGAATAAGTCGTCAAACTGTACAGATAATTCAGTCTGCAAATGGCAGCAATACATAAGAATGTTGACAAAACGTGAGATGAGTAGAGCAACTATATTCTATAACACTAGCAAGTTCCAGCTAAGAAATATAAATCTAATATATGAACCAGAATAGGATAACTGACCTGGTTTTCTTCTGTATTCTTTATCAAAGTTTGATCCTTGTTAACATTCCATGCACAAGGATAAGCCTTCAGAAATGTTTAAACATCACTAGGTTAGTAATGTTAGATTTTCCAAGATGGTATAATATATGACAAAATAGATAGTATATTGTTACAGCTTCTTAATCTACATAAAAAGAAAATTAACCTTAAGTTCACCAAGTTCTAATCCTTGCTTAAAGCCCGGAGGAATAGTCTGAGAAGGGCCACCATTAAGAAGTTCACGAACCCATTCACCATTGGAAGCACCATCAGGTAGAACCCTTTCTAAGGATTGGGAATCATCCAAACCACCTGGACGAAAAGGGCGGTTATTAATGCTTCCTCTTAGAAAATCCTTCGCAGTACCATTCATGCGGGGCAATGAACCAGATTCTTGAGCTTCTACTGTTAACTCTGATACATCCACCTAAAATGAAATAAGCCATAAAATTTCTTTTGAAGGGTTTATATCCAAATTGGTGCCACAAATGACAGATAAAGATAAACAGTAGAATCCCACTGATTTTAATTTTCATGTAAGTTCATAAAAGAATTCCTGTTCCAAAGAAGACGGGTATTGTTTAAACACAAGTTCTAAACTATGCTCCTCCATACCTGCAGAGAGCCTGGTTCCCATCTTCCTTGCTTTGGACGTCTAAAGGGTAATTCCCATGTGGGAATTATAACCTTGCGCGGCAATGATGGCTCCAACTGTATTTTTGCCCTGTCAAACCAGTCAAAATCCCACTGCCTTCCAGCCTTTTCCGGTGAAAATAATTCAGAGTCCAGCCTCGGCAAGAGATACTTCTCTTCTACATAAGATTTTATTGATTCAGGTGTTTCCTTGGGAAATGCAGGTGGCTGAAAAATTAACGTTCAGAGATAAAGTATATTGTTAGAAATTGAAACAGCTCTGCCCTCCCAAACATATTATAAATTACAAATAAATATATATATATATATATTTTTTTTTAAAAAAGGAAGGACTAGTAACATAGCTCCAAAAATAACAGAAATGGCCCATTATCATAATAATTTATATTAAAGCATCAAATTTGATATTTCCAATTCAGCTTTCTAATGCATTACAAACTCCAAAGATATAGTAACAACAAATCAAATAAGAACCATTCAAAGTCAAAGTTTTGGAAGCCCTAGAGCCAAACAAATTCAAAAAAAAAACTTTTTTTTTCAATAAATAAACGCACGAAGCCCAAAGTGAAGAATTGAGAGAAGTGGAGAAGCGAACCAATATGAAATCGGGGAGCGACTTGACGGGGTTAGAACGCTCCACAGTAGAGAGAGGCTCGAGCCTGAGGTGACCACTGTGGCCGGAGAACCCGACCCGATAATTTAGTTCGTTCGCTGCTTTAATCGGGTCCATCTGAGTTGTGTGCCTTGGAAATCGTTGCTTTCCAGGTTTCGTTCTGAGTTTTTTTTTTTCTTTTTTGGTTTAAGATTTTGGAAAGCTTTTCGCGGGTTTGAGAAAATAAAAAGGGATGTGTGTGTGTTTGGTTAATTAAGTTGGGAAGTAAAGAAGCAGAGATGTGGCCCACTCTCACTCTCTCTGACTCCCTTTGTTCGTTTGAGTCGGTTGAACTTATAGATGCGACAACCGGCTCTTCTATTAGTATTACGTCATCTTGAAGGTATCACTCAAGTCGAACTATTTATAGGGATATTGCCAACATCACATTAAATTGAATTTAAAATTTTATCTATTATTATTTTTGTTTTTTTTAAATGAATTATTTTTGTTTTTTAAAATTTAAATGGATGTATTGATTTATTATTTGAATTTAAATTTGGTCTAGTTTATAAATAATTAAATTCAACATCCTATAAAATAAAATATCACGTATTGGCTTGGGTTATTCGCGTTTGGCTAATTTAATTGCATTTTGAAATTTATTAAGAAATTTTTTATAAATGTAAATTTTTAATAATCTATTTTTTATAAATACAACTTTTTCAAATATAAGTTTTAAAAATATATTTTTATATAGCTGTTTTTTATCTATTAACTTTCATATTTTTCCAAACTACAACTTAATTAATTCCTAAATTATGACTTATTTTCTTAAAACTATATTTATAAAAGAAAATTAAGAATGTCATTCAAATGTAAACAAAATAAAAATCCCATATTTTTTTTAGAATGACAAAAAAAGCATATATAATAGAAAATGTTCACTTCTTAATATACAAAATGTATTTTTATTACACTGTTATAGTAATTTTTTATATTTATGTGTTTTTTATCACACTGTTATAGTAATTTTTTATATTTATAGATACTGGATTACAATTTTTAAACTATTTAACAATTATATTATTTTTAAATTTAAAGGTTATATTAATTTAAAATGGAAATGCAAGTGTTTTTTAGTTTTAATTAAGAAGGGAAGCCTCACCTTTTTTTCAAGCTCTTTGCTTGGCTGGTGAGTCTTGGGGTTTTTCTCAACAAAAAAAAAAATTAAGAAGGGAAGTTAAGGTTGTGTTTGGTAAAAAATGTTTTTGAATTTTTTAAACACAAAAATGAAAATATTATTTTATTTTTGTTTCTTTATTTTTAAAAAATAAAAATATGTTTGGTAATTATTTTTGTTTTTTATTTTTAAAAACAAAAAAGAATAAACATGTTTGATAACTTTTATTTTTATTTTTTGTGTAACAATATGAGGTGTTGATTTGAAGAAGAGAAGAAGAAAAAAAAAGTCGAAAACTGTTTAAAAAAAAATTGAAAGTGAAATAATTTTATTTTCAAATTTTAATAAATTTTAATTAAAATTTTAAAAAAAATAAAGTTACCAAACACATCTTATGTTTTATTGTCAAATTTTTAATTAATTAAATAAAAAACTATTTTTTTTAAGTGTTACCAAACAACACCTAAATTCACTCCCCCATGTTTTTTTTTTTAAACAAACTCACTCACTCACCCATGATTTACTCTCTTCCCATTTAGAAACTTCCTAATTTAACCATTCTCCCATTAATTCTCATTCGGCCTTTATGTCAATGCCACGATATCTCTCATTCAAAACCAAATGTCAATAAAATAATCCGAATAGAAATATAATTTAGGAAAAATCTAGGGTGCACCCCCTCAAAATTGGTACACTGGTACACCCCTTTCCACTTTTTGGTTCGAGAAGTATTTTTGGTGCAAATTTTTTTATGATCTTGTATATTGTAATTATTTAGAGTTTCTTGTAAATTTTTAGGAAATTTCGAATAATTTATCATGTCGAAAAATAAGGGAATTTTTCATAAATATGATTTTTTAGCTATTAATGTGCAAAAATATGGGAATTAAAATTTCCTTAATTTGTATGGAAAAATTTAATTAAAAAAACTTAGATTATGGGAAAAGTTATCACATATTGGAACTCAAAAATAAACAAAAACACATTAGCCAAAGGAGGGCACTATGGTAATTAACAGCAAAAACTCCTCTGTTGAAACTTGACTCGATCAAAATCTTCTCCAACAAATCGATTCTTCAGCCACAATACCCGAACTCCGGCTACCACTTCCACCTCCGACGACATGCATCAAGATTTGATCAAGAAGAACAAATAAAAAAAATTCTAGCATCAACCGGCAACCTCCACCCAACTCGGATCGAAACACCTCTAGCAATATCTGATTGGTTCTGTTGCACTCTTCAGCATCTCCGGCGATGTGCACCTCTGTCGACTTGCTTCTCCAGCGTCCAAAGTATCCAAGAAACAAAGGTTTGCAAAATCTTGCTCTGTCGATACCTATTTTACTGTAATTTTCTTTAATTTCAAATCTATTAAATTCATAATTCTTCTACTTATTCTGAAACCATTAATTTCATAGCTATTTTATTGATTATAATGGTAATGATGAAGTTCATGATGTCCATTTTCAAAAAAACAAATCAATTTATGAACTTTAAATTTGAAAAAAATATATATTTAAACCTACAAATATGGTTACATTCATGGACCAAAAATAGACAAAAATCAAGAACCTTGAAATTTTTAGAATTTGTAATTTGTTATTTTTTTAAAAAATCATTTGATATTGGTGAAGTTTAAATGCTAAAACATTCAGTAAGATAGGGTAATCAATTACTTTGTAAAACAGTCAATATATTTAATAAAATGTTTCAGTAAGGTATGTGATTACAGATTAAGGTAATCAGTTACCTTCCCCAGTTAACACAAACTAACTCCATAAAATATTGGCAAATTTTGCAGGTATGGACAATACTACTTCTTTGGTTCAATTTGGAGGCAAGTGGAATGAAAACAACGAGCATCAAGGGTACACAATGACTGGCATATTAATTCCACAAAATTGTTCTCTTGACAACTTGGTGAATTTGATAAAAAAATGAGATAAAGGAAATGTAATGACCCAAATTTCCTAATAAGGTTTAGGACCTTGATTAGGAGGCCAGAAGGGCCATAATTGATTTATTAAGCCATTAAATGATTATATGCATGATTATGTGAGTTGTATTATTATATGATGATAAATGCATGCATATGGGTCAACTTTTCATTATAAGGACATTTTGGTAATTTGGCCCGTTGAGGGCAGATTTGTATATTTTCATGCATGTTGGTGAATTATGAATAAGACCACATTATAATGTAGATTTGTTCAAGCTATTCGGCATGAGACGATCTTTGAATGCATGTTATCAGTTTTGTCATAACGGGGTTAATTTCAGGGCTCGGGGTAAGTCTCGGGGTAATTTGGTGATTAGTACATTACTGGGAATTAAAGGATAATGGGATATGATTTATTAGCATTTGAGAATATTGGTAATAACGGGAATTGAAGGACGTTAATTATGATTAACGGGATTAGAAGAGAAAGGACAGTTTTACCCTTGGTAGCCTTAAGAGAAAATTAAATGACCTAGGGGCAATATTGTCTTTTGACCTAAGGATATATATGAACCATTGAAGCTGTAGAAAGATTAAGAAAAACATAGCTTCTCCTTCTTCTTCTCTCGATCACTTTTCTTCCTCTTTTTCCTTTGGAATTTTGAAGCTCATTTTGAGGATTCAAGCTAGGAAACCAAGCCTTGAGGGTCTAGGGTTGTGTTCCACCATTGAAGAGGGTTCCATCTTGAGTTTGAGGTAAGTTTTTAACCATGAAAAACTCTGGTTTTGCTTTGTTTTCAGTTGAGTTTTAATTGGGATTTTGAAGTTGATAGTTGAGAATTGATGGAAGTTTTTGGCAAAGGTTGATTAGGTTTTGATGCCTAAGACTTGTATGTTGGGTATTTGGGTTCATTTGGGAGTTTGAATGAAGTTTGGTATCAAGTTTTGAAGGTTGAAAAGTGGAGAAATCGAATGAGGAAAAACCAGGGCTAATCAGCCTGGTCCTAGCACTACAGCGCCCAAGGGAGGGCGCTACAGCACTAGCCAGGGCAATTCATCTCTACTGGTAGCGCTGGGGCGCTAGGGGGGCAGCACTACAGCGCTATCCATTTTTTCCAGGTTCCTATTTTGGGCACTTTTGAGGGTTTTTGGCTCAGGGTTTCAATTCCTAAGGCTCGGGATTGAATCTACTAACCGTTTGAGTACGATTCGAGGTCCCGGAAGTGAGGTTTAGGTCAAGAACCTTTTATTGTTGATTTCATTAATTTGATTCCATATTTAGTTATGACTAGGTGACCGTTAATGTAATGACCCAAATTCACTAATAAGGCTTAAGGGCCTTGATTAGTGTGTCGGGAGGGGCATAACTGGATTATATGTGAATTAAATGATTAAAAGCATGTTATATGATTATTTGAATATCTGTGATGCATGACTATGTGTATTAGTATGCATGTAGGCCCTGATTAGGTTAGAAGGGCATATTTGTAATTTTAGCCCGTTGAGGGCATAAATGTAAATAATTGTGATAAATTGTTGAGACCACATTCTTATGTGGATATATTTGTAATCTGTGACTTGAGGCGATCCTAGTGAGCGGTTTAGCGAAAAAGTCACGGCGGGGATTTATACCCAGCTCGGGGCGAGCCTGGGGTAATTCTGGGGATTTAGAGAATATATTGGAGTCTATTTTGATATTGAGGAGTATAATTGGTGATTAGTTAGATGTTAGGAAGTAAGCGGAAAATGTTAGAGACATTCGAGGAATTAGCGGGAATTGGGTGTAATGACTAAAATGCCCTTAGGATGTTTAAAAGTTTAGTTTTAAATGGGAGGGCAGTTTGGTCTTTTGATGTTTAAAATGAGAGATAAGGGTTATGCTGCTTTATGCTTTAGTGGATTGTGTAGAAAATTGTGGAAGTCTGAAGTAAAGAAAAGAAAAGAAAGAAAAGGGAAAACAGGAGTCTATCTTTTTCTCTCTCTCGGTTGGAGGTCTCTTCTCCATCTCTTGAAGGAATTTGAAGCTAAAACTCAGAGAGAGTTTGGGCAAGAGCTTGAGGCTAGGATCCCTGGTTTGGTTTGAAGAGTTAGCAAGGGTTGTTCATCATTTGAGGTAATGTCTTGAGGTTGTAACTCAGTTCTTGGTTTTTAGTATTAATATGGATTTTGAGCTGAGTTTTGGTGGGAATTCTAGGGAATTGAGGCTGAAGCTTTGAGGAGTGAAAGCTAAGGAAGAGTGGAGGATAGCCTAAGGTTGAACCTCTCTGCTGAAGGTAAGAAGTTCTGAACTTGGTCACTTGAATTTTGTGGTTTCAGTTCTTTTTCTTGTTGAGTTTTGAGCTCTAGGTTTAGCCATGGTGAATTTTGTGTTTTGGGGTGCATGTGATTGAATTATTGGTGGTTAGGTTGTTTGGGATGAGTTAAGGATGTTGGGAAGCTTGTTTTGAAGTTTGGTTGAGGTTTGATTGAGTTTTGGAAAGGTTTGGCTCGAGGAAATTCGAAGAGGAGAAAACTGGGTAGTGTTTGGCTGTGACTAGCGCTGTAGCACTAGCCTTAGGGCGCTACAGCGCTAGGCTTGGGCGTTTGGGAGCCTAATGGCTTTGCTTGTAGCGCTGTAGCGCCCACCTTAGGGCACTGTAGCGCTACCTTGCTCCCAGAAAGGGGTTTTTGGGTTATTTCTAAGGATTTTTGTCCGGGGGCTCGGGGTTTGATTCCACCACCCTGTTTGGTGGAATTAGGGCTTCCCGAGGGCTCGGGATTGGTCCCAAGGCTAGGTTTTGGAATTGAGGTTTGGAGTTGGTTCTAACTTGTGACCGTGACTAGGTGTACGCTAGGGCTCATACGGGATCATGCTTGAGGATCGACTTGAACAAAGCTATCGAAATCTAAAGGTAAGAAAACTGCACCTGGTTATGTGTTTGTGATGGGACTAAGAGCTCCCTATATCTGTATGATGTCATAGATGGTATTATGCCATGGGACATGTGATAAATGGCCTAAGGGTGCCGTAAATAATACTTGCACACAGGGCGCGGCTCGGCCACTGGTAGCTAAGGACAGCTTAATATTCACTGAGCTCAGTTTAAGTGGGTCGGAGTCAGTGGGATAAATAGAGGGTGCGGCCTAAGGGCGCTAACCCTGGTTATCATATGTGAATTGATTATTGATATGAAGTGATGTACTTGGTATGCTGAATACTTGAATGACATGAGTGTTTGAATTGTTGAGTACTTGCTTATACTGTATGAGTTATCTGGTTGTTGCCTGATGATTATGCTCTGTTATTGTGTTTTCTTGCTAGGCATTGGCTCACGGGTGCTACGTGGTGCAGGTAAAGGCAAGGGCAAGTTGGACCAATCCTGAGATGGAGAGCTTCGGGGCTGAATGTACATAATCAGTTGATCGGCCGCCACGGTCGAGGAGTGGAACAGGACGAGAAAATGTTATTTGTCTGTTTTGCCTTAGAGTGGCTAGTAACTGTATTTTAATCCAGAAATTTTGTAAACTGTCTTATAACTTTACTACTTATGGGATTCCATGTAAAAGAAAATGTTCAATCATAAGAAATGTGACTTTTGAGACCAAAATCTTTTAACCCTAGTTCAACTGTAGTTTCAGTAACACGTTTCTGATTAAATGATTTGATTAGATTAGCAAGTCTTGCACCTTTATAAACACACAGTGTAACGGTCTTGGCTATCCAGGGCGTTACAGCTAAGGGATCAAAGGATTGATCATTCTCAAGGGTCGTTTATTTGTTATTTCTCGCTTGAACCAGAGGTAAGAAAACTGCACCCAGTATGTGATGCATGAGATGCATGTGATTAGGGCATGACATGAATATTGAATATGAGATTGATCAGAGCTTGAGTCTCTGTAAATGTGCATGATCCTAATTATGCTAGTGATTGTTGAGTAAGCATGATGAATGCCCTACATCTGGATATTTGACATATGATATATGCTTGGTTGCATTGCTTACTTGTGAATGGAATTGATCTTTGAGTCAGGAATCGGCAATGGTGTCAGTATTAACTGTGAAGTTGTGACTTATTAGTCAAGTTCGGCAGTAGTACTGAGCACTGGTCGTATGGTATTGGCTTAAGAGTCAATAACGGTATTAGCGAGTTTAACGCAAGCCGAAAAGATTAGATCTAATCGACATAAGCATTGAATGAATCATCATGAAAATTAATGCTTGACCAACCTCAAGTTTGATGAAAATTAAAAGCGCTTGTCTAGTCTAATGGCTAGTTACTTAGAGTCAGGGCCAGAAGGCCCAGGTGACTGCATCGTCACATGGCTATGGGCTACACGCCCCAATATGATTATCATAATCTAAAAGGGGGTGTTTGTTTTGAGTAGTTAAGTTGTCTTGGAAAGTGTAGAGAGACTTAGGATGGAGGTAATATTAAACTCGTGTGTACAAAAGGGTTCACTTTACCCTTAAAATATATGTGGGGCTCACACAAATTATTAACTTTATCCCCTTAAAATTTGAACCAAACATAGAAAGGGCATTAGATTCTCATTCCCACCTTTACTTTACCACATACCAAACACCCCCAAAGTGTTAATCACTCATCTGATTAGGGCTACACGCCCTAGCATGATTATCAGAATCTCAAAGTGTTAATCACTCATTTAATTAGGATTGACTTGATAGTCATCCATACACGAGGGCAGGATCCACCATCATTATCTAGACTTTTTTGCATGCATGAATAGGCCTATTATTGCTAGGCATGCCTATTATGATTTAGTAACATGTTATTACTTGTTCATGAGCATATTAAGTTTTCTTGCTGAACTTCGGCTCATGGGTGCTATGTGGTGCAGGTAAAGGCAAAAGAAATTTGGACCACCCTTGAGTTGGAGAGCTTAGGTGACGATGTGTACATATGCGACTGCTCGACTGCCACGGCCGAGGGTTGAAAGAGGAACTATGGTTAAACCCTATTTTGCCGCTTAGGTCGGCTGGTTGTAAATATTTTATTGTAATTAACCTTTAAATTATATTTTGGGATTCTAATGTATATAGTAAAAGTTTTAGTGTTACGTTGTATCTTAACCAAATTTTTTAACCCTAAACCGCTAATCATACTTAATTACACAATTATGGCCAAATGACTCGATTGGCGAGTTTAGCACTGTTTAAAATGCACACTGTAACGGTCCCTAGGTAGTAGGGTGTTACAGGAAACAACGACAACTATTGAAGTTTCTTACCAAGTAGCCAAAGGAACACCACCAATGAAGGTTGAAACAGACAATTCAATGTTGTTCTACATGGAAATAAAGAAAAAAGTTGCTGCAAAAATAACAGACTTACCATTGTGTGTCACTATAGTTCAAGAATCGTGCAATGAAAATAACCTTCTTCTACTAGCAAATCAGAAAGCTACAGCAGAATAAATGGAGGTGGGATACAACGTTACTTGAAGAAGGAATGTCAAGCACAACAAATGACGGTATTAATGTGTCATACATACCTCACCTTGTTGAAGAAGTAGTTGATTTCATAATTGAAGATAATACAAAAAGAAAAAAGAAGTTGGAGGAAATCCAAATAGTAATATCTGATTACAGAGTCAACACAATAGAGCAAGGACAAACACAATCAAATCAACTCTTAGCTATTATGTCATGCTACATAACTTCTAGTTCAAAACAAAAAGATCAGAACCGAGAGAGTACCTGGTTACTTGTGCAGATGACACATGCAACTAGTTTGTGAGAGCATCTAAGTATAGAAATCAAGATTTACTCAAGGTACGAAAATGCATTCCAAATCATACTTGCTATGTTGAAATTGTTATGGAGGACCATAGGCAGGCAAAAAACATTGTAATTGGTGAATTAATAAAGAATAAGTACAAGTCAATCTAAAGAAATTATACTCCAAATGACATCATGAATGATGACTTTGGAGTAACCATGGGATACACAAAAGCATGGAGATCAAGAGAGAAAGCTTTGTGTCTAGTAAGAGGGAACCTCGATGATTCATATCAAAAGTTGCCAATGTATATTTACATGTTGAAGCAAGCAAATCTAGGAACAACAACACACCTACTCACAGACAAGGAAGATAGATTCAAATTCCTATACATAGCTTTCTCTAACTCAATCAAGGGCTGGAGATACTTAAGGCCTATAATTGTTGTTTATGGAACTTTCTTGAAAAATGCACATTGCGGTACCCTATTTTCAGCATCAACGTTAGATTCAAACAACAATATTTTTGTCTTGGCTTTTGGAATAGCAGACTCTGAAAATGATAACTCATGGCTTTGGTTCTTCTCCAAACTGAGAGACACCTATGGAGAACCCGAAGGTATGATAGCTTCAATTATATATTCTTGTTTACATAGAAAAAGGAGTTCGTTACCCAAACCAAATACACACATATATGTTATTTCTTTTAGTATCTTATTAAAGTAACCGGTTACCTTCACAGGATTGGTTATTGTTTCCGACAGCACACAAGAGCATAGACAATGCAGTACATATGGTGTACCCAAATGCTTTCCACGTAGCTTGCATGTTTCACTTGCTCAATAATTTGAAAAGCAAGTATGGAAGTCGTGGAGAAGAGCTACAAATGAATTTCATTGTAGCAGCAAAAGCATACACAAAAATAGAAATGTGATCACTACATGAGAGGCCTTGATAGACTTGACAGACACATTAACCCTATTTAGAGAAAGCCAAGTATGAAACTTGGGCAAGATCATACTCACCAACAAAAAGATACACCATGATGACATCCAACATCGCAGAATCGCTCAACGCTGCACTAAAAGCTGCAAGAAATCTCCCTATTGATATATTGGTTGAATGTCTTAGAAGCTTGGTTCAAAAGTGGGATTGGAACAACTCAAATAATGCAAACAGAACACTCACAAAAGTCTCTACAACAACAGAAAATGAGTTGAGACATGGCATTATTTCGAAAATGAAGTATAAGGTATTCAACTAAACTTATTCTTACTATTCTTTAATTTGTCAGTAGATGGTCAGGTTACCTTTAATGTTAATTGTACATAAAATGTTTATTATTTTATTCTAATTCATGACAAAAATAGTTTTAGGTCTTTCCTTTCAACCCAATAAAATATCAAGTTCGTGATGAAAAGGGGACCAATTTCACAGTAAATATACACAATAAAACATGTACTTGTAATAGATTTCAAGAAGACAAAATGCCTTGTGGGCATGCAGTAGCTGTAATTGCAAAGAGAAACTTGGGAGTGTATGATTACTGTGCAAAGTTTTACAAAACATAAATGTTGAAAGAATTGTATCAAGAAAATATTCATCATTTGCCCCATAAAGAGGAATGGAATCTCCCACAACACTTGGACATAGTGGTGCTCCCTCCAAAGGCAACAATCCCTATAGGAAGACCAAGAAAGAAAATAATAAGATCAAGAGGGGAACTAAAAGTAATAATCACATGTGGGAAATGTGGTCAACCAGGACATAATAGGAAGACTTGCATGAATCCTCCAATTGATAAGGCAAACAAGCAAAAAAAGCAAAAGACATAGCTTGATATTTTACAGCAAAACAACTCTATCATAACTTTATTTATTAAAGGAGTGACTTTCGTATTCATAAATTGTTATTGACTTATTATAATACATTGATTGATTACACAAACTTATAAATTCCTTTTAGAATATATTGTTGGGTTTTTTGTTGCCTGTTATATATTTATGCCACCAACACTCGAAAAACATGTTTTTTAAAAATTAAACACAACATTTTGGGGTAACCAATTACCACTTTGTATATAACATGAAGACCATACTGGGTACCTAGTTACATTTAATATATCTCTGTTGCTTTAAAAAGTGGAATATATATTATATATAATTATTAAACGTGAAATACATAAAAAATAAACAAGAAACTTGGTACTTTGTTCTAACAATTGCCACAAAAAAAAAAAAGAATAGCAAAAACATCAAGCACCAAAGGTAGCCAATTACCCATTGTATATAAGATGAAGACCAAACTAAGTACCTGGTTACCATTAAAATATCTTAGTTGTTTTAAAAAGTGGAATATATATATAATATAATTATTAAATGTGAAATACAAAAAAAAAAAAAAACAAGAAACTTGGTACTTTGCTCTAACAATTGCCACAAAAAAAAAAGAATAGCAAAAACATCAAGCACTAAAGGTAACTAGTTACCTCTTTATATATAAGATAAAACAAACAATTTGCTTTAAAAAGTGGCATATATAATATATATATTAAACTCGAAATAAAAAAAAATTAACAAGAAAATGTTTACTTTGATCTAACAATTGCCTCAAAAAAATATAATAATAAGAAAAACATCAAGCACCAAAAGTAACTAGTCACCGCTTGGTATATAGAATGAACACCAAGCAAGGTACCTGGTTACCATTAAAACATTATTAAAAAAAACCTTAGTAAAAATTGACAAAACAAAACATATAAACTATTCAAATTTTATATTAGTAAGAGAATTAAAACAAAACTAACAAAAAGCAAATGCAAACAATAGATAAAGAACACAAAAAAGATCAATATATATATAAAATAGTCTTAAGTAACCAAGATTTTACAATAGTAGCAATTTAACATGGACAAGTATCCAACTAACTATTGGTCATCATTTCCAAAAGTCAAATATCCTTTCCAAAAGCTAAACTTGTCTAGAATATAGACAAAATAAAAAAAAAAAAGTCAAATATCGTTTCCTAAAGCTTCCTAAATAACCTATGCAACAGTCTTAAGTAAACCTATGCAGCTGTCTTCCTTTTCTTCTGCCTCCTATCCAAAAGCTTCTCACTAAACCCATCGCTAGTCAAGTATCAATCTTCTTGTTTCTTCTTCCCATGAAAATACAAGCTAACAACAATGTCTTGGTGAAGCAACTGAGCATCAAGTTCTTTTGGCATCTCATTTTCCTTTCCAATAATTAATTGCTCAGCAAAATAAGTCGTAAAAACCCCACAGTCGCTGCAATATTGCAAATACAAATAAAAACTAAGAACATAAAAACAAAACCAGAAACAAACAAGATAAACAAACTTAAAAAAAAAAACTCACCACTCAGCTTGTTGAGGAATGCCTTTAGCAATAGTCAATTGCAAAGCATCATTCTTAGCGACATCATAAGGGCTAAGATCAATATTTATATCAGGACGATCATAAAACCATTCTTTTCCAATAGAACAGGAAGCATTACAACAAATGCTTCAATTACAGGTAAACTCAAATTTTCATGCCTCGCCCCCGACATAGAATCATAAACAATAAGCAACTTCTTTATGTCAAAATGTAGCAAAAGCCAATGAGCAAGATCCTTCACATTAACAGGCATAAGAGCATGATCAAGTAGATTCCAGTGAGTATTGCAAAACAATGGCTCGCCCCTCATAATCTTCAAAGGAACACAATTGTCATCAATGTTAAATGTACCACTACATGATTTCTTAAACTTCTCATACATGAACACAATATTTTGGTCAAAACAACTATCAGTAGTAAGGACTCTCCTCTTCAAACATTTGCACAACTTAACCTTTCTCCTCAAATAATACATCATGACATCAATATGCTGCATTTTAAAAAATAAATGCTGATAAGACAAACTATGAAGAAACATGTTACCACTTACAACATAACAGATTTGAAAAAATAAAGGGTAACTGTTGACTGTGTTTTTAGCCAACGACGTGAGAACATAAAAAACGATGAACCTTCAAGAGAATTTAAATGACACAGACAGTTTAATCAAGAAAAGTAAATAACACAAGAGATTTTATAGTGGTTCAGCCCCGATTGTCGGTAATAGCCTAATCCACTTAGAGTTGTGATTTATAGATCTGTACTCAAGATCAGATGGACTGAGCCAACTGAGTTTCTTCAGTACAGATTGCAAAAATACAAGAATTCTATCAAATGCCAGCACTTTCTCTCTCTAGAATACTCAGACCCAAGTTTTCTCTCTCTAGAATACTCAGACCCAAGTTTTTCCAAAAGTCTAAAATGAAGCAAAACCCCCTTTCTGATCCCATAAGCCATATATTTATAGGCTTAGGGTCATACGTCTGATATCCCCTAGAATTGGGATATTTTATTGTATTTATTACATTTAAATTACAAAAAACATTCAAAATGTAACAAAACCTCCCATTTGTGGGAAGAATGAGAGATTCCCGCGTATCTTGTTGAAGCTGTTTCTGGGAATCTTGACTTAGTCCTCCTCTAGCTAGTTGATCCACCTCACCTCCACTCTGGTCGATCATACACATGCTGGTCGGACATACACTTGCTGGTAGGACTTGTGCATGGTGGACATGCACTTCTCTCCTCTAACATCTTTGGGGTCTCCTAGGACCACTCTCTTGGGTTCTCCTCGGACGAAATCCTTGGGGTCTCCTAGGATGCACTCTCCTTAGCTCTCCTAGGATGCACTCTCCTTAGCTCTCCTCGGACCAAGGTGCACTTGGCTTGGTTATGACATCTTTCAAACAGTCCAAATTCTTCGTCAGTCTACCGAGTCACTTTATCACAACTCTGAGGAGTCAATGTATTTATTGACTATTAATGTGTCTTTTACTGACCATGTACTGCCATTTGTCACCTCTATTGCCACGTCATCAATCTCCATTTTTGGGGATAACAGTAACCAGTTACCATTAGCTACATAACAAATTATAAAGTTTGGGTAACAAGTTACCATTAGCTGAACATCAAAATTATACATTTGGGTAACCAGTTACACAGAGCATTGCAACACAAAAAATGACTGTGGTAACTAGTTACCCCAACTAAACTACTACAACATACAGTTGGGTAACCAGTTACACAAAGCATTGCAACACAAAATGACTTGGGAACTAGTTACCCCATCACAACATAATATAGAATTGAACTACATCAATGTAATTTAAAAAAAATTTGAAAAATGATAAACATAACATAAAAGGAAGAGAAACTCATTATGAATCAACAAACTGCCCAGGATAATACAAACGGTAGAACCAAGTCTTCTCATCAATAAAAATGAAAGTGAAATTGATTGATGACTCAACCTTGTTATCATCATATTTCTTAAACATAGAAAACAAATAAACCAAACAATTGTTAGAAAACCAAACAAACAATTTCAACAAAGCAAAAATAAAAAAACACAAATTGTACATACGTGTTATTGTGCTTGAATTTAGTTTCAATCCAACTACGAAACTCAGAAGCTTGTTCTTCAATGTGATTATGACAAAGATCATTAGAAAAATGACATATATTAGCCAATACAGTCTTATTTCTTTTTTGTTTACCTTCATCTTCAGAAGACCAAAACTTTGTCATGAAATGAAACTTGACCATAGCACTCGGCTTTGCCTCTCTTTTCTTAGGCAAAATAGCCACAGGATCAGCTACCCTTAAAGAATCATAAACAACAATCAACCAATTACTTTTATCCTCCACATAAATGCTCTTTTTTAATGGTCTCTCAGTATACTCATTTATAAACTTCCACATTTCATTTGACACATGAAATGTAGGAGTTGAAGGAATGAAGCATAGCAATGAGGCTTCTTTAGATTGACTCAACAAAAACAAAAGAAAAAAAAATATAATTTATAACAAATATAAAAAATAAACTACTTCTTTATACAATATATAATTAAAATAATATACCTTAATAGGAGCAACAAAATCTGAAGCAATCTTCACAGAATGCTCCAAATCAGCCCCCAACTTTTCACTAACTTCAACATCTTGGTACCCTCCCACACAAACATCATCAAAATAATCCTAAAGAAAGGAATAAAATATTTAAACAAGATAGACAACCTATATTATACAAAAAGACAATTACATAAGAAACTGGTTACCTGAGAAACATGGTCAAAGTCCATTTGATTTTGTGAATCTAAATCTCCACCATCAATTTTGACAGACACAACAGTCTTAATATCTACAAGCAAATCGATCATTGTAGCAAAATCAGCTTCAAAACTTTTCTTCAAAGAACCAACTTCACCAAGAATCAACTTTTGAGAAGCTTTGACTTCAGTCAGCTTTACATGTAACTCCTTGATTTGACCTTGGAACCCCTTGTTATAATAATCCTACATACAAGTAAACAAAAAGTCAAAAACATTAAAACAAAATCATATACACAATTTTTTTTTAAAAAAATGAAAAAATGAAAAAAAACAAAAACAAACCTCCAAACGCTTCTTTGGCAAAAAAAGTCTAGGCCTTAACAAAGGCATCTCCGATAGTGGAATGTCCTCATCTATAGGTGGTGTTGTTGGGCAGAATATACTTTCAAATGTTAAAATTTTCAAAATACCCAATTTCTTTTCCTCCGCATTAGGAACAACAATATTGACATCAAACTGCATTAAATTATAAAAAAACAGAGAATAAAAAAAACATAAATAGCAATAACATGCTTCAATAATTAAATATGAAATAAAAAAAACTATAAAAATGACATGTAACTAGTTACTTACAAATATAAAACAAATATAACAGATACAAAAATACAACACAAAACAAAAGAGGAAAAAATTACCTTCTCATCTATAAAGACTTTCTCAAGAACTTCTTGATAACTCACACTATCCTTGCTATGCCAATTCAGTATCCTTGGAAATGAAGAACCAATCCTCCGACATAAAAATGATGAACAAATTGGAAGTGTCTCGTAAATCCATATAATAAATGCAAGAGGAAAACCAAAACACTTGTAACTCCAATTATCAAGAGATCCATATACTTTGTAGGAATCTTCATATAAATAACATTCCTCTCTTTTAAAGCTGAGCGCATATAACACCTAGTTCTTTGCCACAAAAGTTTGTTAAATGCAAATTTTTTCAACATGGAAAGCTCACAATCAACCATACCAAAAAAATTGTTGTCTACCCTTGTCTCATTCTGGGTCCCAAACAACAAAACAGCCAAAAAGTGAACAATCCCCAACTTCACAACAATGTCATCCTCCATAGCAGTAAAATTCTCTGAATTAAAAAGATTACTAACTTCATGTTTGCTAACTTTGTCATTCGCTTTAACACCAGAGAAATTTTTTTCCTAAGACATTTTTTACCATCAAGAAACATACTTAAATCAACACTACCAGCACAATCTAGCCTAGTAATTAATCCAAACTCACTAATAGAAAACCTTACTACCTTATCACCAAGCTTAAATCAAAACTCAAATTCTTCTTTTTCCCGATGAACTTCCCTCATTAAAACACTATGTACAAGTTGTGCTTGCCATGTAGTACTTGGCAAATCCAAAAAATGACCAAAAGGAGTTCTTCTAACATAGTCTTCTGCTTCTTGGTGAATACTTTTTTCAAATAAGCTATAACCTCTTGTTTATTTTATTGTTGAACCTTACTTCCAAACCGAAAATCTGGTTTGATCATATAATGCACAACCTGAAAAAAATAGAACACAATTACCACAAAAAGGAAAATTAAAATAAATAATAACTACGATATTAAAATACCATACACATCTAAGGAAATCAGTTACTTTAACCCTGTGTTTGGTAAGAAAGAAAAATGAGAGGAAAGAAGAGAAAACTGGAGATAACTATAAAATTGAGTAGTTTGGTAGGAGGGAAGAGAAAGGGGGGGAAAGAAAAATGTGGTGAGACCCATGATAATTCTTGAATAAAGAGTTATTTCATGTGCTTTTGAACTTATAATTGTGAAAAAAATCATGGGTGGTGTTAGTTTATTTTCAGCTTTTGTAGCTAGCTTTGGTGTTTTTATTATCTTAATTAAATTTAATTATTTTTGTAGTTTTTAATAGCTATTGGGTTAAAGGTAATAGTTTCATGGATAAATATTCGCACAATGAATGAACTAACATGTGAAACTATTTTGATTGAATTTTGTTGTTGATGGCAGAATTATCAAGTTTGCTGCAGCAAAATAGATTTTGCTGAAGCATTTTGATCAGGCAGTTTTTGGGCACATGGAACACGTGGCAGTCAATGGGTAAGCTGGAAATTTTGGCTGAGGTGGCAAGGCAGAAAGAATTAGTCAACATATTGGAGAAAAAGACAAAAGAGAAAGGAGGAATTCATGTTTTTGGAGAAAAATGGGCAATATGGTACTTTTGGTAAAAATAAGAGAAAACCTAGAATACACAAAAGGAGGCATCAACCGTAATATGAGGCAGCAGCCATTTTGGGAAAAAAAAACCAGAAGAAGAAACAAGGAGAACCAAAAATCAGCAAGAAGAAGGAGAAGGACGAAGCTAGCTCAAGCATCACTTTGGATTTGTTCTTCTTTCTATTTCTAAACTCTATTTTTACTTTTTCTTAGTGATTGTTGAATCTGAATATTATGAGCTGTTTTGATTGTGGATTAATGTTTACGAACTCATCCATGAACTAATTTTTAGGTGGCTTGAATTGTTGATGAACCCTATGTTATAGTCTATCAATTTCTTGCACTTTATTTTAGTAAAATCTCATTTGTTCATTCAAGTGTGCTTATATTAATTTCTTGTTGTTGTTTGGCCAACAATGACAATTTATTTAATTATGTTTAATGCTGGAAAGATTAAATGTAATGGGAAGAACTTGGATGACACAAGTCATAATCTAGGTTAGGTTATGTTAGTAAGTAACATAGGGATATGTTATTTGTCTTGTGTAACTTTTGAGAATTAAACTTTGATTTGCATTCTTAAATCTGATTTTGCATAGGAATATGTTTAATTAGGTAGAAGAATTAATGTCATAAAATTTGGGAAAGTTTTATGAGTGTTTCAATGAATTCTTGTTAACCTGTGAGTTTTGCTAGAATATTGTTGCCGCAATTTGTTCAGGATGATTAATATAGGAGAATTCAATAATTCAAGTCCATTTTGCAATCCATATATTTCTCTCAATTTTCTTGACCAGTTCAATTTTTAATTTTAGTATTTCCATCTTTTTAATACAATGATAAGTAAATCGTCTCCATAGGGATTGCAAAATAGAAAAATAAGCAAAACAATTACTAAACAACTTATAAGTACTAAAAATCAAATGGGTTGTTTTTAGGCTAAACAAAATATTAAAAAGATGGAAATACTGAAATTAAAAACTGAACTGATCAAGAAAATTGAGAGAAATATATGGATTGCAAAATTGACTTGAATTATTGAATTCCCCTATATTAATCATCCTGAACAAATTGCGAACATATTGCGGCAGCAATATTCTAGCAAAACTCCCAGGTTAACAAGAATTCATTGAAACACTCATAAAACCTTCCCAAATTTTATGACATTAATTCTTCTACCCAATTAAACATATTCCTCTGCAAAATCATATTTAAGAATGCAAATCAAAGTTTAATTCTCAAAAGTTACACAAGGCAAATAACATATTCCTATGTTACTTACTAACATAACCTAACCTAGATTATGACTTGTGTCATCCAAGTTCTTCCCATTACATTTAATCTTTCCAGCATTAAACATAATTAAATAACTTGCCATTGTTGGCCAAACAACAATAAGAAATTAATATAAGCACACTTGAATGAACAAATGAGATTTTACTAAAATAAAGTGCAAGAAATTGATAGACTATAACATAGGGTTCATCAACAATTCAAGCCACCTAAAAATTAGTTCATGACTGAGTTCATAAACATTAATCCTCAATCAAAACAACCCATAATATTCAGATTCAACAATCACTAAGAAAATGTAAAAATGGAGTTTAGAAATAGAAAGAAGAACAAATCCAAAGTGATGCTTGAGCTAGCTTCATCCTTCTCCTTCTTCTTGCTGAGTTTTGGTTCTCCTTGTTTCTTCTTCTGGTTTTTTTTTCCCAAAATGGCTGCTGCCTCATATTACGGTTGATGCCTCCTTTTGTGTATTCTAGGTTTTCTCATCTTTTTACCAAAAGTACCATATTGCCCATTTTTCTCCAAAAACATGAATTCCTCCTTTCTCTTTTGTCATTTTCTCCAATATGTTGACTAATTCTTTCTGCCCTTGCCACCTCAACCAAAAATTTCAGCTTACCCATTGACTGCCACGTGTTCCATGTGCCCAAAAGCTGCCTGATCAAAATGCTTCAGCAAAATCTGTTTTGCTGCAGGAAACCTGATAATTCAGCCATCAACAACAAAATTCAATCAAAATAGTTTCACATGTTAGTTCATTTCTTATGCGAATATTTATCCATTAAACTATTACCTTTAACCCAATAGCTATTAAAAACTACAAAAATAATTAAACTTAATTAAGATAATAAAAACACCAAAGCTAGCTACAAAAGCTAAAAATAAACTAACATCTCCCATGATTTTTTTCACAATTATAAGTTCAAAAGCACATAAAATAACTCTTTATTCAAGAGTTATCATCCCACTTGAAATATTTTCTCTCCAAAATGGAGAAAAAAACCTTGGAGAAAAAAACCAAACAGAAAACGCGTGGCTTAATTTTTGAAGTTTGATGAATACAATGCCACTTAAATGGTGAGACTTATATTATATATATAAATTTAATGGAGCTCATATTTTGAAAGATGTGATAATAAAATTTTGACTTTCATATTATTTATTATTTTTAATAAAAAATATTTTATTTTTTATCGTCACATTTTTATATATCTTCAATATATATTGTATAGAAAAAGATTATATATATATTTTATTTTTATTATTTTTAGTCTAACAGTTTAAAATATAAATTTTTTATATGCATTTTATTTAGAATATAAAAGAAAAGGAAAAAAAATTGAATAGTATGCATTATAAAAAATTTATTTTCATGCAATTATGATAAAACTTATAAGAGAAAAATATATTTTATAAATAATGAGTAATGCATAAAGATAAATATAAATAAGTATATAAATATTAATATAAGGGTAAAAATGTAAAAAAAATTATTTCCTCTCAATTTTACCAAACAAAATAAATAAATAATTTTCTTTCCTCTTGTTTTACCAAACAAGTAGGAGAGAAAATATATTTTTATCTTTCCTTTATCTTTTCTATCCCTTCTATATTTTCTATTCCTCCTATTATTTTTCCTCTTTTTCAAACAAAGAGTAAAAGTTAACCAGCTATATTACAACATATACAATACAGAAACAAATCAAAATTAAAACAAGAACACTTAAAAATCACAAATAAAAATGATTACGTAGCAGAATTAGAAATAGACAATAACAAAAAAAACCAGTTACATCCAAAAAGTAACCAGTTACCTTGAACATTAAACAACACATGAAAATGCATACACTGCTAGGGTAACCAGTTACATGTAGACTTATCAAGCTACATTACAACCTATACAAGGCAAAAAAAATCAACTATAAAACAACAACACCTAAAAATCAAACTTAAAAATGATTACTTACAATCATTATAAACAAAAACTCACAAAAAAAAACAACCAATTACATACCAAAAGTAACCAATTACCTATAAAATTACACAACACATGCAAATGCATACACTGCTAGGGTAACCAGTTACATGTAGACTTATCAAGCTACATTACAACCTATACAAGGCAAAAAAAATCTACTATAAAACAACAACACCTAAAAATCAAACTTAAAAATGATTACTTACAATCATTATAAACAAAAACTCACAAAAGAAACCAATAACATACCAAAAGTAACCAATTACCTATAAAATTATACAACACATGAAAAAAGCATACACAACTACGGAAACCAATTACTTGTAAACTTAACAAACTACATTACAACCTATACAAAGAAAAAAAATCACAAATAAATGATCACCTAGCATCATTAAAAACAGACACTCTAAAAAAGGAACCAATTACTTACCATACTAACCGGTTACCTTAACAAATAAACAACACATTTAAAATATGAATAATCTCAAAGTAACCAGTTGCCTATAACCAAAAGGGATATAAATAAACCACAATATACAAAAATATAGAAACCAGTTACTAAGCATATAATAATTTGTTAACTAACCAACCTACTAAGAAAAAAACAACATTAAAACATGAAAATAAGAAACAAAAATACATGATTGTTAGTCTCATCGATAATCACAGGTCCAAAGGGCTTCAATCCTCCCCCAGGACTTTGAGGAGAACGTCGCAATTTTACTGACGGTCTAGCCTCATCAGTGGACTTAGAAGGGCCAACATCCCCTCCCTTTTGAATCATTTCTATAAAAATACAAAACACAAAAAAAGTACATTGAAACAACATACACGATATAACTTCTAGCTTTATAGATTTTGAAGCAATGAGTTCTTAACTCAATGAAAAATATGTGTATAAATTCAGTGAATACATTACCCAAATAATGCAAATAGTTTAAGAAACAAAACTATATATATTTACTAAAGTATGGTCAAGATTATTTCTGCTTGACAAACTAAAGAAATTTACCAAAAGAAAATCTAGTTGGCTAAACCTCAACTGTAACGTCCCAAATTTCCTAATAAGACTTAGGGCCCTGATTAGGGGGCCAGGATGACAAATTATAGAATTATGTGATATTATGTGCAATTATGTGATTACATGCATGATTATGTGAGTTATATTATTATATGATGACAATTGCATGCATGTGGGCCCACTTCTTATTAGAAGGGCATTTTCGTAATTTTGGCCATTGAGAGTGTAATTGAATATTTATGTGCATGTATGTGATAATGGATGAGACCACATTATTATGTGGATATGGTTGAACTATTCGGCATGAGACGATCCTAGGATGTAAGTTAGCGATTTAGTCATAACGAGATTAATTACTGGGCTTGGGGTGAGCCTAGGGGTAATTTGGTGTTTAGTACATTACCGGGAATGAGCGGGTAATGGGATATGATTTAATAATTATTTGAGGATATTGGAAATAATGTGAATTGGAGGTCGTTAATTATGATTAACGGGATAGGTGGGAAATGAGTGTTTTGCCCTTGGTGGCTTTGAATGTTTTAATTTGGCCCAAGGGGCATTTTGGTCATTTTGACCATGTATATGCTTAAGGTTAGAAGGCTGTAGAGGGTTTAAGGCTGAAAAACAGAGGGTTCTCTTTCTCTCTCCCTCGATTTCTTCTCTTCTTTCTCTCAGTTGGGATTTTGAAGCAAGCAAGGGGATTTGAGGCTTAAGGATTAAAGCTTGAGAGTTTAGGGTTATGTTCAACAACTGAAGGGGTTCAATTCTGGGATTGAGGTAAGGATTTTCAGGTTAATTTATGAGTTTTTACTCTATTTTTGAGATAGTTTGTAAGCTTGAGATTATGATCTTAGAGGTGGATATTGGTTGGTGTTTTAAGTGGTATTAAGCTTGGGTTTTGTTGTTTGAATGGTGATAAGGCTGTGGTGATGATTAATTGTGATATTGGGACTGGTTTGATGAGTTTTGATTGAGAAATATGTAGGGGAGCTGGGTTCGTGGGGTTAAGTCGTGACCGAGTTCATGCAAGTCGTGACTTGAAGGTGTTCCAGAGCCTCCCCTGGGCTTTGTCAAGCAGGCGCGTCGCGGCCCACCCCTGGCACCCAGGCAGAGGACCTCTCTGACTTGGGGGCGCGCTGCAACCCTTGGGGGCAGGTCGCAGCCCGCCTGTCTTCCTTATGCCAGGTTGGGTTTTAATGGGTTTTAAGCGCGGGTTTCCAATTCTCAAGACTCGGGATCGAATCTACTAACCGTTTTGGTAAGATTCGAGCTCTCGGGAGTAGGATTTTAGACCATGAACCTTTTATTATTCATTTTATTGATGGGATTTCATATTTGGTTATGATTAGGTGACCGCTAAGGGACCTAAGGACAAGATCGTTCTCAAGGGTCGTTCTCCATTCATTTTACGCTCAAGTATAAGGTAAGAAAACTGCACCCAGTATGTGATGCATATGATACATGTGAATATGGCATGGCATAAATGTTGAATATGGAATTGACCAGAGCATGAGTCTCTGTAATTGTGCATGATTATGATTATGCTTGTGATTATTGGTTATGCATGATGAATGTCTTACATCTGGATGTTTGAATGTGCATGATTATAAGTATGCTGGTGAATGTTGATGAGGCATGTTGAATGCTCTATTTATGGACATTGGTTGCATTGTAAATGCATAAAAACTTTGGTTACTTGTGAATGGCACTGACTTATTAGTCAGGGAACGACATTGGTGTTTAGTACTGATTGTGAAGCTGTGCCTTATCAGTCAAGATTAGCGGTAGTACTGAGCACTAGTCGTATAGTATTGGCTTAAGAGTTAAGAGCAGCATTAATGTGTTTAACACAGGCCGAAATGATTAGATCTAATCAACATGAGCATTAAATGCTTGACCGACCTATTGGTCGAAGAAAACTAAAGCGCTTGTCTAGTCTAAAGGCTAGTTACTTAAAGCCAGGGCTAAAAAGCTCAGGTGACTGAAACATCACATGGCTTGGGGTGTGGGACTCAGAGAGACTTAGTAGTCATCTATACAAAGATAGACTTATTAGTCATCTAACAGAGATAGACTTATTAGTCATCTATACAGAGATAGACTTATTAGTTATCTATACAGAGATAAACTTATTAGTCATCTACCTCAGAGAGTAGGATCCACAATCATTTATGTGTACCTGCCTACATGCATAAATAGGGTTATTACTGCTAGGATGCTTGTTATGTTTTGGTGACACGTTATTAACTGCTTATAAGAATGTTTAAGTTTTCTTGCTGAGCCTCGGCTCACAGGTGTTATGTGGTGCAGGTAAAGGCAAAAGAAAGCTGGACCATCCTTGAGTTGGAGAGCTTAGGTGACAATGTGTACATATGCGGCTGCTCGACCACCACGGTCGAGGGTTTAAAGAGGAACTAGGGTTAAACCCTATTCTGCCGCTTAAGTCGGCTGATTGTAAATCTTTTATTGTAATTAACCTTTAAAATATATTTTGGGATCCCAATGTATACAGTAAACGTTTTAGTGAAACGTTGTATCTTTGACCAAAATTTTAACCCTAAACCGTTAATCACATTTAGTTACACGATTATGGCCAAATGACTCGTTTAGCGAGTTTAGCATTGTTTAAAATGCATAGCGTAACGGTCCCTGGGTAGTAAGGTGTTGCAACTTGGTATTAGAGCGAGCAAGGTTAAGGGTTCCTGTAGACAAGTTGGGCACGTACACTCGTCACTAAAGACAAGCTTCACTCAGGGTATGGTAACTGTTGACCCAAGATTTGGCCAACTGACACGGAGTCAGAATATGCTTGATATGAATGAATGTATAGAGAAGAACGTAATGACAAAAGTAAGTAAGACACAGTATTTTATAGTGGTTCGGCCCCAGGATCTAGTAATGACCTACGTCCACTTAGACTGATATTGATATAAAAATTAGAAGAGTGATCAAAGAACTAGGGTTCAATGAGTTTCACTAACCTCTGAAGAACGATACAATATTACTAGGAGAATTACTATAGTCTCCAATGATTCAAAAGCCAAAAGTCCCTCCCTTGAGCTATCTCTTGCTATTTATAGGCTCAAGGGGGATTGCAAAAGATTGTTACAGATATTCTCTCCTGAATAATCGGATACTCAGGAGATTGTGTGAGATAAATTCGGGATTTACAAAGATCTTCCCATTAATGTTGCCTTGTATGCGGAACTATCGACCAGCCTGGTCGCAGGTAAGACTGGGCTGTTTATTGCTTCTAATACGTCTTCTGGTCGATACTCTAGCAGAACGTTTCCAGGTGTCAGCCACATGTCCAGAGATCACTTGCCACGTCATCAATGCTAATTTTTTGGATAACAGTAACTATTTATGTAGTTATGTGCTTAACTACTTAAATGGAATGTAAATGCTTTACCTGCATGCCGTATTAGGGAGCATGAGATTTTGTTAGGGCTTAGCCCTTGATCATTGATAAGATTGTATGATTACCTGCTCATTGAATATATAAATGTGTTATTTGCATGCTGAAGTTGGAAGCATGGTGTGTATGTTGGAAGAGTAGGGATTATGATTGATGTATGAATGTCATGGGCATGATTTTAGCACTATAGTGGCTTGTGAATGTGGTGTGATAAGATTGTTCCCATGGGGAAGGCTTTTGAATATGCTCATCATGTTTAATGGGTTAAGATATTGACTACAGATTCAACCTGAAGGTATGTATCTAAGACAATTAATGAGGCTTGGTGGTGGTTATACCGAAGGCTGGGAATTACAACTAAGGCCTGAGTTCATCACCTGCCCCTCATAATTTCCAGCAGGTGTTTACAGATATGAAATTAAGATTGTAGAGGCAACAGGAAGAGATTATGTATTTAAAACAACAACAGGTTCTATCAGGGAACACCTCTTCCTTTGCTATGCCAGGAGTGGCACCAGTATTGGCTCAGCCTAGGGTTGAGAACAGGTGGGAATTTCTTTGTGGAAGATTCCAGGGATATTACCCTCTAGTTTTTGAGGGAGGCCTAGATCCATTCAGAGCCAAGCAATGGATGGGCATGATCAATTCTATTTTCGACATTATAGGGGTGGTATGTCACGATAGGGTGATCTGTGCTACATATGTATTGCAGGATGATGCTTGGACATGGTGGGAAGTAGTATCCCTGACACGAGATACAGCTGTGATAGACTGGAAAGAATTTAGGCAGCTGTTTAATGAAAGATATTATTGTAATGCAACGAAGACTGCTAAGATGAATGAGTCTCTGAACCTCGTTCAGGGAAATGCAACAGCAACAGAGTATGTTAACAAATTCGATGGGTTGGCCAACTTTGCTTTTGATATGGTACCCATGGATGTGGCTCGGAAGGAAACATTTATCCAAGGATTGAATCCCAGAATAGCTCAGGGCATTATAGTTGCCCCAGTGCATGAAATCTTTACCTACGCTCAGGTGGTAGGGAAGGCTCTTGCTGTTGAGAGCACAGGAAATCAGATTATGAAGGAGAGTGCTGGAGAGCGTAGTGCTCAAGTAGTGATTCCTCCATTGGTTGGATCTTGTATGTTTATGACATTTGTATTTAGAGCTAGAGATCTATTGCAGGAGGATGCATAGAACTCCTATCTAGTGTGGTGGATACCACTTAGGTTGGTGCCGGGGAAGGAACCTGGTCTAGGGCACTGTATTGAACGACTTCAGCAGAACTGTAAGAACTAAAGACTCAATTATTAAGTAAGATGATATTCTTCAAGGTGGATCTTTGATCTGGTTAGTACCAGCTGAAGATCAAGGAGAAGGATATGTAAAAAATTGCTTTTATATTAGATATGGGCACTGGGAGAGCTGAGTTATGTTTTGAGGATCTGATTAATGCCGAGTTGTTTCGATGAATCAGATGGACAGAGTGTAACGCCCTACTTACTTAGAGCTGTTACTAAGTGAGTTTAAAATGTGCATTTAACTCGCTAATCGAGATTTTAGGTCAAAAAGTGTAATTAAGCCATAAACAGAGTTATAAACTTTGAAAATAGCTCCATTTACTGAAAATCATAAAGTATTTGACAATTGAGATCCCAAAATACTGTTTAGAAATATTTACAACATATACGTACAAACCAAGTCGACTAGACGACAAAATCTGGGTTTTAATACAATCATCTCTCAAAACCACTGGCTGTGGCAGCCAGGCAGGCCAAACATGTACGCGCCGCTTCACGCTCTTCGTACTCATGGTTGTTCGACTTTTCCCTTGCCCTTACCTGCACCACAGAGCACCCGTGAGCTGAAGCCCAGCAAGAAAACCATCACAAGCAGAAAACATATGCATAACAAACACATAGCATATACACAGGCCATCAATAGGCTAAACACATACGACCAAGTCATCCCAGGCGCTTTACCAGGCCCTGGGTTTGTGGTCCACACCGTGAGGATATCCCAGGTATCCTTTAGGGTCTTGCCCTGGAAACTCACACTCCACGTGCTCAACGCTGCTTCCGGCCCCTTGCCGTACTTGGCCTTGCACTCAACGTGCCCAACGCCGTTCCCGGCCCTTTGCCGTTCTCGGCTCTTGCCGAACATTTACACAATTGCATTCATAGCATAATAAAACATATACTGAACATTAACAAACTCAATTCAAAGGGATACGCCCTGCAGTTCAAACATATTGGGCTCAGCCCTGCATACAAGCTCTATGGGAACAGTGGTTTTCTTACCTGCGTCCCGAGCTTTCCGAGCACTGATATCCCGAGCACAGTCCCCTAACTTGAGCCTCGCCGGAACCCTAGTCACAACGCATTAATAATAATCACCCATCAAGTTCCAATCCATTAAATAACTTTGAGCCATAACTCTAATCTCTGGGACCTTGAATTTTATCAATCCGGGTGATAAAATCCGTCCCGAGCCTTAACCTTTGAGTTCCCAAGCCTAAACACACTTAAAAGCACAAAATGGCACTAAGAGCCGCGACCCTATGAGGCCATGCCGCGGCCCGCCCCCAAACCCGAGAGCACACCCAAAATATGGCATGCACGCCGGGGCCCTAGCTAAGGCATGCCGCGGCCCGCCCTTCTTCCAAGCCACCCAAATGCTTCGGAGGGTCGTGGCTCAGCAAGAACAATGCCGCGGCCTGACCCTTCGAGCCCAGAAAAATCCTCCATTTTCTCTTCTAAAACCCAGCCAACCATCCTTAAAAATCAATCTAACAATCCAAACATTAATCACAGAAGTCTTAAGACAATCACAGCAGCAAAACCTAACAAGAACTTAAACCAAAAACCTCATAAAACCAAATATCAATCCTTCACCCAACTACATGCATATTCTAAAAACAAGCAGAAACTTCAAGCTAAAACCTTGTAATTTAAAGCTTACCCTTGCTGAACTTAGTCTCTGAATTTGGTCCTTAAGCCTCAGGCTTCTAGCTCCAAAGATTTCCCAGCTGAATTCCCTTAGCTTCTAGCTAACTTCACTAAGATTTTCCTTAAGCTTCCAAAGGAAAGAAGACCACTTCAAGAGAGAGAGAAGGAGTCGATTTCTAAATGTTCTAAATAATTCTAAGTTTTGTTTTATTTAACTTAAGTCTTTAGGGTTACCTCAAAGCTCGGGGTACCAAAACGTCCTCGAGGGCAAAATGGTAAATTTCCCCAATATTCCCTCCTAGACATTCTAACCTCAAATATATCTCCGTATATTTATTTCCATAACCCGATAACCCCATAATACATCTAATACCCAAAATACCCCTCGACTCACCCTGAGTCAGATTCTCAACCCCGTTGTAACTTTCTGCTAACAGCTCCCCAGGACTGTCTCGGTTCGTGCTGCACAGATAAATCACATACATATCACATTTATACCCTCAACGGGCTAAAATCACAAACATACCCCTAATATCCAGGCAGGGCCCACATGCATATTTAATTCAACTAAACATGCATCTCTATCACATATTCACATAAATTCACATATTAACATATTAAATCATTTATTGCCCTCCAGGCACGCTAATCAAGGCCCTAAGCCCTATTAGCAAATTTGGGTCGTTACACAGAGTATTCAAAGATTATCTTAATTGGATTTGTGATCGTCTTGATTGATGGTATTGTGGTATACTCTTAGCTGGAAATTTGCTGAGGTCAAGGAATGCCTCAAAGGTCAGGAGTTTCCTTGGACGGGCAGGATATTACATGTGTTTTGTTGAAGAGTTCTGAGTCTTCTTATAGATCATAACTGGTTTATAGATTATTATGATATCTCATTGCAGGAAAAAAGTGATTGCCCAAGAAACATGTTAGTTGAAGGGTGTGACTAGAACTAGAGCAGAGTTACTGGTGGGCCAGATGGCCGACATTATGTTTGAGTTACTCTTTTAGAAAGGATCAAAGGAAAATAGTTAAGTGAACCACAGATGGGAAAATTGAGGGGCATGTCTTAGCTGGATTAGCTAAGGACTATGCAGTGTCAGGTATGCGTTTATTGAGGTATAAGGATTAGACTGGTATTTCGATGGACACTGGAATTAAATGGGAGATTCTGGATGAATCTCATACTACCCTTATTCTCTTCATCCAGGCATCATGGAAGATGTACCAGAATCTGAAAGCTTTATATTGGTGGCATGGGATGGAGAGGGACATGACTGAATACGTGGCCAAGTTCTTAACATGTTAGCAGGTTAAGACAGAGTATCAGAAACTAGTAAGGCCTTTGCAGCCTTTGTGTATTATATAGTGAAAGTAAAGAAAACATCGCGATAGGTTTCGCGGTGGGGCTGCCCAGGATAGTGGGTCAGCATATTTTGGTTTGAGTCATTATGGACCAGTATATAGATCAGCTCGCCTTTTATCAATAAGGACGAGCAATATAGTTGACAAGTATACAAATCTCTATGCGAGAGAGATAGTACACCTTCTTGAGACTTCAGGGTCTATCTTATTAGATGGGGATCTTGTTATTACTTCCAAGTCTTACAGAAAGTTACAGAAGGCAATGAGTATATAGTTGGAATTTAGTACAGTTTATTATCCTCAGTTGATGGTAATCAGAGAGAGAGTTATCTAGTTATTGAAGGGGCACCCTATGAGATGTTGTATGGTAAGGAATGTTTATCACCCATTCATTGGGATGAGATGAGCGAGATGTTATATCTGGATCCTGAGGTAGTTCAGGGGACCATTGAGGCTATTGAAAAGGTTAGAGCTCGGATGCTCACTTCCCAGAGTAAATGGAAAAGTTATGTTGATAAAAAATGCAGGAACATGGAGTTCCAAGTGGAAGACTGTATCTTCCTTAGAGTCTCACCATGGAAGGGGTGAGGAGATAAGGGCAGGTTGATCCTTAGATTAGTAAGACCATTGGAAATCCTAATTAGGATCAGTCAGGTTGCCTATGGATTGGCCTTAGCTTTGGCACTGTCAGCAGTATACAATGTATTTCATATTTCCATGTTGAGGAAACATGTGTTTGATGAGACTCATGTATTGAGTCATGAGAATCTGCAATTTGAGGCTAAGTTATCCTATGAGGAGCTAGCCAGTTTATATATGAGATAGAAAGAACAAGGTTCTGAGGAACAAAGTTGTACCTTGGGTTAAGGTATTATATAGTAACAGTAAGGTTGAGGGAGCGACTTGGAAACTGGAATTAGTTATGCGGGATTGATATTCCGGGCTGGTCAGATAAAATTTCGAGGACAAAATTTCTATAAGGAGGGGATAGTTGTAACACCTCAAATTTCCTAATAAGGCTTAGGGTCTTGATTGGGGGGCCAGGATGGCAAATTATGGAATTATGTGATATTATGTGCAATTATGTGATTACATGCATGATTATGTGAGTTATATTATTATGTGATGATAATTGCATACATGTGGGCCCACTTCTTATTAGAAGGGCATTTTCGTAATTTTGGCCATTGAGAGCGTAATTGAATATTTATGTGCATGTATGTGATAATGGATGAGGCCACATTATTATGTGGATATGGTTGAACTATTCAGCATGAGACGATCCTAGGATGTAAGTTAGCGATTTAGTCATAACGAGATTAATTACTGGGCTTGGGGTGAGCCTAGGGGTAATTTGGTGTTTAGTACATTACCGAGAATGAGCGGGTAATGGGATATGATTTAATAATTATTTGATGATATTGGGAATAATGTGAATTGGAGGACGTTAATTACGATTAACGAGATAGGTGGGAAATGAGTGTTTTGCCCTTGGTGGCTTTGAAGGTTTTAATTTGGCCCAAGGGGCATTTTGGTCATTTTGACCATTGGATATGCTTAAGGTTAGAAGGCGTTAGAGGGTTTAAGGCTGAAAAACAGAGGGTTCTCTTTCTTTCTCCCTCGATTTCTTCTCGTCTCTCTCTTAGTTGGGATTTTGAAGCAAGCAAGGGGATTTGAAGCTTAAGGATTAAAACTTGAGAGTTTAGGGTTATGTTCAACAACTGAAGGGGTTCAATTCTGGGATTGAGGTAAGGATTTTCAAGTTAATTTATGAGTGTTTACTCTGTTTTTGAGATAGTTTGTAAGCTTGAGATTATGATCTTAGAGGTGGATATTGGTTGGTGTTTTAAGTGGTATTAAGCTTGGGTTTTGTTGTTTGAATTGTGATAAGGTTGTGGTGATGATTAATTGTGATATTGGGCTTGGTTTGATGAGTTTCTATTGAGGTTGAGATTGAGAAATATGTAGGGGAGCTGGGTTCGCAGGGTCAAGTCGCGATCGAGTTCATGCAAGTCGTGACTTGAAGGTGTTCCAAAGCCTCCCCCAGGCTCTGTCAAGCAGGCGCGTTGCGACCCACAGGGCCAAGTCGCAGCCCGCCCCTGGCACCCAGGTAGAGGACCTCTCTGACTTGGGGGCACATCGCGACCCTTGGGGGCAGGTCGTGACTCGCTTGTCTTCCTTGTGTCAGGTTGGGTTTTAATGGGGTTTAAGCGCGGGTTTCCAATTCCCAAGGCTCGGGATCGAATCTACTAACCGTTTTGGTAGGATTCGAGATCTCGGGAGCGAGGTTTTAGACCATGAACCTTTTATTATTCATTTTATTGATGATATTTCATATTTGGTTATGATTAGGTGCTGCTAAGGGACCTAAGGACAAGATCATTCTCAAGGGTCATTCTCCATTCATTTTACGCTCAAGTCTAAGGTAAGAAAACTGCACCCAGTATGTGATGCATGTGATGCATATGATACATGTGGATATGGCATGGAATAAATGTTGAATATGGAATTGACCAGAGCTTGAGTCTCTGTAATTATGCATGATTATGATTATGCTTGTGATTATTGGTTAAGCATGTTGAATGTCTTATATCTGGATGTTTATATGTGCATGATTCTAATTATGCTAGTGAATGTTGATGAGGCATGTTGAATGCTCTATTTATGGACATTGGTTGCATTATAAATGCATAGAAACTTTGCTTACTTGTGAATGGCACTAACTTATTAGTCAGGGAATGACATTGGTGTTTAATATTGATCGTGAAGTTGTGATTTATCAGTCAAGATCAGCGGTAGTACTGAGCACTGGTCGTATTGTAACACCCTGGATAACCAAGACCGTCACATTGTGTGTTTAAAATAGTGCAAGACTTGATAACCAAATCATTTAAATAAAAATGTGAATCTAAAGCCATAAACAAGTTAGGTTTAAAAGATTTTGGTCATAAATAGATAATTTTCACTAAAATAAATGTTTAGTACATGGGATCCCAAAACATGGTTTAGAAGACATATTTACAAAATTTCCAAGTGTTATAAATAAACAAAGCCACTCTAATGGCAAAATACACATTTTAGGTTTCCGTCCCTGCACAATCCCTCAACCATGGCGGTCGAGCAGCTAACAATGTACACCTCGCCCCCAGAGCTCTCCAATCCATGGTTGAATCATCTCACTCTTGCCTTTACCTGCACATGTAGCACCCGTGAGCCGAGGCCCAGCAAGAAACCTATAACATCATAGCACAATCAATAACGATAACCAAATAATTCACAAAGCATTAATCAATTATTCAGCAGGCCATAGCATTCACTTAATCAGCGATAACAATCGATAAATCAACAATCTAACATCTAGGTATTCAACATATCATATTCATCAAATTAACAACAGTAGACATATCATATAATAACTAGGGTCGATGCCCTTAGGCCGCACCCTCTATTTAACCCACTGTCTTTGGCTCACTTAGGCCGAGCCCAGTGTTCAACCCACTGACTCTGACTCGCTTAGGCCAAGCTCAGTGATTATTTAATTAACCTTAGCTACCAGTGGCCGAGTCGTGTCCTTGTGTGCCAATATTAATTTCGGCACTCTTAGGTCATTTATTTCATGCTTACATGGCATAATACCATTATACAACATTACATACAAGTATAGGGAACTCTTAGTCCCAACATAGCCACACATCCGAGTGCAGTTTTCTTACCTTTAATTCCGAGCGGAGAAGGTGAACTGGTTCCGAGCATGGTCCTTAGGCTCGAGCCTTGGCGATAAACCTAGTCACAAGGGCCATTGATATCTATCAACTTCTAATCAAAATAAAATACCTAGGAAACAGAAATTAGCCTCCGAGACCTCAATTTTTACTAAACCGGATAGTAGAAATTGTCCCGAGCATCTAGATTCGAACCCCCGAGCCCTAACAATTCTTAAAACACTTCCAAGACTAAAATTCCCAGGCGGGTCGCAACTTGACCAAGGAAGTCGAGACTTGCCCCAAGTCAGAGAGCAAGCTCTCATGCCAAAGGGGAGGCGGGTCGTGACTTGTCCAGGCAAGTCGCGCGCGCCCCCAAGTCAAAGAGCATCCCAGGCCAGAAGGGCCACACGCGCCGCGGTGCTCCTTGGCTAGGTCGCAGTGCGCCCTCTTCGACCCAGAAAATTCTGGGTTTTCCTCCTCCTTCTCCTAGCCAAGAACACCATAATTCTACCTAGAATTTTCCCAATCAACTCCCCTCAATTCAACACTAACCCAGCCACAAATTCAAGACTAAATTCACATACTTTAAACATTAATCTCCTAAAAAATTATGCCAGTCTCAATATCCCAATTCCACTAGAATCCAACACTCCAAGATCTAGACTAATTCTACTAAAATCCCAGAATATTCCATGTTCTAAACTTCAAACTCTCCAGTCTAATCTACCCAATTTAAGCTACAATCTTCAGCAACTAAAGAGACCAAAACTTACCTCAATTCACAGTTCAAATCTCCAGCTTGAATCCCAAGCTTCTAAGTTGAATTTTTGACCTCCAAGCCTCAACTCAACCTTCCTTCAATTTCCCCCTTCAAAGCACTTCAGCCTAAACTAAGCTTGTACCCTTTAGTTCCTTGGCTTCAATGATCAAGTTGAGTGAAAGAGAGAGAGTAAACCGTATGAGAAAGAGGGAACGATCAAGAGGCTTCTATCTCTTTTTGTTTTCTGGCTTATTCCTAACAAATTCTTAGTATATCTCTAATAACGTAAATACCTATTTGCCCCTCCAACCTATCAACCATTCAAAGGTGCTTAAAATTGTATTTTACTCATTTTGTCCTCGGTTCCCACTTATTCCTCAATTGTTCCTAACATCTATCAATTAATCCTGTCATCCAATTAATTTCCAATTATTCATCCAATGTCTAATAATCCCCGATATATTTTCTAAATTCCCGAAAATACCCTTAGGCTCCCCCGAGCTGGGTATTAATCCCCGCTGTGACTATTTCGCCAATCCGCTCGCCAGGACCATCTTGAGCCATATGCTGCAAATATATTCACATAATAATGTGGTCTCAACAATTTATCACACATAATTACATTTATGCCATCAACGGGCCAAAATTACAAATATGCCCTCAAAAGCTACATAGGGCCCACATGCATATTTAATACTCATAAACATGCATTTAATCATTTTCACATAATCATAAAATCAGGCATGCCACAAAATCATGCATTTTATAATTAATTCACATAAATACCAATTATGCCTTCCCGACACACTAATCAAGGCCCTAAAACCTTATTAGGAATTTTGGGTTGTTACACAT